>NC_140411.1:257370790-258620790 GCF_965140295.1 Lepidochelys olivacea | reverse complement strand
AAAGACCAGCTAAAAGGCCCAACAAATAAAAAAAGCTCTTCTGCCCTTCAGGAGCTTTTTTTCAGCCCAGCCTCTGGACTCTGTTCCCAACCCCTTTTGGGCTACCTGGGCCAGTTTTTATAGCTCTGGCATAGGGCCCTCCACTCCCAGGCTGGCTCCCCTGAAATACTATTCTCAGTCCCTTCTGGGCTCTGTTCCTTGCAGCCTTCCCTACTCTGATATAGGGCACTGGGTTCCCTGAACTCTATAGGCCCTGTCTTAAGGCCTTCCATAGGAGCCTGCCCACTCCCTGTGTTTCCACCAGCAGAGTGAGCTCTCTCAGTCCTTTTATAAGGCCCACATGTTCATTAAACTATCACCTGACCTTTTAGTCCCACCCCCTCAGGTTAGGAAACAGCTAATTAATTATGGCACATTTGTTACTCTTTTCCTCATTTCCCCTTACAGGGAACTGAAACAAGGGCATCTGGCTTAGAGAAGAAGTGTGTTCCTGAGGTTGAAGAAGTGGCCTGGTCTTTAGGAGACCAAAGTTCCATTACTGGCTCTGCTATTATCTTCCTTAAGCAAGTCACTTCACCTCTCTGTGCCTCAAGGCCCCCTCTGTAAAATGGGGATCATTCTCTCCTTTCTCCCACCTTTTGTCTGTTAGATTGGGTTCCTTGGGACATGGACTGTTTTTAAACAGCATCTAGCACGATGGGGCTCCGATCTTGGGTGGGGGCTCCCAGTGCTACCATAAATCAAATAAACAATAATCATCATCATCATAATGACTAATTTACAAGCAATGTCACATTTAAAATATTTAGCACAAACCATCTGCCCAGCAAGAATTATTTGCTTAAGAACTCGTGAATAAATACACTTGAGACTCTCTCTGTTTCTTGGCAGACAACAGAAAAAGAGGGTCAACTTTCCAAATAAATTGTTTGTTAGGAACTATTGCCCAGATCCCCATAGGTGGCACATGAACCCCCCTTCGGGGATGCTAGCGCTTGTGCTGCCTCTTCTGCTTGAGGCTCCACCCCTACCCTGCTGCTTCCACCCTCCTCTCCCCTCACCCTCAGCCGCCAGAGCCAGAGGAGCCCTGAGCCCCCACTGTGGCCAGAGGAGACCAGCTGAGCCGAACCTAGCCCGCCTGCCCCAGCCACCCCAAGTACCCAGCTGCCCCAAGCCCCCACCAGCTTCGGGGGAGAGGCAGATGAGGGTAGGAAGAGACACAGCATGGGCAGGGCCACAGGGGAAGAGCAGGATGCGGGACCTGGGCCTCGGGGCGGAGCGTGGGCAGGGCCACGGCTTGGCTGTTTGGAGAGGCTTAGCCTCCCCGGGCCCATGCAGATCCCTGTCATCCTTCCACTTTCCTTTTCTCCTGCTACTCTTCAACCCCATCCCCTGTATTCTCTGACTCCTCTGCTTCCCTGCCCCTCCCATTCTCCAGAATTCCATTGCTCCTTGTGCTCCACGTGCTGCGTTCTGCTCACCCGGAAAGACCCAGGGAGGAGAGAGGGATGGACTAAGAGGACATTTCTGTGCTATTTAGCAGCTTGAGGATTGAGCGTCTGTTTTCAGACAGTATTTGATTAACTCATTTTGTATTGTTTTTGCTAGGTGTGAACGCACACTGAGCCTGCTCTGAAGGACACAGTTTTAATAATTAAAAACATAAATCAAAATAAATCAAATCTCTAGATGTAGGCCACCTGTGGGCTTGGGTCAGGAGACACCCAAGGACTGAAACAGCAGTTCAAATCAATATATATTTCTTAATTTAAAAAAAGCCAGGAGTGAAAATTGTTCTCAGCTCAGCATTTGCCAGCCAATGCTGAGCCTGTTTTCAAGGGAAGTGCGTGGATACTGCTGGGAGCTGGAGCCAGTTTCTAAGGAGCTCAGAGGAGACAAATCAAGAAGCAAATGAGACGAATAATGTCCGTCTGGAACAGTGGGTGATCACACCATCACAGAGCAGTCTTCCAAAGGGATCTAGCACTGTCACAGATTCTGCCTCCCAACCCTCTAGCTTTACCTGTGGGACAAAATAACCTGCCACAGTCTTTGCAACATCACATTGTAATGCTGCATCCATGAGTGATGAAACTGCAACATCATCACATATAGACATAACATTGTGATGCTGCATTATGATGCAAGGTCAGGGCATTGTGAGGCCTGAAATTAATTGGTGACTCGGTCTTTGTGGGGGACAAATCTATGACCATCAGGACCATCCCACTGATTTTGGGACTGGGGGCGACCTGTCTTTAAGAAGTAGATTATTATCTGATTGTCCCATGACTTGTCTCTTCCAGGCTCTTTAGAAATTCAAACCAGTCTCATTCAGTGGAGACTAATTTCAAGCCAGTGTTTAAAGTCTCCTACTCTTATAGGGCTTGATCCAAAGTCCATTAAAGTCAATGGAAAGACTCCCACTGACTTTAATGGACTTTGGATCAGGCCCGTAATGGAGTTTGCTGTGTGTTTCAGTGAGACATTTAAAATCTCATTCATCATTTTTGAAGCCTCTCTCACACTAACGGACTTTACCCTTAGGTCAGATTCTCAGCTGGCACAAATTAGCAGAGCTTCCTTGAAGTAATTTACGCCAGCAGAAAGTCTGACCCTCGTTTACATCAATGCAGAATGGATTTAAAATGCAACAAAAATCTAAATTCTCCACTCACACTAGTGGTGATGTTTGACCCACACTTGGCCCTGCTGTAAATGACTAGCCAGTGGTGACCCTAAATGCTCCAGGCCTGACAACTCTCTTCTCTAGAAGACCATCTGTGAGTGACACACCTAAATGCTGGGCTCAGAACAGTTTTCATGATATTTCTGGCTCCTGTCTGTTCACGTCATCCTCACCCAACATTGCTGGCAACAGAGATAATTTCATAGATTCTTGGAGCCAAATTCACTACTGACATAAGCGCATGCAACTCTTGTGAATTTAGCCCATATAGGAAATGGTAGAGGCCACTGAATCTTCCAATCTGAACCTTTCTTACATATTTTGTTAGGTTTCTCTTTACACCAGGTCCATCAATATCTGCTCTAGCCTGCTCTTGAATCTCAGCAGTGATGGTACCTCTGGCCATGAAGAATCTTAGGCCCAAATCCTCAAAGGAATTTAGGTGCCTAACTCCCCTTGAATTCAATGCACTTAAATACTTTTGAGGATCTGGGCCATAGTGTCTTAGCCAAGGCTTTTACTTCTGTAACTTCTGGCTTGTCACTCTGTACCCCCAATGTCGTCTCAGATGGTGAAATATTCCCTTGAAGGGATTTATAGGCTATGAACATGCTATGTTATATGGATGTCTTTTGAACACTCTCCTCACACGTCCTTTCCTCTGTCCCCGGGGGTGTTTTAGGGCTTGAACCAGGTCACATCCCCGGCTCGCTGAACATGCCCTTCTTTAAATTCCTCACTGAAGCCGGCTTTGAGAAGAGCCCAGAGGAGATTCGGACCATGTTCCAGGAGAAGAAGGTGGACCTCTCACAGCCACTCATCGCCACGTGCCGTAAGGGGGTCACGGCATGCCACATCGCCCTGGCAGCATACCTTTGTGGCAAGCCAGATGTGGCCATCTATGATGGATCCTGGTCAGAGTGGTTCCGCCAGGCCCCGCCGGAGCACAAGCTCTCTGAGTGGAAGCGCAACAAGGCATAAAGGGGGAGAGGTTGCAATGCAGTCCTTTAGCATTCATTGAGAGTGGGGTTTGTCAACTGTCTTCGTTCAAGGGAGCTGGAAACGAGGGGAAGGAACATAATAAATTCTATGTTACAGTTAGTCCAGTTTTGTAAGAACAATTAGTGGTTTTTAGTCTCTTTCTTTTTTAATGATGCCACTGAATAAAATCTCTGCCTTCCGATTACGTGTCTGTGTGTGCCTCTAATCCTCCCCAGTGACTGTGGGACCTCATCATACTGTGATGTTACAATGTGCAGCTGAAGGAAGAACAGCCACGTTACCTGGGGGAAAGTTAGGCTCTCCCATGAGAGGTTCTGAGAAATCCCAGCTGGGTTGGGAACTACTGAAGCCAAGTTACCAACTCCCCCAAAGAAATGGAGAGCACAGTCTTGTGGTGCAAGCACAGGGCTAGACATCAAACATGGTGGGTTCTAGTCCCAGCTTTGCCATAGACTCACTGTGTGACCTCGGGCAAATCACTTAACCTCTCTGTCTTAGTCTGTAAAAGGGGGGTAATGACGCCTCCCTCCTGGGGAGTGTATGAGGCACAGTTAACACCATCTGGAGATGCTTGGGTGGAAGATGCAATAGAAGTGCTAAGTCCTATTAATTGTTCTTGTTTTATTATGAGAGCCACCAAGGAACCCTACACATGTGCTGAAAACTGTTGGGCCTGTGCTCTTTCTGCGACATGAGCTTTCCCCCCCAAAGATAACACCTAACTGTGCCTTGTTTATTTTGGTTCCCATAGTAACTACAGCTCATAGATGGGGAGGGTTGTTCCCTAGCAACCATCCCTGAGGCTTACTCTTAGTTCCACCTCTGCACTTCTGGACTTCAGCAGGACCTGCCTGGTTAGAAGAATCACTTTGTCATCTCAACTGAGACCATGGAACAGGTGAGAGAGACATTTTAAGAAAGGCTTCACCTCTGAGCCTCAATCTGGAAGCTCGGCCCCCCCTCACCTCCCCCCCCCCCACTTCAGACACACACACAAACAAAGAAAGGATGAGCCAATCAAAAACACCATTTCATATGTACTGCCACATTGCTTTTCAGGCCTGAGGCAGCACACTGAGTGTACTATCTTTTTGATGCCAGTCCAGGCCACATGTGGCAGGCATGTGGGGCTATTCTTGGCCATCTCTGGCAGCTGATACTGAGCCCCATTTGGCAGGAGATACCAGGCCACTTCTGGCAGGTGTACAGTTCATCTATAATAATAACAGTGCTTTTCCCAGCCAGAGACCTTGTGAGAATGGCACAGCAATACCTTCAGCAGCCTGAGAAGGTTAGTCTTTAGCTCCACTGGGACAAGTCCCATCTTTCTCCTTGGTCAGTGGGAGTCAGAATGGCAGGAAAGTATTGAACGCGGTGAAAATACCTGAGGAATTACATTAATACTTTATTTGGCGTCTTCAGAAAAAGGCAGAGAAAAAAATTTGGTCATTTTATAGCTCTTTGGTCAGGAGTTGTTTTTTATAACATGTGCATGTACAGTGCCTGGCATAGTAGGAGACTCTGGATGAAATTCTGTGGGTTGCGGTATATAGGAGGTCAGGCTAGATGATTGAACAGTCCCTTATGGACTTAAGAGCTATCCATGTTTGAATGGGGCCTCAAGTTCAGTCAGAGGTTCTAGGCACTGCTGTCAGAAAAATATTAAATAGTAATAATAATAATATGTAATTAGTTCAAATCCCAGAAAAGAGGATCTTCATGTGAACGGTAAAGTCACTCAGCTCACCAGAAGCTGGAACAATCAGAGTTACTAAGGAATGTGCTTTGCAGTACAAGGAAAGCAGTGGAGGCAATGCCCCAAGTCAAGGGGTGACTCACAAATGGGAGACTTGCGTGTCTGGGGAACAAGCCGCCCTCTTCCCATGGACATAACAATAATGGTGGTAACTTGATTCAACTCTAGGTGGGAGGTAGGAGTTAACATTGGCGCTAAGTGGGAAAGATCCATTTAGTAACACCGAGTCCTGCAATCTGATAAAAATACAATTAAAATGCTCTTAAAAGGGATTGAAAATAATACAGAAAAAAAACCTAATTCTGTCCCATAGAGCAATCATGTGCCCTCACTCAGGGCCTGATCGAATGGCCAGAAAGTCAATTGGAGCCTGTCCATGGACTGTTGGAACAGGGCCTTTGGAGCCCTGCATTCAGGTTTGGCTATCCAACGTGTAAGATGAATAGGGGGCAGAGAAGAGCAAGGACAAAGGTTAGAGTTGTGGGTGGGATTTGCATGACAGCTCCCTCCCCACAGAATGCAGTCAGTCTGGGGAGTCTGCTGCCATTGAAGGGCACAGAGTAAAATACAGTAGCTGCTTTTTATTAACAAAAGGGCTGGCTAATTTGTTGACAACTAGCATTTGCAGTTATCACAGCTTGGGTGAGGGTAGTCAAAGCAAAGCATAAAATGATTACTGCACAGGTCAGTGCTATGCACATCTCCTCCCCACTTTTGTCTGTTTAGACCTTAAGCTCTTTGGGGCAGGGACAGTCTCTCACTGTGTTTGTAGAGTACCTGGCACAACAGGGTCCTGATCTTGACTGAGCCCTGTAATATACATAACAAATAATAATGTCCATGGCAAATGGCATTCTACAGAAACTGATTATACAGCATTACGGGCTGTAGCCTTTTGGGCCAGTCCTGTAGAACACGGTAGTGCTTTTTAATAAGAGAGGATTATGGACTTGATGGACTGCTCTGGTGTGGTAATTGGCTGCTCTGGCGTGGTAATTCCTAGGTAGAATTTGCTGTACCAGATCAATGTTAAAGGTGGTGCCACACCAGGTTATTTGGTTGTGCCATATCTTACGTCTGACAAACAACCAGCCTAACCCACATTCTTGGCTCCTGCTCTATGCCTACTTAACTCCGCCTTTGTTGCTCTTTCAAGGAGATGCCTATGACCTCGGCCTCCCTTACACCTGCTGCAGCGAAACATGAGTCTGTGCTAGCCAACGGCCCAGCAGGTAAGAGACACAGTGTAACAGCTGCTTTGTTCGCTAGCCCCCACTTTGCACTCAGACTTCTGCCCTAGCTCCCACATTCATGGGGGTTTTCCTCCACCCTTTACACCCCTGTATTCCTGTGGGATTGCTTATTTGCATGAATGTGTGCTGATTGGATATGCATGTGTATGAGAGGTTGATGCACGTGGGTTTGTGAACTGATTAGCTACATACACCTGTGGGAATGAGTTCTCACGAGCAAGCCTGCGCTGCTTAGGTATGTGTGTGCCTAAGAGGGCATTCATGTGAGTGCGTGCCAATTAAAGGCAACAGATGTGTGTGTGTGACAGGAAGTATGCCTGCTGATGTGTGAGAAAGTTCAAGCCTGGGTTCAAGTGCACAGGCTGACTAGCCACACCTGTGTGTGTGTGCGCGCACGTGCTTCTGGACACGTGATCACAGGCACACCCGAGCTCCTCGCACAGACTCCACCCAGCTCAGGGGGTGTAGCTTATGTACACTGTACATTTGTGTAACCATGATGCTGTGCAGTGCAAGACCATTTATTGCCGCACTCCTCTATCAAAATGATGGCAAATTGGTTGAGCTTTTCCTTCTATCTTTAAGTGGAACCTGGAGATGGCAACAAGGAGCATGTCCTGGCTGGGGCACGGGCCAGTGGCAAGAGAACCTCCTTGAAAAGTTCCAGTAGAACCTCCTGGAAGACCTCCAAGAACCCTACAGATAGTGGAACACCCAGGAGTTCTCCTCAAGTCAAATCCCAGGCATCCCCCTCTGCACAGCATCTCCACACCAGAAGCTATAGTAAACAGAGTCTCCAGCCCAAAATGCCTTTTGCACAGCGTCATCTCACCAGAGAAGAAGGAGAAGCAGCCCGGGATGTCTCAGGTGTCAAGGAACCAGCAGTGAGGCAACATCAAAGAGGGAGGACAGGAAGTCTCCTACATCTTGCAAAGTCTACCCAGAAGAAGGCAGAAAGTGTCCAAGCCTACTCAGATGGCAAAGAACCAGCAGCAGGGCAACATCGACCGCTGGGGCCCAGGGTGCCTGGATCTCCCCGAAAGACCACCAAGACCAGCCACAAGGAGGCGAGGGAATTCCCGAATGGCTTAAGTGCAAAGGAATCCTTAGCATCAATAGGGCAAGACGTGAAAGCAGAGGGGAAGCTCTTTCAGGGGAAGAAAAGCAGCATAATCCCAATTAACATCAAACACAAGTTTGGGAGCAGCATCGTGGATGAGCTCGTCACTGAGGAGCAGGTTGTAGAAGAAGTGGTGACACTGATACATGAGGAGGGGGAGGATACTTTGGGGGGAAGGGTTCAGAGGGCTGGGTAATTGGAAGTACAGCACCTGGAGAAGGGTGTTTTAGGGAGAGGCATTTGGGCTTTGTAACTGGGGGGCAGGTCCAGTGACAACTTCCATACCCAGAGGCACCAGATATTCAACCATGTCTTGTGTTCTCTCTGTCTGTCTCCCCATCCTGATTATCTATCTCATCATTCTCTTTCCCTCTCCCTCCTTGCACTCATGATGAAGAAGCAGAGGGTGAAGGGCCATTAGAGACAATAGCATTAGAGGGTGAGAGGCTGGGGAGAGGGGGTGTGTCATAGCACCCATCCCTGGGCCAAATTCAGACCTGTTGTAAGAAGATGACACTCCACTGATTTCAGCTAAACAGCACCCATGTATACTAGGTCTGAATTAGCCCATGTATTTAGGCTACACCCAGAGACCGGGGTACACATTGGTGAGAGGTTTCAGAGTAGCAGCCGTGTTAGTCTCTAAGGTGCCACAAGTCCTCCTTTTCTTATTGGTGAGAGGGATACACTCAAGGACAGCGCTTGCCCCTGGGTACATCCAGGGCCTGCACTTAGGGCTGGAGGTGCCTCCGGGGAGTCGGGTGCACTTGGGGTTTCTGGGTCAAGACTGACTCCATGATGTTTGTGCTTGCCAGGCACGTCGTGCTCTGTGTGAGGCTGGACTGATTGAGGGGCAGAAACGACTCAGCAACCGGACCCCTAAACCACCAGAGAATCCCATGGCCACCACACCCTTTGCTGATTATTATGAACTAGGTTACAACCTGAGGTCAAACATCTTCCAAGGTGAGGGGCCTTCCATTTCTACCCCTAGATGTCCCTATACTATTTGCATTGCCCCTGGGTTCCTGCATTGGTCTGTGTGTCTCTTTAACTATACCTCTCCCTCCCCTTCCTCTCCCCCCTCTTGTTCAGAGCACTCCTGTAGCAGGATACAGGGGGAAAGGAGGGATGACTATGGGTCCCCTTTTTACCCATTCCCCCTTTTCCTTATCTTCCCCCCCTCTTCCTTCTTTCCAACCAGCAACAGCGAGGCATGAGGGTCCAGCACGACCACCCATCTCCCCGCCATTCGAGAGCTGCCTGGATAGTAGCTTTTGCAATCAAATGTCTCAAGTTAATAGCTCCAGTTCAAATTATACGCTTGTTCCTCTTTGAGGCCTTCTCAGACATGGTGTTCTGAAGCCTCTCCCCCAAGTCACTGTGCCTCCAGAGTCCTCAGTGATCCCTCTATCTGATCAAATCAGACTGGGGAGCGATATACTGCTCTCACCAGCATGGTATTGGAGTGCCTTTTGTGCATGCACCCAATGCCTCACGAGCCGGATGATGATTATTATGTAGTGTGCCTGGTGGTAGCATGTAGGAATCTCAGTCAAGAATTGGGACCTTTGTGTAGCCAGGTAAAATGAAGACAGTCCCTCCCTCAGGAAGCTCACACTTGGCATCAACCAGTGGCTAACAGCCAAGAGCAGGTCTGGGTGGCTTGGGAGGAGGAGGGAATAATGAAACCAAGAAGAGCTGAGCAGGGCTAGAAGGGACCGAGAGAAGTCACAACTCACCATTGCCTAGCCAGGGCCAGATGGGAGTGATCTGGAGGGCCCATGGCCGAGATAGGTTTGAAGAAGGGATTTAAGAGGGTCAGATGATGGCTTTGTGAGTTACATCCAGGTATTGGGAGCAGTAAGGGAGCATGCAGTAGGGGAGCGTGCACATAAGTGCTTGAGGGAAAAGTAGACCTTGGGACATGACTCAAAATGATGCTCCATCATGGGCCTGCTCTACCTAAGGGCAGGCAGTACTAGCAGACAAAGTGCAAGAATGCACTGGACAGAGGCCAAGTGGTCGCAGAGCCATACCACAGACCCCATCAGAACACATGGCTGAGTCAAATCCAAATGAAAGTGCTAATGTCAGCTGTGTATCCCTTTTCTCTCCCTTCCTCTCCCCCTTTGGCTGCGGGTACACGTCACTGGTGCCAGCAGCAGAGTGGCTCGTGGTAACAAATTCCTGCACATTCGGTTTCTTGCAGGTGGCCCAATAGAGAGTAAGAGCCTGATGAAGGATTCTTATACTCCAGATGTGATTCAAAGGGCAGTCAGAGACCCCAAACACTGGCATGGAAGGAAAACTGATGACCTAGGTAAGGCTCCTGTCATGAGCAAGCAACTGATGCACTTCAGAACTGGGCTCGGACTAAGAATGGGTTAGAGAGGGGCATTGTCACAGGAGGAGAGCCATTGAGCTAGGGCAGAGCACTGCCACAGGCAGGTGGAAGTTATTAAGCCTGGTTCTTACCCACAGGGAGAGCAGTATCATTAGGAATGAAGCAGCGATTGAACTGTGGTTTGTCTTCTTTATAGGGCGATGGCACCAGAAAAATGCCCTAAACCTTAACCTGCAAAAAGCTTTGGAGCAGAAATATGGGGAGAAGACCAAAGGTACCAAATCTTAGAAGGCAAAAGACAGAGAAGCGAGCCACTCTCCAAGAGGGACCCTGCTCTCCCTGACGCTAGAATAAACCTCTGTGCAGCCTCGATCGGTGTGCTTGCTGAGCAGCGGCAATGCGAGTGGCAGGAAGAGAACTGGGCGATCAGCTGGCAGAAACACAATGGCAAAGCCTTTTATCACAGGGAAAGGGAGGGAGAGTCTTTGGGGGCAGCAGCGTGTGAGAGGACTGAATGGCCATGGAAACGGTTCTCATGGAATCCCTGCAGGTGAGACTGGGGGTGGGGGGGACAAGGAGACTGACTATCCAGCAGACTGGGGACCGTGTTTAGGAAATAGCAAGGCTGGAATATGTGCATGCATGTGTGCGGGCGGAGGCGGGATGCCCATGACTGAATGGCCACGGATGGCACTTTGATGGCTGCCAGCCTCTTTTCCGTCTCTCTCCTGGATTGTGTACACAGTTCTCCTGCACAGCGGAAAGCACATTGGCTGCTTGGTGAGCGGTACAAACCCAGCAGAAAGCCATCAGGCTGTGGGCACTTTCTGTGGGAACACTTTCTCGCAGGTGTTTCTGGGGGGCCAGTCACTCTCAGTACAGCATCAAGGTGCAACTCTTGTGCCCGTCGGGGGCGGAGACTGTGAGGCAGGAGGCAATTTCCTTCCCTCTCATAATTCTGGTTGCTTTGAGGCGGCTAGACAGAGACTCACTTGGAGAGCTCCTGCATTGCCAATGACCTACAGTGACTGTGCGAAAACCGCTGCCGGCACTCACTTCAGCACTGGAGGCAGCAGGGCACCCAGCCAAACCCAGGAGCTCCAAAACCCAAACCAGTGCCAAAAAGCCCATCCCACCAAAAGGGAGCCAGAAGGCTGCAGAGGGACCGCTGGGAGCCCCTGGAATTCGCCATGCTGCTGGGTCATCCCACAGTGAGGAGGATTGTTTTGGGGGCTTTTCTGACAAGTTTCTTGTCTATGCCCCATCTCCCACCATCCCCCATAACAATGTCTCTTTGTGGGCAGGGGTGCCAGCATTGCATGGTGCTCTGATGTCCAGGTCCACCCACAGATAGTAAATCCAAATAGGACTGAATCCCTCAGAAGGGAGGAGATGAACTGTGGCAGGCAAGGGGGTGTCACGCAGTAACACTGTCTGCTGGCTGGGGGTGCAAAGGTGGTTTAGGATCTGCTCATGACGGTCCTGTCTGACACAGCTCCTAAGAGAACCCAGGGGCTTCTAGTACTTGTTCCTTCCTGGTGACCCCCCACAGAACACCTACTTGCCACAAAGTTTGCAAGGGCAGAGGGGCCCTCTCTTTCCCCAGCTGCCCCAGCCATAGGTGCTGGAACTAGGGGTGCTGCCATACCCCTGGGCTTGAAGTGGTTTCCGTCAGCTATAGGGTTTACAGTTTGGTTCAGTGGCTCTGAGCACCCCCCACTAAGCAAATTGTTCCAGCACCCCTGGGCCCAGCCGCACCTCCAAGCTTGGAACTGCTGATTATTTTGCCTGCAGATATGAACTGATTCTGGGCACAAATTAGGGCTGTTTCTCCATGCTCTGTCAGTGGGATTAGGTCAGAGCATACTGACTGCAGAGGAATGCCAGAGGTTTGCAAATAGAAGAAGTTAAAATGTAACTAGTAGTAACTATGGGAGGATTATCTCCCACCCTCAATAATTAACCATTACGGGTTCTGATGTTCCAAGGAACATGGTGTGGCGGAGAAATAATTGCTCACTGACTAAAAAGGGGGGGACCAAGACGCAGGTCACAGAGATCTCCTACTGGGCTTTCTTTTGCTTCAGCATGGAGTGGCACAGGTCTCAGCCAAGTAGCAAAGCACCCTAGGACACCACCACTCTGCACACTGTATGCTGGGGCTGATGCAGAAGGAGGTTACATGTGCCACTTAAGTGCCGCCCTCAAGGCACCCAGCAAGTTAGTGGTGGAGCCCATGCTGCTGCTTCAGCACTCTGACTGTAAAACCTCAGCACCTGATCCCGCCACTTGTGAGTTTTAGAATAGCACATTGGGTACAGCGCCACACGACGTGAGCAAGCGTGGCAAAAACAGAAACTCAGACAAGCATCTGCCCTGATCAGAACGGAGTCTGCTGCCAGCCGAGGACGCTGCCCTGTGCTTTATGCAAATAGAAGCAATGCATTTCTGTTTGCTCAAGACCATGAGATTTGGATAATAAACCAATTTCTCCTGTGCAGCCTACAGGAAGTTGCCCACGCCTGAGAGCCGGATAGTGAGACAGTGAGAATTGCTGATAATTATTCATTCATATAAATAAGGAAAGGGTCCAAATGATTAGTTTTGCACACCACTGGCGTATGTAACTGCTTGCTTATATTACTACCTGTATTGGCCTTATCGGTCCCTCCTGCCTCTAGTTAGTCTCACGCTTGTAGAGCCTTGCCTTAAATTACATTGTTAGCACTTTAGAGCTGGGACTGTGTCACCCTATACATGTGTACAGTGCCTAGGCCAACAGGGCTCCCACAGGCCTACAGAGATTATTTGGGATACAGAAAACAGGGCAGCTGGGCGCAGCGAGTTGATACACATCCAGGCATCTGGGTGCAGGGGCAGAGTTAATACATGGGGTTTTTATGGTCTCATTCTAATGCCTACAGAGACACATAACAACACCACAGCACAGACTGGCACACGTGGCCTTCTCTATTCACGAAAGGCTCAGGGCTGGATTAACAAGGTGTGCAACAAGTCAGGAATGAGTTGGGCTGGGAACGCTTGGATGGCACCTATCTCTGCTCTGGTCAGCCTGAGGCAGTCCTGCCGGCCCCTTGCTTTCAAAAGCAATGAATTCACTATTCACATATCTTAAAGTTTAAAATTCTGATAAACTCATTTGTTTTTAATTATCCAAAAGAAGAATTACACTGAACAATGCAGGCCTGGCAGCATCCAATTAACAGAGCGGGGAAAACAGAAACACACTCCCGAACTGCCCTTTCCTCCCTGTAGTGGATTGAGACTCACCATAGCAGCGCCTCCTGCTGGTCATCTGGGAGTTAGCTCTTTTCCAGCATACAGAGCACCCTCTGCAGGCCGGTGTCCCACCTGCCGCTGGCCCCATGTCCCTCCCAGATCCCAGTTCCCTTTACCTCAGGATTCTGCCCCAGTAGTACCCCCACTCTCTGGGTCTCCCCTCCTCAGGGGAACCCCCAACTCTCTAAGCCCACCTTGCTTCAGTGGGTACTGCCAGTCATCATCTAGCCCCCGCTCACTGGGGCAAACTGCAGTGTGTAATGGACACTCCTTGTTGGCAAGGGGTTAGGACCAGCTGCCTCTACTAGGGTGACCAGATCGCAAGAGTGAAATATCAGGACACATTGGGCGCGGGGGGGCGGGAAGGGACAGACACAGGTGCACAGCCCCGACCGGAGCCGGAGGCACACTGGTCCGCCTGGCCCTGTGGTGCTACCAGCGTTCCCCTTCCTGTTGGGGATGCGCCCATGCTGCACCACACAGCTCCCCTGCCCAGCACCCCCTGGATCCACTATGCCCAGAGCCCCCCACAACCCTTCCACCACAAATGCACAGTGATGTGCACACACACACCCTGCCCAGCACCTCCCTGCCCACAGCCCCACTACAGCTGCCCCGCTCCCCACACAGAACCCTCCCCCACTCGTTAGTTTCCCAATACACACAGATTTCCCCTCCCTCCCAGGGCCCTTCCCCACAGCCCCACCACCACAACTACACAATGCCCCATACAGACCCCCACTGCCCTGACACACACACAGATCTCCCCCACTTCCCAGCACCCCCCAACAGGACCCCACTGTCTAGCACCCCAAAACACACAAACCTCCCCCACTGCCCAGTGCCTTCCACACGCCTCCCAGATACTCACCATCACACCCTGCCTTCCCTGGCCACACTTAGCAGCCCTGCTGGGAGGTCTCTGACTCCTAGGGCAAGAGCGGCAAGGGGAGACTCCAGACTCTCCACGTGCTGCGCCCGCCACAAGCGCAAGCTCTGTGGCTCCCATTGGCCAGGAAAAGCACCAATGGGAGCTGCTGCAGAGCGGGGCTTGCAGGCACCAGCAGCACGCAGAGCCCCCCCACCCTAAGAGCCAGAGGGACCTGCCTGGGGGCAAAGTGGGGAGTCCCAGCGGTGCTTACCTGGGGCGGCTCCCATCCCGGGAAGCATCCGGCAGGCAGGTCCCTCTGGCTCCTAAAGTCACAGGTTGGGGGGGGGGCACAGAGGGCTCTCTGCCCCTCCCAGTGCCTGCAAGCCCCGCCCCTGCAGTGCACGATGCTCCTGCTGGCATGTGGGCACCAGGAACTGCCCCAGGAAGCGGTGAGCGGCAGTGCCGCAGCTGCGGCCCGGATGGTCCCGATACAGGGACAAAGGGCGTCCCGACCAATGTAAGGTCGGGATGCAGGACAAGTCTCCTAAAACCAGGACTGTCCTGATAAAATTGGGACATCTGGTCATCCTAGCCTCTACCTATTCCCAGGCTGCACCTCTGTAGCCCCAGTACCTTTGTAGGCCTTCAGCAAGGCCTGCAGCCTGGGGGTTTACCAGGCTGGAGCTCGCCAGCTCCTCTTTGCCCTTCCCCAATACTGCTCCAGCTCAGGTTCCTTGCTCCCAGGCAGCTAACCCTTCCCACTCCAGGGCTAGGGTGAGACTTCTACAGCTCCTGGCCTCCAGCCCTCATATCAGTGCCAGCTGTGGCCCAATTAAGCCATCCACACCTGGGGCCAACTATCTCGCCAGCCTCCCTCAGCTGCTCTTAATCCATTTTAATTTGGAGTGGGGCAGCCACCCCACTACACTCCCCTCATCAGCCGTGTCACACAAATATACCAAAGTCAGACTCAGACATCCTACGTGGTAGGTGACACATCTAACTCAATCAGTAACAGAGCTGACCCATGGATTGAGAGATGATTTTGCTAGGTCTGATCACTGGGTGGCAGCTCTGAGTCAATGTTGTTCCCTTGCAGAAAGGAGCAGGAAAGAACTGAGTTCTCTTTCCCCGGCACTGTTACTCACCAAAGCAGCTAGCTAGTTGCTATCATCTCCTACAAACAGCCAGTGTACTGGGAATCCAGCATGTCATAGTATTTGAGCAATTAGAGATAGAAGAGATCCATTAAACCATAGTTTGTCCACTCGCATAACCTTTCCCCTGCCCCAACCCTAGTTTTCCCTGCAATAATATATGTCCTCCCTGGCTTTGTCCAGTCTGGTTTTACGTGTCCTGGTGATGGGGCTTCCACTACCTCCCTAGAGACATCATTCTGCAGGATAGAGTCACAGATAGGAAAGGTTTCTCCAGCTGCAGCCAAGTTTCCCCATTGCTGTTTCACCCCTTGACTCCTTGTCCCATCCTTAGCAATTCCAATCCCTCCTTGACAGGTTTGCTATCTACATCCTTCCAACACTAATTCTTCTGGATGCGTATTATCTCTCTAAATAAACTAGATCTGTTTTCAGAATGTGAGGCATTTCATTCCAGGTGCTTGCACCAGAATCTTATCCGTGACATGACATTTGATCGTTCATGCTGTGAAGTTTGCATTGAACTCAATATTACATTGCAGCAGAAGCATGGCAAAGCTAACATGATAATGGCAGGGGGATTAGAGCTGTGTGTAACGAGCAGATCTCTCCAAAGGGGAGAGATTTCCTGGTTTCTCTAGCCAAGTACGCTGATACAGCTGAGGAGGATGTGGTGCTGATTGACATCTGCCACTCACTTTGGAAGGAGGGCTGGGAAGAAGGACTGCCCTTTGCTTTTCCTGCCTGGGTTCGGGAGGGGAAACAGTGATGACAAGAAGAGGCAACAGGCTTCGAGTGGGGGACTCGAATCCATTCACCTGTTCTCTTGCCCTCACCAGTCCTCTTGTAGCACTAGTACAGTTCCTTGGCCCTGACAGCTGGTTCCTGTCCTGCCCACGGAGGCAACACAAAGTAATCGTCACACTTCAGGGTTTTGAAGAGCTGAATGGCCTGCATGTGAAGAGCAGGCTCTCGCTTGCTATTGACAGATCCTCCATCACAGGGCGGCTTTCCAAATGCCTGTCTGGCTTCTGATGTCTGATCAGCCAGGGGGCCTTTCTCACCCATGGGGGGCTTCTCACCAGGTTTGAGGCCAGGAAAGAAGCAGTATTCCCCCACCTGGCGTAGAAAAACTGGTCCGGTGCCATCGGGGTTGAACATGACCACATTATCCTCTTGCCCAGGCTCTGCTTTAGCAAAATCAACCCCCTCTGATAGGATGGGTGGGGAAAAAACGACGGGTTCTGGAGTGCCACAGAGAGCCTTGGGGAACATAACATAGCTCCCAAATCCAGAGAGAGCGGCTGATGCTGGAGATGGAACTGGGACTGCGACACCAGGTTTTTCAGGGCCCAACTCGGGGCTAGGGGTGCCCTCTGTGGCATGGGGCAGTTGTGGGTTGGATGACAACATGCCAGAAGCAGTGGGCATCCCCTCCAGTGGGGCCTGTGCAGGGGACAGATGGGCAGAGTCTCTTGCTGGCATCAGTGACAGACCTTCCGTGGTGACGTATCCCAGTGGCAATTTCTGACCGGAATTGTTTAAGACGGCAGCAATCGGTGACCTTTGACCTTTGGTGTCCCCTTGTGCCACTTCCCCACCTGCTGGCTGGCCTTGTGGCCCTTCTTGCCCTCCAGCAAGTGGCTGCTTCATCTCTTTCTCAGCAGGAAGCGAGACGGGGTGGAGCTGAGCTTCTCCTCTCTCCTCCTCCACCAGCAGGATCTGGGAAGAGGCCCCCTGGGGTAGGGACACGTACTCCAGGGACACTGGCCTCCCCTTGGTTCCCAGTGGGGCAGCTTCCTGGTCCTGATGAATGTCAGGCAGGGAGCACCCATGGGGGAAGTGCAAGTATGGACCATTAAAGTCAAAGCAGGACATGGGTGCCTGAGAAGCAGTGACCTTAGCACTGCTCCTCCAGGGGAGCATGGCTGGTGACAAGGACTGACTGGTGCTCTGACTCGAATGGCAGCTAGCCGGGGCTGCAGGATGTGGAGCTGGAGTTGTCACTTCAAGAGTCTGATATGGGTTCTTTGGGTCCAGTGCACCAAGGAAGCACATCATCCTCTCGGTCACGACTGCAGGGAGCTCTGCTGAACTAACCTTCATCTGTCTGCAAGGGGGAAACAAGAGGAATCAGAGATGGCACCCTGCAGAGAACATCACATATGGACAGGGAGTGGAGCTGAGGGCCTCCTGGGAGAAAGGTCTTCTGCGGGTTAGAAGGAATCTTTCCCTGGGGGCAGATTATCGCATAACTGCCTATGGCAGAATTTCTTGTGCTTTCCTCTGAAGCAGCTGGCACCGGCATCTATTCCTGGCAAGATACTGGACTAGATGGACCATTGGCTGGACCCAGTCTGGCAATTTCTGTGTTTCTTGAGTCTAAGGGGCCCAAGCAGCACATCACCCTTCAGAGACCATGATCACCACCACCTACATTATATATAGCACCAGACCTTTGCCTGGCACTGGGCGAAGTTTATAAAAAGACATGGTCCCTGCCGCAAGGAACTTACAGCCACTGAGGTAGAAGACAGAAAAAGGGAGGGAGCAAACAAGGAGTGATGGGGGTTCAAATAAATACAAATAATGGCCTGCGCTTTCCAAAAGTGACTAGTGATGGCTGGGCACCCACCCATGGGCAGTGGGTATCAAAGGCCAGGGGAGACTAAGCCTCCCCTGACCGAGGCCGTGGCCTTGCCAGTGATCCACCCCTAGGCCATGCCCTCACTCCCCCTCTCCCCTTAAGCCAGCAGGGGCTCAGCTCCTTCCAGTGGCCTGGAGCTCGGGGTTGGTGCTGGCAGCCCAGGGCTGGGGTGGCCGGGGTGGCTCAAGGAGGGTGAAGAGCCTCTGTCCCCAACCTGGAAGGGGAGAGCGCTCTAAGCCCTGGGAAAAGGGGTACAGCTATAAGTGTCTCCAAGTTGGGACTCAGGCTATTCTAACTGAATACGGCCTTCCTCAGGCTACTCTTCTTAACCCAGAATCCCTCACAGCATAGAGCATGATGGGTACCCTGCCTCAGCACAACCTCCCTACATCAGGAGCTGTGCGGAGGGCAGTCTTGGGTTTCTTACATTTGCCCCACACTACTGCATTGGAGGAATTATCCTCTGTCCTATTGCAGCCCCAGCTGGCTCTTGTATGCTGCCAGAGCCAGAATCAGCCCCAAGAGTGGTGAGGGCCTCACTTCCAGGAGGCAGGAAAATAGGATGTGTAGGGCAGGGGGCGTGTATGCATCTGTATGCTGGGGGTGCTTATCCACCTCCATTTCCAGATTGGGAAATCAAAGGCAAGCCCATTACCAGAAGGAGAGATCAGGGAGGAAGGGCTCAGGGTTTGGGACTGGTGTTTCCAGGGAGCCAGGGAGAGCAGGGGCTGCAAGTCCATCCATTGACATTTCCAGATGGTCATGTGGAGGATGTGCCAAGGTTTATCATTCACACCAGTTACATTTGCCATCCGTCCCTGATGGGATCAGCCACCCAGAGGAACTGAGATGCCACCATCACCAAGCAACGTCTCAGAGAGTATCACCACTGAGCAGTGCACTGACCACTCACCCATCCAGCACTTGGATGCAGCTGGCCAGGTCCATCTTCTCGGAAGGGCTCTGCTTGCCAAAGTCCAGCTGGCTGCTCGGCAGCGGAATCCCAAGTGCTACTTTCTGAAAAGAGACAAGGGCAGATAGCATTCCTGGCAGACAGAGGGTGATTCCCTGAGGGCAGAGGGGAGCCAGAAGCCCCATAGTGGAGATGCCACAGTGTGTGGTAGCACTTTAACCCCTCTTGGGGGCAACATTGCTCCTGGGGACTGGTGGTTTGATGGGGGGAATAGGTCTGGAGGCCTCCTGCTGGAGGCCTTGTCGCCCTGCCTCACCACACCCCAGAAAAGAGCAGAGGAGAAGTCCTCCAGGCAGTCTAGAGAGGCTGCAGGGGAGCAGCTAATCAGAGAGGCTGCTGGAGTGACCAGTCAGGGGGCAGAAGGGCCATATAAAAGGAAGCCGCAGGGACACAGCAGTCAGTTGCTGCCTGGAGCTTGAAGAATGGGTGCATGGCTGGCTGGAAGAGTAGCAAGACCATGGCCAGCTCAGTGCAGGCAGGCTGAGCCCAGGACCTAGCCAGACCAGGCAAGGGTACCATGATGGGCCCTGCTGGTCTGGTTGAAGACTAAGCCCAGGGAGAGCTGCCAAAAAGACACTAACCGAGGGTCCCGAGATGGGCTCCTTTGGGGCTGTTAAAGAAGGCAGTACCTCTGGAGGAAGCCTTGGTGCTAGAGCCCCGTACCAGAGCCATGAGCAAGACCTAGAGACTGTACACCCCAGAAGGGGGGACAGTGTGTGTGACTCAGCCGGAGGGGGGGGTGTGCTCATGAGAGGCAGGTGCCACCCCATTGTAAGAACTGAAAAGAAAGCAGGCTCACACCCAACCAGGAAGGGGGCACCTGCAAGAGGTGTGTACTGCCCTGTTCAAAACTGAGTAATTGCAGTCATGTATTGGCGCTCACAAGTGTAAGGTAAAACACAGTGGCAAAAATCCTGCTATCTCCTGGGCTTCTCCTATGCACCAATGGGCAGGGTCCTCAGACAATGTGTCCCCACATGTGCTGTGAAAGGATAGAGGCTTGAGAGGGCAATTAACCTGCCTGCTTGAACCTGGAGGATGGGCCAGGACTAATCAGAAGTAAAGCCCAGGTGGGGAAGAGAAGGGCTTGTGGCCATAAAGAGCTGAGTGAGACTCATGGGAGGAAGGAGACCCAGGGGAGAAGAGGTGGGAAGTAACCTGAGAGAAGGCTGAGAGGGCGAAGGCAGAGCAGACAGGCTACTCCAGGGGTGAGTGGGAAGCCTGACTGGAGACATGGGCCCTGAAGAGCAGTAGCTTGCCTGAGCCCCTGAGAGAGGGGAGGAGCGTGCCAGCCCCTGGACAGCGGGGCTGTTGAAAGCCCAGGTCCTGTGAGGCCGAGGTGGCCAGCTGAGCCCAGCCAGGCTGAGGGTTTGGTTTTGTTTACAGTTCTGTTGGACTTGGTCAAGAACTCGGCTGGCCAGAAGCGGCAGGACTCTGTCAAGTCGTCAGACCAGAGGGCCGGGATACTCTTACAGCTGGAGTAGGCCAAAGGGTAGTAGGGGAAAGCTCAGTTCTCTCTTACCTGGAGGTAGCTCTGGAGCAGCTGACTCCTGCCGGGATTTGGAATCTTTTCCTCCCATTTTTTCTTCTTGCTGTAACAAGACAGAGTTTGCAGGGTCACTTCTCTTGGGAGGAGGCTACAGCAGATATACAGCCTTACCCTGGGCCCCCTTGTCAACCCAGAGGTCCTGAAACTCCATGGCCCTACACTCAAGCTGCTGTCTGACATGGAGAGAGCTCTGCGCTGCACCCCAGGCATATCTCCAGCTCAACTAAGCCCTAGATCCACGATAGGGATGTGCCCACGCAGCACCTCCCTGCACTCACTCTATTGGTGTGTCTGGTAAATCTCCAACTCCCAGTGCAGACTTACCTGAGTAGGCATCTATAACCACACCAGCCAAATGCTATCAGCACGATGGTGAAGACTGGGATCAGCAGTGGGAGAATCAGTGGTGACCCGGCTGAGGCAGATAAATGAGAGAGAGAGATATAGACAGCAACAGAAAATGGCTTCATTCTGTATCGAAACTTACATTCTGGATGCTCTTTTGGGATGATATTGAGGTCAGGAAAATGTAGGTTGCCTGTCAAGTCACGAGTCCTAACTGACAGGTGTGTTAGACCATGGAATACTCACCCACTTGGGATAGACTAGATGTGACCTAATCAGGAGAGCTGGGCAAAGTACCAGGAGAATGAATTGGTCAACACATTTGCTAAATCCAACTCTTGATTTGGTCTGAGCCCCTTCTTTGGGTTTTTCATGAACATCTGGACAACCAGTTTGTTTGTGCAAACACCTGGGGACGAGCTTGTATTTGTGTGAGTCTTCATATGCTCACAGACCTCATACGTTTCCAAGAAAGAATTCCCTCTCCTGCATAACTCCAAGGGACAGGGTCTCCCAGGAGGTACTGTGGAAATGGGGTTCTCCTCTACAGATCTCATTAGGTCAACCCCAAATGGGATATAGTCCTCAAGCCCCTGTTCTCCCCAGTCCCATGTTAGGACTATTTAAAAAAAACTAAAGAAATTCCCAAAGCAAATAACTTTGTTAAAGTGAAGTTCAGACTGAGGGCTTATCTGTACTTATGGCTAAATCGGCCTTGTTGCGATCAGTGCAGCAGTGTCAATTTAGTGGGTCTGGTGAAGATACACTAAGTCGATGGGAAAGCACTCTCCCGTCGACATCTGTACTCCGCCTCCCTGGGAGGCAGAAGGTAAATTGGCCAGAGAGCGTCTCCCATCAACACAGCATGGGGATCTGAGGGTCATAGTGGACCACAAGCTAAATATGAGTAAACAGTGTAACATTGTTGCGAAAAAAAGCAAACGTCATTCTGGGATGTATAAGCAGGAGTGTTGTAAGCAAGACACAAGAAGTAATTCTTCTGCTCTACTCCGCGCTGATCAGACCTCAACTGGAGTATTGTGTCCAGTTCTAGGTGCCACATTTCAGGAAAGGTGTGGACAAATTGGAGAAAGTCCAGAGAAGAGCAACAAAAATTATGAATGGTCTAGAAAACATGACCTATGATGGAATATTGAAAAAATTGGGTGTGTTTAGTCTGCAAAAGAGAAGACTGAGAGGGGACATGAAAACAGTTTTCAAGTACATAAAAGGTTGTTACAAGGAGGCAGGATAAGAATTGTTCTTCTTAACTTCTGAGGATAGGACGAGAAGCAATGGGCTTAAATTGCAGGAAGGGCAGTTTAAGTTGGACATAAGGAAAAACTTTCTAACTGTCAGGTTAGGAAGCACAGGTTAAGCACTGGAATAAATTGCCTAGGGAGATTGTGGAATCTCTATCACTGGAGATTTTTAAGAGCAGGTTAGACAAACACCTATCAGGAATGGCCTAGATAATACTTAGTCCTGCCATGAGTGCAGGGGACTGGAAGAGATGACCTCTCGAGGTCCCTTCCAGTCCTATAATTCTATGGTGTAGACACTGCTGTAAGTTGACCTAAGTTTCATCAACTTCAGTTACTTAATTTACATAATTTATGTAACTGAAGTAACGTAACTGAGGTCGACTTACAGCTTTAGTGTAGACCAACCCTCCAAGAACAGATCAGTAACTTCAGGGTGAAGATCCTTACAAGAACACTGCAGATAGCAACAAAAAAAGACTTGCAGTTAAGTGTAAATGTACAGGAAACACAAACATTTGAGAGTCTAGAAATTCACAATTAAGGCTTATTCAGTCACCTCTCCTGTTTGTACAGGTTCAGGAAGCCAATCAGAGACCAGGAATTCCATCATGAGACCTAGTGACCAATCACACAGACTGAATTCCAAATACTGAACAACACTCCCATGAAGCAATGCTTCTCTGAATGACCAGAGAAACCCATGTAGGCTCTGATGGATTTGCTTAAAATCAGTTGCAAAGAGCCCATCTTTTCATTATTTCACAAACATGAAAATGTTGTTCAGAATGAACAGTTCAACCAGCTCCACTGATTAATCCCTTTCTACCTTCTAGCATGGATCATTCCTTCCCTTCTCCAGACCTCCACTTAGATCCATGAACTTCTCACACTGGCCTCCAGCCCCATTTTCAGCCTGACCACGTCCAGTGGGATCCAGTCTGCCTGGTTCCTCTTAAAGGTAGTAACCTGGACACCTCAAAGGCTGCAGTGCAGAGATACTATGTGTAGGGGAAGATTACAGTCATGTGACCCTCCTGTGAAATTCTATACATTGGGGAAGCGTGCTGTAACCCCCATATTCCTCATTTTTGTATAATTGTGATCTTACGTATAAAGCATGCCTTGTAATGTATCAGGGAAAGGTTATGATCTGCTGAAAGTCATTTCTCTAGCCATAGATGTGTATCATTAATGCATATGAAGTTATGAGAATTGTGTAGTATGGTTGTCACTAAAACATGCTGTAAGTTGGGGGAATCAGCCAAATATTAGCTCCCCAGAGGCAACAGCAAGGAAAGTAACCAACGCCTGGGCAGGGTGTCAAAAAAACCATCAACAGCCATTATTCAGCAAGGGAGCTACAATGCAATGACTCACCTGCATGAGGCCACACCCAAGAGAATTGCTCAACCTTGCTTGGAGAGACTAAGTAATGCTCACCTGACTCTGAAGCGGGGGGCAGGGGGCAAAGACAAGAGGGGAGAAAGGACATGATAAAAGGGAGAGATATTTGCCATGCTCTTCCTCTCTCTTCCACCTACATCCACAGATACCACACCAAGCAACTGAAGCACTGATCAAAGGGGAGAGCCTGACTGAAGAGCAACCAGCCAGCCTGTAGTGAGAAGCATCTAAGTTTGTGTGAAAGTAGAATGAATTATATTGAAATTATAATTCATTAAAGAAATGCAGCTTGAAGGGTTTGTTGAAATATAGTTGTCAGGAAGAGAAACATTAAGGAGTGTGAGACAATGGGTCCTCAAACTAATTAACTTAGAGCTCCTACTGAGCTAGGAGATTGGTTAACGTTAGTATGCAAATAAGACATGTATGTATATTTGTCAGTTTCTGCTTCCTTTTGTCTCTTATGTTAAATTGGCTTTCCCTTATCTGTTTAAATAAGTTAGCTTGAGCTTTTGCAGGAGGCTCACATATCTGGGTGCATTGGCAAAGCGCTTTGCTAATAAACAGAGTGGTCTGACAAATTCAGTGAGTCTTGAATTTGACTTTGACAATTTGAAGGTTCCACCGAGATGGCAACCGTCTTCACTGGGGCCATGTGACTCCTGACCGTTCTTAGGATGGCCGTAGCAAGCCGGCACCTGGGCATTTGGCCCGAGCGGTCCTCCACCAGAATGGAAGTGTGCATGAGCACAGTGAAGTCTACGCCATCGAACCTGTTGGTTCCCACTCTGTTCTGGTAGGGATCCCGGGATCTGACATCAGGAATCTGGTCAGGTGATTATTTCTATGTTTTGTCCGGACTGAGGACTGTCTTGTCTCTGTGTCTATCTGTCCTCCCTGTGGTGTGTCTGAGTCTGGGTGCCGTCTTCGTCCGGGGATCGGCTGACCAAAGGGTTCCTGTCCCCACGGTCTGAGTGAGTGAAATCTGCACAATCACAGCCACACAGCGCCTTGGGTAAAACCCTTGGTGTGAAAGCAAGGGCGATGGAGGCAGTAGCCTGTGGGCTCCTTTTGTGTGTTGCACGGGGTATCGCTCTGACGAACCCGACTTTCCTTCTTGTGTGATTGGTGTGTAAAGTCCTCCTGTATGGGTAACCAGATGTCTAAGTCGGGACAGTTCCCTAAAGGAACACCAGCTCATTTTATGTATTTTAAGAAGGGTCTGGACTCCTGTAAATTTCTGGAAAAATGGTCTAGGCTAACTCAGGAGAATCCCAAAATTCAGTGGCCACTGTTAGGGTCTTGGGACAAAGACCAAGTAGATGTCTTAAAAGATAAACTCGGCCAACCTAAAACTAAATTGGCAAAAGGAAAGGTTGGTTGTTTCATGCAGTGGTGGGCAAATCATTGGTGGACAGAATCAAAACTTGCCTTCTCAAAGATTCAAATAATAAGTTAAAAGCTTTATTAGAAGCCTCCTCTCCTGCTGCCAGACCGAGCGCTCCCCTTTATCCCGTTCTCCGAGAAAACCAGGATCGATCCCATCCACCTTCATACTCCCATCTCATTGTGGGAAAGGACGAAGAAAACCCCTTGTTAAATTCTGGGGATGACGATGAGGAAGATGCATTAATTGGCTTGGCATCCTTGCATCGGATCAACAGGCGGTCACAACAACTCCCAGGGGTCTCCAGTTCAGACCAGTCCGGATTGTCCAATACCGCCCAGGCCCATTCCTCCGGTACCACTCAGACCCACAAAGAAACCCACCCCCCGTTCCCCCAAAACCCTCCAGTCTGCCTGACTCCTCTGTTTTTCCCCATACATACGAAGATAGCCTGGACACTGATTGGGCCCAACACTTACGCTCTGGCTCTAAACCTGTCCAGGCTCCCCTCTGAATCCTGCATACTGGGGGCCAACAAAAGAGTCCCACTTGGAGCTATAAACCCTGGACTCATACAGAGCTCCTTTCAATTGTAAAAGGCTTTCCAAAACCCCTGGAAAATCCTACCACATTTGCAGAGGAGTTTTTGTTAGTGTGCGACACCTATGAACCCTCTGAGGCAGACCTCCTGCAGCTGTGCAAGCTACTTGTAACCCCTAGCGAGCATGGAAAATGGCTCACAGCAGCCAACTGGCCCATCAGTGAGCGCCATTCAACTCTACCAGACACCGGTCCTGACACTGAATACCGGAAAAAGTGTAAAGACCGAACTAAAAACCTACATGAGGCCATCCCTCAAGTATGGACTCCAAAAACAAACTGGACAGCCATACATACATTGCTGTAAACAGCGACAGGGAGAAAGTCCGGGTGACGATCGCACCCGACTGACTGACGTTTTTCTGCAACATTCTGGTATACAGCAACCGGGTGAAAATGGGAAGGGTGCCCTGGCTCATGCGTTTGTTAATGGCCTCCTACCTGCTATTGGCAATATGCTAAAGCGAATAAGTGTTGGGTGGGAAACGGAAACCATGGATAAATTGCAATCAGTGGCAGAACACTGCCATCACACTCTAAAGGGAAAGGAGGAACAATCTTCCCAAAAGTTAATGGCCCTGCAAATACAGCATTATTCAGGGCAAGATAAACAGTACCGGGGAGGGGGACGTGGTCACGGGAGGGGACGTGGAACTGGATTTTCGGG
The DNA here is from genome assembly GCF_965140295.1 of Lepidochelys olivacea. Lineage (NCBI taxonomy): Eukaryota > Metazoa > Chordata > Testudines > Cheloniidae > Lepidochelys > Lepidochelys olivacea. The sequence goes on along the minus strand of NC_140411.1, from coordinate 258,594,458 downwards.
TTTTGGGGGTGTTTGTAATTACTGTAAACAACTCGGACATTGGAAAAACGAGTGTCCGCGCCGGCCTAATAGCTCTGTAAACAACCAGCTAGACCCCCTGTCGGCATAGCCCGACAGTCCCCAGACTTACTTTGTCCCACAGCAATAACAGAACACCAGGGAACCTCGGGAAATTTTAGCTCCTTTACTACCTCTCACTCCCACGGGTGAATGTGTTTTGACTATTAATGATCTTTCTCTCCCTTTCCTTGTTGATACGGGAGCTTCGCTCTCTGCGGTTCGTACTGCCGACCTGCCTGAGGTTCCCCGCTCCGAAAAAACCATATACGCTGTGGGCATTACGGGACTCCCAACCCCTTATCCCCTTTCAAAACTTCTACCAGTTCAGGTTGGTCCCCTTTCCGCGGACCATGCATTCCTCCTCTCGGATTCCACTCCAGTGAACTTTTTGGGTCGGGACCTGTTATGTAAACTTGGCTGTACCATCTACTGTTCCCCGGATGGTGTCTACTTACAAATCCCCCAGTCCTCTCTGTGTGATTCTGTAGCCTCCCTGCTGTCTGAAACTCCCCTTTCCACTCCGGTCCCCTGCTGCCCATTGGTCCTGTCCCTTGAACACCTAATTTCACAGGTCCCATCCTCTCTGTGGCCAACCCACCCGTCTGAAGTGAGCCGTTTACATACTGACCCCGTCTACATTATTGTTGATTCCTCCAAACCTCTGTCTCGCCTCTCTCAATACCCTTTAAACCCCAAAGCAGAGGCTGGAATTGCTCCAGTCATGACCGCCCTGCAGGAACAAGGCATTATTATCCCCTGCTCCAGCCCCTGTACCACCCCTATCCTCCCAGTTCGAAAAGCTGATGGTAAATCGTGGCGGTTTGTTCAGGATCTTTGGGCCATTAACCGCATTGTCATACCTGCCTTTCCCGTTGTCCCTAACCCAGCGACGATTCTGGCTTCTATCCCACCAGATGCAACTCATTTTACTGTTGTTGATTTGTGCTCTGCTTTCTTTTCTGTCCCGGTTCCCCGTGACTCCCAGTTCCTGTTTGCCTTTTCTTACAAGGGGTAACAGAACACATGGACCACACTGCCCCAGAGGTATACTGAAAGCCCATCATATTTTTCCCAAGCATTAGCCCGAGACCTTGCTGACCTTGTTTTCCCGTCCAGGTCCACACTAGTCCAATATGTAGATGATCTACTCCTCTGTTCCCCTTCATTGTCCGCCTCTGAAACTGATCCTTTAGTGCTCCTTACTGCCCTAGCAAATAAGGGTCACAAAGCTTTTCGCTCTAAACTACAACTCTGTCAAGCTTCTGTCACATACCTTAGCTTTCTCCTCTCCCAGGGTTCCCGTGCACTTTCTCCCACCCGCGTCCAAGCTATCATTAGCTTTCCCCGACCCCGCTCCCCACACCAGGTCCGGAAGTTTTTAGGCATGGCTAGATTTTGCAGACAATGGATTCCCCAATATGCCTCCCTTGCAAAACCTCTCCAGGAACTCACTCGATTCTCTGTGCCTGACCCCATGTCATGGCCCCCTGAGGCCAATTCTGCCTTCATTTCCCTCAAACAGGGTTTGGCTTCTGCCCCTGCCTTAGGGCTGCCTGACCATTCTAAGCCTTTTACCATTTTCTGCCACGAACAATCTGGGTGTGCACTTGGAGTTCTCACTCAGACGCACGGAGAAAAGAACCGCCCAGTGGCTTATTTCTCTGCCACGTTAGACCCTGTTGCCCAAGGCTTACCCGCCTGCCTGCGTGCTGTGGCTGCTGCAGCGCACCTAGTCGAAATGTCTGATGCCCTTGTTCTCCGCTCTCCTCTTACCCTCCTGGTCCCTTACTCTGTAGAAACTCTCCTGCTACAACGTAACACAGGCCACCTCTCCTCTGTCTGCCTTACCAGGTACGAATTTTTACTACTATCAGCTTCATATATCACCATAAAGCATTGTTCTCAGTTAAACCCTGCCACTCTCCTTCCTTTGTCTAATGACGGTGATCCCCACGACTGCCTTGCAACTGTCTCTGCTGTCACCGTCCCGCGCTTTGACCTTTCTGATGTCCCTCTCCTTAACTCTTACCTTGTTTTATTTACTGATGGTTCCTGTTTTCGAGATGACCAAGGTCGTCTCCTTGCAGGATACGCTGTAGTTTCACTCTCTGAAACCCTGGAAGCTGCACCTTTACCTTCTGTAACCTCAGCACAAGTTGCTGAATTAGTTGCCCTCACCCGTGCCTGCTTTTTGGCGGAGGGACGCTCCGCCACCATTTACACTGACTCCCGCTACACTTTTGGAGTTGTACATGACTTTGGTACTCTCTGGCAAACTCGGGGTTTCCTTACCTCTGCCAGTACCCCTATTAAAAATGGGCCCTACATCGCTGCCCTCCTGTATGCAGTTTTACTTCCGTCTGCCCTAGCTATTGTTAAGTGCCCTGGCCACTCAGTGGCGGATACTGATGTTGCTAAGGGTAACACATTTGCTGATGCCTCTGCTAAACATGCTGCTGCCATAGAACCTTCCCCAGATGCATTTCTAGGTTCCCTTTCTGTTTCTATACCGCCGCCGTCCCTCACTGACCTCACCCTGCTCCAAGACTCTGCCCCAGAAACCGAGAAAGAATCCTGGGTTGCCCAAGGTTGCTCTCTACATCCTGATCCTCTACTGACGCCTTTGTAGACCCCTTTTCACGCTACCCGTCTCTGGCTGCCCTGCTACACGATGTTTCGCATGTCGGAAAGGAGGGGATGGTCTCTGCTGTAACTAAGACAGGATGGTGGGCCCCCCATTTTAGCTCCAGAGCAACCAGCCAGCCTGTAGTGAGAAGCATCTAAGTTTGTAAGGGCATTGAAAGTGTTAAGATCAGCTTAGAATGCATTTTGCTTTTATTTCATTTGACCAAATTGACTTGTTATGCTTTGACTTATAATCACTTAAAATTTATCTCCGTAATTAATAAATCTGTTTGTTTATTCTACCTGAAGCAGTGTGTTTGGTTTGAAGTGTGGCAGAGACTCCCCTTGGAATAACAAGTCTGGTACATATCAATTTCTTTGTTAAATTGACAATCTCATATAAGCTTGCAGCATCCAGTGGGCATAACTGGACACTACAAGTCGGAGGTTCCTGGGGTTGTTTCTGGGACCGGAGATATTGGCTAGTGTCATTTGGTTGCAAGTAGCTGGGAGCAGCTTACATGCTATAGGCCATGCGTGAACAGCCCAGGAGTGGGGGTTCTCACAGCAGAGCAGGGTAAGGCTGACTCCAAGAGTCAAGGATTGGGGTGACCTAGCAGATTATCGGTCCAGATACCACCAGAGAGGAATGTCACATCTCCCCCTCTAATTTTCCTGGGAATCATGGAACTAAAACCTCTGTAAAACACTCTGACAATGTAGGCAGTTCATGCTTCTAAGCCTCCTTGTAGAGGCCCCCTTCCCTCCTCACCTAGTGCATCCAGTTCCAACCCCTGATTTTCATACAGTTTTCTTGTTCCAATTGTCAAAGTCAGATTCAAGGCTCACAGAATTTGTCAGACCACCCTGTTTATTCGCAAAGCGCTTTGCCGATGCACCCAGATATATGTGAGCCCCTCTCTGAGGCTCATGCTAACTTATTTATACAATTAAGCCAAAGCCAATTTAACATAAGAGACAAAAGGAAGCAGAAACTGACAAATATACATACATATCTTATTTGCATACTAACGTTAACCAATCTCCTAGCTCAGTAGGAGCTCTAAGTTAATTAGTTTGAGGACCCATTGTCTCACACTCCTTAATGTTTCTCTTCCTGACAACTATATTTCAACAAACTCTTCAAGTAGCATTTCTTTAATGAATTATAATTTCAAAATAATTCATTCTACTTTCACACCATGGAGAATGGCAGCCCTGGGCTCCCATTCAGATAAGCCAATTATACTCCTTCTCTGTGAACTGAAGCATGAAGCCAGGTATCAAGGGGACCCTGGTCAGGCTCTTTGCTTAATTAACTGTATGAAACCCCAGTTCCCCTGAAACCCCAGCTAAAGGATCAGTTTCTCTAGGGAGAGAACTGACCCCCTCCCCCCCAAGCCAGTAGCCCAGCTGGGATGTACCAATCTCAGTTTCCCAGGTGCACTCCTCACTCCACTCGCTCCAGGGCCCCTGGTAGCCATCCATGTGCACCCTTGCCCGCATTTTCCCCCTATAGTGTGTGGAGGGCTCCAGCATCTGCAGGGTGAAGATGAGGGGAGGCTCGTCATTGCTGATGTTTACACCCTGGGCATTCTGGGAAGAGAAGAGATGGAGAAGGGGTGAGGAACTCTCTGTCCCATCCACCCACATCCCCAGCAGAGTCCTGGGCTCCCAGCAGTACCGTCACCTACCTCCAACGAGTCACCAGTCTTCCAATACAAGAATTCATATCTCTGGCCTATATAGGCATAGCTTAGGATCTGTTTTGTCCATCTCAGCTCATACTCCTGCTCTTTCCTCTTTGTCATTGTCACGTTGACAGGCGCACGTGGCTTGACTAGAACACAAACAACACGTTAGGAATATGCATCCATCTCCCAGCTTATCTTCCTGCCCATTCCCTTTCCCACTCTGGGCTGTGGGCAGGACTAAGGATACGCTGGTGCGAAACTTGTTGCCTGAGCAGACTAGCACCAAGGACGGCTAATAGCAGTGTCCCCATCTGACACATCTCATCTCCACATGCCCATTCTGTACCTCCGCGCAGCAGTGCTCTGTTGGTGCCAGTCAGGAGCTCCAGTGCTGGGAGCTTCCTTTACCAGCCATCTGTCCCACCCATGCATCACTGTCTAGCTCTCTTGTTAACCATTCCACCTCTCTGCCAACCCAAGCATTTCCTAAGCTGGAGGAGAAACCTCCAGATAACCCTGGGCAGAGGATCCAAATGGGCTCTCACTGTTTTTGTAGGCTTTAATCAGTTTCTCCTCCTTCTTGGGCCGGACAGTTATGAGGTACTGGCTCAGCCTGCTGGGGTTGGTGACATTGATCTCACAGCTGTGGAACAGGTAGTGGCTGCCAGGCAATTCCTCCTCATGGACTGGAGAGCATTCTGTCTCTCTGGGGAAGAGAGCAGCCAGGCCTGAGTGAGCAGGAGGGATGGTCAGATATAGGAGGACAGGAATACGCTGCCATGGGCAGGTCACTTACTCTGATGCTGGTGGGGTTCTGTAGAAGAGCGTGAACAAGACAGAGCTGGTGACCTCTCTCCTCACTTCCCAGCTGCACGTTAGCCGATCAACCCCATTGAAGAGGCAGCGAAGATTCTTGGGCTGAGCCTCATCCTCTATCGAGGAGACAGTGGTTAGTGTACCTCTGGGAGGGGCAGGGCTGGGAGGGATGGGGAGAACAGTGGAGCTGGGACTGATTGTGACCATTGAGGGAAAAAGGGAAAACTTTTAGACGTAGTCTACACTACAGAGTTAGGTTGATGTAAGTCTGCTTACATTGACCTAAGTAAATAAGTGTCTACACTAAAATTTCATTCCTGCTGATTTAAAGCACCTGCTATGCTGACTTAATATCTCCACCTCCATGAGCAGCATAGAATTTAGGTCGATGTAGTTCGGTCAAAGCAGTGTCAGTGTAGACACTGCGTTACTTACATCGGCTGTTAGTGGCCTCCAGGAGGTATCCCGCAATGCTCCATTTTGACCACTCTGGTCACCATTTTTAACTCCATTGCTTAGCAGCCAGGTACACAGGAAGCCACCCCTCCCCTTTAAAGCCCTGTGAATTTTTGAAGTTCCTTCTCCTGTTTGCCCGGCTTGGAGAGATCACCTAGCAACTCTCGAGCATGCCTAGCAACTACCCCGCTGACCATGCTGGCTACATGCTGCAGACACGCTCCTGCCTGGAGTACACTGGGATGCAGGGGGGTGGGTCGGATCTCTTGGGTCTGTCAGGAGAAGAGGCTGTGCAGGCGCAGCTCTGATCCAGCCGTAGAAATGTCAACATCTGGGAGAAGATCACTTGGAGCATGGAGGAGAAGGGCTACAGGAGGGACCAGCAGCAGCACCATGTGAAAGCCAAGGAGCTGTGGCAGGGAGGCTAAAATCACTCTGGTGTGTAGCCGCAGACCGGACATTTTTACAAAGAGCTGCATGCCATCCTCAGTGGAGACCCCACAACCACCCCAAAGAGCCCCATGGATATTTCAGAGGAGCCCTAGTCACAGGCCCCTGCCATGAACAGTGAAGACGAGGTGGAGGAAGAAGAGAAGGAGGAGAATGGGGGACAGGCGACTGGTGGTTCCAGCCTCACAGTGAGCCAGGACCTGTTTTTGAGTCCTGGGCAGTCCAGCCAGTCCCTACAGTCCAGCACAGGCGAGTCTGATGCAGGGGAAGGAACCTCTGGTAAGGCTGCAGTTTGCTTTGAAATTAGAGGGATGGAACCCCCAAAGTAGCAGGACATATCTGTTGATTTACTCCTTTTTTACTTAGGTTAGAAGAGGTAGTGAAGTAACCAATAGAAGTAGTGTTGCTATCTGCTTTTCATTCCCCTGTAGAGTTAGGCAGAAGCGTCCCCACAGAACAGTTTGTTTATGTGCACCAGGATGTCCCAGGAATCCTTCATAGAGATCTTAAGGAAACTTTACTGGAGGTAGTCTGCAATCCCCTGCTGAAGGTTTCTGGGGAGGGCTGCCTTATTTCTTCCACCATGGTAGGACATTTTCCCACACCACTCAACAGACATCTATTCCATCTCCGCCCTTCCCCGGTGGAAACTTTCCCTTCTTTGCTACACGGATGTTATGCAGAACACAGCAGGCAGCTATAACCATTGGGATTTTTTTCACTGAAATGACTCACTTCTCCACTAGAGTGAGCAGATAGCAAGTGTGAAAAATTGGGATGGAGTGCAGGGCAATAGGTGCCTATATAAGACAAAGCCTTGAATATTGGAATTGTCCCTATAAAATTGGGACATCTGGTCACCCTATTCTCCACTGTCAATGAAGATCTCATTTTGGTGTCTCTGAGTTGGAGGGCTGGGGCGAGCTCTGTACACAAATCCAGGCATATGGCCTTGCACATCCGAAAGTTCTGCAGCCACTGCACATCATCCCAAACACGCATGACAATGTGATCCCACCAGTCAGTGCTTATTTCTCAGGCCCAGAACCAGCTCTCCATCATATGCAGCTGCTCCGTAAATGGCACCAACAACTTTGAATTGTTTCTTTCTATGTCCCACAGTAATCTAGCCTCCAAGGAATCATCATAGAAACCACAACTGCATTAAAAAGGCAAGAAGAAAAGCAACAGGGCGGTCTGCAAAATATCTTCAGTGTCTGTATACCAATGCAAGGAGTATGGGGAATAAGCAGGATGGACTGGAAGTCATGGTATGTGAAGAAAATTATGACTTAATTGGCATTACAGAGACTTGGTAGGACACCTCTCATGATTAGAGGGATATAGTTTGTTCCAGAAGGATAGGTAGGGGGAAAAAAGGAGGCAGCATTGTGCTGTACATCAAGAATGTAGACACTTGCTCTGAGGTCCAAGAGGAAGTGAATGGCACACATACTGAGAGTTTCTGGGCGAGGATAAAAATGGAAAAGCATAGTAGCAATGTTATGGTGGGGGTCTATTATACAGCACCAAATCAAGAAGAGGAAGTGGATGAGGCATTCTACAAGCAGGTAACAAGATTAGCTAACACACATGAGCTAATATTAATGGGGGATTTTAACTCCCCTGATATCTGCTGGCAGACTATTACAGCAAAACATAATATGTCCTTCGAAATCTTAGCATGTGTAGGGGACAACTTTCTGATTCAGAAAGTTGAAGTAACAACTAGGGGGTCATCCATTTTGGGCCTGGTATTGACCAAAAGGGATGAATTAGTTGTGAACATGAAGGTGGCCGGGAACTTGGGAGGAAGTGATCATGATCTGATAGAATTCAAGATCCTAAGGAAAGGAGGACATGAGAACAGCCTAAAAAGAACACTGGACTTCAGAAAGATAGATTTCAACCAACTTGGAGAAATAGTAGGCAAGGTCCCATGGAAAGACCAATTAGGAAGAAAAGGAGCCAAAGTGGGCTGGCGGTTCCTAAAAGATGTAATATTAGAGGCTCAACATCCAGCTATTCTAATGCAGAAGAAAGATAAGACGAGTCACAGGAGGCCAATGTGGCTGCACAAGCAGTTTTTTACCTATCTAAGAACCAAATGGGACACATCCAGGCAATGGAAGGAGGGGCGTGTCACCAAGGAGGGTCACACATGGGAATAGTGTGAGTGTGTAGGGACAAAATCAAGAAAGCCAAGGCAAGAATGGCATCTGGCAAGGAATGTTAGAGACAACAAGAAAGAGTTCTACAAATGTGTCAGAAAAATCAGGGATGATGTGAGCTGCTGTTCAATGGAGAAGGTGAGCTGGTAACAGAAGATAGTAGGCACTGAGCAGCTATGCCTTCCTTTGTTTCAGTCTTTCACAGAAAATAACATGTGACTGGATGACTAGTGTAGTTACCATACATAATAAAGAGGAAGGGATGCAGATCAGAATAAAGAACACATCAGAGATCTTTTGACTAATTTGAATGAATTCACGTCAGCAGGGCCAGATGCTATTCACCCCAAGGTGCTGTAGGAATTAGCTGAAGAAATCTAGGAGCCACTTGTGATAATATTTGCAAACTCATGGATGACAGGAGAGGTCCCGGAAGACTGGAGAAGGGCTAACATAGTGCCCACCTTTAAAAAGAGGAGCTGGGAACCATCGACCAGTCAGCCTGACCTCAATTCTTGGGAAGCTACTAGAGCAATATTTAAAACATTCAGTTTCTGAATACCTGGAGGATGAAGGGTGATCACTGGCAGCCAGCATGGATTTACTAAGAACAAATCATGCCAAACCAGCCTGATTTCCTTCTTTGACAGGGTAACTGGTTTGGTGAATGGGGGAATGCAGTGGACATAATATACCTGGACTTCAGCAAAGTTTTGGACACAGTCCCACATGACATTCTGATAAGTAAGCTGGAGAAATGTGGACTCAGCGGAACTACCATTAAGTGCATGCATAATTGGTTAAATAACCACAAAGAGTAACAATTAATGGAATGATGTCAGATTGGAAGGGGGTCTCAAATAGGGTTCCACGAGGATCTGTTCTGGGTCTGGTGTTATTTAACATCTTTTTACATGACCTGGATGTAGGAATAGAGAGCATAGTGATCAAATTTGCAGATGACATAAAAGCTGGGGGAGTTGCAAGCACTTTGGAGGATAGAGTTAAGATGCAGAGGAATCCTGATAAATTGGAGAATTGGGCAATAGACAACAAAATGAAATTTAACAAAGACAATGTAAAGTGCTACACATAAGGAAGGGGGGAAAATGTACAAATACAGACTTGGGGATAACCGGCTTGGCAGCAGTACTGCTGAGAAGGAATTGTGGTGGAGCACAGCCTCAACATGAGTGAGCAACGTGAAGCTGCTGCAGAAAAAGGTTGCATTAACAGAGGCGTAGCATGTTAGTCAAGGAAGGTGATAGTTCTGCTCTACTTGGTGCTGGTTAGGCCTCAGCTAGAGTATTATGTCCAATTTTGGTCACCAATGTATAGAAAGGATGGAGAGAAACTGGAAAGGAGCCAGAGGCAGGCAACAAAGACCAAAGAGATAGAATGCAAGCTCTATGAGCAAAGGCTGAAGGAACTGGGTATGTTCAGATTTGAAAAGAGAATAAGGGGGGACATGATAGTGGTCTTCAATACTTGAAAGGCTGCCATAAAATATGAAGAAAGGTTGTCCTCTCTTGCTACAAAAAGCTGGACAAGAGGCAATGGGTTCAAACTATAGCATAGCAGATTTAGTTTAAATCTCAGGAAAAACTGTAAAAACAGTAGGACAATGGAACAGATACCTAGAGAGGTAATGGAAGCTCATTCTCTGAAGGTTTTCAAAGCAGGCTGGATAGCCATCTGTCTTGGATGGTTTAGATACAAGAAATCCTGCATCTTGGCAGTAGGTTAAACTAGATGACCCTTGCGGTCCCTTCTAACCCTGTGATTCTATGTTTCCCCACGGCTCCTCTGGCAGCTCTGCAAACATTGCAAGATCAAGCGCCGTGTGCTCACAACGCTCATCACAATAGCTACCCATGGTGCACTGCTCTCTGCATCTGATGAGGATGCGCACCACCAACACAAAGAGCATAGTGTGGACACACACAAATGATTTAATTACTGCGGAGGCTGTATGCCAACGTAACTTCGATCAACATAATTTAGTAGTATAGAGATGCCCTCTGTTTCAGGGTTTTCTATAGGAGCCCAGAGCATTAAGCTGGTCCATTCATCCAAAAGATACAATCCACGTATTGCAATACACAGAGAGACCGGCCTCTCCTGAGCCCACATTCCAAAACCCACCATCTCCATTGGCACACACTGGCCCTGTTGCTGAGAGGCTGGATACTGAGCACACCTAGAAGGGTCCCATCAAAGCGAGGGGTTTGAGGTGCAATGGCAGGGGAAGTGTGTATAAGGAGCTTCTACTGCCCCTGCGAGTGCTGCACTGGGACTGGTACCTGTGCCGTGGGACTAACCAGAGAGCTGAAGTTTCCACAGCTCCTGCTCTGCTACCTGTCAGTGACATCAAATTCACTTAATATAAGAGAGCACCAGTGAAACGGGACCATTTTCATCAAATTCCAGAGATTTTCCAATGTCATCAGTTCAGCCCCCAAATCCTTTGGAAGCAAAACACAATATCCCTCTGCTGCCAGCATCTCATCACGTCCCTCCTTCCCCCCATGGCCCCTCAGCCTCCAGAATTACCTTCCTGGGACCTCCAGGACACAGCAGTGCTCCATTCGCTGGACTGCCCAGACCAACCAGCGCCCTGGCTCGGCTTGGATCGCACACGAGCAACATAGGTGCTGCCCGGCACAAGGGCATCACGCCTCAGCAGGCAGTGGGAGGCACTTGCGACTGACACCGAGGAAGATTTCTGTCAATGGGGAAGAGATAGCGAGGAGTCAGGGGCGGTGAAGAGAGAAAGAGAGAGAGAGACATGTTAGAGAGGCATGGGAGGATCCATTTCTTGGCAATTCTGCTCAGCCAAGCACAGCCAGCACTGTGATCCCTGGGTAAGGAGGAGCCAGATGCTCCTTGTGCAGGGCTCATTGCTCTTATAGCACACAGGCTGCTTTTTAATTGCTAGATCTCTGGTCTTAACCAGCCAAGGCCATGGCTGGACGGTACAGGACTTCTAAGATGCACACACAGCTAGCTGCAACATGCACGGACCCACGGTCTGGGCCATTCAGGTTTCAGAGGATCGGCTGGGTTCAGCAGCAGCCGAGCAGGTTTCAGAGGATTGCAAAGGGTTGTCTTCTGCAACCAAGAACAACACATGCCAATGCTTAAGCATATCTCATGCCTACCTCCCAGGATTCCCACTCCCGCTTGTAGGTCACTTCAAACTCCAATGCATCATATACCCAGTGGCTTCCCTTTCTCTCTCCAGCTGCTTCCCAGGCCAGCAAGAAGTTGCCTGCTTCTGTGACGTTGATCCAGAGCTTCTGAGGTGGGAGGGGCTGGACTGGAAATGAGAAGGGACAACATGGGTTGCAGTTATTAGTAGATGGGGATGGGGAGTGGGCAGAGGGCCTGTCTAGTTCTTATCTCCGTAAGGAAGGACCCAGATCTGCCTAACTTCAGGCTTTTGTGGGATTTATCAGGACTGCTGCAACAAAAAAAAAAAAAATCTAAGGCCTGTTGGCACTTGGCAGTGCAACAAGTAGAATTGCCAAGGCCATAGTGAAAATGGTGGTGAGCGGAACAGAAGGGTAATAGGGAATTGAGTGCTGTATTCATTTAAAGGTGAAGTCATATTAATGAATATTTTTCTGAGTAAAAAGGTTTGTTTGAGATCAGTTTTTTCCTAATGGCAGAGACACTCAGCCAGTGCAAGAAGGTGGGTCAACTGGGAGGAATACATCTGCCTTTTCCATTGTAGGCAGGCAAGGAAGGAATCCGTCCATCCATCATCCTCTAAGTGAGAAATGGGAACACGGGCCTCACAATGGAAATGAAACTATTCCTGGCAAGATAATAGGCTGACGTACAGAAGTAAGGTTCAAAGTTAGAGATCAGGATTCTTGACTAGGGTTAGGGGATCAGGCAGAGGAAGAAGTATTAATTTCAAAGGATCTCAAATATTCCTGGGGAGAAGAGAGCGGTGGGTGTCTCGCCCTTACCATTCTGGAAGAGGCTGATGTTCAGCTTGGCCTGCAGCAACCGATCAGGTTTGAAAGTGTAACTGTCATGCACTCCAACAGCGAAAAGGGTGCTGTTCCTGTAGCAGCTCCAGCCGACACAAAAGTCCTGGCCGACAGGCAGCCTCTTGGCTCCCTGAGGCTCACATGGGATCTGTATGCTTTTCCTGTGTGTAAAAAGAGAGACCTAGGAGAAGCTGATTTAGGTACAGATAGAAAATCCAAAATTAGGCTCCTGAGACTTTCCCCACATTCTGTTCTAGTCTATATAGATTCTTCTGCTGCACTCATCATCGTAGCATCTGAGCGCCTTCAAGTAGATCATTAAGCAATGTGACTTCACCTCTGTCATCTGTGGCTGGGTCTCTCATCCTCTCCCCAGGGGGGAAAGCATGTGAAGTGCAGTGTCTTGTGTTGGTAGGGATTTTTTTTTAAATATACACATGTTGCTATGTATTTATATTAAAGAAGGCATGTCAAAGAGATAGTCTCGCACTTGGAGTGGAAGGTGAGGTTGTGACTGTTGTTAAGTTTCCACAGAAGTTGATTCCACAGTCTCAGACTGGCCCCTGAGAAAGCTTTGTCTCCAGCACAGATGAGCATTACTCTCAGTGACAAGAGTTCCATTGTGCCAGAGGAGCAGAGTTGTCAACCACAATTTTTGTTCGAGAACATTAGATGGCCCATTAGATGGCTTGCGCCCCAACCCTGGAGAGCCTTGAAGATAAGGACGAGACCTTTAACTTGATTTACACACTGTAAGGAGAGTGATCACTTTAGATAAGCTATTACCAGCAGGAAAGTGGGGTGGGGGGAGAAAAAACCTTTTGTAGTGATAAACATCCATTTTTTCATGGTCTGTGTATATAAAAACATCTTCTGTATTTTCCACAGTATGCATCCGATGAAGTGAGCTCTAGCTCACGAAAGCTCATGCTCAAATAAATTGGTTAGTCTCTAAGGTGCCACAAGTACGCCTTTTCTTTTAACTTGATTTGAAATTCTGTGGGAAGCCAGTGTAGAGAGCGGAGGACAGTGGTGGTGAGTTCCTGGTAGCCTGAGGAGACACATTGCAGTGTCTGTACTAGCTGGAGTTTCCTACACACTGAAGGTTTCATGCCCAGGTACTTTGCCTTGCTGTGGTCCAGCTGAGAAGTGACAGAGGGGTGAATAACTGAAGCCAGGTCCTCTAGGATGGGACCGAGTCTCCCAGCCAACCAGAGATGATAAAAAGCGTTACTTACTGGCGCTGCTATGTGGGAGCTTAGGGTCGGCAAGGAATCCAAGAGTACTCCTTAACAATGGACAGAACTGACCGATTGTGGGTATGTGACTTCAGCCAAAAGAGACTGCACTGTGGGCGCAAACTCTTCAAAATGCTTTCCTCTGCCCACCAGCATCACCTCTATCTTGCTCTGGTCCAGCTTCAGCCAGCTGTTCTTCACCCATGAGCTGGTCTCATCCAAGCACTGGGACGTCTTGGTGGTAGTGGTGTGCTTGTGTGCGGTGAAGGGTAAGTAGTGAGCTGTGTTTCATTGGCATATTGCTGGCACTAGTGTCCATGTTGTCTGACTAGTTCACACTCATCCCAGGATCCATCCTCACAGCTCATCTTCTGATTGGACTCCAGAGCATTCTCTCCAAGGTCAAGTCCTTGTGCGGGTTCTTTTTCCAGAGGTGATGGGCTCACTTAGGTCCCAATCCAAAGCCCAGTGAAGTCAGCGGGAGTCCCTCCACTGACTTCAATAGGCATAGGATCAAGCCACTAATGATTTCAGCATCTCTTCCCCAAAAGACAATAGAGATGATACCTTCCTATTCCCCACCACTTCCCCCCACTCCTAAACCCTGACCTCTATTTTCCTTATCTCCCCATCTCTTGCTTTCCACACATCCCCTTTCTGTCCCTCTCCCTTTCTGCCCACCACATCACTCGGGGCCTGATGGCTCAGTTCCCCTCTCAGAAGGAAACAGATGTGGTGGGCAGATGCTGAGGTACACAGCCCAGTCACTCTGGGAGGAAACCCAATTGCATAACTAGGCATAACCACTTCTCTTTTCACAGCCTCTCCACCCATCCTTATTTTGCAGACATGACCTCACCAGAGCTATGTTCCTTCTGACGCTGCAACAAAGAAGAGCCAGGGGAAAGTTTGGGAGCAGGGAACCATCCCTCTCTCTTCTGCTGATGAATGAACCTCAACCCAACTGTATTCTAATGCCTCTTTCTCCACTCCAGGTGCAGTAAGCTAACAGGCCCTGCCATCACTCACAACTGGGATCCCCCAGAAAAATCAAGGGAGAGTGATAGAAAAGGTAATGAAAATAAACTGGTCAGCGCACCTTCCTGTATCTCCCCATCCTTCCAATGCAGACCTAAAAGAGTCTCCAAATTCCACCCCCCAGCAAGGCCAGCACAGGTGTCCACATGCGCCTCAAAGCCGGCTGCCAACTTGGATCCCTTTCCTTCCTCCCATTCCCAACTCTTAGGTTCAGCAGCCACAGGCCTCTTATGTCCTTCTGCAGCAGAGCAGGGCTCAGGCACTTACTTGTCTATATTGTCCTCATAGTGAAGAGTCACATTGAGGAAGCGACGTGCCTCTGTGCACTCCTGCCATGTGCAGGTCGTCTGGGAGGTGTAGTCATTGTAGCAGCGTAGGCTCTGCATCGGGAGGCTCTCTGCAGGGTGAAGGAAAGCACACCGCTTCCGGTGGGTCATAGAGATGGGCAGTGAGGAATAACGGGATGTGCACACCGGTGCCATGGCGGGAAGGGCAAAGATGGGGGAAGGAGGCGCGAAAGGGTAAACTCTCCCGGGAGTCTCTCGCATGTCAGTTAGCTCACGTGTCAGGGATGGCATGGACAAAAACCTCCCCCTCCCCGACGCTCACAATCCAGAGGCTGGAAAAGAGAGGTTTACTTACCAGAAGCTGTGGTAATGAGAGAATTGTCCCTGTGCATTCACAGTCTGGCTAACTTGTGTGGGTCTCTCATGATTTCGGTAATTAATTGATCTTTAAATATTCATGGTAAATAGGCCTAATGGCCTGTGATGGGATGTTAAATGGGGTGGGATCTAAGTTACCCAGGGAAGAATTTTCTGTAGTATCTGGCTGGTGAATCTTGCCCATTTGCTCAGGGTTTAGCTGATCGCCATATTTGGGGTTGGGAAGGAATTTTCCTCCAGGGCAGATTGGAAGAGGCCCTGGAGGTTTTTCGCCTTCCTCTGTAGCATGGGGCATGGGTCACTTGTTGGAGGATTCTTTGCTCCTTGAAGTCTTTAAACCATGATTTGAGGACTTCAATAGCTCAGACATAGGTGAGAGGTCACAGGAGTAGGTGGGTGAGATTCTGTGGCCTGCGTTGTGCAGGAGGTCAGACCAGATGATCATAATGGTCCCTTCTGACCTTAGTATCTATGTATCTATGAGTGTCGGGCTACTGAGTGTTTTTCTTAAAGCCCCAACATCTGCACTGAGGTTATTACCCGAGAATCTCACTTTTCATGTACAAAAAGTAAGTGTCTGACCTACACGGTTGGGAAGAGAAGCTTGAAGGATGAGCCCTAAATACACCAATGACAAACGACAAATCATCCCCACCTGTACCCCCGCAACTGTATTCTCATTCAAATCTCATGAAATTTAAGTCACTCTCAGGATTTTTTAGGCCTGACCCTTGATTTCTGAACACTGGGGGTTGGCAGTTCTGATTCGCATTGTGGGAGTTGTCCTGGTGGTGAGCACACACAACCCTCGTTGAAAGCCATGTCTGTGGGGGATGCATGAGCATCCTCAGAGTGTCATGGGTCAGACGACCTCCTCTGCATACTGGAGTGTGCCCACCAACCGCCTCCATTCCTTCTCCTGAACTGCTTTATTATTGTTGAATTATTTCAGAAGGTGTCGCTAGCAGTAATGCACTATATGACGTCACATGATGTCAAGTCATGCCATAAAATGCCCAAGTGAAGGACTCGGCAATGAAGTGGGCTGTCCTGGTGTGAGCATGGGATTTGGACCTGAGAATAGATCACATAGCTTAATAGCCTCAGAGGTCAGATAGGCCTGGAGACTTGGGTGTCTTTCCCTGAGCATGTGAGAGATGAAAGCCCTGCCAATAGCACATTGGGCTAGGGAGTGTGATTGCCCCAGCACATCAGACATCAGACATGCACATCCACCTCTGGAAAGGTGTGCATGTGCATGTGATGTGCATGAGGCACCTCCTCTGAAACCCGTTTTAGGGTCTGTACGGGGTCTGGGCTTGGTGCAGAGCTGGGGCAGCAGGGGCTCAGAGGGAACATTGAGGAATTTGTAGAAATTCCTCCCTCTCTAAGGTACACTGACCTAGAACAAAGCAACAAACAACTAGCTCTAACAGTGGTGGGCAAACTACGGCCCGTGGGCCGCATCCGGCCCTTCAGATGTATTAATCCAGTTCTGTGTGCCTCCTGGAAGCAGTGGCATGTCCCCTCTCCGGCTCCTACGTGTAGGGGCAGCCAGGGGGCTCTGTACGCTGCCCCTGCCCCAAGCGCCACACCCACAGCTCCCATTGGCCAGGAACCACGGCCAATGGGAGCTGTAGGGTCGGCACCTGCGGACGGGGCAGCGCACAGAGCAGCCTTGCTGTGCCTCCGCATAGGAGCTGGAGAGTGGACATGCCGCTGCTTCCAGGAGCTGCTTCAGATAAGCGCCACCTGGAGACTGCACCCCTGACACCCTCCACGCCCTAATCCGCTGCCCCAGCCCTGATCCCCCTCCCACCCTCCGAACCCTTTGGTCCGAGCCCAGAGCACCCTCCTGCACCCACAACTCCTCATGCCCAGCCCCACCCCAGAGCCCTCAACCCCCTCCCCCAGCCCGGAACTCCCTCCTGCACCCTGAATTCCTCATTTCTGTCCCCACCCCAGAGCCCGCACGCCCAGCCAGAGCCCTCACCCCCTCCCACACCCCAACCCCCAATTTTGTGAGCATTCATGGCCTGCCATACAATTTCCATACCCAGATGTGGCCCTTGGGCCAAAAAGTTTGCCCACCCCTGAACTAGCTCTAACTGTGCACAGATGGGGGATTAAACCTAGAAACAGGAGCAGTCAATGGACATGACAGAGGGTCCTGTTTGTTCTCTGCAGTGGTAAAGAAGGAACTAAGGCAGTTCAGAGGGATGGACACTCCTAGACATGGGCCTTTGACACTGACACTGGTGACTTACTCTGTCTCCCTGCCCCTCACATATTCCCCCCTCCTCTCTGTCTCTCTCTCACACACACCTCACACAGAGTCATCCTCCCATTTGTCCACACCTCCAAATGGTTATTCGTTCACTTACACTCCCACCTGAATCTACATGTCATTCTATCCCTCCACGCTCCTTCAGAGGTCTGTCTATCCCTGCACTGCACCTCCAGTTCATCCACCTACTCACCAGCCGGCTTGTTCACACATTTGCACAATAGCCCACCTGTCCATCCATCCATCTACTCACTCTCCTGCACTTCCATCCATCCACTTCTCCATTCATCTACTTCTCCATTCGGCCATTTCTCCATTCAGCCATGCACCCTCCCACCTGTAAGTCCATCCACATTTCCATGCACTTACCATACCATCCATTCACATAAACAATCGCCCTCTTGCCTGTCAATCTAGTCACCAACAGATACATCTGGAATGGCAGAGGGAGCAGTCGAGCAGAGGAAAGGGGGAAAGAAGGAAAGGGAATGGAGGAGAGTAAAGGGACTGGAAGGAGGGGAGGGAAAATGACAAAAAGGGCAGGGAAGAAAAAGAAGCTGAAAAGAAACTGAAACTCACCTCGAGATTCTCCGAACCTGAAAGCCCAGCACAGAGCCAGCAGAGCACTCCAGAACGCCTTCATGTTCATGCCAGCCTGAGCCCACCAGCTCAGTCCTACTCCCTGTGCTCTGGGCTGGTCGCCGGCCTGGGGTTCTTGTACTCACACTTGTTCACTGCTTCTTTGTCACCTGTTAAATGTGGAAGCCAAGCTGTGATGGTCAGGTGGGGGAGGTTGGGACCTTCTATGAGATACAAAACCTCCCCTCCCTGCACTGAGGGGACCTTTCACTGATCCATCAAGGCCACAAGGAACCATTAGGTCACCTAGTCAGACCACCTGTAGGACACAGGCTGGAGAATAGAATTTACTTCCAGGACCGATTCATTGCAGGATAGAGGGGAATTCAGTCTCCATGTTCATTCACCACTGGGCTTTCCCCACACATATACACATCTCCCTCATTTGTTCTCAAGCCTGCCCTAGAGACTCACCATCCTACCCTACCCCACCCCATCTCCCCCACTCATATACATCTCCCCTCTCTTGGGATGAGATGGGGATTCAGTCTTCATGTTCCTTCAGTTCTGGGCTTCTACCCCATCTGCTTCTCCTCCAGCAAGCCCGCAGGTGAGAATTGCTTTGAAGTGATTCCAACTGGCAGTTTGCAGCCAGCTCCCCGGGAATTGCTTTGGGACCCTGACCCACAGGCATAATCCCAAAGGAGCTTTAGTGTCTCTTTTTGTGGGATCTAGCATTGAATTCAGTGGTGCAAAGAGCATGGCCAAATTCTCCATGGGGGTAACTCAACGGAAGTTAGAATTGCACCACTGGAGAATGTGCCCCCATATTACTGCTTTCTAAAGAGCATGACAGACGCCCCCTGCCTTGGCCCCAGCCACAGAGCCACGCCTCTGTGCTCTGGCGATGTCTGATCAGTGGCTTTTTCCCACTTTGCGGGAGCATGGAGTTGGGGAGCCATCCAGAACAACCCCCAGCTTCCTAAATGCCATTTCCTTTGATAGAATCTGGTGTGCTAGACAAGTGAACATTCACCACAGAGAAGAGATCCCACTGTGACTGATGGCTCCAGAGCTCGTGAGCCCTTGTCTGTCTGGGGACAGGCTCTCTTTGCCACGTACCCTTCCCCCAGTAAAGGCGGAGTTTCCTCACCTGAGCCAAGAGTTGCCGGTGGGACAGCCGCCTCACAGCAGGTGGATCGCTGGCCCGCTCAGTTCTCAGTTCCTGGCAGCTGGAGCGACTTTACGCATACAGGAATCAGCAATGACCACGGCTGTCCAAAACTGGAATGGATCCCCATGGGAAATAATGAACCTGGGGTATTCCCCACGCCTTTTGCCCTCTGAGGGCTTCCACACCCCTATCTGCCTCCTTTCAGGGAGTAGACACAGTCCTGAGCACTCTGGATTTGGAGGGTGAGACTCAGACTCTGAACTTCCTATTTTTGCAGTTTGTTTCATACCCTCGGAGCGCCTACTGATGCAGTTCTTAAAATCTGGGCGGGGAAGGAAGTATTTCTCTTTTCATTGTTATATTGTATTGTTTCTGATTAAACAGTTTCCAGGAATCAGGGGACATGGTTTTCTTGAAATCAAGAGTAATATGCTGCTAACAGAGGCTAGCCCTTGCTTCCTACCTCCTTGCCCCCTCCCGCCACCCCCTCAGACCCTTGGGAAGAAGACAGAAGGAAAAGGGAAGTCGTTCCCTCCCTTCTTGTCCCCTGTTTGTTTCATCCACCTGCTGTATCTTCCCATAACCTAGATTGTAGATCTTTGGGGGAAGGGATTACTCTTTACTACATTGACCCCTGGAGTCCCAGTGAATTCAGTGAGCTTTGGATCATACTTTAAATAATAAAGAGAGCACAAGAGGAGCTAGAAGAAAATTAGAGGGTGGAAATGTAGGATAACTCACCCAAGAATCCCACATGGTTTTAAATACAACTTCCTGTAACTACCAATTAGCCTTCAACCTAGAGGCCCATGAAGTGGGCTATGGAGAGTTGTGAGTGTCAAAGATGGGGCCCTCTAAAGCCTAGCAGCCCTTTGGCATGGTTATAAGGGTCAAGGTGGGGCATGAAGGCAGACTGGGGGCCACCATTCCTCTGAGGTTGGTTGTAAAGGCATTTATAGGCCACGGATGGGGCACTCTGCAGTGCAGTGCCCAGGGAGACTGTGTGTAAGGGGCACGGCGTGGGGTTACTGGCGACAATGGCAGGCTATAAAAGGTTATATCAGACTGAGTGTTAGGACGCACTGTAGTCCAGCAGCCCCATGAGACAGGCTGCAAGGGGCCAGAATGAGTCAGACCCAAGTGTAGAGCTCCATTTGCTACAGGGTACATCT
Source organism: Lepidochelys olivacea (assembly GCF_965140295.1). Taxonomy (NCBI): domain Eukaryota; kingdom Metazoa; phylum Chordata; order Testudines; family Cheloniidae; genus Lepidochelys; species Lepidochelys olivacea. The sequence goes on along the minus strand of NC_140411.1, from coordinate 258,574,032 downwards.
GCACTTCAAGCTGGGGTGTGATTCCCAGTTCCAGGAGACATACTAATGCTAGTTTAAAAGACAATACCGACACCAGTGTGAGCAATGGGAAGAGCTAGCAGCCCCCAGTACGTACCCATCCAAGACCCTAGGCACAGTGAAAGTATATGGGAACAAGACCCTGGGAATCGTTCCCTGCATAGCTTATCAGAAGGGACTTTTGTGATCATCTAGTTTGACTGCCTAACTCAGGCCATAGGACTTCCCTGAATTAAATTCCTCCATGAACTAGTGCAGCTCTTTTAGAAAAACAGCCAATGTTGATTTTAACATTTCCAGTAATGGCAAATCCGCCACAGCCCTTGCTAAATTGTTCACTGATAAAAATGTTAAATAGTGTAGGGCCAACAACAAATCCCTATGGACCCCACTTGCAGTACAGTGATGATTTCCCATTTACAGTTACTTTCTGAGACCTATCCATTAGTCAGCTTTTAATCCATTTAATGTGTCGTGTTGATTTTGAATCAGTCTAGTTTCTTAATCAAAATATCCGGCAGTACCAATTCAAATGCCTTACAGAAAGCAAAGTATATTATATCTACACTAGAGCTTCATCAGCCAAACTAGTAATCTCATAAAAAATATCGAATCTGACAAGATTGATTTGCCATGAACCCATGTTGATTGGTATTAATTATATTACTCACATTTAATTCTTTACTAATTGAGTTCCATCTCAGCTGCTCCATTAATTTACCTGGGATCAATGTCAGATTGACAGGCCTATAATATCCAGGTCATCCTGTTTACCTTTTTAAAGTATTGACACAACATTAGGTTACTTCCTGTCTTCCGGAACTTTTCCAGTGTTCTAAGACTTACTGAAATTCAACATTAACAGCCCAGACGTCCTCAAGCACCTCTTGTAAATTCCTGGACCTGCTGATTTAAAGATATCTAACTCATAGGCACTGACTCTGTGGGTGCTCCAGAGCTGGAGCACCCATGGATAAAAATTAGTGGGTGCTTAGCACTCACTGGCAGCCAGCTCCCCCTCTTGCCCCTGCACCTCCCCCTCCCTCCAAGCATCTACTGCCTGCCGCAATCAGCTGTTTCGCAGCATGCAGGAGGCTCTGGGAGTGAGGGGGAAGAGTGGGGATGGGGCATGATGGAGGGAGGGGAAGAACTGGGTGGGAAAGATGTGGGGCGGGAAGAGGTAGGGAAGGGGTGGGGGGTGGGGGGAACGGGTCGGGTGGGGGAGGGGCCTGGGGCAGAGCCGGGGGTTGAGAACCCCCTGGGCCTGGAGGAAGCTGGCACCTATGGTCTAGTAGCTGCTGTTTAACATCCTTCTCAGTTACTATTAGAATGGAGAGTCTTTCATCTTCATCATACAATATGAATACATCACCCTGCCTTCCCCCCCCCCCCAGAAATACAGAACAGAAATGGTCATAGATAAGGCCTTACCAAATTCACGGCCATGAAAAACACATCACGGACCCGTGAAATCTGGTCTCACCCCGTGAAATCTGGTCTTTTGTGTGCTTTTACCCTATACTATACAGATTTCACAGGGGAGACCAGCATTTCTCCAGTTGGGACTCCTGACCCAAAAGGGAGTTGTAGGGAGGTCGCAAGGTTATTTTAGGGGGGGTCGTGGTATTGCCACCCTTACTTCTGTGCTGCCTTCAGAGCTGGGTGGCCAGAGAGAGGCAGCTGTTGGCATGGCGCCCAGCTCTGAAGGCAGTGCCCCATTAGCAGCAGCGCAGAAGTAAGTGTGGCAATACCATGCCATGCCACCGCTACTTCTGTGCTGCTGCATGCAGAGCTGGGCGGCCAGAGAGTGGCGGCTGCTGACTGAGGGCCCAGCTCTGCAGGCAGCAGCACAGAAGTAAGGGTGGGAATACCACACCATGCCATCCTTCCTTCTGCGCTGCTGCTGGCGGCGGCGCTGCCTTCAGAGCTGGGCTCCCGGCCGGCAGCCGCCGCTCTCCAGCTGCCCGGCTCTGAAGGCAGCGCCGCCGCCAGCAACAGCACAGAAGTAAGAGTAGCAGCACCGCAACCCCCCCTACAATGACCTTGCGACCCTCCACCCCTCCTTTTTGGGTCAGGACCCCTACAATTATAACATCATGAAATTTCAGATTTAAATAGCTGAAATCATGACATTTACTATTCTTTAAATCCTATGACTGTAAAATTGACCAAAATGGACCGTGAATTTGGTAGAGCCCTAGTCATAGAAAACATCTGCCATTTCTGTACTACTGACAATTCTACCATTGCTGTCTAGTAATAGACCCGTACCATTGTTGGGACGTCTGTCCATGGAATTTCAGTACTGTAGCAAAGATTTCACAGGAGTTCCTCACTGTAGTGAGAACAGGGGGAGGGAGAAGGGTCTGTGACCAGGCAGTGAGGGCGTGTGTATAGGAAAGCATGTGAGCAAGGAGCAGAGTGGAAGCGTATGCAGAAGAAGAAGGGTTTGCTTTGTATCACACTGCAGAATCAAATGATTCTCCACAGTCCAGGGTGATTTTTGCCAGATACAGGTTTCCTGTTTGCCAGAGGTCATTCTCCCTCCCTTTCCTTCCCCTGCAAAACAACCCCGCATTCACAGAATTGGCTTGCAAGATTGGTGGTGGAGGGATGTGTCTCTTCTAGTCAAAAAAAACCTTCAGGTTTCCTTTGCTCAAGTAAACTCCAGGGCTAAGTGACAGGTGATCCAGCACAAAGCTCCTAAGCCTCTAGGGGGCTTTGTAACCTGGGCCCGTCAATCAGCTTTCAGATGGCTGGCTGGTCCCTTGTCTCACCCAGAGGACAAATTGTGAGCCAATCAATTACCGCATCCCGTGTTATTTCAGTCCTCTTCTTTCCCCTCCCCGCTCCAACCCTGCAAGGCCTGGAAAGTGGAAGTTGGATTTAGTTTTGTAAAAGACACAATCTCCATCACGCTTTCAGTCCGTGAAAAATACAAGACATCACCTGTGTCCAGGCTGGGTGTACGCTAATTGGTTGTGGAATCAGATGTGCTTGGATCCTTCAGCTGAACGCCTTCACACTTGGCAAGTTGGAACAAAGAAGAGACTTCCAGCACAATCTGCCATGGCCCCTCCCCAGGCTGTTCTAATTAGCAGAAGTTCTCTTCCCTTCCCCCACTGCACAATGGACCAACTTCAGAGAAGAGAAATAAGTGTTTATAATTCAAAGCAACAAGCCTTTGGAGCAGGGATGCTCAGCTTTATTAAGGCTTATAATACTGTCTCACATGACCGTCTCATAAACAAATTAGAGAAATATAACCTAGACAAACTTACTAGAAGGTGGGTGCACAATTGGTTGGAAAAGTATACCCGGTAAGTAGTTATCAATGGTTCACAGTTTAGCTGGAAAGGCATACCGAGTGGGGTCCTGCAAGAATAATAGATTCTGCAGGGGAGATGCTACAATTACACCTTTGGCTCACCAGGAGCTGCTGTGGTGACAGAGGAGAGGGCAGCTGGCTCACCACCAAAACCGCCAACCAGAGAGGAAGGGGTACTTTGGCCTTGGCCCCCAACTTCTACATAGATTCCGGCGCCATTGCCTGCAGGGATCTGTCCTGGTCTGGTTCTATTTAATATCTTCATTAATGAGTTGGCTAATGACATAGAGAGCAGACTTATAAAATTAGTGGACAAGACCAAGCTGGGAGAGATTGCAAGCACTTTGGAGAACAGGATTGGAATTCAAAATGATCTTGGCATACTGGAGAAATGATCTGAAATAAATAGGATGAAAAATGCAAAGCACTACACTTTGGGAGGAATAATTAACTGTACAGATACAAAATGGGAAATGACTGCCTAGCAAGGAGTATTGCAGAAAAGGAGCTGGGACTTATAGTGGATCATCAACTAAATGAGTCAACAAGTAATACTCTTGGAAAGAAAGAAAGAAAGAAAGAAAGAAAGAAAGAAAGAAAGAAAGAAAGAAAGAAAGAAAGAAAGAAAGAAAGAAAGAAAGAAAGAAAGAAAGAAAGAAAGAAAACCAAACGTCATGCTGGGATGTATTAGCAGGAGTGTTGTAAGCAAGACACAAGTAGTAATTCTTCCACTCTACTCAGCATGGATGAGGCTTCCACTGCAGTACTGTGTCCAGTTTCTGGCACCACACTTCAGGAAAGATGTGGAAAAATTGAGAAAGTCCAGAGGAGAGCAACAAAAATGAGTAAACATACATGACCCAGGAGAAAAGAATGAAAAAATTGGGTTTGTTTAGTCTGGAAAAGAGAAGACTAAAGGGGGACATGATAACAGTCTTCAAGTATGCAAAAGACTGTTATAAAGATGAAGGTGATAAAGTGTGCTCCTTAACCACTGAGGACAGGACAAGTAGTAATGGGTTTAAATTGCTGCAAGGGATGTTTAGGTTGGACATTAGGAAAAGCTTCCTAACTGTCAGGATGGTTAAACACTGGAACAAATTACCTAGGGAGGTTGTGGAGTCTCCCTCATTGGAGATTTTTAAGAACAGGCTAGACAAACACCTGTCAGGGAGGGGCTAGAGCAATGCTCTTCACGATTTTTGAAGTGGGGGCCACTCTGGCAAAAAACCTTCAATGTGAGAGCCACATCAACTGCTAAATTAACACACTGCTTGCTACTCCTTAATGATGTAATGTTACAGAGCCACTCGTGTAACTAAAACAAAATCTACTTGTACAATAAAACGATATTCCTTTTATAAAATAATAACCAGGAAAATATATGGAATTAAAAAGGCACCTATGCTAGTAAACTTTTTAAGAGCAGAATAATGCAAAACTTACTTTAAAAACTGGATGAGCGAAAGTGCGCTTGTTCTTCTTTGACTTCGTTCATGCGGTATTTGTAATCTGTCATCGCAATCCTAGTAAGACAGTCCAAATGTTCCGTGGTCAATTTGTTCCCCTGTTTTCTTTTCATAATATTCATTGTTGAAAATGTGGATTTGCAGGTATACATACAGACAAAAAATGACAGCATTTTTTGCACACGATGTTTCAGAGATGGATATTGTGTATCAGGAACCATGTTCCAGAAATGATAAACACCTGTCTTAAATTCAGACTTCATGTTGTCATTTGTCTGAAGTTCCACAATTTCACTCCCCAGTTTAGCACAGTCAGAACAAATGTCTATGATAACTGGTGACAGAGATGTCACTGACACATGGAAGGGGTTCTCAATTAAATGAAAAAACTCCTTGTACTCCATTACGTCTTTGAATCGAGACTCTAATTCCACCCTCAATTCTCCCACTACTTGTACAAATGAATTGTAATTGAAATGTTTCAAAAGCTCGGGATTTTCTGAGGTAACTGCTCTGAGTTTTGGAAAGTGAACAAACTGTGTGTCGGGAATGAATAATGTCGTAATCTTGTTTTGAAAAGCAGTTACGAAACGCAGCATGTTACTAGGAAGTTTCTGTTTCCCTTGCAACTGGAGATTTAGTGCATTCAGATGGCAAGTGATGTCAGTCAATAATGCCAGCTTAATTATCCACTCTGGATTTTCTAAGTCTTTCTCCTTCTTCTCCTTGCTTTCAAGGAATTCATGAATCTGAAGAAGGAGACACAAAAATCTTTCAAGGACCCTGCCACAAGATAACCATCTCACTTGATTGTGCATCAGTAGGTCACAATACTCTGTCTTATATTCTTCCAGTAATGCTCAAAACTGCCAGTGATTCAGCACTCTTGAAACAATAAAATTGACCACCTTTGCAACCAACTGCATGACACTTTGCATTTCACTATTTTTTAGTTTACCCACAATTGCTTCTTGGTGTATAATGCAATGAAACACGGCGATTAGGGTATTTCCTTTTGTTCCCTCTTCAGGCCAATCAATCCATTCTCCTTCCCTTGCATATTTGGTGCACTGTCTGTACACAGTCCAAGTTATTCTCAGCAAAAAAATCGAGTAGGGCAGTCAAAATGTTTTCCCCTTTTGTTAGACCTTTCAAAGGTATTAAACACAGCAGTTCTTCCCGGAATAATTCTTCTTTGGGGAAACAAACCCAGACACACAATTGTGTGACATCACATATATCTGTATTTTCATCCACTGCTATGCTAAAACAGGGTGCTGACAAAATATTGGCGGTTAACTGTTGTCAGATTTCTTTTCTGACTTCCTCCATCCTACTCATTATGGTTGTGTCAGACAGTTTGCAGCCCTTTTATTTGCTTTAGGATTGCATTTTTTTTATTGAAATCAGCATACAGGATTTCTGCAGAAGCCAGAAAACACTCTTTAATGACCTCTGTGTCAGTAAATGCCTTTTTATGTCTTGCTAAAATCCATGCGATTTCACAAGATGCGCCTGTCAAACATCCTGCAATGGACCTTGATCTCTGTATTATTGTTTGCTGGCCTTTTAGTGAAACAGCAAGTTGTTCAATTTTACTTTTTCTTAGTGTAAGTGGGGAGGGGAATGGTCCCCCTATTGTAGGGAACTCTCCTGGCTTATACACCACCCCGGTGAAATGGGCTAGCGAAAGGATCTGAGCCCTCGCTCCCACTTCCTTTACCCAGGGCTCCCCTTCCACTCTCCCGTATGACAGAGCCCTCATAACCCCAACAAGACTGGGCCCAGGATTCCTGGGGGGCTCGACCCCCAACCTTGTTGTGGTCACTTAGGTAGGGGCTAGGGTGTCCCCACTCTGGGGTGCTCTCTCTGCACTGGATGTTTCCCTGACCCACTGATCATTACATACAGTTCAAAGCAAATACAATTTATTAAAAAGAAAAGGAGGACTTGTGGCACCTTAGAGACTAACCAATTTATTAGAGCATAAGCTTTCGTGAGCTACAGCTCACTTCCAGCTCACGAAAGCTCATGCTCTAATAAATTGGTTAGTCTCTAAGGTGCCACAAGTCCTCCTTTTCTTTTTGCGAATACAGACTAACACGGCTGTTACTCTGAAACCTGTCACAATTTATTAAGTAGCAATCAATTAAAAAAAAATAAGGAAGAAATGGGAAAGGTTAAAGGAAAACACGTCACCCGCTCTGTGGCACGGGGACGCCACAACCAGGTCTCTGGAATGTCCGGGCAGTTCACAGTCTGTTCCTCACACGTCCCAGGCCTCCTTCTCAGGCCCCGGCTGTGCTGCAGGGATGCTGCGGGTCGGACACTTGCTCTGGCCGTGGCCACACGCTCTAGGTGGCAGGACCCTTCTTCCCAGCATTGCCCCCGCCCTGTCGGGGTTACGATTCCCCTCCAATTCTGGCCTGTAGGGCTTCTTGGTTGGGGGCATCTCCCTGCGCTGGGCCCGCTGCCCAGGGTCCCCCTTGTTCTCGCCAGCTGCTCACAGCACCCGGCTCCAGACTGCTCCAGGCCCAGCTCTATCACTCTATCTCAGCACCACTGTTGCTGCTGCTGCTCTGCCTCCAGCTCCCTGGGCTGCTTCTCTGGCCCCTCTGGCCCTGGTTGCTGCAGCTCTGCTCCCAGCACAGGTCTGCTCAGTGGCCTCTTCTGTGACGCTGCTCCCAGCACTGACCTGCTTCCTGGGCTGCTTCTCTGGCCCCTCTGGCTGGCACAGCTCTGCTCCCCAGCTCAGCTCGGGGCCCCTGCTTTCTCCTTAGCTCGGCCCCACTCTGTCTGATCCAGGCAATTCCAGCTCTCACAGAGGACGGGACCCCCCTGGTCTCCTGACTCCCTGATTAGCCTGCCCGCCCTGTCAATCAGGCTGACCTGCAGCATTGGCCTCTCCCCGTTGTTCCTGGGGACTGTCAGTCTCAGGGTCCTGATTTCCCATCGACCCTTCCCCTTTGAGTACGGGGAGCTAGCAATCAAAACACCCCCAGTAAGTTCTAGTAAGGGGACAACAGTCCCCTTACATTAGGTTACTTCCAGGTGGGCAATTTTGTGCTGTTGTGTCATGGCATTCTAAGTTGCATGCATGTTTAATTAAGCACAAAGAAAAATGCATCAGTTGACTTGAAACTTTTAATTTTCATCTTCCAAAGCACGTACCTTTGTCTTTTCTTTGCCTGGCTCTGGGAGGGGGCTCAGGGCTGGGGCAGTGGCTTGGGGTGCAGGAGGCACTATAGGGGGCTTGCCCCGAGAGGCTGCAGGTTGCATAGGCGCCGACTTCCCCTCTGCCCGGTGGGTGCTTGACCCCCTCCCGCCCCTGGCCCCACTCCTGCACTGCCCTCACCCCGCCCCCATTCCATCCCTTCCCCAAAGTCCCTGCCCCTGCCCTGCCTCTTAGCAATCAACAGGGAGCCACACTTAGGGTCAATGGGAGCTGCAACTGGCTTGCGGGCCTTGCAATGAAGAACACTGGTCTAGATAATATTTAGTACTGCCTCAGAGCAGGGGGCTGGACTAGATGACCTGTCAAGGTCCCTTCCAGCCCTGCATTTCTATGTTTATATTGTCTGCCCAGCAGCACCTAGCACACTGATGGCACTGTACAGTTAATATAGAAAAATCCCATACAAAAAGCTACATATAGGCCCTGATTGAGCAAAGCACTTCAGCACCTGCTTAACTTTAAGCACATGAGTTAGCCCTTTGGTTTCCATGGGACTACTCACATGCTTGCAGTTAAGCACATGCTGAAGTGCGTTGCTGGACCAGGGTCTAATGGAACATTCAAGCTCCAAAGTTGTCTGCACAAGTCAGGAAATGCCCTAGTTGAAAGGGCATATCCCATTGTTACAAGTAATACCTAAGAACACAAAGAGACTAGAGAACGCAATAGCTTGCCTACTTTTTTTCTCCAGTTTGTGTGTGGTCTGTTTTCCTGTTTCCCCTGTATAATCAAGAGAGCTGGGTGATTACGGGGTATTTTGGTTCATTGGTAATGCTGAAAAAAAATTGTTTTGGGGTCAAATGAAACATTTTGACAAGACTGAAATGTTTCATTTTGATCTATCCTCTTAAAAATAAACTTAGAGGGAATTTGGAAACAATTGTTTCAAACAAAACCCAAAGCAGTTAGTTTCAAAAATGTCAAAACATTTTATTTTGATTTGAGGGGATTTCTTTAAAAATCCCCCCACCCTCCGCCACTGAAATAATTCAGTGAAATTGACATAAATTTGTCAAAGATTTTGGTGTGACAGAATCTGCATTTTTTTGCCGGGGAAAATGTGAAATTTTTCATCCAGCTATTAGTCAGTTAATCAGTTTCCCCTGTTAGTGTGGCTTTTACACCCAGCAACAAGAGAAAAAAGCCATTAAAAAAAACCCCAGGAAAATGTGATTGTAAAAAACACCAAAATTTGCAGGGGATTCAAGGGCTGGTGAAGTATCTGAACCCACTCTTACTTGTTTGGGGTTTTTACAAATGGCGTAGATTTCAAATTCATGGCATCCCTTTAAAATTACACACATAAGCTGCATGCTGCCCACTGGTGCAAGCACATTACAGTACCATCTTCAATTACAGGTCTGCACAGTATTTTTCAAATATATCCTTGTTAGCCCTTGTAGCCCTTGTTAGGAGCAGTACATGACTTTCTTGGATGGTTGTTTGTTGTTGTTGTTGTTTGAACAGCCCTGCAACTGAAAACCAATTATTGCAAGAAAATGTTTATAAAAGTGTTTTCTTCCATCCAAATTCCTCCTGCTAAAAATGGCTAAACTGATTTTGCTCAAGCTTTCCAAAAAAAAATGTACGCTTTCAGGCAAAGACCAAGCTTGGGAAATTTCAGCCCCGTAAGTAAAAGTTTCAGAAAGTTACAAGAGACTGAGAAAAGGGAGTTAGAGCTTCCACTCTTAACTATTGCAGGATTTGATATAGTAGCAATTTGCTGGTAGCTCTGTCATGTGAGGCTGCGAAAGTTGCTTAAAAAAGGAGGAAGCCAGAGAAGGAGTGAAATTTGATCGAGCAACTACGTCATGGAAATTATCATCAATCATCATGCGCCCCATTTCCTAAAAGTGGTGAGAGTTACAGAAAGCCATGGGATTTAACACATTCAAGGAGGAAACTTGACGATCTCTGGTTTTATGATAGGGAACTTAAAATATTTTGGCCTGGAGAGAGGAGGAAGGAAAATGCCTTTGCAGTCTCTGCACTGGCACAATACATTTTCCTCAATGCTTCCAGGAGCAGCTCTGAGTTCCTAGCCATCCCCCGGTGACAGGAATAGTAACAACCTTCCGAGGGATTGCAACCAAGGCATATATAATAAGCAACATAGCAGCTGTCCCTTTAAGCCTAATGTGGAAGCACAGTGAATTAGCTTATTAGTCAGTTAATCAGTTTCCCCTGTTAGTGTGGCTTTTACACCCAGCAACAAGAGAAAAAAGCCATTAAAAAAAACCCCAGGAAAATGTGATTGTAAAAAACACCAAAATTTGCACTGGGCACTGGGTGTGCAGAGGGAGTAAATGCTGCTGCTACGAGAAGAGGCTAGCCTGCAGCTGGGCACTGAGGAGGTCTCTGTCTGCAAGAGGCTCCGAAATAAAGTGGTTTGGACCCCCAGGATAAACAAAGATTTCCTTCAAAAGCTGAGTCTTGTGCTTAAGAATTTAGGGGGACTGGAGCTTCCCAGTGGAGCACAGGGCAGAGAGACAGAGATCTATGTAAGAGCAGGATGCTGCTCTGTACAGGAGGGCCAATCATCGCTGCACACACACAACCAAAGGAGGGGAGAGCAGGTAGGTCTCGGCTCCACCTGAAACTGTCACAAACCTCAGATTCCCAGCAGAGGCGAGCTCACACCGGGGAAGAGGCGTCTCAGGACTTTTGTTTTCTGAGAGCTGTAACTCTTGAGTCCTTTAAGAAGAAAGTCTCTGTGGTTAAGAAATTCCTCTGCTAAGTCTGCGTTCCTCGCTTTCCTGCCACATTTCCCCTAAGGGGTTAAACTAGAATCCCTGAGTGACCCACAATCTCGGAGGAGATCTGGGGAGCAGGAATAAATGACTGGGGTGTTCAGGAGGTCTCAGACACCAGTTTCAGGGTCTAGGGTGGCTAGACACTGGTCCCGCACATCCCAAGGGTGTCAGACAAGAGACCTGAGCCTGGGAGTGTATCCTAGAGTCCAACAGCTAGAAGCAATGACTAGACTCTGCCCAGGCCCACTTGGCTTGGAAGCACATGGGACCCAGTCATTGGGTCCATTCACAACAGACTAGGGACCATACAGGCTGGTCCTGGGCCAGGTTGTGACAACTGCCAACTCTCCAGGTTAATAGGGAGGAGTATGTCAGGCCCAGAACACTGGGGTGGCTGGAGAGACCTAACACAGCCAGGAGCGGGAGGAACTCAGGAAATATGCCTGGGAGTGACTCTCTGCATCCAGTAGCACCTGCACCTCCATCTGCCTGTGCTGTACCTCATTAATGCCATGAGGTGCTTGAACAATGGGGTGCTGCTCAGGTCCTTTTCCACTGATATGTCCCTAGAAGAGGGAAAAGATATCGTCATCTCACATGATCAGAGCAGTTCCCTGACGGGGCTGCAGGAGCGCGGGCATCTCTCCAGCATCACCTGAAAGCATCGTCTCCTTACCTGATGCTGCCGACAGCGTCATCCTGGTAATAGCAGCGCAGCCAATTGATAGTGCCCTCCTCCGGGGGTAAGTCTTGAATGATCTTCACAAAAGCACATGGGAAGATTCCAGTGGCCTCGTGGACGGTTCCCTGGGACAAGTGGAAAGAAGAGAATGACAAAGAGGGCACTATTTTGGCTACATGTGGTCTGCTGTGGAAATGTGAGTCATTTCCATGGAGATGACTGCCAGAACTCCCCAGGTTTGACTGTGATGATTGAGGATCTTTCTGTATAATTTAATAAATTGTAGTTAATATTATGGAATTGCTCTTATGAAACCTCTGTATCATGAATGCCCTTCCATAGATGAATCTAGCATGTCCCACAAGCCTGAAAGCATGTCTTCCCCTGACTGAGGACAAAGGGGAATACTTAAAGTGGACCATAGTCATTCAAAAGAGTAACTGCATCCTAGGAAACTGAGGGAAGGGTTTTCTGGGAGCAGTGGAAAGATACCGTAACAGAACAAAGAAAGCCAGGTGTTGGTAGGTGGACACAGAGCCACAGAGAGGTTAGGGGTGAAGCATACAGGGAGTTGGGGCAAGAGGAAGGGAGTGGACAGACCAAGGTCACAGGACACAAGCTGGGTGGTGTGGCAGGGGGTTGAAGAAGTCTCCGTGTTCCAGGAATCCAAGCCATGCTCTGCAGCAGCAGGACCTCAACTGCTTCAGACGGCTCTGACCCTAGCCCAAAGGATACTCTGCAGTGGTGAAGAATGTAAGGCAGTGAAACGCAAGTAGGGCTGTTATTTTGTATGTATGTGTATATCTTGTGCTACTAAACAAAGAGTATTAAGGTGCTATACCTGTGCAAAGTGTGTGTGTTTCATGCTGCACCTACCACAGGGCCCCTGAGAATGCTTAACGGTAACCCAGAAGGCTCATATCTTTGGTGGGATTCTGGGAGAGGATGTGTTTAAGCTACAGCAGAGTCTGAAGGGTCAGCATGAGCCCAGAGGGTAAGTAGCTAGCCATGGATGGGAAGGGGGAAATCTAAGCTCTCAGGAAGGGATAACACAGAGTCTGCACCCCAAAAGGAGCACCTATGGACCTGTGTCAGGGCATGCAAACCCCACCCTAGGCAAGAAGGTGTTAAGAGCAGTTTGATGCTTGGGCAGCCCCACCCCACTGCACCTGTTAGGTATGTCATTCTTAGGGGAGGAGCCTTAAAAAGGAAGATGCCCAGTTCAGAAAACGCTGTCCTGGGAGTTACTGTTTTGGACTGGACTCAGTCCCACCCCTTCGGGGTAAGACAGAGTGTGATCTGGCTGGAGGAGGCTGAGTTGCAAGACAGAGGGGACCACCAGCAGCAAGCCTGAATGGCTGGTTGGCAAGGCAACAAAAGGAGGGAAAACCCCTGTGCCCAGCCAGGTGGATGAGTCACTGTCACAAGGCCCCAAGACAGGGACAGGGCCTGGACTCCATTCGATCTCAGGGAGGCTTAATAGCCAGAGATTCAAAGGCTTGAATTCCCCTCACACCAATCTGGAGGGCAGCTAAGAGGAGGTTTTTGACTGGATCTGTGACGATGATCACATAAGGAGAAGAGTACAATGGAAGTGACTTCATGCCATCCCTGTAACAGGACTACTGGATGGGGTAGTCAGCTGCAGAAGAACTGGGGCAGTGTCTCATATACACAAGTACTCATAGGCTCAGAGGCTGTTTTCTTTCACATAACAGAGATACTATATCAGCAATCAGCTTGCATGCACCCTCAGCCCATTTCCACAATCTTCCGGAATTGCCCAAGTCCCCTTTTAGATAAGGTGGTGTGAGAGTGGATGAAGTACGGCACATACCAAGCCACGTAAACAGAAGCAATCTAAAAAACATCTAAACAGGAGTTTCCTTCTGCTTTCTGTGTTACTCACTTCTACAAAATCCAGATGGTATTACAGGAAAGGAGTACAAGTGAAACCAAATGCCAGAGAAGAGAAAACCTGAAATTCAAACAGCCCAGAAAGTAAGGGTATGTCTACACTACGAAATTAGGTCGAATTTATAGAAGTCGGTTTTTTTAGAAATCGTTTTTATATATTTGAGTGTGTGTGTCCCACAGAAAATGCTCTAAGTGCATTAACTCGGCGGAGTGCTTCCACTGTACCGAGGCAAGCGTCGACTTCCGGAGTGTTGCACTGTGGGTGGCTATCCCACAGTTCCTGCAGTCTCCGCTGCCCATTGGAATTCTGGGTTGAGATCCCAGTGCCTGATGGGGCTAAAACATTGTCGCGGGTGGTTCTGGGTACATATCGTCAGGACCCCATTCCCTCCCTCCCTCCGTGAAAGCAGCAGCAGACAATCGTTTCGCGCCTTTTTTCTTGAGTTCCCTGTGCAGATGCCATACCACAGCAAGCATGGAGCCTGCTCAGGTAACCGTCACCCTATGTCTCCTGGGTGCTGGCAGACGTGGTACTGCATTGCTACACAGCAGCAGCAACCCATTGCCTTGTGGCAGCAGACGGTACAGTAGTACTGGTAGCCGTCATCGTCATGTCTGAGGTGCTCCTGGTCACCTCTGTGAGGTTGATCAGGAGCGCCTGGGCAGACATGGGTGCAGGGACTAAATTTGGGGTGACTTGACCAGGTCATTCTCTTTAGTTCTGCAGTCAGTCCTATTGAACCATCTTATGGTGAGCAGGCAGGTGATATGGATTGCTAGCAGTCCTATTGTACCATCTTCTGCTGAGCAGCCATGAGATGTGGATGGCTTGCAGTCCTTCTGCACCGTCTGCTGCCAGCCAAAGATGTAAAAGGTAGATGGAGTGGATCAAAACAAGAAATAGACCAGATTTGTTTTGTACTCATTTGCTTCTCTCCCCTCCCCGCCCCCACCCCCGTCTAGGGGACTCATTCCTCTAGGTCACACTGCAGTCACTCACAGAGAAGGTGCAGTGAAGTAAATCTAGCCATGTATCAATCAGAGGCCAGACCAACCAGCTTGTTCCAATAAGAACAATAACTTAGGTGCACCATTTCTTATTGGAACCCTCCATGAAGTCCTGCCTGAAATACTCCTTGATGTAAAGCCACCCCCTTTGTTGATTTTAATTCCCTGTAAGCCAACCCTGTAAGCCATGTCATCAGTCGCCCCTCCCTCCGTCAGAGCAATGGCAGACAATCGTTCTGCGCCTTTTTTCTGTGCGGAGGCCATACCAAGGCAAGCATGGAGGCCACTCAGCTCACTTTGGCAATTAGGAGCACATTAAACACCACACGCATTATCCAGCAGTATATGCAGCACCAGAACCTGGCAGAGCGATACCGGGCGAGGAGGCAATGTCAGCGCGGTCACGTAAGTGATCAGGACATGGACACAGATTTCTCTGAAAGCATGGGCCCTGACAATGCATGCATCATGGTGCTAATGGGGCAGGTTCATGCAGTGGAACACTGATTCTGGGCTTGGGAAACAAGCACAGACTGGTGGGACCGCATAGTGTTGCAGGTCTGGGAAGATTCCCAGTGGCTGCGAAACTTTCGCATGCGTAAGGGCACTTTCATGGAACTTTGTGACTTGCTTTCCCCTGCCCTGAAGCACATGAATACCAAGATGAGAGCAGCCCTCACAGTTGAGAAGCGAGTGGCGATAGCCTTGTGGAAGCTTGCAATGCCAGACAGCTACCGGTCAGTTGGGAACCAATTTGGAGTGGGCAAACCTACTGTGGGGGCTGCTGTGATGCAAGTAGCCCACGCAATCAAAGATCTGCTGATATCAAGGGTAGTGACCCTGGGAAATGTGCAGGTCATAGTGGATGGCTTTGCTGCAATGGGATTCCCTAATTGTGGTGGGGCCAGAGATGGAACCCATATCCCTATTTTGGCACCGGAGCACCAAGCCAGCGAGTACATAAACCGCAAGGGGTACTTTTCAATAGTGCTGCAAGCTCTGGTGGATCACAAGGGATGTTTCACCAACATCAACGTGGGATGACCGGGAAAGGTACATGACGCTCGCATCGTCAGGAACTCTGGTCTGTTTCAAAAACTGCAGGAAGGGACTTTATTCCCAGACCAGAAAATAACTGTTGGGGATGTTGAAATGCCTATAGTTATCCTTGGGGACCCAGCCTACCCCTTAATGCCATGGCTCATGAAGTCGTACACAGGCAGCCTGGACAGTAGTCAGGAGCTGTTCAACTACAGGCTGAGCAAGTGCAGAATGGTGGTAGAATGTGCATTTGGACGTTTAAAGGCACGCTGGCGCAGTTCACTGACTCGGTTAGACCTCAGCGAAACCAATATTCCCACTGTTATTACTGCTTGCTGGGCGCTCCACAATATCTGTGAGAGTAAGGGGGAGACGTTTATGGCGGGGTGGGAGGTTGAGGCAAATCGCCTGACTGCTGGTTACGCGCAGTCAGACACCAGGGCGGTTAGAAGAGCACAGGAGGGCGTGGTACGCATCAGAGAAGCTTTGAAAACCAGTTTCATGACTGGACAGGCTATGGTGTTAAAGTTCTGTTTGTTTCTCCTTGATGAAACCCCCCACCTCTTGGTTCACTCTACTTCCCTGTAAGCTAACCACCCTCCCCTCCTCTCTTCGATCACCACTTGCAGAGGCAATAAAGTCATTGTTGCTTCACATTCATGCATTCTTTATTCATTCATCACACAAATAGGGGGATGACTACCAAGGTAGCCCAGGAGGGGTGGTGGAGGAGGGAAGGAAAATGCCACACAGCACTTTAAAAGTTTACAACTTTAAAACTTATTGAATGCCAGCCTTCTGTTTTTTGGGCAATCCTCTGTGGTGGAGTGGCTGGTTGGCCGGAGGCCCCCCCACCACATTCTTGGGCGTCTGGGTGAGGAGGCTATGGAACTTGGGGAGGAGGATGGTTGGTTACACAGGGGCTGTAGCAGCACTCTGTGCTCCTACTGCCTTTGCTGCAGCTCAACCATACACTGGAGCATACTGGTTTGATCGTCCAGCAGCCTAAGCATTGAATCCTGCCTCCTCTCATCATGCTGCCGCACATTTGAGCTTCAGCCCTGTCTTCAGCCCGCCACTTATTCTCTTCAGCCCACCACCTCTTCTCCCGGTCATATTGTGCTTTCCTGCACTCTGACATTATTTGCCTCCACACATTCGTCTGTGCTCTGTCAGTGTGGGAGGACAGCATGAGCTCAGAGAACATTTCATCACAAGTGTGTTTTTTTTCTTTCTAATCTTCACTAGCCTCTGGGAAGGAGAAGATCCTGTGATCATTGAAACACATGCAGCTGGGGAGAAAAAAAAAGGGACAGCGGTATTTAAAAAGACACATTTTATAAAACAATGGCTATACTCTTTCAGGGTAAACCTTGCTGTTAACATTACATACATAGCACATGTGCTTTCGTTACAAGGTCGCATTTTGCCTCCCCCCACTGCGTGGCTACTCCCTCAACCCTCCCCCCTCCCCGTGGCTAACAGCGGGGAGCATTTCTGTTCAGCCACAGGCAAACAGCCCAGCAGGAACGGGCATCTCTGAGTGTCCCCTGAAGAAAAGCACCCTATTTCAACCAGGTGACCATGAATGATATCTCACTCTCCTGAGGATAACACAGAGAGATAAAGAACGGATGTTGTTTGAACGCCAGCAAACATACACTGCAATGTTTTGTTGTACAATGATTCCCAAGTACGTGCTACTGGCCTGGAGTGGTAAAGTGTCCTACCATGGAGGACGCAATAAGGCTGCCTTCCCCAGAAACCTTTTGCAAAGGCTTTGGGAGTACATCCAGGAGAGCCGTGAATGCCAGGGCAAATTAATCCTTTCACATGCTTGCTTTTAAACCATATATAGTATTTTAAAAGGTACACTCACCGGAGGTCCCTTCTCTGCCTGCCGGGTCCAGGAGGCAGCCGTGGGTGGGTTCGGGGGGTACTGGCTCCAGGTCTAGGGTGAGAAACAGTTCCTGGCTGTCTGGAAAACTGGTTTCTCCACTTGCTTGCTGTGAGCTATCTACAACCTCATCATCATCATCATCTTCTTCGTCCCCAAAACCTGCTTCTGTGTTGCCTCCATCTCCATTGAAGGAGTCAAACAACACGGCTGGGGTAGTGGTGGCTGAACCCCCTAAAATGGCATGCAGCTCATCATAGAAGCGGCATGTTTGGGGCTCTGACCCGGAGCGGCCATTCGCCTCTCTGGTTTTCTGGTTGGCTTGCCTCAGCTCCTTAAGTTTCACGCAGCACTGCTTCGGGTCCCTGTTATGGCCTCTGTCCTTCATGCCCTGGAAGATTTTGACAAAGGTTTTGGCATTTCGAAAACTGGAACGGAATTCTGATAGCACAGATTCCTCTCCCCATACAGCGATCAGATCCCATACCTCCCGTTCAGTCCATGCTGGAGCTCTTTTGCGATTCTGGGACTCCATCATGGTCACCTCTGCTGATGAGCTCTGCTTGGTCACCTGCAGCTTGCCACGCTGGCCAAACAGGAAATGAGATTCAAAAGTTCGCGGTTCTTTTCCTGTCTACCTGGCCAGTGCATCTGAGTTGAGAGTGCTGTCCAGAGTGGTCACAATGGAGCACTCTGGGATAGCTCCCGGTGGCCAATACCGTCGAATTGTGTCCACAGTACCCCAAATTCAACCCGGCAAGGCCGATTTAAGCGCTAATCCACTTGTCAGGGGTGGAGTAAGGAAATTGATTTTAAGAGCCCTTTGAGTCGAAAAAAAGGGCTTCATCGTGTGGACGGGTGCAGGTTTACATCGATTTAACGCTGCTAAATTCGACCTAAAGTCGTAGTGTAGACCAGGGCTAAGAACCCTGGAATTTGAAGATGGAGGCTTAGTCCCTAGTAGGTTAATGTCTTATGTACCCCAACAGCTTTGTGATCCAAACGCAGTCTCACCTCGAGTCTCTGTTGATCCTGCTGCATAGATAGATCAACTTTCCCTTCTTGAAGTCAGCTCCACTGTACTGATTCCAGGAAAGTCTAACAGTGCCCCGGGGAAACAACCAACATTTACACAATAAACTCAGGGTTTACAACTGCATCCTGTTTTCCTGTTCTGCTTCCAAACAGAAAAGAGGTTACTTCCCTGTAGCTCGCATTCTTGGAGTATACTGCCCATGCAGATCCCTGCTACTGAGCTGCACACTGAGATCTGGAACCATCAGGAAAGCATAGATATGTTTCTATTGGCAGGGGGGAAAAACTATCCACTTGTCCTAGACTATTATTCTCACATCCCTGAGACAGCCCTACAAGAAGATACTACAGCTAAACAGGTGATGGTGCATGTCAACTCCATTTTTGCTCGACATGGATATATCTGACAGTATTATACAGCCATGTGCCAAGTTTAGTAGGCATGAGTTTAAGTAGTTTGCAATAAGGTAGGGGGATTTGGCAGGTGACTGCCTCCTTATTATCCCCAATCCAATGGGCTGGTGGCAAACTGAGTCAAAATAGTAAAGTGCCTCTAGAAAAAGGCTGCAGAGTCAGACTCTGATCCTACTTAGAACTGTTTAATTACAGAATGAAACCACTGAAGCATAGGCTGTCACCTGATGCTATTTTGTTAAACAGGAAACTAAAAACAAGAATTCCTGCATTGCTAGACACTGATGTCAGAATAACTGGGGATTGGAGAAGCATAGAGACAAATAAGGCAAAATGAAAAAAATCAATATAATTTGGGGGCCTGGGAGCTGCAACCACTTTGTGAAAATGGCACTGTGCATATCTCTGATAGACGACAATGGTCGCAGACATCAGTGATGTTGTCATTCCAGATGGACACATGCTAAAGAGGCGTAGGAGACACTGTCTGCAAGTTTTAGAAGGGAGGGAAATAAGCAGTAGTGAGTTCCTATTGGAGGCATGATCCAAAGCTGATTGAAATCACTGAGAGCCCAGGGGGCAAGGTGCTGTACACACATGTCGTGAAAAGCAGTCACTGCCCCCAAAATCTTACAGTTGAGGTTATGGTAAGATACGGCAGGGCAGGGGGGGGCGGGAGAGAAATACAGAACTCCTGTTGCAAGCGCTACTTCCCTTTTCCTTCTCTCTTCTTCGTAACTGTCTCACTGGGTATGGAGGCAAGGAGATGGGAAGCAAAGGCCAGCCTCTTGATTCCTAGAAAACAATGTGTCCTGATTCCTCCAAACCGGTTAATAAGAATCAGTGAAAAGTCACAATGAAATGAGACCTATTTCCTTCCCCTCCCAGGTTTTAAGAGCTGTCTCAGTGGCAGGGACCCAGTGGGTGTGAAACACACCAAAAATAGGAAGTTCAGAGTCTGAGTCTCACTTCAGCTCCATGGTGTTCAGGGCTGTATCTGCTCCTTGAAGGGAGGCAGATGGGGGTGTGGAAGCCCTCAGAGGGCAAAATGTCCATCCCAGGTTCATTATTTCCCATGGGGATCCATTCCAGTTTTGGACAGCCGTGGTCATTGCTGATTCCTGTATGCGTAAAGGCGCTCCAGCTGCCAGGAACTGAGAACTGAGCGGGCCAGCGATCCACCTGCTGTGAGGCGGCTGTCCCACCGGCAGCTCTTGGCTCAGGTGAGGAAACTCCGCCTTTACTGGGGGAAGGGTACGTGGCAAAGAGAGCCTGTCCCCAGACAGACAAGGGCTCACGAGCTCTGGAGCCATCAGTCACAGTGGGATCTCTTCTCTGTGGTGAATGTTCACTTGTCTAGCACACCAGATTCTATCAAAGGAAATGGCATTTAGGAAGCTGGGGGTTGTTCTGGATGGCTCCCCATCTCCATGCTCCCGCAAAGTGGGAAAAAGCCACTGATCAGACATCGCCAGAGCACAGAGGCATGGCTCTGTGGCTGGGGCCAAGGCAGGGGGCGTCTGTCATGCTCTTTAGAAAGCAGTAATATGGGGGCACATTCTCCAGTGGTGCAACTCTAACTTCCGTTGAGTTACCCCCATGGAGAATTTGGCCATGCTCTTTGCACCACTGAATTCAATGCTAGATCCCACAAAAAGAGACACTAAAGCTCCTTTGGGATTATGCCTGTGGGTCAGCGTCCCAAAGCAATTCCCGGGGAGCTGGCTGCAAACTGCCAGTTGGAATCACTTCAAAGCAATTCTCACCTGCGGGCTTGCTGGAGGAGAAGCAGATGGGGTAGAAGCCCAGAACTGAAGGAACATGAAGACTGAATCCCCATCTCATCCCAAGAGAGGGGAGATGTATATGAGTGGGGGAGATGGGGCGGGGTAGGGTAGGATGGTGTGTCTCCAGGCTAGGCTTGGGAACCAATGTGGGAAGTGTGGGTGTGTGTCTCTGTGTTTGGGGGAAGTCCGGGGAACGAATGAACATGGAGACTGAATTCCCCTCACTCCATAGCCTAGGACTGTTTCTTGCTGATGAGGTTAATAGGGACAATGCCTGTTAGTCAAATAGATCACAACTGCCTCTCAGTTCTCTGGGCATTCAGCAACGCCGCAGTAAGGAGATGGGGACCTTGCTCTGCAATTAATTGGTCCTGCAAAGGAAATTTTATTCTCCATCCTCCCTCCTACAGGAGGTCTGACTAGGTGACCTAATGGTCCCTTGTGGCCTTGATGGATCAGTGAAAGGTCCCCTCAGTGCAGGGAGGGGAAGTTTTGTATCCCACAGAAGCTCCCTACCTCCCCCACCTGACCATCACAGCTTGGCTTCCGCATTTAACAGGTGACAAAGAAGCAGTGAACAAGTGTGAGTGCAAGAACCCCAGGCCGGAGACCAGCCCAGAGCACAGGGAGTGGGACTGAGCTGGTGGGCTCAGGCTGGCATGAACATGAAGGCGTTCTGGAGTGCTCTGCTGGCTCTGTGCTGGGCTTTCAGGGTCGGAGAATCTCGAGGTCAGTTTCAGTTTCTTTTCCGCTTCTTTTTCTTCCCTGCCCTTTTTATCATCTTCCCTCCCCTCCTTCCAGTCCCTTTACTCTCCTCCATTCCCTTTCCTTCTTTCCCCCTTTCCTCTGCTCGACTGCTCCCTCTGCCATTCCAGATGAGTATGTTGGTGACTAGACTGACAGGCAAGAGGGTGATTGTTTATGTGAATGGATGGTATGGTAAGTGGATGGAAATGTGGATGGACTTACAGGTGGGAGGGTGCATGGCTGAATGGAGAAATGGCTGAATGGAGAAGTAGGTGAATGGAGAAGTGGATGGATGGATGGATGGATGGAAGAGCAGGAGAGTGAGTAGATGGATGAATGGACAGGTGGGCTATTGTGCAAATGTGTGAACAAGCTGGCTGGTGAGTAGGTGGGTGAACTGGAGGAGCAGTGCAGGGATAGACAGACCACTGAAGGAGCATGGAGGGATAGAATGACACATAGATTCAGGTGGGAGTGTAAGTGAACAAATATCCATTTGGAGATGTGGACAAATGGGAGGATGACTCTGTGTGAGGTGTGTGTGAGAGAGAGGAGGGGGGAATATGTGAGGGGCAGGGAGACAGAGTAAGTCACCAGTGTCAGTGTCAAAGGCCCATGTCTAGGAGTGTCCATCCCTCTGAACCGCCTTAATTCCTTCTTTACCACTGCAGAGAACAAACAGGACCCTCTGTCATGTCCATTGACTGCTCCTGTTTCTAGGTTTAATCTCCCATCTGCGCACTGTTAGAGCTAGTTGTTTGTTGCTTTCTTCTAGGTCAGTGTACTTTAGAGAGGGAGGAATTTCTACAAATTCCTCAATGTTTCCTCTGAGCCCCTGCTGCCCCAGCTCTGCACCAAGCCCAGACCCCATACAGACCCTAAAACGGGTTTCAGAGGAGGTGCCTCATGCACATCTCTCTTTCCAGAGGTGGATGTGAATGTCTGATGTCTGATGTGCTGGGGCAATCACACTCCCCAGCCCAATGTGCTATTGGCAGGGCTTTCATCTCTCACACGCTCAGGGAAAGACACCCAAGTCTCCAGGCCTATCTGACCTCTGAGGCTATTAAGCTATGTGATCTATTCTCAGGTCCAAATCCCATGCTCACACCAGGACAGCCCTCTTCATTGCCGAGTCCTTCACTTGGGCCTTAGAGGCATTTTGTGGCATGGCTTGACATCATGTGACATGTCCTACAGTGCATTACTGCCAGCGACACCTCCTGAAATAATGTAACAATAATAAAAAGAATACAACAGTGACAAAACAAAACACGTTTCTCAATGCAAAGTTTGTTTTAAAATAAAATTTTGAAATTTTTCTTGTACTACATGTGCAAAACAAACTCTTCAGAATTTCCATTGCTGAGTAATTTAAAAGCCTTTGGTTTCGTTTCAGTTTAGAAGGAAACCCAATTTTGTAATGTTGAACTGTCCCATGCAATGGGAATTCCATGTGTGGCCCAGCTTTATCCCTGCTCACAGACAGCACAGACAATTTTACTCCAATCAAGGGTGGTGTCTACCTGGAAATTTTACACACCAGAAGGGACAAGATTTCCCTCCTGAGCCACTAATAAGGAACTGATTGCATCTCAAACTGGAATTCCAGCAATTGTAGATTATCTGCTGCCTGTGAGATCTCTGGACCGTCTGCACCTTCTCAGAAAATGAACCAAGTACCTATCTCTGTTCCCCATCAGCACCAGGAAGGGAGAACTATATTTTCCCATTCCATTTGCTAGATTTTTAAAAGGCCTTATCAATGTTTCTCTCACCCCACACATTCCCTTAAATCTCTTAAAACTGCCTTTCGATTTGCCATAGCCTCGGCTAGGAGGGCCAGTGAACTCCAAGCAATAATCTCCACTCCACCCTATCCAGCAATCCACAAAGACAAAATGATTGTGAGGCCCCAGTTGAATGTCATGCCTAAGGGAATTAGAGAGACAAGGTGGGAGAGGTAATATCTTTCATGGGACCAACTTCGGCTGGGGAGAGAGAGAGAAGCTCTTGAGCTACACAGCGCTCTTCTTCAGGGCTGGGAAAGGGACTCAGAGTGGCACAGCTAAATACAAGGCAGTGTCTGATTTCCATCACAAACAGTCTATCTCCTTCACTGTATTCTTCCCTAGATCCCATTCCCCTCCCAAGGAAACATGTATGCACACCTTAGACATTGTGTTAGAAAGCCAAACAGACATTTGTAGCTCTCTGGGAAAGATGTCAAAAAAACCTCTCAAAACAGACACATTCTCCGTGGGTGAAGAGGTGCATAGGGCTATGTTACACCTTTGGGAAAGTGCAGGTTCCTGCATGGATAAGATCTTCCTCCACTAGCACACCTGCAGCGCCGTAGCTGGCCTTGGACATCAGGACTGTGTGGTTCAGGAGAAGGAATGAAGGTGGTTGGTGGGTGCACTCCTGTATGCAGCGGAGGTCATCTGACCCGTGACACTGTGAGGATGCTCATGCATCCCCCACAGACATGGCTTTCAACGAGGGTTGTGTGTGCTCACCACCAGGACAACTCCCACAATGCGAATCAGAACTGCCAACCCCCAGCGTTCAGAAATCAAGGGTCAGGCCCAAAAAATCCTGAGAGTGACTTCAACATCATGAGATTTGAATGAGAATACAGTTGCGGGGGGGGAGGGGCGTGATTTGTCGTTTGTCATTGGTGCATTTAGGGCTCATCCTTCAAGCTTCTCTTCCCAACCATGTAGATCAGACACTTATTTTTTGTACATGAAAAGTGAGATTCTCGGATAATAACCTCAATGCAGACGTTGGGGCTTTAAGAAAAACACTCAGTAGCCCAACACGCATGAGAGACTCACACAAGTTAGCCAGACTGTGAATGCACAGGGACAATTCTCTCATTACCACAGCTCCTGGTAAGTAAATCTCTCTTTTCCAGCCTCTGGATTGTGAGCGTCGGGGAGGGGGAGATTTTTGTCCATGCCATCCCTGACACGTGAGCTAACTGACATGCGAGGGACTCCCGGGAGAGTTTACCCTTTCGCGCCTCCTTCCCCCATCTTTGCCCTTCCCGCCATGGCACCGGTGTGCACATCCCGTTATTCCTCACTGCCCATCTCTATGACCCATCGGCAGCGTTGTGCTTTCCTTCGCCCTGCAGAGAGCCTCCCGATGCAGAGCCTACGCTGCTACAATGACTACACCTCCCAGACGACCTGCACATGGCAGGAGTGCACAGAGGCACGTCGCTTCCTCAGTGTGACTCTTCACTATGAGGACAATATAGACAAGTAAGTGCCTGAGCCCTGTTCAGCCGGTGTCAAGTGGAGTGCCCCAAGGGGTCAGTCCTGGGGCTGGTTTTGTTCAATATCTTCATAAATGATCTGGAGGATGGTGTGGATTGCACTCTAGCAAATTTGCGGATGATACTAAACTGGGAGGAGTGGTAGATACGGTGGAGGGCAGGGATAGGATACAGAGGGCCCTAGACAAATTGGAGGATTGGGCCAAAAGAAATCTGATGAGGTTCAACAAGGACAAGTGCAGAGTCCTGCACTTGGGACGGAAGAATCCCGTGCACCGCTACAGACTAGCGACCGAATGGCTCGGCAGCAGTTCTGCAGAAAAGGACCTAGGGGTTACAGTGGAAGAGAAGCTGGATATGAGTCAACAGTGTGCCCTTGTTGCCAAGAAGGCCAATGGCATTTTGGGATGTATAAGTAGGGGCATTGCCAGCAGATTGAGGGACGTGATCGTTCCCCTCTATTCGACATTGGTGAGGCCTCATCTGGAGTACTGTATCCAGTTTTGGGTCCCACACTACAAGAAGGATGTGGAAAAATTGGAAAGAGTCCAGCGGAGGGCAACAAAAATGATTAGGAGACTGGAACACATGGGTTATGAGGAGAGGCTGAGGAAACTGGGGGTGTTTAGTCTACGGAAGAGAAGAATGAGGGGGGATTTGATAGCTGCTTTCAACTACCTGAAAGGGCGTTTCAAAGAGGGTGGCTCTAGACTGTTCTCAGTGGTAGCAGATGACAGAACAAGGAGTAATGGTCTCAAGTCGCAGTGGGGGAGATTTAGGTTGGATATTAGGAAAAACCTTTTCACTAGGAAGGTGGTGAAACACTGGAATGCGTTGCCTAGGGAGGTGGTGGAATCTCCTTCCTTAGAATTTTTTAAGGTCAGGCTTGACAAAGCCCTGGCTGGGATGATTTAATTGGGGATTGGTCCTGCTTTTGAGCAGGGGGTTGGACTAGATGACCTCCTGAGGTCCCTTCCAACCCTGATATTCTATGATTCTATGATTCTGCTGCAGAAGGACACAGGAAGCCTGTGGCTCCTGAACCTCAGAGGTGGGAATGGGAGGCGGGAAAGGGATCCAAGTTGACAACCAGGCTTTGAGGCGCACGTGGACACCTGTGCTGGCCCTGCTGGGAGGTGGAAGTTGGAGACTCTTTTAGGTCTGCATTGGGAGGATGGGGAGATGCAGGAGGGTGCGTTACTCAGTTTATTTTCATTACATTCATTGCCACTGAATGCATCCGATGAAGTGAGCTGTAGCTCACGAAAGCTTATGCTCAAATCAATTTGTTAGTCTCTAAGGTGCCGCAAGTCCTCCTTTTCTTATTACCTTTTCTGTCACTCTCCCTTGATTTTTCTGGGGGATCCCAGGTGTGAGTGATGGCAGGGCCTGTTAGCTTACTGCACCTGGAGTGGAGAAAGAGGCATTAGAATACAGCTGGGTTGAGGTTCATTCATCAGCAGAGGAGTGAGCGCTGGCTCTGCTCTCACAGACCTTCCACACCTCCCTTCTTTGCAGCAGGGTCAATGGAAGCATTCTGTTCTATGTGGGTTTTTGCACTTCCCTCATCACTGTCATATCTGAGTGCCTTCCAGGAGCGCGTTTAACCAACATGACTACACATCTGTAACACATGGTTAGCTCTCTGATCCTTTCCCCCAGGGGGAGAAGCATGTGCAGTGCAGTTTGAGTCATTTTTTGTTTGGGGGAGGAGGGGTGTTAATATACAAATGTTGCTCTGTATTTGTATTAGAGAAGGTAAGTCAAAGAAATTCACCTTGCACTTGGAGTGGAAGGTGATGTGGTTTGGGATGGTCCTTAGTTCTTGGGGGAGTTCATTCCACAGCCTCAGTAGCGCCAGAGAAAGGTCTTCTGCCCAGGTCAACTTTACCCTTCCTGTAGGCCCACCTCTAGGATTTTTGCCACCCCAAGCAAAAAAAATTTTGTCTGCCCCTGCTTTTTTTCATTCCCCCCCCCGGCTCCCACCCCAACTCCACCCCTTCCCCAAATCCCCAGCCCCGCCTCCTCCCCCAGGCGTGCCGCATTCCCCCACCCCCTTGCTTCCTGCAGCTCCCCCCCACCCTGCAACCCCCGCCCTGGCTCACCTCCGCTCCGCCCTTTCCCCTGAACACGCTGCCGCTCCGCTTCTCCCCCCTCCCTCTCAGGCGAGGGAGAGGCAGTGCGTTCAGGGGAGCAGGCGGCGCGGAGGTGAGCGAGGGTGGGGGGAGCACAGGAAGTAACGGGGGGAGTAGAGGAACCGCTCTCCGCCCCAGCGCGCCTCTGCTCCACCACCACTGCCTCCGCCGAGCGCGCCGCCACTCGGCTTCTCCTCCCTCCCAGGCTTGCCGCGCGAAACAGCTGTTTGGCACGTGGCAAGCCTGGGAGGGAGGGAGGGAGGGAGGAGAAGCGGAGCCGTGGCAGCGCGCTCAGGAGAGCGGGCGGAGGCGAGCTGGGGTGGCGGGAGCACATTTCTAGGGGTGGCGTGGCCGGTGCCGGAATGCCGCCCCTAGAAATGTGCTGCCCCAAGCACCTGCTTGTTTTGCTGGTGCCTAGAGCCGGCCCTGCCTGTGTGCCCGAGGAGTAGATTTGTTGACCTTCATCCTGGAGTTTTAGATGATCTGTTAGATACCCTGGGCTCAGGCCATGGGGTGCCATGAAGATAGGGTCCAAGACCTTGAACTTTATTTGACATTTTATGGAAAGCCAGTGTATAGAGCTGAGGAGAGGTCTGATATGTTTACCTCAGCCAGTATTGCTGAGCTCATGCCAGAGACGGCCCATGCCTGCTGATAATGGGTAGCACAACCCCAGAAAAACCTCAAGTCATCCTCTGCTTCCGGCAGCTCTTCCTCCTGGAAAGCAGTGGCCCCTCCCTGCAGCTCCCAGCTGTTCCTCCTGCCTCTGCTCTCCCTGACAGGTGCAGCTCACAGCTCCCCGGCTCAGCTGCCCTGCAGGGAGAGGGCCTGGCTGCACCATGTGACCCAGGAATGGTGGGGGACACATGACCCCACATGCCCCCCTGTGCATCACCTCTGGCTCACCACCTACTGTACCAACTACAAGGCTCATTTCTTTGACCGGCCTTCTCTAATACAAATATAATATAAATGCAAAGCAATATGTGTATATGCTCTCCCCCTGAGGCTAGGGTAAGATAATAACTGTAGCAGAGACATATTCACATTTCTTAAGGCTTTATTGGAAGGTGCTCAGATACTACAGCAATGAGTGCAGTAAAAGAACTTATATTGATTAGAATAGAATAGATGTGGGGAAGATTTCAGGAACCTATTTTGGATTAGCTATCTGTATCTACATCACCTCCTCACCCTCTTTCTCTGCACATAGGAGAAGCATACAGATCCCATGTGAGTCTCAGGGACCTGAGGGGTTGCTGTTCTGCCAGGACTCCTGTGTCTTCTGGAGCTGCCACAGGAACAGCACCGATTTTGGATTAGGGGTGCACGACCATTACACTTTCAAACCTGATCGGTTGCTGCAGGCTGAGCTGAACGTCAGCCTCTTCCAGAATGGTAAGGGCGAGACACCACCCTTCTCTCCACATTTCTTCTCTCCAGGAATATTTTTGATTCTCTGAAATGAATACTTTTTCCTCTGTGCAGGTCCCCCAACCCTAACCAAGACTCCTGATCCCCAATCAGAGTGGATTGGTTTAAATCAAAACAATTTCCATTTTAATCATGATTAAAATCAGCAAGCAGCAAGCCTTGATTTAAATGCTTGATTTTAATTTTGTTTTGTGTTTGTACTTTTTTAGTTATTTTTCTAAAGAGATGTTGATTTTCATTGGTTGGTAACCATTAACACAGGTTGCTTTGCAACTAAATATAGCCTTTCAAAAGGTGACAGATGTAGTAATCGATCAGCACTGAATGTCTTTCAGGGCTAATCCAAGGTTGACCCTAGGGACCTCGGCTTTTGTTTCTTAGCTCCAGCCCTTGTCAGAGTCCAAACAGCAGAGATGAAAAATCTTCATGTCCACTATCTTGATTTCCCTCTTCCAGCATTCAAACCGATGGGACAAGGCCTTCTGCACATTCTTCTCTATGAGTGGATGGGGCAATCAACAAATTTTGTGCTACAACGGTCCACTTAATTTTGATAGTCCACCTGGATAGGTGGGGGGAGCTACCCTTCTCATCTGAGTGCATTAGTTCAGAGTGAGCATTTTTATAAATATACCTTGTAGCATGGAATACAGACATTACAAGTAAGATTAATGTATGCAGCAACTTACAAGCATTTTATAGTCTAAACACATCCTTACAAGTCTAACACCTATCTTGAACACTACTAACTTATAAGTGAGCTGGTCTGGTTTCCAGCTATGAATTTGTCAGTGCTCAGCTGATGCTTACAGACTTTACAGGAGCTGGCAGCTGGTTTACCAGCATCACAATACCTATACATGTTTTAAAAGCATTTATATAGCCTAACACATTTATTCAGATTCCTCCTTTTTACTTTTTTGTATTAGGTTACAAAAAGGTGAATGATACATTTCTTACTTACTAGGTTACGTTTCATTTTTACTTGTGATTGGTATTAGGCTCAATTTGGATAGAAATTCAGATTCAATTAAAAAGGCACAAAACCAGCATTTTAGTTTGTATTAGGATTACTATAATTAGTTAAATAAAACTACTTTATGTGTGCTGGATACATAAGAAAAAATGTTTGTCAAAACATGTTTTGCATTTAAAATTAACAGAATTGTTAAACAAAGGAAGTAGTAAGTGACTTTAATTCATTGTTTCGGATCCCCACATTCTTCAAGATTTTAAAACTAGTAGATCTCGTCTTCTCACACCTAATTTTTATACAGAGATTGGAAGAGCAAAACAAGCTTTCCTATTTTTTCAACTCCAGTTGGTTTCTTAATGTGGAATGAACTAGTTGAATAAACAGAAATGAAGAAAATATTCTCTAAACACCAACAGAAGAGGTTACTGCTGTCAAAAGCTGCTTTTAGCACTGTAACAAATTCTGAATCCAGGTGCTTAGCCAGTGACTTCCACCAGTTCAGTCTCACAGTCTTTAAAACTTGCAGCAAATATGTATTGCTTAAAAGAATCATAGGATTGGAAGGGACCTCTGGAGGTCATCTAGTCCAACCCCCTGCTCAAAGCAGGACCAATCCCCAATTTTTGCCCCAGATCCCTAAATGGCCCCCTCAAGGATTGAACTCATAACCCTGGGTTTAAGCAGGCCAAAGCTCAAACCACTGAGTTATCCTTCAAGCGATTATAATAGATTATGGTAAATTTAGGCTTTAAGATAGTTGTCATAATTTTACATTTAATTTTAAATCGGCTTTTTTTTTAAAAAAAGGCTGTATTTGATTAAAACTAAAAAAATGATTTCAATAAAAAATAATTTTAATTTAAAAATTGATTTTTCACCCTGTCCCTAACCCTTCACCTTGCTTCTGCATATCAGCTATAATTCTGCTAGGAACTGAGTTTCATTTTCATTGTGACACCTGTTTAATAGCTTCTCACTTACAAGATTCTAGATAGATAGATAAATAGATTCCTTCCTTACCTGCCTACAATGGAAAAGGCGGATGTACTCCTCCCAACTGACCCACACCCTTGCTATACCTGGGTTTCTCTGCTATTAGGAAAAAACTGATGTCAAACAAACCTTTTCACTCAGAAAAATACACAGTAATATGTCTCCATCTTTAAATGAATGCTGGCTGCTATGGGTCTACCTGACAACACTCACCTCCCTATTCTCCTTCTGTTCTGTTCATCGCTATTTTCTGTAAGGCCTTGGCAACTTCATTTCTTTCACTGCCAAGTGCCAACAGACCTTAGATTTTTTTATTTATTTATTTATTTATTTTTTGCAGCAGTCCTGAGAAATCACACAAAAGCCTGATGTTAGGCAGATCTGGGTCCTTCCTTATGGAAATAAAACTTGGAAAAACCCTCTGCCCTCTCCCCATCCACTAATAACCACAGCCCATGTTGTCCCTTCCCATTTCCAGTCCAGACCCTCCCACCTCAGAAGCATTGGATCAATGTCACAGAAGTAGCCTGGGAAGCAGCTGGAGGGAGAAAGGGAAGACACTGGCTGCACAATGCACTGGAGCTTGACATGACTTACCAGTGGGAGTGTGAATCCTGGGAGGTAGGCATGAGATATGCTTAGGCATTGGCATGTGCTGTTCTTGGTTGCAGAAGACAACCCTTTGCAATCCTCTGAAACCTGCTTGGCTACCGCTGAACCCAGCCAATCCTCTGAAACCTGAATGGCCTAGACCGTGGGTCCGTGCACGCTGCAGCTAGCTGTGTGTGCATCTTAGAAGTCCTGTGCCATCCAGCCATCGCCTTGGCTGGTTAAGACCAGAGATCTAGCAATTAAAAAGCAGCCTGTGCGCTATAAGAACAATGAGCCCTGCACAAGGAGCATCTGGCTCCTCCTTACCCAGGGATCACAGCGCTGGCTGTGCTTGGCTGAGCTGAATTTCCCAAGGAAAGGGTCCTTCCCCCACCTCTCTGACAAGTCTCTCTCTCTCCCTCCACCTTCCCTCACCTCTCGCTATCTCATCCCCACTGACAGAAATCTTCCTCGGTGTCAGTCGCAAGCTCCTCCCCCTGTCTGCTGAGGCGTGATGCCCTTGTGTCAAGCAGCACCTATGTTGCTCGTGTGCGATCCAAGCCAAGCCAGGGCGCTGGTTGGTCTGGGCAGTCCAACAAATGGAGCACTGCCGTGTCCTGGAGGTCCCAGGAAGGTAATTCTGGAGGCTGAAGGGTTGTGAGGGGAAGTAGGGACATGCTGGCAGCAAAAGGATATTGTGCTTCGCTTCCAGAGGATTCGGGGGCTGAGCTGATGACATTGGAGAATCTCCGGAATTTGATGAAAATGGTCCCGTTTCACTGTTGCTCTCTTATTTGAAGTGAATTTGCTGTCACTGACAGGTAGCAGAGCAGGAGCCACAGAGACTGCAGCACTCTGCTTAGTTGCTCGGCCCAGGAGCACGACACCAGTCCCAGTGCAGCACTGGTAGGGGCAGTACAGGGTCCTTACGCACTCTTCCCCTGCCACTGCATCTCAAACCCCTAGCCTTGATGGGGCCCTTCTAGAAGTCAGAGCTGTGCTCAGTATCCGGCCTCTCAGCTAAAGGGCCAGTGAGTGCCAGTAGAGATGGTGGGTTTTGGTATATGAGCTCAGGAGAGGCCAGTCTCTGTCTCTCACAATACGTGGATTGTATTGATTGGATGAGTGGACCAGCATAATGCTCTGGACTGCCCTAGAGAACCCTGAAAGTAAAAGTTTTCCCTTCCTCCCTCCAACGGTCACAATCAGTCCCCGCTCCACTGTCCTCCCCATCCCTCCCAACCCTGCCCCTCCCAGAGCTGCACTAACCACTGGCTCCTCACTAGGGGATGAGGCTCAGCCCAAGAACCTTTGCTGCCTCTTCAATGGGGTTGATCGGCTAACGTGCAGCTGGGAAGTGAGGAGAGAGGTCACCAGCTCTGTCTTGTTCACGCTCTTCTACAGAACCCCACCAGCATCAGAGTAAGTGACCTGCCCATGGCAGCGTATTTCTGTCCTCCTGTATCTGGCCATCCCTCCTGCTCACTCAGGCCTGGCTGCTCTCTTCCCCAGAGAGACAGAATGCTCTCCAGTCCATGAGGAGGAATTGCCTGGCAGCCACTACCTGTTCCACTGCTGTGAGATCAATGTCACCAACCCCAGCAGGCTGAGCCAGTACCTCATAACTGTCCGGCCCAAGAAGGAGGAGAAACTGATTAAAGCCAACAAAAACAGTGAGAGCCCATTTGGATCCTCTGCCCAGGGTTATCTGGAGGTTTCTCCTCCAGCTTAGGAAATGCTTGGGTTGGCAGAGAGGTGGAATGGTTAACAAGAGAGCTAGACAGTGATGCATGGGTGGAACAGATGGCTGGTAAAGGAAGCTCCCAGCACTGGAGCTCCTGACTGGCACCGACAGAGCACTGCTGCGCGGAGGTACAGAATGGGCATGTGGAGATGAGATGTGTCAGACGGGGACACTGCTATTAGCCGTCCTTGGTGCTAGTCTGCTCAGGCAACAAGTTTCGCACCAGCATATCCTTAGTCCTGCCCACAGCCCAGAGTGGGAAAGGGAATGGGCAGGAAGATAAGCTGGGAGATGGATGCATATTCCTAACGTGTTGTTTGTGTTCTAGTCAAGCCGCTTGCGCCTGTCAACGTGACAATGACAAAGAGGAAAGATAAGGAGTATGAGCTGAGATGGACAAAACAGATCCTAAGCTATGCCTATATAGGCCAGAGATATGAATTCTTGTATTGGAAGACTGGTGACTCCTTGGAGGTAGGTGATGGTACTGCTGGGAGCCCAGGACTCTGCTGGGGAGGTGGGTGGATGGGACAGAGAGTTCCTCACCCCTCCTCCATCTTTTCTCTTCCCAGAATGCCCAGGGTGTAAACATCAGCAATGACGAGCCTCCCCTCATCTTCACCCTTCAGATGCTGGAGCCCTCCACACACTATAGGGGGAAAATGCGGGCAAGGGTGCACATGGATGGCTACCTGGGGCCCTGGAGCGAGTGGAGTGAGGAGTGCACCTGGGAAACTGAGAGTGGTACATCCCAGCTGGGCTACTGGCTTGGGGGGTTGGGGGTCAGTTCCCTCCCTAGAGAAACTGGTCCTTTAGCTGGGGTTTCAGGGGAACTGGGGTTTCATACAGTTAATTAAGCAAAGAGCCTGACCGGGGTCCCCTTGATACCTGGCTGCATGCTTCAGTTCACAGAGAAGGAATATAATTGGCTTATCTGAATGGGAGCCCAGGGCTGCCATTTTCCATGGCAACAAGGAAACAGTATGAAAATCAGGAGTTGGAAGTGGATGCACTAGGTGAGAAGAGAACGGGGCCTCCACAAGGAGGCTTAAAAGCATGAACTGCCTACGTTATCAGAGTGTCATACAGAGGTTTTAGTTCCATGATTCCCAGGAAAATGACTGTAATCTTCCCCTACATGTAGTATCTCTGCACTGCCAGCTTTGAGGTGTCCAGGTTACTACCTTTAAGAGGAACCAGGCAGACTGGATCCCACTGGGCATGTTCAGGATGAAAATGGGGCTGAAAGCCAGTGTGAGAAGTTCATGGATCTACGTGGAGGGCTGGAAAAGGGAAGGAACGATCCATGCTAGAAGGTAGAAAGGGATCAATCAGTGGAGCTGGGTGAACTGTTCATTCTGAACAACATTTTCATGTTTGTGAAATAATGAAAAGATGGGCTCTTTGCAACTGATTTTAAGCAAATCTGTTGGAGTTTACATGGGTTTCTCTGGTCATTCAGAGAAGCATTGCTTCATGGATGTGTTGTTCAGCATTTGGAATTCAGACTGTGCGGTTGGTCACTAGGTCTGATGGTGCGGTTCTTGGTCTCCGATTGGCTTCCTGAACCTGTACCAACAGGAGAGGTGACTGAATAGGCCTTAATTGTGAATTTACAGACTCAAATGTTAATGTTTCCTGTAAATTCACGCTCAACTGCAAGTCTCCTGGCATTTCTAATGACTGGGTGTTTTTCTTTTTTTGTTGATATCTGCCATGTTCTCATAAGGATCTTCACCCTGAAGTTGCTGATCTGTTCTCTCAGTCTGAACTTCACTTTAACAAAGTTCTTTGCTCTGGGAATTTCTTCATTTTTTTTAAAAAACACAAATACAAGCTCGTCCCCAGATGTTTGCAAAAAAGTAAACTGGTTGTCTAGATGGTCATGGAAAACCCAACAGAAAGGGGTCAGGCATGGCTAGATCAAATCACGAGTTGGATTTAGCAAACGTGTTCACAGATTCATTGTCCTGATTAGGTCACATTTAGTCTATCCCACATGGGCAACTATTCTATGGTTGAACAGAACTGTCAGTTAGGACATGTGACTTGATAGGCAACCTACATTTTCCTGACCTCAATATCTTCCCTCAAGAGCATCCACAACATAAGGTTTGATATAGAATGAAGCCATTTTCTGTTGCTGTTCTCTCTCTCTCATTTATCTGTCTCAGTCTGGTCACCACTGATTCTCCCGCTGCTGGTCCCAGTCTTCACCATCGTGCTGATAGCATTTGGCTGGTGCGGTTATAGAGGCTTACTCAGGTAAGTCTGCACTGGGAGTGGGAGATTCTCCAGATGCATTGGTAGAGTGCAAAAAGAAAAGGAGTACTTGTGGCACCTTAGAGACTAACAAATTTATTTGAGCATAAGCTTTCATGGGCTACAGCCCACTTCATCAGATGCATAGAATGGAACTTATAGTAAGAAGATATATATACATACAGAGAACATGAAAAGGTGGAAGTTGCCATACCAACTCTAAGGCTAATTAATTAAGATGAGCTATTATCAGCAGGAGAAAAAAACTTTTGTAGAGATAATCAAGATGGCCCATTTCAAACAGTTGACAAGAAGGTGTGAGAATACTTAACATGGGGAAATAGATTCAATATGTGTAATGACCCAGCCACTCCCAGTCTCTATTCAAGCCCAAGTTAATGGTATCTAGTTTGCAAATTAATTCTAGTTCAGCAGTTTCTCGTTGGAGTCTGTTCTTGAAGCTTTTCTGTTGCAAAATTGCCACCTTTAAATCTGTTACTGAGTGACTAGAGAGGTTGAAGTGTTCTCCTACTGGTTTTTGAATGCTATGATTCCTGATGTCAGATTTGTGTCCATTTATTCTTTTGCATAGAGACTGTCTGGTTTGGCCAATGTACATGGCAGAGGGGCATTGCTGGCACATGATGGCATATATCACATTGGTGGATGTGCGGGTGAACGAGCCCCTGATGGCGTGGCTAATGTGATTAGGTCCTATGATGGTGTCACTTGAATAAATTTGTGGACAGAATTGGCATCAGACTTTGTTGCAAGGATAGGTTCCTGGGTTAGTGTTTTTGTTGTGTGGTGTGTGGTTGCTGGAGAGTATTTGCTTCAGGTTGGGGGGCTATCTGTAAGCGAGGACTGGGTCTGTCTCCCAAGATCTGTGAGAGTGGGGGATCATTTTTCAGGATAGGTTGTAGATCTTTGATGATGCGCTGGAGAGGTTTTATTTGGGGGATGAAGGTGACGGCTAGTGGTGTTCTGTTATTTTCTTTGTTGGGCCTGTCCTGTAGTAGGTGACTTCTGGGTACTCTTCTGGCTCTGTCAATCTGTTTTTTCACTGCAGCAGGTGGGTATTGTAGTTTTAAGAATGCTTGATAGATAGAGATCTTGTAGGTGTTTGTCTCTGTCTGAGGGGTTGGAGCAAATGCGGTTGTATCGTAGAGCTTGGCTGTAGACAATGGATCGTGTGAGCGCAGGGAGGGGCAGAGAAACAAGGGGGAGGTGCTGCATGGGCACACCCCTATCCATGATCTAGGGCTTAGTCCAGCTGGGGATATGCCTGGGCTGCAGCTTGAGTGTAGGGCCATGGAGTTTCAGGACCTCTGGGTTGACAAGGGGGCCCAGGGTAAGGCTGTGTGTCTGGTGTAGCCTCCTCCCAAGAGAAGTGACCCTGCAAACTCTGTCTTGTTACAGCAAGAAGAAAAAATGGGAGGAAAAGATTCCAAATCCCGGCAAGAGTCAGCTGCTCCAGAGCTACCTCCAGGTAAGAGAGAACTGCTGACCGTGGAGAAGTGGAAGTGGAAGCTCTGCATGGGTCAGAGAAAGGGGAAATGCTGCCCTGGGGTTTATTGTTGAGTGTGTAGCTGCCCAGGTGGAACCTGTACATACTGATCAAACCACTGCCTCCGCCTGGGGGATGATGGGAGCACTACGAGTAAAGTGGAAATGGCAGATTAGGCCATTTGTCTCTCCCATCTGTTATCCTGCTTCAGTGGCCAAAACCTGATGCTCCAGAAGTAAACCAGCTCCTGACCAGAATGCATGTGGTCAAGAGTGCAACATTCTGCATAGGGAAATTACTTCCTGGCCCTATGATTGAGATTCGGTTACTACCTGTGTAACTTGCACCACTTCCCATGTTATGAGCCATGCCATTAGATGATTCTTTATAAAGCCACAGCTCTCTGCCCTTCGGAGGCAGGGAGATTTCCAATACAGTGTGGGAAGATCTATTTCTTCTCTCCCCTCCCCCTAATGTTATCAGCTGTTACTTGTATTGAGTGACCCTCTCTTGATATAGGAGAAGGGAAAAAAAGGAGTCGCCACCCAGTCTGCCCAGTCCCCTTAGTAATGATCTTCCAGGGCAAGTCCCAGCTACATGCATTTCCATGTGAGGGCCAGTCACAGTGTTTGATTTGCAGCAGCGCAGGGCCTGCTCCCTCCTTGTGCCCCCAAAGGCTGGGGAAGGGGAAGGCAGGAGGCTGAGTCATGGTCCTGTCCCACCTCTGTACCAACTGCACCCCGGTGAGCAGGTTTAATCACCGTACAGGGTGGTGGCCCCTGCCTAGGTCCCCCTCAAGGGGACACAGTTCATCCCCAACCCACCCTGAAGTGGTGGCGCTCCCCAACAACACAATTCCTAAAGACCTCAGCCAAATCTATGCCAGGTTCCTCCATGGCTCCTATCAGCACAGTATGGGGTGCCTCATAACCTTTAGTGTATTTCTCCTTATGATGCCCTTATGAGGCAGGGCAGAACTATTATCCCATTTTACAGCTAGAAAACTGAGGCAAGGAGGTTAAATGGCTTGCCCAAGGTCATGCACAAACTCTGTAGAGAAACAGAAACTTAACCCCAGATCTTCCATGCCTGACACTAGCCACCATTCCCCCCCCCCTTGTCCTTAAATAGGACATTCAATAAATCTGTCACTCTTTTTCTGTCCTGTCACTGCTGCCCAGACCTTGACCCACCTCCACTGGCCCTCTCTGAAGCTCTTCAATCTCAGCTACATCCTCCATCCTGGGAGGTGATCAGAAATGTAGTGCTCCAAGGAGAGCATCTCCCCCCCTTCCCTCGGTCTGACAGAAGGGCACTATTTCCATTCCATTTTTAATGCTCCCATGCAACCTATCAGCTTTCACAGCTTTGCCCCCCACTGGACAGACAACTCCATTGTTCTGTTCCTGAAGGCTTGGCTGTGGCAAGTAGCCACCACAGCACACCTGCTCCTGGCTGGGTGGAGCAGTACAGCAACTTTTGTCTTAGTTTTCCCCTACTAATCTTTGGCCTGCTCCAGCCATTAAGAGTTCCCTGGCTCTCCAGTCAGATGACTTGACAGAGTCCTGCCCCTTCTGGCCAACAGATTCCTTTACCAAGTCCGATAGAACTGTAAACAAAACAAAACCCTCAGCCTGGCTGGGCTCAGGTGGCCACAGGCCTGCCTCATTCACTGTAGCTTATCCCCACAGCTTGTTTCCAGGTCTTGTGCTTTCAACAGCCCCGCTGTCCAGGGGCTGGCACGCTCCTCCCCTCTCTCAGGGGCTCAGGCAAGCTACTGCTCTTCAGGGTCCACGTCTCCAGTCAGGCTTCCCACTCACCCCTGGAGTAGCCTATCTGCTCTGCCTCCTCCCTCTCAGCCTTCTCTCAGGTCACTTCCCACCTCCTCTCCCCTGGGTCTCCTTCCTCCCACGAGGCTCACTCAGCTCTTTGTGGCCACAAGCCCTTCTCTTCCCCACCTGGGCTTTATTTCTAATTAGTCCTGGCCCATCCTCCAAGTTCAAGAAGGCAGGTTAACTGGCCTCTCAAGCCTTTACCCTTTCACAGCACCTGTAGAGTAAATACCCCATTACATTGTGTAACTGTGCCACAGGGGGTCACAACTGAGAATGCCAAACTGCTGAGAAACAGGGCAAACACAGCCCAAAACTGGTGGGTATTCTTCCATAAGATATACCAAACCAGAAACAAAAGTAAACTTCTGATTCACCACCCTGGCTATCAAGAAGTCATAAAAGCAGTTTCCTTAGACATTCCAGTTCTTATACCACCACCGAAAACGCTGGATTTAGAGAGGAGTGGTTCTTTACAACCAGTCTCAAAAAAAATGAAAAGGTTCTTCTGATCCCAAAGGACCATCCACACACCTAGGTCAATATGTATCTCAGATCTTACCCCAAAATCATGCTGATGCCAATCCTTGAGTATCTAGAATCTAAAGGCTTATTTATAAAAAGAAAGGTGAGAGTTAAAATTGCTCAAAGGAATCAAATACATACAGTAATTGCAAAGTTCTTGGTTCAGGCTTGTAGCAGTGATGGAATAAACTACTGGCTTAAGTCAAGTCTCTGGCTGCTTCCAAATCATTGAAAGGTCCTCAATTCCTTCATTAGAATGCTTCCATTAATAGAAGTTCATAGTCCAGAGCTTTGGGCAGGAAAGAGGCAAAATGGAGGGCTTTCCAGGGCCTTTTAGATCTTCTGCCATGTGGAGGGAACCTATCATTTCACACAAAGCTCTCAGCACAGCTACTGGAAAATTACAGGTGACAAGAGAGTGTTTGGAGTCACATGGGCAAGTCACATGTCCATGCATGAAGGTTTGGACACAGAAGAAGTGTAGCATGGCAGGCACTCACCACTGCAGCATCTCCTGCTGGACATCCAGGAATTAGCTCAGTTCCAGCCTTGGAGCGCCTCTTGCTGGCCAGTGTCTTCCTGATCTCCACCACTTATAGCCCTCTCTGGGGAACCCCAATCCCCATGGCCCACCACGCCTCAGTGACCCATCAGGGTCAACTGGACCCTAATTGGGTGTGGCCACACCTGTGGCTGTTTACCCAACCAGCCTCCCTTGGCTGCCTTTAACCCTTTCTTAACCGGAGCGGGGTGACCACCCCGCTACAAGAAGCCACCACCTATACCTCAAAGAGCACCTTTGCAGGACAGTTCTTTCAGTGTAGATGAGCATCTCCCATGGTCTATTTTCCAGTAAGTGTTTTTTGATGAGCCACTTAATTTGAATAATCCCTCCAAGATGTGCTGGCTAACTACCTTGTGGGAGTTACCTGGATTTCAAATGCTTGCTCCTGGGGTATAGAGCCAATACTTAGAACTTCAAATACAAAAAATGAAACATGCATACAGATAGCATAGTCAGAACCAGCAAATCATAACCTTTTCATAGGTATCTTACATGCCACATTTTGTATGAGATTTGTTGCAAATATAGAACAGAGGTTGCAACAATGATCTATATGGTCCTATCTTAATCAGATAACATCACACATTGTCCTCCGAGGACCCTGCCCATCAGTGCATAGGAGAAGCCCAGGTGATAGTATTTTTGACACTGTGTTTTAGCTTAATCTTGTGCAAGCTGAACTGCACCTACTATCGTGTTGCTCATTCCCTCAAAGGGGTCACATCCACCCGGAGATGCTATCAAGTCTCTCTAGTTCTAACTGAAACAATCTTGTGTCACTGACAAACGTCACCAGCCTGCTGCCCAGTGCTCTGTCCAAATCCATAATGCACACAGCTCCCAGGGCTGGCCCCAGGACAGCTCAGTAATGAGCTCTCTGCGCCCTGAGGAGCAGCCATTCCCAATAGCTCTTTGTTCCCAGTCGTACAGCTGGTTTTCAATCCACAGTTGGACTCTGTTCCTTACCCCATGGTTTTAAGTGTCTGTCACGTTTCATTAGGTGTCTGATCCAAAGGTGTCTGGAAATCCCAGGAAATGGTGTGCCCCAGCTCACCCTGAGATGGCAGAGCTCTCATGCTATAGACACAGGCTGATTTCCTGGGCCTTGTCCCTGCCTACAGCATCCCCATAGTCTTCCAGGGCAGGGCTGACATTACGCACAATGGTTGATTTGCTGCCCTCCTGCACCTGCCCACACTGTTGCCGTTTACTCCTTGGGCAGAGCTGCCATGACACACCTGGCACTACCTGACGAAGGGCGGAGTTAAATGAGAGAGATCAGCACTGGGGAAATGAAAGGCCTAGGGAGAACAAAATAAACCTCACCTGTAATGTCAACATCCATGTCTTGTGAGCCTCTCTGGCCGATACGTGCCTGCAATCACACTCAGTTTTGAACGGGGCAGCACCCACCTCTTGTGGGTGCCCCCTTCCTGGTCGGGTGTGAGCCTGGTTTTCTTTCAGTTCTTACAACAGGGTGGCACCTGCCTCTCGTGAGCACGCCCTCAGCCAATGGTTCTTTTGGTGGTTCTTCAATGGCTCAGCCCTCCAGCTGAATCATACACATTGTTCCCCCTTCCGGGGTGTACAGTCTCTAGGTCTTGCTCATGGCCCTGGTATGGGGCTGTAGCATCAAGGTTTCCCCCGGAGGTGCTGCCTTCTTTAATGGCCCAAAAGGGGCCCACCTCAGTACCCTCAGTCGGTGTCCTTTCCGCAGCCCTCCCTGGGCTCAGTCTTCAACCAGATCAGCAGAGCCCACCATGGTACCCTTTTCCAGTCTGGCTAGGTTCTGGGCTCAGCCTGCCCACACTGAGCTGGCCATGGTCCTGCTGCTCTTCCTGCCAGCCAGGCACCTGGTCTTCAGCAGCCTTCCCTGGGCTCAGTCCTGCCTGCAATGAGCTGTCAATGGTCCTGCTGCTCTTCCAGCCAGCCATGCACCCACTTCTCCCTCTTCAAGCTCCAGGCAGCAACTGACTGCTGTGTCCCTGCTGCTTCCTTTTATATGGCCCTTCTGCCCCCTGACTGGTCACTCCAGCAGCTGCTCCCCTGCAGCCACTCTAGATTGCCTGGAGGACTTCTCCTCTGCTCTTTTCTGGGGTGTGATGAGGCAGGGCCACAAGGCCTCCAGCAGGAGGCCTCCAGACCTATTCCCCCCATCAAACCATCAGTCCCCAGGAGCAATGTTGCTTCCAAGAGGGGTTAAAGTGCTACCACA
The DNA here is from genome assembly GCF_965140295.1 of Lepidochelys olivacea. NCBI lineage: Eukaryota > Metazoa > Chordata > Testudines > Cheloniidae > Lepidochelys > Lepidochelys olivacea. Next base: position 258,532,636 of record NC_140411.1, on the reverse strand, counting down.
CACTGTGGTATCTCCACTATGGGGCTTCTGGCTCCCCTCTGCCCTCAAGGAATCACCCTCTGTCTGCCAGGAGTGCTATCTGCCCTTGTCTCTTTTCAGAAAGTAGCACTTGGGATTCCGCTGCCGAGCAGCCAGCTGGACTTTGGCAAGCAGAGCCCTTCCGAGAAGATGGACCTGGCCAGCTGCATCCAAGTGCTGGATGGGTGAGTGGTCAGTGCACTGCTCAGTGGTGATACTCTCTGAGACGTTGCTTGGTGATGGTGGCATCTCAGTTCCTCTGGGTGGCTGATCCCATCAGGGACGGATGGCAAATGTAACTGGTGTGAATGATAAACCTTGGCACATCCTCCACATGACCATCTGGAAATGTCAATGGATGGACTTGCAGCCCCTGCTCTCCCTGGCTCCCTGGAAACACCAGTCCCAAACCCTGAGCCCTTTCTCCCTGATCTCTCCTTCTAGAAATGGGCTTGCCTCAATGCCCTTGATTTCCCAATCTGGAAATGGAGGTGTGTGACAGGCTGGGTCACAGAAACCCTCTTGGGACTGTCACCTGATGTGCTGAGATTACCTCTTAGCCCATTTGTCATGCCAGCGTGGGACTCCAGAAACCTGACTTGTTAAGCCAGATATGCTAATCTGCTGCAACACAGACCCAGGGTCTGTCCCACACCCCCAAAGCTGCAGACTTAACTGAAAATGGCTTAGCAAGTGCTCCTGTCTCTAGCACCCAGACACGCAGCTCCCAATGAGATGCAAATCCCAAATAAATCTGTTTTACTCTGAATAAAGCTAAAACATGGTAAATTCATAAATTGTCCACCCCTTATAATACTGATAGAGAGATATGCACAGCTGTTTGCTGCCCCAGGTATTAATTGCTTACTCTGGGTTAATTAATAAGCAAAAGTGATTTTGTTAAATATAAAAAGCAGGATTTAAGTGGTTCCACATAATAACAGACAGAACAAAGTAAGTTACCAAGCAAAATAAAACAAAACACACAAGTCTAAGCCTAATACAGTTAAGAAACTGAATACAGATAAATCTCACCCTCAGAGATGTTCCAATAAGCTTCTTTCACAGACTAGACTCCTTTCTAGTCTGGTCCCAATCCTTTCCCCTGGTACAGTCCTTGTTCCAGCTCAGGTGGTAGCTAGGGGATTTCTCATGACTGCAGCCCCCTTTCTTCTGTTCCACCCCCTTTTATAGCTTTGGCACAAGGCAGGAATCCTTTGTCTCTCTCTGGCGTCCCACCCCTCCTTCTAAATGGAAAAGCACCAGGTGAAAGATGGATTCCAGTACCAGGTGCCATGGTCACATGTCCTGTGAGAACCCAAGCCTTCATTCTTCCTGGCCTGACTCACAGGAAGGCTTGCAAGTAAACAGAGTCGTTTACAACCAATTGTCCTAGTTGATGGGAACCATCAAGATTCCAAACCACCATCAATGGCCCACAATTTGCATAATTACAATAGGACCTCAGAGTTATATTTCATATTTCTAGTTTCAGATACAAGAATGATACATTTATACAAATAGGATGACCACACTCAGTAGATTATAAGTTTTGTAATGATACCTTACAAGAGACCTTTTGCATGAAGCATATTCCAGTTACATTATATTCACACTCATTAGCATATTTTCATAAAATCATATGGAGTGCAGCATCACACCCTCTTCCTGAACTTACTGCCAGAGACTTCGACACTGACCATGGTGGAGACAGTACATCTAAAATTCCCTTTTTTTTTTGGACAGGGCATTTGCTACCCAGTTCTCTTTTCTTCTCCTCCTGAGCATCTTTCTGTGCTTCAATCTCTTTGTCTTTTAAGTCCAGTACTTGCTGGTGTGCAGCCCTTTGTTTGGCTGCTTCTGCCTTCATGGCAGCCTTTTCCGGGCAAATTGCGCATCAATTTCCATTTGTCTTCCCTTGAGACTGTCACTTGATGAGCTGGGATACCACAGGGAACCCCCTCCTGCCAGAACAGGCACCCCTCCACTCCTGTCTTGCTGAGTTAGACACTCCAGTCAGCTTCAGCACAGACCCTGAGGTTGGGCCACACCCCTCTGCAGTTGACTGAAACTGAGATCCACTCAGTTTAGGGGCTCCTGGAAATGGGCTTGCCTCAATGCCCTTGATTTTCCAACCTGGAAATGGAGGTGGATAAGCACTCCCTGCACAAAGATGCATACATGCCCCCTTCCCTACACGCCCTATTTTCCTGTCATCTGGAAGTGAGGCCCTCACCACTCTTGGGGCTGATTCTGGCTCTGGCAGCATACAAGAGCCAGTAGGAGTTGCAATAGGCCAGAGGATAATTCCCCCAGTGCAAGAGAAGTGTGGGGCCAATGTAAGAAGCCCAAGACTGCCCTCCTCACAGCTCCTGGTATAGGGAGGTTGTGCTGAGGCAGGGTACCCATCATGCTCTATGCTGTGAGGGATTCTGGGTTAAGAAGAGTAGCCTGAGGAAGGCCGTATTCAGTTAGAATAGCCTGAGTCCCAACTTGGAGACACTTATAGCTGTACCCCTTCTCTGGCTTAGTCTCCCCTGGCCTTTGATACCCACCACCCATGGGTGGGTGCCCAGCCATCACTGGTCACTTTTGGAAAGTGCAGGCCATTATTTGTATTTGCTTTGAACCCCCATCACTCCTTGCCTGTCCCCTCCCTTTCGCTAGCTTCTACCTCAGTGGCTGTAAGCTCCTTGGGGCAGGGGCCATGTCTTTTTACAATCTCTGCCAAGTGCCAGGCAAAGATCTGGTGCTATATAATGTGGGTGGTGGTGATCACGGTCTCTGAAGGGTGATGTGCTGCTTGGGCCCTTAGACTCCAGAAACACAGAAATTGCCAGACTGGGTCCAGCCAATGGTCCATCTAATCCAGGATCCTGCCAGGAGCAGATGCCAGTGCCAGCTGCTCCAGAGAAAGGAGCAAGAAACTCTGCTATAGGCAATTATGGGATAATCTTCCACCAGGGAAAGATTCCTTCTAACCCACAAGAGACCTTTCTCCCAGGGGGCCCTCAGCTCCGCTCCCTGTCCATATGTGATGTTCTCTGCAGGGTGCCATCTCTGATTACTCTTGTTTCCCCCTTGCAGACCAATGAAAGTTAGTTCAGCAGAGCTCCCTGCAGCTGTGGCCGAGAGGATGATGTGCTTCCTTGGTGCACTGGACCCAGAGAACCCATATCAGGCTCTTGAAATGACAACTCCAGCTCCACATCCTGCAGCCCCGGCTAGCTGCCGTTCGAGTCAGAGCACCAGTCAGTCCTTGTCACCAGCCACGCTCCCCTGGAGGAGCAGTGCTAAGGTCACTGCTTCTCAGGCACCCATGTCCTGCTTTGACTTTAATGGTCCATACTTGCACTACCCCCAGGGGTGCTCCCTGCCTGACATTCATCAGGACCAGGAAGCTGCCCCACTGGGAACGAAGGGGAGTCCAGCATCCCTGAAGAACTTGTCCCTACCCCAGGGGGCCCCTTCCCAGACCTTGCTGGTGGGGGAGGAGAGAGGAGCAGCTCAGCTCCACCTCATCTCGCTTCCTGCTGAGAAAGAGATGAAGCAGCCACTTGCTGGAGGGCAAGAAGGGCCACAAGGCCAGCCAGCAGGTGGGGAAGTGGCGCAAGGGGACACCGAAGGTCAGAGATCACCAACTGCTGCCATCTTAAACAACTCTGGTCAGTCGGGATGATAGGAAATGGCCAGTGGGATACGTCACCTCGGAAGGTCTGTCACTGATGCCGACAAGAGACTCTGCCCATCTGTCCCCTGCACTGGCCCCGCAAGAGGGGATGCTCACTGCTGCCGCCGTCTTGACGTCCAACCCTGACGGCCCAGGCCACAGAGGGCACCCCAAGCCCTGAATTGGGCCCTGAGACAACTGATGTCGCAGTCCCAGTTCCATCTCCAGCATTAGCCACTCCCTCTGGAGCGCACCAGCATGCATTTGGGAGTCATGTAACGTTCCTCAAGGCCCCCCAAGGCACCTCAGAACCCATCAGTGTTTCCTGATCGTTCCTGTCAGAGGGGGTTGATACTTCTAAAGCAGAGCCTGTGCACGAGAGTAACATGGTCATGTTCAACCCCGATGACACTGGGCCAGTTTTTCTACACAAGATGGAGGAATACTGCTTCTTTCCTAGCCTCAAATCCACACGCAGGCCATTCAGCTCATCAGAACTCTAAAGTGTGACGCTTACTTTGCATTGCCACTATGGGAACGACGGGAACCAGTTGTCAGGGCCAGGGAACTCTGCTAACTCTGCAAGAGGACTGGTGAAGACAAGAGAGCTAGTGATTGGATGAAAATTCCACCATTCAAAGCATGTCATCACTATTGTTTTCCCCACTGTTCCCCACCCCTCTTACACAGGGAAACAAAAATTGCAATTCTTCTTTCCAGCCTTCTCCACTCTCAAAGGGGGTAAAAGACATCAATTAGCACCATGTCCTCCTCAGCTGTATTATATATTTGGATACAGAAACCAGAAAATATATCCCCATTGGAGAGACCTGCTCATTACACACACTCTAATCCCTCTGCCACTACCATGTTCGTCTTGCTATGGTTTTGGTGCAGAACATAACGTTGAGTTCAATGCAAACTTCACGGCATGAATGATCAAACGTCATGTCACAGATAAGATTCTGTCACAAGCACCTGGAATGAAATGCCTCACATTCTTTAAACAGTCTAGTTTATTTAGAGAGATAATACTCATCCAGAAGAATTGGTATTGGAAGGGTGTAGATACCAAGGAAGGATTGGAATGGTTGAGTATGGGACAAAGTGCGTCGGAATAAGGGCTGAAACAGAAACAGGGAAATTTGGCTGGGATCAGGAAACCTTTCCTAATTGTGACATCTACTATCCTGTGGAATAACGTCCTTATTAGCAGTGTCCTTAAATGTCCTTAAAGCAGTGGAAAACCCATCATAGGAGACAAAAACTAGATCAGAGAAAACAATGGAAAATATACATTATTGCAGGGAAAGCTAGGGGAGAAGAGGCTTTTAAGATGGACAAGCTACGATTTCATTGGTCTCTTCTATCTCTAATTCAGAGCAATCTGGATTGCTTGTTAAACTGGGAGCAAGCAAACAATATGTGCTTTAATACAGTTAAATGTAAATGTATACATCTGGGACAAAAGAATGCAGGCCATACTTACAGGATGGGGGACTCTATCCTGGGAAGCAATGACTCTGAAAAAGATTTGTCATGGTGGTTAATCAGCTGAACATGAGCTCCCAGTGTGATGCAGGACCCAGAAGGGCTCATTCAAATCTTGGATGCATAAACAGGGACAGGGGAATCTTGGGTAGAAGTAGAGAGGTTATTTTACCTCTGTATTTGGCACTGGTATGACCACTGCTGGAATACTGTATCCAGTTATGGTGACCACAATTCGAGGCTGTTGGTAAATTGGAGAGGGTTCAGACAAGAGCCATGAGAATGATTAAAAGACTGGAAAACACGCATGACAGTGACAGACTTAAGGAGCTCAAGCTTTTTTGCTTAACAAAGAGAAAGTTAAGGGGTGACTTGGTCACAATCTATAAGTACCTACATGGGGAACAGATATTTAATAATGGGCTTTTCAGTCTAGCAGAGAAAGGTGTAATGCAATCCAATGACAGAAAGTTGAAGCTAGACAAATTCAAACTCGAAATAAGGCGTACCTTAAATAAGGCGTTTTTGTCAACGAGGGTAATTAAGCACTGAAACAATTTACTGAGGGTCATGGTAGATTCTCCAGCATTGACAATTTTTCAGTCAGGATTGGATGTTTTCCCAAAAATCTATTCTAGGAACTATTTTGGGGGAGTTCTCTGGCCTGTGCTATATAGGAGGTCAGATTAGATGATCACAATGGTCCCTTCTGGCCTTGGAATCTATGAATGTATGATTGCTAAAATACTACGATTTGCTGGCTTTCCAGTGCATTGGCTGTTTGTGGAAGATGGTAACATCAAGCTGGTGCTTTGGTGAAGATCTGAGCAGTTTCTTGTAAGGTATGAACTGTGCCAAACAAAAAGAAGCCAGTTCTTTCCAGTTCCTCTATTGCAAGGAAAAAATATTTGCTCAGAGCTGTAACCAATGATCACACCTGGTAAAAGTCAGCTCTCAATCCATTGGTCAGCTCCATTACTGATTGATTTAGATGTGTCACCTACCAGGTGGGATGTTGGAGTCTCACTTGTTTGGGGCATCATGTGACAAGGCTGATGAGGTGAGGAAAGGGCAGTTTGAGAGTATGTTTCTGTTTTTTCCACTATGATAATCAGACACTGCCAGGCCTGCATTGTGCACTGCAATTCTTCTTTTGAATATTTTAATTTCTGATAAACTCATTAGTTTTAAACATGTGAAAAGTGAATTCATTGCTCTTGAAAGCAAGGGACTGACAGCACTGCCTCAGGCCGACCAAAGTGGAGATAGGTGCCATCCAAGCATTCCCAGCCCAACTCATTCCTCACTTTCTAATCCAGTCCCAGGCCTTGAATGAATAGAGAAGGCCACATGTGCCAGTCTGTGCTGTGGTTTTGTTATGTGTCTATGTAGGCATTAGAATGAGACCACAAAAACACCATGTATTAACTCAGCCCATGTACCCAGATGCCTGGATGTGTATCAATTTGTTGCGCCCCCGAGCTGCCCTGTTTTCTTTATCCCAGATAATCTCTGTGAGCCTGATCATAGTGCCCAATGAAGTCAATGGGAGTCTTTCCACTGAGTTCCATGTGTTTTGCATGAGGCCCAATTAGTGATGCAAATAGATCTCTTCAGGAGCACAGAAACATGTCATCTTGGCACAGCAACAAACCAGTGCCAGGCCAATGGGCCCAAATCGTTCATTCTTTGAAACCCCCAAGAGCCCTAGCACTAACTTTGGGTGGTTGCACCTCCCCACTTTGCTCCTCAGAGCTGTTCACATTGTCATTGTTACTTGTATTGCGGTAGCACCTAAAGGGCGCCCCACTGGCCTCGGCGCTGTACATACACATACAGTGCCTTGCTACTTGGCTGGAGATGGCGCGCTGCATGCTGAGACCTGTGCACTCCGTACTGAAGCAGAAGAAAGCCCAGTAGGAGATCTCTGTGACCTGCGTCTTGGTCCCCCCCTTTTTAGTCAGTGAGTAATTATTTTTACCCCACACCGTGTACCCTGGAACCTCAGAACCTGTAATGGTTAATTATTGAGGGTGGGAGATAATCCTCCCATAGTTACCACTGATTACATTTTAACCTCTTCTACTTTCAAACCCCTGGCATTCCTCTGCAGTCAGCTCATTCTGACCTAATCCCAAGGACAGATAGTGGGGAAACAGCCCTAATTCATACCCAGAATCAGTTCACATCTGCGGGCAAAATAATCAATTGGGGGTGGAGCTGGGGCAGCTGGGGAAAGAGAGAGTCCCTCTCTTTTGTGATGTTCCCCTCTGGTGTTATCTGGACCGGTGATCTGCTAGGTCACCCCAATCCTTGGCTCTGGGAGCCAGCTTTACCCTGCTCTGCTGTGAGAACCCCCACTCCTGGGCTGTTCACGCACAGCCTCTGGCATGTAAGGTGCTCCTTGGATTGTGCAACCGAATGACACTAGCCAATATCTCTGGTCCCAGACACAACCTTAGGAACCTCCGTCTTGTAGTGTCCAGTTATGCCCGCTGGACGCTGCAAGCTTATATGAGATTGTCAATTTAACGAAGAAATTGATAAGTACCAGGCTTGTCATCCCAAGGGGAGTCTCTTATGCTTCAAACCAAACGCACTGCTTCAGGTAAAATAAACAAACAGATTTATTAACTACAAGGATAGATTTTAAGTGATTATAAGTCAAAACACAATAAATCGGATTTGGTCAAATGAAATAAAAGCAAAACGCATTTTAAGCTGATCTTAACACTTTCAATGCCCTTACAAACTTAGATGCTTCTCACCACAGGCTGGCTGGTTGACCTTCGTCCAGGCTCTTTCTTTTGAGCAGCACTTCAGTCGCTTGGTGGTCATGTCTGTAGATGGAGGTGGAAGAGAGAGGAAGAGCATGGCAAACGTCTCTTCTTTTTATCATGTTCTTTCTTCCCTCTTGGCTTTGCCCCCCTGCCCCCCCCCCCACCCTTCAGAGTCAGGTGAGCATTACCTCATTGCAATCCCAAACTGACCAAAGGAAGGGGGGTGACTCACTCAAGAGTCCAATAGATCCTTTGTTGTTGCCTAGGCCAGTGTCCTTTGTTCCTGTGAGGCTGGGCTGGGTTTGTCCCATTCAGCCCTGATAAGGTGTGAACTGCCCCTCTGCTCTTGGAGAGTTTTTGCCTTGGCTTGCTTTAAGCCATGAGGACACAGTTACAGCCTCATAACTATATACATGAAATTACAACCTATCACATTACTATAACATTACCATAACAACAATGCTCAGTACACCATGAGCCTTCCAAAGACACCCGACATGACAAACTTTGCATTAGATACCACACAATCATATTATAAGGATGAACATGGGGGTGTAAGGTGTTCCCATGAGGTACAGAACGTCACACTCTCCCCTTGCAAACTGTGGCAAGTAGATGATCTGTGTAGGGCCAGCAGGAAGGAACAAACACTAGAAGCCCTTGGGTTCCCTGAGGAGCCATGTCAGACAGGACAGTCATGAGCAGATCCTAAACCACCAGTGCACCCCCAGCCAGTGGACAGTGTTACTGTGTGATGCCCCCTCGCCAGCCACGGTTCATCTCCTCCCTTCTGAGGGATTCATTCCCATTTGGAAAAAAGAAAAGGAGTACTTGTGGCACCTTAGATACTAACCAATTTATTTGAGCGTAAGCTTTCGTGAGCTAAAGCTCACTTCATCGGATGCATATCGTGGAAAATACAGATGTTTTTATACACACAGACCATGAAAAAATGGGTGTTTATCACTACAAAAGGTTTTCTCTATTACCAGAAGGAGAGTGGGGTGGGAGGAGAGAAAACCTTTTGTAGTGATAAACACCCATTTTTTCATGGTCTGTGTGTATAAAAACATCTTCTGTATTTTCCACAGTATGCATCTGATGAAGTGAGCTCTAGCTCACGAAAGCTTACACTCAAATAAATTGGTTAGTCTCTAAGGTGCACAAGTACTCCTTTTCTTTTTGCGAATACAGACTAACACGGCTGTTACTCTGATTCCCATTTGGATTTACTATCTGTGAAGTGAACCTAGACATCAGAGAACAGGGGAAGGGATAGCTCAGTGGTTTGAGCACTGGCCTGCTAAACCCAGGATTGTGAGTTCAATCCTTGAGGGGGCCATTTAGGGATATGGGGCAAAAACTGGGGATTGGTCCTGCTTTGAGCAGGGGGTTGGACTAGATGACCTCCTGAGGTCCCTTCCAACCCTGATATTCTATGATTCTATGAACACGGACCCTGAGATGCTGGCATCTTCATGCCCACAGAGAGACGTTGCTATGGGAGATTGGGCTTAGACAAGCAGGAACAGCTTGTCATAAAAGCCCCTGAAATTATCCTCCTCACTGTAGGGTGACCCAGCAGCATGGCAAATCCCAGGGGCCATTTGGGGTCCCCCAGCATCCTTCCCATTCCCTTTTGTGGTGTTCTGTCATCACTCAGTGCTAAAGGCACTAGACAGAGCTCTGCTTTATTCCGTGACCAGTTCCAGTCGGCCCCAGATTTCAAGCTGGGGCGCTCAGCCCTTAAAGGCATAATCCACAATAGCACATCTTCTCTTCCCAGCCAAAACAACACTTCAAACCCAACACGGACACACAATTACAATTATTTACAGCCAGCTTACTAACTACATTTACTAACAGTGTCCACTTAGTCTTTGAGGTGCCTGGGCTTGCAGGGCTCCCCTGACACCTCAGCACTTCTGCTCTCAGGCGCCAGTAGGTCCACTTGTTCTGATTGTTCCATGTCCCGGGGCACCAGTATCTAACCTGCTGTGATTGTTGCCTGTCTCAAGCCTAGTTAAAAGAAGCAGTCGGTACAGTGAATGGAGGGGTGCAGCCACCTGTTGAAACAGCTCCCTGTGGCAGTCACCGTCCTTTCATTTCTAGTGCCTGACTAGTGTCTCCTCCTGGGCTGGTGTTGTAGACACTGAGGTCATCTTGGTGGGTGATGTGCAACTTCCAAGGGAAAAAATGCTTCTTAGAGGGTCGTCTCCTGCTCTGAGACACCATGAGTTCGACATCCTGGTCAGAGACCAGACGGATCAGGTCACCCTCAGAGTCCCGGTAATTCAGAACAATGTCATCACGGTCAAACTCTCTCCTAGGAGAGGAAAAATGGATTAAACCCTAGGGTTCAAACAATGCCAGGAAGATACTGCATGTTAGTGTACAAAAGACAGCAGCCCTCTAAGCAGAACTCTAAAGAATGGCAGCACACCCAGCTTTTTGAAGATATTTAACCCTTCCCAAGCCAATGAATGGGAGGTGTCAGATCAGCTGTGCCCATACCGTGCTGTGTATTAACACTATACAGATATGAAGCTGAGGCCGGGGTCTCTTTGCCCTTCACTCGAACACTGGCCTCTGTGAGTACATCTGCACTAGGCCAATACTTATTGAAAATGGTTGCCAGCATGCATCTCACTGAGGCAGGGGCAGGCAAACTTTTTGGCCCAAGGACCACATCTGGGTATGGAAATTGTATGGCGGGCCATGAATGCTCACAAAATTAGGGGTTGGGGTGTGGGAGTGGGTGAGGTCTCCGGCTGGGGGTGCGGGTTCTGGGGTGGGGGATGAGGGGTTGGGAGTGCAATAGGGTGCTCTGGGCTGGGACTGAGGGGTTCAGAGGGCAGGAGGGTGATCAGGGCAGGGGCAGGGGGTTGGGGCACAGGAGGGGATTAGGGATGCAGCGTCTGGGTGGCACTTACCTCAAGCAGCTCCCAGAAGCAGCGGCATGTCCTCCCTCCGGCTCCTATGCACAGGCGTGGCCAGGTGACTCTGCACTCTGCCCCATCCGCAGGTGCTGCCCCTGCCCCTGCCCCTGGAGCTCCCATTGGCCACAATTGCCGGCCAATGGGAGCTGAGGGGGCAGTGTGCGGTGCCCCCTGGTTGCCCCTACGCATAGGAGGTGGAGAGGGGACATGCCACTGCTTCTGGAAGCTGCATGGAGCCCTGGCATGCACGGAGCGGAACAAGCCCCCAACCCCACTCCCCCACTGGTGCAGGGCAAGCCCTGGACCCTGCTCCCCGGCTGGAGCTCTGAAATGTCTGAAGGGCCGAATGAGGCCTCTGGGCCGTAATTTACCCCCCCCCCCGCCCCCTGCACTAGGGACACACTATAGAGTTTGGCTGCTAGTAGACAACCAGTGTTTCAAACACCATTACAGAAACCCAGCTAGACTGCCAGGGATAGGTGAATTTGCAACTGGAGCAGTTAGGAGGCAGGAGTAGTATTGCCTAGTGAGTATATCTGTAATTCCACTGTCATTCAAAATGAAGTTATAATGCTTCTTCTACTATCCCTTTCAGAGGTTGGGCAAACATAGGGGATGCTACTCCACCAACTCCCAGATGAGTGGCCCAACAAAAAACTGCTCTACAATAAGTAAAATAGTTTATTGGTTTAATATTTGTTTGCAGTGTTGTTGTAGCCACGTTCCTCCCAAGATATGAGAGAGACGAGGTGGGTGAGGTAATATCTTATTTTGGAACAACTTCTGTTGGTGAGAGAGATGAGCTTTCAAGCCACGCAGAGTTCTTTCTTGGGTCTCTTGGTCTACTGGTTTAATAGTGTATTAAACCTATATAAAATTGGTAAATTCATAAAAAACCCCTTTCCCCCTTGCTTGTTTCCTTTATAAGAGTGGAAGGAAACTGGCCCCCATGTTTGATTTTTAATACTCCAAGTTTTAAAACTATAGTGAAATTCTATTGCCTATTGCCATGTGTCCAGCTTGTTATTTGTGGGATTGTCAGTCACAACAAGCCAGGTGATAGATGGCTCAGTGGCTTGCAGGCCTGCTAAAACCAGGTTGGAGAGAACAAGGCGAGCCAAGACCAAAGGGAGGTGTTAACAGAGTGCAGAGAGGTCACTGATCAGTAGTGTTGCCAAGTCTCTCAATTTTATTGCAAGTTTTTCTTAAACCCCAGCTCCTGGAGTCATTTGATTACATGGGTATCTCAGACCTCATGCTTGAGAAAATAATTTGAAAATGTGACCCTTTTCAAATGCCAAAAAGGTAAATTTAAAAAAAAAACCCTCCAACATTTATAATTAAAGTCTCAGGAGTCTCAAGCCAATCTCATGATCTTGAGGGCCTGGACTCATTATTTCTATAAGCTTAGGGCTGGCAAGCTTAGGGCTGAGTAGAGAAAAGCATTGGTGGGCTGAGATGGGAGAACCAGCCATGTCTATGTGACTGCAATGCCTGTGAGTTCCAGCCACCCTGGACTTGCAACAGTGGGCAAGGATGTTGGGGTAGACTCTGTGTTTGTTCAGTACTTAGCCCAATGGGGTCCTGGTCTATAACTAGGGTTCTAGGCACTACGGCAATACCACTCATAAATAACAGGGTGGGCAGAGACATTATCAAGACTTGCTCAGAGGAGGTGCACACTCAATGATGCTGGCATCACTTGTAAAAATAAAGAGCATTTTTGTGTGTGGACACAACATAGTATGTGCCGTGCAGATGTCTCCACGGGTGGTGGCAATACCTTTTCTCTCCTGTGTAGATGACTGTCTAGGGTGGCTGGACACTGGTCCCGCACATCCCAAGGGTGTCAGACAAGAGGCCTGAGCCTGGGAGTGTATCCTAGAGTCCAACAGCTAGAAGCAATGACTAGACTCTGCCCAGGCCCACTTGGCTTGGAAGCACATGGGACCCAGTCATTGGGTCCATTCACAACAGACTAGGGACCACACAGGCTGGTCCTGGGCCAGGTTGTGACAACTGCCAACTCTCCAGGTTAATAGGGAGGAGTATGTCAGGCCCAGAACACTGGGGTGGCTGGACAGACCCTAACACAGCCAGGAGCGGGAGGAACTCAGGAAATATGCCTGGGAGTGACTCTCTGCATCCAGTAGCGCCTGCACCTCCATCTGCCTGTGCGGTACCTCATTAATGCCATGAGGTGCTTGAACAATGGGGTGCTGCTCAGGTCCTCTTCCACTGATATGTCCCTAGAAGAGGGAAAAGATATCGTCATCTCACATGATCAGAGCAGTTCCCTGACGGGGCTGCAGGAGCGCGGGCATCTCTCCAGCATCACCTGAAAGCATCGCCTCCTTACCTGATGCTGCTGACAGTGTCATCCTGGTAATAGCAGCGCAGCCAATTGATAGTGCCCTCCTCCGGGGGTAAGTCTTGAATGATCTTCACAAAAGCACATGGGAAGATTCCAGTGGCCTCGTGGACGGTTCCCTGGGACAAGTGGAAAGAAGAGAATGACAAAGAGGGCACTATTTTGGCTACATGTGGTCTGTTGTGGAAATGTGAGTCATTTCCATGGAGATGACTGCCAGAACTCCCCAGATATGGTCATGTAAGAACAGCCATACTGGGTAATACTAATGGCCCATCTAGCCCAGTATCCTGTCTCTGACAGTGTCCAGTGACAGATGCTTCAGAGGGCATGAAGAGAACAGGGTAATTATTGAGAGAGCCATCCTCTGTCATCCACTGTCAGCTTATGGCAGTCAGAGGTTTAGGGACACTCAGAGCAGGGGATTGCATCCCTGACCATCTTGGCTAATAGCCCTTGACGGTTCCTATCCTCCATGAACTTACCTAGTTCTTTTCTGAACCTAGTTCTACTTTTGGCCTTCACCACATGCCCTCGCAGTGAGTTCCACAGGTTGACTGTGCATTGTGTGAAGAAGTACTTCCTTTTGTTTGTTTTAAACCTGCTGCCTATTCATTTCATTGGATGACCCCCAATTCTTTCATTCTGTGAAGGGGTAACTAACACTTTCCTCTGTACTTTCTCCATACCTTTCATGATTTTATAGGCCTCAGCCATACCACGCCTTAGACATCTCTTTAGTCTAATCTCTCTTCATTTCTGTTGCCCTTCTCTGTACCTTTTCCAATTCTGATACATCTTTTTTTGAGATGGGTTGACCAGAACTGCCTAGAATATTCCAGGTGTGGGCGTACCATGGATTTATACAGTGTCATTGTGATATTTTCTGTCTTATTATCTATCTCTTTCCTAACGGTTCCTAACATTCTGTAGCTTTTTTTGACTGCTGTTGCACACTGAGCAGATGTTTTCAAAGAACTATAAATAATAACTCTATTTCTTGAGTGGTAACAGCTAATTTAGACCTTATCATTTTTGCATGTATAGTTGGGATTATAGTTTCCAATGTGCCTTGCTTTGCATTTATCAACACTGAATTTCATCTACTAACTTGTCACCCAGTCACCAAGTTTTGTGAAATCCTTTTGTAACTTCACAGTCAGCTTTGGACTTCAGTATCTTGAGTAGTTTTGTATCATCTGCAAACTTTGCCACCTCACTGTTTTACCCACTTTTCCAAATCATTTATGAATATGTTGAACAGCACTGGTTCCAGTAGAGATCCTTGGGGGACCCAGATATTTACCTCTCTTCACTGGGACAGCTGACCATTTATTCCTATCCTTTGTTTCCTATCTTTTTACCAGTTATTGATCCATGAGAGGACTTTCCCTCATTATCCTATGGCTGTTTAATTTGCTTAAGAGCCTTTGATATAGTACCTTGTCCAAGGCTTTCTGAAAGTCCAAGTACACTATATCAACATAATGAGATGACTGTAGTGGAAGTGACCTGATGTCGTACCTGTAACAGGAATATTGGATTGGGTGGTTGGCTACAGAAGGACTGGAGCAGTGTATGATATACAGACATCAGATACTTCCCCATGAAGGCTGTCCTCTTATAGAAAGCAGAGATACCATATCAGCAGACATCCAGCATGCTCCTGCAGCCCATTCTCGTTACCTCCTCATAGTGCCCAAGTCCCCCCAAAACAGGGCGGTGCAGGTGGGGCTGGAGGGCAGTGTGTCACAAGTAATGCAAACACAAGCAATCACATCTGAACAGGAGTTTCCTTCTCTTTTCTGTGGCCTGTGTGTGTTCTACTCACTCTACATACCCTAGAGCGCACTACAGGCAAAGAGAGTACAAGTAAAACACAAGCACCAAAGGAGAGGAAACCTAAAATCCAAACAGAGCCTAGAAAGGAAGGACCCTGGAATATGGAGATAGAGGCTTAGTCCCAGATCCTCAGAATTATTTAGACTGCTAATTTCCATTGAAATCATTGGAAGTCAGGCGTCTAAAAACCTTTGAGGATCTGGGCCTTAGTCTCTCATGGACTAATGTCAGCTGTACACTGACAGCTCAGAAACTCTAGCATAGCCCCAGTAACCTCAGTCTTACCTCTAGCCAATCTTTGTTGATCCTGCTGAGTAGATAGATCAAGTCTCCCTTCTTGAAATTCAACTCCAGTGTACTGGTTCCAAGAAAGTCAAACAGTGCCTGGGGGGAAATAATCACCATTTCAATGATAAATTCAGAGTTACAGAACTCTGCTTTCCTGCTTTCCCTGTCTGGCATACTCACAGGAAAAGGTTATTTCCCTGTAACTCACATTCTTGGGAGCATATTGCCTAATAGATCCCTGCTATTGAGATGCACACTGCGAGCTGGAGCGATCAGGAAAGCAAGGAGAGTTGGAGCAACATGCACTTCCCATCACAGATCCAAATGTTTGTACAAGGTCATATAGAGAACTGGAGCCTCAAGCCCCTCAGATCTTTTCTGCTATTCAGAATAACAAATAAAGACTGAGATCTCAGAAGATGGTGGTTCTCATAATGGAGGACGGACACCCCATCCCCTCTCACTAGTGACTAATATAAATAGCTCTTTAAACAGGCTTTCATAAACCACATAAACTATAGTAACTATTAATTAAAAAAAGGGTACAGCTGCAATGGAGAATGATTGATCCAAGAGCTGCTGTCTTCAGCTGTTGAAAAGGATCTCAAAGCAACTGAGCCCATAGTTTCTAATAGCCTTACACTGAACATTCAGATCTGCCAGAGGGCAAAACCATGGCCCAAACAATTTCTGCTTTTGAGACCATTCCAAGCTGCTAGTGCCCAGGAAATGTGCATGGAAATGTGCATCCCCAGAGCAGGGCAGTTCAAAGGCAAAGTCTCGCTGGAATCCCTCTGTTCCAGAACACATTCTGGGTAAACCTTTCCATGGCATTTCCCCTTGGCTGCAGCCCCCTTTCCTTTGTGTTGTCCCCTTACTAAAACTCAGTGGGGGTGTTTGGTTGGCTAGCTCCCAGTACCAAAAGAAAGGGTAAGGGTCCATGGGAAATCAGAACCCTGAGACTGACAGTCCCCAGGAACAATGGGAAGAGGTCAGCTCCAGGTCAGCCTGATTGACAGGGCGGGCAGGCTAATCAGGGAGTCAGGAAGCCAAGAGGCCCTGCAGGCCAGACTTGGAGGGGGATCCGGGCAGGGGCGAGGCTGGGAAGGGTCCTGCCACCTAGAGCCTGAGAGCTTGTGGCCACCGCCAGAGCAAGTGTCCAACCCACAGCATCCCTGCTGCACAGCCAGGGCCTGAGAAGGAGGCCTGGGACGTGTGAGGAACAGACTGTGAACTTCCCTTACATTCTAGAGACGCTGGTTGTGACGTTCCCGTGCCACAGAGCGGGGTGACACGTTTTCCTTTAACCTTTCCCCTTTCTTCTTTTTTTTTTTTTAATTGATTGCTGCTTATAAATTGTATTTGCTTTGAACTGTATGTAATGATCAGTGGATCAGGGAAGCATCTAGTGCAGAGAGAGCACCCCAGAGTTGGGACACCCTAGCCCCTGCCCTACGTGACCATGACAAGGTTGGGGGTCGAGCCCCCCAGGAATCCTCGGCCCAGCCTTGTCGGGGTTACAAGAACTTTGCCACTCAGGAGAGTGGAAGGGGAGCCTTTCAGGTCAGGCAGGCCTCTGGGTAAAGGAAGTGAGAGCGAGGACTCAGATCCTTTCACTAGCCCATTTCACTAGAGTAGTATATAAGCCAGGAAAGTTCCGCACAATAGCAGGACCATTCCCCCATTTACATAATATGCAGGGCCTCTTGACTGGGGGCGTCTCCCTGTGCTGGGCCCGCTGCCCAGGCTCCCCCCTCACTCTCTCCAGCTGCTCAGTGTATTGGCTCTGGACTGATCCAGCTCCAGCTGCAACTCCAGCTCCACTCTGCCTCCAGCTCCCTGGGCTGCTTCTCTGGCCCCTCTGGCCCTGGTTGCTGCAGCTCTGCTCCCAGCACAGGTCTGCTCAGTGGCCTCTTCTGTGACGCTGCTCCCAGCACTGACCTGCTTCCTGCGCTGCTTCTCTGGCCCCTCTGGCTGGCCCAGCTCTGCTCCCCAGCTCAGCCTGGGCCCCTGCTTTCTCCTTAGCTCGGCCCCACTCTGCCTGACCCAGGCAATTCCAGCTCACACAGAGGACGGGACCCCCCTGGTCTCCTGACTCCCTGATTAGCCTGCCCGCCCTGTCAATCAGGCTGACCTGCAGCATTGGCCTCTCCCCGTTGTTCCTGGGGACTGTCAGTCTCAGGGTCCTGATTTCCCATCGACCCTTCCCCTTTGTACTGGGAGGTAGCCAACCCAAACACCCCCACTGAGTTTTAGTTAGGGGCAAGAGTCCCCTTACGTTTGCCTTAGAGAAGCAAGAACATACCAGCATATTCTACTCTGGGGCCCCAAAAAAGGAGCTTAGTGTGTCTCTTAAGAAGGGCCTCCCACACCGGCTTCACAGTGCAAGTGTCTTGTGTCTTGACAGAGGGAAATAACCACTCCAACTCAGGAAAACTCTGAGCCAACTCTGCGTGCTCAAACAGGAAAGAGGCTTGCAGCCGCATGCCCTGAAAAGCCCCCACTTCCTGTTAGTGACAGAAAGGAATGCAGTCAGCCTTACAAATACCCAAGGGGAGCTGGGGCTGAGGAAGGAGTGTCAACTCGTCTTTCCCAAAGCCAGGAAAGATTATTTTTAAAGCAGCTGGAAACATCCAAATCGCCATCAAATGGCAGAGTCAAAATCTTGTATCAAACAAGTTTTCTATCCACTTAAAGGAGAAGGGGGTGGGGTCAGGAACTTGCCCTCTCCTTTGTTCTTCTCCTTCTTTTCCCTTTGCTCTTCCTATTTTCCATGTATCTTCCTGGATTTTGAGTGTATCTTTCCCAATGCCCAACTTTTCCCTTGGACTATTAGTTCTGTAAGTGTTCCCCCTTTTACAAGTTTTCAGTTTATTGAAACGTTCTCTTTTTTCTGATTCAGCCTTGTCCCATCTACTTTTACCTTCTGTGTTTTATCTCTCTCTCTCCTTTCCCCCACTCTTTCACGTTCTCTCCCCACCCCTTTCCATTTGTAAGAGTTTCCCCTTCCCAGCTTAGGTCTTGAGGCTGGAACAGGAGTGTTGGTTTTCCCTGCTCTTCCAATCCTGGTGACGAGAATGCTGCAGGCCCTGATTCAAAGCATTTAAGCACGTGCTTATCTTACAGCAAGCAATGGGACTTAAGTACATACTTCCAGCTAAGCATGTGCTTAAGTCCTTTGCTGAATCGGAGCCTGAGACTGAGGCTATGGGTGACGCCCCCTAAATGCAGAAAAGTTGGCACTGAGTTCTCTATGTTCTGTCATTTCTGAGATTCAGCTCATATTGATCCTCCAATAAGACCCTCCTGTTATTCAGCAGAGGGGCGGATTCAGTCTATATATATCTTCAGTCCTCTGCTTCACCGCACACTAGTCTCTCCTACCCTTCCCATCTCCTGCACTGAAGTGAGAGGAATTTCCTATCTATGCTTATTCCATTTTCCCTCCTCCCCCAACACATGAACCTCTCCCAAGAATGGCACAGATGTAATAAGACAGATCCGTGAGTGGAAAAGCAGTTTTGTTTACAACCTGCTACATGCTGCACAGGGTACCCACCTCAGCCCGCGGAGCTGCCATGCGGTCAAAACCGGGCGCCTGGGGCACAATGCTTTTGCTGCAGAGGAAGGAGACAACGGGAAGGTAAACACCCCTTTCTAGCGGTAAGAAAAGCAGCTGAATAGCACAGTCTTTGCTTCCTCACCATCTAGGAGGCAGGTGATCCAAGTCACAAGTCACTTTACAAAGCGCCAGAGTATCTGGGCACGACATGCGACTCGAGCAAATAGACACGGACACGACTACATTAACCTCAGTGTTCTCAGCTCTCGTGTGTCGCAGCAGCAAACCCTGCCTGGCAAAGCCCTCTGCTGAGCACAGAGGGGAATTCCAACAGTGTACTCAGAATCTTAGACCTCCCTTACCCACCCCGCTCTGGAGGAATCCCTCTCTCCCGCTGCGCTGAGCAGGGAAGTGAGACTTGCCCTGGGGGGCTAGTTAGTTCCCTTGGAAAAATCTCAGCCTTAAGGATTGTGTTAATTCAATCCAGGCCTTCACACACACATGCTGCTGGGTTGGGAGGGGAATTCATTCTCCTTTGCTCTACACAGCACAGCTCTCCTGTGGGATCCCAGTGCTGCTCTGGAGGATAGGCCCCTGCTCAGGTGAGGCATGGGGACCAGTTGAGTCTCCACATTCATTTAAGATCTGATCCAACTGCTGTTGAGATCAATGGCAAAACTCCCATTGACTTCAGCAGTGCAGGATCAAGTCCCCAGTCCTGGCCTGCCCACACCACACACAGCTCCCTACAGAGATCACTGGAACAGAGTCACTAGCGCAATGAGTGGGGCACCATTTTAAAACAGTGCCAATGGCCTTTCAGCATTTCCCTGGCCTTAGACAGAATGCAGCCTGAATACTGGAGGGTTAGCTACTGAGTGTGGGAACAGTCCAGTTTACATGGCACAGACAAGCAGTAGAGTAGGATTTGACTGACTTATTTGGGGGACACATTGGGACTCCCCAATTTCCCTCTCCTCAAGGGGCGCTGGACACCCTCCCTTCGAGCAGGCACCCAGGCGGAAACACATCCGAGGCTTACACTCGGCGAGTGCGTGGGCGAAGCCGCCGCAGCCCCTGTGGCACCTGCTCGCAGTCAAACTCCGACTGGTAGAAAAACAGTCGTAGGTGTTCATCCATCAGCACCCAGCTGGGCAGGCAGAGCAGCTTCTGTGTCAGGGGAGACAAGGGAGCAGAATAACACCAGTGAGAGAGATCCGCTTTGTATGTTACCTGGGTAATGGAAACACCTCTCCAACCTACAGACACACAAAGGAGGTGCATCACTGTCAGAAATCCCCCTGCTAAGTGGGACAGGGTTGAGCAGCTGCTGGTTTTGCCTCTATTCACTGCTGGCCTTGGCCAATGTGTTGCCAGTATGCCTGATCTACTCCAGGGACGTTCACCCTCTTCCTGTCATCCTCCCACCCCAGAATCACAGCAATCCCTGTGGGGAGAGGGCAGAGCTGGGCAGTGGCAGGCTCCCATCACTGCCTATCAGCCCATCCGCTGCTGCAGGCCCCAGTCAGCCACTCATTTAATACAGGGCCCATAATCAACCTGCACACGAAGGAGTTCTCTCCCCAGTGTTATGGTGACTCGGGGAAGTAGGGTGTCTCAGGGTGAGCACCATAAAGAGAGCCAGGTACCCCCTGCTGGGATGGACATAGCTATCCAAGATGATTTCAAATGGGACCTATCCAAAACATTGACTCTGTATACCCACAACAAACTCTACTCTAACTTCAAGCTTTACCTTCATGTAAATATTGAGGATAGGGATCCGGCTCTCTGCAATCTCCTTTTTCGCGCCAACATAAACCTTTCCTGGAAAGCACAAAACCAACAAACCATAAGAGTTACCAAAAAGAAAATGGGAAGGAAGCAATATGACAGTAGCATCTGGGACAAGAAATACAGGCAAAAGAATTTCCAGCTTTCCACATCAGTGACCCCTGCTGGAGGAAATCCCCCAGCCACTACACCTCCACTGATCTCTACAACCACCATTGCTGGGAACTGGTTCTCACAGCCAGGACTCCGGCACCCTTCCCTGCAATGAGCTCCACTAGGAGAAGCTAAGATTGGAATAACTACCAAGGATGTCTGCAAGCAGGCACAGGGCTGCATTCGACAACAGCCTACCTGGCAACACGGGGAGGGTGAAGGCAAAGGTGTTGCTTTTGTTCTCTGCCCCATATCTCTCCTCTAGCTTGTTATGCAGGGCGTAGAACTGGCGGTAGCGGCGGAAGATCAAGTATCTGCCACCTCCTTTTGTCTTCACCTCAATGACAAACACCTGAAGAGGAAGAGGGAGTGAGGGCCACATGCATACCTAATAAGATCTACAGAGCGCAAGTGAGGCACAGAGCGGATGGATATAGCCAGCCGTCCACTGTCTGGGCTGTTTTTTCAGGAGGCTGGAGTAGAAGGTAAGCTTTCTGTTAAGAATCTGGCATTTTGGGTGCTATAAAATAATAACTACGCCAGGCTGATTTTGCCTGTGTCCCCAAGTTTCCTATGGATCAAGTCACTGTGATTGTTTACTACCACACCATCAAGCGCACAGCAAACCTGGGAGGATCTGAGGCATTAGATAATGCTAACAATAATACTTTACTCTCATATAACACCTTCCATCAGAGGGCAGAACACCACTTTATGATTGCCATTTGACAGATGGGGAAGTTAATGCCCCCAAGAGATTAAAGATAATATTTTAAAGCTTGGGTTCCTTGGACATCTTAAATCCACATTTAGGCCCCTAATTTAAGGTCCTGGTTTTCAGAGGTGTTGAGCACTCATAACTCTCGCTGATTTCAAGCACACAAGTTTGAACATTCTGGCCTAGGAGTCTTGTCCATGGTCATGCAGCAAGTCAGTGGCAGAGTCAGAAACAGTGCCCAGATTTCCTGACTCTGGGTCCCCTGCTCTAACCACCAGACAGTACTCCCGTTGATTTCCCAAACAGATTGGTCTGCTGTGATTAATGGACGGCCTGATTCCCAAGCATTGAACCCTGTGCCACTTGGTACCCAGACACTCCAAGGAGACTTAAGCAGATAGTAGCCAAGACTTATTGCAGCCGAGTCTAAACCCTGCAGACCCTCAGTGGGAGATCAGTGGTCAATGCCTCTGGCAAGAGGAGTCTACCCAGCAGAGGGCACACTGAGCAGACCTCATCCAGAGCTCACTCTTTGCACATCTCACGCCCCTCTTTCCTCCTTCCCTCCCGTTCTCCTCCCTGGTGTTCCAGTGATTCACTGTCCTGATCTCCCATCCTCTTCTGTGGAGGAGGGAGCTTCCTAATTTGCACGTGCCAAGATGGGCTATTCCTTGTCAGACTGTCTATCCCCCTATCCCCATTGAATCTCCTATACAAGGCTATGGAAAGACTTAGGAAACAGGCAGGGCCAAAGAGCCCATCACTGTCAGGCCACACCCACAGCTACTTGGATTGTCAGGGTGCACCTGTGACAGACACCGCCCCATTCCAGAGGGAGGCAAGCCCCACCCAACAACACGGAGACCGGAAGGCTGTATACACAGCAGGCCATGCCTAGCGGCATCAGGCCAGACACGTTGCATCCTATTTCCCTGGCCCAATGCTGAGCCAGTCACACCTGTGAGCACATGGAGAGAGTCTCTCTCTTACATAGTAACTGGTGAAGCCTCTCTTCTCTTGGGCATCTGCAATGTTAGCGGAGACAGGCACTTCATTTGGAAGCTGGTCAAAGTCACTGGAAGGCAAGAGAAGAAAGAGCTGGGTTACTACAGCTGGTGTTGGCCTTTGGCACAAGCAAACTAATGGCTCCATGTAAGCTCTGCAACTCTTGGGCTGGTCCTATCCCCTGCTGTCAAGGTTCCTTCCCCACTCTGAACTCTAGGGTACAGATGTGGGGACCCGCATGAAAGACCCCCCCCAAGCTTATTTCTACCAGTTTAGGTTAAAACTTCCCCAAGGCACAAAGTCTTTGCCCTTGGATTAGGTAAAACGCTGCCACCACCAAGTATTTTAGACAAAGAACACGGAAAGGACCACTTGGAGTCCTATTCCCCCAAAATATTCCCCCAAGCCCTACACCCCCTTTCCTGGGGAAGGCTTGATAATAATATCCTCACCAACTTGTACAAGTGAACACAGACCCAAACCCTTGGATATTAAGAACAATGAGAAATCAATCAGGTTTTAAAAGAAGAATTTTATTTAAAGAAAAGGTAAAAGAATCACCTCTGTAAAATCAGGATGGTAAATACTTTACAGGGTAATCAGATTCAAAACATAGAGAATCCCTCTAGGCAAAACCTTAAGTTACAAAAAGACACAAAAAGAGGAATATACATTCCCTCCAGCACAGCGAATTTTACAAGCCGTTAAACAAAGAAAACCTAACGTATTTTCTAGCTAGATTACTTATTAACTTTACAGGAGTTGGAGAACTTTCATCCTTGATCTGTTCCTGGCAAAGGTATCACACAGACAGACAAAAACCCTTTGTCCCCCCTCCAGATTTGAAAGTATCTTGTCCTCTCATTGGTCATTTTGGGTCAGGTGCCAGCGAGGTTACCTTAGCTTCTTAACCCTTTACAGGTGAAAGGGTTTTGCCTCTGGCCAGGAGGGATTTTATAGCACTGTATACAAAGGTGGTTACCCTTCCCTTTATATTTATAACACCCTCGCAGGCAGTAGAGCCAGGGGGGGAAGGCAACATCTTGCTGCCAGGCACCAGACAGCAACAGAAGCAAGAAGAAGGCAATTCATGCCCCGATTTCTCTCTTTCTGGAAGCCTGGGGTCCCACAAACTGCAAGGATGACTGTATAGTCCTCCGATGTCTGATTTTCAGGACCATTGAATACATACAACTCCAACTGAAATCAGTGAGAGCTGTGGGTATGCAGTGAGTCTGAAAATCTGCCCCCATGCTCTAAGGTCCAGCCACACCAGCAGGGCTACCCACCGAAGGGTCTGGGTTAGCGCGCTTTTGCTGGCAGACAACGGGGCACGTTCTTGACCATCCTACAGTATATAGAAAACTTGGTGTAAGGGCACTGTTGGCCCCTTTCTGAAATGTAATGGGGGTTTTGGTTGGCCCTCTCCCAGGACCAAAAGAAAGGGGAACGGCTGAAGAGGAATGAAGATCCTGAGACTGACAGCCCTCAGGGCCAATGGGGAGAGGACAATGCTCCAGGTCAGCCTGATGGATGAGGCAGGCAGGGCAATGAGAGAATCAGGAGCATGGGGTCCCGTCCTTCTCAGTGTGAGCTGGGGCTGCCTGTCCAGAAGGGCAGAGCTAAGGAGAGAGCAGCAGCCAGAGCCAGAGAGGGGCTAGAGGAGGAGCCTGGGGAGCTGAGCTGGAGGCACCCGTGCTGGAGCTGGAGTTGGAGTAGACCAGACCAGAGCCGGGTGCGGTGAGCAGCTGGGGAGAGCGAGGGGGGACCCTGGGCAGCGGGCCCAGCACAGGGAGACGCCCCCAGCCAAGAGGCCCTGCAGGCTAGACTTGGAGGGGGATCATAACCCCGACGGGGCAGAGGCGACACTGGGAAGGGTCCTGCTGCCTAGAGCCTGATGACGTGTGGCCACGGCCAGAGCAAGTGTCCGACCCGCAGCATCCCTGCAGCGCAGCCGGGGCCTGAGAAGGAGGCCTGGGACGTGTGAGGAACAGACTGTGAACCGCCCGGACATTCCAGAGACGCTGGTTGTGGCGTCCCCGTGCCACAGAGCGGGTGACGTGTTTTCCTTTTACCTTTCCCCTTTCTTCCTTATTTTTTAAAAATTGATTGTTTAATAAATTGTGTTTGCTTTGAACTGTATGCAATGGTCAGTGGGTCAGGGAAGCGTCCAGAGTGGAAAGAGCACCCCAGAGTGGGGACACCTTAGCCCCTGCCCTAAGTGACCACAACAAGGTTAGGGGTCGAGCCCCCCAGGAATCCTGGGCCCAGCCTTGTTGGGGTTACGAGGACTCTGCCACACAGGAGAGTGGAAGGGGAGCCCTCGAGGTCAGGCAGGTCTCTGGGTAAAGGGAGTGGGGACTCAGATCCTTCTGCTACTTAAGTCCACTGGAATACTGTATAAGCCAGGAAAGTTCCTCACAATAGCGGGACCATTCCCCCGCTTACATTAGGATAATAATTGTAGACCAGTCTGCCTTGGCCTAAGGTGAGCATGGGCACCTATCTCACTTTTGTCTGTATACACAATAAAGAGTAATGGGCTCACAGGTCTGACCAGACCATTTTCACCTTCTTTTAAGGCCCTTCTCTGCCCAACCCCCTTGATAAAAACAGAGAGGTGCACATTCATTTGCCTCAGTCACATGCCACCGTGTGAGAGCTCTCTCTGTGTTAATCCTGAAGTAAAAGTGCTGGAGAAGAAAGTGGAGGAGCAGTGGGAATGGGGAAAAGGTGGTTTCCAGTTCTAGCAATGGAATTTTTTCCCACTCAGCAAAGAGTATGGAAGGGGGATCAATTCTCCCTTCTCCCATCAGACCCCAGAACAAGGGGCCTCTGACGGTGGAGAGTCCACACAGAAGGGCATTGTAGTGTCGCAAGGTGCCCACAATCTCTTGCTCTGCCGGAGTTAGTCAACACAACTCCAAACTCGGGAGGCGCCACCACTTGCTGTTAGAGCGGCCACGGGATGTGCCCGTGGGTCACAGCCAGCCTTTGCTGCGGAGCCCCAGCTGCAGTTTAAAGTTACCCTCCCCTGGTGGAACTACAGGAAGGACAAAGAGGCAAATACCTGCTGCCCTCCCTGGATGGGGAGCCTTCCATGGGGCCCCTGATAGCACTAGGGGGGGCTATTCCTATTTAAAAACTGAGGGCTCCCACACACACAAAGGAAGCCCAATGTTTTGGTGGCTGCAGCCACACCTAGGCAGTGTCTCTTCACAGACAAAGCAAAAGGGAAGGAGCAGAGTGGTATCGCAGTGTTTCTGTGGAACTCACCTCTTGTCTCGCAGCTGACGGGGAAGAGACATCCTTTCAGCTTCTTGGTGTCCAGGTGAGCCCCAGAAAGGACCAGCCCTTCCTTTCTTCTAGTGGACTGGGAGCAAACAGGACCCCACCCCTCTAGCTCTGTTAGTCTGGATGTACTGGGAACCCTCTGCAAGGCCTCAGGAATCTTACTCTGAATACATCAGTGTTAGCCTGTCGTTTCCCGCTCCCACCAGATTGAGGAAGTGCTACCGAAAGAGAGCCCATAAGCCAGGCAGCTTTGTGACTGCAGCATGTGTGGCGAAACTTCCCCCATGTTAGGGAAGTGAAAGGCAGACTGTCAAAAGGGACCGATGAGCCTGACTCATTACTGCCAGTCACCACACAGAAACTGTGGCTCCTGTGCAAAGGGACTGTCACAAGCTACCAGGCTGGTAGCATTTTACACTCTCTTTGCACTGGTGTCCTGCAGAGTGCAGAGCAGTGGAGAATCAGGCCCAATAAAAATGCCAGGGCAAGGTTGACTGGCATTGTGCAGAAATCTGGATCTCAGGGACTGGCAAAAAGTAGTCCATCTCCCCACACCCCACTTGCCTCTCTGGATAATGACACGTGCCACCCAGAGAACAGAGTTGGGCCTCGGTTTTGTGAGGCTGTATGTGAAATAACCCATGAGGGGCCTGTCCACCTCCCTTCCCTCTGATGTCCAAACTCCCACACATCCCTGTATCCACAGCCCCCCCTCCTCCCTGCCAGTGACCCCCTCAGGCTGTAGCAAATCCTTCACCTCTGAATGAAGCTCTGTGGCTCCTTGGGGACTCTCCCTTATATGGCCAGGAGATGGAGCCAAAGTGCAGCTTTCCAAGCAGGGGTAGGAAGAGCTGTTATGAAACTCACCTGCTGCCACTGCCCTTGGGTGCCAGATTCAAAGGGGATCACGGCCAGGAACCAGCCAGGATGATGGGTTGGTGGGAGTGAGAAGTAGGACCCCAGAAAGGGCAGGGATTAATGCAGCTGCATAGGCCTAAAGCAGCAATTGCTGCTGAGATTCCTAGCCACAAGGACTCCTGTCACCCAAAGAGGACCCTGCCTGCCCTACCACTGTGCACATGAGGTAGTGACACGTCACCTGCAGCAGGTGGGTTGGCAAAGCCTTAATGAGGAAAAGAGAAGGAAGAAAGTGTCATTTGCTAATGCTCCAGCAGTGTTGCAGCATATCCTGGCCCTTCTCTGATCAAATAACTTCCTCACACAGCCTCTCTGCCTCCCCATGCGCCTTCCTTTGTTTCAGTCCTTGCCTCTCCTCTCCTTCCAAATTCAGTACAAATTTGGCTCCTTTTAATCCTCGTAGGGCCAACTGACAGAAAGTTTGTGGCTTGCACGGACCCAGCCAGCATGCTCCAGAGTGGAAACCTGCTTACAACTGTTACAGTCAAGCTTGAATCTGCCTTGTAAAGAGAACTCTGTCCCTCCCCTGGATGCAGTTCCCAGAGATGAATGGGAAGCATCATTACAAGGAGTCTGAGCTGGACTGTGTTGTATTTTAGCTAGAAGAACCTGATGGCTGCTCATCTCTGGGGATTGCAAAGAGAGACCCCCAGGTTCTTTGCTGGATTGTCCCTGCAATCCCCTCCCCTGTGCAGCTTGCATGAGCAGAGAGTACAATAGCTACAGGGAAGAGGTGTTGCACATAAGTATCCCTCTGGACCTTCATGCTCTGCCATTTGCTCTGTTTTCTCTGCAAGCCCTGCTGCATGTGCAGTGCTCATGTAACCTGAGGAGGCAGACACAGCATTCCCTTCCCTTTCCCTGGGGTGCCTGTTAATGGAGCTTCCTAACTGCCATCCTCTTGCTTCCTCCTGATGCCCAGAGGGAAATGAGGCCAGATCACCTTGAACAGAAGCCTTAGTCACAAGATCCAACCTGTGTTGGCTCAGGAAAAATTAAAGGGGAACCTAAGTTGGCAGTACATTGGGAAAGGAGACCCCAGGGCTGAGTGCAAAGGATTGGAAGTGACACCAGTAGAGGGCATTCTCCCTTGGATAGGGATGAGTGGGTTGGCGGGGTATTTTTGAGATCATTGGGTGCATGAACCATGTTCGACAAAAAACACACAAGTTACATCTCATCCTCTCAAATGGCATGTAAGATAGACCAGAGATGCTACCCCAGGGGAACAAAGGAGCCTAAAGAGGGCATGATGTGGTACACATGGCTTACTCAGTTTTCTCCTGTGCAATAGGATGTTGCCTTCCGAGAAGAGGGATTACCGCATATAATCCCCTCCAGCCACAGTGAAAAAAAAAGAAAAGCAAGTCAAGACTGCTCACAGCTAGGGTGACCAGATGTCCCGATATTTAATCCTTTGTCCCGCGTCCTGATCAATGTACGATGGGGACGCCATTTGTCCTGATATTCAGGTAAGGAGGCAAGCGGGAGGGATGCACTGACCCCATGGTTCTCCGGGGCTGGAGCACCCATGGGGAAAAATTGCAGCCAAGCTCCCCCACCCTCGCCTCCTTCTCCACCCCAGTGTGCCGTGTCCCTGCTCCTCCCCCCCTCCAGCACTTCCTGCCGCCTAACAGCTGTTTGGAGGTGCTTAGCGCTTTCCAGGAGGGAGGGGGAAGGAGCGGGTACACGGCGCGCTCAGGGGAGGAGGCAGAGAAGAGGCAGGGCAGGGGCGGGGACTTGGGGGAAGGGGGTGGAATGGGGGCAGTGCGATGGTGGTGCAGAGGCGGGAAGAGGTGGGGGGTGGGCGAGCACCCACCCAGCAGAGGGGAAGTCGGCGCCATAGGGGTGAGTGGCAGGTGGGCGAAGAGGTGAGTGGCAGGTGTGCGGGCGGGGAGGCAAGCGGTGGGTGGGGGACTGAGGAGGGACGCAGTAAGCCAGGAGCAGGCAGGGGGATGAGGAAGGGCGCAGTGGAAGGGCTGAGTGGGGAGGGGGCGGGACCTGGGGAAGAGTGGGGGCGGAGCCTGGGAGGAGCAGCGGTGGGCTGTGGGCGGGGCTGATGGCACCCCAGTGTGTCCCGATATTTAGTGTGGTGATCTGGTCACCCTACTCATGGCTACTGTAATCTGCACTTTTACTATGCTGTACGTGGCACTGCAGCCAATATCAGTGCTAGCCTGGGGTTGTTGGTAGACTCTGGGTACTTACAGGATGTATTGGTGGTT
Source organism: Lepidochelys olivacea (assembly GCF_965140295.1). Taxonomy (NCBI): domain Eukaryota; kingdom Metazoa; phylum Chordata; order Testudines; family Cheloniidae; genus Lepidochelys; species Lepidochelys olivacea. The sequence goes on along the minus strand of NC_140411.1, from coordinate 258,503,568 downwards.
AATATAATCTAAGGTTCCCTTGCCATAATGACATCATACTGACCATACATATGACAAGGAACCAGTATTCATTGGGATATATGCCACTTGATGTTCAGGTATATTCAGTGGTGAGCTGGAGCCGGTTCATACTGGTTCGCGCGAACCGGTTGCTAAATTTTGAAGCCGGTTTAGAACCGGTTGTTAAAGGGGTGGGCAAACTCCAGCCGTGGCCTGTGGGACCGTCCTGTCTGGCCCACCTGAGCTCTCGGCTGGGTAGGCTCCCCTGAGAATCCCTTTTTAATTTTTACTCACCCGGCGATGCTCTGGCTCTTCAGCAGCACTTCAGCGGCAGGCCCTTCACTCGCTCCAGGTCTTCAGCGGTGGGTCCTTCAGTGCCACCGAAGACCTGGAGCGACTGAAGGACTCGCCGCCGAAGTGCCACCGAAGACCCCGAGCAAGTGAAGGAACCGGTTCTTCAGCTTTTGGCAGCTCATCACTGGGTATATTGAACTGAATGTGGGAGCACTGTTTTCTTTACAAATTGGTCTCTAAGTGGATTGAATTTCTTTTCTGAATATGTTCCCTGTTCATTTTGCTCTGTTGCTGAATGTATTGACTCTTTATTTGATGACTGAATATAACCATACACTGCTTTTCCAACAACATGTGCAGAGAGAAGCCAGCATTCCAGCACTCCCCAGCATGCACGGCCAAAATAACATTGTACCTACGACACTATTAGACATAATACATTGTGCTGTCAGGATACGTGCATAGATGAATAATTTCTTATCAGCCATGTCTGATTTGCCTCAGTTACTTTGTTTTTCCCCCTCTCTCCTGAGATTTGGAACTACATTCCCGTTAGCCATTCATCTACTGTCTAGCTACTGATAGCCCCAGCTCCCCAAGCCACTGTGCTACGTAATATAAAGATCTTTCACATCCAGCTAGGTTTAGAAGATCTTTATAATTATTGTTTTATTGGATCACTGAATTATAACTCTGTGCATGTGCTGGACAAAAACTGCATCAACCCTGCTGGTAATGTCTACCTTACAATACTTAGTAGAAGAGTTGATGTATTACCAGATGGCTGCTTTGAAACTGCACCACATTCTGCCCAGGACTGCTGGTCTGATGGGCTTTCACTGGTACAGAATCAGGCTATCCTTCTTGGAGATATGCTTCAAGGTTAGCTGAAGGAGTTCATCAAGAAATCATAGATTCATGAATCATAATGCCAGAAAGGACCACTGTGATCATCTAGTCTGACCTTCTGTATAACACCTTTCCTGAGTTAACTCTCATTTGAACTACAGCATATCTTTTAGTAAAACATCCAATCTTGATTTAAAGATTTTTCCAGTGATTCCATGCTTTTGAAGCTGCTTTGTCTTTGTATGCTGCTCCAAAAGAGACAAAGAGTTGATCAAGCAAGCTGAATGTTTTTGTCCTCCTCAAGTAATGTTTAATGGTTCTGTTTGCATCAAGCAGCGAGTGCATGATCCTTTCCATGTTACATTACATACTGGGAGAAGAGAAAACATGAGGGACTATTGAGTAATACTAAAGATGGAATTTTGCTTTGGGTTGACACAGGGCACAATTTTCAAGATTGCTTTGCCAGGGTGCAATGCAGCTAGTGGGAATTTGCAGAAAAACACTGCAGTTTCTCTCAGGCTTCTGGCTAAGGTAATCACAACCCAAAAACACTACCTTGAACAAAAGAAAGTTTCAGGGCCTGGTTCTGCCACCGTTCCTCACACTGAGTTCAATGGTGCTATTTCCAGCGTGAGACCCTAGTTGACATGAGTAAGGATGGAAGAACCATGTCCTAAAGAAATATTGTAGTGACCTTCAGTTCAAAAGGAGGAGTGGCAATGTCTTTTGAACACCAGACTGAGTCACTACCATGGAATCTTGGCTTTAGATGCATGACTGCTTATAAAAAACTCTTGACTGAGGCAAAAGGTCCTACAGAGAAGCCCCCATCAGTAGAGCCTTTAATAATGCTAAATGCAGAAGCTTGGCCCTTTAAGGTCCTAAGAATTAGAATTTTCTTTAGGTAACATTAGGGAAATTTTAAAAATTCAGCTATCTGGCACATGAAGGAGGAAATACACCTATCAACATACCATGAGAAGGTTCTTCACACAAGGTAGTGCTCATCACTGGTCGGTTGTTTCTGATTGAATGAATTACTTGAATGAATATTGACTGAGGCAGATTATACTTGGGGCTTCACTCAGCCTCTCACAATCAGTGCCTACAGGGACAGGCTGCTGAGATACAGTAGAAGACCAGCCCATGAGACAACAGTTTGTCCACGTGAGGAAGAAACCAGAGCATAGCTAGGGTCAACAGAGCCAGATAGGCAAAACAGCTTCTTTGCAATCTGAGGCTAAGATAATCAGTTTATATTCTCTCCCATTAGTCTTCTGAGCACCTTGGCAATGCAGATAAAAGAAGGAAAGGCCTAGAGAAGGCTGTGATTTGTAGCAACAGAGACCATTTTATCAGTATAACCTCGTATCTATTGTAGAACAGAGGCACTTTGCAGTTGTGGCAAACCTGTCTATCATAGATTCTTGCTCTAGATTTGTCTCACCCTGGTTTCTCCATGACTCACCTTACTTCACCTGTAGTCACACAGAAATCAATGGCACTACTCATGGAATAAGACTCAACTGAGATTGAAGAAGAGTCAGAGAATCAGGCCCCAGTGAAATATTTCTAAATTAAGATTGCACTTTCCAGGACCTATGCTAGAATAGCGGGCACAATCTGTTGTGAGGCTGAGTTGGTTCCCCAAATACCTGGGTTGCTTTGAGAAATAAGAGAACCATTTTTCCCCATTTCAAGAGGAGTAATCTTTCCCTTAGCAAAGCTACCCTGTCCCTCCTGAATTATTGAGGTTAGCCACCATCACAGCACTGTCTGAACTGACTTGGACTGGATCCTGTAAAATCTATAGCCTGAAATCTAATAGCACAGAGTGAATGGCTTTCATTTATAGCCGCCTGGTATAAAGGTGTTTAACTACTTGCCCTGTGCTGACATCTGGATCATATGGTCTCCTATCTGAGGATAACAGCTCCTTTTGTTCCTGTGAAACCTCAAGGGAGATATGGATTCCTCTTTGACCTTGTTAAAAGGTCTCTTTGGTGACGAAGGCCTGCAAGACTTCTTGCCATGACACCAGGATGTTTTGCTTGAGGAATGAGTTTGTTGCTTTTATGGCACTCAGAGGGGGACGAAGTCCCAAGGTAAAGCTGAGTGGGAAAGGCAGGGGCTCGTGCAGCAGCTGCAGAACATTTAGCTTCTTTGTTGAGGTAGCTTACCAGTTCCAGAGCAAAGGATGCAAAGGGGAAGGCAAGGAGACAGGGCAGGTTGCTGAGTGGGCCTGGCAGTAGTAGTGAAACTATCTGAGTGTGCTGTGGAGGTACCCTTGGTGACAACACAGCAAGGAGCTGCTCACACGAAGGGTTCACCTTAGTTAGGCCTGTCAAAATTTAGCAGGGGACCTGTCTACTGTACTAGGCTCTGGAGATGGCTTGGTTGTGAGCGGGAGATCCGAGCCCATGCACTCCAGGCACATAGTAGCTTCGGAATCTGGCCACCGTGGGCAGAGCAGAAGGTAAACAGCTTCTTATTTTTCTCCAGGGATCTTCTTCTGAAACCCAGAGTGCGCTGTGCACCAGCAACTGCTCCTCACTAAGGAACAGCACAAACTGGTGTACACTAGCAACAGCGACCCCATCAGCCAGAGTCTTTTCTTTCTTCTGATTCATTTATTTATCTGTAATCACCTGAGGACCGAGGGAACCCCCCCGGTATAAAGGGCTGTTGTTCAGTGCAGAAACAGATACACTTCTGGCTCACAGCTGAAAGAAACCCAACAGAACAACAAAAGAGCAGCCTGAATTTTTCCACACTTCAAAAAGGTTTGGGATTGTCAAAGTCAGATTCAGGACTCACATAATTTGTCAGACCACTCTGTTTATTAGCAAAGAGCCTTGCTAATGCACCCAGATGTGAGCCCCTCTCTGAGGCCCAAGATAACCTATTTATACAGCTAAGCCAAAGTCAATTTAACATAAGAGACAAAAGAAAGCAGAAACTGACAAATATACATACATATCTTATTTGCATACTAATGTTTACCAATCTCCTAGCTCAGTAGGAGCTCTAAGTTAATTAGTTTGAGGACCCATTGTCTCACACTCCTTAATGTTTCTCTTCCTGACAACTATATTTCAACAAATCCTTCAAGTAGCATTTCTTTAATGAATTATAATTTCAATATAATTCATTCTACTTTCACAACCCCTCCTTTTGTTCCACTTTCACAACCCCTCCTTTTGGTCAAGCTACACAATGACCAACAATTACTGGGTTCCACATATCAAGCGCTCTTTATCTCTTTGTTCATCAGTGATATTTAAAATCATCAAATTAGCACTCTGGTTTGGGGCAGCTATCTGTGTAGCATGTCTGACACAATTTTGGATACAACAGGAAAGTAACTGAAAACATACAAAAATTATTAGGATTCCAAACAGGAAAGTTAGGGCTCCCTGAAACAACCAGTTTCCTATGCCAGAGAAATTGAAAAGGTTACTTAGCCACTTCCATAAAGAACTTGGCTTTTCGTGGGGAAGATATGCGATTTGTTCTAAGTGGCTAGCACGATCTATTTCCTCATTGGTGTTGTCTGGTGTATACACACAGCAGTCTTTTCCAATGAGAGCACAAGTCCCTCCTTTTGCCGCCAGCACTATGTCCAATGCCTGACAGTTTTGGAGGGCCATCTGTCGGATTGCCCCTGTTTCTTTGGCCAGGGCTCTTAAACTTTCTCCGGTTTCATTTGCCATTATTTCAACTACTGCTTGTAACCTTAGGAGCCTTTTTGCATGGTGTATTACTCCCCCTAATGGTATTAAGGAACGGCTGCTCTTCCCAGGTTAAGGGGCTTATGTTATTTACATACCATTGGGCATCTGTTAAGTCCCTTCTTTTTTGCCTGAAATTGCGGAGGCATTCTCGAGGGAAGGTTCCTAGCACTCGTAATTGTGGGAAGAGTCGGGCAGGATAACAGATTCCTGACCAATTAGCTGGTAGTGCGGTATAAGCTCTGGTCCCACACACCCAGTGATGGCCTATTAAGGCCAGGAAGGGTCGGTTGCACCCATTTGTCATATAGGTGTTTGCAAAGGAGGAGTAGTATCCCCTAAAGGGTACAGGATAATTCTCCTTACGAGGAGTGGTGTTATTTGCATGACATTGAAAGATTGTATTGTTTTCACTAATGTTACTGTAGGGGGAATATGAGATTGATTTCTCTGTTTGATCCCAGGTTGAGAAAAAATTCATATCTCCATACCCGGCCCGCCACTTTTTAGTTTTGTTTGAATAATCCCGTACACCATTGGCCACAATATGCTGAAGGCAACGGCTTTTCCCCAGATCCAGCCCTGTCCCATTACACACCCAACACCAATGACCTTTTCCCTCCACCACACTTATCCATTTAGTTGCATTTATTCCCACCGCTTCCCAAGTGTCATTGCTGATCCATATTTTGTTAAATGGACGAAGCCCTCCAGTGAGATCTGGGGACTTGAGTGGGATAGCCAGGACAGGAATACCAGTTTGAGAGTGGGCTGGGATGTGGCTACAGACCCAGCAATTAGAAATATTAAGGGTCTGAGCTACCCACACCTGCTGCTGGATAAAATAATTGTCATCGTGGTCTCCCCAGACCGTAAGATACCAGCAGCTGAGGAACAGCGTCTGCTTCTGGCAACCCTTATGAGAGCGTAGATTGTAAGGTATTGCAAACTGTTCCTCTACGTCTTCTTCTGGAGTCAAAATTGACTCTGCGTTGTCCTGAGGTGATGATTGGTTCTCTGGGGATGGTGCCTTCTTACACTGTGAAGCATGTATCCACGCTGCAATGCCAGATAGTTTAACAGCTGTCTGTGTAGTAAGCAGTACCTGATGAGGACCCTTCCACCGGGGCTCCAAGGTGTGCTTTCGATGATGGCGCTGTAGGTAGACCCAATCACCTGGCTCGAGGTTGTGGCAAGCGTCGGAGGTGGGTTCCGTGGGCCAGGCGACTCGAACCTGTGAATGGAAGTGACTTACAGCTTGCATTAGTCCCTTGCAATACTGAAGGAGCGCACTGTGAGTCAAGTTCAAATCTGGAACGGGAGTAATGGTAGTCATAGCTCGCATAGGGCGTCCCATAACAATTTCAAAGGGACTTAATTTATGCCTTTGGGATGGAGTGGATCTCATGTCCGTAAGGGCTAATGGTAAGGCTACTGGCCAGCTTAATCCTGTAGAGTTACAAATTTTAGCAAGCTTATTCTTAAGTACACCATTTCATCTTTCAACTGCAGCTGCACTCTGTGGGTGGTAGGGACAGTGCAACAGGTGTTTGATATGCAATATACGGTCCAGGTGTTGAACAAGTTGTCCAGTAAAATGTGTACCCCAATCACTGGACAGAGTAGCAGGAATTCCCTTGACAGGCATAATATGATTTAACAAACATTTGGCAACAGTGAGTCAGCCTTGCGACAAGGAAAGGCTTCAATCCAACTGGAGAATAAACATACCATAACCAATATAAATTCATATTGTTGACACTTAGGCATTTGTGCAAGAACGGTGCTTGAGGCAGGCCCTGGGCCACTTTTACAGGTTTACCAATATTATGGCTTTGGCAAATGGTACAGGCCGCACAGTGGCTGGTTGCAAAAGAGCTACAATGGGGGGGGGGGCACCATCCTGTCTTAGTTACAGCAGAGACCATCCCTTCCTTTCCGACATGCGAAACACCGTGTAGCAGGGCGGCCAGAGATGGGTAGAGTGAAAAGGGAGCTACAAAGGCGCCAGCAGGCGAGCACCAAAAGAAATCGGGATGTAGAGAGCAACCTTGGGCAACCCAGGATTCTTTCTCGGTTTCTGGGGCAGAGTCTTGGAGCAGGGTGAGGTCAGTGAGGGACCAGGAGGGTAACAGGAGAGCAGAGAACAAGGGAATCAGACATTTCGACTAGGTGCGCTGCAGCAGCCACAGCACGCAGGCAGGGGGGTAAGCCTTGGGCAACAGGGTCTAAAGTGGCAGAGAAATAAGCCACTGGGCGGTTCTTTTCTCCGTGCGTCTGAGTGAGAACTCCAGTGCACACCCAGATTGTTCGTGGCAGAAAAGGGTAAAAGGCTTAGAATGGTCAGGCAGCCCTAAGGCAGGGGCAGAAGCCAAACCCTGTTTGAGGGAAACGAAAGCAGAATTGGCCTCAGGGGGCCACGGCATGGGGTCAGGCACAGAGAATCGAGTGAGTTCCTGGAGAGGTTTTGCAAGGGAGCCATGGGGATAGGAACCCCTCGGTCAGCCGATCCCCAGACAGAGACAGCGCCCAGACTCAAACACACCATAGGGAGGACGGATAGACACAGAGACAAGACAGTCCTCAGTCCGGACAAAACACAGAAATAATTACCTGACCAGATTCCTGATGTCAGATCCTGGGATCCCTACCAGAACAGAGTGGGAACCAACAGGTTTGATGGCGTAGACTTCACTGTGGTCATGCACCCTTCCGTTCTGGCGGAGGACCGCTCGGGCCAAATGCCCAGGTGCCTGCTTGCCATGGCCGTCCTAAGAACAGTCAGGAGTCACACGGCCCCAGTGAAGACGGTTGCCATCTCGGTGGAATATTTGACAATCTCCAAATTGTCAAAGTCAGATTCAGGACTCATGTAATTTGTCAGACCACTCTGTTTATTAGCAAAGAGCCTTGCTAATGCACCCAGATGTGAGCCCCTCTCTGAGGCCCAAGATAACCTATTTATACAGCTAAGCCAAAGCCAATTTAACATAAGAGACAAAAGAAAGCAGAAACTGACAAATATACATACGTATCTTATTTGCATACTAATGTTTACCAATCTCCTAGCTCAGTAGGAGCTCTAAGTTAATTAGTTTGAGGACCCATTGTCTCACACTCCTTAATGTTTCTCTTCCTGACAACTATATTTCAACAAACCCTTCAAGTAGCATTTCTTTAATGAATTATAATTTTAATATAATTCATTCTACTTTCACAGGATCAAGGTTTGGGTGGTACTTTATTCAAATCAAAACACCCGATCCCTAACCACTTATTTAGATTGTCTTTAGCTATCTTGTAAAAGCCAGTTATACAAATACAAAGGTGCCTTATATAGGTATAGCTTATTCTCCTTTCCATATGGGAATAAGCTATACAGGTATAAACACCTTTATACCAGTACTGGATAACTCTGTCTGAACTGGGGAGAAGTGGATGTTGAATCACTCTCACTATATTGGTATATAGACAAAGCAGTACAACTTTCTGGTGCAGAAAAGGCCCCAGTTTGCTAATTTTACAAAGCCTTATGGCTAATTTTCTAGTGTGGCCTATTCTATCAGCATTGCACTCAGTATACACCTGTGACCTGCCTCACCTGCTGCCCCTTCATGACTTCATCCTCTCTGCTAGAGAAAATAAACTTGGTGAGTGAATCCACCCCAAACAAACAACCTGATCCCACTCCCAGCTGCCAAAACTTTTGTTACAAGTATGGGTGGTGGAAATTTGCCTGAGGCCCCCATAGCTTACTACGCAGAGGGTGACTTACTGTCTAAAACCTAGGCTGGGCTTTGTTTTAGAGCAGGGGACTGGGAGTCAGAGTGGATTCTGTTCCAAGTTTGCTACTGATTTGCTTTGTGATCTCTCTGCCTCAGCTTCCCCATCTGTAAAATGGACATAATAATCCCTCCCTCCCAGGGATGTTGTGAGGGTTAGTTTCTAAATCTGGAGAAAGCTCTTTGAGAGAATCAGGTAAAAGGTGATAGAGGAGTGCAAGTATCATCAGCTTGGCTTCATCTGCCAGTGGAAGTCATCCACATGGCAACATACTCAGGCTCAAAAAAAATGGAAAAGCTTTGGCTCTTTACAAACATACCCTTACTGTGTCCTCTAAAATAGCTGTGTTTGCAAGCGAATGACACCAAAGCTCAAGAACTGATTCCTCTTCCCCCCAAAGGAGAATGCTGTTCTTCAGTTATAGACCATGGTAGATGAAGGGAACTAACGGGTCTGCTGGAATGCAGAATGAAAATGGGGAGAAGAAATAAACACAGGTCTCTGTGCCTGAAAGATATCTAGTCTAGCTGCTCATCGCCTGGACCTCGGTAGTGCCAGTGCTTTGAACCCGACAGAAATGTGGCAAGACTCTGAATATTGTGTGAATCTGTACACACACACGGGTCCCTGGGCGACTGCCTCTGGACAATCCACAGCTACATACAGATGCCCCTGAAGAATACTCTCTCACACACGCAGGTTTAAGGGCATTCAACACTGGCATCCCAAGGCTTTTACTCCTTTTAAGATGTGAGGATGAAACCAAAATAATCCCTCAACCCATGATATTTTCTGAATGAGATGTCTGCGGCTGGCATAGTATCTGAAGAACCCAGCCCCTGAGTGGCTGCCAATGTCTGCCTGGGTGCTCTCACCCCTCTTGCCAGTGCTTTATTTAGTTTTCCAGATTTCACGGCAAACAGCTTGTTTATTACCATAAGATGCTCCCTGGGAATCATAAAAAGAAAAGGAGGACTTGTGGCACCTTAGAGACTAACCAATTGATTTGAGCATAAGCTTTCGTGAGCTACAGCTCACTTCATTGGATGCATCCGATGAAGTGAGCTGCAGCTCACAAAAGCTTATGCTCAAATAAATTTGTTAGTCTCCAAGGTGCCACAAGTCCTCCTTTTCTTTTTGCGAATACAGACTAACACAGCTGCTACTCTGAAACCTGGGAATCATGCGAGGCCTGCGGGGAAGGAGGGAAAAAAACACATACTTCCGTGCTGGGTGCTAGCATGACCAGACAGCAAATGTGAAAAATCGGGACAGGGGGTGGGGGGTAATAGAAGCCTATATAAGAAAAAGACCAAAAAATCGGGACGTCCCTATAAAATCGGGACATCTGGTCACCCTACTGGGTGCTGAGCATCCTTTGCAGCACGAAGGGAATTTCCCTGCAAGGCGCTGAGAATAGAGAGAGGCATTTTCCGAATGAGAAGAGAGAAATGAATGGGAGGGTTGGGGAAAAGAGAAAATGAGATGGAAGGAAAAGGCAAAATAATCCTGTTTCTAAGGCACACAGTGAAATGACTCTTCTCCCCAAAAGGGCTTTATTTCAAGCCAATGGGTTGTGGAGTCCTGGGAAGTGGACACGTCTAGTGCAGGGAGGCGAGAGTTGGGGGATAGGGGCAATGCCCCCCAGCTTCAGCTCCCTCTCTCTCTGCCCAGAGTTCTGCTGAATGTGACATTTTTGCCCAGTGCCTCACACACAAAACTCTGCTGCTAATTTTATGCCCAGGGTTCTGTTGCTGTGTAATTTGAGGCCACAGACTCCTCCAGCAGCCTGTCAGCCAGGGTGCACACCACTTCCAAAGTGACTCCTGCTGCCCAGGAGTGGGGGAGGGGAAGGAGCCAGGCAAGAGATAAGCCTTGTGTGGGCTGTATGGCTGACTATAGTCTAGAGCAGGGGTGGGCAAACTTTTTGGCCTGAGGGCCACATCGGGGTTGCAAAACTGTACGGAGAGCCGGGTAGGGAAGACTGTGCCTCCCCAAACAGACTGGCCCCCACCCCCTATCCGCCCCCTCCCATTTCCCACCCCCTGACTTCCCACTCAGAACCCCCGACCCATCCAACCCCCCCATGCTCCTTGTCCCCTGACCCCCCCGCAGGACCCTACCCCCTATCTAACCCCCCCTGCTCCTTGACCCCTGACTTCCCTGACCCCTATCCACACCCCCGCCCCCTGACAGGCCCCCCGGGACTCCACGCCTATCCAACCCCCCCACCCCGCTCCCTGTTTGCCCCCGCCCCCAGAACCTCTGCTCCATCCAACCGCCCCTGTCTGGGGCCCCTTATCCAACCCCCGCCCCCCCACTGTGCCGCTCAGAGCGACAGGAGCTCGCAGCCGCGCAACCCGGCCAGAGCCAGCCACGCCACCACGCTGCCCAGCAGGAGCGGCTGGCCAGAGCGCTGGCGGTGCGGTGAGGTGAGGCTGCAGGGGAGGGAGGACAGCAGGGGAGGGGTTGGGGGCTGGCCTCCCAGGCTGGGCGCTCCGGAGCTGGAGCACCCACAGGGAAAAATGAGCAGGTGCTCCGCACCCACTGGCAGCCAAACTCCGCCCCCCTCCCTTGAGCGCGCTGCATTCCTGCTCCTCCCCCTCTCTCCCACCCTCCCTCCCAGCACTTCTGTCCGCCCCAAAACAGCTCAAAGGAGGAGGCAGGGAAGAGGCGGGGCAGGGACTTGGGGAAGGGGGTGGAATGGGGGTGGGGTGGAAGCAGAGCAGGGGTGAGAAGAGGCAGGGCTGGGATGGGAACTTGGGGGAAGGAATGGAGTGGGGGCAGGGCCAGGGGCAGAGGGGGGTTGAGCACCCACCGGCTGGAGCAGAAGTTGGCGCCTATGCCTTTGTCCCCCTCCTTCCATGACAAGCAGCCTTGCCATTCTCTGCTGATTATCTTACGCAGGATCCACACTTTCTAGGAAAGTGGAGGAAGCACTGAATTAAACCCAGATTCCACACCGCTTTCGCCTCCCCTGCAGCTGACACTGCAAAATGGAGACCACCCAGCACTGCTCTCCTCTTCCCACTCCCAGTTCCCTTCCTCTTTAATGCACCAGCCAGCAGATGGAAAAGGGGAACGACATGTTAAAGAGAAGAAAACAGACCATGACAGCAGAAGAAATGGAGGGGACACCCAGTCCCCTCCCAGTTGGTACGTATCAGGCTCCTTTTCTTTCCAAAAAGATCATGGGTTTGCACTGTTCAGGTAGCAGGAAGCAAATCGTCCCCCTCCACATGCTCCATTCTAGGCCCTTGTGACCAACACACCATTGTAATTCACCATTGTATTCACACCCAACACACCATTGTAATAATCGCTGTCCAAAATATGCGTTGTGAGGTATCATTTGACAACTAATAACTCACTGGTCAATAATATCATGGTGACATGAGTAGCAACATTATATGTAAAGTTATGCATTCCCTCTGAATGATGTTGGTAGCATATGTTCAAATTCACATAGCTCTGATTAGGAAGGGGCGGTTAAACAGATCTATCTTAAACCGTGGAATGTGTGTTTACCTCAATTTACATATAGGTAGTAAACAAAGAGCTTGAGACAGCCGGGGGCAGGAACAGACCGGCCTGCATTTTAGCAAACAACAGCATGGAACCTCTTCCACCATGAGACTCTTTGTCTGCATCCTCATAGTGGGAATTAACTTTATCTAGGGGGAACCCTCAGGAAAATGCATTTGAAAGAGTGACTGCACTGTAAAAGTGAGGGGCAAAAACACCCCATGGTACCTCTCCCTATCTCTCTCTCTCACTTTGGGAGAGATCCTGACCTGAAATTTGGCCATCCTTGTTGCTGGGAGCACATAGTAAGGATTTTATCTTGAGCCAAGTCTTAGCTTGTTAAGTTTTACCACTAGAAAGCATTTTATCTTTATTTCTCTTGTAACCATGTCTGATTTTAATGGCTTGAACTTGTACTCACTTAAAATCTCTCTCTTTGTAGATAAAAACCCTTGTTTTAGTCTTAATCAAACTAATCTAGTGCTGTGTTTAAACTGAAATGTTGGGAAACTCCAATTAAAGTAGCAAATTGTTGTATATTGACCCCTTACCAGGGCAATAGACTTATGATATCTGAACTGTCCAGGAGAGGGCTGGACAGTGCAGAACACATGTCTTTGGGGAAAATTCAGAACTGGGAGTGTGTTGTGGTCACCCTGCAAGTAGTAACCGAGGCTGCTGGGCTCAGTGTTGCTGGCAGGCTGTAGCTATCCACAGATACTCAGTGTGACCTGCATGCTGGCTGGCTGTTTATGAGGAACCCAGGTGGGACTTGCACCAAAGAATTGTGAGGCACCCCGGGTTGCAGGGCAGTTGGTGACAATCCCTCACTTGTCTGGACTGCACCCCAAAATGTGATAGTGGCGTAGTCTAAACAGGATTTATATACAGCTTGCTATTTGAACTGAGAGTTACACTTTAAGCACGAGTGTAACGGTTTAAGTGAGTCTCAAGTGTGGTGGCTGGGAACAGTCAAAGAAAGGCTACAGTTTGTTGTTTTCTGTTTGTTTATTTCAAATGAAAGACAGAGAATAGAAGCAGGGGCAAGATGAGCAAATAAACATATGCCAAATGCACCAAAAAATAGAAGAATTGTGTTCAGATCACTGCTTATTCCATGCTGGAAAAAAGCCAGAGGACTTAAGAAGCCTCCTCATGGATTATGACAAAGCCAAGGGAGGGCATGCAGCTTGCCTGGACTCATCTGAGGTCCCAGAGTCTACAGCTTCAGGAAGAAATAGATCCGCCGGCTTACAAGTTAGCCCCGAATGGATGCAGCAGTAGCGAAAGAAACTGCAGTTGGAAACCCTTTGGATCCAACATGAATGGGAAGAGAATGAAAAGAAACTAGAAGAGGACAATAAGAAATGTCAATGTGAAATCAAGATGTGGGAACTAAGGGTGGACAATCCTCAAGCAATGATCAATCCTACCCAAGAAACCCCCAGCATTGTGCCCTGCATACAAAGAAACAGACTGTATTGAAGAAAGGCTATGAGAAGTATCAATGGCAACTGGGAACCACATCCTACCCAAAGAGGGAAGAAATGTATCCTTGTGGTAGTGAACTTTGCCACTAGCTATCCTGAAGCAGTTGCTCTAACACAGGGGCTGATTCTGTGGCAAAAGCCCTTTTCCCTATTTTTAGCACAATGGGTTTCCCTAAAGAGATTTTATCTGACTGTGGGTCAAATTTCATGTCTCAGCTGTTTACTGAATTCTGGAAGTTGTGTGGGGTGAATCAAAGCTGCACCACATCACCCAGAGACAAATGCACTAGTGGAGAGGTTTAGTGGAACTCTGAAATCTATGCTGGGAATGTATGCAAATAAGAGAGTTCAAGACTGGGGTGAAATGCTACCCTATTTGCAATTCATTTATGGGAGGTGACCCAAGAAACAAGCAGATTCTCCCCATTTGATATCCTATGCAGAAGGGAAAGTGAGGGGACCCCTAGATCTCCTCAGAGACTCCTGGGAAGAGGACACTGAGGCTAAGGGAGAACCAGTAACTGAATATGTACAAAGGTTCAGAAAAGAGTTAAAAGATATTACGGGTATTGTTGAGACTAACATCAGGGGTAGTCAGTCCAAACAAAAGGAGTGGCCTGACCTACATACTTGTAAACAGTCTTTTGAAATAGGGGACTTGGTGATAGTATTAAACCCTGTGAAAAAAATACAAAATGCAAAATTCTTGGGAAGGATCTTTACAGGTGATAGAAGAAGTGAATAAAAATACATATCATGTTAAAAGGCCTCATGGTAATGCTGACCCACATCTGGTGTATGTAAACAAACTTAAAGCTTATCACAGCAGAGAAGTCATGGTAAACATAGAATCATAGAATATCAGGGTTGGAAGGGACCCCAGAAGGTCATCTAGTCCAACCCCCTGCTCAAAGCAGGACCAATTCCCAGTTAAATCATCCCAGCCAGGGCTTTGTCAAGCCTGACCTTAAAAACCTCTAAGGAAGGAGATTCTACCACCTCCCTAGGTAATGCATTCCAGTGTTTCACCACCCTCTTAGTGAAAAAGTTTTTCCTAATATCCAATCTAAACCTCCCCCACTGCAACTTGAGACCATTACTCCTCGTTCTGTCATCTGCTACCATTGAGAACAGTCTAGAGCCATCCTCTTTGGAACCCCCTTTCAGGTAGTTGAAAGCAGCTATCAAATCCCCCCTCATTCTTCTCTTCTGCAGGCTAAACAATCCCAGCTCCCTCAGCCTCTCCTCATAACTCATGTGTTCCAGTCCCCTAATCATTTTTGTTGCCCTTCACTGGACTCTCTCCAATTTATCCACATCCTTCTTGAAGTGTGGGGCCCAAAACTGGACACAGTACTCCAGATGAGGCCTCACCAATGTCGAATAGAGGGGAACGATCACGTCCCTCGATCTGCTCGCTATGCCCCTACTTATACATCCCAAAATGCCATTGGCCTTCTTGGCAACAAGGGCACACTGCTGACTCATATCCAGCTTCTCGTCCACTGTCACCCCTAGGTCCTTTTCCGCAGAACTGCTGCCTAGCCATTCGGTCCCTAGTCTGTAGCTGTGCATTGGGTTCTTCCGTCCTAAGTGCAGGACCCTGCACTTATCCTTATTGAACCTCATCAGATTTCTTTTGGCCCAATCCTCCAATTTGTCTAGGTCTTTCTGTATCCTATCCCTCCCCTCCAGCGTATCTACCACTCCTCCCAGTTTAGTATCATCCGCAAATTTGCTGAGAGTGCAATCCACATCATCCTCCAGATCATTTATGAAGATATTGAACAAAACTGGCCCCAGGACCGACCCTTGGGGTACTCCACTTGATACCGGCTGCCAACTAGATATGGAACCATTGATCACTACCCGTTGAGCCCGACAATCTAGCCAGCTTTCTACCCACCTTGTAGTGCATTCATCCAGCCCATACTTCCTTAACTTGCTGACAAGAATACTGTGGGAGACCGTGTCAAAAGCTTTGCTAAAGTCAAGAAACAATACATCCACTGCTTTCCCTTCATCCACAGAACCAGTAATCTCATCATAAAAGGCGATTAGATTAGTCAGGCATGACCTTCCCTTGGTGAATCCATGCTGGCTGTTCCTGATCACTTTCCTCTCATGCAAGTGCTTCAGGATTGATTCTTTGAGGACCTGCTCCATGATTTTTCCAGGGACTGAAGTGAGGCTGACTGGCCTGTAGTTCCCAGGATCCTCCTTCTTCCCTTTTTTAAAGATTGGCACTACATTAGCCTTTTTCCAGTCATCCGGGACTTCCCCGGTTCGCCACGAGTTTTCAAAGATAATGGCCAATGGCTCTGCAATCACAGCCGCCAATTCCTTCAGCACTCTCGGATGCAACTCGTCCGGCCCCATGGACTTGTGCACGTCCAGCTTTTCTAAATAGTCCCTAACCACCTCTATCTCCACAGAGGGCTGGCCATCTCTTCCCCATTTTGTGATGCCCAGCACAGCAGTCTGGGAGCTGACCTTGTTAGTGAAAACAGAGACAAAAAAAGCATTGAGTACATTAGCTTTTTCCACATCCTCTGTCACTAGGTTGCCTCCCTTATTCAGTAAGGGGCCCACACATTCCTTGGCTTTCTTCTTGTTGCCAACATACCTGAAAAAACCCTTCTTGTTACTCTTGACATCTCTGGCTAGCTGCAGCTCCAGGTGCGATTTGGCCCTCCTGATAACATTCCTACATGCCCGAGCAATATTTTTATACTCTTCCCTGGTCATATGTCCAACCTTCCACTTCTTGTAAGCTTCTTTTTTATGTTTAAGATCCGCTAGGATTTCACCATTAAGCCAAGCTGGTCGCCTGCCATATTTACTATTCTTTCGACTCATCGGGATGGTTTGTCCCTGTAACCTCAACAGGGATTCCTTGAAATACAGCCAGCTCTCCTGGACTCCTTTCCCCTTCAAGTTAGTCCCCCAGGGGATCCTGGCCATCCGTTCCCTAAGGGAGTCGAAGTCTGCTTTCCTGAAGTCCAGGGTCCGTATCCTGCTGCTTACCTTTCTTCCCTGCGTCAGGATCCTGAACTCAACCAACTCATGGTCACTGCCTCCCAGATTCCCATCCACTTTTGCTTCCCCCACTAATTCTACCTGGTTTGTGAGCAGCAGGTCAAGAAAAGCGCCCCCCCTAGTTGGCTCCTCTAGCACTTGCGCCAGGAAATTGTCCCCTACGCTTTCCAAAAACTTCCTGGATTGTCTATGCACCACTGTATTGCTCTCCCAGCAGATATCAGGAAAATTAAAGTCACCCAGGAGAATCAGGGCATGCGATCTAGTAGCTTCCGTGAGCTGCCGGAAGAAAGCCTCATCTACCTCATCCCCCTGGTCCGGTGGTCTATAGCATGATCTGTTGTGTAGAAGGGGAAACTGAGGCACACTGCCTCATTGATTTGTCCAGCTTGACAAAGCCCTGGCTGGGATGATTTAGTTGGGGATTGGTCCTGCTTTGAGCAGGGGGTTGGACTAAATGACCTCCTGAGGTTCCTTCCAACCCTAATCTTGTATGATTCTATGATTTGATGATTGAAGACCAAACTGACTTATCTCTGGAAAGCATCAATATCTGCAGTGAGTTAACACCAGTTGAAAAGGCAGAGGTGTTACCTGTGCTGCAAGAACCCAGAGAAGTGTTTTCCAGCAAGCTGAGGAAGACTCACTTGTTGATTGATAAAATCATTACTGGAGGAGCATAGCCATCTCCCAGCAGAGCAAGGTGCAAGAGCAAATTCACACAGAAATACAAAGCATGCTGGACCATGGAGTAATTAAAGAGTCTGCCAGCTCTTGGGCATCACCTGCGGTCTTGATCCCTAAGAACGACGACACTATGAGGTTTTGTGTTGATTGTAGGAAACTCAATGCTGTCAGAGTGCCAGATGCTTATCCTACGCCTAGAATTGATTAAATGCTGGATATCTTAAGCAAAGCTAAATATCTCAGCTCTTTTGGTTTAGTTAAGGAGTACTGGCAAATTCTTTTAAATGATGATGCACAGAAAAAAAGTCTGCTTTTATTACTGATATGGGACTGTATGCATTGAAAGTGATGCCATTTGGGTTAATAAATGCAGGAGCCACTTTTCAGAGGCTGGCCAACCAAGTATTAAATGGATTACAGGACTTTGCAAGGTCTCTGACCTGCTACCTCCAGGCCAGCCAGTGGCCTTTTTAGGCCCTACCAGCCCAAGAACTGATCTGAGCAGCACAGATACAAGAGTGTTTCAGTAAAGCCACCAGCAATGGTGGAAGGAGATCATCTCCCTTCTTCTCTTATTCTTTCTAAGCCAGCCCCTTCTGCATGCTGTAATGCCCAGGCACACCCACGCTGTCTCTCCCTTCCCCACCTTCACAGGGGAAAAATCAAATCAAATTAATGTACATTTGAGGCAAAACATCAACCTTTTCCTGCCTTTTTCAGTGCAGTGAATCCTTTGCAATAATAAGGTGTTGCCTTCATTATGACAATTCCTCCTCACAAGCACTCCTCCCAACCTCCTTTCTCCATCACTATGGACAGCACCTCCATCCTGCCTGTCACTCAGGCCTATAACCTGGGCATCATCTTTAACTTGGACCTATCTCTAGGTTCTCACACCTAGGCTATGGCTAAACCTTGCACATTCTTTCCATGACATCTCTAAAGTATGGCTTTTCCTATCCATCCCCACAGCTAAAACTCTTCTCAAGGCTCTCATCATCTTGCATCTTGATTACTGCAACATCCTTCTCCCTGACCTTCACAAATGCAATCCTGTATTGCTCACATTCATTCAGAATTCTGCTGTGAAGATCATTTTCCTAGCCTGTTGCCTTGATGATGTCTCCCCTCTCTTTGCATTCTTCTACTGGATCACACTTCTCTGTTGCATCAGCCACAAGCTGCTTGTCTTCACTTTCAAGGCCCTTCATGGCCTTTCCCCATCCTACCTACCATCTCTCATTCACTATTGAAATGTCAGCTCCCACCCCGGACACCAGCCTCCGTCACACACTTGTTACATTTTCAAACAAGCACTTTTGTGTTTTCTCCCATGCTGCTCTCACATTTGGGAGGAGCTCCCCATAAATATTTGCAAAGCCGTCTCATTATCCACCTTCAAATCCCTCCTCAAAACTCTCCTGTGCTGTGATGCCTACAAAAAACTTGACAACAGTTAGGCCACTGTTGCACTGAGACCATTTCCTATCATGCTGAACAATATTTTCTCCTAGTTTCCTTTGTACTACCCCATCTGTCTATATCCATCTGTCGTCTCTTGTCTTATGCTTAGATTAGAAGGACTTTGGGGCCGGGATTGTTTTTTGTTCTGTTTGTACGTGCCGAGCACAATAAGGTCCTGGTCCATGACTGGGGCTCCTAGGTGCTACAGTAATAGAAATAAATAAATAATGATATTTAGGGTAAACTCATGATTTTGCTTAAGGAAGAGGAGATATGATATCCCCTGGATGAAACTATTGAGTCTCTATGAGAAAATCCTATCATGTATTTTTTTTATTTATTCATTGACGTAGTGATTAACACAACAGTAGATAAGCACTTTCCATAAAATGCACAAATCATCAGGCATTGACCCAATAAGTGTCCATCAGTGTCCCACAAGTTACTAAGAATTCACCTGCCACAAACATCCAACCAGAAAGAAACAAATCCCAACAAAGGCTTGGCTGAGCAAATGTGTTTTGCAGTTTTATCTGAAGATCATCCCAGGCAGATCATTGGGGAAGTGAATTCTAAAGACAAGAACCATAAATTGACAATGCCCTGCCACTGGCCATGAATAAATAATATCCAAGAACCATGCAGGAAATTCCCCCAGCTATTCTCAACCATCATGGTGGAACTCAGAGAAAGTGGTGATCACTTAGCCCTTTTCTACATTAGAAAGGGTTTGCCGGTATAGCTATACTGACAAACCCTCATAGTGGAGATGCAGCTTATACCAGCAAAAGATTTCTTTTGCCAGTATAGCTTATACCAGTTCCCCAAATGAAATAAGCTATGCCAGCACAAGGACTTTTTTGCCAGTATAACTGCATCTACACTAAGGCTTTTGTTGACATAGCTATGTCAATTTGGGGGGTGACTTTTTCACACTCCTGATTGACATCGGTATGCCAGCAGAGCCTTTGAGTATAGGCAGTTATGATAAGGTGGCCCCCGCCTAGAGCACCCTCCAGCAGCAGGCTGTGACTGAACAGGCCTGTCTGCCTCAGTTTCCCCTTGCAGAGTTCCCAGTAACTCCACACCAGGCTTTTTCTCTGTCTCAGTAATACCCATCTTTGAGGCCAGTTAATTACCAAAACATAGTCCACACAATATATAACAGAAGCCCCAAAACACAGTCCATTTATCACCCCCAGTGAATGTAGTCCTTAAAATCCCATATCCTTGTCCATCAATATAGCACATACCATGCTCCAGCATCTTCCACCACACCCTCCACTTTTGTCCTTTTGCCAGGACAGCCACCCAGCCCTTCCAGCTGGAATGCATCTCCTCTCGTCCCAGCGGGAGCCCCCAAAGCCTCGCTGCTGGGAGTTCATCCTCATCAAGAGAGCATCCCTCAGCTGTCTGGCTCCAGCTCTCCAACATAATGTCAGCAGGTAAGCCCCACTACTGCTCCCCCGCCTTCAGCTCTGTCCAGTTTAGAAGTCATCAGGAACACCCTGGGCTGCTCTCCGGTTTTCAGCGCTCTCCAGCCCTGCCTCTCTGGCTTAGGGAGGTCAGCCAGCAAACCCCTCTTGCTGTTCCCCTGCCTTCAGCTTCCCCATAGGAACCCCCTCACAGCTTCCTTCAGGGACCTCCCACAGTCTCCTGGTTTCTAGCGGCTTCCACCTACCAATTTTCTGACTCTCCTAGGCTGTTGTCAGGCAGCTCTCACTTGCCCCTTTTCCTGATTTACTCTCACTAACCGTCCTCAGGCACTCCCCCATTTATACAGCCCAGGTACCCTCTCTTAAAACCCAATCAGAAGGCAGCGGACAAGTCACAGGTGTACTGGCCTCTTTCCTCTCATAGGGTTGATGTCACCCTGTGGCACCAGGCCTTATACAACTGGTTCCAGACCTTTACACACAGCAAGAGGAATTAGAGTACAGGGACCTGACTGAGACCAAACATACCCTCTCCTGACCACTCTCTAAGTAAGACCTAGAGCATCTTTGGGGGTCATAGGTAACAGACTGTAAAGATTTTTAATGTTCAAAGCACAGTCATTGTAATTCCCTTCTCCATTCATTGTGAACTTTGAACCTGGGATGCAAGGGAGGAAAAGGTTAGGGTGAAGAACATGGTCACTCGTTCCTCATCCTGAGTGTGGTATAAATAAATGTCTGAGATAGAATAGATAGATAAATGCCCATGTTTGCTGGGAGACCTGCTACCCTGTCGACTGGAGAAAAAGAGGGGCGCAGGGGAGGAGAGAAAGGGAGAACGGACAAGGAAGAAAGAGGGAAGCAGGAAAGAAGAACATGAATGGAGAAGAAAGACAGGGATGTGGGGAAAGATAAAGTACAGAGAAGGAAGGGGAGAATCCATCCACTTCTCCAAAGGCATGTGTTGGGTTTCTAAACCTGACTACACATGTCCTGTTTGCTAATTTATGAGAGGCACAAAATTGGACCAAGTAGCAGCTGGGCTGTAAATCACTCCTCTTGGCTAAGCCATGCTGAACTAGATGTGCAGAGGGGGAGAGGGCTGAGTGAGTCAGAACCCAGAGCCTCCTCTTCTTTGAGTCATTGCTTGAGATATGTCCTCTAGGCTTCCAAGATCTACAGGTATCGTGAGATGACACTCATCCTTCCCTAGTTCTTTCTGATACAGGAGTAATGGAGCCTTGCATCTTTCCACTGCCTGACCCCCTGCTGCACCCTCCCACCCTCCTCAACACGCTTTTATCTCCATGGTACTAACAATCCTGCTGTTCCAGACGCTCTCTCCAATGCCTGTTTTTCCATTTCTTTCACTCCTTTCAATTGTCTACCTTCCTCCTCCTCTCCCTCTCTCTCCTTTTTCCTCCCTTGTTTCATTTCTCTCTTTCCACTTCTCTACCTCTCTCTTGTTATTATTTTTCATATATCTGACAGTAGGGCCCAGAGGACCCAGTCAGGGACCAGGGCCTCACCATCCCATGCACTATACAAATGTATCATGCAAGACAGGCCCTACCCCGAAGAGCTCACAGTCTAACAACAATCCTAAATGACCTGCTCCCTCTCCTTCCCTTTCTTCATCTTTGTCACCATCCTTCTTTCTTATCTTCATCTCTCTTTTCTTCCTGTCTTTCTTTGCCTTCCTAGCTGGGGAGAGGGCATTTGGAAGAGGGAGGGAAAGCATTTCTGGGGGGAGGAGGGTTATTCGGGGGGGGGGGCAGCCATAAGCAGTGCTAAATTTATGCCAAGGCTTGCCAGGGCTGAGCCATGGCACCTCTAGGCTTGGCAGTTCGTAGTCCCTGGCACCTCTGGGCTTGCTGCATCAGTTACAAATATAAAAAAAATTGCTTGAGCCCCAGCACATAATTTCTTGAGCCCTGGCACCTCTTTCATTACAAATTAAGCGCTGGCCAGAAGGATGGGTAGAGAGGGACCTCTCAGCCAGCAATGAATGAGGCTCGCCAGCTGAGGAAGCTGTCAGAGATGACTATGCTGGTTGTATCAGTGGGATGTGGCCATGCTGGCACTTAGTTGATTGAGCTGCAATTGACTGAGGTTTTATCCCGACAAGTTAGCAGGGCAACTTCAATGGCTTGTTACCTCCCTAACCATCGACGAACGTGCCTTTGTGCATGGTTTGATGGGTTGGATCACAGAAACCCCCTGGGGGCTGCCACCTGATGTGCCAAGACTACTTCTGCTCCTGCTTTCCTGCCCTGTCAGTTTAGGACTTCAGTGCCCTGCCTGGTTTGAGCCAGACCCGCTACCCTGCTGCAAACCCAGACCCAGGTCTGAACCACATCCCCTAACTGCTATAGGCTTACCCGAAAGCAGCTTACAGAAGTGTTCCTGTCTTTAACACACAGATGCCCAACTCCCAATGGGGTCCAAACCCTAAATAAATCTGTTTTACTCTGTATAAAGCTTATACAGAGTAAACTCATAAATTGTTCGCCCTCTAAAACACTGACAGAGAGATATGCACAGCTGTTTGCGCCTCCCCCTCCCCAGGTATTAATACATACTCTGGGTTAATTAATAAGTAAAAAGTGATTTTATTAAATACAGAAAGTAGGATTTAAGTGGTTCCAAGTAGTAACAGACAGAACAAAGTGAATTACAAGCAAAATAAAATAAAACACTCAAGTCTACATCTAATCAAACTGAATATAGATAAAAACCTCACCAGTTCCAGTAAGCTTCCTTTTACAGACTAATCTCCTTCTAGTCTGGGTCCAGCAATCACTCACATCCCCTGTAGTTACTGACTTTTGTTCCAGTTTCTTTCAGGTATCTTTGGGTGTGGAGAGGCTCTCTCTTTAGCCAACTGAGGCAAAACGGAGGGGTCTCCCACTGGCTTAAATAGACTTTCTCTTGTGGGTGGAGACCCCCTCCTCTCTCCTATGCAAAGTCCGCTACAAAATGGAGTTTTGGAGTCACCTGGGCAAGTCACATGTCCATGCATGACTGAGTTCCTTACCAGCCAAGCCACATTCCTGGGAAAGCCCAGATGTGGATTGGCGTCTCCAAGTTCATTGTTGGCTTACGGGCTTCTTGATTGGGCACTTACTGAGCCTAGCCTTTTCTCAGGAAGCTGACCAACTGCTTCACTAAAACTTACTCAGAATCAAACCAGTATGCAGCCAATATTCATAACTTTGAATACAAAAATGATACATGCATACACATAGGATTAATAGATTCAGTAGATCATAACCTTTACAGAGATATTTTACATGGCATATGTAGCATAAAACACATTCTAGTTATGTCATATATACATTCATAAGCATATTTCCATTAAGCCTTATGGGGGGCACCGTCACAATGGACTTGACAGTCGATTGATCTTTCTAGTCCAGACAAGACCTCTGACAGTATGTTCAGACACTGACTGGATGTCTTTCCTAACTGGCTGAAGTCCCCTTAGAGTATATGGCTAGTAGACACCATCCATCCTGAAATGTCCAGGATGGTCCACTGACCTATAATTAAAAAGTCCCACATTCCTTTGGAAAATGTAGAGGTCACGGCCAGGTATGGGGGTAGAGAATCTAGTCTCCTATATCTGGGGAGGGCTTCAAGGGAAGGGGAGGAGACATCGGGGGAATTCTCCTAAGAAAATGAAGCATCCAGGAAAGTTACCTTTACTAACACCCAGCAGGAAGTAATGATGGAGATTCTACAAGTAGGATGCCAGTCAGAAAGAATAAACTGTCTCTCCATCCTTCTTCTCTCACTCCCCTCTCTTCCTCCGGAAAGTCTCTCCTCTTTCCTCCAACCTAATCTTCTCCCTCCTATCTTCCCTTTCCCCTCATCCTACTCCCCTCCCACATCATCTTCCCAACCTACTTTCCTCCCCACTCTCCTTCTTCCTTTCTATCCTCTCCTTTGCTCCCCATCCCACCCGTCTCTCCACCCTGTACCACATCTCTGACCTTGAAAGAGAGAATGGAATTCCTCAAGGCGCCTTCCCAAATAGCAGCTAATGACTTGGCTTTTGGCCAGGTCCTGCCCTGATGGCTCTCTCTTGTGAACTGGCATGCCGAGCATGGGAGGAAGTTTTTGAAATGAGAGCCAGGAAATCCACAGGCTGACCTGGTAGTCCTAGGGAAAGCCAGGTCTGTATTAATTATTCTTGTAAAATAAGCAGCAGAGTTTAGTGTCTGAAGCGTCTTGCCCCCCACCCCCGAAATAATGTCCAACATTGCACATGTTCAGTGCTGGTAAATGGGGGAGAGAGTAGTGGGAACAGACACCATCAACATGAAGACTTGGACCAAACTTCTGCTAGCGCAAGCAGAGAACTCAATAGAAGTGCTCCATTTTTACCAGCAGTGAATGTGGCTCTCTTTGTGTTCTCTTTTGTCTCAGGACCTTAGCCACCACCTCAGCCACTCACAGACCCACCTTACCCCCCTCGCACCCAGACCTCAAAGGGTCTCGCTGAAAGAAACTGACACATTTGAAGACACTGCTCCCCAGTCGTTCCTATAGAGACTGGCTGTGTCAAATTATGTGCTGTTCTGACAGTAAAGCAAAAAAGAGGTGGAGAAAATTCCATGTGATTTGAGACTTGAACTCTCATGCCCAGTGAGGCTCAGGAGAGCAGCAGAGGGTCACAAACATACTTTGATCTGACAACAAGAAGCATAAGGACATCAATACATGCATCAGCCAGCTGTCCAGTTGAGTAGGACTTCTACTTCAGAGATACTGTCTGAAAGTTTCTTGACATTTTGTGGTCACTTATGGAAAAGTCACTGTTGCACACAGTTAAAAAGCATTGCTAGGGCTGACCAGTGCAGCTTTGTTACCCATGTAATCAACCAGCTAGTTTAATTACACAGGAATTCTTACATCAGAACAGGCTTTTGGTGCAAGCACTCCAGTATCCCTCTTCTTGACACATCAAAGCACACCGATTGTGTTTCTCTGGTACCCCATTTGCCACAGTGGTTTATGCCAGATGTTTCAGAGCATGGTTAAGAACAAAATGCATCTGCACATTTCTGCAATACAGCAATTTCTTACCCTTGCTGGTGATCAGCTTATGCACTACAGGCTTGATACCTTTAGCTAGTGTCAGGGCAGAATAGTATACTATATAATATTATATATACTATATAAATGTATAGTGCTTTTTCAGGACTCACTATGTTATATGCTGCAACAGTATCATGCAGCAGTGAGTTCCGCAAGCTAATTAGGTATTGTGTGAAAAAGCATTTCCTTTTATGCACATTGAAATGTTTTTTATCAAGTGTCTCTCCTTTATTTTGGCTAAGGATAAATAGGAAGAGTTTGGCTGGTCTTCTCCCTCCCATTAAGTATTTCATAAATTTTTAGCATCTCTCCTCTCACCAAGCTCCTTTTTCCTTGCTCTTTTGGGTGATACAGAAAGATAAAGTTTAACTGAGAGTTAACACAAGCAAACGAACAAACAAAATCAAACCATGGAACAATCACTCATTTATAGTTTAGGCCCCAGCTCCTACTTCAATGGGACCATTCACAGTGTTTAAAGTTAAGCAGGGGTGTAAGTCTGTGCAGGATTGGGGCCTCCAATGATTAGTATAACAGGGCCCCGTTCTTGCTTGCAACCGCCAGGCACTACTGTCAAACAATAAAAATAGCAAACAACAGCAACACAGAGGCCTCCAAGAGACAACCTTCTGATCAGTTAAAGGTTTCAGAGTGGTAACCGTGTTAGTCTGTATCAGCAAAAATAACAAGGAGTCCTTGTGGCACCTTAGAAACTAACAAATTTATTCGGGCATAAGCTTTCATGAGTTAGAACCCACTTCATCAGATGCATGGAGTGAAAATACAGCCCCCCCACCTGAAGCAAATACTCACCAGCAACTACACACCACACAACAAAAAAACAACCCAGGAGCCAAACCCTGCTACAAACCCCGGTGCCAACTCTGTCCACATATCTATTCAAGGGACACCATCATAGGACCTAACCACATCAGCCACGCCATCAGGAGCTTGTTCCCCTGCACATCTACCAATGTGAGATATGCCATCATATGCCAGCAATGCCCCTCTGCCATGTACATTGGCCAAACCGGACAGTCACTATGCAAAAGAATAAATGGACACAAATCTGACATCAGGAATCATAACATTCAAAAACCAGTAGGAGAACACTTCAACTTCTCTAGTCACTCAATAACAGACCTAAAAGTGGCAATTCTTCAACAAAAAAAACCATCAAAAACAGACTCCAACGCGAAGCTGCAGAACTGGAATTAATTTGCAAACTGGATACCATCAGATTAGGCCTGAATAGAGACTGGGCGTGGTTGGATCATTACAAAACCTAAATTTAATTTCCCCAATACTAATTTCTCCCTACTGTTACTCACTAGGGTGACCAGATGTCCTGATTTTATAGGGACAGTCCCGATTTTGGGGTCTTTTTCTTATGTAGGCTCCTATTACCCCCCACCCTCTGTCCCGATTTTTCACATTTGCTGTCTGGTCACCCTATTACTCACACCTTCTTGTCAACTGTCTGTAATAGGCCACTCTCTTACCACTTCAAAAGTTATTTTTCCTCCCTTGGTATCCTTCTGTTAATTGATTTATCTCGTTAGACTGACCTCACACTTGGTAAAGCAACCCCCATCCTTTCATGTATTTATACCTGCTTCTGTATTTTCACTCCATGCATCTGATGAAGTGGGTTCTAACCATGACAGCTTATGGCCAAATAAATTTGTTAATCTCTAAAGTGCCACAAGGACTCCTCGTTATTTTTGCTGATCAGTTAAAGTCCCTTTACCAATGAAATGTCTGGCTGAACCTCCCTAGCGCTGATGTAGTGAGTATCTTTACATTTGATTGCATACACACAGTACTAGTCACCGCCTCACCCCCGCCCTCTCTACGCTGCTACACCCAGGCAGTGTTCAGAGAACACAGCTGCTCTGCTGAGAACAAACACATGTACACCTATCTGCATGCTGCCCCAGAAGGAGTGGGGAGAAAGACATTCCCCAGACAGGACAGACTGCTTAGGTGTTACAATAGGCAAGAAAGGTAAGATCATCCCTGACATAACACATAACAGGTTTAGGTTGGATATTAGGAAAAACTTCTTCACTAGGAGGGTGGTGAAACACTGGAATGCATTACCTAGGGAGGTGGTAGAATCTCCTTCCTTAGAAGTTTTTAAGGTCAGGCTTGACAAAGCCCTGGCTGGGATGATTTAATTGGGGATTGGTCCTGCTTTGAGCAGGGGGTTGGACTAGATGACCTCCTGAGGTCCCTTCCAACCTGATATTCTATGATTCTATGATTCTATGATAACACGGTCATGGTTAGTCTGACACTGAAGGAAAGAGCTGACTAGCACACTACTATCTGGAGCAACTTTGGGAGGAGAATGTTTATTATATCCAGCTTGTTCCACTCAGAATGTCCTTGGCCTAGATTTGCAAAGGAAACAATTGGCTTAAAGGTCCATACTGCTAAACCTCCCTTTCCCTGCCCTTCTGTTAGCATGCTGGTCTCCTGCAAAGTCCCAAAAATGATCCTTTTACTTTGCAAAGATAAGACTGCATTGTGCATCACTTTTCAAGGCAGGTTTTGAGAATATGTCTGTGTTTTGTTCTCCCATCTTTAGGCTCCTTGTAAGGAGCTATTAGTCTTAAAGGTTTCTTAATCCCCCAACTAAATTTATCAGCTGTTGATTGCAGCCAAGAGTTAAGCTAAATTAAACTTTGGAATCCCATGTACAGTGTATCAGATGCACTTAAGTTCGGTGGAGCTGCGAACCACCAAATGTCCCAGTTACCAAATGCCAGGAGACCCATCCTTCTAATGAGGTTTCTCAGAGCGCTTTCAGCTATTCCAGACCGACACAGCATTCACCACTGAAAACTGATCCAAGGAAGCAATCTGCCACTTGAACCCATACTACACAGCAAGGGTGAGTATGCGTGCAGGCGGGTGCAGTTGTGTGCATGTATGGAGGGGATGCGTGCTATGGCTGTGTGCACGTTTGAGGTGTTTGTGCCAATACATACACGTGGTATACATCTTTGTGTGTGTGTGTCTGCTCTCCATTACTTACCTTCAGGTATTCTCTTTCTCTCACGCAGCATCTGTCACAGTTGTCACCTCTGCAACCCCCACGGCTGCTCTCAGCCCAGACAGCGAGGCATAAAGAGACTCACACAAACATTACAAACACAATCCACATAAAGAATTGGTTGGGTTTTGTGACACCGTCATGTTCCCCCACCTTCCAGAACTGTGCAGTTCTGTGCCATCCCAATGTCCGAAGAGGCACAGCTACTGACCCGCATATGCCACAAAAACAGGCAAGGTACAACAGAGGACTTCTCCAGTTAAAAATACCTAGAAAAAAATACGGACATTTAAGAGAAAGAGGAATAGGATACAGGCCTTTCACCTCTAGGTCACCTGTTCAAAATTCAAGCCAGGTCAAAAGTCATGGCTATCTAAAAGTTGCTCAGTGGCCATGTAAAATGGCCAACTTCCTAGCAGACAGGTCTTCTGATCACAAAATAAACACCTGTTGGTGCTAATCAGTCCCTTTGTTGGTAGTCTCAATAACTGAGGGCCTGATCCAACTCCTATTAAAGACTACGGATAGACTTCCATTGGCTTTAGTGGGAGATGGATTAGCCTCAGGGCAAGGGAGACTGAAATCCCATCTTATGATCTAGAAGTGGTCCCTGCAAGACAAGGGTAAGGTACATTGGTGAAGCAGTATGGGGAAGCTTGTGCTGCCAGAGGCCACACAGTTCCTGCTCTGCAGACAATGGAAGATTTCTCTCTCTGAGGCTATCAGTCTTTTTTCCCAGCATAGTATTAACTTTTTCCTAGGAAAGGAAAAGGGAAGGCATGTGGAATTTGAAATTCTGCGATCCCATATCCCCACAGCTACCAGACACAGAACTGGGAAGGGAAGTGGGACAAAACACAGTCTACACAGCATATAAACAGGCAGGTGAACAGACCCCGATACAACAGCTCAGAGAAACAGATGCTAGTTCACTGCCCTCCTCCCCCCATCACCCACCAACCATGCTGAGTAGAAAAATCAACAGCAGGGGTCTAGCCAAAGCCATGTGATCGGGCCAAGTATCACTCTCAGGAATGTATGTCACTCAAGAAATAGGACAAACAGCGAGCAAGTCACCTGATTGTACCCATAGAAGTATAAAGGATGCCCACAGTGTAAAGAATGCAGTCAGGCAATGAGCTATCTCCCTATCCCGTGTGTGTGTGTCTCTGTGTGTCTTGTGTCTGTGTAGCATTAATAGCATGTAACCTGAAAGAGAACCCTCTGCCCAGCCCGTCCCGAGACAGAAGAAAACCCTCTCCTTTTCAGGAGAAAAAAGACATCCTCCCATTCTGACTGTGGCTTTTGGGTACTGCCATGGCATACAGGTTTATGACTGTCAGGGTTCCTTCCCCACTCTGAACTCTAGGGTACAGATGTGGGGACCCGCATGAAAGACCCCCTAAATTTATTCTTACCAGCTTAGGTTAAAAACTTCCCCAAGGTACAAACTTTGCCTTGTCCTTGAACAGTATGCTGCCACCACCGAACATTTTAAACAAAGAACAGGGAAAGAGCCCACTTGGAGACATCTTTCCCCAAAATATCCCCCCAAGCCCTACACCCCCTTTCCTGGGGAAGGCTTGATAATAATCCCACTAATTTGTACAGGTGAACACAGACCCAAACCCTTGGATCTTAAGAACAATGAAAAATCAATCAGGTTCTTAAAAGAAGAATTTTAATTAAAGAAAAGGTAAAAGAATCACCTCTGTAAAATCAGGATGGAAAATACTTTACAGGGTATTCAGATTCAAAACACAGAGGATCCCCCTCTGGGCAAAACCTTAAAGTTACAGAAAACAGGAATAAACCTCCCTTTTAACACAGGGAAAAGTCACATAAAACAAAAGATAAACTAATCCGCCTTGCCGGTCCTACCTATACTGGTTGCAATATTGGAGACTTGGATTAGGATGGGTTGGAGAAGATGGATTTCTGTCTGGCCTCTCTCAGTCCCAAGAGAGAACAACCATGTAAACAAAGAGCCCAAACAAAAGCCTTCCCACCCCCAACAAGATTTGAAAGTATCTTGTTCCCTTATTGGTCCTTTGGGTCAGGTGCCAGCCAGGTTAGCTGAGCTTCTTAACCCTTTACAGGTAACAGGATGTTGCCTCTGGCCAGGAGGGATTTTATAGCATTGTATACAGAAAGGTGGTTACCCTTCCCTTTATATTTATGACAATGACTAATATGAATAACTAGAGAGAATCAAATCCCCACTCCACCTGAGAAAGGCAAAAGAGGCCCACCTCAAGAGAGAGAAGGTGGACACTTCATATGTGATGTACCAGCTACTGAAGTGGTTAACCAATGAGACGAGGTCTTCCAACGCACTCAGAGTGAAAGCAGTGGGGGTGACCCCATAAGAGGTGCTATCTTTCTATGGTTCATGCATTGTGACCGCCATGACTCAGCTCACCAGAAGAGAGAAAGAATGATCCATTGGTAGGGGGTCTGGGACTCAGGAGGCTCCGTTCAATTCCTTGCTCTGCTAAAGGCTCCCTGAGTGATCTTACACAAGTCACAGGCTTTCTCTGTAATGGGGATAATAGTGGTGTTGGAAAGATAAATACATTAAAGATTGTAAGGTACTGAGGCCCTACTAACGGGGTGGCTGTATAAGGACCTTATCTAGTCCAGGGAGGTTCACAAACGGTGGTTCTGGCAGGAGAACTAAAAGGGAGGATGTCTCTGGTGGGCATGGCAATGCGTTAACTTCTGTTGGGAGATACTCGACACTAAACTCCCTTAAAAAGAGACAAGTATCAGAGGGGTAGCCGTGTTAGTCTGGATCTGTAAAAATGGCAAAGAGTCCTCTTTGCCACTTAAAAAGGAGAGATGATGCTACTGGGCAGAAGCAAATGTAGGTCTACAGGGCGAGACAGTTTCAAGGTGCAGGCTCCAGGCAAGGCCGTGTAGAGCTCTATAGGGCAGCTGATAAAGCGGTGTCATCTTTTGAAAATAATATTGTGAGTCTTGGGGGGGGGCGTAAAAATGTAGCTACTAAGTCGTAGACTCCTGTGCCTGGGAAGAATGGATTTTCCCACAGTCGAGGTGTGAGTGGAGTAGGGAGGGATTATGGGAAGGGTTGCTTAACAAAGCTTTGTAAGGGGGAATTGTGGTATACTGGGTGACTAGGAGTGAATATACTGAGACAACAAGGAGTTGCTCTTGGACAAAACATCTCATCAGAAGAAAGGGCATCAGAGGGATGCTGCTGAAGATTTCAAATCTCCAGTCTGAGATTCACCTGGAGGCCTCCCAGATGAAGAAGGGAAGAATGGTGCTGGACAGGCAGCCTTGAATGGAGATTGAGGTCCTCTGGCATTACAGCCAGTCCAGCATGGGCAGCAGCAGTGTAAGCCTCCCTCACTCGTTGCCCCCTACCGTCTGAGCTGCTGAAACAAAAGCAAGGAGTGAAGGAAGTTCACAGTACATGGCCTGTTCAGTCCTTGAACTCTCCACTGAGATACCCAATTAGGGTCAAACCAGGTGGCTGTTTTTGTGATGTGGACATTTGTCCATAAGCAACTGGGCTGAGGCCCTCCAGCTCATTTCACATAGCCCATTGAACTGAACAGAGTAATGACTTTTAGTTACTACTATAGTCTAGGGCTGGATTCAAACTACTGACCTAAAAGATAGCAGGGTCTGTATCCTGTAGCCTCGGGGGGCGGGGAACCATTAGATAATGAAATATTGCCACTTAAATTACCAGCTGACAGAATCTCACCCCCTGTCTGAGGCTAGTTATAGACTTTCTTAGCCAGCACTTTTCCATGATATGTTGGCAGGAAAAAACCCAGAACGAAGTTCTGGGATCATCACCATGTTGCCTCCCCCAGTTCCGTCCCGGCCCCAGGACAGCTGGAGCTACATGAGTCCTGTACAAACTTCTGACTATTAAAAGACATTTCATTTTGCACTTTGAGTTAGCAGACAAAAAACATCTGATTAGCTGCAAATCTTTACAAAAACCAGATTCCTTCCACTTGGAAGCATGCTCATAATCCAAATTTGGGGGACATAGTCTGGGGATCCAGATAACCACGAGACCCCTGACTGCTAAAACTGAAGGTAAGTCTCATTGAAGGCCATTTACCCTGATCTAAATCCATTCAGTTCTCCCATCTCCCCAGCCTAGTGTAAGTGTGGATAGGTAATGTAGCCACCTTTCTGCTGAGCTAGTTTATACCGGTATATAAACCCCTGTGGAAATAATTATATGGGTTTGTCCACCCCAGTGTGAATAACACCACAGTGGCAATTACGACAACTGCCTGATAGATGCAACTACCTATTATAGAAAAAACTGATTCTTTCCATTCCCCTAACCTGGGGCTCAGGGCTTCCCACTGGGGCTAACAGCCATTTTTGCTTTTGTAGATATCCAGTTGAGAGTTGCTGGGAGGTTTTATGACACACAGATCTATTTCTTCGGCTCTATTTTTTTGTTTTCTTGATTAGTGAGCTGAACCCAGCTCTCACCAGGGGCTTATATAGAAATGGTTATCACTGGTTTTGGTTTGTATTCTCTCCTTCTGCTGTTACCTCTCAAGACCTTTCCCTTGCTTTTCCACATCCTTTACAGTATGTTAAGAGCAGCAAAGGTCCCAGATCTCGTCGCTGGAGTGGGCTGCTGGTGACCTAGTTCCAGCATCAAATATCCATTTACAGTTGCTAGATTCTGAGTCAATTTTCACAGAAGCGGGTTCAGAGACTAGAACTCACAAACTTTGATTCAAGGATTATAGAGTTCTAGCAGGTAAAATAAAGGAACTGTTCCATGGACTGACAAGACGTAACAGAAACTAATAAATATTTGAGCAGGTCTGACATCCAGTACCGGGTAACAAGGCATACAAACAAATCATAGAGATAATTGGTATACACGAAAAGATTGACATATTTCAGTCAGAAAGTAGTGGTGCAAAAATATGCGTGTGCCCACACACAGGAGAAGAAAAGGAGTACTTGTGGCACCTTAGAGACTAACCAATTTATTAGAGCATAAGCTTTCGTGAGCTTATGCTCACAGGAGAAGATATATCATCACACCTCAGCAAAGAACACTGGTATACAGAAACAAATTTGAAAGTTTATTCCTGGTGAGAAAAAGAGCTTTGCACTCTATGTATTTTCAAACAGCAGGCTCTGAAAAATGGGTGATTTCTTTTAATTGGGATACATTTCATGCACAGTCTGTTAAACGGATCCTTCCCTATTTCATGCACACGTACCAGAGTGGGCTTTCCCACACCTACTCCACCCAATACCCGTGGGGCATTTTGCTTACTCCTTTTTAGGCTAAAGCTTAACATCCTTTAGCACTCCAATGTGTATTTCGAATGAGATACAAAACCCCATTTGTTGTCATTAAAGATTCCAGGGTACTCTTTGTAAGAGCAAGGGTGTTTGCCCTAAAGCCCCTGTCAGGCAATTACTTTCCACCTACTTAATAATTCCTATTGCACTTGAATTAGTTAAAATTATTCTTCACTTCTCCTCCCAAAAAAAGGGTATTGGTAGACAGCTTCTGGCACAGAAAAGATGTTACATTGCACCCCAGATGTGGCTGCATCAGAGCTGGTCCCAGGGACATGCAAGCAGTGTAGCTGCATGGGGCACCCTTTTGGCAGACAGCTCACGAGGGCTGGGAAGAGTGGCAATACTGTATTTTTCCCTTTTTTAAATAGGAAGAAGATGGAAGAGAATCAGCTGGAGCCTCAAGAGAAGAGAGGGTGAGTCTGACTGCAGCCTCATGAGGAGTAGGGGGAAGTGGACGGATACAGCTCAAGACTCATAATGAGGACACAGAAGAAAATGGTGCCATCTAGGAGAGTCTTACCCTTCCTCTAACAATAGGTCAGATCAGCACCGAGCTGCATTTCAATAATGGGTGAAGTGATCCCTACAGACAGCATATGCCCTATAAAGTGCTTTGAGACCCTTTTAATTGAAACGTGCTACAGACATCCAAGATATTCTTTTAAGTATTACAATCCCTGTGGGGATTGTTTTCAAATCTAATTGGCATTGTGCTCAGTCACTATGTCCTATGTGCGCCCCTACCCCCAGCAACTTCAACCTGATTTATTATTCTTGGATTACTTCCTGGGGGCAGGATGGAAACTGCCACAGATAGTTAGGATAGCCCACGAGCTCCGAGAGTAAAGCAATCCTATATTATCCTTGGCACCGCAGTACTGGAAAGATGCCGACAAAACTGGAGGGAGTTCAGAGATGAGCAACAAAAACAATTAAAGGGCCAGAGGGACTGATTTATGAGGAACGATTAAAAAGAACTAATTATGCATAGCTTGGCTGACTGATGACTGGGGGATAACATAACTGTCTGTAAAAATATCTGAAGGGTACACATGCCCAGAGAGAGAGGAATTGTTCAGGGTAGACCAAGGAGCTAGAAGTGGGAATAATGGGATAAAGATGAGAAAGGAAAATTTAAGCTGAATAGCAGGAAACATTTCCCATCAGTGAGGGCTACAAAACTGGGCAATATTCTCCCAAAGAAAGTGATCGTGTGAGTCACTTAGCAAACAATCAGAAAGGGAATTTGGTGTTAGGGAAAGGTGTCAGATTGGCAGCCCTGCAGACTGAAGTCTCTTTTTATCCACATAACGGATAGAGCAGGGAGCACTTCAAGCTTCCTTTCTAATGAGCTACCAATGTGCACCAGTCCTGACCCTGAGGGTTTCTCTCAGCTGGGCCAGTTAACTTCAGTTTAAAACACCTCCAAACATAGCTCAGATGTTGGTGTGTGCGGACAGTAGGGAGCCCAGGGGAAGCCCCCCGGTAAGAGCCCAAGCTAACTCTGCAAGGAAGCCATACTCTAAAAGAGAAAAGCTAATTCCGTTTCCAAGGCCTACTCAGTTCTTGATCTCTCCTGAAACAGCCGGCTGAGGTGGCAGCTGCATGTCTATTGATTAGTGTGATGAGACACCATCTCTACCCAACTAATTTCATATAGGCAAACTTTCACTGATCAGATGTCAGGTTCTAACAAGATTCAGTGACTCCGGACCTGGGCTGGATTCATAGCGGTGACCCAGAAGAGTCTGGGTCTGCATCTCAAGCTCACCAAGTGGAAAAAATATTAGCTAATGAACTATTGTCAGGTAAACTAGCATCTGACAGAGTCCTCGCTCTCTGTCTTCTGACAGAGGGGGGTGGATTTTCTTCCCTTTTTGTGAATAGGCTTCAGCAGGAACCACCTCCACGGATAAGGAAGGATTTCAGTCTCTTCCTCTAATCTGTGTGGCTTTCCCACTGCTGGACTAAACAAGGCAATCACATTGACTAGCACTCCACTTGCTCTGCATTAGCTGCTGGGTTCTCGGTCCCCACTGGTGGACAAATACACACATTTCCACACATCAGGCCAGATGGAAGGGAGGAGAAAGGCAGGGCCACAGGCCAGGAGGAAAGCCATACAGCCCTCATCTCCTCAAACCAGTTAAAAGAAGAAAATAAGAGGGAAAGGCTGCCCTGCTAGCTGCCAAGAGGAGGGGGAATAGAGCCCCCTACAAACACCCAAGAGGATGCTGCCATCCCCAAACCAGCATTACTCTTGTTACCACATCAGTCGGGTAGGAAGTGGTGACTTGAGCAACAAACTCCATATTGCAGGTTTAAGCAAAGGGCACATTGTGGGACCAAGCTGCTTTAGTAGCCATCCTACCTGAGGGAAACATACAAGAACATAAACCTCAGCTAGCTCATAACATGACTAGATACACCGTCTCATCCACCCAAAGCCAGGGCAGTGGGGCAGCTGGGTGTTGGAGGGAAGAACAAGGAGTTCAGGATCACCCCCAAAATATAACAGCATCTCCATCCTACCATTGTCTGAACTAAACTCTGTGGTGGACTGGAAATTCAAGGGCATGTACAAGAAAGTAAGTATGTGATAAATAACCCAAGGGACACTCGACTGAGCTTCAGAGCTGATTCCATACAATGCCCGCTTTTGAAATTGCCTTAAGCTGCTGGAGAACTTCCAGTATGCCACCACATCCAGCACCAGAGTGATGCAGAAACTAGAGGGCTTTGATGCAGTATTTAGGTCCAGTCACCTTGCCTATACCTCTGTTATGTTCCCTCCCCTCTGGAATCCAGCACTCACGCCAGGAAAATAACTCCCCAGAGGAGAGCTTCAGATGTGTTACTGATGTGTCTGACCATTTCCGAGCAATCTGTGTTGGTTCTGCACTTGAGAGCAGTTGGCTAACAAGCCCTGAAATAAAAAAAAAGACATGCCTTTTTTTCAGCAACAAACATCCAGCAGATAGATCAGTGTGATTAGCGAGCCCCTGTAAAAACGCCAGGGGAAATGAAAGTAGCAAAGGGAAGTGCCCTCCCCAAAATACTGAAGGGCACATGGGGCTCAGTGCCACTTAATTATTATTCTTATTTTACTAATTATACAAAGCAATCAATAAATCAGTAGTAATGAGCACCTGCCAGAAGATGGCAGTGGATTGAGATGAGACAGCTCCATTTCCTGGCCCTTCTGTGTTAAAGGGGGCCTGAAGAAGAGCTTGTCTCCCCACAGAAGTGGGTCTAATAAAAGATATTACTTCACCCACCTTGTCTCTTTACAGAAGATTATTCCCTGTGGCTCAGTCTTGTCTGAGAGCAGGATTCCACCTTAGCAAGGAAATCAGGGTTAAGTGGTAACACTTTCAGTGCAGGCCAGCTTTGGGGAGGGGAAGACCTTATTGCCTCTTGTACGGAGAGGGGATTTGCCAAGGCAGCAGACAAGAAAGTTACAGGATCCCTAAACCTGCTTCCCCTTAGTCTCTGATGCCTCCTTGAGCAGGGTACGTCTTCCCACCCCTTCCTTCCCAGATACAGCAGGCCTCCTTTCACCTGGGGCTCCCTGTCTGAGCAGGGCTCTCAGCGATCACTAAGGCAGCCATTTGCCCCAGATGTCAAACTGAACCCTTAGCACTACAAACTCCATAATAAAAGCGTCGCTTGCCAGTCTGCCAAGGGAACAGGTTTCGGGAGCTAGGGGAAGATGGGTGCTAAGGATTATTAATAGCGCCCCTTGATTAGCTAGCGGGGAGGTGAATGTGATACTGAGTGTGTCCCTGGGTAGCTGACACCGGTGAGGAGGGGGTATCACCCACCAAAAATAGAAAAGGCCAGGAGCCTATATAAGTGGGGTTCCCAGCCTGGCTGTCACCACCTTTGGCCCCCTCCAAATCTAACAGCCCTTCCCACAGCACTTGGGAGTGTTCAGAAGGTAAGTAGCGAACAACTGGCCCACTTCCATAGCAAGGATCAATTCGTCCTGGCAGAGCAGGAGAGCAGGACTCCAGCCTGAAGGGAAAAAGGGGGAAATTGACCCCCTCCCCCCATAAATAACAGTAAAGGGAGATAGCAGAGAGCCCCTCTTCAGAGCCAACTGCCTGCAGATGGAAGACTCCAGAGGAGGAGAGACAGGACCCTGTGGAGGGGGAAATGACTACATAGTCAGGAGAAATGGAGGGAAAGCAAGGGGGAAATGGGAGGGGGGAAAGGGAAGGGTGGTGCAAACAACAGCATCTCCCGCAAGACCCGCTAGCAAACCTTACACACCAAAGCCCCCTGTTGCAGAAAGGAAATTGGCTCTTTCGACCTCAGCTCCCCTTGGGCAGCCGTTTGGATGCTGTGCAGAGTGCTCCATCCTTTCTGGCAAGAGAGTCCCAGGTTTCTGCCCAGCAGCTGCTGTACCTGGGGCAGAGGGGGGGCCGGCTGGTTGTTGTTGCCAAGGTGCTGTCTGCGTTGCTTGGTGGTGGTGGCTTTATTGTTACTTTATATTTACATCGTGGGGCGTGTTGCCTGCCTGCCTGCCTGCCGCTAGCCCTGGGTGCACCCTGGCCCCAAAGCAGGTTCTATGACTCCAGGGACCAGTGAGCCGCAGCCACGGGTGGGGGAGAAAGCCCGAGTTGCAAGGCGGGGAAAGAAACCACTCTTTCGCACCCCCTGCTTTGTGGGTTGCAGCCGACGGGAGAGAACCTCCAGGGCCTGTCCACCGGGGCCCGCTCCCACAGGACACAAGCAGGGGCTTCTCTCTGTTATGCAAGTGAGGGGGAGAGGATGTGAGCACCTGCTGAATTCCGAAGATCATGTCAGGGGCATTTTGCTGTTTCTCCTCAATGGCTGGGGGTCGCTGGGATGAAACCTGAGGGACGCGTGCCATGGGCTAAGGGTTGGCGTGGTTGATGGGGGTGGGCACGGAGCTCCGCAAGCCAGCTTCGGGGAAGACTTTGTCACCCTCTTGATGTTTACTCGAGGCCAAATGCAGCTGCGATGGACCTGGCAAATGTCTTCGTGGCGAGGGGGGAGGCGAGAGAATTCGCTCGGGTCGGCTCACAGGACAGGAAAACTGAACTGAGTCTGACCCGCGCTGCTGCACTTTAGGCTTGGCACAAGCCCTGAGCTGTTTGGGTCCGCTTTAGCCACTGCTTAGGGGAGAGCTGCTCAGGGCTTGACCCAGACACCCAGGCGCCCTCTGGGTGCGGGGCTGTGGTTCACCTTCGGAGAAAGGAGTGACTGGCTCCTGCCAGGAGCAAATACAACAAATGGGGACAAGAAGGGGCCAAAGATTCACCCACCCTCCAGCCTCCAGTGAGGTGAGGCCCTTGTTAAACAAAAGGACCCCAATATCTTAACACACACACGCACAGGTGCGCTCAGTGGCCTTCTACCAGAACTAGGCCTGGACTTGGGGCAGGGAGGGGCGTGTTCCCTTAGGAAGCAGCTGAGGAGGAGTCATTGAGAGGATGAACAAAGTTTCTCCCCAAGCCTCTTTCCTTTCTGGGCCCAATGATCCTTCAAAATCTTAGGCAGCGCAGCCACCCCATTGCCTTCAACAAGAAGGAGTGGTGGGGGTGGGCCCCGCAGCTGTGCTGGAAGGCACGACACAGCCCGGCCCTTGGTTTAGGTACTCGACGTGCAGCCAATGTGCCGGCACCTCCCGCACGGATCTGCCCCAGTGTCCCCACGCTTCAGCGCCCTCGGCTCCTCCCGCACGGATCTGCCCCAGTGTCCCCACGCTTCAGCGCCCCCGGCTCCTCCCGCATGGATCTGCCCCAGTGTCCCCACGCTTCAGCGCCCCCGGCTCCTCCCGCACGGATCTGCCCCAGTGTCCCCACGCTTCAGCGCCCCCGGCTCCTCCCGCACGGATCTGCCCCAGTGTCCCCATGCTTCAGCGCCCCCGGCTCCTCCCGCAGGGATCTGCCCCAGTGTCCCCACGCTTCAGCGCCCCCGGCTCCTCCCGCACGGATCTGCCCCAGTGTCCCCACGCTTCAGCGCCCCCGGCTCCTCCCGCACGGATCTGCCCCAGTGTCCCCACGCTTCAGCGCCCCCGGCTCCTCCCGCACGGATCTGCCCCAGTGTCCCCACGCTTCAGCGCCCCCGGCTCCTCCCGCACGGATCTGCCCCAGTGTCCCCACGCTTCAGCGCCCCCGGCTCCTCCCGCACGGATCTGCCCCAGTGTCCCCACGCTTCAGCGCCCCCGGCTCCTCCCGCACGGATCTGCCCTCGTGCCCCCGGCACCTTGCGTGGCAGAGGAGGGAGGTCGGGTGGATCATTTCTGTGAAGAGCAATGGGCAAGTCGCTTACCAGGCAATCCAGACAAACTTCCCGGGC
This sequence comes from Lepidochelys olivacea, assembly GCF_965140295.1. Taxonomy (NCBI): domain Eukaryota; kingdom Metazoa; phylum Chordata; order Testudines; family Cheloniidae; genus Lepidochelys; species Lepidochelys olivacea. The sequence continues at coordinate 258,463,442 of NC_140411.1, read as the reverse complement.
GGCTGGGCCGGCTGCTCCCAGCGGTGACTGAGCAGCGCAGCCCAAAGCCTGAGCAGCCTGCGCCCGCAGGACCGCACATCAGCATAGTTATTATGGCACCCCCAGCTTCACCCTGCTGCCCTCGTGTCTGGCGTGTTGGGCGTCAGACCGGGGCTGTGGGTCAGCTACGGGGCGGGGGTGAAGAATTCAGCCCGGGGGCGGGTTAAGACGGGGGGCTCCCAAAGAGCCGAGGGCTGAAAGGTGCCGGGGGGGGGGGCGGGAGGGAGAAGCGTCTCCAGCTAAGGCTAAGTTCCATCCGCTCCCCCACCCCAGCTGGCGCGCGGCTTGAGGCGGGGCGCCTGCTGCAGTGCCGTGCTCCGCGCCGCCGTGTGGAACCGGGACAGCGCACGTCTGATTTCCCCGCGCTGCACCACTCGCTCTGTCCCGCTGCACCCGGGAGTCTGCCCTTGACACAACTCCTCTGCCAGCCTAGATCGGCCCCTGGCGCTGCTCCAACGGGGCTTAGTCTGCAGCCTTCCAGAGAACCACCCACCCACCCCCCCGCAGCCCCCATCCACACACCGACACGCACGTGCCCCAGAGTGCTTGTTTCCGCAGCCCACTTCGGCTAGCGACCCTTCCCCCTCGAGAGCGGTCGCTGGCACGGGTCCAGCCCTTCCCGGTGTGCAGTCCCCAGCCGGCGCTGCAGCTTGGGTCATATGCGCAGGAATGATGAGAGAGGCACTGTTTAATCTTTTCGCACTCGCCTCTCCCTTCACCCAGCGGCAGGATGGCGATGTCGGACCTGCTCAGCACGGAGGAGATCAAGGCGGCTGTGGGAGCCTTTTCAGGTGAGTGGCTTTTCCTCTCTCCCCATGCGGGGCTGCGGTGCAATTGTGCTCCGCTCGGGGAAGGGCAGAGGAGCCGGCTGGATAAAACATCCGATGGGGATGGGGAGAAACGTGCAAAGTGAGCATGTCGGGCTTATTAAACCCAGGGCTGTGTCCCCTGCAAACTTCCCCGGGCCACTGGAGACGTGAAACGCTCCATTCATTCGAAGGAGAAGTAGGTAGGAAAGCAGACAGACTCGGTTCCGAGGCACGAGATATTTCCAAACGGAACAAAGCTGTAACCACACTAGGGAAGGATATGCCTGGGGGGGGAGGGGGGAACAGAACCTGGGGGACCCCCCGGCCCCCAAATCCTGTCCCCAGCGTTGCAGCGCTCTCGATTCTTGTTTCACTGGCAGACGCAACTGCTGCGGTCTGTCCTGTTCTGGGTTTTTACTTTTCAGGCTGAAGAGGAGTTGAGAGAGTGGGCTCAGCCTGCTGGGTTGCAGAAGCTTCCCGCAGGACAGATGGCTGCAGTGCGCCTTACTTCAGGCACAGATCGATGCCTCCCGTTTCAAACTCCCCCCGTTTCTCTCCGCCAGCGTTCGACAGGTGACCCCCCAAATAAACCGCACGCCGCTGCATCTGCGGCTTGGGCTTCTGCCGGGCAAGCGTCGGGATCTGTGTTCTCGGATGAACACGATCCACGCCCACCCAACAAAAACTCCCTTTTCCAGCCTGCAAAGGGGGGAGCCTCTTTTTACTTCCTTCCCCCCCACACACAGAGCGCACAGCCGGGAAACTCGACAGCCCGGAGCTGAGGGGACATCGGGCCCCGCTCTCTTCGCTGCGGCAGCTGCCTCCATGATTCTAGGACAGCCACAAAGTTGCCCCTGGTGGAATTAACTAGGGCTCCGGACTCAAGCAGCTCCCACGCGCCCAAACCCCCTTATGTTGCTGTAAACCCAGAGATGCTACTAGGATAAGGATGCTTTGCAAACAGGGCAGCCTACTGCACTTTGATTTCCCCTGACATCTCTCCAGCCCCCACTGTTATAGGGCTCCCTAGGGGTGGAGGTGCTGGTGAGGGAAGGGAGAAGTGGGCCAGATAACCTCATCTTTCCCCCCTACTTGTGCAGCACATGATCTTGCAGGGGCCATGCAGCACAGCAGTCCCCCCGACCCTGCCCCAGAATACAAACTACTTCTGCCTGTCCCTTTGGCTCCTAAAATGCTCCACTTGACATTTTGAAGCCAGGTGTGGGGAATGAGGAAATGGGAGATGTCACCATAAACTAGAGGCAGGTCTTCTCGAGTCAGCCTGCACGGCTGAGCCGGGCAGAACTCTGATTTCCAAAAGGAGAAGTTTTAAAAATATGTTCGGTACAGTCTGACTCCAGTTCAGGTTTCAGGTGAATGCTCTTACTCCTCTTTGGGACATCTGGCAGTGTAGGCACTGGAGAGGAAGGGAGGAGGCCTGGGTTTAATTCCCCAACTCCCTCACTGCCTCTTGGGGTGACCTTGAGTAAGCCACTTCCCCCCTTCTGCACAGTGGGGGCACTGTCTCTGGCCCTTTGTCTATTCAGAGTTTAAGCTCTTTGGGGCAGTGACTGCATATTGCTCTGTCTATATACAAGGCCTAGCATAACGGGGCCCTGACCTTGTGGCCTCTAGGGGTAGGATTAAGAAGGCAGGTTCTTTGTGGCAGAGGGAGAGAAAACCAGGAATATCTATACCAATGTGCCTCAGTAACCAGCCTACAACTAACCCAGCCTCACTCTTCTTCTCCCGCAGTTGCTGAATCCTTCTGCTACAAGAAGTTCTTTGAAATCATGGGGCTGAAAAAGAAGAGCCAGGAAGATGTAAAGAAGGTTTTCCACATTCTTGATAAAGATCAAAGTGGCTTCATTGAGGAAGATGAGTTGAAGTAAGTAGGTCAAGTCTTCCCTCTGTCCTTACATTAAGAGGATGTGTTCATATTTTCATCTGAGTGAAACACACCCGAAAACGCAGTCCCATTCAGACTTCTAATTGCCCTGTCTTGGGCAGTGTCCGGTTGTTTGCATGGCTCAGCAGGGGGAGTAAACAGTTAAAAGTAGGATCAAATGTGTGTCGAGAGAAAGGTATCTAACTTTTATGTGAGTGATCTGTAATCTAACTACAACTCCTCCATCTCAAACAATTCCAGGTGAGAGCACTCGTTCTGTGTGATAAAGAAGGTCGCCAACAGGGGCCAGGCCTTTGGATTCAATTGCATGTGTCAACACCACTGCTCATCATCTCTAAAAACCAGGAACGTTAAACCCTAGTGACCCAGCCTTCTCTTTGTCCCATGCCTTTTCTTTAGATTTGTACTGAAGGGCTTCACCCCTGATGGCAGAGACCTATCTGATAAAGAAACCAAGGCGCTCCTGGTTGCTGGAGATAAGGATGGCGATGGCAAAATCGGCATTGATGGTAGGTGGCTTCAGGAGGGTCAAATTCTGCCCCTAGTACAGAGGTATAAGCACCATAGGCTTCATTGCCAGTTGTGACCTTGTGGAGGGCAGATTAGGACTTTAGTTACATTTCAGGGCTTACTAAATTTGTGGTACCTTCCTTGGTGCAGAAGCTGAGTCCCAACACTAGAGGGAGCAGGAATTCATAGAAACCCAGATTTAGCACAGGATGGGAGATAGCAAAGGCACTCACACGGGGGGGAGGGATAAAGGGCCCCCTCCAACCCTCACTGAAGTCAGGGGGAGTATTTCCATTGGTTGCAATGGGCTCAGGATCAGGCCCTCAGAGTTTACAGGAGCTGAATTTGGAGGCAGGAAGAGAGAGACATAGCAGAAGCTGAAGAGCAGCATTTCTCCTTGATTAAAAAAATCCTGTTTCACTTAAATGAGAACGTGATGCAAGACTTCTGATGGCTTAGCAAAGCAAATTCTTAACATTCAGTGTTGAGTAAGTCCATTGTGCAGCCTCACTGTCTATCCAAGTTCCCACCATATGCATGACACCGACAATCTTCACAGGGAAGATAGGGAAACCGGTCATTTAACTTCATTAACCATCAAGATTATAGCATCAGGCTTACAGGAAAGGGGCACATTTTTGTCCACAGCATGGCTAGAAATTTAGAAACCGATATTTTGCTCTTGCTGGCAACTTCTTGTCAAAATAATCCACAGACTGCATTTCTCCCTTTCCTTTTCCTTTCTCTCCTCCACATTACCGAGGCTCATTGGAACAGATATGAAGTTGTGCAGGTCTGAATGAATCCTTTCCCTCCATTATAAGAAAGGAGGTGGAAGCGGGGGGGGGGCGGTTCTAGCTGGATCATTATGCCAGCTCAGCAGTAGAAAATCACTTTGTAACCTCCCATCATCCTGACAGCCTCTTTGACAGGGTGAAAATTGGAAACATCTCAATTTTAACTTCAAATAGTCCTGTCTTAGTATTATCCATTCTCTTGGATTTATAAAGGTGTGGTCTTCAAATGGTATGCAAAATACAAGTGAAAGTGAGGTTACTTAACATGATCTCACAGTTTATAGGGTAGAAATAGAAGGGATGGCATACAAAATTACCCAATGAGAGAGGTGACAAATAAGATATGCTCAGCTGCCTGACCATGGCACACCAGTAGAACAGTGTCTATGGGCCTATTTCCAGGCTAAATTCTCTTAAGTTCTCAGGCCCTGATACGTCACAGTGACATAGGAGCAAAGCGAGCTGTTGCTGATTACTAGCAGCCGTCTTGAACTCAGGGTTCTAGGTCATAAATCTCAGATACTTTCACATGCTTTATTACTGACCGAGCCTTTCCAGTCCCACTCAAATCAGTGGCTCGGTTCCCAGAGATCTAGACAGGAGTGCAATTTACAGGAATCAAGTCATCTGAAGATCCTTGTAAGGATGCTCATAGTTGGTTGGCCAACGTGATAACTCCACGGCTGCGAAACAGGAGCAATCCCAGTTGAGTTAAAAGAAGCCTCTACTTATGAAATGTTTCAGACTCATCTTGGCTTATATGAAAGAGAAGGGTGTTGGCATCTCTTAAAATTAATGGTGTGGCCAACATTTTAAAAAAAAAAAAAAAAGGGAAGCGATGCCTGCGAGCAGACCTATTCTATGAGAGCAATCTGGAGTATCTCCTCAGCCAAGGCTCCTCTCCCATCAGTTTCGCACCTGTGAAAGTCCACTGAATTCTGTGGAGTTACTGTGGATTTACCCTAGTGTAAGTGCGAAGGGAATCAAGACCCTGATTCTTTTTCCTTGCACACTTCTGGCCAACACCCCCACCAAGCAACATTCCAGAGCTCTCCTCCCTCCCAAGCCTCATTCTACTAGCAAACTGCTGCAGCAGTGAGGCGTGGAACGTGTGGCAATTTACCTGTTGTGAGGGACAGAGCAAAAGAGCAAGGAGAAATGGTGATAAGCGACATGTTTGAGACACTTTGCCCTGTCTCACAATATGCCTGATTCACCAACCATGAAAGCCTTAGCAGCTGGAACTCCCACAGCTATTTCTTAGCGTTGGTATTTTTCAATTTTGATGCTATATTTTCTGCTACAGAAACACTGGATTTTTTTTTCTAATAAATGAATTGTCCTCCTTCACCCCAGGTCCATCCCTTGGGTCAAGTTTTCAAACGCCACCCTGATCATTAGCTGACTATGGAGATCCAGCCTTTTACAGATGATGGTAATGAATTGGATATCCCCTCAGTCTAGTTCCCAGCAGCCCATAACAGTTCTGAGAGATGAAGGATTGGCATTCCTGCCTTCTAAAGATTTATTTGAGCATGCCAGGTCCACCTGTTCCTCAGTTCTTTCATTGTAGGCTTCCATCTTAGCTGTCCTATGGAGCCTCCTTCAGAATCATGTGTCAGATTAGGAATGATCTCTCAGATCTCCTGTTCAGAGCTCATCTCTGCTTCCACACACAATTCAGGAATTATTCCAATAATCTATCCATACTTCTGGCTAAATGGATCAAGATTTATATTTTGGGGCTGGCCTGCCAATCTAGAAGTGTTGAAAACACGGGGCCTACTCCTGCAAGGTGCTGACCTGTCTCTTGAGAGGTACTGAATCCCTTCATCTTTCATTGGATCCAGTCAAAATTGAGGGACCAGAACAACCTCCAAGCCCAGGTCCATGTTACCCAGGAGGGTGACCATCCTCCAGACCTCATCTCCCAGACTGAAGGGGAATGCTACTGAGGCCACAGTCAGTTTCAGGGCAGGTGAGTCTAGCCTTCCACAGTCCCTCAGCTGGAAATCATCACCACCACCACATGCTCAGATTCCCAGGGCACAAGAGAAAACCAAAAAAAGGAAGGTTTGTACTTGGTCATTTTTTGACCTCTTATGTGCTATTGGACAAATAAATCATACCCTTCAGTTCCTCTAGCTGCCTGATGCTGCTAGGCCTGTGATGTCAGAAGCCATGTTCTCCAGGGAAAAGATTGGAAAAAAGAGCCAAACTTTTATTCAGGTAGATCACAATCTTTATCTAGTACATGTATTCACGCTCCACTCCAGCTGAGGTTCTGGGAATACTTCTAATTCCACCAGTCATTTTCTCAGAACTCTGTCATGAAATATGTTCAGACTTCAAATCCACTATTTGTTGGCTCAAGTTAAAAAAAAAAACTACACACACACACAACACTAAAAGAAAAATCAGGAGGGGGTAAAAAATGTTCTGATGAGTTTCTCTTTTGCACTCGTGTGTCCCAAAATAATGCATTACCAGTTTGGAGAGAGAAATGATTAGTCTATAATAAATTCAGAGATTACCTTTGGTAGTTCAATGAAATACCACAGGGTTTGTGCTGGGTCCTCTGCAATGTTCAGGGAAAGTCTGCTGATGGTCCAAAGAGCATTTCAAAATAAAGTGAAAATAAGTTTTACATAATTAGAACTCTGGAATTTGTTTAGAATACTTAAATGTGATATACTGGGAATATAGGAATCATTCACAGACATGTAAAATATAGGGGTTATTCATATACATAATGTATTTTAATAAATAGCTTTGAGCTATGTTGACAATATACAATAATAGCATCAATATAACTATTACTTTAGAAAATATCTGGCTATAGCCATGATTAATGTATTTGCAGATGTGCTGCCAGCCACTGACAGAGCGGAATCCACCTCACTACAAAATTTATATCCAGTGCTTGCCTTCTTCCTTTTAGGTGATGTCTGTTGGGTTCACAAAGGAAATTGACTTTGTGACTAAGGAGTACGGCACAGCTAAAGAGACTGGCCAAGCGGGCACCAACGGGCAGTCTGGGTGGATTGACATATCCTGAATTCCCTCTTTGGCTTCTCAAAAATGGTTTAGCTTCACTGTGAGGTTTTCTGACCCACAATCTGACCCTCTGATTCATTTTGGTTTATAAGCCATTCAATTATTGTAAAAGGTTGTTAATGAAGTTGCCCCTGCTGTCTCGGTGATGCTATGAACCTCTATAACATGCTTCTTAATTTAAACAAATTTTCCCTTCTCCAGAATTCATAACTTTGGTGGCTGAATCATAAAGCCTTTGACCAATCTGAACCTTCCATCTGCCCTTCACCACCTGATTCCAGCCAACTCCTGCTGACCTCCTTGGCTCCTGTTCTATTTATTTTTGTTATTTTATACTCCCACTCTGTTCTCTGCAGCCTTGTAACTCTGTAATTGTGCTGAAAGATGCTGTTAAAATAAAGGTCACTGATTTTGGCTCTACTTTCTGACTATCACATGTTCCTTCTTTCATTTAGGTTTGGGGTATGTTTGAGAGGAAGGGGATATTTTCTTATGATTTTGTGCTGAAACCATATCTGCTATTGTATCTCTGGTTAGGGTAAGGTGGGAAAGCATTAAAATAATTACTTGGGGGTGAAATATACCTAAAGTGACTCATTCAGTCAACATCCCTGCATTGGGGTAAATCTCTGATAGATGGGTGCATATACAAAGCCTTGACAAATATCTAGCACTGGCAATCCCATAAGCTCATTTGGCAGTTTGTTCCTCTGACTTACCTGTTCTTCTAGCTATAAAGCATTTCCTAATATTTAGCCTATATTTTCCCCCGATTCATTTCGGTGATCAAGACACTGCTCCCCAGATGTACCGTTTGTTAAATGTGTCCAGTGCTTAGAGATCTTTGGAGGAAAGGTTCTCCAGAAATATCGGTTGGCATCAGTCATGCAGGGGGATCATTTCACACCACTGAAAATACAAACCTTTCTGGGATGGAGCGCAGCGTGTATTGACGAGCAATACTACACAGCGACTTCGGCCAGGAAACGAAAAACGATTCACCAGATGAAGGCACAGGAGGAAAAGGAGAAAAAAAAAAAAAACAAACAGCAGAGATTGGGCCACGATGCCGGCGTTAAAACACCTACTTGTGATGAAGAGCATCATGTAAGTGTTACGACTAGGACTAGGTCCTGAGTCACCACCATCACATCATACACCCTCCAGTACTGTGGGGACCAACACCGCTCTGTGAAGCCAGCCCGCACTCCATAGCGCCATTCCCCAGGACATGGCTCCGTGTGGACTCAGCAGGAAGCATACTTATTGAAGTTTGTGTTCCTACAAAAGGAGTCCTCTGCTTTTGCAGAACTACAATGCTAACGGATGGATGGGTGTGAAGAACACATTCATCTTCATGAAGTCTAAGTAAATGAAAATGGAGTAATAAAGCAAGATAGTGTTTGCTAACTTGATGGCTTTTTCTCAGCAGCTGCTGACCTCAAGTGGCAATAAGATGTAATTACACCGAGAGTAATCACGGGGCTCACTAGGCAAGTGTAACACAGACTCATCCTTGGCCAGGATCAAACCTGGGACACCTCTGAAGCGTCAGGTATCTCTACTGCATGAGCTGTGAGAGAGCAGGAAGGCAGCAATATTTCCAACCCCAAGCATCAAAAACCATGGGTCAGTGCTGCCTCCGTCCCTCCCCGCCCCAAAAAATCATGACATTAGCTTAAAAACCATGTGATTTTTAATAAGTAAAAATGAATTTGGGATCCTTTACATTTGCCTTCTGGTTTTTATGAATCCTAAAGGCTCATTTTCCAGCTTTTCTCTGTAACCATGAGGGTTAGAAACTTACTTTTAAAAAAAAATCGTTGCAGAATAAACCTTCGGTTGCTCACTTGGGCTCTAAAATCCAAAGTTTCATTTAGAACAAAGTTTCTAGCCTGTCTGGTTGTGACAAAAAATGTTCCAAATGTGAATCAAGTATAAATCAATATCCACTTCTGTCTGAACAGCCTGACACAATGAAGTGTGATCATCTACAAATTTCACTATCAAAGTATTGTTGACTATTGCACTGCTGATTTTTTAACATTTAGCTACTGACCTTGCTCTGTAAGCCCAAACTGCATCCACATTTTTGCAAGGGCCAAAAGCCCCAATTGTTTGCTAGTCAAGTGACAAGAACTCCCAGCACCCTCTTGGCTACTTCTATTATTCAGGTTTCAGAGTAGCAGCCGTGTTAGTCTATATTCGCAAAAAGAAAAAAGGAGGACTTGTGGCACCTTAGAGACTAATAAAATTATCTGACCATAAGCTTTCATGCGCTACAGCTCACTTCATTGGATGCATCAAATAAATTGGTTAGTCTCTAAGGTGCCACAAGTCCTCCTTTTCTTTCTATTATTCAGTTACACAGTTTTGATACAAAAGTCTGCAGCATGCTGTAAATAAACATTTGGGGCACTACAAAATAAACAATCAAATTCAATTACAGGGGCTACAGTACTGACTGAATTAACCATTTTCGTATTTAATTCAATAAAACCCTCAATTGTTTAATGCATCTAATGCTGACATAGAATTTACAGTGTAGATTGGAGACCATAGGCAGATTTTAGGTCAGCCTTGCAACAGAGTATACATTATACTATGCCTGTTACATACATAAAATATCTACATAGCCCTGTGGTGTAAGATCACATACTGAAAGCCCCTACAACTGTCATGTGCCTATGCAAGGCAGCAGAGTTAAATTCACTCTTAGCTTCATGATTTGCAGATAAAACCTCCCTCTCTGTCCTGAATGTTAAGTCCTCTATAATCTTTTTCCCCTGATCATCAAACGCCAACGAAAGTCTTGATGTTGGAGGATAAACCTTAAATAAGCACTACAGCCATTATACATCTTGACAGTGGCTTGGCATGTTTGCAAAAAGACATGGAATTGACACTATGGAAGGAATCTGAATAGGCTTTGGTCCCTAGATTTAAGGAGGTTTAAGATAGGTAAATTATGTTCAGCCACACGATGAAAGACTCCACCTATTTGTGCTCGTTTGTCCTGCTGCCAGGAAAGCATTTGCCTGGGATGGGGGTACTTCACCCAATTTTCCCCAGGCTACAAGATATTTTAAAGGATGGGAGAGCAGGTTTTACTCTCCTCTTGCTACCCCATGTGTAGATTATATCTATCTTAAGTATCCATAAAGGCCTTTGTACTATGGAATCTAAGCCCTGACAGGATTCCACTGAGGCCAGGATTGTAACGGATACTGAACAGCAGCAGCCTGTGATGTCTTCATCTGCCTCTGCTGTCCTGGGTGCAACTTGCTACTGGTTCTGCTTCATGAGGATGAGGACATGGGAAACTAACTGAACACTGAAGGCAGTGAGCTTGCACTAGGGTCACTAAGGATACAAGCCAACATGCAGAACCTGGCGATAATGTGCAAAAAGAAAAGAACCCAGTTTAACTCCCAGACCCCAGTGGAGTTTATAGGGCCAACAATTAGAGAATGCATTGTTTTATTTGTAAACCATCCACAACGGATATGGAATTTTTTTTTAAACCACACATTACCTTTTCAGAATAGAACTCACTTTAAGAACGCCCGCCAACAGGCACTAAACTGTCGTGAACCTCCTGCCCCCCCCCAAACGGTTTTAGAAACTTTTCTCCAAAGTAGGGAACAGAGGGAGAGAAGGGAGTTACCTGGTGTCTTTAGCCATGGGCTACTAGCTATCTAATCTGAGACCATTTCATAAATGTAGAAGTGATATAAAGCCAAGTACTAGAAGGCCAATTTGCCATTGTCCAGGCAGCTAAAATGGAAATGCAGGTAGCTGCTTGCAACAATGGGATCAGGAAACCTAGAAATGAAAAGAAGGTGGTGCTTCAAGAAGTAGGTAAGACTGGCCAGCTAAAATGGGAGCTGGAAGACTAAAGGAGTGCACTAAAACCCAAGCAGATGTGAGCTAAAGGGAACAGGAACCTTGACAGCAACCGAATCAGAATGCTCAACCCTTACAACAAAAGAATGTGGAAGACCTGGGCCTGATTCTCCACTCTGTTACCAATTTTGCACTGCTGAAATTCAGTTGATTTCAACAGAGTTACAGGAGTGTAAAACTGGTGTTACAGAGGGAAGAATCAATTCCCTGGGTGTTAAGAATATGTTAATCTGGATCTTCTCCAATGGAAGTGCTGTCATGGTCGGAACCCCAAGAAGAAAAGAAACTGTCCAGGGGAGGGACAAAGGTCAGATGCCTAAAAATGGACCGGTTGTGGGGAGAGCTGACTGGCTGTTTGGAGGGAATGAATGAAATAGCAGTTTTATCAGTGTTTGGGCCTGCTGGCTGGGAGGGTTTTTTGAAGTTCTGATTGTTTCATTGTTAACTGGTTTTATTTTTCAGTAGGTTGTAATGCACCTAAAGTTCAGGATGGGCACCACTGAAGAGATAGTGAAATACATAAAGTTTTGAACTATCAAGCAGTGTTATTAAGTTAGTGATCTAATAGAAACAAGTTAATCAGACTCACTTAGCTCCAGACCTACAAGTGTACTTAGGTGCTGTAGCAGCATACAGACTCGCCAGTGCGGCACCTCCCACTGCTCATCCCTGGAATTAGCTCTTGTCCAGCTCCAGAGCTCCTCCTTCTGGCCAATGTCTCGCCTGCCTTAAGCCCTATGTCCCTTCCAGACCCCAGTGCCCCTTACCCAGGGGTTCTGCCCCCCAGCAATCCCCACACTCTGGGTCTCCCCTCCCAGGGGAACCCCCAACCCTCTATCCCAACCTTGCCTCAGTAGCTACTGAGAGTCATCATCTAGCCCCTATTCACTGGGGCAGACTGCCATCTGTAATGGCCACTCATCACTGGCAAATGATAGACCACCAAGTTGGACCACCTCCCTCTGCAGCCCCAGTATCTTTGTAGGCCTTCACAAAGGCTTGCAGCCTGGTGGTTTACCAGGCTGGATCTCCGCAGCTCCTCTTGCCCTTTCCTAGCACTGCTCTATGTTTGGTACCCTGAGCTCCCAGGCAGCTAAGTCCTTCTCTCTCTAGGGCTGGAGTGAGACTTCATCAGTTCCTGGCCCCGAGCCCTCTTATCAGGGCCAGCTGAGCCCTAATTGAGCTTACCACACCTGTGGTCAGCTACTCCCTCCGCTGCTCTCGCTGCATATCCCAGCTGCAGCCCTCTCCAGGACCGCTTTTAACCCCTGTTCTGCTGGAGTGGGGTAGCTGCCCCACTACAGGTGCCCAAAGCCCAGATTAGACATCTAGATCCCAAATTTAAGAGTCACTGTGATCCACAAAACCTCCACTTAGCTATCACCTCACCCTATAGATACCTAAACTCGGTGCCTACATTGTTGGGGTAAAAGTTCCCTAGGGGCCTAAGTTTCTACTTCTGGGCATGTCCAGTGCTGCCTCACACTAGGCACCTGGCCACCTGAACCTCAGCATGATCCACAAACTAGGGGAAGATAGCCACTCCTCTGCTTATCTTACCTGAAGGCCTCGATCCAATAGTCATGCTCTGACCACACCTACCAGATCAGGTCCCATTCAAAGTCCAACCAGGGGAAAAGGTGGTGGTAAGTCATTGGAGCAGGGACACAGGGTCTCCCACCTTCCAGATGGGTGCCCTAACGACCAGGCTATCTCTCTCTCTATCCCAGAGGATTGTGCGTGTATTTTGGAGCAGGGGTTCTCAACCTTTTTCTTTCTGAGCCTCCCCTCTCCCCCCCCCCCGCCCCAATATGCTATAAAAACTCCTTTTCTGCGGATAAAAGCCAGGGCTGGTGTTAGGGGGTAGCAAGCAGGGCAATTGCCTGGGACTCCATGCCACAACAAGCCCCACAAAGCTAAGTTGCTCAGGCTTCAACTTCAGCCCCAGGAGACAGAGCTCAGGGATCTGGGCTTCAGCTTTCTGCCCTAGGCTCCAATGAGTCTAATGCTGGCCCTGCTTGGTGGACCCCCTGAAACCTGCCCATGGCTTCCCAGACCTCTGGTTGAGAACTGCTGTTTTGGAGGATGGTTGCAAGTGGGTGTCCTTTGCTGTTCTCTCTATTTCTTTCTCTTGGGGAAGTGGGGCTTTGGGTATTTTGTATGTGTAGCTTTGTGGCCACTGAATGTTATATTTCAGGGTTTCTTTTGTTTTAACAGGCTTTTGTCTGCCCTCTGGGCTGGCATGGCCAGGCCCCGGGGACAGAGACCTCTGTTTGTTGTGGATTTTGAGGGTTTAACCCATGGCCACGTGGGTTGCGGATTTTGCCTCTAGACTCTCTGATTCTGCCTGTGTGGAGAGGTGGGTTGCAGCTGTGGGGAAGATGACTAGATTTAAAAATGTGAGGTATGGCTCCCGCACGAGCAAGGCTGTGGTGTTTGTTGCTGCATTTAGCCTTGTTGAACAGGTGGTTGTGGAGGGGATTGTTCTGCAGGGTGTTTTTGTCCCTGTTGTGCCCCTCACCACACCTGCTGTTAAAGTCACTGTCTCTAATGTGCCTCTTTTATTAGGAAATAAGCAGCTACCTAAAGACCTGGCAAGTTATATTAAGATTCACTAGCCCTATTAGGATAATTCCTTTGGGCTGTAAACCCCAGAGGTTCAGCATGTCTTGTCCTTTCATAGCCAGGTTTATGTGATATTAAACTATGCTTCCGAAGTGTTAGAAGTTTCTCTGAAGTATAGCGTTGGGGAGTGTGAGTACATTGTGTTTGTTGTCACTGAGGACATGGCCTGTTTTTGTTGTTTGAGTCTCCTACATTTGATCAATCAGCGCGCTAAGAAGAGGCAGGCTGCCCCTGGGAATGTAGGGGTTTCCTAACAGGCTCCAGTTGGTTTGGGGCGGTGGGGTTCGTGCCCCCTTTACCACCTGGGGAAGATGGCATTACTGGTTCTGTGGCTCCTGACTGCAAAATGGAGGCTGAGCCTGTTGCTATGGAATCCGTGGCCCTGGCTGAGGATCAGGTTTGCTGACGAAGCCCCAAAATAAAAAACGGTTGTTGAAGGTGGAGGAAGTTCCAAGCTTCTGAGGGGGCTGCGAAGCGGGCTGGTTTGGTCAGCACAGTCGGGGAGCACGCTGTTGACTGTACTGCTGAGAGTAGTTCTTTGGTTGGGAGCATGGAGAATTCTCAGCTAGTAGTTTTGCCCCCTAGGTCCCAGCAGCCCCCACCCTCTTGTCTCTCTGAGGTTCCCTCAGTCGAGGTCAGTAGTGACACTCAGTCTGAGAGAGTGGGGGATGATGAACTCACAGATTCTTTGGATGATGAACTCCCTGAGGGGAGTTTTCTGGATGAGACGAATGGGAAACATGAAGTAGAGGGGGACAGATAGATTAAGGTCAGGAAACCAGTCTTTGTTGTCCGCTCAGCATACTATGAGACATGTCTCTATGTGTGAGTTTGACAAACAGAAATGGTACAGACTGAAAAAACTGATGACCAAAGTGCGTGTCCCTTTGACCAATGGAAATGTTGGGGAATAATGGATATGGGAGAATTCAGTGTTGCTGTCTGAAGTTCTGGGAGTTTTTTCTGCATCTTTTTTCTTATTAATAATTTTGTATGTGGCTCTCTGAATATAAGTGGGTGTAGGGACATTATAATACTTTTACCTGTCCCAGGAAACGGACATTTCATTTTTGCAAGAGACCCACACATAGGGTGACCAGATGTCCCGATTTTATAGAGACAGTCCCAATATTTGAAGCCTTTTCTTATATAGAAGCCTACTGCACCCCTCCCCCCCCCATCCCCATCCCGATTTTTCACACTTGCTGTCTGGTCACTGTCAAAGTCAGATTCAAGACTCACTGAATTTGTCAGACCACTCTGTTTATTAGCAAAGCGCTTTGTCAATGCACCCAGATATATGTGAGCCCCCTGCAAAAGCTCAAGCTAACTTATTTATACAGATAAGCCAAAGCCAATTTAACATAGGAGACAAAAGGAAGCAGAAACTGGTACAAATAAGATATGTATGTATATTTGTCAATCTCCTAGCTCAGTAGGAGCTCTAAGTTAATTAGTTTGAGGACCCATTGTCTCGCACTCCTTAATGTTTCTCCTCCTGACAACTATATTTCAACAAACCCTTCAAGCAGCATTTCTTTAATGAATTATAATTCATTCTATTTTCACATCACCCTACCCACACAGATGCAGGCAACGAAATTGATTGGCTTGCTGATTGGAGAGGGGAGGTTTTCCTGAGTCATGGTTCCACTGCAAGTGCAGGGATTGCCATTCTCTTTGCGGACAGGGTGAAGCCTGATTCGGTGGTTTTGCAGGAAGCTGTTCCAGACTGCTCAGAAGAGGTCGAACAGTCAATAGACAGTCTCTTCTTTTGATTAATGTCTATGGTCCTACTATAGGGAAAGACTGTGTGTGTGTTTTCAAACCTTGGATGCTCTTTTGACAAATTGTTTGACAAATGGTATTTTAATTTTTTTGGGGGAGGGTTAATTGTACTCTTAATAAGAGATTGGATAGGAATAGTTTGGAACTGCATCCACTGTCCGCTCAGTGACTTGCAACACTTTTACAGGATTCTGGTCTGACTGATGTGTGGCAATATTTTCACCTTATGTGCGGTACACCTCGTTGGGTACATGTGCCAGCTCTTTCTCTATGACCCATTTGGACTGTTTTTATGTTTTTACTCATCATTTGTCTCATTTGCTTTCCAGTTATATTGTCCCTATTGGGATTTCAGATCATGATTTGCTCTTATTTGTGTTGTCTCTTCCTTCTACTCAAGACCATCATTCATACTGGCATTTTAACATTTGCCTTTTACAAGATGTTCGCTTTTGGGGCTCTTTCAATTATTTTTGGGAAGCCTGGGTTCCCTGAACAGGTGTTTTCCTCTCCTTGCGGCAATGATGGTAGGTTGGTAAAGTTAATATTAAATATATTTATCAGCAATACATATTCCAGATAAGTCTGGACCTTCGCTGGAGTATAGATTATAGAAGACTTAGTAATGATGTTGAGTTGCATGAGAGCTGGAAATATAAAAAATAAAGTTTGCATGACCTATTGGATAACAAAGTTTAGAATGCACTGGCTAGGGCCCAATGTCAGGGCCTTTCTCAAATGGATGTGCCTTTTAAGATTTTCTTTGGCTTGGAAAGAAAGTTTTTCTTGGTTTTCTTCATGCAGAGCTGAAGATGATTGACCGCTTCAAGATGCCATTAGGCCAATGTCATTAAGATCCTGTGGGGATTAGGAACTTTGCCATGAATTTTTCCTCAGACCTGTACGTAGGGTTGCCAACTTTCTACTCACACAAAACCGAACACCTTTGCCCCCCTTCTCCGAGGCCCCACCCCCTGCTCACTCCATCCCCACCTCCCTCTGTCGCTCGCTTTCCCCCACCCTCACTCGCTCATTTTCACTGGGCTGGCTCAGGGATTGAGGAGATGAGGGCTATGGCTGGGGGTGCAGGCTACAGGGTGGGGCCAAAAATGAGGAGTTCAGGGTGCGGGAGGAGACTCCAGGCTGAGGCAGTGGGCTGGGATGCAGGAGGGGGTGAGGGTTCCAGCTGGGGGTGAGGGCTCTGGGGTGCAGGAGGGTGCTCTGGGCTGGGACCGAGGAGCCCGGAGGGCAGGCAGGGGGCTGAGGCACGGGAGGGAGTGAGGGCTCCAGCTGGGGATGCAGGCTCTGGGGTGGGGCTGGGGATGAAGGATTTTGGGTGCAGGAGGGTGGCCCAGACTGGGATCGATGAGTTCAGAGGGCGGAAGGGGGATCAAGGTGGGACAGGGGGTTGGGGCACAGATGGGGGTCAGGGTGCAGGCTCTGGGCAGTGCTTACCTCATGCAGCTCCTGGAAGCAGCAGCATGTCCTCCCTCCAGCTCCTACACAGAGGTGCAGCCAAATGGCTCTGAGCACTGTCCCGTCTGCAAGCACCGCCCCCACAGCTCCCATTGCCCACGGTTCTGGGCCAATGGGAGCTGCAGAGCTGGCGCTTCAGCAGTGCCAGTGTGTGGACCCCCTGGCTACCCTAATGCCTAGGAGCCGTAGGGGGGACATTCTGCTGCTTCCAGGAGCCGCACAATGCCATGCTTGCCTTAGCCGCACTGCACTGCCAACCAGACTTTTAACAGCCCAGTCAGCAGTGCTGACTGGAGCCGCAAGGGTCCCTTTTCGACTGGGCGTTCCAGTCAAAAACCGAACACCTGGCAACCTTACTTGTATGCCTCAGTGTGGCAGGGTGTTCACCCCATGCAAGGCCTAGAAGGGTAAAGATGGTTAAAGGGGCCAATGAACTGCCCAGGCTGCACCCAGAGAAGACAGGAAACAGGGATTTAAGTAGAACAGGCTCAGCTGGGCAAGAACAGGTGGGGCCTCTATAAGCCAGGAAGCTGGCAAAAGAAGGTGCTGGAAGGAAGGAGTCTTCAGTCACTTCCTGGAAGAAGGGAGAGGTGCCTGGGGCTAGAGGCAAGTAGCCTACAGTTACTCCATGTGAGGAGGGAGTGTGGCTTGGGGGAGAGCCAGAGAGGTAGGTTAGGCTCAGGGGGACAGCAGCAAGGTGTGGGGGTAGGTTGACCTTGGTTGCTGATGAGAGGCCCCTGAGTCATGGCCTGGAGTAGAGGGTGGGCCTCTACCAGCCACTGATGAAGTGACACCAGCAGAATGGTGAGCAGGAAAACTGCCTGAACCTATTTGTCAAGAGGGACTTTGTTACCCCACAAGGGGGGAACACGGATGGTGACCCAGCCAGAGGGCCAAGTCACGAAGAGAAGACTGCAGTTCCTGCAGTGAGTGGGGTCCACAGGGCAAGAGGATGACAGGAGACACTGCCAGGGGAGGATGCAACACCTGGCTGGAGCTATTCCCCAGAATGGCCACCAGCGGTGCGTAAACCCTGTGATACACAGAGTCTGTGTGTCCATCCGAGACTTGGTGAATCCTTGAGGATCTTCCTAGGATCTCAATGTTGAATGTGGACAGACTTGAACAGTACCTGATGCTCTCAGAATTGACTTCTGCCGTTTTGGCTTTGCTCCAGAGCAGGCACCTGCTATTGATGGGTTGCCTATGGAGTTTTATAAGAGCTTTCAGACCCTTCTTGGACCTGAGTTGTTCCAGGAGAGCATCAGAGTGAAGATATTGCCAGTCAGTTGTCATTGAGCAGTTCTTACCCTGTTGCCTAAGAAGGGGGACCTTGGGAAGGTGAAGAATTGGAGACTTGTGTCCCTGCTTTACTCCGACTATAAACTTTTTCAAAGGTCTCGGCAAAGACTGAAAACTGTGAATGGTTTACTCATGCACCCTGATCAGATCAACTGCATCCCCAACAGGTCCATTTTTTATAAGCTTTATAAGCTTTTCTTATTGCGAGATATATATATATTACTGGGTATGCGCTATCCAGTCTCTGTTATGCATATTGCAAAAGCACCTTTCCGGCCTTTCTCTCCTTTTTTCATAGAATCATAGAATATCAGGGTTGGAAGGGACCCCAGAAGGTCATCTAGTCCAACCCCCTGCTCGAAGCAGGACCAATTCCCAGTTAAATCATCCCAGCCAGGGCTTTGTCAAGCCTGACCTTAAAAACCTCTAAGGAAGGAGATTCTACCACCTCCCTAGGTCATCTTGTATTCCAGTGAAAGTCTTTATGCTGACTATGTGACTGTGTGTATATTACTCATGATTGTGATGTCCAGGTTTTGACTGAATGTCAGCACTCTCTTAGGAACACTTCTTCAGCTTGCATAAACTGGGGGAAGAGTGACACACTCTAGCTGGGGGCTTGGGTGATCTTCCGCCTCCCCCACCGACTTTGCCAGAGAGGTGGAGCTGAGGCTTGAAGCACTAGGAATTATGCTAGGACCGATATTTGGGGTTGGAATTGGGAAGGAGTCATGAAAAAGTTAGAGGAGGTTACAAAGGTGGAAATGGTGTTTGCCTTGACTCTCCTTTTGAGAGCAGGTGCTAGAGAGCATTAATAATTTAATTGCCTCTTTTTAGAAAAAGTTCAGAAGTTTCTTTTGGGCTTTTTCTGGGAAAGCATCATTGAGGCAGGGTATTTTATTTCTGTTGTAGAAGGTCTCCTTGATCTTTTGAGCAGAGTTGCTACTTTTTGGTTACAGTCTCTGCAGCCATTATTTGGAGATGAGCCTTTTCCTTGGAAACAAAAGGCCTTTGCTTTACTTCAGCAGATAGGGGTTGGGTTTTGATCAGGAACGTTTTTTGATGGCCCGTGGCTGCCTCAATTTTGAGATGTTACCCAGTTGGAGATTTTTTTTTTTTAAGCTGAGGTCACAGGATAGGCAGCTGGAGTTCCCCGGGCTCCCTTGTTTATAACCCTGCCATGAGGATTCCTAGTCTTGTTTCTAGGAGTCTTGTCTCCTCCCCTATTGCAGCAGGTGTAACAAAACGGGTTCGTTTAATTGATTTTACTCCTTTGACATGGGCCTCAGTGCATATCCTGGCTGTCAAGCTTGGTTTTCATTCCATTCGCTGCTGGGTTTCTTGGTTTATATCAGAGGTGGAATCAGCCCTTCCACGGGGCAGTATTGCCAGTCTGGACAGTTGCCTCCTTGAGCGAACTATTCCTAATGTTTCTATTTTCTTGCCTGTTGCTCCTTCAATGGATTGGGATGTTAACAAACCTGGCAGTTTGGTTGCCTTCAGTGGGTCTTCTGAATTTACTTTTAATAGCTTAGGCCATAAATCATTGCATATACTTGTGGTAAAGATTCTGCATTTTCAAACACCTGTTGATTAACAGATATGGTGTGGAGAAGAGAGCTTCTGATGGCAGTTTTTCCAGTCTTGGGGCAGAAGTGGGAGGTGTGTGGAGGGGGGGGAGTGAAGGGGGAGGGCCTGGGGGGAAGAGGCGGAGTAGGGGCAGAATGGGGGCGGGGTCACAAGTGAAAGGGGAGGAATGGGGGAGGGGCTCCATACTTGAAGCTCTGACCAGGGCCAAGAGCACCACTGCAGTCCCAGCCCCTCACCACGGGGAGATGAGAGCCGTGAGCTGGGGCAGGGCCTCTGCCAGAAGAAGCAGGGCAGGGAGTTAGCCTCCCCGAGGGGAAGCTTCACCCACCACCTATGACTAGGCCATAGCTCAGCACTTGGACCACACTCATGGGAGACCCCTGTTCAAATCCTCTCTCCCTCTAGCAGAAGAGGGAATTGAACCTGGTTTTCCCACATTCCAGGTGACTGAGTTGGCTAAAAGTTATAAGCTCAGCTCCTCCTCCAGCCATTTTGCAGGGTGCAAGGTAGGCACCTAACTCATTTCTGCAAGAAACAGCTTGGGTGCCTAAGACACCTGACTCCAGGCAGCGGGTTCTTCTTGTTCGTGGATCACTAAGCAGGGACAGGCACAACCCCTGCAGCCCAGATTTAGGCATCTATCCTTGAGAGAGGGGCAGGACTTAGGACACACCCCTCTCATCAGCATCTCCTATTGGCTTGCTCCCCACCTAGCATGCTGGCTTTTGTGGATCACATTCTAGGCACCTGCCTCTCTCCATTCATTGCAGAGGGAGCCCAAGGGCCTAACTCACGCTTTGTGGATTGCAGTTTTGTTCCTGGGATTTTCTAAGCGCCTCAAAACTAGGTGCCACGACACTCAGCATTGTGACACCTAACTCCGTGTGGATCCCACCCACCCGTCCGACTTTTATACCATAGAAACACATGGCATACATGTCAAGACAATCAAAAGCGTGGATATCACAGTCACTAATTTCTCTGGCTGCTTCTCCCACCCTATAATCATCTCTCTTTCCACTGGTTCTCAGCCAGCTAGCTTTCACCCATGCCTCAATCTCTGTTAGATACTGAGTAAGCAATCCTACTGCACAAGCAGGATTAGAACTTGAAGAGAGAGAAATATGGAGCTAGGCATCATCAGTATATTGAGGCATCATAACTCGTACTTCCTTACTAATGGCCACGTCTGCAGTTTGTGCAAAGTGGTGACAAAATGGAATCTCACAGAAGTCCACAAGACAACCCTCTGAGCAGCTGTCTAATGCAACCTCTGAGATCAAACAAAAAGAAAGGGAAAGCACCACTCTAAAGTGGGCCCATTTATGCATGTAGCTGCATCAATAAAACCTGTGTCAGTCCCTGTACACCACTTCAAATGCCTACAGGTGAATCAGTAAATACTCCACAGTCAATGGTATCAAAGGTAGCTACAGCTCTAAAAGAAACAACAGGGATACTTGATCTTCCTCCATCACCAAGAAGAGATCCTTAACCAAGACCACCAGTTCAGTCTCTGTACTATACCCAGGCGTAAGACCAAACTGAGCAATATAATCACCCCCTTCTCCTCTTTCTCACGGGGGGTTACCTACAGCGTGAGGCACCCGCTGCCCCAACACTGGCTTGTGGCTGGCTGTCCCCGCCCCCATGGGGGCTGCACTCCCACACGCAAGGCCAGGGCCGGCTGCAGAACCCACGGAGAGCACGCGCAACCCCAGGCACGGAGAACAAGGGGCGGAGGGGGCCGACTTAGAGGGAAGAGAATCGTGCGCATGCGCGGTTAACTCGGCGTTGAGTGAACGAGCTGCGTGGAAGAGCCCATTATGTATTGAAGGGTGTACGCCGTTAAAGTAGTTTTTTCCCCGCTCTTTCCCCCAGGACTCTGCCAGGAAGTTGCGCCTCATTTTGGTAAGTACTGCTAGTCCGCATCTTTCTGGCCGTCGCGTTTTTCCCTAACCCTCGCTATAGAATAATTCCGCCGAGATAGTACAGGCCGTCGTGATCTGTCCAATCAAAAAGAGGGTCCTGTAAATGTTATTAGTTGCTAGGTAGAAACAGCTTGCGCGCACGCGCACACACCAAGAACTGCAGCGGTAATGACTTCATCGCCTGCCTCAGGCCGCTTTTCCCTCGCAATGAGCGGGGCATTTCTTTTGATTGGCAGACTCGTACCCAAAGACAAGTATATTCCTGCACCAGTGGCCTCAGAGTGCCGGCGTCTCCACGTTCCCAAAAGCTGGAGCCCAATGAAAGGGAGTCAATAGCGGCCCGAGAGGCCGGTGGATGGACAGCGCCGCCAGCCAATCGCGTGTCACAGAAGGGGGCGGCCCCCCCCCGGAAGGCGGTGGCTGGGCGAGGGCGGAGCGTTGCTAGGGAAGCGCTGGTGGGGAGGGCCAGGGCGGCGGGGCCTGCGACGCTGGCCGAGTTCATATAGCTGGTGGGGCCCGCGCTTCCCCCTGCACCCCACTCCCCTCGGAGCCCGCCCTCCTCCCCCTTCTGCACCCCCCCCCAGGGACCTGCCTCCCACATCTCAACCCCCGGCCTCCTTCTCTGCACCCCACTCCCCTGGGAGCCCGCCCTCCCCTCCCTTCATCCCCTAGGGACCTGCCGCCCTCCCCCTCTCAGCACCCCCCAGGTACCTGCCTCCCCTTCTGCACCCCACTCTCCTCGGAGCCCACCCTCCTTCTCTGCACCCCCCAGGGACCTGCCTTCCCCCACTCCACCCCCTCCTTCGGCACACACACACCAAGACCTGCCCTTCCTCTCTGCACCCCCCCCCTTGCCCCATTGGGACCCGCTGCCGTGGTCCCGCCTGCTGATTCGCCCCTGCTCAGCCCTTCAGTGATTGTTTAAGGCTCTTTTCCCCACAGGCTCCAGCACCCTCCCCTGAGGCAGCCATCATCACCATAACCCCCCGGGAACGGTCCCCGGTCCCCCTCGTGGCAGCACGGAGCATGGTGAAACTAGCTGCAAAGTGCATCCTGACAGGTGAGCTTGTCATCTGGAGTCCAGTGCTTAATTTGTGCCAGGACTGAGCCCCGGCACCTCTGGGGTCAGCCTTCATACCAATTGTACATCAGTTATAAATGTAAAATAATTGCTTGACCCCCAGCACCTCTTTCATTACAAATTAAGCATTGCTGGAGTCCATCTGGGGTTTGCTGTTCCACCTGACCCAAAATAATGCGTCAGCTGAGGGGTTGAATAATGGCCAAAATGGTCCAATGTTTTAAAACACTGATTTATGAGAATGATAATGAAAGACAGCAAGACTCTGCGATCTCCAGGAGCCCTAGATACTTAGACCTACTTGAAAAAAACAAGTTACTCAGCTGAATTATCTTGACTCCAAACTATGCAATAAATAATTGCCCCAGTAGTCAAATGAAAAAGCTAGACCACCACCTGCAGCAGGGCATTCTTGCTCAAATAGTTGACAGTGGCCAAATACTAGGCAATCAGCTAACCAGTGAATTGATGTTATTTGACCAGTCAATTGACCAGCTTGCCAAGCCTACACCGATCTCTCGCCATGTTGTTATTGTTAGCTGTTATTTGTGTTATGGTAGCAGCCCAAATGTCCATTAGGCGAGATAAGGACTGCATTGCACTAGGTGTTGTGCATGCAAATAGAGACAGTCCGTGCCCCAAACAACTTGCTGTCTAAATAGACAAGGCAATAGACAAGACATAAGGTGGAATGGGGCACAGAGAGGGGAAGTGATTTGCCCAAGGTCACATGGCAGGTCACTAGTAGAGCAGTGAACAGAGCCCAGATTTCCTGACTCCCTATGCAGTGCCCTGTCCACTAGATCAGAGTGCCTCAACAACACTGCTTCATTTTGTACAGCAGCCTTCATATCAATTGTACTTCAGTTAGACTGTTGTTAAATACAATTGCATAAAAAGCAGAAAGTAACAAACTAAGAGGTACAGATGAGGAAAAGGATGTTTTCAGATGAGATATTTAATATGATGGAGAGCCACTGAAAAAGAAAGATGCAGGATGAAAGAGAAAGTTCTCTTCACAACAATGGAAAGATGATGTGACAGGAAGGTCAAGAGAAGCAGAGCGGGGAGCCAAGACCAGCTTCATGAAATAAGCTGGAGCATTTCTATTAGTGCTGAAGGAAAAAAATATGTCAGGAATAAGGATGATTACAAACAAGAAAAAAAAATTATGGTGTTAGTCTAGTTGCAAATAAAAGAAAGGCAGATGTGTCCAAGGAGGTTGCTCTTGCTCAAGAGAAGCACAAGTTGATCTGAAAGAAGCTGAGGTAAAGCTGCAAGTTTGTTTGACCATGACAGACTGTTGAGAAGTATGTACAGTTGAATGCTATCAAGTATAATAGAAGCAAGACATCTTATGTAGAGCTAAGAAAGGCATAGGTGTAGTTTCACTTCTATTTTATGGGGGGGCAGCTCCAGCCAGGCCAACAAGGCTGTGCAGAGGGGGCAAATTCCATGCCTGCTGGGGCTTGCAGGTTGAGGGGGGGCAACACCCCCCATGTTTCCCCAATTTATGCCCATGATGAAAGGGGCTAGGTAAAAGGAAAGATTCTCACTTCCCTCTGGCTTCAGGAACCTCCAAAGCGGGCAGATCTTAACACAGAAGAGGAGCCACTACAGATTAAAGGGGGAAAGAGAACACAATTAGGTAGGAGCATAAACATCAGAGGAGGGAACAAAAAACTCACATGTACCTACTCATCTGGAGGAGAGAGTGGCTCACATGGCTGAGAGTTGCACTGAGGTCAAGGAGAATGAGAAGAGAAAAAGAGTGTTCATTAGCAGAAAGAAAGAGATGGTTAACTATATGATGGACATCATATAGTTATTCCTTTGTTATTTCCAGGGAAGATTTACGGTCAAGAATATTGTTGTGTAAGCTAATTGCAGAGAAAAGGGGAAGGTTAAGGCTAGGGCAGTAGTTAGACAGGGTGAAGGGAGTGTATTTAAAGAAGGTGGTAAACAGTGTTTTGATTTTTTTTTTTTTTTTTTTTTTTTAGAAGAATGGGGAAGGTATTGGAGGCCAAAGGAATTAGTAACATTAGGAATAGCATAGGGAGCAATGGTGGAAAGATAGGACCAAACTAAAGGAAAAAGGCAGGCAATGTTAAATTACTGTAATAAAGTATAATGATGGATTGGAGTGCAGCGAAAGAATGGAGCAAGGGAAGAGAAGAATGTCACTAATGGGGCATGCAGTGTTGTTGTTGGTCTCAGGATATTAGCGAGACAAGATGGGTGAGGTAATATCTTATTGGTCCAGCTTCTGTTCCTTTTGTACCCTCTCAAAACAATTTATTTTCCCAACCCTGCTGCTAAACTATCCAATAATCCTGTTTCAATACATGAAATAGAATTAGTACTCAAAGGGCAGAGCAACAAATCAATGTACATAGTTTACTTTTCCAGTTGCATTAAATTCAGGCTTAATTTTTTCCTAAGAACTGTGTCAGCTGAGCCCAGGGTGAGAGAGACAAGCTTTGGAGCATATACAGAGCTTTTCTTCAGGTCCTGAAGAAGACTTCTGTGCAAGCTTGAAAACTTGTCTCTCACCATCAGAAGCTGGTGCAATAAAAGCTATTATCTCACCTACCTTGTCTCACTAATGGGGCAATCAAGCTGAAAGAAGACACCAAATTAGATAAGAATTTGCACTGAGAGGTGGAAACAAAATAATTTTCTGCAGTTTGGGACAGGGTGTAAAGAAGCATCATGTCATGAAACAAGGAGGTAAAAATGGCAACACCCATTTTTTCATGTTCTCTCTGTATATATATATCTTCCTACTGTATTTTCCACTGCATACATCTGATGAAGTGGGTTTCAGCCCATGAAAACTTATGCCCAAATACATTTGTTAATCTCTGGGGTGCCACAAGTACTCCTCTTCTTTTTTCTTTTTTCTTCTTTTTTTTTTTTTTTCTGATACAGACTAACATGGCTATCACTCTGAAAGGAGGTAATGGTCTATTAAACTATGCATTAGCCTCCCCAGGGAAACAATAGGCTGGTCAAAGCACTAGAGAACATACTGTAGGGAACAATCCTGAACTGGTCAAGGATGAGCTAGATCAGCGGCTCCCAAACTTTATTGTTTCATGTACTGCCTTCTTAAGAAGTTGTGAAGTGAACTCCATGAGCTAACAGAGCATTTCCATCTTAATTTGTGGGCCCAATTCAGCCCTATTATAAGCGGATACCGCTATCTATATAATAGGATTTCAAGATTGTGACTCTGAAGCCTAGAATGTCTGCTGAGTCAGTGTGAAGCAAAGGAAACAGCTACAAGCATGGCTGAGAGCTCTTGTTCAGGATCTCACCAGGTTCAGTCAGTACTGGTCCCTGTGAGAACCAGGTGGAAAGTTGGAGTCCAAAGGTTCTGTGGCAGCCGAATGTGACAGCTAATCAGAGAAGGTGGGAATAACAACTACTTGGGGTAACAAGGAGGTGGAGCAGGTGTGAGCGCAAACTTTGGGAACATGTACAAATAGCACCCTTGCTCATTGCAACACAGCTCATGAAACAAGAGCTCCATTTTCAGCTTTTTTACACACATGACTACGAAGTATACCCATGCAATAGCATAGGCTTTCAGCTACTAGTATGAAATATATTTACTGTAGGCCTAAATTTGGCCTAGGAGTCTGAGCAAGAGTCACTACCCAGAATACTCTTCGTGCTCCTGACATATGTGTAGCTTTCCCACTCTGCCTCAAAACACAGTGTGTACATACTATGGTAAGGTCAAAATTTACCCCCTTCCTGGGTTCAGCTTTATTAACAAAGTAACTCAACACACAATATTAATTCCAGGCTTGGTTGCTTCCTAGAATCCCTCCTTATGAGCTGTTCAGCCTAGACCTCTAGACCCTTTGCGCTGGGTAGGCCAGCACAAAGGAGGTAGAAAGTATGAGTATATCCTGTGGGAACACCAGGATAGCTCTTTGCCAGCTTCACAGGAGATCCTGTTGTAGAGTGTATTCCAGGGAGTATACTGTGCAGTCTTAAGATCCAGCAATTCAGTGCCACTGCTATGGCCCATAGGGACTGTTGCAGCAGGAGCCTAAATTAGGGCAGCCCAGGGGGATAACCTACACTCGGGGGCCAAACCAGCACCTGGTATTCCCAAAATAGGGGCAGCACAAGCCATCTCCCTACTGTCCCTGCACCCGGCTTTTATGGGTATGAATCAGGATTTCACTCGAGAGAGTGACACTCACTTCACTTATGTCCAGGATGGAGCTAACAAGCCACCTGCAGCAGGAGTTGCTTAGCATCTCCCAGCAGGGGCAACACCTGCTAAGTGGGGGAGGGTTCATAGGACAACACTACCACCCTCTTGCAATTCTCCAGTAGCATGAATGACCTGATCGTCCCACAAACACATTTGGATTTTGGGAGATTTGTAATGTTAAGAGAGGAAGGTCTATCCAGACCTTTCTCCTCTCCTATTCCACAGTTTTTGTCTTCACATTGAGATATGCCTGAGTAGTTTTGGGAATCTTTAATTGTCCCAGGCTAGAAAGGATACAGGGCTGACCCGTGAATTTCAGAACAAATGGCAAGTCTGCCTTTATGTTTATGGGCCTCTCAGCCATGGATATTGCAGACACCTAAAGCCAGCTCTGCACATGCAATAGCAACTCTCGTTTCACAACTTAGACAATTGTCCTATTGATTTTTCTGGCTTTCTTGCCTGTTGTGACTGGAATGGGTAAAATTGCAAATGCAGGTAACAAAAAGCTCTTTTGAAGATTTGGTGGGAATGGGATTGAGGGGAGGGGAAATGAGATTGTCCATCCAAGACTAAACAAAGTTGCTTTGGCCATGCAGGTGACTCAGCAGTAGGGAAGAGTGCTTTGTCCCAGATGTTCTGCAATGATGGAGCTCATTTCCAGAAAAACTACACACTGGTAAGCTTTGTGGGATGATACACACAGGACAGGGATTGAGGGAGGACACCGGGCTCAATCTGCCATCGGGTGACTTCTCTAAAGCTCCATGAGTGAAGAATGGGAAACTCCAGGCAGAATGAATTATTGAGGGCTGGTTTTAGCTATTGACAGGCCTTTACACTGATGCATTAAAGGGGGTGTCTAGTAGAGTTTTCTTTCAAAATACTTAGACACCAGGCTGTAAAGAGAAGCTGACTAACATCATAGTAGATTTCCATATACCTAGGGAGTTGGCTTCAAAGTTTAACACACAGTAAACTAATTGCAGTAGTTTCCTTCTGTATCAGAATCTTCACAAGCTAGTGTGGTCTTAGACAATTTCCCATTTTCAGGGAGCTCCAAGGGAAAATGGTTTGCTGCAGGAAGAAGCTGCTTACTCCAAGTAGAATATCTGAGTGTGGAATGTATGCTCTTCACTATACAAACACGAAAATATGCGCCATGGCCCCAAGCTATTGAAATCTAAAGAAATCATTCCGAGAGGAAGAGGGTGCAGTTTTCAGCCCTTCTATATACAAAACATTAATGGTGATAGGTGTATAGAAGCAGGATGAAAAATAAGTCCTGTCCTATGTATTATACATTGAAATAAAGACCAAAAGGAAAACTGGATAATAGAAATAGAAGAGGCAAAAAGGAAAAGAGGCTGGGGGAGGGGCAGAGAAAGTGGAACAGGCATAAAAAGAGGACCCCCTAATCCTATGTGCCAGGTACAGCAAAGCACCTGTGAAGGATCACATGGTCAGTGCAGAGGATTCAGAGGGATGTTTTGGAGCAACCAAGCAGAGAGGAACCAGTGAGTCTTGACCCAGCTCTAGATCTGAAGTTGTCAACCAATATCCTGATATATGAGTAAATCTCCAGAGGCTGGTTCTTTTCCATCGCGTTTCCCCATGTGAGCAAGTCTCTAGGGGTTGACAGTAAGATTGTAAGAAAGTTTAGAGAGAAGTCCTGAAGAAGAGCTCTGTATAAGCTCAAAAGCTTGTTTGTCTCACCAAAATAGAAGATATTACCTCACCCACCCTGTCTGTCTAATATCCTAGCACCAACATAGCTAGAAAAATACTGCCTGCAACATGTAAGAAAGTTTGTCATTAGGACTTTAGGAAGTGTTATTGTGAAGTTGGTTCTCCACGGTCTTAGTTTGATGGTATTCTGGTGATCTAAGGTGATTGCTGCACCCTAGAGCATAGTGTGTAAGTGGACAGTCCTCTACAATCCCTGCTGATCAATGTTTTCCTGGTTCTGCTTGACAGACGACAGGCGTGGAACTGTTGGTGAAGACTGTATCTGTTCCAGAGACAAGTAATAGTGTGGTGAGCCCTGCTGTGTCACAAATAGGGACAGAAGGAGATCTTCAGAGCACAAAGTCCATCTATTACGTGGATGTCTGACATGTCTTATTCTCTTGGATGGACTCACCAGAGCTTTACTTGGATATTAAGTTGGAAACCTGATACACTGATCATGCGCTAAGATAATACAAATAATAAATTAAAATAATTAAGCACACTAGCTGATTTTTTTTCAGTGATAAACTTATTTTTAAAACATACATGTTTACATATTCAGCAGCAACATGACTTCTTAAATTGAAGCTCTCACCAATCCACTTAGGGCCCTGCACTGCCATGTAGGATACCCAGGTATAATTCCAATTCCCCAAAACAGTGGAGACTGGGCCCTATCCAGACTGCTGTGTGTTAATGCTCTGCACTACCATTAAGATATAGGTATATTCAGGTTAGCATCCCAGTCTCTTGTTCCACAGATCTAGTTGGAGGTCGGAATGGAGACCGGGCCTGGTGCACTGCAGGGAAGACCTTTTCACTGTTTATGCAGGAAATCCAACTACTGCTTTGCACTTGCTCTCTGGGGTAGGTGCACTGTGGAGGTTGTGAGCTTAGCCACTGGGGCATCAGGCTACTTTGCTGTGGTTGAACAAGAAGCAAGTGTGACAGCTTCTAGTGTACACCTCCCAAACCCTTCCCCAAATAGAATCATAGAAATGTAGGACTGGGTGGGACCTCAAGAGGTCATCAAGTTCAGTCCCCTGTGCTGTGGCAGGACCATGTTAATCTAGACCATCCCTGACAGGCATTTGTCCAGCCTGTTCTTAAAAACCTCCAATGATGAGGATTCCACATCCTCCCTTGGAAACTTGTTCTATTTCTAACTACAAGGGTAGTTAAGCAAGTTTTTCCTAATATCTAACCTAAATCTCCCTTGCTGCAGATTAAGCCCATTGTTTCTTGTCCTACCTTCAGTGGACATGGAGAACAATTGATCACCGTCTGCTTTATAACAATCCTTAACATATTTGAAGCCTGTTATCAGGTCCCCGCTCAGTCTTCTTTTTTGAAGACTAAACATGCCCAGTTTCTTTAACCTTTCCTCATAGTCAGGTTTTCTAAACCTGTTATCTTTGTTGCTCTTCTCTGAACACAGTACTCCAGCTGAGGCCTCACCATACCTAGTAGAATGGGACAGCTACCTCCTATGTCTTACGAACAGCACTCCTGTTAATACACCCCGGAGTGATATTAGCCTTTTTTGCAACTGCATCACACTGCTGGCTCATATTTTGTTTCTGATCCACTATAACCCCCAAATCCTTTTCATGATCTTCCATGCAAAAACCTTCTTTCTGCTTTCAGGAACTCTTCCTTTTTGACTCAGCGGGCAAAGAACTGTTTTCTGAGATGATAGAGAAACTGGCAAGTATCATGTAGTAGTCCTCTTGTTCCTAAAGAGGGGCTTTTGCTGTGAAAAGGATCTGAGCTACCCAGTCTGGGAGATGTAGCAAGCCTTGGCCTGAGTGGAAGTGGGAGAAATTCCTCTCGGTTACCTATGACCCCTGTTCCTTTACATCTTGAAACTTGGAACAATACTGTAGGGAATCGGTTCCAAAGGAAAGGAGGTGGGATCCCAGAGGAAGCTCCTTTGGCTCTTAAAAAGAAATGGGAATACTAAACTGAGATAACTGTGTGGATGTTTTTGGTTTTTTATGGGCGTTTTTAGAGGAACTTCCATTTTGCCAATTCTAGTGTATCAGATTTTTGCCTTCAGCCTGATCTTTCTGTTCCACAGAGACTCTGCCTTCTGTTGGGGCATAGAACTTCCCTTGACTTCTCACATTCCAGCAAGTGTGTCCCTGTCCCCACCTACATTAGGGACCTTTCAGTTGTATCATCTAATTTTGATGCATAGGGTCAGCTAATTGAGCATGAGGTTCCATTATATCAGACTCCTTTTATTTCTGTCCTGGAATGTGTTTCCCATACAGACACGTCTTCTCTGGGGATGTATTGGCAATTGGCCACATCAGTTTAATTAGAGCTGACAATATCTCTCTCTTGATGTACAGTGGGAGCAGCCCAATGCCCTGTGTATTGTGTATGATGTCACCAATGAACAGTCTTTCAACAGCTGTGCCAAGTGGCTGGAGAAGCTGAGGGCACGGACACTTGGAATGCACCTTCCAGGTAGGAGATGGTGAGATTCTTTGCACCCATTCTCATGTTTTGTAGCAGCGTCTTTTCCCCATTGAGATGTGGCATAAAGCATTATCTTAAATCCAAGCCAGGCATGGCTTCCTCCAACTCACCCGGTCTATGAGTAGAACAGACCAGGGAAGAGCATATTCCAGGTGATTTCCTTGCCGTCCTCTCTAGCACCTTCTTTAAGTCTAGCAATCCAATTTTTTTCCTCCCCTGTTTTCTAACTCACCCACCAGGTTTTCTGGTATTTATTGCTAACAATTCAGCATTTCTGTTTTCTTTTCCTTTGTTTCACACTTTTTGTAGGTGTCTTAGTGGGGAATAAAACAGACCTGATTGGTCGACGAGTTGTGGAGCAGAAACGGGCACAGGAGTGGGCTGAGATCCATGGCCTGCAATACTGTGAGACATCAGTGGTGAGTGTCTTCTCTCTTCTCCATCTGTGGAAGTGGGTGTCTTCTCTTTTGAGGGCTCTGTTACAATCCTTTATCATTTAATCCACTCCCAGTATCAATGTGGGATTTTTTTATCAAGCAGTTAAGAGTAGAAATAGTTCAATGCTTCCTCCGTCCGTTTTTCACAACGTCGCTTCTCTCTTTACAGAAGGAGATGGAGAACATCGAAGCCCCTTTCCACATATTGGCAAACTCATTCCACCGTCTCTACAGAGAGAAGGTGGAAACCTTTCACTCACTAGTGTGAGGGCCTTGGGTATAGCAACTTGCTTAGCCCCCGTGGGGTTTCTTTTAGTCCGGAAACACCCTGATGCCTAGAATCCCACAGACTGGAAGATGGAGAGAAAGTGAGAGATGGGTTGTTGTTTTTTCCCCTTGTGACCATTTCCTGACCATTCAAATTAAACCAGAAATAAATATGGGGAAAGGCAGCATTTCTGAGGTTGAGACCTGGTGTTTCTTTCATGTCTCCTGACGTGGTTTTCTTCTCCATGAAAATCTGTTGGACAGTTGGGAGCTACAGAATGGAAATTGCCATCCTTCTGCTTTGAGATTGCCCCGTCTGTTTCCTGCTAGAAACACGGATCAGATGATTGGGTGGGGTTTTGAGATGGGGAAGGAGTAGGGAGGCTAATGGGACATGTCTCACATTGGACAGCCCAGCACTGACATATATCTGAAGGGGGTAGGACTGAGGAGGGCCTTGCACCTGGAAAGCACATTCACTAGCAGGGCTGGAATAGACTTGGGCTCAGAGTCTGTTGAGATGTGTCCAGCAATTGTGGCATGAAGTGTGACATCTGCAGGGATTCTTCTTGACTCAGGAATGGTTCTGAGATGTGCCTACAGATTGGGGCTTGGCTTACGTTCCCAGGTTCATCAGTTTGGAGCCCACTGCCCTGCTGATGTAGTTTGTGACCCTAATCTATGTTTCTGACTTCTCAGAGCCTAGTTCTTACTCTGACTTGGCTCATTTTCTCTCCCTCTTAGAAGCTGTCTGGCTGCCAGGAGCTTTTCCTCTGTACCTCTCATAACTTGGTAATGCAGTGCCCTCTGCTGGTCCCAGGTCACAGACGTGCCAAAGAAGATGCCACTGTGTTGTAGTGAGCAAGAATTGTGCTCCTATCTTCCTTTCCAACCTCCCAGATCAGAGCCATCCCTTGGGTAGGGCAAATCAGGGCAACCACTCCAGGCCCTGCACTTGGTGTGATTGGCTGGCACGGTCACTCCCAGAAGAGATGAATCCGTCACTTCCACCCTGGACCCCGCACCCCCCCTAGGGATGGCCCTTTATCCCGAGGAGGAGTACCCAGGATTTCAAATAGATAATTTCTCCTGCTCTCTCTCCCGCTCCCCCCAGGCTTGCCTTTGTTTTGTGTGTTTGGGATGTGGAGGGTGTTGCTAAGTAAATTCAGTAGCGTTACCTCCTTACTAGGTCCAGTTTTCCAGTCTCTTGGTCAAATGAGAACCTCATTTTGTTGTTCAATTTTCACCATCCATTCTCGCATTTCCTAGCTGATCACTTGGTTCTGGTATCACTAGTGCAAACAGGACACAGGAGGAGAAAGAGGCCGCCTGGCTCTAAACTATTGAGAGTCAGCAGAGCGACTTGTCCAGGTTGAGGTTTGGTGTTACGAATTATACCC
Organism: Lepidochelys olivacea; assembly: GCF_965140295.1. NCBI lineage: Eukaryota > Metazoa > Chordata > Testudines > Cheloniidae > Lepidochelys > Lepidochelys olivacea. Next base: position 258,430,066 of record NC_140411.1, on the reverse strand, counting down.
GATAGGTCACGCACAGGAACTGCTGCGAATTATACCCGATAGATCACGCACAGTTCGAGTCTAGGCTGAGGCACATGAACAAAGTCCACAACTGCAGAGTTCCCAAAGATACTAAGTTTATTACGCTCGAGTGTGGTGCCCCCGCTAATCAGGAGGGGACCCCGCATGCAGGTTATACAAAGATTATATACCTTTTAGCAAAGCATGTTGCCCTTGTGCATCAGAAACCTTAGCCAATAGACAAACCCTTGCCTTATCTACCACCTATCACTGCTAGATACATTCCCTGTGCTAGACCATTACTTCAATTACATTACATGGTCCTAAAGCAATGCATCAGTAGCCTTTCTTATCAGGATGGGAGGCTCACATCAAGGCCAGGAGGCAGGGAGTTAGGAACAGACAAAGATCAGAAACCAGGAGTCGAGACAGGCTGGAAACAAGGGGGAGGGTTTTCACAGGAATGCAGTATCTAAGGAACACTCCTCTTGGTGCATGATGTGCTTGCTTTTAGACAATGGTGGGCCCCAAACCAAAATGGAGTCACATATGCTAACTTTTCCTTAACTTTGGTGTGGGGAGGCGCAACATCTCTAGGTAGAATTCTTGTCTCTGATATAATACTGATACAGCATGTGTGAGAACCCTTTCAGGTCTCCAGTGCAAGGAAATGCACTGCAGTTAGGCAAAACATCTGTGCAATTCAAGGTAGGATGTAGTTCTTTTCTTCCAGAAGAGGGTCAATTGCAGAGATTCTTGTCTGCTTCCAAGGTCACAACATCTTCCCTTGGCTAAGGGGTGCTGATTTTTCTGGGGTGTGCACTGAGTCATTTCTCTGAGACAAGCTTTCCAGGAATCTCTGCTCTTGGTGGGTTGGATGTAATGCATCTAAGTAGGAGTTGTGGAGGCAGGAGCCAGCCACCTCCAGCTGCTGTGAATAAGATATAATTATTTTTAGTACTGTGCTGAGTTAGTCAAAGAACTTTAGAACTAAAAGCTCACTTTGATTTCATGGCTCCTCCTACAGTTTTACTAGTAACATGCTTCTGTTACATGATGGATCTTTTCATATTTAAAATATTTTGCCAAGTGTGTCTTTGCCACCTGTGGCATGATCTGTGGAGGATTAATACCTTGGGGATGGGAGATAAGGGGAAACCCATGTGATTTTTATCTGGGAACGACTTTCTGTCTGCCCCAGAAAAACCTGCCATAGCTCTTAATGACTGAAGAAGAGCTCTGTGTAAGCTCAAAAGTTTGTCTCTCTGACCAACACAAGTTGGTCCAAGAAAAGATATTACCTCACTTACCTTGTCTCTCTAATATCCTGGGACCAACACAGCTACAACACCACTGCAAATAGCTCTTAATAAACAGTCTGTAAAATGGAGATGGGTGAATGTTTTTCACTGAATGAAAGCAAAAGCCGGAGAATCTAATTAGAAGAATGCTTACGGTGCTGATTGGTGATTTATAAGGTAGCTGCTTCTTACAAGTTAGTGAAGAAAAATGTATCCCATTCAGGGAAAGATGTATTGCCTGAGAGTGCAAATGTGTAGTCTAACTAGCTAGCTGTAGGGATTTATCTGCTGCTCCTTTTCCTCTTCCCACAGGCCCTGTCTAGAGGAAGAAAACAGGTTGTGTTTAAAACATGGTGCCTAACCTGCTTCAACACACATTTTGAGCACTCGTGTAGACATGATTTAATGTCTTTTAAAATGTTTGCTGGTCATGGTCCTCCAAAGGGAGGAACTTTGGTTTGACTATATTCAGCTAATGCGTTTCAAAGGCATTATATCCTGTCTGCTCTAGTATTTTAAAACATGTCAGCTTGTTTCCCTAGTGTAAACATGGCCCAGTTGGGGAGGTTGGTATTGGCGTGGAGAAGGGGTGCCTGAGAGCTAGGTGGTTTGAGAGTTTGTTGTGGCAGGGAGGCTGTGGATGCTCAGTATGTCTGTGCATAAGGGCGCTTGGGGTAGCTAGGTGAGCTATGGGGGGAGCCTGGAGCAGCTGGGTGCATGGGATGTGTGAGGAAAGAGTCTGGGGCCCATATTGGTTTCCTCACGCTTTCTGTGATCACGGTCAAACCTACATTCCTCCCTTTGGAGGATTGACCTGCCGTCACCTCTTCCTTTGGGTTTTGTGCTCCTGTCGCAGTTCCGTGGCTTGCGTTCAGAGGGGAGAGCAGTGAGCAGAGCAACAGAGAAATGCCTGCTGAGCAAGAAACCTTGCTGTCTCCCTGCAACTCTACCGCTTCCTCCAACTGTGCAGGACTCCGTTCCCAGAGTGGATTGTGAAAGCCCAGGACAGTCCCAGCCAAACCAGGACAGCTAGAAATTCTTCAGGGTAAAAATCAAATAGTCCTGAATGTACCAAGTTCCCTTCAACAGTACATAATCCTTCAGTCTCCTTTTTCCTATCTGCTTGCATGGCTGAGCAAGCACTTCTTTTTCTTCAATCTCCCCTCTCAGCTTCCCAGTGGCTCATTTTCATAACCCTGTTTCACTGAGCCCCTCGTTAGCTCTTTCGCTGCTCACCTTAGTATGAAATATCACAGGTTGTTTGTCATCTGTCTTTGTCATTTCCCCAGAAAACCAAGTGGTATTGCTTCTCAGCAAGGTTAATGAAAGAAAAATCTGGAGTTTTTAGACCAAACCATTTTGGAGAGATGAGCCGAAAATGGTTGCACACATTTTCAAACGTGAACTTCCAGTAAAATTGAAAAATGTTAAAACTCCTGATTTTTCACCAAACTTCCCAGAAACATTCTACTCTGGAATAAGCTGCAGCATGTAAAATTTCAGGAAGATCAGCTTCTCTTGCAGAAGCTAGTGGGAATGTAAAAACTGAGCTTACAATGAGAAGTTTGCGTTCAAGCTCAACAATGGAACAGTCCCTGCTGCTCTGTAATAAATGGTTGAACACCCTGAAACAGGGAGGTCAGAGCAGATTCTTCAAGACATTAATTAATCTGGGAGTCTCAAGCATTCAGAAAGGACATCTTGTAGATAAATTATATCACATTAATATACTATTTGGCCCAAATTCATCCTAGTATAACTTCACTGACATCAAGGGATAGATTTGATCTTTTATGTCCATTGACTCCTTTGGGTAAGGTTCCTTTGTACAATTCATATCTTGGGCAGGATCGACCCTGGAGACAAGAATGGCAGAAGGCACAATGTTGTTGAGGTTGAAAGGAATAGGGAAAGGGAGAGGTTACTGTGTTCGGGGAGTACAAAAAGGGCTAAGCTGTAAAATAGGAATTAAACTGGGCGCTGGGCAGGCTCCAGCAAGAAATGTATAATCCATCCCAATTAGGAACTGTCTCTCAAGAGAAACCCCGAGCCTGATGCAGATGCTGACAACAGGGAGAAACACTGCATTTCTAGTCTCTGTGCAGCTTTGGCTTTCTGTCTTTTGCTCAAGGCTGAGGGCTCTGCTTTCGGCACCACACCTAAAACATTCAGGTGAGAATTGCTTCCAGTTGCCATTCTGCCTTCCTGTCCCTCTGTGCTTGGACCTCCATTGTGATGAGTCCCTTACTGATAGCAGAGAGACATTTCCATTCTTCCCACTGTCAGTCCTGGGGACTCCGCTCCCCCTGCACTGTCAGTCACCTCTCCCACAACCTGAGCAGATATCCGATTCCTTGCCTGTCTCTCTTAATGGATAGCTGCCAACTATGCCGGTTCTGATCAAGTAGTTTTTCCATCTGGTGGACTGCACTCCAGGCTAACCAGGCACAGGGTCCTGGGGCTGTGCTGTTATGTACTTAGGGAGTGCCAGAAGTTTCAGAACTGAGGTGGAGGGCTGAGGAGGAGCTGTTAAAGGGCTGTGTTCACAGGCCCATCCTCCCCTTTACACTGAGGGCCCATCTTCCCTCCACAGTCAGAATGTTGTTTCCTCCTACTGTTGTCATCTTGTCTTAAGAGTCCTGTCCTCTTGGCCACTGGCTCATGGTTCTTGACCTAGAACAACAAGAGGGTGGGGGGAAGCTGCTCCGTCGCAGTTAAGGTTTCCCGGTCCTTTCCAATAAATGCTCTTCAGGGGGTCATCGAGTCCTGATTCCCAGCCAGGCTGCCCTGAAAGCCCAAGGGTGTAGCTCCGTCCAAGGTGTATTCCCCTGGCGGGATGGCCCCTGGCTAAGTGCTGGCAGCCTAGTCCTGGCTCTGCTGGAGTTGCTGCAATGTAACGTTCACAGACACTGGCTCTTCTCATTCTGACTTGGAGTTGTTTTTTTTTTCCCCTTGGGGGAGTTTCTCTTGTTCTGTCACAGCCTCACATAACTCCTCCCCTGGAGCGATTTGTCAGTGAAGCCTGGATTTGCTCTTTTCCCTGGTCTCTGAGATAAAATCCAAATCTGACAATGTTTATAGGGGAAATGTGACAGACCTTGCGTGTCAGGCTGGGGTCGGGGATGGGGTCAATTTGATGAGGTTCCCTCCAGCCAGACATGCATCAACTGGAGAAATGTGGAGCCTGTAATCTCTCTGCATGAGTACTGGAAAAATACCCAATGCCTGTCCCAGCCAGCAAGGGGCACTGAAGGAGTGGGCAGAGGAGAATATGCAGAGGAGAGATCAACTTCTGTGTCTCAGACAACCAGGGGAATTGCAAGAGCAAAGGGGAAGGAGAATATGCAAGAAGGAGTGAATCTCTGTCCCACCTCATTGAGGGCACCAGAGGAATTGAGTGGAAGGAGACATGGGGAAATACCAATATTTGCCCAGTTCATGGAGTTTACTGTGGAGAACAGAATGGAAGAAGGAATGACCAACCTCCATCCTGGCAAGAGGGAGAGCTTCAGGAAACAGGACAGAGGTTTGGGGTTTTGATGTTGGAGTCAGGCTCAACAAGGGTACGCTCAAGATTGAGATGTCTGGAACAGGGTCTGTTTGGGGATGTCATAGCTGCAAAGGATATGGCAGTGACAGGTTGGGCTCAAGATGTCAGTGCCAGGGTCAGAGCAAGGGGTGGCCATGAAGGGTCAGCGTGGCGGTGTTGGAACTATGGTGGTGATGTGGGGCTGAGCCGATGCATGTAGTCTCAAGGATGTAGGCCTGAGTCATATCAAGAACAATAATGTGGGTCTGGGATAACAAGAGTAGGGTCAACATGGGGAAGTTGGAGCTACAGGCAGTGGTACCAGGATCGAGGGAGCAAAGCATGGAGGATAGGATGCTGGGGACCTGGAGCTGGAAAGTGTACACCGGTAGGGGCTGAGGACACTCTGGTGAGAGTCAGTGTAGCTTTGTTGGAGAGGTGGATTGAAATCATTGTCGTAGTATACAAGGTCCCTGGATAAAGCTGGACAGATACCTAAAAATATTTTCCGCAAATATTTGTGTGAATTAAAACATCGGTTATCTCTGGCCACATCTGCAGCCCTACTGTATTTTTCTTTCCCCAAAGATTTCAGTGATCCAGTCGTGCAAACACTTGCAGAAAGCAAATTGTAAATTCATGTGTGAATTATTTGCCCCAGCAACCTGAATATAGAAGTTACGTTCATCCATTCAGAGAGCCGAAACAAAACCACATGACTCGTCACCAATCACAACTAACCCAAACATCCTGAATTTTGTGTTGCATACTCAGCAAAGACTGTTCACAATCAAGTCATGCAGCAAAAGAACTCAACAACTATTGACAAATTCAAGAAAATTGCAATCTCCACATAGACATTCTGCAAACAGAAAAAATGGCTAAATTAAATGAGCAAATTACTTGCCATAAATAATTCACCCAGCTCTTCCTGTGAAAGACGTATTTTATTGTGTGTGCTTCAGTTGTTTGGTCTTTTAAGTCTAAGCGAAGCATCACTGACTCCTCTTTTTTGTATTTAATCAGTTTCATGTGGACTTGGTGCAATGTTACTAGGACTTGTTTTTGTGGGGGTGGGGGGGTTTCAACCTAAGCATTTTGTAGCTGGGAGTAATGGGGCTCAGGGGCTGTTTGGAGGGCATCACGCTCAAAGCCAGCTGATGGGGATGTCAGAACATGGGGTCTGGAGGAGATAGCCTTGAGGTGTTGGGATGGTGGGTTTCATAGCTGATGTTCACATGAAGATACTCAGGCTGAGGTCAGTGTGACTATGCTGGGCTTGAGGAAAATGTATGGGTTGTTGGGACAGAAGGAGTGTGGACTGAAACAAGGTTGGCCATGGGTCGGCATGGGGATCTTGGGGCTGGGTACCCGTGGAATTCAGGGGACTGTAGCCAGCATCATGGGTGGGACTCAGATCTGTGTGGAGGTACTTGGGGTGGAGAACTGTGCTATGCGTGGTGCTATGACTCACAGAAGAGCCCTAAACTCAAAGGAATAAATAAGCCCTTTCATCCATTGTGATCTGCCCACCCACTGAAACCCTCAGGATGTTTCTCTTGGGCAAGGATTGAGTCACGGCTACTGCTGACGACCCTGTCACCCGAGTCTGCCTAGTGGTGTCGTTTTTACTATTTACCGAGATAGGAGACACTGCTAAGCAGAAGTGACAGGAGCTTGCAGGAGAGACGGGGCAGAGCACGTGGCTGAAGAGGAAGCTGCCGGACATCAGGCAGTTATATATGCTTCAGTATCTAGCTGCCTCCCAACATCTCCCATAGCATTGCCCACAATTCCCACTCACCTTTGTGCCGCTGAGGCTGTCCCAACATACCTCTGGCATGCTGCCTGTGCCCTGCACCCCCGTGCTGCACCTCCTGCACCTACCTAACACCCATCTTTCTGGAGTCTAAAGCCACAGCCCGGAAGAAGCACTTCACATCCTATCCCTTGGCATGCATGCCTGCCGCTGTCCACCTGGGGCCCAGCACAGAGTTCAAGCATTGGTTGGCTCTATGGTCTGGCAGGAAACTGGGCTGGTATCAGGACAGTGCCTGAGCTTGGTGTGTATCTGTCTGGGGGGGGGTTCCAGGCAGGCACCCCTTTGCCCCCCCATCAGACTGCACTCGTTTATTATACCATCTGTTTTCTCAGTGCTGGAGATGATGCTGGGGATATGTGACTTGGGGCACTCAGGCGGAAACTGGCCTGCACAAGGCCGGCCATGTGTTTGCCTCCTAGCAATGCAACGGTCAGCAGCAAATTCTTTGCCGCTGCCTCCTCTCAGTAGGGGAGAGAGAGAGCATGGGCCTGGGTGTGTAGGAGACACAGAGAGATGGACTGTGTGGAGGTGGGAGAGAGAGACAGAGATGGGCCAGTGTGTGAGGGTGAGAGAGATGAACCATGTGAAGGAGGGACAGACAGATGGGCAGTGTGTGGGAGCGAGGAAGAGAAATTAACTGATGGAGGGAGAGACAGACAGATGCACTGTGTGTGGGAAAGAGAGAAGGACTGGCTGGAGGAGGGAGAGAGAGAGAGCTGTGAAGGAGAGAGAGAGGCAAATTTGGCAGTTGTGAGCAGGGAGAGAGATGGACTGCATGAAGGAGAGAATGTGGGGAGAGAGACTACAGTAATGAGTGCGTTAGAAAGGCCATAGATGACTGGATGGATGGAGATGGATACACAGTGTGACAAAGATATTGTGTGAGTGGAAGGGAGAGGGGCTGTGAGAAGGAGCAAGTGAGCGAGGAGAGAGAGGTGGCAAGAGAGGAGGAGACATCCATCTGAATGGCGGATGATATCTTCAACAGGCTCTGTGGGCGAAAGTGGGGGTGGGGGGATGTGTGGTGGGGAGGGGTTACTGGTCCTAGGCGTATATAAGAACAAGAGAGACTAATAGTGTGTGAGCTCTTCCATGTGTGGGGGTTTGAGGTTCCCTTACCACACACTGGGAGAGGAGACTGCAGGGCAGAGTTCGGAGACTGGCAATGTCCCCCTGGTACTAGCAAGGAGCACTCAGGCTAGGTTAGGGTGAACTGACAAGACAGAGAAAGGTGTTCCCAGTCCTGAGGATGCAGAGAAAAGTAAACATTCCCTGGGCATTAGCACAGAGCGCTTTCCCTTTATTAGGGTTCAGGATGCCCTAGAGCATTACACTGCAAGCTGTTGACTAGTTGTTTCTGGTGGGTTGTTTGAATGAGTTTAAAATGACAGAACAAGTATGGTTGTGTTGGTTTTTTCTCACCCTGTTCTTCCAGTGTGGGTTCTCAGGTGGGACATGCACCCTCTCTTCTCCCAACCCGGTCTGAGCCCATGGCCACCATCTTCATTTTCTTTTTTTCCTGGTCTTTTAGCAACCATCTTTCCCCTCTTTCTCCATCTGACTCCAACTGTCCCGTTGTTCTTTTGGCTACATCACCTCTTTTCTGTTCTTTTTTCCTCTCTTTTTTCAGTCTCTTTCTTTCTCTACGACTTTCTTATCTTCTAGATTTCTCTCAGCCTCTCATCTTCCCTGTCCCTTCTTCTCTGTGTTCCAGACTCTCTCTCTCCCAGATTATAGGTCTTTCTCTTTTTGCTTCATCTTACTTCTTCTGGTTACACTGTTTCAAGTCTTGTTTTCTCTCCTTAGCCCCTTTATCCCTTTCTGTCCCTGGCTGTCTGCCTCCTTTCTCTCACTCTCTGGCTGTCTCTCTTGAACTAGGTTGTGAATTCTATCAGCATCAGAGCAGGGCAAACTGTAAAACTGAAGTTCCCGGAGGGCCAGGTTGTGATCATTTTATTTTAGCAATGTCCTTGGATGTATAAAGGTGTTTGGGGGGAGGGGCAGCATGTGTGCTGGGTGGGGGAAGAGAGGGGAGTTCAGGCCAGAGCAAATGGAGCTTTAGACTAATATAGGTCAGTTGCAGACAAGAGTCCCAGTGGTCTGTGTAAAAGAGGAGTGGCTTGTAACTTTGGGCTAGATACTGGAAAGATGGCAACTGAAGAGTTTTACCCAAATGGTGGATGGATCAGACACACAAGTGCACATGAGCAGGCAAGAGCCATATCATCCAAGAATGCAACTAATAGTGAGTAGGATGAGACTCTGACCCTGCGCAATTGGCTACTCCTCTCCCAGGTATCTCTCCAGCTCAGAGAGTTTATGGGAATTTCCTGAAATTCCAGGCAGCTGGTTCTAATCCTGCTTCTTCTGTTCAGCTCCTTGTCCTGTGCTCTGAGTATGGAGGTCAGAGGCATTGCTGGCAGACCCCTCCCTAATGTCCTCAGCCGTGCTGCCTGATGGTTGTCTCAAAAGAAATGGCAGCAAATAATCCACAAGCAGAGTAAACTAGTTAATGACACTCAGAGGAGAAAGACAGCCCCTCCCCCCATATTTGATATTGCAATGAAATGGCTAGGATGTGTGTTCAAGCTGCCTTTTGCTAGCTGGAATCAGAACTGTCCAACTGTGTGTCAAAGACCAAAACAGCTAGTGGAGATTCTCCTTTAGGTCAAGTGGCAAGAGCCTGGAATTTTGGAGCAGAAGGACCAAATTCTGTCCCTGGTGATACCATGAAATCCTGAGCTGCCATGGTGTGTAGCATAGTGACAACTGTGAAGTGACCTAGCTGGCCACAGATTTGCCACAATATGTGTGAACAGATGCCTCTCTCCCTCCAGACAGCTCCCAGATACTACACAGGGCCACATTAACACACATCATCATAGTGTACAGTAGATGATAGATAATAATAGCCCTTGATTATACACCCAAATCATAGCCTCTGAAATCCTAGCTTAATTTCTACTAAGATTTTTTAAAAATAGGATCTTAAAGTTAAGCTTATAAATCAATATTTAGGCACCTAAATAAGTAGCCAGATTTCCAGAGGTGCTGAGTTTCTGTAGTTTTCTGTAAAGACAGTTGGAGCCGCTGTCTGCTCAGTGCATTTGAAAATCAGTCCACTTATTAGGTGCCTAAATATGAAGTTAAGAGATTAAGCAGGTTTTTTTAAAAAAAATATCTTGGTCTTCATTCCTGAAGAACAGAATAATAGTCCTAGCCTATCTATGACTTCTGTCTATGACAGGTTCTTATACTATGCCCATCACCATGGTGTCTGAGTGCCTCTGTGGTGTCTGACATGCTTAGTCTGACATGTTTAGCAAAGTTCTTCTATATGGGTTCACTTTATGGTTCCTAAAATTTGTAATACAGGATTGTGTCATATGAAATATTTTCAGGGTTGCCTACAGCAGCTGTGTATCTACAGATGGCAAAACTCCCATTGATTTCAAAGGAGCCAGGGCTTCACCCATTATGATTTGAGCTTCTATATGTTTGACCCCTCTGAGCTCCTGTACTCACAAAGTTCCTAAATAGTCTTTAGGTCGTATATTTCTCTAGATTTGTTCCTCTGCAATGTCAGACGTGCTCTTACTAATGAATTCCAAAGGGTCAGCTGCTTTCCCCCTTTGGATCTTGCACTGTGACAGAAGTTTTGATTTGCCCATAACATTTCTTAGAAAATTTCCTGTCTTCATCATTAGCTCTGACTCGCACAGCTGGATGTTAGAGAAGTGAGAGGATCTGTATGTCATTGCCGATCCCGAAACTAGCCAGTCTTTTGTGGCAAGAGGGCTGAGGATGGCCTAAAGGGGAGAGAGGAACATGTGGGTGGCCTGTGGCAGAGAGGCCTGCATCATTTCCAGTGGCTGCACTGGGAAAGTAAATCTGTTCCTTATGAGATTCAGCTGATGAAGTTTCTATGATGCTTCTGTAGAGGATCAAATGGAGGGTGCTTGTGTTAACAGTGGACTGTGGCTTTGGCAGATGAAAGTGAAAAGGGTGAGGCCGCACAGGGGCTTTTTCTGCACTACTATAATATAATCATAGAAGTGTAGGGCTGGAAAGGACCTTGAAAAGTCATCTGGTCCTGCCCCCTGCACTGTGGCAGGACCAAGTAAACCTAGACCATTGCTGACAGGTGTTTGTCCAGCTTGTTTTTAAAAGTTTCCAATGGTGGGGAGTCCACAACCTCCTTTGGAAGCCTGTTCCAGAGCTTAGCAACCCTTATAGTTAGAAAGTTTTTCATAATATCTAGCCTAAATCTCCCTTGCTGCAGATTAAACCCGTTACTCCTTGTCCAACCTTCAATGGACATGATTTGTTCCTTAAGTACCCTAGTATGAATTTCATCTTGCCCTGCTGACTTAGATAACTCTAACTTATCTAAATATTCTTTAACCTGTTCTTCTCTGCCATGTACACAGGGAGAAGGTCTGCTACCAATAAATATTGATCAATGTCAGAGTGAATAATCCCCATTGTAGGCCTCACTTTCCCTTGCCATTCATTTTCCTGCTTATGCTGCCAGGAAGCCTTTCAAAATCCTTCCATTTAGGTACAATTAGATTTCTCTCCCTCTCTCCTCACTCGTATTCTCTGTTTTTCTCTCTTCCTCTTGATTACTGGTTTATTTGCATGAAAACAGGGACCGTGTTTCCTTATCAGCCAGTCCACTCCTGCAATGTATTTCCCTACTGGAGTTTCACATATTTTTTCCTGTGAAATCATTAGCTCACCAGTGGACCCTAAATCTGACCTGAAGGGACCAGCCCTCCTCCTGAAGTGTGAACAGAATCCAGGGCTAGAGAATGTTCTCATTGTAATTAATGGGAGTTTTGGCAATGGCTTCAGTGGGAATGAGGCCGCCTGTCTCTGAATGTTGTTCAGTTCTAGCCTTACGTGCATATACACTGCTCCCCCAGTGAGGTCCCATCCTTGTGCCTTCTACTCAAAGCAGTTCCTGACCACAGAATAATTCTACATCCCATTCACAAACCCTCTGCCGACAATGGGCAAATGGCTTTTCCTTCTTTGCTGTTTCTAGCTTTGCAATTCAGACATTAGCTCATCCTTGTGTGCGGCCTCCCCAAGCCATTCGGCATGACACCTGGTTCTGGAATTTGATGCCAGGGTTGCATGTGTCTGTGTGCTTGTGGGTGGATGTGTGGGGAAGGGCAGGTGTTTATGGAGGATTTGGTCAGAAGGGTAGGGGCCAGGAGTGGCTATGACAGGTGGATTTCTGTGGGGTATTGGTCTGTATGTGGGTGGAGGGATTAGGTACATGTATCGGTGTGAAAGAGTAGGCAGATGGGGGTTGTGCAGGGAGGTGTGCAAAGCTGGGTACTAAGGGGAAGCATAAGGAGGATTAGATGTGTATGGGGTTCGTGGCATGTGCTCTGTTTGTGCAACAGTGTGTGAAGGGTTAAATGTGCTGGTGGGAGTGAGGAAAGTGTTCTCCCCGATTTTCTTTGCGAGTCCCATCCAATAAATCTGTGTTAGCCTCGGTAAGGATACTTTAGTAATTCTGGCTGGAGTGACTTAGCAGCAGCCTGCCCTCTGTTAGAGCTAATGGGTTACATGCATTGATTTCTTTCCTATTCCTATTGATCAGGCAGTTGCTGAACATACAAAACCCACCACAGCATGGAAAGAGGGACAGAGGTAAAACAGTTCACATCCCAGAAAGCCAGCTCTGTGGAGAATTTGCTATAGAAACCGTGTCCATCTCTGCTGCCTGTCTCACCCAAAGGAGGGATAGTATTTCTCTGGTGGAAGAAATCCACCCACAAGGCCCAAGAGGTGACATTTAGCAGCATGTGATTAAAAAGGGGTTAGAATGAATGCAACACAGAAAGGTCTATTTGGGGAGCAGTGTGTGTGCACTTCGGGAAATTCCTGGACCGAGGGACCATTTAGACCGCCTGGTTTTTTTTTAAATCTCATCCCAAGAAAAGTGGAGAATGATGTGTGTGTTTGCATGTATTTGTGTGTGTGTGTTGGGGGGGGGATGCCAGTATTAATTTAACTTGGAGACTGAATTCCCCTCTTACTCTGGGAAAAGACAGGACAGGACAGGGCAGGGTTGACTGGAAAGAATCAGGTGGAGGCAAAAAATTCAAGCTGTAACGGTCATGGAGAAGAGGGACAATGACTAGGAGAGGACAAGGGAGGTGAAATGAGGGCAAAGATGAGAGGGAGGAGGTGATTAGATAAAGGGAGGAAGACAATACGGCCCTTATCCCATCCAGAAGCCCTAGGTGCTGTTTGTGCACCATAGTACTCATCCTTTCCTTGGAGATTTATTTTGTTCTTTGATCTGGTAGAACAAACAGAGAATAGAATCCTAAAATCACAGATCAGTGAGACCCCACTTAAACTTTGGAGAGCAAGGATGGTCTTGGAGTTGAAGCATGGAAGTTGGGATTCAGGAAATTGACGGCTGGTCTGCACAACAAAGTTAGCACGTCTTACCTACATTGCTCAGAGCTGTGAAAAATTTCATGCCCTGCAATGTAATTAAGTCAACCTAAGCCCCGGGGTAGACACTGTGAGGTTGACAGAAGAATTCCAATGAATTTACAACAGCAACAGAAGAACCCTTTCTGTCACTGTCTACACTACAGAGCAGCTACAGCACTGCAGCTGTGCCACTGTAGCATTTCTAGTGTAGACATGCTCCTAGTTTCAATTCCAGCTCTGCCACAGACTTCCTGTGTGACCTTGAGCTAGTCACTTAGAACCTCATCCAAATCCCACTGAAATCAATGGAAAGACTCCCATAGACTTCAATGGGCTTTGCATCAGGCTCCTGATCTCTCTATACCTCAGTCCCCTATCTGCAAAATGTGGATAATAATACTTTATGAGAGTGGGACGAGCATAAATGCATTAACGTGTGTGGGGTACTTAGATACTATGGTGATGGATGCCATATGGAAACCTAGTGAGAGAGTGTGTTATCAACTCCACCTTCCTTTGCTCAGATACCTAGTTGCCTCTGTCATGGTTCCACTCCTTCCGAACAAATTACCTTTTCCTCTGCCTCTGGAGATAGCTCTTCTTCTGCACCAATATCACTCCTCTATGGAGTCCTACAAGTTTTAATTCTTGACCTCTTTCCTACCCACCTTCTTCCTCCAAGTCATATTGGCCCATGGAGTTACACTACAGACAAATTTGGCCTTTTATACGTATGTTTAATCTTAAATCACTTCAGTCACTTTTATGGTTAGACAAGGAGGCTGGGAGTCAGGACTCTTGGGTTCTCCCAGCTGTATCAGTGATTCACAGTGTGGTCTTGGCAAAAGCACACTTAACTTTTCTTTCCTCAGCTCACTCATTTGTAAAATGTGTATAACAATCCCAACCTCATTTAGATGTTGTGAGACTGATGGTTGTAAAATACTGTGGGATCTTCAGATGAAAGACATTAATGAAGTGTTGTTACTTATGGATTGTAGATAGCTTTTGATACCATTAATGACTGCTCTGTTTAGCCTCTCTGCTTGTCTCACCCATATCCTTTTATGGCTTTTTTCCTGACCTCCAGCTAAATATCTCAGACTGAAGTGCATCTTTTGGATAAAAGGAGCCCTCTTAAGGACTCATCCCCTTCCACAACTCAGATCTCCCTCTTGTCTCCGCTGTCCACTTGGCATCATGCATGACTCTGAATTCTCCTTTTCCCACATCTCCTATATCTGTGCTGCTGCCTACTACCATCTCCACATTGCCTATGAATACAACTGCCTCAGCTCCATCACTACTCCATGTTTACATCTCCTCTCAACTTTGGCTCTGGCAACTCCTCCCTCTATGACTTCCCTGGATCCTTCGATTCCAGCATATGCAGAATATCACTGTCTGCCTTCTCACACCTACCAAAAAGCTCCACTGGATCACCCAGTCCTCAAACACCTCCTCATCCCTTTCATAATCTAATTCAGAGTTGCCCTGTCTGCTTTTAATGTTCTCCTGTGAACTTGCTTCAGCCCACTTCATGCACTTGGTCTCTTTCTTTACACCTTCCCCACATCCTTCACTGACCTAGTACGGTCTCTTTCTCTCTCCTCCCCAAATCACATCACTTCTGGTGCAAGAACCTTCTTGTCTTCTGCTTTTGCCACCTTAGACAGATTTCCTATATCTTTCTGTTTTATCACTCCATTTCATTTCAAATAGCATTCAGATCTCCTTTTTCTCCCATAGCCTATTACTGTCTCTCCCATTGATCTGTAGTTGTATTGCATAGTTCTGTTTAAAGCATATAGTAGTATCTTATTGTAGCTCTGTTATAAAAATCTGCAACTGTTGTTATTCTGTAATGCATTTTTGTATTAAAATGATTCTCTGTATAAAAGATGAACTCTACACTGTATCTCGCCAAAGTATGAGCAGCAGCAGCTGTATGCAACATTAAAGATTTTGAGTGATTATGTGATTTTGTTTCCTTTGCCTCTTTGCTGTAATTGGTTCTATTTCTCTATCATGTCATTGCGGATGGTAGAGAAATTATTCAGAATGGTCCAAAGGCATATAACTAGGATAGTGGGAAAGGAAAAACTTGGTGAGACGCTATATTAGATCCTGAGCCCCCTTAATTCCCATTGCAGTCCATGGAAACTTAAGGTGCTTGTCATCCTGCAGGATTGCACTCTAGTACATTGTGGAATAGCCTCCCAAGGGAAGGATCTCCTATTGCTTGTGTAATTTGAAACTATATTGGTCAAAGCACTAGAAAATGCAATGAAGGGAACGATCCTTTGCTGATGTAGGGAATCGTCTAGATGACCCAGTAGGTCTCTTCTGTCTCTGACTTCTATGATTCTTCTAATATCAATATAATTAGAAACATAAATCTGTTTCAACTGCATTGTTCTGTTTCAGTTTAAATCTATGCTTTGAGTTTGGTTGGTTGTGGGGGTGTCTGATTTTGTTTTTGTTTGTTTGTTGTTTTTTCTGGTCCTCTAGTTATGTACTGTGGTCCCAGTTGTGCAACACATACAATGATTAACACTTACCCAAGTAGTTCCATTCGAGTCAAATGCTCACTTGTATGAACAGGGTTCAGATCCCATTGAAATCAGTAGAAGTTAGGTACCTAAATACCTTTGAGGAGCTGGGCCTAAGCTCCTTGGGGTGGGCCTGTCTTTTTGTTCTGTGTGTACAGCACCTAGCATGATGGGATCCTAGTTCATGAGTAGGGCTGCTAGGGCTAGTCATTCAAAGAATAAGGGTTGTACAACTGGGCCCTAGGAAAACAATCATAGCACCAAACGATCTTTCCTGCTCTTCATTAAACCACCCTTTTCTGTAATGAGGGCCTAATTTGCAGAGGTGCTGACAGCTGCAGCTCCTATTGACTTCATCTGGAGCTACAAGTGCTCAGCATTTCTAAAGAGCAGAAGTAAAATTTTCAAAAGCACCAAGTGACATAGGCACTTAAGTCTCATTGAAAGTCAATGGCATTTAAAGCTCCTGACTATCATTTTTGAAAATATGACATAGAATACAAAGTCATTTTAGGTGCTTTTGAAATTTTTGCCTAATTTCCCTAATATTCCAGAATCATATCCCCACTGATTTTCAGTGTTGTAATCAAGTTGGTCCCAGGATATGAGAGAGACAAGATAGGTGAAGTAATGTCTCTTATTGGACCAGCTGCTCTTGGTGGAAGAGACAAGCTTTCAAGCTTCACTGAGCCCTTCTTCAGATCTGAAAAAGGTAGCCAGATTGTCACAGCTAAGTACAAGGTGGGACAGATTGTTAAGCATAAGGGGTTGCAAGAAACCACTTAAAATGAAGTAGACAATTAACACCTCTGCAATTATAGGACAAAGAAGGTGTCCTTGTTTGGTGAAGGCAGATTTAACTGTGTTAAGTGTGTAGGACTTTCTCCTGTGAGCATGTTCTGTGGTATCTGAGTGCCCCAGGGATTATATGTTAAACTACACCTTTAACTTTAGTAATCTTTCTTCACCAGAGCTCCGCCTCAGAGCCCTTTGTACAGCTGGCTGCTCTGTTCTCTCCTACTTCCTGTACAGAGCGATTGTGGATTCTGGGTGTAACGGAACATTCCATGATGGGTCGAGATCCCCGGAGGAGAAAGGAATGAAAAATGAATGTAGGGACAGAGACACCCCCTCCTAGACCCGCCCCCTGTCACAGTTATGGAACCCTGGGGGAGGGGAAAAACGTCTTTGATAATCCCACTAGCTCCTAAGTAGTCTTAGTCTCCGACCTTCAAGCCCCCCAAGACTTTCCTCACAATTATAGCCCCTCTCCAAAGATCCCTTTCTGGTAGACGCAACCTTTCTGGAGGAGTCCCTGTCCTGTATGGTTCTAGTCACTCTCCTGGACTGGAGGTTGGAGGAAGGGATCTCTGAGGCTATTGGCCTTCCCAGTATCTATTTAGGACCAGAACAAGAGAACACCAATGGGGGAGGGAAACAGCCCCATCCATCCCCTGCTGAAGACAGTGCAGAAAAAGCAGCCGGGGGGTGGTACCACCTGTCGCCAGCAAAACACGCCCTTTGCTCAGGGGAACTCCCTTTTGTGCATCAAGAAACCCGCAATTCCGCTCCCCACTGTAGGACTGGACTGAACCGGGCAGGCTGGGGCGGGGGGCGAGATCTCCCCAGACAGGCCTAAACGTCCTCATGAAACCACGCTCGGTCCTCCGATCCTTCCCCTCGTCCCCACCAGGAGGAACGGCAGCTGCGGAACAGAGCTCCTGTTACGGATGGTGCTCGACATCAGCAGTCATTGGTTGACAAACAAAACCTCCTGAGGGTGTTGGCCATTTTACTCCGTCGTGGGTTACAGTTCTGTGCTCTGAGGAGGGGCAGGGCCACGGGGGAATTCGGGGGCGAGGCTGCTCTGCTGTGGCCGGGTTAGCAATTTACAGGAATAAATAGGATTGGGGCAGGGTGGGATCCTAAAGACTCGTGGAGCAGGGCTGGGCACAGCTGGGGTTTGGGCGATCTCCTGCCCCGCCCGAAGGAGCTTGCCCTGCACCGGTTTTGCGGGGCTGCGAGACGCTAGCTTTTTGGTAGGGAAAGGGGGAGTCTCCTTGTCCCACCCATACCCCAATGTAGCCACGTGGCTGCCCCGTCAATAAACTTTGTTTTCCCTTGCTTGGCCGGGCTGTTTTATGCGCTGAACGTCGTTTGTAGACTGTCCTGGGTTTAAATGTGTTTACTGGGCCAAAGAAGACAACCAGAAGTCGTCGGCAACGGAGCCACACGGTGAAGAGGGAAAGCAAAGGAAAAAGGGGGGAAAGCAGAAGACAAAGGAAGAGAGAGTGTATGATCTTCACACTACAGCAAACCTGTCGTTGCCTGGGTGGGCAGAAACGGTTCGTCTAGAAAATTAGGCTAAAACCCAGGTAGTCTGGTTATTTACTTGCAAAGCTGAGAAGCGGGTGTTTTATTGTAGGTCAGTCAGTATTCGATAGCAGAAGGCGACGCTTAGAGATCAATTTCTACCCGGTGCAAACTGGTTTGTAATTCACTTTTTTTTTTTAACAAACTCTTTAGCGTTCAGCAGACCTCTGAGAGATTGTCTTATAAGCATGAGCTCAGCGGAGGGGGGCGGGAGAGGAGAGAGAGAGAGAGAGTTATGAAATTGCAACGTGTCTCAAACGCTCCAACTGATTCAACTTCCCTGCATCCCCCCTCTGGCAGAAAAACAGTGAACCTAAAGCAGCCCTTCTGGTCTCTTGTTCTCTGAACTATGAAGCTGATCCGAGAGAAATTAAATCTGTAGCATCAGGAATTAGATGAAGTCATTTTTCTCTTTACTGGTGTTAGAGTAAAGAACAGCTACACATATAGAATGAGGAGCGAGGTGAATAATGTAATTAACTTAGTGTAATGAAGGGGGAAAGGATTATGACATGCTTTGATGTCAGCACTGTACAATGTTATAGACGTTTTCGGATTCGGTACTAACGAGTTATGTCTGACACAGGAAACTAAAAATACAATTAACTATTCCGACTTTGATTCGAATGGACTCAATCAACGCATCTCTCGGTTTCAAATGGAGGCAGGAAAGGAGCATTATTTTTTGAGAGGAGACACTTCAATTTGCAGCAACCCTTTTCATTACTAATCTTTTCAAAATGTCTGCTTGTTGGAGCAGCATTTGGGATTTCAAGGAAAGCTACAAAGAGAGAGAAAGCCACCCAGAGATTCATGCACGATTAGTTAGGAAGAGACAAAGAAACGAGAGGAGAGAGGGGGAAAACCCCACTATGTAACTTATAGCCAGCCCTAGAATAATGGAGTGCTTTTAAAAGTGCTTTTACAAAAAAACCATTTTATTTAATTTTGAATTACCCTTCCACGTTACATTTCCCCCGTCTCCTGGGAAGAGAAACGGCTGATTGAAGTTCTGTGCTGGTCTAATTGTGATGTGAGGGTTGTATTTGGAGCTCTGGGCACGTATCGCTGGAATGCGAAGGAGGCTGGGCTGAGAGCGAGCGAGCGAGATCCAGCTACGCCTTTCTCTCAGCTCCTGGATCCTAGGGGAGTTATCATTTCAGGGTTTGGAAGAAGAGGGGTAAAAACAGGAAAGGACAAGTGGGAAGGCGAATCAACCCCTTCCCCATCCCTCCCTGCTCCTCCGAGCAGAGCAGGGTCACTCGCATTTGCAGACGCTGGGGAAAAGAGGATATAGGAAGAGGAAGCGCTTGCCCCCCAGTTTCCCATTAGCATCCCGGGCAAGAGGCACAGGAGCTGTTCTTCAGCACCGCGGGGAAATCGGTGCAGGGGAGCTGTCCACTTCAGCACCACCACGGTAATGCAGTAGGTGGGAGAGGAACTAACAAGGGAAGAGAGACAGAGGCAGCGAATCCTGCAGCAAGGCACCGGTTCCCTTCTTTTCAGAAGCTTTGCCAAGAGGAGGAGGGAAATCCGTCTCGCTTCTCTGGGAGAAACCCCCCCTCTCTTGCCCACTTTACCAACAACAACAACTGCCGCTGCTGCTGTGGGGAAAGCCATGGAAGGCAAGAGCTCAGCACCTGTACCGATGAAATCAAGGGCTCACAGTATACTGGGAAGTCTGGTTTGGTGGTAGGAAAAAAGAAAGGACGAAAAGGAAGGAAGAATTTGAACCCCCCAAAAAGCCAACCACAAAAATCCTAGGAAGATAACTGAGAAGAAAAAGGATTTTCATGGCGCAGGCTGCAGAGCTAAGCAAGACGCCTGAAGGTTGCATCTCTGCTCTTACAGTCTCTAACTGTCTAGGTCCAGATAATGAGAGATTGTGTTGAGGATGCTGCTGCTGCTACTCCCCTGTTCACTGTGGAAGCCATCTCCAAATTAGCCATTACATATGGAAACTGGAGACCAGAATTTTAGGAAAAGGGATTAAGGCATCTCAGTTTGGGGGGGTTCTCGCTTTAGTCTTTTTTGTTCTTTTCTTTTTCTTTTCTTTTTCTTTCTTTTTTATATTACAACCGGAACGTTTCTGATTTAAAAGGCAAGCCTCTTCCCGTGTGGTCTTTATAATTTACACTGTTTTCCGTGGGCTTTCTTACCTCCCTTTTTGATATCTCTCTCTATATATATATATATATACCCATTATATTAGTAGTGGAATTATTATTTTATTAACACACACACCCCAAGAATCAGAAGGCGGTTGGGTATTTGTATAATGAAGAATTATGGGGCTCTTTGACAGAGGTGTTCAGATGCTTTTAACCACCGTTGGTGCTTTCGCTGCCTTCAGCCTGATGACCATAGCTGTGGGGACCGACTACTGGCTTTACTCCAGAGGGGTTTGCAAGACTAAAAGTGTCAGTGAGAACGAAACCAGCAAAAAGAACGAGGAAGTCATGACCCATTCTGGATTATGGAGAACCTGCTGCCTGGAAGGTATTTGATTCCGGATCTCCTCCCCCCTCCCCAAATAAATCTCTCCACATTCCACCATTTTCTCACTTCCACCGTGGAACACGGGTGGTTGGGTTAGTTGCTGAGGAAAGAAAAGGCAATAAGAGGGGTAAAATATCCTTTCCTCTTCCCCCTTCCAAAAAACCCCCTCCTAATTGGAGTAATCTATGCACTGTGTAAACATCCAGAGACCCTGTTAAAAGCAATTGTGTGATCCGCCTTTTTCCGGATTATTATTGCCTGGGAAAGCAAGCGAAATGCTACATAACTGGTGCACTGTTGGCTATAATAACAGAGTGAAATAATTGCTCTCCTTTGCAAATTGCTTTGATGATCATAAGTCTGGGAACTGGGGAAAAACGGCAAAACACCTCATATGTAAATATCAAGTTCCCTGTATGGGGGGATAAACACACCTAACCCCCAATCTTGTTCTGTCTAAGCAGCCTTATTTGGAAAATCCGAATGATTCCAGTCAGCTCAAGCAGAGTTCAAGAGCATTTCGTAATGTCTCTGAGCAGCCACACGCTGCTGGGGTGGGTTTTGTTTTTGCGGGGTCCCCCCTCCTGTTTGTTTGTTCTCTTTAAAGGGTTACTGCAAAGTCTAAAAATGAATAAGTCTTTGAACAGAAAACCAGCCTAAGTATAATGTGGTGAAACTGAGCAGCAACTCAGCTCCCACATACAGTGACATGTCTGATGGCCACTGGAGAACCAGCAATGCAGCCAGCCTCTGGACTCAGACGTTGGGGGGGAGTGGGGAGAGGAGGCCAGCACTTTGCTTTTAAATCTGTGTTGTTTTGTATTGCTATTGGAGTATGTGTGCATGGGGGGGGTCTTCAAATCACGTCCTGGAAGGAGAGGGGCACGGATGCAAATGTGTGGTTTATGGACACACACACACACAGCATTTCCGTGCATCGTAAAATCGGTGTTCCAGACGAGACTCTAAGCAGGAGGGTCGATTGGGGGTGGGGTGAGGACATCCACAGATAATGTGCACGTATGTCCATGTCTCCATGGGTCCACCTTAATCGAATTAGCCTTGATCGCTCTGATGAGGAGCGGGAAGTGGATACCGCAGAATTGGTTTTCTAAAAGCAGCCCTGGAGCTTTGGGGGTGGGGTGGAGGCGGGGAGGGAATAGCCTGTGTTGTGTCCTAACGTCTCTCACCAAACCAGGCTGTTTGGAAACGGTTGTGGTCCGGGAAGAAGCGCGAATGCCCCCCCCCCCCCCCAGTTCTTGGTGCAAACGGTTGAGTGATGGCTGGACATGTTTTGAATAGCTAAGTGACTTCATTGAGCGATGGTCTGTTTGACGCATACTGCATTTGGTGCCCTTTCTCTATCCAAACCGCCGCCTTTCACACATTCTGCAGAGGAGCTCTCTGCTGAATACTCGGTACTAACTCCAAGCCAGAAAATCAATAGCAGTAAATTCAGCGGGGAGGTTTTAAACACACACACCTTCCCAAAAACAAAAACCCAAACCCCCACCACCCCATCCTTAAGAGCCGCTCAGGGAGCTTTCATCCGAAGCGGGGAGAGAGACAGCTACTTCATTAAACATTGATATAAGAGCCCTTCAAAGGAAAAGGAAAGAAAAGCGAAACGAGAGGGGGAGCTTTGGGGGCAAACAGCCTCTCGGTGATCTGTGTCCCTAGGCTGGGAGATCTAGCTGGGAGATGAAGGCGAGAGATAAGGGGGGGGAGGGCATTGATGTAGGGAATATTGTGCATTCCGATTGTGTGTACACCCACAGGCACGTAGCTATGGCTACAACGGGGGGGGGGGGGACACACACAGGACAAATCGGAGAGGTTGCATTCCTTCTCCCCCACATTGGACCGGCCCCGAAAGGCACAGGGACTGACATGTCCTGAGCTAGGACCACCCCTAGATTACAAGAGCTGGACTATTTACATTAAAATGTCATAATTGCCCCCCTGTAGGGTGACCAGACCTGCGGTTATTAGGGGCTTTGTCTTATAGGCAACTATCTCTCCCCCCACCCCCACCCCCGAAAAGTGTCCCGATTTTTCACACTTGCCATCCGGTCCCCCAAGGAGCCATCAGCCCCGTGCACTCCCTCGCTAGCACGCTCTGGGGCTCTCTCCCTCGCTCTGTGAATGAGCTCCAAGGGTTGGGAATTGCAGCCCTGCAACAGGGGGGTGCGAGATGCAGACAGACAGACAGCTGGCTTGGCCCTGCAGGACCCTCTCCCCCACAGCCTGCGCTGGGGGGGGCTCAGCGCCCCGCTCCCTGGCAATAATCAGCTCCCGCCTCCCCATCCCCGCTTTGTTTAATTGCTCTGCCGCCAAGCGGTGTGAACCTTCAGCGGGAGATGAGGCTTCCCACCCCACTCCGGGGGACTGCGGAGGCAAAGAGGGAGGGTGGCGCGCACAGCTACTGCTCTGTTGCTAATTAACTAGCCCAGCTGCTAAAATCGGCCTTTCCCGAGCGGCAAGGCCAGGTAGAGTTTGCACTAAAACTTTGACAGGGGGCTGGTGAAGCAGCACAGTTTGCTGGCCAAGGGTGTGTGCAAAGGGAGGGATTTTAGGGCACTAACTCTAAGCGGAATTGGCCTTTGCTGCTGGGACAAGTCAGCAGTGCCTCATGCTTCCCTAGGAGGGGTCTTCCCCGCAGGGATTTCTGCGGGGTTGGATTTCTTCTCATTCCCCCTCCCTAGCTGACCATATTTCAAATCTCCTTTTCAAGCTGCTGTCTAAGGGTTGCAAATGAAAAGCAACTTTGTGTTTGCCTCTCATCTCTCTGGGGTTTTTATTAGTGCAGTTGGCTTCCCTGCCCTTTCTGGAGAGAGAATCAGAAACACTTCTCTCAGTCACCATATTTGAAAGCTGGCTGCTTGGGGGCCAGGACCTGTTCCTCCCTTCCCCACAGAGTTCACCAGTGGCCTGGCACCTGGGAGGACGGAAGGCTGAGATCTCACCTGGGGGTTCAGCTAGATGACCCTTGCAGTCCCTTCTAACCTCATGATACTATGAAGTGTACAATGAGTAGAAATGACAAAGAGGACCCTCCAGCTGGAATCCCCCACATCTACAGGGTGGTGGTGTACTGTAGTGAGACACACTCACCGTTAGGTCGGAGTTTTCCCATCAACTTCAGTGGGCTTTGGGTCAGGCCTGTAAGGTGAGGTGGGGCCATTGGTGTGTGAGAAGCTATACTGCTGGAAAAGAACTGAGGAAGTAGGCAATGTTTGTTCTTGGCCTACTGGCAGAAGGACACTGTACATGCCACTAGCATGTGGGGTTGCCTTAGTCCTCCAAGGACTCTGTGAAATCTGGGCTGGTGCTGGAAAGTGGTGGATAAGTACTGTAGTAATCATTTGAAAGTGGGTTTTTCTTTTAGAAATATTCTTGTAGTTATTTACCTTTATATAGGCCCGGTGTGGCTGGGCATCCTCATGGATGCCGCTATTCAAGGGTCTTTCTGCTTCACCAATCAGTCTCAGTTATCACCTCGAGCTCTCTCCTTCTCTGGCCCCATCTATCTCTCAGGTACTTATCTGGCCCCAGTTACCATCCTGTCAGCCTCCATGTTCATTTTGCTTTTGGCTCTCTCCACCCATTCTGCTCCCTGCAGCGATCCACCTCTCCAGTCCTCATCCTGCGGTAAGAGGGAAACTTAGTATCTCGGCCAAGATTTCCAAAAGTGATTAGTTATTTGGGGGAAGAGGGAGCGTGTTTTTCAGGGGCACTTTCAGAAAATCAGATCCTTTCAAACACCTATTCGGTGTCTCAAGTTAGGCACCAAAATCTTCAAGCACTCAAAGTCACTAGTCCCTTTGGGAAATCTGGGCCCCTTGTTCCTTCTGTGTGAGGGTTCCACTTCTTTCAGACAGTAGCTTGGCTCCCCACAGTGGACTTCCAACCTTATACTGGAGGACCTTCTGTGCTGGAGTGAATAAGGATTCAAATCTCAATGTTCTTTCATTGCAGAGGGTCCTTTCCCCTCTTTCTCCAGCCCACCAATGAGCTCCAGTCCTACACTAGGGTAAGAGGAGAAATGTAGTCTCTGCTCAAGTTAAGTACCAAACTAGCGATGTTTTCTGATCTGCCTCCAGGTACCTCTCTCTCATAGAGCTGCACTGTCTAAGCAATTTCTCATGTCACTCAAGAATCTTTGTGCTGTTTTTCTTAAAAGGGCAGAGACTGTCTCCTTTAATATAAAAACCTCACTCTTTTTTAATTGCTCACCCACCCATCAAACAGCTGAGATCTGCAAACTCACTGCACCCATAGATCTGCTACTCTGCATCTTTTCTGCCTTTAAGAAAGTTGCTGATTCTCCAAACCATTTCCCTCTTTGCATGGAACCTTCTGTATATTTATTATTATGAATGATACTTCTGGTCTAACTGTAGATTTCTATTCCTAGGGACTAATTTGATCCTCCTCTTATAGAATCTTAAAACCGGAAAAACAGTAGTTTATTGGGGCCTTATCAAGGCTAGCAGTATGTTAAGATCTATTAGGAAAGAGCTAGAAAATAAGACAGAAATATCACACTGCCACTGTATAAATCCAGACTGTAACCACACCTTGAATACTGTGCGCAGGTCTGGTCGCCCCATCTCAAAAGGGATATAGTGGCACTGGAAAAGTTTCAGCTAAGGGCTGTGGAATGGCTTCCATATCAGGAGAGACTTAAAAAAATTAGGGTTGTTCAGCTTAGAAAAGAGAGAACTGGGGTATGGGGGGATATGATAGAGGCCCACAAAATCCTGAGTCGCGTGGAAAAAGTGAATTGAGCAGCGTTATTTACCCTTTCCCACTATACAAAAACCAGGGGTCACCTGATGAAATTAACAGGCAGCAGGTTTAATACAAACAAGAGGAAGTACTTTTTCACACAACGCACAACTCACCTGTGGAACTCATTGCCATGGGATGTTGTGATAGCTAAAAGTATAACTGGGTTCACAAAAGAACTGGATAAATACATTTGCCAAGATGGTCAGCAATGGAATCCCATGCTCGGACCGACCCTAAGCCTCTGACTATCAGAAGCCAGAAGTGGAAGACGGATGGATCATAATTGCCCTGTTCTATGCAGTTCCCCTGAAGCTCTGGTACAGATACTGGGTAAGATGGACCCTGGTCTGACCCAGTCTGACAGCTCTTATGTTCTTAAATAGAAATGAACTGTATTTTGTATTTCTGTATTGTTATTGGCTCTGTCATGTCATTATTATTAGAAAAGGAACAGCTCTTGAAGGCTTTTTATACTGGAGAAGAGGGAGAAAACAGTCCAGTGAGAGAAGGCATGAGTGATGTGCACAGGGTTAGACATCCCTGTAGATCTCACTGGTGTGAAGACAAGTAATTGAATGGATGTTGGTGCAGAAAATAATTCCTGCCTAGAGACCCTTCCTGAGGAAAATTAATGAGCTGATCTGTTTCTCTTTCCAGCTTGTTATATCTGAACAGTGCATAGGAGTGTAGTGCAATTTCAGCCTTCGTGAAAAGGAAGGGTTGACAGCAAAATAAAGCAGGGTGCAGGCAGACATTGGGTAAGCTTTCTCCACACAGTTCTGGCAACGTACCTCATCCTCGACCTGTGTAGACTCCCTGTTGTTTCAGTACTGGGCCACCTCGCAGCTTTGTCATTGTACCTTGATCATGATCTGCTCCTCAATCTCCTGTCTTGGTCCTGGTCCCAGTACCCCCACACAGCTCTGCCAATGCCCCTCAGTTCAGCCCTGCAGAACTGCCTGTTACTCTAATCCTTGGCTCACACAGCTTTGCCAGTGCCCCCCAGTCCTGACTAGTAGTACCCCTTGCTGTTCTACTCCTGGACCTCCTCTGAGCACATGCTGTAAACAGCAACAAATTAACTCAAGGTCCTTGTACCTTCAAGGTCCAGAATCACAGGAGGCCTAGATGCAGTGCTGAGCCTGAGCCAGGGCAGCAGGCGATGGCCCAGCACATAGTTGATTGCTGCTGGCTTTCCACCGGCTACGGGGAGGGAGGGTCTGGGCTGGCTGGCTGCATCTTCATTGTGAAAAAGATCAAGGACTCAAAAGTGGGGGAAAGATCACATTTCATTAGGGTGAGGGACAGCAGACAGGAAGTTTGCCCATGGAGCCCTGAAGCTTTGGTGGTTTTAGTCCTCCTATAGACTTAATTCATAGCTGACTGTAAATCATGGCAAGTTGTGCAGAGCTTTTATGATGTGGGTGAATATCCAACAGGCTGAGACCAGCAAACACATTTCATTTGTGAGCTATGACAGGTTAGTGCTCATCTGCAATGGTGAATGGCTGGGCCCTGACTTCTAAATAGCTCTAAAAGAGCAAATATGAATCCTCCTACTGAGAGAGAGGGAGCAGTGAGTTAATATTGTCCTGAAATACACCAGGAATTGCCTTGTTGAAGGGAGTGGGTGGGAAATGTAGTGGGAGGGACACAAAGATGTAGTGTGGCAGCAGTAACGCATAAAGAAATTACATGGGGGATAAGATAAATGTTCTCTTTTCCAGGGATACAGAGAGCTATTCCTGTTTGATGTTTCCATTTTAACCCATGCATTTCTCTGTGCACTCCTTTAGCCATTCCAGTTTGGAATAGTCTAATCCAGAGTTCTTCAGTGGGGTGGGGGGCAATAGGCAGGGGTGTTGGTGAGGTTTTACATCAGCACCATTAAAAACAGAACCCAAAAGCAATGGTAAGCCTGGGAGCAGGCTTCAGAATCTCTGATCACTGCCCCTGTTTTAAGAACAGGTTCCCAACTGAACATGCCCTTTCCATCCCCGGGGGAAGCCATCACTCCTCCATTCTGTGCCGTTTCTGCCCTCCAGATTGCGCTAGTTGACAGGAACTGTGCTCCCGCACATCACACATGAGGTCCTGCCATTCCAAAGGGCTCACAGAAGAAAGTGTGTTTCGCTAGAGAATTCAGCTGCTCCCCACCCCTTTCCTTCCCCCAAATGTTCAGCGAGTTAGGGTGTGTCAGGGGGATCGTAGAACTGACGTTAAAGAAAATTCACCTCAAAGTTAGGGGTTTTTCCTTGCATATGTGACCTTACCTCTACATCTCTGTTCCCAGCTTTTTCCTCTCCCTCCATCTTTGATTCATTCTAGCCATCTCCATTTTATTTTGTTCTCATTTCTCCCCATTGTTTTCCCTTTTTATTTTCTTTTTCATCTTCCTCTTCCTTCTGTTCTTTCTTTAAAAAGCAGCTCTCCTTTCCCTTCGTTGCTTCTCTCATCTTCACTCCCAGTTCTCTGTTGTCCATCCCCCTGGCCCCCTCTCTGGTTACATGATCTTGTCCTCTTGCTTTCCTTGCTCTGTTCTTCGTAGCCTTTGCTCCTGCATTCTCCTTTTTCTGTCCTCTCTCCTCTCCTCTATTCCATTATTTATTCCGGGTCCTCTCCCATCTCTGTCTCTTCTCTATCTCCCCTCACTGAAGGATCCCAACCCTTTGGAAATCTGGTCCTCCTTTTCCACTTCTGAATTGTCCCAGCTCCCCCCAGCTTTATAAAATGTCTCTTTTTCCCCTCTCCCCTCCCTCTTCCTTTCACCCTCATGAGCTGTTGCTATCCTCCCTTCCTCCACCAAGGAATTTGACAGCTGTTGCTGTTGTGAAGGGGAAGCCAGAGTCCACACTTCCCTGCCCTCCTTCCCCCATTGCCTCCTCTTCTTCCCTCAGAGGGAATGCTGCCGCCACTGGGGCAGTCTGAGACCTGGGCCCCCATTTCTGCCGCTCCCTTCTGCTAGTTGCCTGCAGTTGAGCCCGTTCCTCCACTTCGTTGCCTCCAGCTCTTGGTGACTGGAGGCCTCCTTGGCAGCTCGGCAGAGGATCGGGCTCAGCTCACGGCAGCCTTCAGACAAGAGTTAGTCCAGGGGCCTACCAAAAAATAAGGGGTGCCGTGGCCACAGCCCTGGGCGACTGTTGTGCTGTGACTAATCTGTGACTGTCAGGGAGACATGCCAGGGCAAACATTCATTCCCAGCCATTTGTTTATATTGGGGAGGTTTTTCTTTGCAAGAAAGGAAATGAAAGCTGAGATGAGCACTGACATTTAAAGGATTTGGGGGCGGGGGCAATGCCTGCAGGCTGCTGCTTGAGCCCCAAATGAATAGCTTGATGAAAGGACAACATGATGACAAATGAAGTTCAGTGTGGATAAATGCAAAGTAATGCACCTTTTGGAGGGAAAGAAATGGGACCACTCGTACACCTTTACAGGGTTCTAAATTAACAGCATCCGCTCAGGAAAGGGACTGGGTAGTCATGGCAGATAGCTCAGTGAAAACGTCTGCTCAGTGCACAGTTGCAGACAAAAAAAGCAAACAAGATGTTAGGATGCATAAAGTACAGGATGCAGAATAATATGGAAATGATAATGCTTTTAAATAAATCAATGGTGCGGCCTTCTCTGGAATACTGTGCAGTGCTGGTCACCTCATCTCATTAAGGTTATTGCGGAACTAGACGGGATTTAGAGAAGGGTGACAAAAATTACTAGGGGCATGAAAAAAACCTCCCATGTGAAGAGAGATTGAAAAGATTGGGATTGTTCACCTTAGAAAGGAGATGGATGAGAGGAGACATGATTAAATTACATGAAATAATGATTTGTCTAGGTAAGGTAGGTCGGGAGCGTCTGTAATCCCTGTTATGACACATGGAGGGGCCATGCAATGAAACTGAAGGTAGCAAAATGAAAACAGATAACAGGAAATACTTTTTCACTCAGTTTGTAATTAGACTGTGGAATTCGCTGCCACAGGAAGTTGTTGTGGCCAAGAACCTAGTAAGATTCAGTGAGTGAATGGACGTTTATGTGGCTAACAGGACTATCCAGAATTGTGATAATTAATTATGATAACCATTTTGCACAGGATCTAAAACCTCTTGCTTCAGAAAGTCTTAAGCCAATCTCTCACTGTTAGAAACTAGAATGAGACCTTTATGGAGAGAGATTATGCCACAATTTCGTGCCATGGTATTTTTACACCTTCCTCTGAAGAATGGGTGCTGCTCACTGTCAGAGACAGGATACTAGACTAGGTGGGCCACAGGTCTATTCCAGTATGGAAATTCCTACGTTTCTAAATGCTAGCCCTGCTCAATTGCACCCATAGGCTTTGAAGTAGCCTGTGTTTCTGCTAGTGTCAATGGTTGCCCTAATTTCACAAACTGACAGTGAGACTAGGTCATTTTTATCATATTTCCCTGGGAAGCATCCAGGGATCGAGGGTAGTTGAGGGTATATGGAATTGAGAGTCTTTTCCTTTGTACCCTACTGAATAAAATGAGTAGTCAGCAACGAAGATACTAGATATGTGCAAAGAACTATTCCTATCAGACTCCTGGCTGCAAGAGAAAGCAATAGGCTTTGATGCCATAATGACTGAACTAGAAATGAGGTGCTCTCCTTTCTCTTGCCTCTGTGGGAATGATCACTGAACTGGCGGTCAATGCCGTATAATGCCGTACTGTTTTCATACCCAAGAGCGAAGGGCTCGATTCTCCTCTCACTTACCCTGATGTAACGCTGGAGTAACTCTACTGAACTTAGTGGAGTTGTATTGCTTTTTACACCAGATGCAAGTGACAGGAGAATCAGGCCCATACAATGCAGTACTTGTGTTTAGTGAGTGAAACAGGGATCTCCACCGCTGTCTTTCTGTTCCCTTCCCTTTCCAGCACACCTTAGGGACCCAGAGCTAAATTCAGTGCAGGTGTAAGTGGCTGCAACGCCAATAAAGTCAATGGAGTTGCACAGCCCCTTATATCAGCAGTAAATTGGACTCCCACTACCACTTTTGGGGAGCTACTTCTATTTTCGTGCCAATCACCCTGTCTAGAGAATTCGGAAGGAGCCTAGAACAAACTGGCTTCTTCCAGGTGCAGATTCCTTTACTAGATCAGCAGTTTGATTTTGAGAATATGCAAAATGGCAGATGGAACAGTCTGGCTTTGAGTCTCTGACCATGAACGCTCCACCAGCTTTTCAAAACACAAAATGAGGATGATCTGTGGAGTGTGATATCTAAAAGGGATCAGATTTGGGCCCATAATGTCACGTCTTTCCTGTCCAAAGCTAGGGATTTGTTTGTTTTGGCTAGAAGCAGCAAAAACACCAATAAATCAAAGATTCAAAATGTCGTGTAAAGCGAACACTCTGTCAAATAAAAAAATAACACTCGCCAGCTGTCTCCCCTGGGTGGGTTTTGCCCTTTCATTCTTCTCTTCCCATTCCCCACTTTCTCCTCTCCATACCCCGGTGCCTTTTTTCAGTGTCTGTGTTTCCTTCCTACCAATTTGTCTCCACATTTTACCGTCTCTCTTTCTAAGGCTTTGTTTACGCTATGCCTTTAGTCGCCCTGGGATTGATCACAGTTTAGCTGTGAGTGTAGAGAAGGACGCATCCTGGGCAGCACCAGTTCAGCTAAACCAGGGGTAAAACACAGCTAGCTGAGCCACTGTTGATCATGGATTGTCTACACTCACAGATAAATTGCGGCTAGTCCTGGTGCAGCTAAACCAACTGCTGAGAACCAGCCGTTGAAACAGTGCTATTTCTGACGGAAGAAAGTGCCTAAAACTTTTTCTTTTCTGAATCAACTTTTCTCTACTCCCACCACCCCAACCACCAATCCACATCTAATTTAAATTTAACTGTTTGTTCTCTCTGTGCCACTATCCCCGCCTCCACCTTCTCTGATACATACCCTCCTCCCCCTTCCCCCCCCCCACATACACACACACAACTTTGGTTCTCTTGACCCAACATTTCTTTGGTCCTCTGGGGGGGGGTCAGAGCTAGGGTCCTGTTCACCCTCCAAATGCAGCTGAATGAGTGGGTGATGCCACAAATTTGGGGGGGTGTCCTCTTCCAAAATACAAATGAGTTGACAGCCCTGCTATTAAGGTGGAGGGTTAGGGGGCTGAGGGTTGCCCTCATTTCCAAGGGCACACTCCCCCCTAGAACTTCACCCAGCTTGGGTGGGTTCTAAGTAGTCTGCCAGAAATAATTACCGCTGCTTCATTTAGATCCTGAGCATTACCTTTTCCCTTAGCCCAAGGGGAAACAATTTGGGCATTAGTATTATTAGTATAATTAGTATTGTCATGGCTTTTTGAAGGTCAATGGCAGAGAGAGGGTGGGAAACATTTTTTCTCCATGCTTATTTCTGAGTGGGAGAGTGAATGAATGGTGATAAATGTCCAGCCGGGTTCCGTACATCGCCAGAGATGCGTGGGAAGGTGGCAGAGAAAAGAGAGGCAGACGTCTTCTACGAGCAGCTGCCTCTGTCCCTTAAGGGGTCACCAACACCAGCACAAAGACAGGTGTTGGAATGGGGATGCTGGAGGTCAGGGGACCAAGGCAAAAAGAATGCATAAATAACGGTCCCCCGGGGCAAAGAGAGAGAGAAAAGGGGGAAAGAAGAAGGGGCGGCAGAACTGGAAGAAGCTGGGGACGGGAGGAATGGTTTAGAGAGAGGATATATTGTAATAGGAAGTGGCTAAAACAGCCTGGCAAAGCCTCATTAGGTGACGGCCCTCTTAAGAGGCAGACGCAATGGTGGGACTGGAAAGTTCCCTTGTCTTTGGGAAGTGACTTTGGCTCTCAGCAGAAACAGCTAAGTGAGGGGTGTGGGGCAAGGATTGTACCTGAGGCTCAGCCCACAGGGTGTGGACAGGAGGCAGCTGAATGAGGGAAAGACATTCCCCCCCCCAAAAAAAACCCTGCCCTGGAAACACAGCCTGAGAAAGGGGGAAATTCAGGAGAGACTAAGGGGCTCTGGTCACAGGACCGTCCAGCCATGTCTCCTCCTGTCTTTGTCGCACCCTAGCCTATTCCAGCCAGTCGCAGAAGACCCTAGTGCTTCTGGGAAGATAGCACAGCTTGGCATAGAAGCCCCCTGCACCAGTGCTGTGTCGGTCTAGTGGCCCTGCTGTATCCACACAATTAGCCCAAGGGAGCCAGGCTTCGGGCACTTGTGAAGTTGGCCCCTAGACTGTCAGAGAGGGAGAGATGTACCTCTTCCCCCAGGAACCTACTAGAGCCAGTCACCTGCATGTCTGCCAGACACGACGGGGTTTAACAGCATCCCTGTGCCCCGAGTCCCCCTCTCGCTCCGCCAGTGTCTTCCGGAGGAGGAGGCATTTATCCCTTTAAATGAAGAGGAATTTCACAGGCCGGACCAGTGAGCGTTCAGAATAGAGACTGTGATTAAACTGAAGGAAGGCAAAGACAGCAAGGGTGTGTGTCTGGGAGAGCAAGGGCTCGGGGTCATGTAATAGACCTGCGTGGGATTTGAAGATTAGAGAAGCTGAAAGAAGGGCCATTTGTTCTATCTGCCTGGGGCATTGCTATGGCCTCCATTTCTGTAGTATCTGACCACCTCACAGTCTTTAATGGATTTCTCCTCACAACAGCCCTGTGAGGTAGTGCCGTGCTATTAGCCCCATTTTACAGATGGGGAACTGAGGCACAGGGAGACTGAATGACTTGTCCAAGGTCACCCAGGAAGTCTGTGGTGGAGCAGGGGCGTAAACTCAGGGCTTCTAAGTCATAGCCTCGTGCCCTGACCATTGCACCCTCTCCGTTCTACTGTATGAACTGCCACTTTGTTCCTGTAGCAACAGGAATATGTGATTGTGGAAGGACAGAAATGGTTTCCTAGGAGTTAATCTCAGGGGCTGGAGTGAGATCACAGGACAGGTGTGTTTCTTTGTGCAGAGTGATTATAAGTGGGCGCACATGACAAGGACAGCAAGGGGAGAAAGTTACAAGAGAACCAAAACTTCAGAGAACACTGTGTGTATGGAGAAGCAAGCCCAGAGGTGGAGAGAGTTTCCCCCCGCCCCCGCACACTGAGTAGATCAGACTTTTCTAGAACTGGATTGGCTGAAACAGCAGGAGGGAAACCTTGGCAGAGTGATGTTCCCTTTAGGAGGCAGGTGGCATGATGGGACTGGAAGACACCATGATCAGAGAGAAACGATGGGAAGGGGGCTGTGCCTCAGGTCCAGTTCACTGTGGGGGAGAGGAGAGGCACCTCATTTAGACACATAAAATATGCCCAAGGCAGCAGGATCTACCTCCTTCCTGGAGTCTGCCATGGGCAAGGGGATTTTGGAGACCGTGCTCTAGTGGGTGGGGCTGTCATTGCCCCTAAGTGCCTATTACAAGAACAGGAAGGACTAGGGGGGCAGGGAGGAAGGAAAAGTAAATCACAGGAGTTAAAATTAAAATATTTAGGTCCTACCTTTTTCCTAGAAGACATTTACCAGACACATCCCCAGCCTCAGAACCTGGAGTATAAAGCAGCAAACTCTTTATTTCTCATCCCTTCCCTTTTGTAAAGGAGAAATATCTAAGTGGGGAGGGAGAGTGTGAAGGGAGAGGAAAGAGAGGAGATCAGAGTGGAGCAGACAGGGAAATGGGGGACAGGGACATTTGCAGGATTCAGAGATTCCAAGGCCAGAAGGAACCCCTTAGATCAATTAGTCTGACTTCCTGTATAACACAGGCCATAGAACTGCCCCCAAATCATTCCTTTTACATACATGTCCATGTAAGCAAACTTCATATGAACATAGCCACCTCTTGCCTGCACTCTCCCCTGATTCGTTCTGGTATAATTCAGTAGAATTTTATGCTGGGAGACTGGGATGTAACTTCAGTAACAGCTACTTAGGACTTTGATCATGCAGTGTCAATTAAACAGGGGAAGCAAAGCTTGATGCTCCCCTTCATGTGCTGCTCGTTAAGGACCAGAGGGCTCATTATTATGATTATAGTATCATTATTATTGCTACTTTTATCTCTATTGCAGCAGTGCCATCATGCCCCAGACGCGGTCGGCACACCTTTGTACTAGGTGTTGTACAAACATACAGGGAGGCATGGACCCTACCCCAAAGAAGTTACAATCTAAGATGACAAGCACCATACCTCGGGTGTCAAAGCAGGATACAACCAACATATGTACCACTCTGATAGACACTATATACATATTTATATACATTGTTTTCTACATCAATAAAAAGAGTATTTCAACTACAACTGACTACTCCTCCTCCTGTGGGGTAGTGGAGAATGGGATGCAGAGTCTTTTCCTACCTTAAATCTGAACAAATAATAATAGGTCACTAGTTAGCCTCTGATCCCTTTCCCAAGATTGATTGTGTTGAAAGTTGTTCCCATTTGACAGTTGTTTGGCGCCCTGTGTGAAATGAATTGACTGATCTCACTTTAGTGCCAAGTGAGACAGGTCTCTTAGTTAGGAGCCTAAAAGGGAGCCGAGCGCTTTTCAAAATCTGTCCCCACTTCTGAGTGCTGAGCACTTGGAAAATTGGGCCCCATGGGATGTGAATCCACCATCACAACTGGATCTCTCCTTTGTCGTCTCAGCAGAGAGAGGCCAAGCACTGAATGAGCCTTAGAGCCCAGGCTCCCATATCGCCTCTAGACATTGTCCCTCCAGGCCAGGGCTGAGGCTTACTGGAGAGGCAAGTGCTGCTGCCCAGGCTGTTGCTGCTCTGGGGATAAGCAGAGAGCTGCAGTCTCCAGGGCTGTCCATACAGCACGACTGACCAGTGTCAACTCACTCCATTTATGAAAACTAAATAGTGCAGGAGTTCCTGGCAAAGCAATGCTTTTCTGTGAAAAAAACAAAAAGCTGAGCTGGACATAGCCGCCTATTCAGCTGTTCACAGCGTTGGTTATTCTGGGTCTCCTTGCTCATTCTCACTGAGCATGCTGGATCTTCTGTGGCTCTTGATACCGGCATTGACATAATTGTTTCCTTGAAGAAAGGGTGGAACTAGACTCATGAGCCAGTTGGCCCCTCTCCAGTGAGAAATCCATCGGAAGGGGCTCAAGGAGAGGAAATCCCCAGGGCGAACCCCTCACGGAGTTGCCACCACATCGTTCCATCAGGGAGGGTGCTGCACTCATCCAGAGAATGGGCCGTGGGTTCCAGCCCTGCTCTTCCGCTGGACTTGGCGTGAGGAACTGGGCCTTCACGGCAGTAGCTTTTCCCAAATAACGTACTCATCAGAAATACTAAGAATAGGCCACAATGGAGCATCAGGTCAGCCATATGGAAGGAACAGCGCAAGGCACTGCTTGTGTTTTATGAACTATGCTTTGTGTTTTATAAAGTGACAATGTCGCGGTCGGTAATCATCGGGATAGTGATAAACACTTGATAGGTGATCAACAGGGAACTTTGCTTTCAATGTTGTGACTTTTGCTATCTGCCTGCACTCCCTGGAGCGACCCTTGATCTTCCACTTGTTAGCAGGATGGGACCTCCTGTTCTTTTCAGGACCTAATTTAAGAATATTGTAATAACTCCTTTTCCCAACTACTGATTTGCAGTGACTGGGTCACTCCCCAACTTTTCATGAGCTACTTACTGGCTGAGGCCACACTAAACTCGGTCTTAAGAACTGGGTTGGGTATATAGGAGAAGAGGGTGAGATCAGAGGAGTTAGTTCAGATCTGTGGGGGGGTGTATGAGAAGGAGAGTGGGAGTTAGTTCAGGTGTGTGGCAGGGAGAGGATGATGGGGAAACTAGGATTAGAGCACATCGAAGCAGGAATGATGGGGGATTAGGATTGGGTTAAAGAAAGCACAAGGGGAGAAAATGGGCAAGGCCATGGGGATAAAGGGAGATTTAGGTTATATGTGAGAGGATGGAAGAGCAGAGTATTGGGGCATGGAAGGGAAGGTAGAGGAATTTGGAAAGGGAGTGTCGGGAGTGGCTGGAGGAGGAGTAAGTAGATCAGGTGTATGGGTTAGAATTGTGGTATTGAGATAGGTTTGTTCACAACAGATCCCGTTAATTTTCTGATTCCCTTCACCGTATGGACTCTGGTCTAGCAGAGTTGCACTTGATCCAGACCAAAAAGGTGGAGCAGAAATAGTTTTAAGCTATCTTTACATTCCTCTGATCCTGAAGTTGGCTGGGGAGTAACCTAGCTGCCTGTGGGCACCAAGGGACCATTCTGGTCACCAGGGGATCATTGTTTTTACCTTTTCCTTGACCACCTCCTCTGCAGTGGGGGGTGCCACAGGGAGCTGCTAGGCTGGCTTATGCCATTTAGGGATTCCCTCATACTGGAGGAATCCTCGGGTGGCCAGTTAAACCAGTTTTATGGCTGCTTTGTGCCACCAAGTGGCCTAGAGCAACTGGAGTGAACCAGAGGATTTGGCACTAAATTTGAGTATCAGCTGGTTTGTGTTAATATCTGTGGGATTCTAATGGGGGGGAGGGGTTGCCAAATTGTCTCATGACAATTTTTTGGGTGGGGCTTGTCTGTCCTATGTTCTGCAGAACATTACAAAGATGATCCCTATAACCTCACACTATACTGTTACAATCGTTGTGTTATCAGACAGCTCTCTTAAAAGTGTCAACTTAAATTATAACTGAGAACACCCAACCTGTACTCAGCCAGTCCAGTTACTGGAGGATAGAACATTTATATCCTGATAAAAAAAATCAAGGAAACTAGGAAAAAGCTGCAGCCCACCAAAGAGCAGCCAATCTACCGAGAATGATGTGCTCATACACCAGGGTGATAAGTGCAGCGGAAAAATGTAAATGGATTGACAGAAAATGCTACAATAAAATAGAGATTATTTAATTACACTTTGGTGGATTAGCTGCTCTCTAATTGGCTGAATCACTTAATGGGTGTCTTCTAGAAGCCAATCACAGAGGGGCAGTTCAATAAAGCTATAGTGAGCAACACTCTGCTGCGTCATTCGGCATCCTTTGGTGAGAATGATTAACTCTGTATCATAGGCAATAATCGTTGTCACAGGGTCATTCTAATGGGTCATGCTGGGTTTTACTGGTAATTTTGCCCTGATTATATCAGGTACTGTTGTGTGATGTCTTGGTTTTTGCTGGGTCATTTGGTCATGCTATGTTATCTAGATGGTCTATGCATTTTCCCCTGAGATACTACTTCTTCAGGGCTGAACTGAAAATGTCAGGAATTTTGTTGGACTATCTCAAGGGGATAATGATAATGGTATGTTGTGTAGCATGTCTAGCGCAAACCGGTTCCTGCTTCCTACCCCGCATGCGGTAGCTTTTCAGGGATCTGTGGATCTCTGTATGTTGCGTACCCTTAAAAATGTGCATTTACCTCATTTAGTTGTTTAAATAGCTGCTGCAGTTTTTGTGGTAATTCTCCATTCTACATATAGTGAATCCTATCGGTACTCTAAATAACGGTAAATGTAGGAAACAGCATGGTCCTAAGGGCATCCGCTGTATGTGCATTACACACGTGAAGATGATATCCATGTGAAAAATTATGTAGCTGTATGCTGACGGAACAGCAATGTGATAAATGAAGTTATCATGCACCTTTGACTGTCTCATCTGGCCTCTGCCTGCTCACTCACTACGTCTCTCATTCAAACACTCTAAATCCCTGGGCAACGTCAAATAGCCACCATTTTTTAAAAAAGCATCATCCAGCCAAAGAGATATTTGCTCCTTCCTCTTCAAAGAGTAAATTTGTCCCTCCCCAACCCCTGCAAATTAAACTTGCCCAAGACCCAGGATGGGTAAAATACATTCCTGGGCCAGTGACTTTCTTATAACTAAAAAGGGTATGAGTTTAAAGTTCATTATATTGCCATGTAACTCCACAGAGTTAAAAACAGAGGCCCAGAATCTGTCCCCTGATAAGGCTGCTGTACATTGATGGTTCAGCTGGCTACCTGGAGATTGTCCTGGTGTAGGAGAATTCCTGGGTGGCATAGAACTGCATAACCACACCCACCTGGCTTCCCCTAGTTTACGAGACATGAGCAAGGGAAGAGTGTTGCCAGACTGTCATGGTTCTACAACAATTCCTAGCTGCTGCAACAGCTTGTTCGGGTCATGAGTAGTCTGGCAGAATTTAGAGCAGCCCTATGGTCACTCTAAGTTGCACCACAGACCAAACCAGCCTCTGCTTTCCCAATGATCAGAAAAACACAAAGGCAGCATAAAGCTACCTTTAAACCACCACACCATCTGTCCTGTTCCAAGTACAGCTCAGCCAGACCTGACAATTAGGGCCAGGTGCTTTATAGCATTGAGAGGCTGAAGGTTCCCAGCTTCCTCATAGGACCCAGCACCCACGTAAGATGATAGAATTTAAAACTGTGACATTTATATGTATATGAAAGCGAGGTGACGTCACTTTTAGAGGTATTTATGGCTTCCTCTGAAGCCTGTATGGTTGGATTCAGAGGAACTAAGCTACCTAGTTTTACTGTTGGAGGGATAAAAAAGAGTTCCAATAACATTCTTAAAACGCTGATAAAACCGGGTTTTTTTCTGCAAAACGCATGTGGCATCTACAGACTAGCGAATGACAAGGGGGGATATAAAGGTTTCACTGGCACCAATCAGGCTGATCCCTCTAATGCACCTGGTCAGAACAAGGGAAAACAAAGACTGAATAAATGGCCCATTTGGCATCACAAATTTCACTGAAAATGCTTTAGCTAATTATCTCTGTGAATACTGCAGCCGTCTACCACTCAGGCCCATAAAGCAATTTTCTTATATGGCCCTCCTTACCAGGGTATCTGCGCACCTCACCACTTTTAGTTATTTACTTCTCTGAAGTAGGGAAGTTTTATCATCGCCATCTTATAGGCGTGCCGCAGAGGGACTAAGGGGCTTGCACGGGGGCCGCACCAGAAGTTGGTGATAGAACAAAGACTTGAGCCCAGGTTGCCAAGTCTCAAGCTAACACCCTGACCAGTGCACCAGCCTTCCTAACATGCTACACTGCATTATGTCTCCTGGTTCTGCAGTTTATCAGTGTACTGCCTGCCTATCCGTACGATATATGAGATGTATATAGATAATCTATAATGTGCTACAGGAATGTCATGGATCACAATCATTTGCATATTAGATCTCATTTGGGTTTTACAGTACTTCTTGCAAGTGCCTAGATTGTCCGAACATAGAAGGACTCTGTAGGAGCCGCAGCAGATACTGCTGGCCTTCTCTAGGAAACAGCCAGAAAGAAGTTATTCCCTCTGCAATTCAAATCAAACCCACATTTTCTTCAGCAGAGCTATTTTAAGTCATTCATTATCTTTTTACTCTCCAAAGCAAAGACGGTTTGATACTCAGAGGTTGCTAGAACCAAAGGGGGAAGAGAGGACACTGGGGTATTGTTCTTCCTGCAAATTCAGACATATTTGGGACTGGAAAAAGATTTTATGTCTTGTAATAAAAACACCAAACACTTCACATTAGAAGAAGCCAAAAAGAAAAGAAAGAGAGAGAATCCTTCCTCTTGAAGTCTAGGGTAGTTGGGGTTTCTAGCACGAGCAGAGAAGTTAAGCCTGCAATTGACAGAATGGGTCAGATCCTCAGCTAGCATAAATGAGTGTAACGCTGTGGACTTTACTGGAGCTACTCCTGTTTACACCAGTTGAGGGTCTGATCCAGTAGCTCTTGTTTGGCCTTTGTGATGTGAGCAGGATTTGGCTTGCAGGTATTGCCAGGATAGATGGGTGACAGTGCCAGGGTGAATTGCGGGGGTTGGCTTGACTGACAACACAAAACTACACCACTCTTCAGTGACTCAGCTTGACTCATTTCTGCTGTGTCTGGTAAGAACAGTTACCAGAGGTGTTCCTTTGCATGAAATGCTAGGCCCAATTTTCCACAGGAGTAGTGAACTTTATGAAGAGGCTGCCACGTGTGATCTTCCGCTGCACCAGCAAGACACAAAAGTGCATCAAGATTATCCTGCCACAAAGGTCTGGCTCTAGGTAGATTGCACTGCTTAGGTGAAGATGGGATTTGGCATCTCTGATCACCGCTCTCTCTCTCCCACACACTGAACCAACAACCCACCGGGTCCCTTGTCTATGTAATTTCTCTCTCCGTCTGCATGTCTTCTCTTTCTACTAATTCATGCACTGTGGGTGCCTTTAGTTCCCAAGCATATCCCAGATCATTTCTATTGTCAGCTGTAGAGCTAAAAAGGCACCTACTGAATATGACTGAACAGAATATGACTGAGCAGGGTCAGGACCAAGTGATCAAAAGCTCCACACCTGGATAAGAGCCATATAGGACTAGCCTATGGCACCATGCCAGTCCAAACACTTCTAGTCACAGTGTAGGTCTAAATGCTACAGTGCCCAGCGAAGTGATCTGTAGCCCCATTACTACACTAGTAGTTGTTGGCTACTTGGCGAGCATTGCCCACTGGAACTTATGCTACTTTTAGAGGCCAGCACTTGTCTGCCTGAAATTCTTCTACCACCTCCAACTCTTTCGGAGTGGCGTGAGGAGTGGGGAGGAGACATAGACTGGATTCTACTCTGGCAAACAGGCAAAGAAACAAGGGGGGTATAGGATCCTGGAGGACCGTGTAACACGCACATTTAAAGAAAGGAAATATGAAGACTATACTATCAGCAGATGTTGTGGCTTAGTTAATGTTCCATTCACTTATTCCAGTTTCTGAGGCACTGTGAAAGCTTGACGTATGTGCTGGAGAATAGAGGGCTGGGGGTCTATCAGAGACATAGGAGGCAGGGGGAGGTTTCTGGTGTCAAGTTTAAGCTACCAGACAAAACTCCACCTCACAAACATGCACATGAAATTAGGGTGACCAGACAGCAAGTGTGAAAAATCAGGACAGGGGGTGGGGGGTAATAGGAGCCTATATAAGAAAAAGGCCCATATATTGGGACTGTCCCTATAAAATCAGGACATCTGGTCACCCTACATGAAATACATTCTTGGCAGGTGGACAGTTTGGGTGTGGTTTTATTATAAACAATCTTTGGCTCTCAATGGCGAGCAAAAAATGTGTCACTTTTCCTGCCCTTCTGAATAACCTTGCATGGGTTGAATCCTCTGTAAAGTCCTCCCCTCGGCTCTTGGGGTGGTGGTATGAATCCAAGAACGCTCTGGCTCTTAATATGGTGACGTTTAGCAAGTGAAAAATAACTCTGAACCAAAAATTCAAGCTCCCCTGGTTAAACATTGGGTTGTTGAAGGAAGTGATGGCTCACTAACAGGAAGTAAACACTGCACTGTGGTCTATAAGGCTGTAATGATATGTCATTTACAGAGCTGAGTCAAGCACGTGGTGATTAGAAAGCAAGAAACTCTGTGAAGATGTAACTATTTAAAATCTGCTTAGGAGAAGGGAGCGTGGTTCAGTTTGGAAGGAAAATGGAGGGAAAGCTGTGTGGCAGGACTTCTGTTGCTAGATGGATGTCTGCTGCATAGTGGCATTTCCCTCCCCCCTTTTCTTGTCAGGACAGTGCCCAGTCAATGGAACTTCCTGGGGTGGGTGGAAGACATCTGGCTAATGAGGAACAGATGGACACCCACATGCTATAGCTGCTCTTTCCTCAGCTCTTTCCTCATTTGCTTAGTTTCTGATACCTGTATCCTCCCCTACTGCTGAGCTTTGCCCTCTTTTTGCTTTTAAATACTGAAACCCACCTTGTTCAGAATTTTCATTATGTTGGAAAAGTTGAAAACATTTTGTTTCAGCTATTTTTTAATAAAAGCAAATGGAGTGAAGGGCTAGAGTGACAAAACGGAGGAGAAAGAGAAGCTGCCAGTTTGCCCTGTGGCCCAGTGGTTGGGCACTCCCCTGTGATGTGGGAGACCTACCAGTTCATATCGCTGCTCTAGAGCAGGCACTTGCATGCAGGTCTCTCCCCCCGCCCCCTTTCAAGGCAAATGCCCTAACCCCAAGGCTATTAGGTATTCCAGGATGGGCCCCTCTCAATCTCTTCCATTGAAGCGGTTCCGCTTTGTGTGAAATACTTGAATAGTCCTTGGGCAGGGATTCAAACGTGGTTTCCCACATCCCGTGTGAGTGCACTAACCAAGCAGTTAAATGTTATGAGGGGGGGCACAGCCACCTCCTCCCTGTTTTGGGGTGTGAATTTATCCCAAAAAAAGCAAAAGAAGACATTCTGGAAATATCAGAAAGGGTTGTTTGTATTTTTCCACTTTCTTTTTTTTTTTACACTGAAACACATTTGCCCAAATCATCACCAATCCACAAAATGTTTCAGTCAACCCACATCTGCATTTTTTGGCAAGAAAAAAAGTTTCAGCTGAAAAAAATGTAGGGTCGGCATAGAGCTCCCTTCTCTCCCAGTTCCAGAGCACCTACCCAGCTCTGACAGTGCGCCATTTTTCTGCCCTGCAGGGGAACAGGGGGCATGCAGTGTATAATTTAAAAAGAGGGTTAGACTGCTGTGCCCCAGGGTAGAGGAGTAGGCCCTGTGTAATGGAGATTATTATACTCTAGGGTGCTGTTTATTTAGTGCGGCCTGTTTTAATGATTTGGGAAAGACTTTCCCCAGGATTGTCTTGATGCCATCCTCTGGAATAGGCAGTTTATCCCATTGTGAGAATTTCCATGTCCATCCTCCCCCATGCTCTGTAGCACGCTGGTGACTTGGTTAGAATAGGTGCATGTGATTAGTGCTAGTGACCTGAATTTCCCTTCCACTTCTCTGGCTCCCTTGCTGCCTGAGGACAAGATCTGTGTCAGTGTTCTTTTGTTCTTGTCCAGTACACAGCAGATTCCAGAGCTTGCTGGTCTTCCAGTAACAGCCTTCAGCAATCTGAGAAGGCAAGTGCACTCTGGGCCCTGAGAGATGCCTGAACCCTCAAAAGGTGTGTGCATGTCACAGCTCATAGGAGAGAGCCCAATGCCCCTAGACGTGCTTACACAGATGGAGTATTTCCATAAGTCCCTGCGTTCCAAACCATGATGAAGAGAGAAGAGTTACTTTCCTATCAGGCTCCAGTTGGTTTTTATTAATACAGTTGGTTTTCCCCGAGATCTTCTCCCTGAGAGATCTGATGAGAAGGTCAATCCCTGAGCTTTTTCTCACTCCTTCTGATGACAGCTTTACTTCACCACTTCGATGCTTGCTCACAGGCATGGGGTGGAACTGACCCCCGGGTTTAAGTTTGGGAAAGAATCTGTTCACCCTGAAACATTTGGACAAGGACCTTGGGGTTTTTTACTTTCCCGTCAAGCACAGAGCAGGGACTGTCATTGTGGTTCAGGAGGGTATATTCCCCAGGATCAGTCCCATTCAGTTGCAGTGAGCAAATGAGCAATCACTCAGTCCATCCCATCTTCTTCTGTCTGTCTAATTCTGAAGCTGTTGCTGTGTCCTGAACGGGGATTAGCTTTCTTCGCTGCTCTGGTTTGGATGAAAGGCTGCCACAGCTCCTTTGTGCTCTCCCTGCCAGCTCCATTTGTGATATTTCCTAATGATTATGTAGGGCACAGTGTCTCCTCATCACAGACCGCATGGATGAGGGAGGCTGGCTTCAGAGGTGGTTGATTTAGAGACCTTACGCAGGGTTGGGGGGAACCAAGTGAATCCATTTTATTTAATTTAACCTTTTCAGTTATATAAATAAGCTGGGTCCCTACTGCATCCTCCCCAGAGTACACAGACTTTTGGCTAATGCTCAAACCCAGGCCCTTCCTGGGTTTGGCTTTATTGGCAGCTCAAAACTATGACACAGTGTAAATCTCAGCCTAAGCCCCCTCCCTGATCTTGGCTATTCCTAGAGTGTCCCTCCAAGACCTTCTGTATGTCTCTTCTCTAGTTTCCCTTACCCGGGGGGGAGCATTCCTACCTCCCTTATATCCAGGGCCAAGTTAACAAGGTGCCCCTGCCACGAGTCTGCAGTGCTTCCGCAGCTGTATGCAGGATTCTAACACCTACTGGCAGTGGCAGGAGGGGGTGTCAGCTGGAGATCCTGGTACATCCCTTTTCCTCCCCACCAACCAACACCTACCTGTTTTGTGCCCTGTGCAACCCATTTGGGATTCAGTGGGTCTGGGCCTCAGCTCCTAAAGTATCATATTAGCTCCTAGGAGACCTGGTCTCCTTGCTGCCTACAGATTTTCCAAGGCTACAGCACAGGGTTAGGTCCATGACCAAACTTTGGAATCTACGATGGTGGGAAGTGCTCTAAGTCTCGTCCCTCAACAGGTAATGAGCCTGACCTCCCACCCCCCATCTGGAGTTGGCATACATTTCCCCTTGCTCACTGGAAGATTGCAGCCTGGGGATAAGTCCAGGAAGCCTCACAGACATAGGTTACCAGAATAAGTTTTGGCATCTGTAGCAGCTCATCTCTAACTTAACATTCCCATACTAACGTGGGTGTGTCCCAAGTCTACTAAGCTGGGCACAGT
This sequence comes from Lepidochelys olivacea, assembly GCF_965140295.1. NCBI lineage: Eukaryota > Metazoa > Chordata > Testudines > Cheloniidae > Lepidochelys > Lepidochelys olivacea. Next base: position 258,385,271 of record NC_140411.1, on the reverse strand, counting down.
CTCCACTTTCTAGCTGCCTGGGCACAGTACACTTCTTGGTCTCTGAGTCTTCAACCAGACCCATGTCTCTCCTTAGTCACAATTATTATTAGAGCAAAATTTCTTGTTGCACCTCAGTGTCCCCACACAAGAAAGACACAAAATCACCTAACTGGTGAGTTCCCCATGAATTTGGGACCAGGGTCTATTTTTGGCTTCTTCTCTTGTCCATTAATATTTTTTAATCACTCCTCTGCCTGTCTAATGGAGTGTCCCTCCGATTTAGAATGCAGCTATGGCCAGGATGACATCGTCAGTGGCTCCGTCACCAGATATTCCTCCCTTTGCTGTACAGCCTCCACCAGTGTGGCAGGACAGTGGCAGTGCACCCCAGTCTGCACCCTCCCAGGGAGACGTTCTGTGTACAGCTCCAATATTATGAAGGCCATTAGTTCCCCTCCTGTGACAGTCTTGCATTTGAGACAAGTTATCTAGCAAATCAAGGGTGAAGGTGTGCAGCCACATTCCTGGGTGCCAAGGGCTGACCTCCAAACCATCGCTGGACTACTTCCCCCAACACCCTCAGCTGGTCCAAGATAGCTACTTTCACGGCCTGTAGCAACATCCTCACGGAGGGACTGGAACGCAGTTTGTGCCTCTGCTATCAGAAAAGGTACCAAACCGATAAGCCAGACCCACTGATCTGCAGGAGCTCCCTGCTTGTGGGACAGTTTCTGATCACAGCATGGACAGGGAAGGGCTTGGACTTACTGGCAGCCTAGGAAGTGCCACCAGTTTAGTAAGTTTCTGAATCAGCTGGTTTTTGAATGGTTGCTGCCAAGCCTGTTGAACTGCAAGTAGGGCTTGCTTCTTCTTTATAAATCGCTGCAAGGTCTAGTGGGTTAAAGCCTTGCCTGCTTGCTGCTGCTGGAGAATGGCAGTCTGCTGTGCTGTAAATATTGTTCCACCAGCCTTGTCAGGAATTCCATTTTCCTCCTTTGTCAGAGGGTTACTGAAAAATCTGGCTTCTGGAACCAGCCAGAGTCCCCCCCCCCCCCCCCGCCCCGCGTCTTCAAAAAGCACACGGACCCTGAGTTAGTGCTCAAACTCACCCCCTTCCTGTCATATGGCTCTGTTGGTAACTCAAAAACAGTAACAGTTCAGAAACTTCCGTCCAAGATTGGCTGTCCCTGGGGTTTCCCTCCAAGAGCTTCCGTCTTGGCTCCCCCGTCCTCTCTCCCCAGAAAACCACCTCTCCTCCATTATAATGAGCTACCGCTGCCATAGCATGGCAGCAAAAGCTCCGAGCTTTATGCAAGGTTCTATCCTCTGCCTCTGGGGTGGATCAATACCAAAGTTATGCCACCCTATTACATGAGCATTTGGGCTAATCTGGATGATTTTCTTTATTGGTAAGGAAAGCATTTGTAATGCTCCAGCAACCAATCTCTAGCTGTGGACAGTCACGAGATATTTGCCCTTAGATTTATCTCATTCTGATTACTATCTTTCCTTTTTTCGTTTTAGCTGCAACATGAATTTGGCAGCTGATGTCTCCTGAATTTGTAAAGTTGCTTGTTTTATAACTATTGCTGGTGGTATTTCTGGTCTGCCCATCCTCATGGTATATACTTTTCAAGTTTGCTTTCTATGCTTTCCGAGGGCAGAGTATTGCCTTCTAGCTCCAGCTGTGCTCAAACTGAAACAGAGAAGTTGACGTTGGGAAAGAAACAAGAGGAACAACAGAAGGCTGTGCTAGTGAGGAATCTGTCCCTTCAGAAGTAGAAATGAACGCTCTGTGTCACTGGAGAGCAACATGCTTAGATATCTCCGTTAAAAAGGTCTTTTTGCCCTAACTGTGCTATGGCATCAAAGTTACCAGGTGCTGAGGGTCTGTTGCTGGAAGTCACAGGGACATGTGACTGTCTCAGCCAAAGCAGGTCAATAGTCTGCTGGCCAGCTAGGGGGGCGATAGCAATAGTACTAAAGGATTTGAGGTCCCATGACCCTATATCAACCAATTGGATTGTGTTGGGTAATCTAAGGGTGTAATTATATACAATAAATATTTCATAAAGTACTATCTCCCATAGGGGCTTGTGTTAGATAAAAACGGCTCAGGCCAGCCTCTTACGGCCAGTTCAGACAGCGCTGCCAAAACCTGCCGCTGCAGGATGCCTCTGGGTCATTGGTTCCCCCCTTCTCTAGGGACAGGCTGAACTTCTGGTGTGAGCTTCAGAGCTGATGCTCCAGAGCCATGTGTTGTGGAGTGCAAATGGCTTCATGCTAACCTAGCTCTTTGGTGGTAGCTAGGGCTTCCTGTAGGCTCAAGATTTCTCCCCCTTTATTGCAGCCCTGCCTGGGCACATCACTGTTCCCTATACTCCCTTCAAAAACATACACCAGTTCTCTGTTAACTTGTTCTGCTCTGATGGAGCTGAGTACCTGTTCCAGCTGGCATGGCATAGGAATTTCTGGCATGCAGAAGGAGGGTAATACTGTACTCCCAAGCTTGAGCTTTGCAGCCGGGAGCCCAATCAAATGGCTTTGCAGATGGCCCCAAAGTTGCCTGAACCATACCCAATGCAATGCACACTGGGCAAGCTAAGCAGTACTCTCATAGTCTCTATTATGCCCTCAGGTAGAACATAGTTGCTTTGTTACATATGGCAGAGTATGTAACATTTATGGATTAAATATGATTTTAAGTGTGTGTAGGATCCTAGGGGTCCGTTATTGGTTCTCAGGGTTTTCCCCGTTTCATGGCTGGTTTCCAATCTATGTACTAATTATTTCATTGCATAGGGTAGTTTGATTGATCTGTAGCTAGTTGTGATGACAGTATCTTCTCTTTCTGTTAAAGGGTTCTCCCAGAAGTTTGCAAGACAGGCTTCGTTATCATTGCAATAAGCCCCGGTCATGTCTCTGCACAGTAGTCATGTTCATCACACGCATGTCATCAGGGAATCATACTTCAGCATCTTCTCCTCTTGAAACCCAGGCCTTTAGCTGAGGAGATAAAAGAGCAGCTTCACTGGCTCTGACAGGAAAGAGAGAACTTTATATTTGATGTTAATACCAATAGGTCTTACATATCAGGCTGAATTAGGAGGTGAGTCTAAGTGAACCAAAGGCAATCTGAGCAGGTGTCATTTGCACCTTTCTCTATTCTGTCAGCATGCAATTCACATCAAAGGTGCACTTAAACTCCCATCTGAATCTGGTCCATGTTATCCTGTAGAGGATAGTGGTGCACATGCTCAGATACACCACACGCACAAGACCATCCCACACCTAAAAGTCTAACATGCCTCGATCAGCCGGGAGAGGAAAGTCAGACACACAAACTGAGAAGTGAGCCAGAGCTGATATATTCCCTTCAAGAGAGGGCAGCAATTCACACCCTGTACCCTGTTATCCTGACGTAATGATTCTCTAGACACTTATTTTCTAGTTTGAAAGGGTTGCTTCATCAGGGGAACATTCTGTGGTTGCGATCAAACTAGGGCAGAATTTCTGCACCTTTTTTGGAGTGAAATGTGTCAGGGTTGAATTTTGAAGTAGTTCCGAAGACAACTTCTTTAATCATAGCATCATAGAAATGTAGGGCTGGAAGGGACCTCAAGAGGTCATATTGTTCAGCCCCTGCAGTGTGGCAGGACCAACTAAACCTAGACCACCCCGATAGGTGTTTGTCCAGCCTGTTCTTAAACACCTCCCATGATGAGGATTTCACAACCTCCCTTATAGTTAAAGTTTTTTTCTGATATCTAACCTAAATCTTCCTTGCTGAAGATTAAGCTGATTATTTCTTGTCCTACCTTTAATGGCTATGGAGAACAATTGATCGCCCTCCTCTTTATTACAGCCCTGAGCAGGGGACTGGAGCAGATGACCTCTCGAGGTCCCTTCCAGTCCTATGATTCTATGATATTTGAAGACTATCAGGTCCCCCTCAGTCTTTTTTTCTCAAAACTAAACATGCCCATTTTGTAAAATCTTTCCTCCTGTATTGGCCAGGGTATAAGCAGCCAAACCAGTAGTGTCTGCTGTGCCGGGGATCAAAGGCAGTAGTTGAGACTAGTTAGCAAGCTGAGTCAGAAAACGGGTACCAAGGTCAAGCCAGGCCAGGGTCAAAGGCAAGAATCTGGAGCAAGGCAGGGCACAAGCCAGAGTCAGCATTGTTGCTCAGAGGCTCCTGGGGTAGCTTCCTGGTGGGGGAGAGTGATAGCTCAGTGGTTTGTGCATTGGCCTGCTAAACCCAGAGTTATGAGTTCAATCCTCAAGGGGGTCATTTAGGGATCTGGGGCAAAAATTGGGGATTGGTCCTGCTTTGAGCAGGGTGTTGAACTAGATGACCTCCTGAGGTCCCTTCCAACCCTGATACTCTATGATCAACTATCAGTACAAATGGTTGGCATATGGTTCTGCCACTCTGGCCTCTTCAAGTGGTACTTCCTATGATGCCTAACACTTTAGTAGTTGTTGAGGGCTCATTCCCCAGTGGTGATGTAGAGGCATTGGTCGCCCAGGACACACCCCACCCCAGGTTCTAGATGCAGAGATGTTTATTCTTCATAGGTTGAGTTTTTTAAACTTTTTATCATTTTTGTTGCTCTCCTCTGGATTCTCTACAACTTGTCCACGTCTTTCTCAAAGTGTGGTGCACGAAACTGGACACAGTACCCCAGCTGAGGCCTCACCAGTGTGGAGTAGAGTGGGACAATTACCTCCAATGTCTTACATACAACACTCCTGTCAATACACCCCAGAATAACATTTGCCTTTTTAGCAACTGCATCATATTGTTGACTCATATTCAATTTGTGCCCCCCTATAACGTCAGCTTCTTTTCAGCAGTAATACCGCCTAGCCAGTTATTCTCCACTTTGTATCTGTGCATTTGATTTTTTTTTCCTTCCTAAGTGAAGTACTTTGCACTTGTCTTAATTTAATTTCATTTTGTGGATTTCAGACCAGTTCTCCAGTTAATCATGGTCCCTTTGAATTCTAATCCTGCCCTCCAAAGTATTTGCAACCCCTCCCAGCTTGGTGTCACCAGCAAATTTTATGTCTAATCACCACCTCATTATCCAAGTCATTAATGAAAATATAGAATAGTACCAGATCCAGGAATAACCCCTGCAGGACCCCACTAGAAACATCCTTCCAGTTTGACAGCAAATCATTGATCACTACTCTTTGAGTTTGGTTTTTCAACCATTTGTACACCACTTCATAATAATTTAATTTAGACCACATTTACCCAGTTTGCTGATGAGAAAATCATGTGGGACTGTGTCAAAAGCAAGGGTGAAAGTAAGTCTAGGGACTTACTGGTACGGGGCTGGGCTGGGGCCGGCTCTGGCCCCTGGAAGGGGCGGGGCCTCTGGCAGAAGGGGCAGGCCTGAGGGAGGTCAGAGCCGGCCCCGGCCCACCCTGTACCGGCAAGTGCCTCCTTCCCCCTCCCCGGGGTAACAGCAGCAGCCGGGAGCTCTGGCAGCAGTTTAAAGGACCCTGGGCGGTAGCAGCAGCCAGAGCCCTGGGCCCTTTAAATCGTCCCCGGAGCCCCGCCTCCGCTTCCCTAGGGCTCCGGCAGCAGGGCTCTGGGGACGCGGCTCTGGCCACCACTACTGCCCCGGGCCCTTTAAGTCGCCACCCCAGCCCCACCGCTGCTACCCCAGGGCTCTGGCAGCAGGGCTCTGGCAGCAATTTAAAGGGCCGGGGTCTCCAGCCGCTGCTGGGAGCCACAGGCCCTTTAAATTGCACCTGGGGAAGCCGATCCACCCTGGTACGGCACACCGGCTCTTGCCAGTATGCCGTACCGGGGCGTACCGGCTTACTTTCACCTCTGGTCAAAAGCCTTATTAAAATCAAGATATATCACATCTACTGCTTCCCCCCATCCACTAGGCCAGTCACCCTGCACACTTGACATGTTAAACCCCATCCTTCCCATTTGAAGAGTGGGGTTCCACCGAGATGGGTGGGATGTCAGGATGCGGTATCAGGCTGTGTGGGAAAAGTGAGCTGTTGTTATCGAATGTGCAAGGGGGAAAACTCCAGAAAATATGACATCAAATATTCATGAGCATTCAGTCTAACTTTTCAACAAATTTACTTCAGTTGTATTCACACCATGTTTCTGTTTGCTTTTTGTGAATATTCTAACAAACAAATCTCCTGGCTGGAATTTTCACTGAAACAGAAGATTTACAGTGTCTATATTTGCAGAGAGCTGAGGATGAATTAATAATCACAAGATATTTCCTTGGGAAATCTGATACGAACAGTTATGATTAGAGTGGACTGAAAATTTTCAAAACTTGTTTTCTCGATGAAAAATTAGTTTTTTAAAATATTGAAAATGTCTGTGGAAAGGTTTCCTCAAATATTTTCAGAATTTCATCGGAAGATCAAAGTGTTCCAGGAAACTGAATATTTTCAATTTTCAGCTGCTGAAAATAGAAAAACATGGTTTTCAGAATTTTTTTCAACAAAATGGAAACATTTTCCATGTAAAAATAAACATTTTTCTGACCAGCTCCAGTTCCAATACCGTCTGACCCACGTGTCCAATCAAATCGGAACTGACGGTCAAGTCTCAAACACTTAAAGCAATACTGGCAGCAGAAGGTTTGAAAAGAATTCATATGCTCAAGTGTGTTTGCATAAAACATTCTTAGAACAATTTCAACCAATGTGCAGAGATTGCAATTTTTCTTTGTAGCCAGTTTGAAAACAGAAGGCAATCAGGGTTAAATATGGCAAATAAATTCCTTATGGTGAACAATTCCCTCATCCCTAGCTGAAAGTATCCAGAAAGTTTTATTTTCTGTTGATCTTACTCAAAAGTGTGTTTCTGTAGCTCACGAAAGCTTATGCTCAAATCAATGTGTTAGTCTCTCAGGTGCCACAAGTCCTCCTTTTCTTTTTGTGAATACAGACTAACACGGCTGCTTCTCTGAAACCTGTCATTTTAATTCCTGTAATCTCTTGTCTGGGGTATTTGATGCATCTCTATTTGGAGAACCCAGGTTGGACTGACAGAAAATACAATACAACTGTATTTAGTATCGAAGTTCTAATGCAACGTGTAGCTCAAAACGCAACAGAGAAAACAGTGCAGGAACAAAGTCACAATTTTAAATAAAAAGATAGCAGTTGAGATAAATTAAGGGGCATTGATTGGCAAAGCGGATGTTTTCAGATAAGATTTGAACAGATATGGGGAGTCAAAGAAGCAGAGAGTTACAGGAAAATTATTCTGAGCCTGGGAAGCTGCAGTGGAGAAGGATCTCCTGCCACCTGTAGCAATGTTATGAGAAGGGGGAGTAAGGAGACTGGTGCAAGTTGGACTATCTGAGCTATGAGCTGAAGTAAGGTCTGTAATTCAGGCTGGAACAAGTTCATGTAAGGTTTAAAAAATGAAAGAGGGGAATTTGAAACTTGACCTTGGGAAGCCAGGAGAGGTGTCTGAGAATGGAAGTGGAGTGGGTGATATTGTCATGTTTTGTTGTATGTGTGAGAAAATGGACATCATGTGAGCCTGGCGATCTGGGATTTGGGAGGCTATAAAAGGAAGTGGCAAAGGTCAAGGTAAGAGGAAAGAAAGGGAGGGAGGAGGAGTTCAGCAGGGGGAACGTCAAAACAGTTACATTCATAGGCAATTGTGCAGAAGCGGTGATAGGCAGATTTGGAGTCACAGGAGATGATGGAGGAGAAGGAAAATGTACAGTCAAGGATGATGTTCAGGTTACTGATAGAGGAGGCAAAAGAGATCTTTGTCGGAGAGGGACACAGAAGGGATAGAGATATATTTGATTAAGAATGCCTTTGAAGCATCCAACTGAATAAAGTTGAGACAAAGCCACAAATTTACATGGGCAAGAGAGACAGAAGATGAGCAGAGAAGAGCCAATAAAGGTGTTAAAAACATTTACACTTGAGGCTTATCAACATAAAGGTGGTAGCTAAGATTTAAGGTAGGAAGAAGATGTAGACTAGGGGACACGTGTGGTTTAGTGGACTAAGCATGAGCAGGCCTTGATTCTGTTCCCAGTTATGGTACCGACTCACTATGGTACCAGCCTTGGGCAAGTCACATACAGCCAAATTTTCAGAAGTGCTCACTAGCTTTGTGTGGCTTCATTGTTAGGTGCCCAACTTGAGACACTTTGCATCTGACTTGCAAGGGTGCTGAAGACCCAACTGAAGGCACAGTGAAAATCAAGCCCCTCAGGTTCGGCACCCAAAAATGGAGGCACACAAAATTAGTGAACATTCTGAAAATGCTGACCTTAATCTCCCTGTGACTCAGTTTTCCCATCCATACAATGGGGATAATAATACTTACCCACTCCTGTAAGATGATCTGAGCTCTGTGGATGAAAAGTACCATATAAGTGCTATGTGTCATTATGATTTTTATTGGAAAAAGTCAAAAAGACCTTTACTCCATGGAAATGGGCTCTTGGTACAGAGGAGGAGTCTCCACCATGAGAACTGTTAGACAGGTGAAAGGTTGTTAAGAAACCAGAGATACCTTCATAACTATTGATACGCCCCAGAAGGATGGAATGGGCCACATCCACTGTGTCAAAGGCTTCCATCATGAAGCCCAGGAGAATGTAGGGAGGCTTCATAGAAGGAGATTATGAGATTTCAGTGCTATGGTCAGGGTAAAGACTCAAAAGGGGCAAAGATAACATTTGTGAGCAGGCTGGATAAAAATGGATGACTTTAAAATTGGGTTTTTTTGAAATTGTAGTTTTTTATGTTCATTAAATACACGTTTATTTAAAAAAAATAAACCCATTTGAAATTGACAACCTATGTCAAGGCCTAAACTTATTATAAGTTATCAAAGTCATTTCACTTAAATACAAAAAAAATATTAAGTAGTACATATTTGCTACCAAAATTTTAAAGAAAGTCAGACAACTGAACTGGTGGAAGTCACTGGTTAAGCACCTGGAACCAAAGTTGGTTGATGTGCTAAACTAGTTTTTGATAGCAGTAGCCTCTTCTACAGATGGAGAGAAACTATTTTTTTTTCAATTCAGTTTATTCTACTAGTACAGTTCAATCAATACTTCATTCAAAGTTAAAAAACCAGCTGGAAACTGTAAAAGCAGGATAGCTTGTTTTCCTCTTCCAATCTCTGAATAAAAACTAGAGGATGAGATCTACTAGTTTAATCTTGAAGGATATGGTCACCAGAAATAATCAGTTCACTTCACTAACTACAGATAATACTTCCTTTGTTCAATAAATCAGTTTCAAGTGCAAAACCTGTTTTGATACACTTTTTTTCCTTATACTTTCCAACACATTCAAGGTAGTTTTACTTAATTTTAAAAATGCTTGGTTTGTGCATTTTAAATTGAATTTGAATTTCTATCCAAATGGAATTTGACAGAAATCACAAGTAAAACATTAATCATTTAGTAAATAAATGCATCCATCACCATTTTCTAAAACATTTTAAAAATGTAAAAATTAAGAATCTGAACAAATTTAAGTTAAGCTATATAATTGCTTAAATATATGTGTATAGATACACTGTATCCTCTTGGTTAGCACAAAGAAGCATTAAATTTAGTGTAAAGGCTGTATTTAGTTGCAAATCAATATGTTTTAATGATTACCAACCAATGAGAATCAACTTATTTTTAGATAAATATCTAAAAGGTACAAATGCAAAACTTGATCAAAATTGATTATTTAAATCAAGGGTTTCTGTGTTTGATTATTTAAATCATGATTAAAATCATTTTTTTATATTGCTTCAATTTAAATCAATCCACCCGGTGTGTGAGAGAGAAGTCTTGAGAGGAGACTTATGTCAGAAGCTTTCAAGGGTCTTAAAGTGAGTGGGAAGAGAGATATAAGAAAGGATCAGTGGAGGCAGGTGTTGAGCCTACACAAACTATTATCACATATTGGGTCCATTTTACATTGAAAAAAGGAAGCAAGTTTCTCATGCTTGTCTGGAGAAAGACCAGCAGGCAAAGACAATCTGGGTGAGCTGGAAGAGAATTAATGGTATGGAAAGAGGGAGCAAAGATTACTAGGACCTTTCGAAATGAGGGAGGAGTAGAAATAAGAGTACCTCGGTAAGAGTATCTGAATAGCTTCCTAGATCTCATAGTGGACATGGAGATGGGACATGCACCACTGCTTTCTGAAGTGCTGATGAAATGCTGACCTGTGTGACTGAGGATCTATAGCTGCACTGTATATAAGAAAATCTTGAAATGATGGAAATAGGGTAGATTTTCATATGGGAGAATATAGGAAGTTGGCTACGAGTGGAGAGTAAGACAGCATTACGAGTATCATAGATGGGGCAATGGAGAGAATGTTAATACAACCAAAGAATGGTCAGTGGAGGTGAGATCATGAGCAGAATGGGAAACAGGAAATGGGGATTCTAAAATCAAGTGGTGTAGCCGTGGGTAAGGATGAGAAAGGGGGAACATTAGACAGCATTAGAGGAGTCAAGGAAGTTAAAGGAGACAAAGTTAAGGAGGACATCAAGGTGCACAGTGAAGTCAAAGGAGAAGAGATTAATCAGGGGAGAGTCATACTTGAAGTAGCAAAATACCACAGACTGCAAAAGACTGACAGAGTAGGGAAGGTGAAGGAGGAGAGATTCAGATGTACTCCAAGGAAAGAGAAGAGAATTTAAAAGAAGGATCCAGTCACAATTCCAGTATCTGGGTCCATCTTGTTTCAAAGCCTAAGGGTTCAAATGCCATCTTGAGAAAATGACCTCCCTTACACAATGAGATAATTGTGCATAGAACTAAATTGCAAACATATATGTCCGAGTCAGGCTCTTCCCCTGCACTGATCTCATGTGACTATAACCTCCATTCCTGCCTTCCCTGTCACCTTCTCTGCACCAGGGAGAGGCTCTCTGTTGGTTCAGGAATTAGAGCTGTAATTTCGTCTCTTTCCATATCTAAAAAGAGCTGTGAGTGCTGCTTATCCATGCAGCAGGTCTAGAGCTTTCTCCCAGTGGCAGAGGGTGAGGAAGGATGAAGGGAGTCCTTGTGGGGAATAGATCACCAAGCTAGCTGGGTTTCTTTCTCAGCGTGGCAGCCAGCACTAGCCCCAGGCTGACGGAGGGTTCCTTTGGAAGGATGTAGGCCCAGTAGCCCTACAGTTAGTAGCATAATCTGCTCAAGAATCTGCAGAGGGTGGAGGGCAGCCTGTGTCTGTGACAATGGGAACCCTTCCTTACCGCCTTTGTGGGGAGGCGCTGGGACAGCAGGAGCTCCACCACCATTTGCCGCTCGTACAGGGAGGATCTGTGGCAGAGCCCCTGTGTCGGGGACAGTGAGAAGCCGTCACTCCCTCAGTGTGGAGTTCCTGTACCTGTGACAATGGAACCTGGTAAGGTGGGCCGCTCCCTGGGGCAGGGCCCAGTTGTATAGAATTAGGTCTCCTCATATGTTATTGATTTATTGCAGTATAGACTAGATCACACAAGCAATGCTCAGCAATAGAGAACCCCATTGGGACTCTGGAGTATGCTGAATGCTTGCATGAATATATCTGACATGCTGCAGCTAAATTATCTTCCGTGCCTGCTGTTCCACTTGTGTCATCATCTCTCCTTGAATCCCTGCACTGGCTTCCGATCTCTTTCCACACCAATGTCCAACTCCTCATTTTCATCTTCAAGGCCCTGCACTGCTCTGCTAGTCCCTACAGCTCCTCCTTTACTGTGCTAACTTAGCGTGCCTCAGCACTTCCCTGAGCTCCTTCTCCCTCCAGCCATGACTCTGCACCATCTCCCCTGCCACCCTCTCTCTGGAACGGCCTCCTGGTGCACCATGCAACCTCGTTCTCTTCTTTCAGACCCCCCTTCAGGACTCACATATTTCAGCTGGCTTTCCTACCCTAGTGTTCTTCCGCCACGCCTCTGCTCTTGACAGACTTTGCTCCTTCAGTGAATTTAATATCTTGTATTTTTAGAATGAGAAACCATGCCAGAAAAGTTTCAGAGTGGTAGTCTGTATCAGCAAAAACAGCAAGGAACCCTTGTGGCACCTTAGTGACTAACCAATTTATTTGGGCATAAGCTTTCGTGGGCTAAAACTCACTTCATCAGATGCATGGAGTGAAAAATATGGTAAGCAGAATATATATTATAGCACATGAAAAGATGGGAGTTGCCTTACCAAGTGGGGGGGTCAGTGCTAATGAGACAATTAAATTAACAGTAGAATACCAAGGGAGGAAAATGCCAGAAAATATACACAATTCAAACCAGGAACAAACAAGATGTGAACATACAATAGCTCATCTCAAGATGCTTTTCCGTCACAACCTCTATCCGTTCCTTACCCTAGCCCCCAACCTCTTGGTCCCAATCCTGCTCCTCTTAAAGTTAATTGGTGTTTTCCCACTGACTTTAATAGCAGCAGGATCCAAACTTCTGTTTCTCATCATTTTCAGTTCTGTGACTAACTAAGGCCCTGATTCTGCAAGAGGCTGAGTGCCTCACGCGAAATGCAAAACACCCTCAATTCCTACTGAGTTTCAAGTACTCAGCACCTCACAATTTGGGGTCCTAATATTGTAAGAGCCCTATGGCAAGCTCCTGTCTTTGTAACTGCCTTTAAAGAGCCATGCACACACCTGTCATTGTAGAAATGCATAATAATGCTTAACTTTCTGAGAATACAGCATTAGCAGGGAAAGTCTCTCCCACTCTCCCCTCCTACTCTCCCTTTGTGTATCTGCCTCTCTCCCATTGTTAAAATTTAGCATCCTCCACAGTGCGGCTCAGTTTTGCTTTGGCACTTTGGACTGTATCCAGTCTCTGCTCTCTGTCTCTCTCTGCCTGTCTTGGCAGGTATTCTACACAGCACTCCCAGCGAAGCAACCAATGCTCTCTCCTCTGCCCCCTGCAGGAGATCTTCCAGTGCTGGGTTTGTTACAGAATCCCTCTGGCTTAAGCAAAGTCTCTCATTGTTCAGCTGAGGTGTTTGCCTCTGTGCTGCTGGAGACTGTTATGGCATTTCACTGAAACGGGAGCACTTCATTAGGGGCACGAGCCAGCCCTGAGGATTAATTTGCACCATGTATCTGTTATGGCAGGTGGGAGGAGAGGTGAACAAAGCCAAGGGTAGTTTTGGTTCTAGTTTGGCCAAACTTCACAGGGGTTTTTTACTAGAGATTGACCCAAGATGTAAAGTTTGGTACTGGATTCCAACCTCCCCAAAGATAGGGCTGATTGAATCTGGAGGTTTGGTTGGAGACTGTGTCTAGTTTTGGCTTTCCAAAATCAGACCCAGCAATGGTCAAGGCTGTTAACCAAGAGGCCCCTGAGGTCCGGACTTAAGGGTGCAGTGATTCTATAAGTTCCATTCTGAAAAAACAGACAGAGGAGCAACAACAGCTGAGAGAGCTGAGTGAAGAAGTCCCTGAGGAGCAGCTGGCCAGCTGTGTGCTTAGCAGCCACAGCTGTGCTGGCAGGCCGAGAAGACGATGGGTCAAGCCACGTGAGGAAAACTATGCCCTAGTCTAGTGTCTCATGTAAACTCCACCTCAGTATGTGCAGCCTCATCTCCATGAGTGACCCTACAGTAACAAACCAGTGCATAGAGCAGCAAACAATGCTGTTGTGATTAGCTTTTCCACACAGTGCGAGCCTCTGGATCAACTCTATAGGATCAAACCAATGTGCTCAATGGATGGAAAAAATACTGGAAAGTTAAAATATTTAGAATCAAACTTCCAAGGGGTTATTATTATCCAACTGCAGTAATCAGCCTCCCCTCTATTCCAAGTAATATCCTTCCTCCTCCTGTGCACCAGGAAACCTCAGACTTCACCTTCAACTCTGTCCTCCAAATCTCATTCCTTTTGGCCAGCCTTCCATCACTGACCTCGACCTGGCTTTTCTTGTAGGCACCATCCACAAATCCAAAGGCTCCCATCTGGAACAGCTGTTACCTTAGCAATACAGTTCCATTCAGGGAGTACACTGGTTATTATCCTTTGGTCCTGGGCTGTTGGCAAAAGCTTACTGCAGTCCAGTTGCTGGGGCTGGACACCCTGAAGTGCTGAACAGTGGGTCTGTACCTGCAGTTTGTTATTCTAGGGTCTCTCCTGAGGACCAGTGTTGCATGCTGACATTTGTGTCGGGACTTTCAGGAGTCCTGAGCTTGTTTGGTGTGTTAATATAATCTAGCTCTGGAGTGCTGGTTTCGTGTAGTGTTCTTGCTGAGTACTGGCCATGGCACGGAATGAGACTTGTCAGGAGTTGCTAGATGTAACTGCGAAATTAAAGAAATAAATCCACACCATTGCATTTTAAATAATGGTATTGGGCATATTCCACTCCATGTGGCCCAGCTCGGGTATGCAGTGGGCACTAAGAGAGAGCGGTTGAGCAAGCCACACTCTTGTCTCTGGGCCAGTGCGCTGTGGATTAATATTCCACCCGAGGAGTTGTGCTCATCTGCAATGCTGCACTGTTGGCAGAGCATCCTGTCAAAGAAATACTAAACCAAGTTCCCTTCGACCATCTCTAGTGGGCTGCCAAGGGGGATGTCAAAGGTCCCAGAGCGCTTTTTGAACAGAGTAAGGGATAATCAGTATTCCCTGTCCCTGTAAAACTGGGTCTGTTCTTAGAGGGGGGGTGCGTGCGTGATCACTGAACACATGATGGCTGCCATGTTCATCTGTGGAGTTGCTGCACCAGGGGACCTTTCTTAGCGTAGCATGAAGGGCTTTGAGTTCCCTGGGGTATGAAAAGTGCTCAAGGAATCCCAACTCTGATTCTTCCCCAAATAAAATCCAGACACAGACGTGCTGTATGGAATAGCAAGACCAGCTTTGGAGTCTCTGTGAAGAGAGCCACCACATCTCACTCTGCTCCTTACCTGCATCCACTCCCATGACACCCACCCAGAAAACGTTAGAGCAGCCAGGCAGTCCCTAGCTGCTTTGTCCTCTTCCCCAGGACGCAAGGGCAATGAGATGAAAGGGGCCAGTATCTGATGTGAGAAGGGTCATCTTGTGGGGCGGGGGATTAGGAATTCAAATGGCCTGATGTTCCCAAATTGTGTCGACCCCACCATCATGCTGACGGTCCTGCGTAATCCTAGATTGTGCACCCAAGATCAGTAGACACCACTGAGCAGGATCTCTTCCTACTATGGCTGGATAGAGGGAGGAGCATTAAAGTGGCTCAGAAGAGGACGGGAGGACTGGATTGAACGATGCTTGTATAATTGGCTTGCTACACTCTCTGGATTATTTCCCATGGGCTTTAAGGGTTTTTTTAATTATTGATAACAAATAACTTTAATATAGCACCTTCCATTCTGAAGGACCCCAAAGCACTTTACATAATTTATAAACTAATTACTATGGGCCCAATTCTGCTCTGGGTTACCCCGATATAAATGTAAAGAAACTCCACAGACGTCACTGAAGTTACACCAGAATGATGCCAGTATAACTGAGGCCAGAATCTCTCTCTCTAGACCCAAAAGGATATGTCAGAGAGAAAGAGAGAGAGAGAGAGATGCAGATGTGGACTGGATGGAGGAGATGAGCATTTGAATCTACTTTTCCCTGTCTAATTTAAAAAACAATCAAGGAGATTTCATATGAAAAGTGACAAGACCATAATGTTAGGGTTGGAAATTTAAACCCTCAAAAGTTGGGAAACAGAAAAGCTAAAGTTCTCACAACAACCTTCAGTCACCCATAGTGACATGAAGTCCTCCAAATACTCCCTGTTATATAGAGTGGGTCCAATTCTGCCCTCAAATATATATCTACACCCCCAGATGAATTGCACAGATAGATCTGAGGAGAAAATTTAGTCCAATATGTTGAGTTAAGGTATAAACTCTTTGGGGTCTCTAACTTGCATTTTTCCAGAGCCTAGCACAGCTCTGTTCATTGGGGCTTTTGAGAACTATCACAGTATGGATGAAGAATAACTAAGACTGCGTTTTAGTCATAGGTATTTTTAGTAAAAGTCATGGACAGGTCATGGGCAGTAAACAAAAATTCACCGCCCGTGACCTATCCATGACTTTTACTATATACCCATAACTAAAATTTGGGCGGGGGGCTATGGCACTCTGGGGGGGCCAGTGTGGGGGCGCCGCAGGTGCTGGGGTGTGGCCAGAGACCCTGCTGCTGCTGGAGGAGAGGTGGGTGGCGTGCAGCCCGGGACCCCTGCTGGTGCTGGGAGGGGGGGCGGGTGGTGGTGTGCGGCCCGGGATCCCCACTGCTGCTGGGGAGGAAGGGTTGGCGGGCCTGGCAAGCTCCCTACCCGGCTCCGCGTGTCCCTGCAGCTCCTGGGGGAGGGGCACCATGGGGCTCTCCGTGTGCTGCTCCTACCGCAAGCGCCGGTTCCACAGCTCCCATTGGCCAGGAACCGCAGCCAAAAGGAACTACAGTGGTGGGGCCTATGGCATAGGCAGCGGGCAGAGCCACCTAGCCCCTCCGCCTAGGAGCTGCAGGGATATGCCGGTGGGAGCCAGGAAACCGCCCATCCTGAGGTAAGTGCCGCCCTGCACCCCAACCCCCTGCCCTTAGCCCTGAGCCTCCTCTCACACACCCAAACTGCAGCGGCTGCTGTTGGCCCAGGGAATGCCTGGCTCGGGCAGCCCCTGAGCCAGCACCAGCTGCTGCAACAGTCACAGAGCCTTAATAATAACCATATAAGAATTTTTGCATTTCCTAACTTTTGAGGGTTGAATATTGTAACCTTAACATGGTTACATGAATATGGTTTCCTTAATTGTATTATTATTTTTAATTAAAAAAGAAGAAAAAGAAAAGCATTTCAATACTAACTCTTGCCCTCCAGTTTGCCATTTGCATCTCCCCTCTGCCCCTCCCAGATATCTGCTCCTGGAAAGTCCAGCCACCAACTCAAACTACACATGGTGGAAATAGCACTGCTTATCTCCTCCCCACACCCTACCCACTTCATTTCTCTCACTACAGATAATTACACCACCCTTCCAGTTACTAGCCTCACAGTTTTGGTGTCACATTTGATTCCCCTCCCACACATATGAAGGCTGTTGCTAACTCTTGCATGTACCTCCTCTGTAATAGCTCTGAAATTCTTCATTTACTCTATCTATACTGCTGAAACTTTTCCTCATGCCCTGGTCATCTTTTGCCTTAACTACTGCAAGCTGCTCCCTGGCCTCCCCAACTCTCATGTTGTTTCCCTGGAGTCTATTCAACATGCTGCTGCTAAAATTATCCTCCTTACACTCCATCTAGCTATGCCATCCCACTTCTTGAATACTTGACCTGGTTCCCAGTCTCACCTTGCATAGCTTTGCCCTTGCTTATATCTCCTCTCTAGTTGCCTGTGTTTTCTCCTGTGTACCCTATCTTTTCAAAACACACCTTGATGTCTGTTTCTTTCGCCTTCTCACAAACCACTCCAGGACCTTCCCTTTTATGTCTGTAAAAAGCCGAGAACATTATAATGCTGTAGAAATAATAACTAAGCTCTCTGCTGATTTTTTTTCTGAGTACCTCCACAATTGCATAGTTACAACTTTGGAATTCCATAATGAAATAGCAGCAGAAAACCAGACCTACCTAACTAATATCTCTTCTCTCCTGTGAAATCTAGCTCTACTTCCAGTATGCCCAGCACCGTTGTGTCAATGCACCAAGTACAGAATGAAGGGCAACAGTCCCACATTTCTTTTGGTGAACGTACTCCTCCTTTTGGTTCCACACTGCTTTTTCAAATGAGATTCATCTCCAGGCTTGATGCATTATGCTGTAGTTCAGAAAAGTGTCACAACCCTACACAGAGCCGAAAGTTTGTCCTGTGCATGTGTAATATGGATTTTTCTCTTGCTTCTATGATCGTGCTACTTGTTAACATTTTAAATCAGACTGAAGACTAGCAATTGTAAAGTTCAAACATTTCTGAGTTAAATTATTTTTATAGTTAAAATCTCAGAAATGGGTGTACAGATTTTGTTCAACTTTTCTAGACAAATCCATCTGTTGGCTGAGACAAATGATGGGAAATTTCAAGCAAAGGCATTTTTGTTTTAGAAAGTTATGACCCTGTGAAAGAGGGTGTTTTTATATGAAAATTTCCATCTATATGTTAATGATAGGTTTTGCTACCAGGGATACTATACTCGTACATACAGAAATAACAGTAGTCAGTTCTGAGGTAGAATGCATCACCTATTTAACAACTCACAGCAACATTACTCTACAGTTTAGGATAGGAAGTAAAGAAGAATACCATATCCAATGAATGACTGAATTTTAGGCTGGCAGAATGTTATCAGTCCAACTGTAATGTGGCAAGGAGAATCAGGCTAATGGTCCTATCGGGGATGGGGGGCACTTAATAATCACAAGTTCTATTTCTATCCTATATAGCCTTTTATATCGCACTAACCACTGTTGTATGTGAGCCCCTTCCAGGATGGCATTTAGTGATGTGACTAACAGCTGTCACGTTTGGTTCATTCATTCTTTCATCCTATCCCTGGAGGGAGAATTGTTTTGTGCCTGGTTGTATTGCCT
This sequence comes from Lepidochelys olivacea, assembly GCF_965140295.1. Classification (NCBI taxonomy): domain Eukaryota; kingdom Metazoa; phylum Chordata; order Testudines; family Cheloniidae; genus Lepidochelys; species Lepidochelys olivacea. Next base: position 258,366,725 of record NC_140411.1, on the reverse strand, counting down.
GGTTTGGTAGGGTTTAGTTTTGAATGTACACACTGCTATGTGTTTATGTTAGAGAAGGCCAGCTGGAAGAAGTGCACCTTGCACTGGAAGTGGAAGGCGGTGAAATTTGTCGCAGGCCTTGGTTCCTGTCAGAGCTTCTTTCTCAGTCTTGGTTCAGCGCCCTCCCTCCCCCCGCCCCCCGCCCAAGCTTTGTCTCCTGTCCAGCCAAGCTTTCCCTTATGATAGAAAGTTCCATTGTGCCTGAGGAGCAGCGCTGTGGAGTACACGGGTAGCACTTCACCTACCTTTCACCTACACGGTGGTACCTCCTCTAGTATAGCAGCCAACCCTTTGCACCGTGCTGGGACACTGTTTCTCACTCAGTGTTCAAGCCGCAACTGCTGAATCCCCAGCGTTACTTCTTGCAGCCCAGCCCCCTCTAGCACCATGGCCAAGACTTTCCAAAATAGGACCCTAAAGTTCGGCTTTTTAATCCATATCAAAACAGCTAAATAAGTGGCCTAATTTTCAAAAGTGCAGAGCACCCAACAGCTCCCATAAAGGTCAATGAGAGCTAATGGACAGTCAGCACTTGAAAATCCAGCCACGCATTTAGGTGACTGAATATTAATTTAGGAACTGAAGCCAAGATTTTCAAAAGTGACTAGCAGCTTTGAGTGCCTCATTCTGGGCTGCCCAATTTGAGATGCCTTAAAGGGGCCGGATTTTCAGAAAGCAGGGGCTCAGGACTTCCTGACAATCAGGGGTCTCGGGCTAGGCAGTCAAAAAGGGGACACCCAAACTCACGAGTCCCTGTCGACAGTGATGGGTAATGGACGTCTCCAATTTTTGAAGGTCTCTACCGATATGTATAAATGTGAACTCCACACTTAGTTTCCCATGGTGCTCTCTGCTATTTTTCATCTGTGCACAGACTTTGGCTCCGAGCCTTGCTTCGCCAGCTGGTCCCAAACAGACTCAGCTCTGAAATGGGGACTTGGAACAGACAGAAATGTGTATGTCTCTCTCTTTCACAACATGATTTACCTACCCCTTTCACACTTTGTTTCTGGCAGCTTTCTCGTGGGTAAATATTAAATACCAGTTTCATCAGAGATCGGGATTACTAATAAAACAGGAAGTCTAAACCTGGTTAGTTTTATTTATTTAGCTTCTATGTCCTCTGCTACCATAGTATCTGAGATTCTCACAATGTATTTATCTTCACAACACCCCTGTGAGGTAGGACAGGACTATTATCTCCATTTTACAGATAAGGAACTGAGACACACAGAGTAAATGACTTGCCCAACGTCACACAGAGCATCTGTTGCAAAGCAGGGAAGTGAACCATGATTGGCACTCTAACTACTGCATCCATCCTTCCCCTCTGGTGAAGAAAGCAATCTCATCCAGCTCCCTTTGTACATCTCCCCAGAAGCCCTCTTCCCCAAAACCTGTGCTAAGAAAGAAATATCCAAAAGCATTCTGGGAAAGGAGGCTTTTCGTCCCTGGCTCCACCTCTGTCTGCTTGTTGCTCTCGGATGTCTTTCCCTCTACCTCAGGCTCTCTCTCGCCAGATGTACAGTCCTGGCCACTCAAAATTCCTCCTACCCTGCAGGAAAGGGGTGTCTCTTTCGCAGGAACTCACTGTTATTCAACGGATCTCCTCCCGCAGACACGGAGGACTTTTAAACATACATGGTGAATAGAATTCACATTAGAAAGGAAGAGCAGAGGCAGGATTGGGACAGGACCAATAGGAAATGTGTCGGGGAGGCATGGAAAGTGTGGCTCACACAGCAGGGCTTCAGAAGGGGCAGGTCACTGCGAGGTTGGGGAACAGGGAGACAGCACAGAACCGGCCCACTTTAGGGTTGCTTCTCATTAAACAACTCAGGGAAGGGAGGTGATAGGCAAGGGAATACCAGGCTCAGAGGAGAAGTTGCCCTTGTCCTTCTAACCAGGTCGTGGGCCCATAGATGGGCACCCAAATGGCTATTAGCACCTTCTGAAAGTGTTGGCCACAGGGTATAGAAATGGCCCCTTCACTGCTTCGCATCCCACTCCTGCAGCTCCTGAGTGCAGACTGGGGAAGGCTGTTTGAACAGCACTCGGGAAGACAGGTGACCAATTCCCTCCCCCATCCCACGTGTCCTGGAGGCTTTGCTATCAATGCAGGTGCAGGGGAGGTCGTTCTCCAGTCTCAGTAGGCTACAGGTGCCCCATTAGAGAATCACTGAGTGACCTTGGAGCAATGGAGGGGACATATAGGCCTTCTCGACACCAGGCTTTTTCTGAAAGATTTCACACCATTGCTAGTCCATCTCAGGCACCGATCCGGTCCCCATTCGAATCGTCCTGAGCACCTCACAGTCTGTAATGTGCTGATCCTTGCAATGCCCCTATCAGAGAGGGCAGAGCTCTGGTCCCCATTTTACCAATGGGACCTGAGGCACAGAGGGACTAAGGGTGGGATTTGCGCAGATATGTCGGCACCTCGCTCTTAGTGAAACCAATGGGAGTTAGGCACTTACGTGTCTTTGTGAATCTCACCCCAAGGGTATGTCTGTACTGCGTTGTAAAGCGATGTCTGTGGGACCTGGCTTGTGTCATGGCTGTTTCCAAGCCCATGCTTGAGCATCCACACTGGATTGTAAACCTGGACTTACAATTGCTGAATCCAAGTCTCACAGCCGTGCTAACACGTCCATACTGCGCTACGCAGACCTTCTGACTCGGGTCTGTGGCTTGAGCTGTGTGTATCCACACTGCAGAATGACAGGGCTTGGACTCGAGTCACAGCAGGACTGGGCTCTGATCAACCCCCTAGCAGGGTCCTAGGACTCGGGACCTGAGCGCTTGCTGACCCAAGTCAGACTGATTTGTGTGTGGACAGAAGGGGAGCTTGGACTCAAACCTGAGTCAGAGTTGGGCTTAGTGGACAGTGTAAACTGCAGTGTAAACTGCAATATAAGCAGTTTATAGAGTTAGCAGAACTCGAGTTAGCAAACCCTGGGTTTGTTACCTAGGGCTTGAGCATCTACACACATTTGCAACCTCATGTTAGGCATTATTGAACCCCGGGTCCCAACCTGGGGCTCCAGTATCTACACTGCATTATGCAGGCCTGAATCCAACCACCCATAGCCCACACTTCCTAGCACCCTCCCAAAATGTAGCTGCTTTAGCTCTTTGCAGTGCAGTGTAGAAAAACTTGACTGTCCACCAAACTTGACAGTCCAGAGAACTAAGAAAGTTGGCCTGTGGGATTGCTGGAATATTTTTGGTGGACTCCTGGAGCATGAGTCCAGTGAGGTTGCATCTACACTGCAAAGCAATATGGCAGGAACCCTGGATTCCAGTTCGACTCAGGTGTGTCCCCTCCACCCTTGTGGAGTTCTGAGACCCTGAATTCAAGCTCTAGGTTAGCACAATTTGTTTGTAGATAGAAGGGGGATTAGGCTTGAGTCTGAGTTCAAATCCTGGGTTTACATTGCATTATAGACATACCCTAGGGGTGTGGCCCTCCGCAAGGGGTGAGGGTCCCACAGCCCAGGCTCCAGCCCAAGCCTGAATGTCTACACTTAAATTTTATAGCCCCACAGCCCAAGCCAGCTGACCCAGGACAGCCGCAGGGGCTTTATTGCAGTGTAGACAACCTCTAAGTGACTTGGTCACACAGGAAGTCTGTAGCAGAGCAGGAAATAGAACCTGGGTCTTTTGACTCCAGGTTTGTGCCCTGATCGCTGCAATATCCTTCCTCTCATCTGGCTGGGCTCCATATGTGTTAGCAGCTGGGGTGCTGGTGGAGACAAAGCTCTGACGGCCAGCAGCGTCCTTACCTCCTTAGCATGTCGATATGCTCTGAGCAGGTTTAGACAGCACAGTGGTTAAAATGACAGCAGACACCTGGAGCCCTGTGTGCATGAGCACACCCAGCTTTCCTGCCGCTGGTGGAGCTAAACCAATGGCAGCAGTCGTAGGCATTTTTCAGACTAAAGCTTGGTACAGACACAGTGGGAACAGGAATGCCTGGAGGGGGCAGAGTGTCATCCAGCAGGGAGGGTTTGAACATCCCAGTGGCTGGGCACTTGCTGACCCTGAGCACCCAGACCCCTTGGGCACCCATTACTGGAAGTGGATTTTCAAAGAATAAGCACTGCCCCATACGGTACATTGAAGTTTGCCCTTGTTGTCTGAGGGTATGTCTACACTGCAATTAAAAACCTATGGCTGACTCTGGCTCGGGGGCTCAGGCTAAGGGGCTGTTTAATTGAGATGTAGATGTTTGGGCTCGGGCTGGAGCCCAGCCTCTAGGACCCTGCGAGGTGGGAGGGTCCCAGAGCTCAGGCTGCAGCTGGAGCCCGAACATCTACACCACAATTAAACAGCCCCTTAGCCTGAGCCCCTCAAGCCCGGGCCAGCTGGCGTGGGCCAGCCGCAGGTGTCTAATTGTAGTGTGTAGACAGACTCTGAGTGCCCAGAATCTCTGTAGGGTACCCAAAGGAGCCGTATGAAAACTGTCATGCACAAGATGCAGCATCATTCATAAGCAGCCTAATTTTCACACAGGGATTAACCAAGCTGAAAGATAGCAAGGAGTTACTGGGTGGGAAGGAGGGGCAGGGAATCATAGCTGCCTAAGTGTGCCAGGAAGCACAGGGTTCTCTCTGCATGCACACACACACACACACACACACACACACACACACAGTGTCTCGGGCTCATTCCTGGCCATCTGTTATTCTTCATTTGCTGGGGCACTGACTCTGCATGTGGTGGGAGGGGGCATTCCCTGTCGAGGAGGCGGTTCCATCCCAGGTGGGAAATGTGAAAGCTACGGCTGGAGGCTTTTCTGGTGCCGCCAAGTGAAAGGGGACGGCCAGCTGAGGTGTCACTGAGCGTGGCCATGTTAAAGGGTTTAGAGCTGCAAGCTAACGAGAGGTGGAAGGTGGGCAATTTAAGACCAAGGAAAAGGGAAAGGGGTAGAGACATAACTATAGTGGGGACAACATAGTCTTGGTCCCCTGCAATTCTGTGGGCAAAATTATGCCACTTGTGGTGGGTGAGAGTTGCTTTTCTGGAGTCTGGGAAAACAGAGGAGATTGGGGTTGTCGACCAGTCAGCCCCAGCCAGGGACCCAGCAGACAGGTGCTAGGCCAGAGGTGCTCCTCTTTCACAGACGGCTGGCCATCACAAGCAGTCAGGAGCAAGGAGAGGAAAGGACGGCCTTCCCATGGCAAAGGGGAGCACGTCACATGGAGAGAAGTAAAGGGTGAGTCAGCGGAACCTGGCCATTCACGGACTATGTCCAGGCATCCATAAAAACCAGAGGGAAGGGTTTGTGACACACCTGGGCAAAGGCATCTCAAGTGCCTCAAGCTTTACCTGCCTTCCATGCAGGTGTGTGCAGTGGAGAGGGAGGTGCAGCTGATTTGCATGGCTGTGAGGCATTCTTTCTAGGAGAACCATGGCTGCAGAGCAGGTACTTCCTGAATGTGGGGCTCAGTGTGGTGAGAGGGGCTTAGTGGCTCCCCCCTGCAGCCACAGGAAGAGGTGGGGCAGAAGGGAATCAACTGCTCTGAGTATGAATTAGTGAGGATCGAAAACTTCGGCAGCACCCAAAGATATTGTGTTCCTACCTCCTAATATACTCAGGTCCTAGACTAACTGCTGCTGTGTCCCAGCTCCTTAATGGGAGCTCCTTGAATTGGTTGTTAGATACTATGGTGCCTTAAAAAATACCGAAGATCAGCAGATCAGATAGATAGGGTCAAAGCAGGGAGATGTGATAGTGAGGAGTATAACTATCAGTACTGCATGGACAGTTACATGGTAAGGACTTGCATTAAAGGCCCCAAGTTCTGCTCCTGCAGAGTCTGGGCTCAGAGTAAAACCTGGGATGGATTCTTTGTGCTTGGTCTCTTCTTCAAATGTCCCAAAGTCCTGTCCAGGAATATGAGAGAATCTTCCCAGGACATTCTTCTAACCAGGACACCTGCATTGTTCCTTGCATGGCGTCCTGCTGGAAAAGTCTGGGGCTGGCGTATGCTGGGTGCGCCTCACAACCAACACCATTCGCTCTGTGCAACAGCTAGGACTGCGGTGGCTGTAGGGGCCCCGCATCCTCCATTCCTGAAGCTTCCAGTCAGTGTTCTGGGCACTGTTAGGATGGTTCCTTGTAAGGCAATGTAGTTCCCCAGCTTCTCCCAGGATTCCTCACTCTCCATAATCGCTGTGAAAGCTCTCCTCCCTTCAGCCCATCCCAATTTGGGGGTGCCAATGCCAGGAGCGTAACCCCCTAGAGCAGCTAATCCATAAAGTCAAAGAATCTGGGCCCAGGTCTCCTGCACAAATGCCTCTGCACTGGCTGAACTCCTGCTCTGGAGCCCAAGGGACAGGTGTCCCCCAAGCCCAATTGCCTCAGGCACTGTGCAGACACAGCAACTTCCCTTCTCGGCTAGTCAAGGGCCATTCGTTTTACATGGATGACACCACTGTACGGGTAAATCCCGGGAAAAGAGAGGGCACTGCACTGGGAGAGCAGGGAACCCCTGGGGATTAATGAGATGGTCTTCTGCATGGTCTTGTTTTGCAATAGGGTGAATGTCTTGATGCCAGGAGGCAGGGGCTGAGTGATCCCAGTGCTGTGTAACCACGGTTCTTCTAGTCTGTCCCAGCTTCCACTCTGTTCCAACGTGTCAGCAGGGATCAGGGAGCTGGATTGCCACCACCACCCACCGAAATGTAGAGTGTGGGGTCGGAAGTATGGGGACATGTTGATAGCTGTGTGTGCATGTGCATGTTGTAATGTATTGGCCAGGGCTTACTTGTACCACGGCTGCTTCCTGGCTGGCCTAGCAAGGGTAAGAGCCCTACTATTATTGACAGTTAAGGGTGGTTCTCCTTCAGCTCAAATGCTAAAATCCTGAGGTTTTTGAAGCTGAAGGTCACATGTTGTACACCCCAAAACTGCATGTGTGCAGTTTAACCAGTGCCCATTAGATTTGGATGTAGCTCCCGGATTCCTTACCATTTATGTGGAATTGAGGTGCTATTGAAGAATTAGAGGGGGGTCGGAGAAGGTTGACAAGAATGACTAAAGGCCTGGAAAAACTCTCCTATAAGAAGAGATTGAAAAGACTGGAATCGTTCACCTTAGAAAGGGGACAAATGGGAGCAGACATGATAGAAATACATTAAATAATGTATGATCTAGAGAAGGTGGATCTGGAGCGTCTGTTCTCCCTGTCTTGTAACACAAGAACAAGGGGACATGAAATGGCAAACTCAAAACTGATAACAGGAAATACTTTTTCACACAATGTGTACATAGACTGTGGAACTCACTGCCACAGGAAGTCATTGAGGCCAGAATTTAGCAAGATTCAGAAAGGGTGTGGACATTTTATATGATTCTAAATATATCCAGAGTTAGCAAAGTTACTACTAATAAAAAAAATGGAAGGGGTCTAAAACCGCATGCTTCAAGATTTCAGCCAGTCTCTGTAAGGGACCAGGATGAGACCTAACATGGGGGGAATTATCCCACACTTACCTACTTTGTAGTTCTGACCCTTTCCTCTGAAGCATCTGGTGCTGGCCACTGCCTGAGACTGGCTACTGAGCTAGATGGCTCTTAGGTCTGACACAGCAATTCCTATGTTCCCATATTCCTATGGGGATGTGAAGGGGGCAGGGTTCTGTGTAGGATAGGAGACAGTGCTCTAGAGCTTAATATGAGGGTAGGTGTGAGTGTGTGTGTTGCCTGCGAAGGAGGCAGAGAGGGCAGAAAAAATGACCCCGTGGGGAGTTGTTTGCCGTGGCTGGTTTCTGATGTTCTCATTTGTTCTTTCTTCTCTTGTTTTGCAGGGAATTTTAAAGGTCTGTGTAAGCAAATCGATCACTTCCCTGAGGATACAGATTATGAAGCTGACACAGCAGAATATTTCCTCCGTAAGTCTGCAGGCTCTTTTCCTTGGAACTGATTGTGGGTGCAAGCGCTGGGTGCCCTTTGCTTCCTGTAGATGACACTGTTCAAAGTCTGGTTCCCTTGAGGATTAACATGCCAGATGAGGCAAAATCTGGAAGAATTGACTGGGGGGCATCCCTAAGAGCTTCTGAATATCTGTCTCAGTGGGTCCCCTGCCTTCCACTAACGAATCCACTCCCACCTCCACAAGACCAAATCTACCGGATCCTGCTAGAGTCAAACTTGCACTGGCAATGAAAGGTTTTTTTAATTAAAGGTATTTAATTATGATAAAATTCTGTAGCCCCTCAGCCTCACCCCCAACTCTAAATACATTAGAAAGATATTGACAAGGAGAAGGAAGCATTTCCAAGATGCAAAGAGAGCGTCCCGTTAGCTTGGAAAGCAAAACAGAGAATAGGCTTCCAATGAAAATGACTCTAAGGAGAAGGGGAAACGACAGAAGCACTAACTGTGTCACCAGTTGCAACCATCTCTCAGGTGGGAGGGACTGAGTAACCCTGTGGATTGAGGGTAGGTATTAGAGACTTGTACATAAACTGCAAGTCACTTGTTCCATCTGGTCCCTAGGCAAGGAGATTAGAGGGTTTGGGTATGGGGTCGCAAGCCTTTCACTTCTGAGTCACTGAATCTAATGCATGCCATTTGTCATTTGGTCATTTGTGACCAGGAGTCATTACCCTCTGATAATTGTCAATCCACATAAAATGAGTTAGTGGTCTTAGTCTATTTCTGGAGCAAGTAGTCACCTCACAGAAACCATCACCATGAGAGACACTAATTAGCAGCCTTGGTCGCAGTCTCAGCAGAGCAACAGAGGATTGAATGGGCCATAAAGATTGACCTCTTTTAGATGTAGTAGCCCCTCCATGAGGGGTGGAAGGCACACTAGTGGGGAGGCTGGGATAGTGCGCACGCGCATGTGTGTATGTGTGTGTGTGCGCTTGGGGGAGAGGGGCACGAAAGCTTACACCACTTCTGCTTCTGCTGTCCCCCTTGGTAGGGGTTCATATATTGAATTCTTATACTGTGATCATATCCAATTTCAAAACCTGAGTAGGTTTGTGCTGGTCAGTGCTTAGATGGGCAAGCTCTGAGGAGCTCCTGCTTCTGTCAACAGAGCTGTTGATCAGACACACCTTTTGCTGACAGAACATTCACTTCAGTGGGCTGTGAATAACAGCTGGAGAGCGGATGGCACAGGGAGCTGCATGGTAAGAACAGAGCCTGCCGGAGCTAACACTTCTCTCTGGAGCACAGAAAAGACTGAAGAGCATGTACCAAGGCCACTTGCTGCACTTAGAGCATGGTGTGTCTCTGGAAGGAGCACACAAGTGGAAAGCAGAGACAGCAGAGATCAGAGCCCAACTTGGGGCATGAGGGCAGAGTTCACAACTCCCATGTACGGGTAGATGGAGCCGGCCTGGAAAGCTGTGCAGTTCTCTGTGGTCCGTAAAACTTTCACTGATGAAAAGAGACCACTTTTGTTCAGTGCAAAGCAGAGGCTCGGTCTTCCTTTACAACAGATGCACAGGTCCCCGCAGCTAAGCTCCACCTCTATGTCCTGCTGTCCCTCCCTGAGCACAGTTCCTGTTGACATCAAGAGAGGAGATCTTTGCTCTAAAGGAGTCCAAAAGAAGCGGCTTTTAATTGTGTGGGCTAAGCACCAGGGATCTGCTGGGGCTGGGGATCTCCAGGAGTCACCAGCTATGACTCATGTGTGTTTGGAGCATGCTAGAGGCCCAGCAGCGCAATGGAGTTAGGAAGATTTGGGATTCTTTCAAGATCATTTATGTGGATGAAACAGGGAGACTGTGATAGGACTTAATCATCAATTCTAAAATATTTGCCCACCTGCTGTGGTTTTAAATAATCCCATGGAGAAGGTTTCCTTAAAATGTATTTCTGTTGCATTGCTTGCCAGACAGCTTGAGTGCCAGGGCTGCAAATGCAGGTGACGCTCATCAGCAGAGGGATGGGCACGCTGGTTTGTTGCTGTAGAGTTACCTCTGAGCACAGGTTTGCTAGTGAAGAATTGTTTGCTGGCATTGGTCTCTTTTTAGCAAACAGAGCTTTGGAGCATTTGTTTTGGGGAAAGAGCCCACACAGGGCTCCAGATCACTGTCTCCTCCAAGAGGAGACAAGTGTAGGTCAAATCCTTGACAATGTCCCCTTCAAAACAAATCCCCAAGGTGGAATCCCTTAGAAAAGAGCAGTGTTCAATGACCTGAAGCAGGATATTGGGGTTTGGTCAGACTTAATGAGGTACTTGCTGGGTCATGTCTGGTAGAAGGAGCCTCATGCTGAGCTTGGCCTGACTGGAGATGGCCTGACTTGGACAGGTTCTTCCCAGGACTTTTTCCAAATTGGAGCTTGTTGAGGCTTCACCTGAGCTGGGCCTGGTAGTGTTGGCATGACTGTCTAGGATGTTGTTTCTGATCTTTAGATTAGGTTGTCGCCTGGGTCAGAGTGGGCAGGAGATTGGGATGGCAGGGAGCCTGATTAGGACTCAGTTTGGTTTTGCTGACCGTTCAGATAAGATGGCTCGGGTTCCTTGCAATCAAACAGCCAATGTCAGGAGGAACGGGGGGAATGTCAGTGTGTTTCTTTGCCACAAGACTCTGAGACTGGGTAGAAGCCATTCCTAACACATTACCAGCTCTTCTCCCCTTCAGACAGCGGGATCTGCACTGGACTCTGGAACGGTCGGTATGGTGGGTTCAGTGACAGCCCCTCTCTTCCATGGTCATTTGACTCTGTGGAACTTCTGAAATGAATAAGGCAACTGAGCTGAGATTAAGGACAGAGAATCCTGGTTTCACCCCTTGCCATGTCCTCTGCTCCCAATTTCACACTGTGACCTTGTGTTCTCCCCAGCATGTGATGCTAAGAATCTCCACAAGGCCCCTCCATACAGCAGGCATCCACTTGGCATTTGCTTGCTGTCGCCTGGTTCCCCACTGTTCAATCTTCCCCTACTTTCCCCAAACCATTAGCACAGTTATTCCCATCCCATTCCCTGAAGTAGAGCTAGGTAGGACTGGAGAACAGCCAAGAGGTTCCTCACACCCCTTTGGGTTTATAGCATGGAGGGATTGTGCTGGAGTCGGCACCAGCAAGAATTCAGTGCCTGTGCCTGATACAAGGGGTAGATTCTCCCCCAGGGCCTGTGAACTGACTGTCCCTGCTGTCTTTGTTTGCTTTATTCAGGTTGATTCTCTCACCTTTGCGCTGAAAGAAGATTTGCATTGGGCTGTTCTTGCATTGAGGCATGTTCTTTCTCAGCCATGTGTTTGTTTCACACTGTAGCCTCTTCTTTCTGCTGGGAAGAGAGGAGCGACCTCTCATAAAAATACTGACTGTATCTGCTGTGATGTATCGTGCAGCATGTGCCAGTCCACCGCACTGCTCTCTGCTGGACAGAATATGGTGGGGAGGGGCAAGGGGTGCACAAACGCACACCACCACCGTCTGTTGGCTGAAATAAATGAAAGCTCCTCCCGGGGGGGGAGGGGGAGTGTTTGCACACGTGTGTGCACTGTTCTCTACTGGATGGAATATGCATGAGGTTGTGGAGATGCACCTTTAGCTTGCCATTGGGAGTCCTGTGCTTCTGGAGGATTAGGTTGTGCAGCCTCTGCTTATAGCCACAGACTGTCACCCTGCCTCGGTAGCTGCTTTCCAACTCTCTACAAACCTCTCCTTAGGAGGCGAGTTCACTTTCCAAATGATGTGCAATTGACTGACTTTTTGGGTGAAACGTTTGGGACGCTGGCACTGCATTGCATTATAGGTGGGAATAATAGCTGAAGGGCCCTACTCAGGCACACGGTGTGAACAAAAGCGGGATTAAGAGGCTTTCAGGGGGTTCAGGTTATGAAAGAGTCCCGACTCCCAGGTAAACTTCTGCCACCAGGCCCCCTGAGTATGCTACTGGCTTCTGATCGTCTCAATGACAATCCAACACATGGGTGATCCATTTGTGACCACTCTCTCCTTCTGTCTCCTCTCGCCCTCCCCTTCTTTCTCTGTATTCCTTCCTGAATCACTCTGCCCTCTCCATGTTTCTCTCCCTTCTCTGTTTCCTCTCCTTCTCCCCCACACAATACATGCTATTGTTTTCCCTCTGTATCTGTTCCCTCCCTGCCCCATCTCTTTGTCTCCTGTATTGTTTTCTCTTCTCCCTTTTCTCTGTCTCCTACCTGTGCTGTTCTTTCTCCCCCTCTCCCTCTCTTTTTCACAGGGGCTGTAAGGGCCTCTAGTATTTTCCCGATCCTGAGTGTGATTCTGCTTTTCATGGGTGGACTCTGCATTGCAGCCAGCGAGTTCTACAAAACCCGACACAACATCATCCTTAGTGCTGGCATCTTCTTCGTGTCTGCAGGTAAAGGGACGAGGGACAAATGGGCTGGGGGGATGGAAGACTAAGAGCAATAGCGAGGAAGATACCTCAGTGACAGGCTGTCCAGGTGATGGAGCAGCCAGGGCAGAAGGGAAAGGAGGTGGTATGTTTGCACAAGCAAAAAGGGCAACATGTATTTTTCAGTCTAGATGAGCTTTATTTCAGATGAATGAAAACATTCAACCAGGAAGAGTAAATATAAAGTCTCTCTGTGTGTATGAGAGAGAGCACACAGTGACTCACTCTGACATTCTGTATCTGAACTGACACACAAAATGGCAGTTGCTCCCTGCGGAGAGATTCCTCTACATGTACAAATGCAGTAAACAAAAACACACTGGCCCCAGCTCCCTTCAGTTACGTGGCTACCTCCACCACTGGACAGACTCTGACATCAGACAGATGGAGCCATGGAGTCCCTGATGACTTCTCAATAGGGTGCAACCACCTTAAGTGAAAGAAATATAGGAAATAAATTTCTCCAGCCTGGGGTTAGAGCGCTGTTGGGGTGCAGGGCTGGGAAGGCAGGATCTCAGAATCGGATGTACATGGAAACTGAGCTCCTCTCTACATCTGCTGGGGGAGCGGGTCTCACAGAGACTGGCAGGACTGACTGGGGTGCCAGTAGTGGGGTGAAGTTTAGGGTTCAGTGAACATGTGGAATGAATTGTTCTCTCACCTGAGAATCCCTAGAGAGGGCTCCAAGCAGGGCAGGTTTGGAGGCTCGTTTTGGGAGCTGAGAGCAGACAGGCAGCCGGGCCCTCACCAGCACTGGACTACTCTTGGGAAGACAGGTGGGACCCTAGGCTTTAACCTTGCACCTCCTGCCATCCTTTCCCTCTAGGATACTCTAATGTTTTCCTCTCTCTCTCTTATTCTCGCCCGCAGGTCTGAGTAATATAATTGGCATCATTGTGTACATATCAGCCAACGCTGGAGACCCCTCAAAGAGCGACTCCAAGAAGAACAGTTACTCCTATGGTTGGTCCTTCTACTTTGGGGCCCTGTCCTTCATTATAGCTGAGATGGTGGGAGTGCTGGCCGTCCACATGTTTATTGACCGGCACAAACAGCTGCGTGCCAACGCTCGTGCCACGGACTACCTCCAGTCCTCCGCCATCACCCGCATCCCCAGCTACCGCTACCGCTATCAGAGACGCAGTCGCTCCAGCTCCCGTTCCACTGAGCCTTCACACTCCAGGGATGCCTCGCCCGTCGGGATCAAAGGGTTCAATACCCTCCCATCAACGGAGATCTCGATGTATACCCTGACCAGGGACCCCCTGAAGGCTGCTACCACCCCCACCGCCACCTACAATTCCGACAGGGATAACAGTTTCCTCCAGGTTCACAACTGTATCCAGAAAGAGAACAAGGACTCTATCCACACTAACACAGCCAACCGCCGGACCACCCCGGTATGAAGCCGAAACCAGGAGCTGAAAATGGGGAAGAAGCAGGCGGGAGGTGGGGAGAAAACGGAAGAGGAGGAGCAGGGGCAACAGGGAGGGCAGGGGAGGGAGAAGAGAAAGCAACCATGGGGGAAACCTTCCAAAAGCAAAAAACAAAACAACATCAACAAGAAAAGAAACAACAATGACAAAAAAGTATAAAAAAATAAGAAAAAGGAAAAAAAAGAAAAAACTTTAAAAACCAAGAGAGATTTAAAAAAAAATAGAAAATAAATTTAAAAGAAAATGCATGATTTCCCATGTACCATTATTTTAACATTTAATAAAAACAAATTTAAAAAAGGGAACCAAGAAACAACAAAAAAAACAACAAAAAATTAAGTGGGAGGAGGAGGCAGCTCTTTGGATTTTTTCAGGTTTCATTCTTTCATTTTTTGGTTTGTTTTCTGTTCAGTTTTAACCCGATGTGGACTCACAGGCTCCGGGGGTGGCGGGTGAGGGGGGTGGACTAGCAGTGATGAGTGTATCTGTGGGAGTTCTAGAGGCTCGTGACGACCCTGGAGATCTTGGGGTTACTTGTGACCTGCTCAGACTTGCCAAGACCCTTGGGATCAAAGGTGATTCATGTGTCTCTCGTGGGCCCTTGAAGGGTTAACATTGACTTTCCTGTCCTTGGGAATCCCAGGGGTTAATGCTGATTCCCTGGTCCCCAGGGCTCCCAGGGAGTTAATGGTGACCAACCTGGACCCACTAGTCCCTGGTGATCCTGTGGTTAACAGCAACATTGCAAAAAAAAAAAAAAAGTTTCTAAAAAATAAGTGGCAATTTTTTAATAAAACAAAACCAACTATAAATAAATGTAAATACAGTAAGTGGATTTACTTGGAAGAAAACCAGATAGTATTTTTCTTTTCATTTTTGTTTTCTCCAGCTTTAAACTGTGAAAACGTGGGAGTTGGGGGGAGGGAGGGAGGGAAATGCAAATTAGCGGGGTGGGGGGCCTTGTAAAGAGAAAACGGAAATTGAATCCTTTTAACAAAATGAAAATCACTGAGAGGCCGAGCTCACCCGGCTGGCAGGAGGGGAGAGGTTCCCCACTGGCCACAGGGCTTTGTGCTAGACACACATCTCTCCCTGAAGAGAGGAAGATGCTGCTACTGGGGGGATGGGTGGCAGACAGCATAAGGACTATATGCTAATAAGGAGACGAGCACTCACACACGCACTCCCATCATTCATGCAGTGGATGCTCCCTGGGGTAGACAGACATGGGATGCCTACTGCTGTATATACCTTCAAATGTCACTTTTGCCTCATCACCAAGAGCCTGACCCCACCCCCGCTGAAACCAGCAAGAGTCTGTCCATTGACCTCAATGGGCATCGGATTGGGCCCCAAGTCTTGGACAGATCTCGTCAGGTACAAGGCCTGATTTCCCACTGCCTTGCCCCTGCGTAGTCGTTTACACCCAGCAGGGCGAGTGCAAAGTGTTACCAGATCAGAGGTCCCCATTCGCTTGCCCCTGTGGTAGTGTTTTACACTCATTCTGCCCCAGGGCAGTGACTAAAACAGGTGCAAGGCAGTGAGGCCCTTGAACTCCTATATACATGCTCTCCTCTTCCTGCTCATACACACACTGAGCCTGATTCTCCTCTCCTGCTGGTTTGATTCCAGATAACTCCGTTACTCCTGGTTTACACTGGGAGCATGAGAGGAGAATCAGGCCTACAGTCTCCCACTCATACACACACTCGTCCCACCACACCATCGCAGCCATCTGCCCACCCCTCCCTGCTTCCTTCGAATATGTAAATCCTGCAAACCTCCTCACCAGCGCCTATAGCACCCATCCATCCCGGGAATTAACACACGCACTGGGAACTTGGCCTGACATTTAGCACCAAATCTTTGTGCTGAGGAGAATCAAATGTGCCCAGGAGGTCCTAGAAACCACTTGTAATTCAGCTCCCTTTATAATGCTGCTACCAGGACACAGAGAGGGATGGTAGGGAGAGTGGGCAAAGCAAACAGAAGGAGAGAGTTATCAATATGCCTCTGTGTGTCACTCAGTCAGCTGCAGACCAGCCCAGGACCAGCACAGATTGAGAGAATTCTCCACGGACGTTCGGACAACAGAATCCCTTCTGTTGCATCCAGGGGCAGGTCCAGGGCTGCGGGTTCATTGAGTGGGTCAGTTGACCCTTTCAGCTGCTCAGCCCCACCCTTGACTCTGTTCCAATTCCTGCTGCTCCAGTTTTAAAGGTCTTTAAGTCCAATGGTTCAGCTCCCACTGGAGTGTAGACACTGTTCCTAAAGGATTCCTGGCCCCAGATATTGCTGCTTTATCCTACTTTCCCTCTCAGCACAGGAAAGTGGGGTCCTTCCAGGGCAGGGCTGGGGAGCCGCATGTGGGAAATTTAAATCCAAGGTGAAACGAATCCTCTCTAGGTCTCAAGGGGAAGGTCTGACGCTGACGGAGAAGCATAGAGAAAGCTTAGATGAAACTGATCATCTAGGTGGCATGCCTCAGTCTGTACTGGGTGTCTGGGATTCCTGCTGAATTCCAGTTACTTCCCAGCCTGCCATCCCCACCTGGTCCCCAGGCCTTTTAAAATGTAAAAGAATAGATGAAAAATAAAAAAAAAACCCTCCACCTCCAAGCACTGAGTTAAAATTGGTTTCCCAAACTCCGGCATAGACAGAGTACAGTGTTTTGGTTTAAATCCGAAGCTGCTTTTGAGAACTTGATGCCCACAGAGTTCTTGAGCATTCGCAGAGTGAAATGAGAAGATGAGTGAGCACCTGGGTGTGAGAGAGGGAGAGAAAAGGGGGAGGACTAGGATTGGAGGGGAAGCTTTTTCTAAGGATATTGCTCATGTCCAGCTCAAACCAGTTCAAGAAACCAACCTCCATTTTCTTTATTTTGTGGGTTTTTTTCAGACTGTTAAAAAGAAAAAAATTTTAAAAACAGAAAATTACAAAAAAAAAATCCTGGTACATGAAATAAAGATTTTTTTTTTTTATAACTTGGTCCTTGTTTATGTGGCTTTATTGCGAAGTCTTGAAGAAAAGAATTCTTGGCCTGCCAGAGGAGTCCCTCGGGGGAACAGTGACACAGAGTAGTTTGAAGGGAAGCGTTGGTCCAGTTAGGAGTTCTGGCTGATGTTGCCACTTTGTCTGGTCTTCCCACATGTTTGTGACCCAGGAAGAAAGGACAACATGGGGGCCTGAGGGGGAATAGGTTTTGCCATCCTTATGTTTGAACTAAATGCAATTAAACTGGAGTTGTTTGTGTGTTTGTTTTCTGGAATAGCAGACATGAGGCCAGGTGAATTGTGGACTTTTCCTGCCTTCTTCTGAAGCATCCTGATGACAGGCCAGTTATCTGGCAGTGTTGCCAACTCTTGCAATGTTAGTAATGTATTTTAAAGCCCCAGCTCCTGGAGTCCAGGGATTATATGAGGATCTCAGCTTTCATTTCAAAATAAAAAGTTTCTAGTCCTTGTAGCTATGGAGAAAAGTCTGCAAATATGGAGCTAATGCAGCCCCAAAACCAGAAGGCAAATTAAAAACAAAAAACTTTAAAAAAAAATCTCATGTATTTTAAACCATTCATTATTTTTGGGGTGCTTGACTCATAATCTTTGAATGCTTGAAGCTGGCAATACTAGACTGGCAGAGAGGCAGTAGGGTTAAAGCTTCTGCAAGCAGGCTCAAGGAATTAGGAAATGGGGCTGGGACCAGACCCCAAGGGGAGCCTCCTCAGATATACACCCTTTGTATTAATTGTCTGGGCCTGTTACATCCTGGCACCTTCAGATGTCCAAAGCATGACTGGAAAATTTGGGGCAGAGATGGGGATAGATATTTGTGGGCAATTTGGGAGGAGGGAGGATGCCTGTGTGAGTGGAATCAGCTGCCCTTGGCAGTCAGTGTCTATAGAAAAGAAACTCCACGCTGGAGGGGAATGAGGCAGAGGAACAAGGATGGGGTGGACTGGCTCACCAGAAATTTAACTGAGTTACCAAGTCTGTGCCCAAAACTCAAACTCACCCCATCCCCGCTCCCCGATGTGCAGCCAGAACTCAAACCGGATCCTCAAACTTTTGTCCTAAACTCAAAGGAACCCCCAATATCATCAACATCTCCCTCCCCCTGCCACACACACACAACTTTGATGGGGCTAGTTAATTGTCATTTTGTTTTCAATTTCACTTTTGCAGGCTCTTTGCTTCCTGGTTCCAGCTAAAAGCAACAGTGCTAAAACCCTGCAAGGAAAGGTTGCTGTCTATGGACCGCGGGCCTGGCTGGAACCAGGAGGTAGTGGAGAGGGGAAATGGCCTGACAAGAGGGCTCTGGACGTGACACAGCCAGGAAAGTAGGAGGTGCTTTGAGTGACTTAACTACCACCAAGCCTTCCGGAGCTTTGCCTGATGCTGAGTAGGGGCTGCCGGGGAACAAGGTGACACACAGCTAAACAGGAAGGAAGAATCTCTGCATTAAGCAAATAGAGAGCAGCTGGATGGCAGCAAAAGGTAGTGGGGAGATAGCTCCTGATTATACCAGAGCTGGGAAGAAAATCCAGTAAAGGGCAGAATCCAGCCAGAGAAATTAAACAGACAGTGATGAGAAGTGTGAGGAGGAGACACAGGGTTCCTGTCCCTTCCAACACAAAGGGCAGAGTGGGTAAAGCAAAGTCAGCAGAGGGCAGATCCAGCACGTCCATCGGCAAGAAAAAGGGGCTGTTGTGTGAAGGAGATGCTGGGTTAGGGCAGGCTTCGGAGGCCATGCAGGCGTGGGCAAGCCCGCATCCCGGCTGTTTGCTGTTCAAGGGGAAAGGATGGTGCTGGTGAAAAGTGAAAACCCCGCAGGTACGTGAATAGCACCAATGGGGAGGGAAGGAAGTGTGCGTCCAGAGCCCTGCTAATATTAAACTGATGATGCTGGTTACGAACACTTTGCATTTCTCTGGCCCCTCCCATCTGAAGACATGAAAACACTTTGCAAACAGTAATACCTGTGGGCTCCCAGTCTCCCTGTGCCATAGTCTCTGTAGGCCTCCTTACCAGAGAAGGAACCAGAGGCACGTGAGGAAAGAGACTTGCTCAAGGTCACACAGTGAGGCAGTGGCAGACCCTGAAATAGAGTCCAGCTCTCCTGACTCCCTGTCCCCTGTTCTAACCACTAGGCTATATTGTGTGAAAGAGCCAAACCAGAAGGAGTGGAACTGAACCCCTGGCTCACAGAAACAGGACGGCCAGCATATGAACAAAGCCTTTGCAGGGGGTTCAGAATCCCACAGGGAGGGTCAGAGGAAATGTGCTTGTGAGGAGGAGCCAAAGCAAGTGAGGGCTGGGGCTGGGGGGGGAAGGGGGCTGCAGATGCCTGTGGAAGGAGTGGTGAGGAACAGTACTCTGGAAGGCACAGATCCTGACAGCGGCATGGGTGGGCTGTGGAGGAAAAGGGGGCAAGGCAGGTAGGGGAAATGGCAGAGAAAGTGGCAGTAAGAAAAACCCAGAGACGATCTCATAGGGGAGGGGGATATTAGATTTGCTCCTAGTCCTAGCCTAGATGCTGGGGGTGGGGAGCAGAGGGGACTTATCATGGCTCGTTCCTGGAGGCTCATGGATTCGGGGCTGGATGGCCATGACACTGCAGAGCTTCGGTGCCCACAACCTGGCGACACAAGAGTTAGCGTGCTGGGGTCGCCGGTGCCCTGTGCCTGACAGTGCAGGTGCCACCAGAGTGACTAATTCCTGGCTTCTGCAGGGACTGTTACACTTCCCCCCAGGCCCAATTTCCTTGTCCCAGCCCCCCGCCCCAAAAAAAGACAGACTTGCAGCCGCAGTACTTCTATTTTGTAGCTGCCCCATTCTGGATTGAAGTGGGAGCTGGTAACCAGCTGTCTCTGAATCTGTTGGAAAGGTCACGGCAAAAGCCATTGCTCCTCCTCAGCCTGAGTGAACAGCCTCAGCAGCTAACCCAGCACAGAGGAGACAGGTTGTGACGCCTCCCGGGTCCCCTGCATTGGCAGCGCAGGGCACTAACCACTGGCGCCCCTAACCCACCTGCTCCCACAGGACAGCAGTCTGGACAGGAAAACCTGGCTGGCTTGTGTAGCAGTGTTCGCCAGAAGGCCGGCTTGGAACCTGCCACTCCAGATAGGCTAGAATCCCACCCCTCCTCTGCCGACGGAGATGCTTTGAACTGATGTGTGGGAGCAGCAGGGTTAATTCTGCTGTGCGACTGGGCCAAAGGCAGAACGGCGCTCTGGGAATGAAGGGGTTGAAGCAGCAGGTTGGCTCTCCCCGGGCTGACACTGATGGATTACAGTATGTCCTCTGTATTAATAGCACTGCAGTTCTCTCCTCTGACTCTCGCACCCGCCTGCTGCATCTTGCACTGATCAATACTGGGGCCTGGCATTAAAATTCCACAGCTATCTCCTCTGGTCACTTGTAAACACCCTCTCTGCCCCAGTGTGCTCTTCTCTCCTCCCTTTCGCTAGCTAGCTGTCTCCCTCCCCCAATTCTCTTACACTCCTTTTCTTCCCTCCTCCACAGTCTTCTGAATTAGCATCTACTTCCCATTCCTGGGGCCAAGCTCTCCCCCAACCTGCTGCATATCACTCACTCCCCTGAAGTACAAAGGGCATGGCTTGTAAGTCCCCAGGGAGCACCGCACACACAAAGCCATGGGGTGATGCAGCATGGTTGTGTTAGGAAGGACACAGCACCACAACCCCCTTCTTTCCCCCTAGTGCCGCATTGGGGTGCTGGGAGACTGAACCTGACCAGGCTGTAGAATACGGCCCTTCGTTCAACACTGAGTCACAGATGTTGTATCAAGCTGGAGCTCCTAGGGTTGCTGAGCTTCTGCTGCCCTTTCTCTAGTTTACCCTCTCTGGATTCACTCCCAGGGCAGTGAGAGCTATCCTCTCTCCCTTACTCTTTTCCCTGTAGCTCTTTTCGCTTTCCCTCCCCCTCTGGACCTCACTCAATCCATGCCTGTCCTGTTCCTCTTCCCACCTTTCCACCTCCTCACTTCTGCTTCTCAGCGGACACCCAGCAGTCCACCAACACTGCCCACCTAGCTCCTTCCACTTGCCCTGTCCTTTCATCCCAGCAAGAATCCTTCTGCTAATTAACTATCCTCCAGATTTCCAGGGTCTGCCTCTCCATTGCCCTGCATCTTAAGCAGGCATTTCTGTGTAAGGCGCTTCCAAGTCTGAATGGGATTCACCTAGCGACAGGTGGAAATGGCAGCCCATGGCATGAAGAACCAGGTTCCTGGAACCTGGGAGTATGACCGAGTGCTGCTCCTCACCCCATGCCCTGAGCAGAGGACACTGCTGGAATAGCAGAGAGATTACCCATTGGTTCTCAGTATGGGGGACAGAGCCAGCAGATGCAGCTGGCTAGGGGAGTCAAGGCTGTCTACTCCTGAGTCAGCAATGGGAGATAGGTGCTCATTTCCTTCTGTGCCCTCTGCTGTCCTCATAGCACTCCCGGCCCCCACCAGCCCAGAGAACAAGAGGCTGGGTCTGGAGATCTAAACCTAGATCTCCCGAGTCCTACTTGGCAGGGTAGGAGCATTCATCTCAAGCTCATTCAGCTCGTGTTGGACCCTGGCAGCGCGATGGGGCCAGGGATCCGAAATGGCCTGGCAGCGCAGTGAGCTGATTGCAGGGCACCAGGACCTCATCCTTCCTCTTTCCCTTTTTTCTTCCTTTCCCTCTCAGCCCCTGCTCTTCTCCCTTTTTTGCTCCACGCTGGCATGGTGCACAGCAGGCACTGCTGCCTCCTGCAGGCTGGTATCAAAGCTCAGAGGAAGCCTGCACTGGCCCTTTGATCTGCGTGTTTCAAGCTGCCAGAACAAGCCAGTGGGATGTCTCATCACAGAGATAATTACAGACGCCTGGTGTTCCATTTCCACTCATCCTCCAGGGATCCCTTCCACAAGCAGCGGCAAAGGGGCCTGCATGGAGAACGAGGGCACGAGGCAGGGATGGAGCTCCAGAGCAGGCCAGGAGCCCATTCAGCAGAGAACAGTCTCAGAGCTGAGGGCCCTGATACTACAATGGGCATCACACACACACACGTACCAGGAGCAAGGCAGGTCTGCACATGGGCATGCTCTTCCGGGGCATGATCATCCTCCCATTCTACTCTTTCCTCCATCTGCTTCTCCTCTAGGGTGAGACATTGTCCCCCTCCCCGTCCTGGTTCCTGCCAGCCTCACCAGGACAGAGAGGCCTGAGCTGCCCAGTCCTGAAGAATGGGACTGGGAAGTGCTGAAGGAGCCAGTGGCTTTTCCATCCCCATTGCATTGTTGCCCACTCCCTTGGTGGCTCTCGGAAGTTGCTGGCCTCTCCTTGGTGGCTGTGCATGGCCAGGCCTGAGACAGACTGGGAGAAGGATGGAGTGAATTCTCCCTGGTTGGAAAAGCCATCCTCTGAGCTAGGGGCTTATAAGGTCCCCCTCACCAGAGTAGCATAGCGCCTTGCAACACTCCTGGAGCCAGAGAACAGAAGAAGGCAATTATGCAAAGCACTAGCAGGTTGGAGCTAGGTATTAATAATAGTGTCATATGAAAGTAGAGTCAGGAGTGAAATAGCCCTGGACCAGCTCCCAGAAGGGACAATCATGGCAAGAAAGGATGGATCAGCAAATAGGGCTCTGGATGGGGACCCACGAGACCTGCGTTCAGTTCCTGGCTCAGCCACAGACTCTTTGTGTGGTCTTGGGCAGGCCAATCTATCCTCTGCCTCAAGTCGCCATCTATAAAATGGAGATAATCCTTTCCTAGCTCCCAAGGTGTTGGGAGGCTAAAATCCATTCCAAAGTGTGATGCACTCATGCTATGGTGGTGGGGGACCACATCATTTCTGAGCTGTGGATTCCTCCTTGGGATGTGGCCTGTCCAGCAGGGATACGTGATTCTCTGCCAGGGAGAGATCTCCCTGCCTGGGGTCCGTGGATCAGTGGTTCCCTCCTAGGACTATGGAGTGGGGTGCTTATTCTACCCAGAGGTGCTTTTAAGGTATAGGGGACTGAGAGTGAGAGACAGGAAAGGGATAAGGTTCCAGGGCCAAACATTGTGAATTTAGTTCAGGCCTCAAGGGGTGCAGAAGGGGCAGGCGCGAAATAACAATAAATAACCAAGCACTTACACTGTACTGTTTGTTCAAAGCACTTTCCAAACATTAACTAATGAATCTGTCGTAGTAAGGAATGTTTTAAAGGGGCAGAATCATAGAATCATAGAATATCAGGGTTGGAAGGGACCTCAGGAGGTCATCTAGTCCAACCCTCTGCTCAAAAGCAGGACAAACCCCCAATTAAATCATCCCAGCCAGGGCTTTGTCAAGCCTGACCTTAAAAACTTCTAAGGAAGGATATTCCACCACCTCCCTAGGCAACGCATTCCAGTGTTTCACCACCCTCCTAGTGAAAAAGTTTTTCCTAATATCCAACCTAAACCTCCCCCACTGCAACTTGAGACCATTACTCCTTGTCCTGTCCTCTTCTACCACTGAGAATAGTCTAGAACCATCCTCTCTGGAACCACCTCTCAGGTAGTTGAAAGCAGCTATCAAATCCCCCCTCATTCTTCTCTTCTGCACACTAAACAATCCCAGTTCCCTCAGCCTCTCCTCATAAGTCATGTGTTCCAGACCCCTAATCATTTTTGTTGCCCTTCGCTGGACTCTCTCCAATTTATCCACATCCTTCTTGTAGTGTGGGGCCCAAAACTGGACACAGTACTCCAGATGAGGCCTCACCAATGTCGAATAGAGGGGGATGATCACGTCCCTCGATCTGCTCGCTATGCCCCTACTTATACATCCCAAAATACCATTGGCCTTCTTGGCAACAAGGGCACACTGCTGACTCATATCCAGCTTCTCGTCCACTGTCACCCCTAGGTCCTTTTCTGCAGAACTGCTGCCTAGCCATTCGGTCCCTAGTCTGTAGCTGTGCATTGGGTTCTTCCGTCCTAAGTGCAGGACCCTGCACTTATCCTTATTGAACCTCATCAGATTTCTTTTGGCCCAATCCTCCAATTTGTCTAGGTCCCTCTGTATCCTATCCCTGCCCTCCAGAGTATCTACCACTTCTCCCAGTTTAGTATCATCCGCAAATTTGCTGAGAGTGCAATCCACACCATCCTCCAGATCATTTATGAAGATATTGAACAAAACCGGCCCCAGGACCGACTCCTGGGGCACTCCACTTGACACCGGCTGCCAACTAGACATGGAGCCATTGATCACTAACTAGACATGGAGCCATTGATCACTAACTAGAGCTGAAAGCAAATGGCTCTTGGGTGGGTGTGATCACATTTCCCCTGTCTCCAGGGGTGGATTAAGACTATATTGGGCTTGATCCCTCAAAACCATCCTCCCCAAGCTCCCACCACCACCACCACCACCAAATCCTTGGGTCACTGGCACTGTGTGCTACCCTTGCCACCCTAATCAGAGTCATACTTCCCAGATGCTGCCTGCCTGCCCCCACTGTCCCTCAGGTCATGTTGGGATGTGATCTGTGGGGTACTGGGGTGAAGGGAGGGCACCATGGATTTAGGATGCATGTCCTCTCTAGGTCCTGTGCGGGCAGCAGATGGCCAGCTGGCAGCAATCAGCTGTGCTTTACCCTGTCTGCTGCTCACTGACTCACTTCTGTGTCAGGTATCCTGCCACTGCAGGGTCCTAATCCTGCAGCCTCTCCCGGAGGGTTAATGGTGCCCAGGCTGAGGGGACAGCACTGCCCTGTGGGAGATGACTTGTGGCTGCTCACATGGGTCTGGGAGTCCTCAGCTTTCCTCTTCCTCTTTATTTTCTGTCTAAGCATTGGCCTCATCTACCCTGCTTTCCTCACCTCTTCCCGTGATAGCTTCCAACTGCAGGCTTGGTGCAGTCCCTTCTGAGGATACATGCCTGGCCGGGCAGGGCAGGGATAAATCTGCCTGGCTCCTTACTCTGAGATCAATCAATGTACTGTAGTATCAGCTGGCAAGCCCAGCAGGTCTCAAGGCCCACCCCTACAGGGAGTCAAGAGGACTGGGTCAGCTAGCAGACCATTCATAACTCAGGAGGAGTGGAGCTGTGATATGCTACCTCTGACCCCAATAGGACGAACATAGTCATGAGGAGCTCCATGCCCACAGCACTGCATTATGAAAGGTCTATCACGGGGGGATTTCTTTTCCTCAGTTTAAGTGCCATGGGCCATACAGGGCGCTTTAACAGGAGGAACTCTGGGAACCACCTGAGTGCCTCCAGGCCGCACTTTCCCAGTACAGTCAGGTGGGCAGAGGAATTTGAGGAAGTGGGAAGGGCTCCTGAATTAGGATGGGGGAGGGAAGAGGAGCTGGAACTATGTCACTGGGGCACTGCCCCTCTCAAAACCATGAGAGAACAAAATCCATGTAATACGAATGTGCCCTTGGCCCAGTGCTGTGCACCATTCCTAGCTGGCCATGGAACAGGACGGCTCTTCCAGCTGAAGGACTCACATAAAGGCAGCCACTCCAATGTTCCACGTTATATAGGGCAAGTTCTAGTAGGGGCGGGGGTGCAAATGGAAGAAGCAGCAGCAATCGCCTTCCCTGAATAGCCAGGCAGCTGCAGCTGAGAATTGAGGGTCACTTTCAATATGAGCATGCACGACTAAGGCAAGTTAGTGTGAGCGGCTGTAGACCTGCCCCTGGGTGGTGCCTGAGTTTGCTTCTGGCTATAAAGGCTCTGATGTTAATGTTAACTCTCCTCATCCTCAGATGTCCCTCTAGGTGAATGTTCCATAGTGTGGTCCTGGGAGCCTGGAGCACTGTTTGTTCTCATTTCTGTGTGATCTACACTAACGGCCGGGCATGCAGGAAACCTGGGGACTTTGATATTAAAATATTCCAGGGCATTAAACACCACTGTGCTGAGTATGTCTGATGTTAGATCACAGAGAGAGGGAACTCATTCTTCCAGAGGTGAGCAACAAAGGCCAACCGCACAGCTATTGCTGCAGTACTTCCTAAAGCCTGTTTCGATGCTGCTTCAGGCAGTGCATTTATAATCTACTGGCTAAACACAGGGTCAGGTTGCCCTCTAGTGACTGCCTCATATAGCATCGTAAGAGCTCCACTACTCTTGTCCGTGAATGGGGATTCTCTTTCATCAAGAGGCAGCGAACTCTGGTTTTGAAGTAGAATGATGGATCTGGAATCTGTCCCCCTGGCTGGGGATCGTGATGTCTGTGTGTCTGCAGCACCGGCTTTTGTTGCATGCTCTTCGGGGCTAGCTCTGCCTTTGAAGCTGGACCTGTATCCGCTTGAACTGAGGTCTTTTAATCATGAGGTCAGCGCTCTCACCAAGTCTGTGCTTTAGGGTGGAGCCCAGCTATTTCCTGACAGTAGCAGAGTTGATGCTAGTTAACTTGTTCACAGAGCTCTGTCATCCTGCTGGCAGGTCTCCCTCTTGGGCCAATGGGAGGAGCTGGTCTCTTTCCTGGGTACCAAAGGGTGCGTTACCCCAGACTGAGCCTGCTGATCTTTATCAATGCCCAGCAGTGCTGGGGTGACAGGGGAGTGGGAGTGGCGTGCAGAGCCTTCAGCGTCTAGGTCCCCAGTCCCAGTGAGGCCCAGGGCTTGTACTGCCAATGTTGTACCGCAGTGACAGCTGTTCTGTAAATGAGGGTGGGGAGGTCTCTGTGCTGATTGGGTGCTGGCGGTGCGGAAGGTCCGACAGCCACTGGCGCTAACTAGCCCTGGCCCGGGTAGTTTCAGGACAGAGGCTGAGGATTAAGGTGGCTGTGGAGATGAGCTCACCCCTAGGGATGGATCCTCAAGGACAGTAGCAAGGGGCTGGCAAGGGAGATGGTGCGTAGGAAGCTTGCTCTGTGTCTGGCCCTACCCCTTCGGCAACTGTCTTGGAAATAAAGTACAGGGCTTCATGCTCCAGGGACCTGTCAAGCGGAACCTTTCACCACCATTTCATTCTCTTCATTCTTTTTTAATTCTCTAAATGTATTTATTGATTGATTTAAAGAGTGTTGGGGCCCTGGGTCTTTTAATTCCTTAGGAGGCAGTGCCATCCAGTGGAATAAGCTCAGCATAGCAGGAAGAGGCTCCCCTTCTCCAATCCTTCTCTTACAGGAATAACAGTAACACCTAGTTCTTACAGCATTTCAACAGTAGATCTCAAAGCGCTTTACCAAGGAGGGCAGTGTCATCATCCCTGTTTTACAGGTGGGGAAACTGAGGCACGGAGAAGGGATCTGTCTTACCCAAGGTCACCCAGGAGGCCTGTAGCAGAGCTGTGAATAGAACCCAGGCCTCCTGACTCCAATCCCAATATTTCTCTAGCACCCACCATGTGCCAGGTGCTGGCTATACAGCCCTTAAGAGTTTCCAATCTAAGATGATCCTTAGGTCATTAAGAGGAGACGTAAATAACTGAAATGCAAGAAATTGATTTTATTAAAATTATTATTACAGTAGCACCTAGAGGCACCAACTGAGTTCAATGCCCCCATTGTGCCAGGCACTATACAAACACAGTCAGAGTCAGTCCCTGCCTCAGACAGCTTAAAGTCTAAATAGACAAGACAGACAAAGAGGAAGGGAAACTGAGGCACAGAGAGGGGAAGCCACTTGCCCAGTGTCACAATGCAGGCCAGGGGCTGAGCTGGGAATAAACCAAGATCTCCTGGCTCCCAGTCCAGTGCCTGTCCACTGACTAGACCACATTACCTCATATGAAGGAGGGAAGCCTGTATTTGCCATCGGATTTGCAAAGAACGTTTTCCAGTTAAGCCTGGCTCCCAGCTCTCCCTTCCAGCTTCTCCCAGTGGAGCTGCTCGCTGTTGGCATTCTCCCTTCCCCTCAGCAAGAGGTCTCATCCTGGACACAATTAATCTTATTTATTTAAGTATGTGTTTTGCTCACTGCGGCGCAAGACCCAGTGCAGGCAGCCTGTGAGTGTGTACAGCATTAGCAATGGAGACCAGGTGTTTAGCAGGGATGGGTAATTAAAGTTTGCTGTTTGGCCAGCAGTGCAGCCGACACAAAACTGTTACGCTAAACTCAGTGGGGGAATTGTTGGGTGGCAGGTGTATCCCAAGAAGCGGAGTCAAGCACAGCCGCAAGGCAGCTCTACCTCTGCTAAGGGCTGTAGCTGCTGCAAGCCCCAGCAGATGTTGAGCTTGGTAGGCCAAAGGTGGGGCTAGGACGGAAGGGTTTGTTCAGGAGGCACAGCACAATCTGGGGACGTTTCAAGTATGCTGATAAAATCCCGCTCACCAGTTCTGCTGGTTAGAAGCTAATAAGTGGGATCACGTGCCTTTCCCACCCCTGCTGCTCTCTCACAATGGCTCACAATTGCAGTGTTCCACTGTAGTCATCAGGGAGTTCAGGAAACCTCCCCTTTCCATCATCCCAGACTAATTTATCTCCTCCATATTAAAACCCATCGACACCCCCTCTGCGCTGTCCTGCGTGGTGCTGCGTGTACAGTCCAGGCCAGCTGGTTGCCTCAGTTCAGAGGCAAAGCACAGATCTGACCTCTAGCATCAGCTGCGACCTTGGGAAGTGCGTTAGTCCAGACGGGGGCTGTGTCTTGGGCTGCTGCAGTGCAAGGCTGAGAATATGCCTCCTCTTTTCCTGCTACCTCAGGGTCTGTGAGGCCTAGTGGAGGACATATGTAGTCAGGCTTTGCCAGAAGAGACAAAAGCACATGGGTGACTCTTCCAAAGACAGAACTGAGCAGATGGTGCTGAAATCTGCTCAAGAAGAGAGAAGGGACCCTGAGGCTCAGAACACTGTAGGCCCTGAGAACCACATGCATCGAAGCCTTAGTACACCCCCAGGCCCAAAGCAGCAGGCTACTCCTTCCTCTAACTTCTCAGGGCGGGGTTCTGGGCCCCACTGGCTGGTGTGGGTCTATGTATCCTCTCTCCACTTTTTCCTCACTCAGGCCAACAAGCTTGCTGCACCACCAGCTGAGATAAGCAATGGTGGGCAGGGTTAGAGTTAAATGGAGGGACACTCCCCCTCCCCCAGACAGACTCTTGAACCCATCTCTGGCTTAGCCAGTGCTGCAGTAGCTGTGCGTCCTCAGGAGATTGATGAGACTGGGCAGCAGGGAAGGTATTCGGAAGGTGGGACGGGGTGGGGGAGAAGAGGAGGATGACACCACTGTTGAAGCAACTGGGAATACGCAGCCGTGGATAAGTGTTGCAACTAATGTTGTAGCCTGCACCTGTGTTTGTGTAATTATCCTGGAGACAGAAAGCAGGTGACAAAAAAATGGCCTTGTGGTTCATGCACTGGCCTAGGAGATATGGATTCAATCCCTGGCTTTGCCACAGGCTCCGTGTGTGACCTGAGGTAAATTATTTCATCTCCCTTTATTGCCTCCCTTTCCAATCTTCTGCTTGGATGTTGTTCCCTTTATGCCACCCTTTGTCTGTCTCATCTATTTAAAGAGTAAGCTCTTTGTGGCAGGGCCTGTCTCATACCATGTGTTTGTACAGCACCTAGCACAACGGACTCGGCTTTTGACTGGGGCCTCTAGGTGCTACCATTAATACTACTGAGATTAATACTAAGGGGGGAAATGTGTGTGGTCAGTTGAGTGCTTCTGTGACAGGTGGTGTTTCAGTCAGGAAAGTCTGTGCCTTACATGTATTGCCTGCAGTCATTTTACATCGTGCTGTGATCCCATCAGCGCTCACAAACTACGCAGGGTCAAGATATCACTTGATGTAACTTGTGTATTGAAGAACCACCAGGTTGGATTCCCACCGCAAAAGGGCCAACTTCTATTAAAACAGAGAAAGTATTGCAAGGATCACATCACCAGCCTTTCCACCACTCTCCTCCCTGCCGCTGCTGCTCTCTATACAACTCTGTCTCCAGAGTACTTAATGAAACAAAGGGGCAGGCTAGAACACTAACCATCTTGTGCCTCTTACATAATTATGTGCCACCCAATTACCACAGCACCACAGTTCTGATGTAGTTCTTCTCCCAATGCCCGTGTGAGGTAGGGGAGTGCTATTATCCCCAATTCACAGATGGGGAACTGAGAGGATATGGCCCACATCCTCAAAGATATTTAGGCTCCTAACACCCACTGAAATCAACTTACTCAAGGTCACACAGGAACTCTGTGGCAGAGAAGGGAATTAAACCGGGGTTTCCTGAGTCCCAAGCTAGGGCCCTAACCACTGCACGATACCTTCTCTTTTCTCAGAGACTCCTAGCCAATAGAAACACTGCAGGTCCCTGGGCTCAGATCCACTAAAGTACTTGGGCACCTAAATCCCAGTTTTGGCTGCACTGTAATCCCCAAAACTCCAGCTGAATCCTGCAGACAGCGGACCTACCTATCTCACTAGAAGTAATCGGCTCTGAGGAAGTACCTGAGGCCCTATATCAACTGAATAGTAGTAAAGCACCCGGCTATGATAAAATAGATATTGAACTGTTAAAAGCTTGAGTGGAAGTGCTGGTGAATTACATGTGCAGATTGTACAGAAGGGTTTGGGAAAAGGAGATTTGTCCTAAAGATTGGAGTGGAGGTGTCATGTGTAAAATTCCTAAAAAGCATATTTGTGATAACCAGAGAAGGGTGACACTCCTATCTGTACCTCAAAAAATGTTTTGCATTATGATTGTGAATAGGATGAAAACTGCTGCTGATAAAGTACTCAGGGAAGAACAAACTGGCTCAGGTTGTGTTCAGACCAGATTTTCACCTCAAGAAGACTTACTGAGAAAGCTTTTCACTTCCTTGATTTTATGAAAGTATTTGATCATGCCCACAGAGAAACTCTCTGGAAAATCCTGAGACACTATAGAATTCCAGCAAAGATTTTTAATTTGATAAAAGCTTTGTATGACAAGTCTGCGTGCTGCATCAAGACAGAGAGAGGAGACCTGGCATGGTTAACGATTATTACTGGCACACAGCAATGTTGAATACTATTCCCCACTTCTCTGCTACATTGTCATAGACTTTGTGGTGAGATGAGTGGCAACTGCTGCTGAGGACACTGGTATTGTTTGGACAAGAGAGAAGCTGCAAGACTTTTGCAGATGATATAGTCATAATGAATACCAGCTTGGACTGAATAAAAAGACTCTTTATGACCATAAAAGAGAAGCTGCTAAAGGGGGACTTCGTATCAGTATGCAGAAGATCAAGATAATAGAGATAGGAGTGAATGCTGTCAACACTGGCAGATGTACGATGAGGAAGAGTACAAAAAAGTTGATGACTTCATCTATCTTGGAAATTAAATATCCGCTAATGGCCAGCTCACTAAAGAAGTGAAGGCAAGAATAAGCCAGTGGATTATTTTCCCATTTGCCAAACATCTGGAAGAGTAAGAAGAACCATCTACACAGTTAAATGATATTGTACAGTGCTACTGTCCTTCCACACTAGTGTACGCCTCAGAAACATGGCAGCTGGTGGAAATACACAGGAGGAAGCTGGATGCACCACTAGCGTTTAAGAAGACTCTTGGGAATTCATTGGAGAGATTGTATAACAAATGTGAAAATGCTGTGCCATATGGGTCAGCAGACTGCAGACTCAATAAGTAGACAGAGACGGCCATGTCATCGGGTTACCCAGTGACAGAAGCACAAGGTATGTCTTAGATTGGATTTCACCTGGAGGGAAGAGAAAGCATGGAGGACAAAGAATGACCTATTGCAGGACGATCAAAAAGGATGCTGCCATCTTGGAGACAACTTACAATGGAATCAGACATGTTGCTCTGGACAGACAGCAGTGGGGAAAATGGCTTGTCTTGTGCCCCTAGGCACAGGACTTTCTATGTAAGTAAGTCTGGGATGTGAGAGACTCAGGTGTTCAATTCTCCCCTCTTTGCCAGAGCAGGAGAAAAAATTTGAACAGGGGTTTCCTACTTCTCAGCAGACTGCTGTAATACAGGGCTGAAACTAGGCAATTGCTTTTGGCCCTGAGCAGCTCAAGGTGGTCCCCATTCACTTTTTGTTGTGAGGAGGGCCCCAAAAATATTCTTGCTTAGGACCCGCAATGGCCTAACACCAACTCTGGCTGTAACCATAGAGCTATGGGATATTCTCATGTGGGACTCCCTCAGTCTATCCTATTGAAGCTGTTCCTCTGTGAATAAATAATGAAAGAGTGACTGGAGCAGAGGGAATGGACCTGGGTCTCCCATCTGCCAGGTGGGTGCCCTCACCGCTGGACTACAAAGTCATTCCCATTCTCTTTCCCTCTCTGGCCCAGTGACTGGGTCTCCCACATCACAGATGAGCGCTCTAGCCTCTGGGCTACTAGTAGACACTTCCTCCTCTGGCTGTTTTATGTGGAGTGAGGTAGACACCTAACTCATTCCCTCAAGCATCTAAGCTGCCTGGGTCCAAGAGACTGGATCCCATTCAGGGATCACTAAGCAAAGATATGCACCTTATCTCCAGGAGGGGGTGGGGCCTACCACACAACCCTGACGTTGGTGTCTCCCATTGGCTAGCTTAGTGGCTAGCTTTTGTGGATCACATTTTAAGACATCTATCTCTCCCCATTCATTGTATAAGAGCCTGGGCGCCTAACTCAGGCTTTGTGGATTGCAGTGTTTTCCCTTTGATTTTCTAGGCCTCTAAAAGTTAGAGATGCATCAGCATCTCAACACCCACATCGCTTCATGGATCCCTATCTTGGTCTTCTAGTTTAACCATGTGCTGTAAACGTGGATAATTAGCCTGCTGGTTGCTGGAATAAAATACAGTGCATAGTACA
This sequence comes from Lepidochelys olivacea, assembly GCF_965140295.1. Taxonomy (NCBI): domain Eukaryota; kingdom Metazoa; phylum Chordata; order Testudines; family Cheloniidae; genus Lepidochelys; species Lepidochelys olivacea. The sequence continues at coordinate 258,334,143 of NC_140411.1, read as the reverse complement.
GATTGAAAATAATGATCCTCCTGGTAGCTAGCAAGGAGTCTGTGGGCAGGGAGTTGTGAATGAGTTCAGACCCTGTTCCCTGATGAAGGCTCTGGAAATCTGTGGGGAGTTCAACAGCTGAGGAACAAAGGAGTCTAGATAAGCTTTGTCTGAATAACATACATTGTCTGGACTCTTACCTCTTAGGTTACAGATCCCCATGAGAGATCTTACAGTGGTGCCCACTGTAAATAAAAATAGGCAAGGGGAATGGAAGTGGAGAGCACTAATTCTGGAGGAGATAAGTTTTGTTGGGTTGACCACGTGTCCCAGCCTGGCCTAGACCTTTCTGCCCACCCCTTTTTCTAGCTGTTATGAAGGAGGGGGTATACAGGCCACGGTAAGGAAGACACTTTAAGCCTAGGGTGGCAGAAGGGACTCAAGTCTGTGAGATAAGCCGCAGGAGAAACCTGTACCCTGCACAGGGCTACATATCCTCGGGAAGGGCGACCCCTTGTCCTAGCAGCGCTGGGGAGGCAGCCAGCAGAGCTAAACTCTGGAGCTGGAAGCTGGTGGCTCAAGGAGCTGGAGGATGATCAGCAGCCTTCCAGGCAGCTCCAGGAAGGTGTAGGAAAAGATGGCCCCCGGCAGCAGTAGAAAGCAGAGTGCATGTAGCACAGACAGAACAACACCCTGAGTAGCCAGTTAGAGGCTGCAACCAGAGGGTTGCGGCAGGGAAAGCACTGGTTTGGGAAGCCGGTGGAGGGGAGCTTCGGCCCACGAACAGCAGAGCGAAGAGGCATTGGATGCAGAGCGCTTTGTGTGGATTATAATGCTTGTGGACAGCTGAGCAGCCAAATGGCTGATGGTCTGTGGCCTGAAAGTATATTGCAGAGAGTGGCTAGATTGGGCGCATGGGAGGCAGGAGTTTTGTTTTTAAGAGAGCTGGGAGGAAATATGACCCGGATAACTTTGTAAATACTATGGTTATGGGACTTGGGGTGGGTTGTGGTGAGCTGAGGGAGTTAAAATCAAGGTTATTTTTCTTGACTTCTGGGCCTTGTAGAGAGGCGCAGAGGAATGAGAGGTTGTACATGAGCAGCATTACAGTACCTATGGGTGGAAAACTTTCAGCAGAGGAAGGAGGGTTGTCTACTTTTTTTAAAATCAGCTATTAATGTAGTTCATAAAATAAGAGGGAAAGGACTTGTTGGAACATGGTTGTGTAATGTGATGGCTAGTCTTCCAACTCCATTCCATCTGTCAGATCAGCACTCCCCCATGAAGGGAAAGAGTACATGGAGAACTAGTGGCCCTTACGGCTGAAACCGGTCCTCACCCCAAGACCTTCCAGGTTGTCTACAGTCAGGTCAAGGGAAATGATTCTTCCATACAAGGGCCTTGCAGGCATGGCAGGGTTAAGCTGGATTCCATTCCTTCTGTTCAAGCCTGATTCTCAGCAACGTACATCCACAATGATGGAAAAAACTACCAGAGAGTGAGGAAAGACACAAAGGGAAGAGTCTTTCTCTGATAGCTGGAATGCGGCTGCTCAGGCATTTACATTGCTTACGTTGTGGTTGTCGACCATGGAACTTTATGGGAGGGAAGTAGACAAGAAACAAGTCTAGCGATTACGTCAGAGGCCCTGTTTTGTGGATGATGAATCCCAGTGGTGGTTTCTCTGCTGTGGTCCAGAGTTGCCTCCTGGGATGAAGATATGACGTTTGCCTCCCAACAGAGGTGATTGGGTGCTGATAAGGATCCTGAAAAGATGTCAGAGACCAGGTGAATGAGATGAGTCATTGCCTACAACTTCAAGAGGCTGGTTACAAAATCAAAGTAACCTTCTAATGGTTACTGCCTTATTCTACTTCGCTCAGCAAGACCGCCAGCCCTGATGGTGTACGCCCTCTTGGCATACAGCCAGTTTGGCAGAACAGTTGCTCTTGTACAAGCCCTGGAATTGTCATGGAGGACTGAGAGCCTTTCAAAGAGAATAACAAACTATGGCCGCAAGGATGTCATTGGGCAGGAGTGCCCAGAGTGCTGGAGCAATCCCTTTCACTTTCACTGACTTTGCCAGTGCCATTGTAGCCCCAAAAATGGAGAAACAGGGACCAGAGAAGTATAGGATGCATCCCACAAGGAATCAAACAAACCCCTTGAGTAGTTTAATCTTGCTGAATTTATAAGCATCTTCTAGGAAGAAACAGTGGGGCCATACTTGGAGCTAAGGGTCAAACGATGTTAGCTCTTCTCACCTCTGCTTTGGTGTCGGTTGCAAGTGACTCTGTAGTTTGAATAACCCTGAGATGTCATTGACATGGTATTAATGGCATGGCCTGCAAGGGGACTAAAGAGCCTGAATGAGGATGTTGACTATCAGGAGTTCCCAAGTCATTTGGAGAAATGGAGTACTGGGTAAACAGATCACCACATGTGGTGATGGAGTCATACCCTCTGCAAGAACAGATGAGGCTTTAGATTTCCTTGGTACTGCAAGATATGTAACCACAATGACTTGGCAGCAGGAAATGCAAAGGTTATAGCGGAGCCCAAGCTACTTTCATCATGTACAGTGGACTCTTTCAGTTCCACGTTCTCTCATTTGGGTTATATTATTACTCCTGGGAGAATTCTGTGCCATTGTGCGGGCACAGAATTCATGTCCCCCACAAATTTCTTTGCTTCCCCACAGAAAAATGACTTTCTGACAGGGAAGCAAAGGGAAGATGCAAGAGCAGTCATTTGCCCCTCCCGAGCAGTGCAGGCACATCCTTTTGGGCACCTGGAGCAGCCAGTGGAGAGGCAAATCACTGGGGACATACCAGCTGGTGCTGAGTCAGACACGTCTGGGGCCAGGTAACACCCACCCCTCATCTGCCCACCCCCATGCATCCAGACCCCCCCCCCCGCCCCAGACCCCAGCCTCACCCCCCTACATCTGGAAACCGCCCCCTGCACCCGAATTCCTACCCCAGCAATCCCCACCCCCTAGGCACCTGGATCACCCCAGCAAGCCCCACACACCTGGACTCCCCAACCCCACTGAGCCTCAACCAGAACACCCAGACCCCACCCCACCAAGCCCCACTCCCGCAGCACCCAGACCTCTCTGAGCCCCCACACAGCCCCAATCACCTTCACCTGGACCCCCCTGCAAAGTCCCATTGCACCTGCACCCAGAGCCCCACTCCCAATCCCCCCTGCACCTCCCACTGAGCCACCTGCACCCAGATTGCCCCATACAGAACCCTCTCATCCCACACCTGGATCCCTTCACACTAAGCCCCTCCAAACTTGGATCCTGCCGGGCTGAGCCGACCTGCCCACACCTGGTGTGCCTGGCATGGAGGGGCCGGCCCCTGGGATGTTTCTGGGGCAGGCGTGGCCCTTGCACTGTGTAAGAGTTGGGTGCAGCCTCACTACTGAGTCCGTGTCCCGGGGACTGGGGGTGGGGGTGGAGCTGCAGGGTGATCTCCCACCTTCATGGAGCCAGTGGGCTGTGCTCCCCACTGCCATGCCGAAGCCTCCACATTTATTGACAAGTAAAATTTGCAGAATTTTAAAGTACTGTGCACAGAATTTTTAAATTTTTGGCCCAGAAGAAGTAAATTATGCACCCATTCTGTTCTCATGACTGGAGAAATACTGTGATGTTGGGCCTGACCTACAAGTTATTTGGCAGAGCTGGAAGACATTATCATTGCTTCACCCTCCTAAGCACCACACAGAGGATATTGCTGTTTCTTCTCTGCTCCTTTTTCACATTCTTTTTTTTGCTTTGCTCATTCTCTGCTCCATTTCTCACCCTGTCTTTCTGCTTTGGATCTTGTCCCTTTACTCCTTTCACCACTCTCTCTCCTATGCAGAATGTTAACCCGATAACGTTCCACTTGAACCCACAGCGTTAAGTTAGGTAAAGTGTATTCATTCATCCTTAATGGGAATAAAAAACTTAGTTATGGGCTATATTATTACCAGGCCACTTGGATAAGGCCTTAGGGCCTGCTCCTGCTCAAGTCAATTGGCAAAACTCCCATTAACTTCATCGGGTGCATTAGCAGAGTCAAAAGAATGTATGTAATTAAAGTTGCCATGACACAGCTGGAATTGGGCTTGGTGAGGCTCCCACCAAACTGTTAATGGGTTACTACCAACATACTGAAATGTGTTCCCTGGATCTGCCCATTGCACTTGTCCTGTGAAGGCTGCTTGATTGTTGGTCTAGTACAATTACTGATTGCTCGTGTTTTATAGGGTATATTTCTATAGGCATATTATCTGACAGTTGAGTGGGTGCTGAAGTAATCTTGCTGCTGGCTGATGAGTGTATATTGTGTTTTTTATGTGACTTCTGTTCCCTCTCCTCTGGAAGGGTTTAGCAGTGATGGATTAGGTAGGGGAAAAACTTTGCATGCCTCTGGCTGAATAAAGCTGTTAGTGTGGACTCTTCTCGAGTTAAGAATCCTTCCAGTGACCTTACAGTGGGAAATCTCAAAAGAAATGGATCTCAGCCTGTGGGGCTGCAGTCCTCAGTGGACTGGGTCTTGCTCTATCTATTTAGGTACTTGTGGCCCTTATCAATGTTCTAACTAATCACCTCACAGTCATTAATAGACTTTTATCCCCAAAATCTGTTGAAGCAGAGAAGTACTCTCCCCACTTTACAGATGGACAACTGAGTCACAAGGTAAATTAATTTCAGGTTTCAGAGTAGCAACCGTGTTAGTCTGTATTCGCAAAAAGAACAGGAGTACTTGTGGCACCTTAGAGACTAACAAATTTATTTGAGCATAAGCTTTCATGAACTACAGCTCACTTCATCGGATGCAGGTAGATTAAGTGACTTGCCCAAGATTCTGCAGAAAGTCTGTGGTTGAACCATGAATTGAAACCAGGTCTCTTGAGGTCAGTGTCCTATCCACTAGACCAATATTTCTCAACCTGAGGGTCATGAAAGGCAATCAGAGTGGCATTGGCATTCAAAATTTTATCCTAAAGCAAAGAAAATTTTGCTCCTCCTCTTCTCGCACATGCTTACCCTTCAAGGTCAAGTATTCTGTCAACCTCTAAAGACACACACACACACACACACAAACTAAATAGGATTAGCATTATTATTGATTTTTTTAAATCTTCTATAGTAAATGTTAGAGGGTCACAGAAATTTTTGGCTTCAAATAAGGGGTTATCAACCCCAAATGGTTGAGAAAAAATATTCTTCCTATCCTGCCCTGCCTGATACACATAGAGAGAGAGAAGGTGGGTGAGGTAATATCTGTTATTGGACCAACTTCTGTTGGTGAGAGAGACAAGCTTTCAAGTTTACACAGAGCTCTTCTTCAGGTCTGGGCTGAAGAGCTCTGTGTAAGCTTGAAAACTTCTCTCTTTCACCAACAGAATTTGGTCCAATAATAGATATTGCCTCTCCCACCTTGTCTCTCTAATATCCTGGGACCAACAGGGCTACAACAACACTGCATGATACACATGTAGTCAGGAGACCGGCATTATGTTCCTCACTGTACCACAGACTTGCTGTGTGAGCTGCTGGAAGTCTAACCTGTCTATACCTCGATTTTCCTTATTTGTAACATGGGAATAATATTTCCCACCAGGCAGGGTCATTGTGAAGCCTAATTCTTATTTGTAAAGCTGTCATAAACATACAGCTAAAGGTAGCATAAAATCCCTCCTTCACTTGTAAATGGTTAAGAAGCTCAAATAACCTAGTTGGCACCTGACCAAAAAGACCAATAAGGGGAAAAGATACTTTCAAATCTGTGAGGGAAGGTGCTTTCTTTGTGTTCTCTCTGGCTCAGGGAGGAACCACAGCAGGGAAAATACACCTCCTAAAGCCATATCTGAACTAAGCATCTGTGATTACAAATTGTAAGTAATAGGAAGGAAATGCGTTAGATTATCTTTTGTTTAACTTGTGAATTTTCCCTGTGCTAAGAGGGAGGTTTATTCCTGGTTTGGGGTTTTTTTTGTAACTTTAGAGTTTTGCCTAGAGAGGAATCCTCTGTGTTTTGAATCTGATTACCCTGTAAAATTACCTTCCATCCTGATTTTATAGAGGTGCTTCTTTTATTTTGTTTTTATAATAAAGTTCTGTTTTTAAGAACCTGATTGGTTTTTAGTGTCCTAAAAACCCAAGAGTCTGGTCTGTGCTCACCTTGTTTACCTATCTGGTTGGTAGATTATTCTCAAGCCTCCCCAGGAAAGGGGGTGAAGGGCCTTGGGGAAATATGTTTGGGAAACAGGAACTCCAAGTGGTCCTTTTTCTTAATCTTTGTCTAACTCACTTGGTAGTGGCAGCAGTACTCATCCAAGGACAAGGAAGGATTTGTGCCTTGGGGAAGGTTTTAACCTAAGCTGGTAGAAATAAGCTTAGGGGGTCTTTCATGAGGGTCCCTACGTCTGTACCCTAGAGTTCAGAGTGGGGAGGGAACCCTGACAAAAGCACTTTGAGATAATTGGATAGAGAATACTATACAAGTGTGAATATTTATTTTATTAAGCAGGGTGGATCAGCATTCTTTGTTCTGTTTGATTTAGACAGAAAAGGGTCTCCTGGGTACTATCAAGAAAGCCTCAGTGCAAAAAGCAATCTTCCTGAGATCAGAGGGTAAGCAGAGTGCTGATCAGGTAGAGTGCCCAACACCTTAGAGATAATAAAGAATATATGGGACTAATTTACTACTAGAGCACCAGTAAAAAGCCAGACCCCCTCATATTTTCCTTCAAGTAGCTAAGAGGAGAGGGAAAGGGTGATTTAAATTAAATAAATGTTCTTGCTATGACAGGGTACAAGGATAGCAGAATAAAACAGAGCATAATCCCAAGGGACTGCACAAGATAAACAATGGATTTTTATACCAAGTGGGGATTCTCCCCTCTTTTCAGGAAGTAAGACTGGGAGGAGAAAGGAGATCCACACATGTCCTCTAAAGTACTGGAAGAACTGCTCTGAAGAATTCAGCAGTGTAGGTAGTGGGAAGAATAAACAGAAAATTAAGGAAAACCCAGATATTGCAGTAAGTTGTGTGGATGATGGAGGAAAGGTCATTAATAATAAGCTCTTATTAAGCACTTTAACTTTTTTAATTAGACTTCAGAGGCAATCCTGTCTATTGCAGACCGGTAAACCTAACTTCAGTACCAAGCAAATTGGTTGAAACTATAGTAAAGAACAGAATGATCAGACACATAGCTAAACACAATATGTTGGGAAAGCATCCACATGCCTTTTGTAAAGGGAAATCATGCCTCCCCAATCTATTAGAATTTTTTGAGGGTGTCAACAAACATGTGGACAGGGCTAATCCAGTGTATATAGTGTACTTGGATTTTCAGAAAGCCTTTGACAAGGTCTCTCACCAAGGCTGTTAAGCAAACTAAGCAGTTATGGGATAAAAGAGAAGGTGCTCTCATGGAACAGTAACTGATTAAAAGACAGGAAACAAAGGGTAGGAATAAATAGTCAGCTTTCAGAAGGGAGAGAGGTAAACAGCAGGGTCCCCCAAGAATCTGTAGTGGGGCCAGTGCTGTTCAACATAACTGTAAATGATCTGAAAAAGAGGGTGAACAGAAAGGTGCCAAAATTTGAAGATGATACAAAATTACTCAAGAAAGCTAAGTTCAAAGCTGACTACAAAGCACTACACAGGGATCTCACTAAACTGGATGACCAGGCAACAAAATGGCAGATGAAATTCAGTGATAAGTGCAAAGTAATGCACATTAGAAAAAATTTATGGGGTCTAAATTACCTGTTACCATTCAAGAAAGGGATCTTGGAGTCATTGGGGATAGTTCTCTGAAAATATCTGCTCAATGTGCACTGACAGTCAAAAGAGTTAATGTTAGGAACCATTACGAAAGGGATAGAAAATAAAACAGAAGATACTATAATGCCACTATATAACTCCATGATACACCCACACCTTAAATACTGTGTGCGGTTCTGGTCACATCTAAAAAAGATATATTAGAATTGGAAAAGGTACAGAGAAGGGCAATCAAAATTATTAGAAATATGGAACAGTTTCCATATGAGGAGAGATTTAAAAGAAGGGGACTGTTCAGCTGAGAAGAGGCAACTAAGGTGGGAAATGATAGAGGTCTACAAAATCATTAATGAGCTGGAGAAATTTAATAAGGAAGTGTTATTTATCCCTTCACACAGCACAACAACTAGGGTATGAAATTAATAGGTGTCAGGTTTAAAACAAACAAAAGGAAGTACTTCTTCACACAATGCACAGGCAACCTGTAGAATTTATTGCCATGGGATGTTGTGAAGGCCAAAAGTACAACTAGGTTCAAAAAAGAATTAGACAAGTTCATGGAGGATAGGTCCATCAATAGCTATTAGCCAAGATGCTCCAGGTATCCCTCAATGTTCAACTGCTAGGAGGTGGGACTGGACTGGGGTACAGGGGATGGATCACTTAAAATTGGCCTGTTCGTTCCCTCTGAAGCATCCGGCACTGGCCACTGCAGATGACAGGACACTGGACTAGATGAACCATTGGTCGGACCCAGTATGGCCAGTCTTACCAATAGCGCCACTTTACAGATGAGCAATCTAAGAGGCCACCCATCACCCGCTCCAAGGAACTAATTCCTGTGGCAACTCACGTCCCAGCATGGTATCAGCAGAAGACCTGCACTGCCAGAGTTCAGATTTAGATAAATAACATCCCCCCCCCCCTTCTTTTCTTCGGACGAGGCTCTCCGTCTCTCCCGCCCCCCTGTAGAGCCCAGGGCAGACAGGGGCCACGGGGAAGGGTTTTCACGCTGAGCAATGCCCTGCAGCAACAACGCATACGGGGGGCAAGGCCTAGCTCTGAGACACAAGGATGTGGTGGTGCTGCCAGACTTATGGGTCCCATCCTAGGGGCTTCGATCAGGCCCTCGCCCCAACAGCTCGGGGCCTAGCTGAGCCTTCCAAGGGCCCATGGCCAGGCGCAGCCTCAACCCACTCGGCCCCACGGCAGCGCAGGACGAGCCCAGGCGAGTGGAAAGGAAGCAGTGCATTGTGGGACACTGGGGGATATGCTGGGCGCCGAGCGGGGCTCGGTGCACTGTGGGAAATTGAGGGACTGACTGCGCTCGCGCGCTCTCTCTCCCCGACTTGGAATCAGCCTCGGGACTAGGGTGGTCTTTCTAGCTCGCGGCGCTCTTTGACGTCCTACAATGACGCGTGTTCTTTTCGTTTACGACAGCCCGGGTGGACTTTTGTGCTTTACGGCAACACTTGTCTTCCCTCACCGAGCGGAAACGGAACAGCCCTGTCTGCTTTTACGACAGTTCGTCCGGGGGCGGGCGCGGCGTGATGACGTCTGTGACTGTGCGCGCGCCGCCCAAGCCCAGTCTTTCCGGCAGCCGGCAGCCCCCGGCCCGCGCGCATCTGCCTCCATCGAGACCCGCGGGCCCCCGCAGGTGAGGGGGGGGGGCGCGCGCGCGCGCGCGCGCGGGGCCCCGCGGCTCGGAGTCTGCCGGGCCCGGATCCGGCCTGGACACGGGATCCCCCGGCCTGGACACGGGATCCCCCGGCCCAGAGGCCGCCGCCCGCGGGGAGACCAGGCCTCGCCGGGCCTGCTGGGGCCTCGGCCCGCGCGGCGTCTGCCCTGGCTGGGACAGAGGCCCGGCCTCCCCGCTGGGCTGCTCGGCTGGACCCTGGCTGCCGGGCACGGCTCCCGCACACGCCGAGCCGGGCCCTGCCGCGCCGCCGAGCCGAGTGACCATGTGCGGAGCGGGGCTGCTGGCTCGCCGCTTCTCGCTAACCTGCGGGACTCGCTGCTGCAGGAATTACCCGTGGCCCAGCATGTAGGCCCCGATCCTCGAAGGTTTAGGTGGTTAGCTCCCGCTGATTTGCGTGAGTGTTAGGTGCCTAAATACTTTTGAGGAACTGGGTCTTAGTGACACAGGATTAGACATTTCTGTGAATAAGGGTAGCTGCTTCTTTGACATTAGCTAGGACAATAAAGAACTATAAGGACAGCAGATCCCCAAGCATAAAGGCATAAAGTGGTCTCCAGCTGTGGTCAGAAAGAAACATCCATCAGGGAAAATAATTGTGCTATTATGCACAGTAAAGAGAGATATTAAACATTTTTTTCTGGGGCTTTTTATATTGTCATTGGCAGAGGCAGGTTACTTGACTATTGATTTTTTTTTTATTTTATTTTTTTTTTGTCTAACAATTCAGTTGATAAGATTCTTACAAAGGAAAGTAATTATTACATTACATACGGACAATGCTGTCAGAGCTCCTGAGACTTTCACCTTTTCCTTGACCCCAGAAATTCTGGGCAATGACCCTGACCCTGGAAACTTTTCTGTGTGTGTGGCCTCAATAAAAATGGTGCTGCCTTCTCTTGTCTTTTGAATAGGCATCATTGCCCAGTCACTGTCAGATGAAGTTTCCCAGCAGCCTTATCTTCAGTCTTGTAGGGCTAAAATGTTCCTAACACTTGACCACCCCCATCCCCTTTTTTTTTTTTTAAAGGATTTTACAAGATGGCTAAATTCATGACGCCTGTGATCCAGGACAACCCCTCAGGTTGGGGTCCATGTGCTGTTCCTGAGCAGTTCAAAGATATGCCATATCAGCCCTTCAGCAAAGGAGATCGTCTGGGAAAGGTACCTGTGCTAATGCTACTAAATTAATCACTGGAGCAATCAGTTAATGCCCATGTATTCATCTGCGTGGCAATTCCTGTTAGCTGTTCTTGTCATATGGGCTGTCTGAGTCCTGTACTTTTCCCTACAGTGCCCCCACATGCACACTCACACATACCATTGGTGCTCCGCTACTTATAGCTTCCTTTTCCCATATTGCAGGTGCTGCAAGAAGTGGTATATGAACCATGACCTCTTGATAGTGTGTGTATGCAGAGCAGGGAGTTTGAAAGAATATTGATAGTTATAAGATGATTGTAAGGTAGGCTCTGGAACATAAAGCACTAATTTCTCTCAATGAGTGGCATCTGGATTAAGAGATTGTGGAGAGCGAGTTTAAAATGTTGGTTGACACACGCTCATCAACTTTTCCTCGTTTTTTTTATTAGGTTGCAGACTGGACAGGAGCCACTTATCAGGACAAAAGATACACAAGTAAGTGCTATTTTGGTGGCTGCTCTTGTCTGAGATACTTCACGTGAGGTTTCTTCTGTCATCATCGATGCTTCCTTCCCTCATCGCTGTCTTTAGTAGTGTCTATGAAACCTATGTCCTACAGATCTCCACCAAGTGAGAGAAGTTTCTTGAACTCAGAAGTGTGCCCTACCCTTGGAGAGAGACACCTGGGGCTGTCTCCATCCTTAGGGGTTTCTCCTGGCTTTGAGCTTCCTTGTGAAAAGGAACTTGTCTGGGAGGATGGGGGACCCTCCCACAATGGACTGCTCTAAGAGAAAAGCCCTACCTCTGATTTCAAGCTCGGGTGAGCCAACAGACAGGGTAGGCGTGCTAACGCTGAGCTCTTCTCATGAGGCATGGTTTACAAACCAGCAGTAAGCTAATTTGGGTCATTGTGTCCTCAGATAAGTACTCATCGCAGTTTGGTGGGGGAAGCCAGTATGCGTATTTTCATGAGGAGGATGAGACCAGCTTCCAGCTTGTGGACACAGCACGTACACAGAAGACGGCATACCAAAGGAATCGTATGAGATTTGCACAGGTATCTTGCACATTTCCTGAACCCTTTCTGAAACAGTGGAATTGCTGTAAAGGTATCATTTATAACCTGAACATCCCTTCCCTTCTCTTCCTCATTCTCAGAGGAACCTTCGGCGAGACAAGGACCGCCGGAACATGCTTCAGTTCAACATGCAGACCCTGCCTAAGAGCGCCAAACAGAAGGAGAGGTGAGGGCCCCAAACCTGAACTCTCTGCTGGTATTGGATCTCTGATCAGGTGTCTAGGTTTGCTAACTGGCTTCTGTCAATTGAGTTTTTGTAACAAAAACCCAAGACTTCCAAGACAGGTCTTTTGCTAGGCTCTGCTGTGGTTTGAAGTAATGGTTTCATGTGATGATTGTGGAACCAACAGGGTTTTCTAAGCCAAACTCAGGAAAATAAATTACTGTTGTAAAAGCAGCATGTGCACCTTCTAAGAGCTGTAGTGCAATCTTCAAAGGCTGGGTTGTCCAACTGCTGTTGCCATTTTCAAAGAGTCATTGAGAGCATACAGTGCCTCAGCCTGCTGTGGGGTCCAGTAGTTCAGCAGATGCTCTGAGTGGCTTGGGACTTGAGAGCCCAGTGGTTTCAGCAGTGACTTGTGAAGATGGGAGTGCTGGGGACACGCTGATGGAACTGTGTCTCATGAGGTTGTCACATTCCTCTATTTACAGAGACCGTCTACGTCTACAAAAGAAATTTCAGAAGCAGTTTGGAGTGAGGCAGAAATGGGACCAAAAATCACAGGTAAAGTAACTGATTTTTAACTGTGCTGTTTGATCAGTTCCTCTGGCTGCTCTTATTATACAGACTTCAGTGTACCCTGTTCCCTGTGGTAGCATTCCTCTAACACCCTCCTCCTGCTGCTGTGCTCACACGAATCCTGATGTGCTGTGTCTCTTCCTTTCTTTCTTTGTCCATATGCCCTTCCTCTGGCCACACAGCAGAAGCCTCGCGACTCCTCTGTTGAAGTTCGCAGTGACTGGGAGGTGAAGGAGGAGATGGATTTCCCTCGGCTGATGAAGATGCGCTATCTGGAGGTGTCAGAGCCACAGGACATGTGAGTTCAAGACAACTGAGGCCCCTGTGGGTATTTATTTTGACATAATCTGTGTGTGGAAAGGGATGGGTACTGGCTTGTGATCTAGTTTTATGAAGTTCCTTTTGGGGGAGGTGCACAAAGTCAGTAGAAATACTCTTGCCAATCACTGTGGCTCCCTGGCACTCTGAGATGGGGTTATTTGTGCTGGTGTCTCATGACTACTTACTCGTTATGTCTGCAGAGAGTGCTGTGGCGCCTTGGAATATTATGACAAAGCCTTTGACCGCATTACCACAAGGAATGAAAAGTCCTTGCGGAGCATCAAGCGCATCTTTCACACTGTCACCACTACTGATGACCCAGTCATTCGCAAGGTATTATTGTCCTTCCTGCCCATCAGCTCACAAGATACACTAGTATGTATATTACTGTGTGGTATTTTTTGGACCGTGCGGTTCCCTGTCTGTCCTAAGCCAAGGGGTCCAAGATGGTCCTGCTTCCTGGAGTGAGAAGAGATCAACAGAAATATCCCAGGACCCCGCTCTTTAGACAGTAGAAATTTGTGATCTCCATACCAAAGGGAATGGTATTGGCCAAGGCAGAACTGATTAACACATGGATAGATATCAGCCAAAGGAAAGCCCTATTGTGGATGGGCAGATAGGCAGACCTACAGGCAAGAAGGATGAAGGAGAAGAGAAATGTCAGGGTCACAGATCTGATTCCCAAGATTTCTGGTCTTGAGAGGAAAGGATAATTCTTAGTGTTGCTGAAGTCAGGGACAGAGGATGAAGAACTTATTCTCTTCCTTGCAGATGCAGATATCCCTTCTCTGTTATAAGTTCTGTCTTTTTTCCCCAACTTGTTGGGGCATTTTCAGGGCTGGATTTTCTGGGCAGCATTTGGCTGACCAACTTGTTGAATGAGTTCAGGTAGGATCAGTGGCATTTGACACGTTTGTGTCCAGATGTCATTGGTGTGCGTCAGAGTCTTGTATCAGCCCAGCCTCCAGAGTCTAGAAGAAGGGAATCAGCGTCTGGTTTGCTAAGGCTGCAGTTTACTTTTGGGTGGTGGGGAGAAGAATGTATGCTGTCTTCACTCACATTCTTCCCTCTGTCTGCAGCTGGCGAAGACCCAGGGAAATGTGTTTGCCACAGACGCCATCCTGGCCACACTGATGAGCTGTACTCGCTCTGTGTATTCCTGGGATATCATTGTCCAGAGAGTTGGATCCAAGCTCTTCTTTGACAAGAGGGACAATTCTGACTTCGGTGAGGAGGTTGCTAGGATCAAGGTTGGGCAAGGGAACAAATTACAGCTTTCTGCATTTAGTGTTCCTTGTCCCCTTTAAGTCAATATTACCTCTCAAGTGTCCACACTGTGTCTGAAACAACCCAACAGCTGCACTACTTGCATGTGCTTTGAACAGATTTGGTGCACAGTATGAGGCTTGAGTGCCCTTTTCAGAGGGGTAACTATCCTCCTGATGATCGTTTGAACTTGACTCTTTTCCCAGACCTGCTGACAGTGAGCGAAACTGCTAATGAACCACCACAGGACGAGGGCAACTCCTTTAATTCACCTCGCAACCTAGCCATGGAAGCAACCTACATCAACCACAACTTCTCCCAGCAATGTCTGAGAATGGTAAGAGGCAAGTGGGCTTAGCAAGGCCTGTCACGCAGACAGTACTGTGGAAGACTGAGTCTGCAGGTCTGGAACTTACTATTAATATCGGTGCTGGAGCAGCCTCTTATTAGAGCGACAGGCACCTCTATTTGCAGTGTTACTTTACATATAAATCATTCCAGTTCTGGATGTGTGGATTAACTTTGTGCAGGTGGGGGGGTTTGTAGAGAGAACACCCCTCTTCTTCTTCATGGAGCATTCCATAAAGAGGAAATCCCACCCCATCACTGAACCAGTCAGGATTGTGACAGCACTGAGGCAAATTAAAAGGCTCTGTGGAATGCTGGATGCTGATTGGCTGAGGGAAAGAGTCTTTAGTTCCAAGGGCAGATGGAAGGTGAGTGGCTGCTGGTGATGTGGACATATTGGAGAAAGTCCAGAGAAGAGCCACAAAAATGATTAATAGGTCACATTTTTCAGACCATAAGGAAAGATGGGGGGTGTGGAATGGATTTGTTTAGTCTGGAAAAGAGAGAACTGACAGGGGACAAAGTTTTCAAGTACATAACAGGTTGTTATAAAAAGGAAGGTGATAAATTGTTCTCCTTCACCACAGAAGACAGTACAAGAAGTAGTGGGCTTAAATTGCAGCAAGGAAGATTTAAGGTTAGACGTTAAGAATAACTTCCTGTCAGGGTAGTTAAGCACTGCAACAAATTACTTAAGGAGGTTGTGGAATCTCCGTCATTGGGGGTTTTTAAGAACAGGTTAGACAAACACCTGTCAGGGATAGTCTAATCTAGATAATACTTAGTACTGCCTCAGAGCAGGGGACTGGACTAGGTGACCTATTGAGGTCCCTTCTGGTCCTACATTTCTATGATTTTATTATTCATATCTATGATTGTGTTTCTGATTAGCTGCCTTAATTCTCTCAAGTTGTTGGGCTTCTCGTGATCTGTCCTGGCTTTCTCTGCAGGGGAAGGAAAAATACAAGTTTCCCAACCCAAACCCATTTGTGGAGGATGACATGGATAAGAACGAAGTGGCCTCTGTTGCGTACCGGTGTGTTGTTTGCTTCAAGCATGTGTATAGGTTTGGGGAGGGAGGTTCAGAAGGGGGTGGAGTGTGACTTCTATTAACAGCTTGCTAGTGGTAGTGTGACTAAAGCTTTATTTCCCAGGGGC
Source organism: Lepidochelys olivacea (assembly GCF_965140295.1). Taxonomy (NCBI): domain Eukaryota; kingdom Metazoa; phylum Chordata; order Testudines; family Cheloniidae; genus Lepidochelys; species Lepidochelys olivacea. The sequence goes on along the minus strand of NC_140411.1, from coordinate 258,318,613 downwards.
ATTGCCACACTGTGATGTGAGAGATTCTGGGACTTATGCTTCAGGGTGGTATCTCTCACCTTCATACTGGGTTTGAAAGGAGCGGGGTGAAATCCTCACTGTGGGCCGATAGGGGAGGAAGGGTCTGGCTTTTGTGACTGCTTAAGTGGATCCAGGAGTGGGGGTGGAAAATAACACAGCAGATTCTTTGCTTGCAGGTACCGAAGGTGGAAACTGGGAGATGACATAGACCTGATTGTCCGCTGTGAACACGACGGAGTGATGACAGGAGCTGGCGGAGAAGTATCATTCATCAACATCAAAACACTGAACGAATGGGATTCCAGGGTGAGGAAGAACCAGATACCAAACCTCTCTAGGTCCTCCATTGCTGTCTGATGTACCAGGTACAGCAGGCAAGACGTGAGACAAGCCTCTTGCGTCACCCCATGTGTCTGTTATGTCATTACATCCCATCAGAAAACAGTGACTGCGGAGGACCATCAGTGCCAGCTAAACTGACTCCGTGTCTCCCAAGTGCTGGGTAGTCTGTTTGAACCCTCTTCCAGGCTCCTGCATTTCATGTGATAGCCAGTCCGATGGAGCTCTCCCTTGACTTTTTTCCCCGGCCAGCACCCTGTATACTGGCCAGTACGTATCACTCCCTCCAGAATCAAGGAGTCCTTTTAAGCCTCCCATCTCTTCTCTGCATAGTATAATTGGGTAGCTCGCAGGTGATCCCTATATGTTCTCATCATAGTTGCAGAGATAATTACACCCATGGCTTGTTGACTGTCAGTTTGACCTCTCTTTTCAGCATTGCAATGGAGTGGACTGGCGTCAGAAGCTAGATTCTCAGAGAGGAGCTGTGATTGCCACCGAGCTGAAAAACAACAGTTACAAATTAGCCCGTTGGACGTGTTGTGCACTGCTGGCTGGATCGGAGTATCTTAAACTTGGGTGAGACCAATATAGGATTTGTCTGTCAAGTACCTTCTGAATGCTTTTGCTGTCGTGTGGTGGTATATATGTATGGGAGAGCTGGTTTTAGGAGCAGAATTCCCTCCCATTTTTATTCCGTTTGGCAAACCAAAACCTACTTTTGAATATATTTTAGCATTGGTGACTGGGGCAGAATGGGGTACAATGCAGACTGTTGTTTGAGGCAAGCTGCTTCCCCACAATGTCCTGCTGACTGACCACCTGTACATGTGACAGTGGAGTTCATTCTCCATGGCCCATTCAGTTCTTGGCTTGTCTGCTGAACATAGGACATAATTATAGTGGTTAATGTGGTGACCCGTTTAGATCTTGACTGAGACTCCTGGCACATCGTCGAGAGATGTATTGGCGGGGGATCTGTGACTTGAACCTGGCAACTTAAAAGTGAATGGCCCTATGTCCCATTACTGATCTCCTGAGCAATCCACTCCTGATATTAGCCTCTCCTTCTTCCAGTCCCCAAAGCACCTTAGCCAAGTGGCTTTTTCCTTGTTTATTTCAAAATGTTGGCACAGAGTTGATGCAGTTCTCTTAATTGGAACCCCCCTCTGCTGGCCAGCCGACCTAGTCAGTTGCACAACAGAAGCTTTGGGTGCTGGTTTGTACCATGTATATTTCTCTTTCATTGACATTTTAAATCAACTTTGTTGCTGCGACACACTTTCTCGAACACTTTTTTCATCTCTGGTGACTGGGTGTTTAAAATAAGATGCTTGATATTTCAAATCTAGCTTCTTTGCCATCTCTCTGGTTTCAGTCCACTTGATGTGATGTGCAGCTGCCTCAGACTAATTTGTTGTTTGAATCAGAACTCCCTGCTAAGGACTCTATTGTTAAATCTCTGTCTTTCCTGTTTGTGGGACCTGGGAATCATCTCCTTTATCACCTCTTTTGTTTTGGACGATGGAAGTGTAGTTCCTGCTCTCTTTGGCTTAGCAACCCTATCCGTTTTACTCTGGCCTGGTCTACATTACGGAGTTAGATTGACATAAGGCATCTTATGACCTAACTCTGTAAGCATCTACATTACAATGTAGCTCCCAGTGATGTAAATCCACCACTGTGTCAACTTAATAACTCTACCTCCGTGACAGGTGTAGTAGTTAGGGTGACATAGTGTCCATGCAGACACTGCGTTACTTACGTTGCCTCACCTGGGACTCACACCTGGAGCCCCCCTGCTGCCGGGGACTGACAGCCCAAGCTGTGAGCCTCGGCGGCAGGGGGGCTCCAAGCTGTGAGCCTGCGGGGCGGCGGGACTCCAGTCATCAGTGCCCCACACAGTTAAGTCAATGGAAGCACTCCTGATGAGGACACACACTGCTGACAGAAGGACTTTTGTGTTTTGTGAAACACTGCTTTAATTACTGCAGTGGCTGTACACTGACTTGACTTAATTTGGTAGTGTAGACAAGCCCTCAGTTACTGTCTGAGACACAGGATTGGCTCCCAAGAAGGGAGTCCTGTCCATTTTCCCCTTTGAAGTGGGGGGTGTTGATTCCTGCAGCTCAGCCCAGAAGTTAAAATCTAAGTGATCACCTCATTTTGGTGACTTCCCTATGAAGTCTGGGCTGGGGCATTGAATTTCCTGACCTTTTTTGCCTTTCCTCCCCAGGTACGTGTCCCGTTACCACGTAAAGGACTCTGCACGCCACGTGATCTTGGGCACACAGCAGTTCAAGCCGAATGAGTTTGCCAGCCAGATTAACCTGAGTATGGAGAACGCATGGGGCATCCTGCGCTGTGTCATTGATGTCTGCATGAAACTAGATGAGGGCAAATACCTCATCCTCAAAGACCCCAACAAGCAAGTGATCCGGGTTTACAGTCTCCCTGATGGCACCTTCAGCTCCGATGAGGAGGATGATGATGAAGAGGAGGAGGAGGAAGAGGAAGGTCTGTAGAATGCTCAGTGGCGCTGGTGCTCAGTGACTGAGGCCTGAGAGAAAGGGGGTAATGTAACTGGGGGATTAGATCTCAGAATTTCCAAGCTGCCTATCAAGGTGAGAGGTGGTGTGTGGAGAGTACGGTCACTGTGGATCTTTCGATCAGTGGTGAAAGCAGAGTAAACCTGTTAACTACTCCCAGAGACTGGAAGACTAATGAAATAAATACAAAGGAATCTAGAGAGATCTAAAAACATGAGAAAAGAGTTGCAACGAGTCTCACATGCGGGGAGGGGCGGGGATTAATTCATCTGAGAGGAAAACATATTCTGAAACCCTGAGTAGAAGGGGGAGTAACTTGGAAAGGAAAGCTCAGCTCAGTAATACTGTGACATTGGGGGGGGGGGGTGGTAGGGACTGATTTCAGCACAAATGGCAGGTGCTCAGTGCTACTGAGAATCAAGCCACTATCATGACATTTAGATAAAGAGGAGCAAATCCAAAGTGAGACATTAAAAATGAGCGGCTAGACCAATTAAGCTAATGAGTCCATTTCAAATGGATGACTGGAAAGTGAGTGTGGGTGCACTAGTCATGCAGACTGGGATACTTTCTACAATGAAGGAAAATCCTGGGGCAAGTGCTGGCTCGCCTCCCCACTACCTGAAACAATCCCTGATCCCTGGCATGTGCCCCTCATGTTCTATCTCCACTGTGGGAGGCAAGCCGACTTGAAGCTCATGTTCATGGGATGTTAAAAAGGTGTGAATGCTGTTTTAAGCTCTTCGTAGACTTGGGCAGATCTGTTGGACTTGGATCTGTTCACTATTTGAAGGTTTTCTGAACAGTCATAATACCTAAAGACTTTTTTTTAATTAAATTTTTTAAGATTCTCAAGTGAATCACGCAGCAACAAAAATAATTTGTAGCAATTTATGTGGTCGTGTTGTTTTGTTGTAGATGTGGCCCTAATGAACAGTCTTGTACTGGGTGAAAAGGGCAGGCAAGATTGCGCCATGAAGAGTAAAAGATATTTTGTTGTTGTTGTTGTGGCATTTTCTCAGGGGAGGGGGTGTCTGCTGCTTCACATTGTCCCACCACAACCTCTTTTCTCTCTTTCAGAGGAAGAGAGCTAAACCCTGTGGTCAGGGAGCAGGGGCTTCAGTGACCAAACGCTCGTCCCACCCCTGTGTTGTTGTGGGTGGAATCTTAGCTGAACCTTTGCACCGTGCTCATTTACAAGTTTAATTAACAGAATAAAGAGTTTTGTTCTGTTTAATGAGTTTGTTGTTCATTGTCTTATGGATAAATATACTGTACACCGAAACCTACCTTACAAATGTGGTGTGAAAAGAAACCCTGGGAGGAAAGCAGCTGTTGAAATGGCAGGTGAGCTGTTGTAATAAAGTATGCTACTTTACAAAAAGTTTACCACCTCCAACTATTTTGTATGTCTTCTCTGCCACCATTTTGTGCTAATGTTTTCCTGCTTCACCCAGTTGGGAAGAGGTAAGTATTCTTCTCTACTGCAGTAAAGGAAATAGAGGTTAAACAGTTTTTCCTCTTCTCCCGGGTACAATGAGTGGTGATATCAGAGACCTCAGTGCATCTGAAATATGTGTAATTATTGGTATCCCTTTCTGACTGACAGCACGCTGGTATAGAGCCACAATGAGTATTAGCTCCTCTGACAGCTTGTAGTTTGGAACATCAAAAAGTGCCCTAGGTTGGAGTTTCTCCCATGAAGGAATTCCCAATCAAGCTAATGTAGATGTCTCAGTTCTGCAGAGGGGGGTGGTACTAATAGTTTTGGCAGGCTGAACTGGTTGGATGAGGGTACTGCAGGGTTTTCTCTATCCCACCAAAAAGAACAGGAGGACTTGTGGCACCTTAGAGACTAACACATGTATCTGAGCATAAGCTTTTGTGAGCTACAGCTGTAGCTCACGAAAGCTTATGCTCAGATAAGTTTGTTAGTCTCTAAGGTGCCACAAGTCCTCCTTTTCTTTTTGCGAATACAGACTACCACGGCTGCTACTCTGAAATCTATCCCACCAGTTTCCCTGTGGCCTTATGTCTTATCTGGTGCAGGGGAAAGAACATGCTAATCTTCAGATTGTAAGTGTAGAAAATGAGGAGTGGTTTCAGAGTGGTAGCTGTGTTAGTCTGTATCAGCAAAAACAACTAGGAGTCCTTGTGGCACCTTAGAGACTAACAGATGTATTTATTTGAACTAAGACCTACTTCATCAGATGCCTGGAGTGAAAAATACAGTAAGCAGCATAAATATTACAGCACATGAAAAGATGGGAGTTGCCTTACCAAGTGTGGGGTCCGTGCTTATGAGGCCAATTCAATTAAGGTGGAACTGGCCTATTCTCAACAGTTGACAAGAAGAGGTGAATATCAAGAGAGGGGAAATTATTTTTGTAGTGCTAAGGAGGCCAGTGCAATCAAGGTGGACATCACCCATTTCCAAATGTTGACAAGAAGATGTATCAGCAGAGGGAAAATTACTTTTCGTAGTGATCCATCCACTCCCAGTCTTTATTCAGGCCTAATTTGATGGTGTCCAGTTTGTAGATTAATTCCAGTTCTGCAGTTTGTTTTTGAAGTTTTTTTTGTTGAAGAATTGCCACTTAAGTCCGTTATTGAGTGTCCAGGGAGATTGAAGTGCTCTCCTACTGGTTTTTGAATGTTACAATTCTTGACGTCTGATTTGTGTCCATTATTTTGCATAGAGGCTGTTCGTTTTGGCCAATGTACATGGCAGAGAGGCATTGCTAGCACATGATGACATATCACATTGGTAGATATTGCAGGTGAATAAGCCCCTGATGGTGTGGCTGCTGTGGTTAGGTCCATGATGAGGACAGGCTACTGTCAATAGGTTGCTACTCCCCTGCCTCCTAATGCACTGGTGTATTAGTGGAGGGAGGTACTAAATACCATTTCATTAGCACTTTTGATTCCAAAGTGCTTTTCAATTTAATATATAGCACTCATTTTGCCTGCCACAGAGGCCTAACTCTCTCTGCTATTCAATACTGCCACCCTTTTAATAATGCAATGTATTACCAGTCCTACCTTGATCAGTGTGGCTACAGCTATAGTGGAACCTCCTATGGCAAACTACTTCCCCTGAATTTGCTACCAGGTGTGTATACAGTATTTCCTTTGCTTTAGATCATATAGATGGAACGCTAGTCTGCTCTTCTCTCCCTGCACCAATCTCTTCCAGCAAGAATTACTTCTCAGAATCCTGCAAAGGGATTTCACACAGGCCTGGAATTCAGCTCCCTTCCAGATGCATCAGGCTGTGCCCCCTCTCCATGAGCCATCCTAGACTCCTCTTCTTCCTGGAAAGAAGCATTTGCCCCCTTAGTCTTATTGGGTGGGGGGCAGTGCTATGCAAAGGCCTGTACTATCAATTGTCCAAGGTATCAAAAGTCCAGCTCTCCCTGTTACATACAATTGTTTCCAAGTCAGCAAAAGTTGGACACAAATAGACTAGTACAACCTGGCTTGTTTACATTAAAAGAACTGCGATAAGGGGTCAAGTAGAGGTCATATGAGAATGAGCAAAGTCTAGAAATTAGAGAAAACATTTATAGTTTAATCACTGATGTGTTTTGATTGGTTAGTGGTAATGGGAGGAGGTTACCACTCTTTTGACATTGTTTATTTGGGATTCAGTAAATGAGAGCAAGCAGGGGGAATGCAAGTACTGGAAGGAGTAAGCTTTCTGACTGTAGATTCCATTGCCTCTTAGCTTCACCATCACATCATGGGGCTTTCTGGATCTTGAGGTACTTCCAAACTGGGCCAGAGAGTGGGACCTAGATAACATGACTTCCCCCACACACTTTGGTTAGAGCTAAATCCCAAACAACACCTTGAATGTGAGACACATGGGATCCTGATATCACCCCCACCCTCATATCATATTCCTTACCCACTTGATTTCTTCTCTTTCTCAGCCTTCTTCTGTCTAAAGAGAGTCTGGCTTAGGCAGTGGAGGCAATTCCATCTTTTGCAACACTGTTGCAACCCTATGACTAGAAAGGCAACTCAAAGCAATGCCTTAAAAGCCAGTCTCACCATTGTTGATGACACTGTGCTGTGCCTGTGTTTCTGCAGCAGTGAGGTTGCAAGTGAAAGTTGGCACCAGAGACAGAAGCTGCATTCCCTTATTTGTGCTGCTATTCTCCCCATTTGTGCTGTGGTCTTATTTTGTCTTAAAGGAAACAGGATCAGACTTCAGCAACAGCTCCAGCCCATCTCAACTCTTTTCCATTTCCCCAGAAAGGACACTTATTACCATGTCAAAAAAGCAAACAGGATGTTAGGAATCATTAAAAAGGGGATAGAGAATATCTTATTGCCCTTATATAAATGCATGGTACACCCACATCTTGAATATTGCTTACAGATGTGGTCTCCTCCTCTCAGAAAAGATATACTGGCATTAGAAAAGGTTCAGAGAAGGGCAACTAAAATGATTAGGGAACAGGTCCCATATGAGGAGAGATTAAAGAGGCTAGGACTTTTCAGCTTGGAAAAGAGGAGACTAAGGGGGATATGATAGAGGTATATAAAATCATGAGTGGTGTGGAGAAAGTGAATAAGGAAAAGTTATTTACTTGTTCTCAGAACAGAAGAACTAGGGGCCACCAGGTTTAAAACAAATAAAAGGAAGTTGTTCTACACACAGTGCACAGTCAACCTGTGGAACTCCTTGCCTGAGGAGGCTAGGACTATAACAGGGTTTAAAAGAGAACTAGATAAATTCATGGAGGTTAAGTCCATCAATGGCTATTAGCCAGGATGGGTAAGGAATGGTTCTAGCCTCTGTGTGTCAGAGGGTGGGGATGGATGGCAGGCAAGAGATCAGTTGATCATTACTTGTTAGGATCACTCCCACTGGGGCACCTGGCATTGGCCACTGTCGGCAGACAGGATACTGGGCTGGATGGACCTTTGGTCTGACCCAGTATGGCCGTTCTTATATCTAACACCAGCTAGAGGTAGGTTCACCCGTACAGTGGCATGTACAGTAGAGATACTGCACAGCCAGCTTGCAGAGATACAAAGAGCAGTGCAGACCGTGAAGCGCAGCTTAGGAGAGTAGAGTGCCCTGCACACCTGAACCCCAGGGTATATACCCTAAATGGCTCTCTGCACCCCCACGCTGTGCCTCCCAGGGCTTTAGTGCCTCCCCTGCCGGAGCCTTTCCCCGCCCGCGGTCGCTGCACTCCACAGCAACGAGCGTGGGCCCCGGAGCCTGCCGGTCTCTGCGGCCGGTAGCTGCAGTGGTGGTGCCGGGACGCCCCCGTGCGGGGGGGGGGGGGAGCCTGTCAGATGAGGGGGGTTCCCGTCACCACACTGGGTGGTGGCAGCGAAAGGCCCTGAGAACTGCAGCTGTTTTAGGGGAAAGGTCATGGGGGGCTGGCCCAGCCCTGTGACAGAAACCCAAGGTGTCAGTGCCCCAGGCAGGCGCCCACACGGGCACCTCCTGGCCCTGGGGCTCATCCCCCACCCCGGGCACCCTGGGCTCTGCCTGGCCTGGCTCAGCTCCCAGCCAGCGGGGGGAATTCATCTGGGCCTGTCCCTTTAAGACTCCTGCTGGGCAGCTTCACCCCCGACACGTGACACGGGGGCGACAGCCCGGCTGACAGGGAGCGCGTCTCCTACATCACGTGACTCGGCTCCGCCGGGCAGCTGAGTAGCGCCGATCCGATCTCAGTGCCCGCCTCTCCCTCGGGAGGAATAGCCGCTCTTGCAACTTCTCTCGTTGGTGGGGTATAGTCTATCCGCCGCAGGAGGACCGCAGCCGCCGGGGCTCTATAGTCCGAGTTTGGTGTTTACGGGGCAGCCGGACGGGACCTGCCTGGATCGATTGGCTACAGCCCGACGTGTTAGGTGCGTCAATACGTCACATGTGGCGCATCACAGGGACGCCGGTCACGCCTCTTTCCTTATTGGGTGGGAGTGGGGGAGGGTCAGTGGGGTCGCGCCCATTGGCCAGGGGTGAGGGTGGGGTCGGGTCACCTGTCCCCATTGAGGGAGCTTAGCGGAGCACTGGCACCCCATTGGCTGGGATGGAGTGGGGCAAGGGGGTGATTCACCCCACTGGCTGGAGGCTTCACATCCCTGTTCCCCATTGGCTGCGGTGGTGTGGGGCAGTGTGTCTGATACCCCCTTTTCCCTTTGAGTTGGGGGGAGTTCACTTAGGGTGTCCCTGTTCCCTATTTTGGGGGCTGTGACCCCCGGTCATGTGGGGCCTACCAAGATGGAGGAGTACCAGGGAGGAGAAAGGGTTTAGCGCCAGAGACTGGGCAAGGAGGTGGCGAGCTGTGGACTAGGCGCATCCATAGCAGCGCCTGGTGGGCCTGCAGTGCTGGCACCAAGGTGGATTCACCCCAAAGCTGAGCGCTGGAGTGACTTACCTGTAGCCCCACCGGGCTCTTGCAAGTATCTTGTGCCTGGATTTCGTTTTCAACAGAGCTGGCCTCGCTGTTCCCATGATGGCCCCACCTGCCGCCCAGTGTCCATGGGGCCTGCTCCTAACCTTTGCCTTCTACTTGGGCTCTTCCTGCACTGACAGTGCCTCTGCCCTTCCACACCACGACTATTGCATCATTGGTGCTGGCCCCTCAGGCTTGCAGATGGCCTATTTCCTCCAGCGTGCAGGCCGGGACTATGTGGTCTTTGAGCGTAGCCATGCACCTGGCAGCTTCTTTGCCCTTTATCCACGCCATCGCAAGCTCATCAGCATCAACAAACGACACACTGGCAAGTCCAACAGCGAGTTCAATCTTCGCCATGACTGGAACTCCCTTCTCAGCCATGACAGCCGACTGCTTTTCCAACACTACTCTCATGACTTCTTCCCTGAGGCTGACACCATGGTGCATTACCTTGAAGACTTTGCTTCCATGTTGGAGCTCCGGGTTCAGTACAACACTGCCATCATCCATGTGAGACTGGAGAGGGACTCACAGGCATGGAATGGCCATTACTTCATTCTTACAGACCATAACAGCCAGGACTACAGATGCAGGTAACCAGCAAAGTGGGCCTGGTCGGCTATGCAGCTTTCCACGAGCCTAGTACGTAGCTACCTGTTGGTTGTAGGTGACATGACATTATTTTTGAAAAAGTGCCACCTTCCTTGAGCAACATCACACTGCAGAAGTTTGAAGTGCTGACAGGTGTTATTTCTATTCCCGTGGTAAAGCAGTTTCAGTAAACAACCATTTGGGCATAAAGCCATGAACGTTTTGAGTCTGAGATGATTGTATTCTAAACCCTATTATATGTTTCCAGATGCTCTTTAGGAGCCCAGAACTGGACTAGCAGGTCAGGTCTGAGGTGCATTGTCTGAAGGATGGATTTGGGCAGAACTGGAATAATGGGTTGCTACCAGTTAGGAAGAGATGCTGTCATAGAGTTGTGTGGACAGCTCAGAACTGGAACAGCAGATAGTGTTGCCAGTCAGGATTACCCAATATTCCTTTCCAACTCTTAGATGTTGCCCTAACATTAAATAACAGTTGGAACAGATGGCCTGTGAGATGATTCTGCTTATCTTATTATCATCTTTTTTTTTTTAATTGAGATATTTTCTGTCCCATAATAAAATGACAGGGAGCACGCCATATACTGTATTGAAAGGCAACACATTTCAAATGTGTAGAAGGAAATACTTTTCATGCACCATATAGTTAACCTGTGAAACTCACTGGCATTAGTTTTTTAATACGAAAAGCTTAGGGAGAGTTGAAGAAGATTAGACACTTACGTATAGCATCTGCAATGGCCTTTGCTAGAATAAAATTACAAGGGTTATTGACCCTCCTGGTATGGAGAATAAGCAGACCACTAACTGAAGTAGGGAAGATGCTTCCACCCATGCTGTATAGTATTGAGCAGTAAAAATGCATTAAACAGCTGCTTCAGTATGGCAGGCTGCAGAATATTACACTGAACAAGGTAGCAGTAGTGTAATCCTGTACTACAGGAGGTGAGATGGCGGATGAGATCTTATGTGGCAATTCCTATATTCCCTAATGTTGACAGTGCTTTCTTATCATGTCTCTTTGCAGCCTATTGTTGGTAGCCACTGGAACATGGGTTCCCAATGTGGTAAACTTCCCTGGCTCGGAATATGTTGAGGGCTATGAATCTGTGTCCATCAACCCAGAGAACTTTGCTGGCCAGACTGTGTTGATCTTGGGTCGGGGGAACTCTGCCTTTGAGACCGCCGAGAACATTCTGGGCGTCACCAATTTCATACACATGGTGAGCCGCTCCCGCGTTCGCCTCTCTTGGGCCACCCACTATGTTGGAGATTTAAGGTATGAGGCTGCTTCTCCTTCATGGTTTTAATGTGAATTGAATATTAACCAAGTGAAATTGCCATTGTCTGGTGAGACTGGCCGTTAGGACTGGTACAGCAGACTAATAGCTTGGAGGATGAGTAAGGGGATATGGGCCCTTTCACCTGTAGGCCTATGTTTTAATCCAGCCCAGGTTTGCAGTTACTGAAAGTTGTCTATTTCATGGCTGTGAAATGAGTTGGTAGGGAGAGTCTCTGACAGTTCCTAATGGAAACAAATCATAAAATCTGTCATCATTACAATCACTAATTGGCCCCTTGCTTGCTACCTCAGACGGGAGGCCCAGGATTGACTGGACCACGGAAGGATAGTCCAGTGGTTAGGGCCCTAGCTCGGGAGACCCAGGTTCAATTTCTTTCTCTGCCACAGATGCCATGCGTGACCTTGAGCAAGTTTAGTCTGTGCCTCGCTTCCCCATCTGTAAAATGGGGATAATAGCACTGCCCTACTTCACAAGGGTGTTTGGACGATGAACACCTTAATGACCATGAAACACTCAGATACTCTGGGAATGGGGGTCATAGATAGAATGGAGACTGAGCTCTCCTTTTATTGCTGTGAGGTGTACTGGTGAGGCAGTCTGGAGGAAACGTGTACTGCCACTATCTACATTGTACCTGCTTGGGTGGTACATAAAGGATGTCTGTCTCCAGCACTGTCAGTCTGGCATGTCTCACCAGCACCAAATTCCCACAGACACAAAAGGCACCAATTGTGAGATAGGTATAGTGTGCTTTGGGACAGAATTGGAGGATGCGTAATAAACTTGTCATGTTTCCAGGAGCAGTTTTTGAACCCCAGATGCCTCCTCTTTCTTATATTCTCCCTGTTTCTCAGAGCGATTAACAATGGCCTTCTAGATACATACCAGCTGAAGTCTTTGGACGGGCTACTGGAGGGTGACTTGGAAGATCTGGCTATTGTCAAGGATAAGAAAGGGAAGCTGCACATCACTCTCAAATTCTATCTGGAGAACAGCAACAGCAGTGCAGGTGCAGAATCCATCACTCTCCCACAGGATGAGCTGGACAACTTTGCCACCCGGGCACCCTACGACCGTGTCATCCGCTGCCTGGGTTGGAAGTTTGACTTCTCCATTTACAACAGGTGAGGGTGAACCAGGGCCTGGAGGAGGCAGGAACAGAGAAAGTGGATTATGTATGTGGGTGTGTGAGAGCATGTACCACTGCCCTCTAACAGATGGGATGTCAGACCTGAGTGAGTGGAGGAGTTTGAATTTGTAAACCTGCTTCCTTGACTCCCTGGGGAGAGGCCTATGTCTCTGGAGCTGAAGGCCCTGAGTCCCTGATGTCCTGTGAGTATTGTCAGCTGGTGACTGCATCCATGGTGTACAGATACAGATCCATACAGTGAAGCTTTTTTCTAGTCTTCATCCTCAGCACATATCCTCATCACTCTCTGCCTTGGCTTATCTCATAATACAGACTGGAAATGATATCAGTAACTCTGCTTTCCTCTTAAACGGGTTGTTACTGTGTCAAGTGGCTCAGACCCAAATATGACCCCACCCAAAACCACCTTAAAATGGATACTCTTGGTTTCTAATAAAATTCCCTGTGTGCTCCTGGCTGGAGAAGGAACAAAACCTTCTGAGGGCAGTGGAAGCAGGAAGCAAGATCTTTCAAAATGACCAGAGCATAGCCTATGCCCCTCCAGACACGCTCAGCCACCTACCCTCAAATCTCCCCTTCCTGACTGGCTTAATCTGCTCTTTTGTGCACCCAGATCTCTTAGGCTGATGCCAGGGAAAGGGAATAAGAAGAAGTATCCTCTGATCAAACCCAGTTATGAGTCAAGAGGCACCCTGGGGCTCTTTGTTCTGGGCGCTGCTAGCCACTCTATCGACTTCAGGAAATCTGCTGGGGGCTTTATCCATGGATTCCGATATACAAGTGAGCGTTGGATGTACAGAATGGGCAAAAGTTGGGAAAGAAGGGCTGAGGTGGGACGGAACAATTCACTGGCTAGTAGTGGATTAGTGAATGTTACTAGATCACCTTCAGTCTTTAGTATATCACACAGTCCTCATTGTGAGAATGTGATATATCCAGTTTGTGATTGCATAGCAAGGTATGGGGTGAAGGACAGGCTGTGGAAAAGATTTTTGGCCCATATCTGTTATGTCATTTTTTGTTTTTTGTCTTTGTTTGTGAGTTTGTCTTCCTATCTCTTGCCTTCTACCTCTTATTTATATAACACAATACATAAGTTCTTGCCATCAGGTATATTGTCTTGTGACTGGTTGTGGGTGAGAGGTCTGTTTTATGGAGCAGAGTTTTGGGCAGAGGCCTTAATATTTTTTGAAAATTCTTATACTTGAGAGAGACTGCCACTCTTAATGAAATGATTCATTAAGAGAACTCCCCTACTTCCTAGCCGGTTAGGATCACCTCAGCTTTCTGAGGACTGTCCACTCAGGGTGTGAGTGACCCTAGGGAGAATTCTTAGTGCTGATTGGCTGAGGTGGAGATCACATGATTTGCTATAGTCTAGAATCTATCTTGTGTGTCATGATGTTGCTTGTATGTGTCTCCTTGTTGTGCGATTCAGTATCTTAAAAGTATGAGCTGTATTTTAAAGTGAGCCTTTTCTTTCTTGACTTGCTGTCTTAGCTCGTGCTGTCCATCACTTGTTGGAACATCGTCATCACGGAGTCCCCTGGCCAGCATCAGTCTACCCCATTACACAACTGACAAATTCCATCATCAAACGGGTGAATGAGGCGTCTGGACTCTACCAGATGTTCAGTGTCTTGGGTGACATCATTCTGCTGAGAGAGTGAGTGAGTAATTATTCCCTCTGATTAATCAATAAGTCCCTTCTCTTTGGGGGCTAAAACAAACCAAAACCTCCTGCTGAAGTCAAAACTGTATTCCTAGATTCCCCTTTGAATGTCCCTGGTGAAAAGCTTTCAATGAGATATGCTGTCTCAGTTTTGGATGGGGAGAAGCAGGGCTTAAATATTTCCCGGAGCCCCAGGGCTCGGGGCTCCAGCCCCATGGGGTACGCCAGGACTCTGCACCGGATGGCTTTGGCTGAATTTAAGCCCTGGGGAGAAGGGTCCCTTTGTCTGGAAATAATAGAGACTTGTAATAGGATACTGAGCTTTTTAAATCCCTACATCACTAGGTCTGGTCCAAATTGGATGGATAATGACTGAAAGTCATTACCATCTGATGACCGTTTATTGGCCTCAGCCTATGAGGATATATTGGGTGCTATGTATTTGCCTTAATCCCTTGTTGGCTGGTTAGATTGTTCCTTGTAGAAAGATCTCATGAATGTGGTTGTGGCTCCTAGAAATGCCACAGCATTTGAGTACCTGGAGGAGTATCCAGTCGGGATCCTGGCAGAGCTGGAATTGCACACAGGGAGAAAGGCCCACAACGGGCTCTTTGTTGTCATCATGGAGTATGGGAAGAATTTTTCTGGGGCTGACAAGGATGTCTTCTACTACAACCGAGCAGTGGGGGAGGCACAACATGCCTGGCAGTCTAACTTCCTGCATCCTGTTATTTATTACTACAAACGACTCCCCACAGGTAAGCTGACAAGCAGCCCTCCTCACCCTTGTATCCTGATTATCCCATATATACAAGATGGAAAGTTAAGGATGGTTCAGGACAATAGGGAATTTTGAGTCTATCCTAGACAACTTCCCCTGCTTCTTTGAAGTTGCTCCCCTGTGGTATGCTAGCCACTACTGTAGGTGCTAATGGTGTACTTGTAACCCACCCACCCCATCTATGTATATTCATTTGTTGTCTCTTGTCTGACCCTTGTAAGCCTCTTGGGTCAGGGATCGTCTGTTTGTACAGCACCTGGCACAGTGAAGTCCTGGTCTATGTCTAGGGCCCTTAGGCCCTACAGTAGTAAAAATAATAAGAATACAAAATAAAGAAATGGAAGAGGGAAGGGAAGTTTCTGTAGAACTCATCAGCGCTGCTCTTCAGTCATCCAGAAGACAGAAGTCACGTCAGATATGGCAACTTCCTGCAATATCTTTGGGAGACCAGTTGTATTAAGTGCATAAATGGTTTATGTATCATTGTGGGCCAAGTATTGTATACGCTCCATGGAAGGGTGTGATAGAGAAGGGCTACAACAGCTCCTCCAGGAAGTGAACACAGTAGAGGAGGATTTAGGGAAATCACTGATTATAACATTTCTAGAGAAGTAACACTTCCTGGGAAGGCTCACATAGTCTGGTTCAAATCCACTGACCAACAGACAAATAAAGGACTTTTGGATAAATAGCCCAAGCTTAAACCGATTCAGGGCCTTCATTCTGGTCTAAAGACTGATATGAACGGGTAACCACAGGAAAAACCCAGTTGTGGGGTTTGAAGAACTGACATCTACCAGAGTCCTGTGTTGGGAGTTCGGGGGTGACCTCTGGTAGGCTCTTAAGCATGTGTGTAGGTTCTTTTATTGTCTTTATGTGCTTTCTCTGTAATGCTTTTACCTTCAGAATAAATGTGATTGCTTGGAGGGAGCTGTGTAGTGACTTGTAACTGCTGGCAATACACTGGTAATAGCCCTCAGAGAGAAGGCAAAGTGCAGATGCTGGCTATTTGGGCAGACTGGCTTTCTGGAGATATTGCAGTGGAGATCAAGTTGCTGTGCAGCCTAAAAACCCCGGTCAGAACTGAGTGAGACTGCCCAGGAGAGGTGGGAGTTGGGAGACCGAAATCTTTAAGTGGGTGCCCTCGAGGGACCACAGAGAGGGAAATACAGGTGCGTTTACCCTGAAACTGTGACAAGTGGCTAGATGGTGGTTGAAACCTCAAGTTTGGTTCCAGAAAAGGGGTGTTGGGGAAACATTTCAACTGTCCAGAAGAATCCGGTATCCCATGGAAGCGATGTGCATGGTTTTCCTTTGTCTGGTGCCATGTGACTTCTGAGTTGTGTAAGTACTGCGGTGCCTAGTGTTGTTGCCAAAAGTCAACTGCTCTCCTGTGGTTTACCCATCTCTGAGACATCATATACTGACAGGAGAACCCCCAGCTCTGATGAAGGAAGCCAAGAGCAAGATTTAAAAGCAGCGTAACATCAAAGCAAATAAAAATGCACACAATGAATTTCCCTAGGAGGATCCAAAGATTAGAGTGTTGACATTTCACCTCCAGAGACTTAGCTTCAGATTCTGGCATGGGTCACAAGGGAAGTGAATTTGGTTAATAATAACATAAAGCCTAAGCACAGTTTGGCATGACTGGCTGGTTCAGAGGAATCAGAGCTAAAATAGTAATGGTGGGTGTCGTGTGTGTGTGTGTGTGTGTGCGCGCGCCCCCGCGTCCATCCGGGATTGGAAAAGCAGGGGATGCTGCAGGGCCAGGAGTGAGGGGCATTGACAGAGCTGAGAGTCAGTCCAGGACTGGAATAGCTGAGATTCATGCTGCAGATCAGAACGAGGTGCAGTGTTGCAAGTTAGGGGGCCAGGAGTGGAAGCTGGAATAGCTGTTGCAGTGTTAACATCCCATCTCCTTGAGCTCTTCGAATTCCATTTTGATTCTGGAAAAGGAGGACAAAAGCACATTTTCTCCTTTGTTAATATGATCTGTTCTGTCAACAGAGCGTGAGATGAGGCTCTGTCCTCCAGACTGGCCTCTCCCCCGCCCAGATGCTGTCCATCATATTGTGGAGGATTTCCTGACAGACTGGACTGCCCCAAATGCCCATATCCTCCCACTTAGACGCTTCCTGGAGAATTGTCTGGAAACTGACCTGCGCAGCTTCTTTGCAGGTAAGCTGGACGCTAGCTGGCAATGGGGGTTTGGAGACGCATCTGACTCAGATAGGACAGTAGCAGGCCAACAGTTTAGTTAACATGAAAGATCCCTCTGACTACTGGGCAGCTGGGAAATCTTACTACTAGTTGGATGCACTCCATGAAACAGGAAGAAGTGCTGGGTCATATCAGGAGCTCA
The DNA here is from genome assembly GCF_965140295.1 of Lepidochelys olivacea. Taxonomy (NCBI): domain Eukaryota; kingdom Metazoa; phylum Chordata; order Testudines; family Cheloniidae; genus Lepidochelys; species Lepidochelys olivacea. The sequence goes on along the minus strand of NC_140411.1, from coordinate 258,301,393 downwards.
CCCATTCCAAAATAGCCTATGATCTTAATTGCCCCAAGAAGCAGAGGGACAGCAGGGTGCCCCTTGGCAGGTCCTCTCTCCTGGGAGTGTATGCTAGGTCTTGATTCAATACCCCACAGGCTGCAGCTTCCCCACTCCTCCATCTGAAATGAGATTTGTGCTGACAAGCACCACAGCTGCTTTCAGTTGGAAACAGTAGGGACAGCTTGTGGAATGAGAGATGAGAACTCTGTGATACCAAAGCTGGAAAACTAGTCTCTCACCTCCTGGGTTGGGAAACCTATATATGAATTTCATGGGGCCATAGAGAGAAGCACCTCTGAGCTACCAAATTGAAGAACCAGGTTTCGACCTCAAATTCTGTTCCTCCGTCTCTGAATTTACAGATTCTGCGGGAGACAGTTAATTACTCTGGATTAATCAAGTCAGGGTGCTTGCTGGCGAAGTGCTGTCACTGTCCCTGACCTTTATTTTTTTGGTTCCGAATGATTGACTTGTTGGGAGACCCTGAATTATTAAGCATTTACGGAGCATCTCTACATAATCTTTTTTTGTTTTTATTTGTAGAGTCCTGTTTCCTGTTTGCTCTGACTCACCGGAAGCTGCCTCCCTTTTGTCAGCAGGGATACCTGCGAATGCAAGGGCTTGTGGGTAACAAAAGACTTAGGCACCATGCAGTGGAAGCCGGCCTACTGGAGGACCACACTGTTATGCACTCTACAGATGAACTGCTTGGTGGCCAGAGAGGTTCATGTGACCAGTTGCTGAAGGATCACATGATACCAGGTAGCCCCCTACATCATCTTGTGAATACCAAGGATGAATTTTAACCTTTCCCAATTCATACTGAAACCCATGGGGACTGTTGTGACAATACTGTAACACACATCTGCAGCAAGATTCCAACCTCTTTCATGTGACACTGGCTTCCTGCCCATCCCTCCAGCTGTCCACATATTGCCAAAGACCTGCTCAGATCTGTTGTGACTGATGGGCCTGATGTGCTGTGGAGGATAAGTTAGAAGCTGAGATTCAGTGAGGCGGAGGCTTCTCCTTTGTCCCTGCAGAGCCCACGGTGCTTGAAGACAGTGTTGTATTTATCTTATGGACCAATGTCTGGGGCAACTTTTGGGGACCAAAGATATGGGGAGAGAAAGAGAGAAGAGATGCATAGATGGCTTACCATGAAATATTTTCGGTTTTGATGTGACACAGTTACATGTCTTGAGGGCAGGTTGGAGACTGATCATTGGATGCTGTGTCCAGCACATTCTTGTGTATACTTGAAGATTTGTATGTCCACTGAATTCAGAAGCGATACCTTCAGAAGCAAAGTTTTTCGTGCCCTTTGATAGAGACAATGAGGTGCATGCCAGTATATTTAGTTTTAGTGCAGGGCAATATAATGTCACTGCATGGACACGGGTCCCAAAAGCCATCTCCCTCTCTAATGGTGAGCAGCTAGCCTAGGAAGCCTAGACCCAATGTGAACTGTCACTAAATTAGCCCTGCTACCCTATCCATTCCTTTACTTGGTGGAGTTGGTATTCTGTGCCAGCTGCTTCTATTTAGAAGGGATAGTCCCTGTATTTTTTAGCAAAATATCTGTCCTATTTGCTCTATGTCCTTCCAAAAAGCTTCCTGTGCATTTCACTCCAGTTAAAATGTGTATTCCTAGTTTTCTTCCCAGATGTTTCTATTTATAGCTTTCAGATGTTGTATGGTAAATTGTCTGCATTTTATTGCTCCTTCCCTAATAGGCACAGACCTCTCACTTCTTGGAAACCACTAATCAGAGCAAGGAGTTTGAGCTCAGTCTTCCTATGTCCCCATGATTTCTGTGAGGTAGAGGAGGGGCAGATGGGAATATGCTTCCTGCTCTCCCCATATCCATGAGAATACCTTACATTTGTGCTTCCTGGTAAGATGGGTGGAGGAGAGGGTGGACCTGAATATTCCCTCCCCGTCAGCTGATTCCTAAGTAGCCTTTCCCAGGGACCCCTTAAATTTTCTTTCGCTTCCTATAAAGACCCAGTTCCTATAGCTCTTTGCTGCTGGAGGCTGGGGAGCACTGAGATGAGTGAGGTATTGAAAGGAGTGTCACTCTTAACTGGGAACACTGGTGACAATGCTGCTGCTGTCAAAGGATCCTCTTAGTAGCTGCTACCGGGAGAAACAGGGTTGGCATCTCAGAAGGTGTAAATTGTTATTGCTCCACTCTCTCTCTTTAATGGAACTACATCCATTTTCACCGGATGTGAATCTGGCCCAGAGGGAGATGGTTGAACAGTCTGTACTCACCAAGCAGCCCACAAAACTCACCATGGGCTTCTTACATGTGGACTATCCAAGGGGGGTAGAATTAGGAGGGCCAGTAAGAATGCTAACGCGCCTGTCTGACCTAAAGGTTCAGTTTCATTGTCTATGAAATACTAAAGCCAAGAGCAGGCCCACTGTACGCACATGCATGCGTGCACACACACACAAAGCACGCTCTGTAGTATCCCCACTCAAGATCGTAAGACTATAAATTCCTAGTGTGTGGGTTGCCTTAGATTGCAGTTCTGCTCTGAAAAGTGACTTAAAATGGTATCATCTTCTCCACCTGTGCGCTCCCTGTTGTGTGTCTGAATCAGATCTGTTAACTTCAATGTCAGAAGGTTTTACTGTTTACTCCTGCTACCCATGCAGAGCCAGAACAGTTGAGAGAATGGGCATGATTCATTCTGACTCTCACGTAATCAATAACATTTGTTAAGTCCTAACTTCATCTTTGGTGGCACTTGAACCAATCCAAATCCATTGTCCCTCTGGGATCCCAGGCAGGAATGGTAGTCGGGAAAACCATTCTACTTGTAAAGCAGACAAGTTGGATCTGGACGTCACAAAGGAGCAAGAAACACAAACTTCCATAGTGCCATTTTTGTAATGACTTTTCATAGCAGAACTTCATTTTAATACCGATGCTCAATTTAATTTTATTGTATCTCCTGTTGAAGTGGATTACTGCCTGTTGTAATTGGTTGTATAGGTTTTGTATGGTTATATTCTTCCAGTGCAGTTTAAAGAAATATTTACACCACTCCCCCTGTTGGCTTTTTAACCCTTTGCTCAGAGGAGATAGGTATACGTGCAGGTATGGCCATAACCATGAGACTCAATAGGAGTTTTTCTACAAACGTCAGTGAGCTTTAGATCCGACCCATAAAGGGAGTAAAGGATTCAAAGTATGCAAAGGTAGACTGACTAGTGATCTGAGAAAAGCAATTAACAGCAAAACAAGCCACTCTTACATCCTACCCCCATATGCTTGCTATGGGGTTCTATCCTTTTTTAATCTAGTTCAACAGGTTTTGGACAAAAGGAGCTTGTCGGACAAATAAACTGTAAGGCTAATACTTATCTGACCAGTGCCATTTACCCTCCCCAATCACAGCACTGCCTTTGCTCTCACCCTCTGGGACACAGGAGCAACACACAGTCCTCACCCAGCACAGCCCAAATTTGGCCCACTCACAAACACTGTGCTCTAGAAAGGGGGTGTGTGTGAGTGAGTGACTGACCGCTGCTCTAGCTGAGACTAAAGAGGTGCCTTCAGTCTTCAAAGCTGTTGATCCAACAACACCTTTCATCTAAGCTCAGTGTTTTTAAAAAGCCTTTCCCCCACAATGCTGTGAAAGACATGTTGCTGGCACCCAGTGCCAGAGGCAAGCAACAGCAGGGGTTCATTGCCTGGTGTGTGTCACCCAATAAACACAATGGGGTGGAGAAGCAGAAAAGTTTATTTGGAGCTCTAAAGAAGGTACAGAGAGAAAAGAATCTCAAATCCTGCACACTGAGCAGGCAGAGTCACATACCTTTATACTCCTTATCTCTCTTGCATTACACATCAGCCACGTAAAACTGCTTTGCCTTATATGGGTTACAACAATACTTTTTCCGGCAACCTTTAACAAGCATTTTAGCAATTCAAAACAACAGCACAGTCTGCTTAGCCTTGCGATTAATGAGGCAAATAAGCGGTTATGGCCTTGTAGCTGATTCCTGCCATTATCCTAATTTGGTGCCAGCAAAACCTACAAAAAACAGCTATATCTGCAGCTGCAGCATTATTTTGGGAGTACACGGGCTTTCTCAGGCCAGCCAGGACTGAATTCTGTGAAGGGGGGTTGAGAAGGGCACCTCAGTCGCTAGAGCAAAGAGACTTCCTCGTCACTCATGGTCTTCCATCCCCTTGACTTAACTAGTGGCCATGCTCTGGGACCCCAACAGACAGTTCCCACCCCACCTGCCCTTTGACAGTTTTTAGATCTTTTAGTTTAACAAAGACCGAGAATAGATTGTGTTGTTTCCAAAGTAGTGGGATGTTGCTGTATTGCAACTAGCAGGGACTACGAGAGCTCACTGCACAAAACTGGGATGATTTTGCTTTGTTACTACCCCAGCTTGTACCCATTGTAAAGCAGTGGGCCACAAAAACACCTGAAAACAATATGGTAAGACCGTTCTTGCCATCTGTCAGGTGAATAAACAGGGATAGAATGAAGGTGCCACAATTAGCAAGATTTTATTTGTGGTAATGACTATCATTGGCTTGAAAATTTTTGCCTTTTTGTACCTTGTAGCAGAAATCACTGCCAGTAGCAACTTCAATGTACAGTGAGGTAGTAGGCTAAGGGTTGGCTTATCAGTCTGTTGGCACAAAGACAATAGGGGGGATGATAATCATCTGATATTCACATCATCCTAAATTGCTTTGGACCCAATCTGAAACACAGTGGCCATTCTGCACTTGTGATGCTGCACACCACTGTGGTGGGGTACTAGAGTCTGTACTGACTCATAAGGAAAAATGACACTTTTGGGTTGTCCACATCATTTAATGTGGGAGCGTGGGTGTTCTATGGAGGTTTTGTTTTTCTTAAATCTCCATCTCCTGAACTCAAGAGTCTGCATGAGAATTGCAACATACTTTTTAATCAGTGAAAGTCATAGTTGTGAAACAAAGCTGGAAAACAAGGCTCAGAACCCCAAAGGGAAATAAAAAGAATCCAATATATATTGAAAAACAAAATCACTTGTGATTGTTCAGCCACTTTCATTATTTTTAGGACCTGACTCATGATTTTGAAACACTTGAATTTGACCATAATGTATGTTTGTACATCTAGCACAAGGGGGTCCCAGTCCTGACTGATGCATCCAGGCCCACGTTTCTAGGTCTAAATCTTAAAGAAGGAGCAGGGTGAATTAAGCAACAGCAGCAATGGATCCGCTACTCCTCTTTCAGCTGTTTAGTCCAGTGACCAGGGGCCGCCTCTCAAAAGCCTTCTGGATTCGCTGACCCATGGCTCTGAGCTGGTTTGCAGTGGCCTCGCAGGGGCACGGTGTATGGTAGCCAGATGTCCCGATTTTAGCGGGGCAGTGCTGATAACTGGGGCTTTGTCTTATGCAGGCGTCTGTGTTACCCCTCCCCTCCCCTGCCTGATTTTCCACACTTGCTATCTGGTCACCCCAGCAAGGTGCAGGCCCACACCAGGGCACGCAGGGTCTGCGCTGTGACGCCGGGCAAGGGGCACCAGCTGCCCCCTTCGTGCAGGAGCCAGCCCGCGCGCGCCCTAGGCTCACGGGATGGGCTGGGGGGGAGGCACTGCCGAGCTCGGCCCTTCATGGGCGCAGCGGGTGGAGGACGGTAGAACGGTCATACTATTGAACACCCCTTCTCAGCAGCCAATCAGCACCCAGGAGCCCACCCTGTATTCTAAAGGTAGCCAACCAAAGCCTAGAACTACACTCAGGGGCCTGAAGGACATCTTCGCCAGCCAATCATGTTCCAGGACTAGAAAACAGCGGCCCGGAGTTGCTGTTCAAGGGCCAATCAGCGCGAAGCTGTGACAGATTGGCTTTCCTCAGCCAATCCATTGTTCAGGGTCGCCCTGCGCTCCTGGAGCGCCTCGGCCGCCCCAGCCAATCTGCTCCTCGGTAGCGTCTGCGTCACCTCCGCCGCCGAGAAGGTGAGTGGGGGACCCCGGGCCCAGCGCGCGGGGTGACTGCGCCGGAGGGGAGGGGGGAGTGAGTGAGGGAGGGGTACGGCAGGGCTGGCACGCTGGGGGGGGGAGCGCAGAGCAGGGGGAGCAGAGCACGGTGGCAGGGCTGGTACGGGGAGGTAGAGCTGGCATGGGGGCCGGGGAAGCGTAGGACATGGGGGCACAGGGGGAGGGGGAGCGCAGGACATGGGGGCACGGGGGGAGGGGGAGCGCAGGACATGGGGGGCAGGGCTAGCACGGGGGGGAGGGGGAGCGCAGGACATGGGGGCACGGGGGGGAGGGGGAGCGCAGGACATGGGGGGCAGGGCTGGCACGGGGGGGAGGGGGAGCGCAGGACATGGGGGCACGGGGGGGAGGGGGAGCGCAGGGCACGGGGGGCACGGGGGGGAGGGGGAGCGCAGGACATGGGGGGCACGGGGGGGAGGGGGAGCGCAGGACATGGGGGGCAGGGCTGGCACGGGGGGGAGGGGGAGCGCAGGACATGGGGGCACGGGGGGGAGGGGGAGCGCAGGACATGGGGGGGCAGGGGCTGTGATGGTAGGGGGTTGTGGATAAGAGGGAGGAGCACTGGGAGGCTGGCATGGCAGAGAGGGGGCGGCAGGGCATGGAGAAGGAGCACTTGTGGGGAGGGCTGGCATGATCGGGGGGGGGGGCATTGGCTGAGCTGTAGGAACCGGGAGGAAAGCAGCAGTGGAATTGCTGGGGCTGGAGAGCTGTTCAGAAGCATAATACCCAGAAATGCTGTTTTTCCGCTCTCCTTTCCGCCATGGCATGGGCTGATCCCAAATTCCTTTTCCCCTTCATTAAACAGATGGCCCAGAGGCTCGCGCTGAGGAGGTTTCTATCCATCTCCCCCAAAAAGCATTCTGTGCCGCCTGTGTCGATCCTCTCCAAGGTGTCAGCAGCACCATGCTACCCTAGATCACTTGTCCCTCTTACCCAGATCACTGTGCCTGCTTCCATTAGGACATTTTCTACCACACCTGTCTGCAGGGCCACCTTTAACATCCAGGATGGGTCTGACTTCCAGGACAGAGTTGTGAACAGCCAGAAGCCGGTGGTGGTAGATTTTCATGCACAGTGAGTATTGGGTGTGGAGCAGTGAGCCCCTCTGGAGTGTCCTTTCTCTCTCTCACTCTTACATCCTACAAGTAACACTCTTCACTATTTAGCCTCTGCTACTGTGCCTTTGGGCAAATTACTTGCCTTCTCTTTGCCTTGGTTTCTGCCTCTGTAAATAGGGATAAGAGTGCCTTCCTATCTTTTTGAAGTGCTTTGTGATCCATGTAGGGAGAGACCTGGCCTCATAACAGCACTACACTTAAGCATGTTTGCTGGCATAGATATACCGGCAAACCCTCCCAGTGGAGAGACAGCTTCTACCCACACGAAAGTACTTTTATTGGTATAATTCATACCTGTTCCTAGAACAGAATAAGCCATATCAGCAAAAGGTTTCTGTGTTCCCCTCATTTCCCTCGGCCCAACCCCCCCATTCCAGCAGCTCTCTATTCCCATTTCCCTATATGACAGACACTCTGTGTGGCCCCTTTTCTCCATGTCCCCCATTATCCCCTCCACTCATTCCAAAGCATTCCCCAGCCTCCCCCTCAGCAGGGGTTTTGTGTGTCCCCCATTACTCTCTCACCCATTCTCCCACCATTGCAGGAATTCTGTGTGCACCCTCATTACCCCATGCCCCCTATTCCCACCTTCCCTCCCAAACTAGCGGCTCTCTGTGTCTCCCTTTCTCCCTCCTCACATACCAGGGTCCCTCAGTCTCCCTCCCCAACCACCAAGGGTTCTGTGTGCCCCATTCTCCTCCCCCACCTACCAGGGTCCCCCATTCTCCTCCCCCACCATGCCAGAGGCTGTGTGCACAGTCCTGTTTCCTCCACTGTTATTTTTCTTTCTGGGAGAGAAGTCATTCAGGATGTCAATGTGTTTAATTCTATTGGGAGAATGAACAGAGATGAGACAGAGTATGTTATGCTGGAAGACATTAATGGCTACCATCAACCAGTTCTTTTGAGCTGTAGACAATTGCAGAAGTTGTTATGACTGGGTAAAGAGCTGGCAGGGCTTCAGGTGTCCCCCGCAATGCCCCTTCTGGTTTTCTGATTTATTTATTTCCCCCTCTCCGCCCCCCAAATCAATAGAGTTCTGGCTACTGATGCTTAGAACGTTCCCTGGAGTTTTGGAATTGATTGAATGCAGCATTCAGAAGCTGTTGCGTGACACAAAGAATTAAACTTTGTCTATGCTTAAAAGTTATATCAGCATAGCTGGATTGCTCATGGGAGTGGAAAAATCACACCCCTGACTGACACACCTAAGCCGATAAAACTCCAGTGTAAAGGCAGCTGAAGGAAGTTTTTCTGTTGACATAGCTATTGTCGTTCAGGGAGGTTGTGTTCCTACACCACCAGAAAATCTTCTCTCATGTAGGCTGCTTCTGCACTAGGGGACTGTGCTGGCATCGGTTTCGTAGTGCAGACATAAACACACTAAACTCAAGAGTATTTCTCTGTAAGGTTTTAGCAAGTTTGGTCAACAATACAGAATGCTACCAATACCTGTATACAAAACATAACGCTTATAGTATTTCACCAAGATGTTAACATAGATTGTGTCATTGTTATGGATCCATAGCATCTGTGCTATGCCCAGCTTTAAACAGTCCCTTGCATGCAGAGATGACCTATACCTGCTGATTGGGGTGGGGAGAGGAGAGGACACAGTTTAAATATTTGGCTGCCCCCAGAACAGCTTGAGTCATGGCACTCCACCAAGCAGGTCCCCCCCATAGCAGTGGCCCCTCCCTGCAGCTCCCAGCTGTTGCTCCTTCCTCTCCCCACAGAGCTCAGCTTACCGGCTCCCCCAGCAGCTGCTGGGCAGGGATGGGGTCCAGCCACCCCATGTGACAGAGCAGGGCTGGCAAACGCTGGTAGAAATATGGGGGGGGCACGTGACCCTGCATTGTTGTTGCCCCCCCACACACACACACACAGAGGAACCTTTTCAGTGTGCCAGATCCTGAAGGGTGCCCATTCTTCCTTAAAGGTAGGCCACACGGCTTCAGTGCCTCCAAAACTGAGCACCTGGGCTCTTGAGCTCTACTCAGCAAATCCAACTTAGATAACTCGTTATCAGAGACATTTCCTGTCTTCCAGAACCAGTGCACCTCAGCAATATTTGCAGTGACACCAGGCAGCCTTTTCCAAACAGAGTAGGTTTTATTAGTCAACTGTAACACAGCACTGGAAAGTCCTTAAGTTAACCTTTAAGTCTCTATGCTAAGACATAATTCATACTGGCCGAGCCAGTGCAATCAGCCAGCAAAGCGGCTGTGGAATCCGTTTCCACTCTCTCTCCATATTTTTGTCTCTTTGCCTGTCAATCCCATGTCTCTCCAAAGACCAGCTTGTATCTTAGCATCTTCTCCTCTCTTGGTCCATTGTCTTCCTCCTGCTGAATTCACATGTTGCGCCTGCTGGAGTTCCTGTGGATCATTGTCAATTGTTCAGTTGTTGGGATTACCATAGTCTTTCTGAATCCTTCACTGATATGGGTCAGTGTTGGCCAGTCCTTCAAGGACCCATTCATACTGCCCCAGGCAGTTAGGTGACCCAACACCTCATGTCTACTGCTCTACACCTATGGGGTGCCAATCCCTACTCAAGTAAGTCACTGTCATGTATATCATTCATAAGAATATTACAGAAGATTCCCACTTCATCACAGTAACAGAATGAACACGCATAACAACCCCGGTCTTAGTAAGCTTTTTATTTACTTAATATTATTTTGGCTTCCACCTTTTTCAGCCCACAGTCTGACAGCGACAAACACCAGAATCTATTTTATTGCTAAATTTTACTGCCCTACAGTTCAGCTCTCTCCCATTATGGCTCATGAGGTTCTCTTCTTACTGTGTCATAAGGATACTTGCTAGCATTAAATGTGCAGCACAAGCTCGTTATGTTTTCTTTATTGACATTTAGGCCCAAACAGACAACTAGAACAAATGGCTGCATGAAAGCTGTGTATTACAAGTGATCTGTGTCCTCCAAATTAATCTCCATGCAATTTTTAAATCATTCCAAATACTCCTCTTGTTACCTTCATGTTTTCTTTAGCAGCTACTAGTTCCCAGGTGACCAGAAGTAGTTGCTGAGAAGTTCATAGTCTCATCTATAATCAAATTATATAATGTCTGTCCCATTTTTTTGAATGCTGTTTACACTGAGAAAAGACTTTCACCAGTAGCAATGAGTTGGTATTGGCAAAGGCTTTTGCTAACATCAGCAGTTGGCATTGATAAAGATTTTGCCATTGACTAACAATGGAAATAGATCCAAGATGTTATCTGCTAAATTATAGTAGTAATAATTTTCTGTCTCATTTGTGTCTGGTGGCACCTAGTGTCCCCAAGCAACATAAAGGCCCCCTTTTTTGCTTGGTTCTATACAAACACAGAGCATAGAGTCTGGAAAACTCTCAATCTAAATGGACAAGAGCGACAGACTGAAATGGAAACTAATGATGACTGGGGCCGTGAGAAGGAGGATCAATTTGTATGTCCTCAGATAAAGAGACCAAAAGTTATTGGGGGTAGCATAGGGAGCAAAATCAGCTGTGGTTTCAATCTAAAGCATGATGTAAGGGTTTGGGACTTATTAGTCTTTTCTTTGTGAGGGTAGGAGGGATTGAGATCAGTGTAAGCTGGGCAGTATGACTCCAAGTGCAGTGAGAGGAAGAGCTCAGCACTTTGATTAGCACCAATAGCTTCTGTTCAAACTCTTGCTAATACCAGAGTTTGGGACAGGGAGTGTCTGTTGTTGTGGTTTTTTTCTTTTTTTTAAATAGAGACAACCTCTCAGTGACAGTGATTTTGCTGTGAAACAGAGCCCTTAGGTAAACACAGCAACCACTTTGGAGACTGAGGTGTTTCAAGAGTAATGGGCTAACACTGAATATTAGCCTCTTCCCATCTTCCCCTGATTTAATTATTTCTTATGGAAGCCTCTCTTTAAACTGTGTTGCAATCCAGGCTTGGTCTATGCTTAATAGTTTTGTTGGCATAGCTGTGTTGGTCAGGGGTATCAAAAACCCACACCCCTCAGTGGCATAGCTTTGCTGACAAAATCCCCAGTGTAGATGCAGCTATGTCAACAGAAGTGGGCTTGTGTTGGCTTAGCTGATGTCATTCAGGGAGGTGGTGTTCCTATACCAAGAGAAAAACTCCTTTTGTCAGGCCTGGTCTACACCTGAAACTTAGGTTGACCTAGCTACATCACTCAGGGCTGTGAAAACTGTCACCCCTGTGCAGCATAGTTAAGTCGACCTAGCTGTAGACACAGCTAGTTTGATGGAAGAATTTGTCCATCGACGTAGCTACTGCTTCTGAAAGATGGATTATCTACATTGACAGAAAACACCCTTCTGTCCATGTTGGAAGCATCTACGTTACAGCAGCAGCACTGTACCTGTGCTGTTGTAGTGTAGACATACCCTCAGAGTAGGCTGTGTCTACACTAAGGGGCTATGCCAACATAGGCTCCATAGCGAAGACAGTCTGAGAACCTGTGTTACTTTCTGACGGTGATTCTGAGTCTAACGATTGCAAAAGCGGTTGGTTAATGTTCACCCTTGGTGTTTAAATTGTGGTAATTTCCCATAGTGTAAAGGTCAGTGTAGGGAGGAGGGGTTAGGTGGTGATCAGGTTGCCTGTGAAATACCATGAATGGTGTGAATCAAACTATGGATGCCTAGCAGTTTCTTGTGTAATGCCTGCTCTTTTTCTTCCCTGTGAGGTGGTGTGGCCCCTGCAAGATCCTGGGCCCCAGGTTAGAGAAGATGGTGGCCAAGCAGCAGGGGAAGGTGCTGATGGCGAAAGTGGACATTGATGATCACACAGACCTGGCCATTGAATATGAGGTATGGGCCAGGAGCAGGAGGACGCTGTTCCAGCGGTGGCTAGGCGGGGGCATAAGGGTATCCTTATGTTAAGGAAAGGCTTGTCAGTTGGGCTGTCAATTAATCAGTTAACTCACGTGATTAACTCAAAAAAAAAATTAATCGTGATTTAAAAAATTAATCACAGTTTTAATTGCACTGTTAAACAATAGAATACCAGTTGAAATTTATTAAATATTTTGGATGTTTTTCTACATTTTCATATATATTGTAGTCTATTTCAGAGTAGCAGCCATGTTAGTCTATATTTGCAAAAAGAAAAGGAGTACTTGTGGCACCTTAGAGACTAACAAATTTATTTGAGCATGAAGTGAGCTGTAGCTCACGAAAGTTTATGCTCAAATAAATTTGTTAGTCTCTAAGGTGCCACAAGTTCTCCTTTTCTTATTGTAGTCTGTGTTGTAATTGAAATCAAAGTGTATATTATTTTTGATTACCAATATTTGCACTATAAAAATGATAAAAGAAATAGTATTTTTCAATTCATGTCATACAAGTACTGTAGTGCAATCTTTGTCTTGAAAGTGCAACTTACAAATGGAGATTGTTTTGATTTTTAATACAGTTATGTAACAAAAAAAAATCAATGTAAAACTTCAGAGCCTACAAGTCCACTCATTTCTACTTCTTGTTCAGCCAGTCGTTAAGACAGAACTTTTGTAGCCGACATTGCAAGGTATTTACATGCCAGATATGCTAAACATTCATTTTCCTCTTCATGCTTCAGCCACCATTCCAGAGGGTATGCATCCATGCTGATGACGCTCATTTAAAAAAAAAAAAAGCATTAATTAAATTTGTGACTGAACTCCTTGGGGGAGAATTGTATGTCCCCTGCTATGTTTTACCAGCATTCTACCATATATTTCATGTTCTAGCAGTCTTGGATGGTGACCCAGCACATGTTGTTCATTTTAAGAACACTTTCACTGCAGATTTGACAAAATACAAAGAAGGTACCAATGCAAGATTTCTAAAGATAGCTACAGCACTCGACCCAGGGTTTAAGAATCTGGAGTGCCTTCCAAATCTGAGAGGGATGAGGTGTGGAGCATGCTTTCAGAAATCTTAAAAGAGCAACACTCCGATGTGGAAACTACAGAACCCGAACCACCAAAAAAGAAAAACAACCTTCTGCTGGTGGCATCTGACTCAGATAATGAAAATGAGCATGCATTGGTCCACGGTGCTTTGGATTGTTATCGAGCAGAACCCGTCATCAGCATGGACACATGTCCCCTGGAATTGGTGATTGAAGCATTAAGGAACATATGAATCTTTAGCGCATCTGGCGCATAAATATCTTGTGACGCCAGCTACAACAATGCCATGACGATACCCGTTCTCACTTTCAGGTGACATTGTAAACAAGAAGCAGGCAGCATTATCTCCTGCAAATATAAACAAACTTGTTTGTCTGAGCAATTGCCTGAACAAAAAGTAGGACTGAGTGGACTTGCAGGCTCTAACATTTTACACTGTTTTATTTTTTAATGCAGTTGTTTGGTACATAATTCTACATTTGTAAGCTCAACTTCCATGATGAGATTGCACTACAGTACTTTTATAAGGAGAATTGATAAATACTATTTATTTTATTTTTCAGTGCAAATACTTGTAATCAAATAAATACAAAGTAAGCACTGTACACTTTGTATTCTGTTATAATTTAAATCAATATATTTGAAAATGTAGAAATCATCCAAAAAAATTTAAATAAATGGTATTCTATTATTGTTTAACGGTAAAAAGAAAAGGAGTACTTGTGGCACCTTAGAGACTAACCAATTTATTAGAGCATAAGCTTTCGTGAGCTACAGCTCACTTCATCAGATGCATATCGTGGAAACTGCAGCAGACTTTATATATACACAGAGAATATGAAACAATACCTCCTCCCACCCCACTGTCCTGCTGGTAATAGCTTATCTAAAGTGATCATCAGGTGGGCCATTTCCAGCACAAATCCAGGTTTTCTCACCCTCCACCCCCCCACACAAATTCACTCTCCTGCTGGTGATAGCCCATCCAAAGTGACAACTCTTTACACAATGTGCATGACAATCAAGTTGGGCTATTTCCTGCACAAATCCAGGTTTTCTCACATCCCCCCCCACCCCCATACACACACAAACTCACTCTCCTGCTGGTAATAGCTCATCCAAACTGACCACTCTTCAAGTTTAAATCCAAGTTAAACCAGAACATCGGGGGGGGGGGTAGGAAAAAACAAGAGGAAATAGGCTACCTTGCATAATGACTTAGCCACTCCCAGTCTCTATTTAAGCCTAAATTAATAGTATCCAATTTGCAAATGAATTCCAATTCAGCAGTTTCTCGCTGGAGTCTGGATTTGAAGTTTTTTTGTTTTAAGATAGCGACCTTCATGTCTGTGATTGCGTGACCAGAGAGACTGAAGTGTTCTCCGACTGGTTTATGAATGTTATAATTCTTGACATCTGATTTGTGTCCATTTATTCTTTTACGTAGAGACTGTCCAGTTTGACCAATGTACATGGCAGAGGGGCATTGCTGGCACATGATGGCATATATCACATTGGTGGATGTGCAGGTGAACGAGCCTCTGATAGTGTGGCTGATGTTATTAGGCCCTGTGATGGTGTCCCCTGAATAGATATGTGGGCACAATTGGCAACGGGCTTTGTTGCAAGGATAAGTTCCTGGGTTAGTGGTTCTGTTGTGTGGTATGTGGTTGTTGGTGAGTATTTGCTTCAGGTTGCGGGGCTGTCTGTAGGCAAGGACTGGCCTGTCTCCCAAGATTTGTGAGAGTGTTGGGTCATCCTTTAGGATAGGTTGTAGATCCTTAATAATGCATTGGAGGGGTTTTAGTTGGGGGCTGAAGGTGACGGCTAGTGGCGTTCTGTTATTTTCTTTGTTAGGTCTGTCCTGTAGTAGGTAACTTCTGGGAACTCTTCTGGCTCTATCAATCTGTTTCTTTACTTCTACAGGTGGGTATTGTAGTTGTAAGAAAGCTTGGCGTGAAATGTTGTAAAGGCATGAAAAGTTGTAAGAAATGTTGGCATACTGTGATACCTTCAGATCAGCGGCACTGCTATGGGTACCCGCATGGCCCCACAGTATGCCAACATTTTTATGGCTGATTTAGAACAACGCTTCCTCAGCTCTCGTCCCCTAAAGCCCCTACTCGCGCTATATTGATGACATCTTCATCATCTGGACCCATGGAAAAGAAGCCCTTGAGGAATTCCACCATGATTTCAACAATTTCCATCCCACCACCAACCTCAGCCTGGTCCAGTCCACACAAGAGATCCACTTCCTGGACACTACAGTGCTAATAAACAATGGTCACATAAACACCACCCTATACCGGAAACCTACTGACCGCTATTCCTACCTGCATGCCTCCAGCTTTCACCCTGACCACACCACACGATCCATCGTCTACAGCCAAGCTCTGCGATACAACCGCATTTGCTCCAACCCCTCAGACAGAGACAAACACCTACAAGATCTCTGTCAAGCTTTCTTACAACTACAATACCCACCTGCAGAAGTAAAGAAACAGATTGATAGAGCCAGAAGAGTTCCCAGAAGTTACCTACTACAGGACAGACCTAACAAAGAAAATAACAGAACGCCACTAGCTGTCACCTTCAGCCCCCAACTAAAACCCCTCCAATGCATTATTAAGGATCTACAACCTATCCTAAAGGATGACCCAACACTCTCACAAATCTTGGGAGACAGACCAGTCCTTGCCTACAGACAGCCCCGCAACCTGAAGCAAATACTCACCAACAACCACATACCACACAACAGAACCACTAACCCAGGAACTTATCCTTGCAACAAAGCCCGTTGCCAATTGTGCCCACATATCTATTCAGGGGACACCATCACAGGGCCTAATAACATCAGCCACACTATCAGAGGCTCGTTCACCTGCACATCCACCAATGTGATATGTGCCAGCAATGCCCCTCTGCCATGTACATTGGTCAAACTGGACAGTCTCTACGTAAAAGAATAAATGGACACAAATCAGATGTCAAGAATTATAACATTCATAAACCAGTCGGAGAACACTTCAGTCTCTCTGGTCACGCAATCACAGACATGAAGGTCGCTATCTTAAAACAAAAAAACTTCAAATCCAGACTCCAGCGAGAAACTGCTGAATTGGAATTCATTTGCAAATTGGATACTATTAATTTAGGCTTAAATAGAGACTGGGAGTGGCTAAGTCATTATGCAAGGTAGCCTGTTTCCTCTTGTTTTTTCCTACCCCCCCCCCCCCCACAGATGTTCTGGTTTAACTTGGATTTAAACTTGAAGAGTGGTCAGTTTGGATGAGCTATTACCAGCAGGAGAGTGAGTTTGTGTGTGTATGGGGGTGGGGGGGATGTGAGAAAACCTGGATTTGTGCAGGAAATAGCCCAACTTGATTGTCATGCACATTGTGTAAAGAGTTGTCACTTTGGATGGGCTATCACCAGCAGGAGAGTGAATTTGTGTGGGAGGTGGAGGGTGAGAAAACCTGGATTTGTGCTGGAAATGGCCCACCTGATGATCACTTTAGATAAGCTATTACCAGCAGGACAGTGGGGTGGGAGGAGGTATTGTTTCATATTCTCTGTGTATATGTAAAGTCTGCTGCAGTTTCCACGATATGCATCTGATGAAGTGAGCTGTAGCTCACGAAAGCTTATGCTCAAATAAATTGGTTAGTCTCTAAGGTGCCACAAGTACTCCTTTTCTTTTTGCGAATACAGACTAACACGGCTGTTACTCTGAAACCCATTGTTTAACAGTGTGATTAATCGCAATTAATTTTTTTAATCGCTTGACAGCCCTACTTGTCAGTGCAGCTGCATGTTGGGGTAGGAGGTATGTGTTTGCTTAGGGACTCCTGTTTTATGTGTGTCAGTAGATACACACCCCAAGCCTTCAGTCATCTCTATTTGTAGCTCTCAGGCTCTTCTTGAATATTGCTGGTGTTTGTATTGGGATAGTGCCTAAAGCCTCCAAGCCCCATGGTGCAAAGCACTGTACAGATGTATAACACAAGGACAGGCAGCGACGCGGAGAGCTTGCAGGTCACTCCAAATGCAAGGCAGCCGATGGAACGATGGGCCTAACATTTAGCCCAGTGTGCTCTTAAACACCCGTGTCATGTGATCAACACCATTTGCCCTAAAGATGCAGAGTGGGCTGAATCCCTTCCCAGCCCCGCTCATTCACTGGCTCTCCCTCCCAAGCCATAAAAGGATTCCATAGGTGTTAATGTCTCATCCTCAAGCTATATCATACGGCTTTGTTTTTTTGGGGAGGGAAAGGGAATGTATGTGGCGGGAGGAATAAACTCATCCATTTTCTGGCAGGTTGGGTCCTCAGCACTTAGGTTAACCCATCTTTCCACTGCTATGCATGTGAACTCTCTGTCCTCCGCACTGCCACCGGGTGCTTTGGGAGGAAATAACTGAACACAGAGAAGGATTCGGCCTTTTTATTAAAAAAAAAAAAAAAGCTCATTTGAGAAACTGAAAAATCCCCCAGTTCGGCCCTAGGGACCTGGTGTCTCCCCTTCCCAGTACCTAGTGGACAAAGAACACTGCTGCTGTAGTCTACAATAAGACCCTGCAGCAAAAAAGGGTTAATATTCACTCTCCCATTGGAGAGGAGAGCTGTGCTCCTTCCCTTTAGGGATTAAAACCTCACATCTTTGAGCCAGGGCTGAAGCTAGGACAAGGAGCTCAAAAAAAAACCTGCCAGCCAGCTGTCAACCAGCCTCTGGGGAATGTCATCTCTCCAAGAGTGGGGGGTGGGGTGTCACATGCTGTTACTCCCAGGTTGCAGTGGGTAAGCCTTTGGGGCAAAGTGGAGCCAGTCTCTTCCCTCCCTCTCCCTTTAAAGTGACAGAACTCTCCAGCAGGCGTTGAGGGTCGGCACAGTTTGCATCCTCTGTTAAGGTCGGTGGTGGGGGCTTTGCTCTGTGACAGTGCCCGGACATACATGCCCAGACCAAAGTTGAGGAATGTTGTCATTAAGCATGGAGGATGTGTTTGAGGGTGCTAATGAGGACACACTGGGAGAGGTTGCGATTTTTTTAAACAGTGAAGTATTTGAAGCCAAGAGATGTACACCAGGCACTGGGTAAGGATTGTGCTGTCCACAGATAAGAGATTAGGGATCAAATAGCTTAATCATTATTGTTCCAAGCCTTGCTATAGGTAACTGGTAGCACTTCTGCTCCAATTATACCAGAGCAGTCCCAGACAACTGGAAAACCAGCTGGAGGGGTTGGCCAGAGTGGCTCCATGCTGTTCTAAGTCTGCACAAAAGAAGAGGACGCTATGGTGTTCAGGGTAGGGGGTCGGAAATCGACCTACACTGGGGCAGGAAATCTGAAGTACCCTGCTAGCAGCATCCTCTTCTAGGAACACGAACTGAGGGCTCTTCCACCTGGGATCCAGGACTCTCAAATTGTTCTCTGCTTGTGTCCTGGGATTTTCAAGGCCCTTTTCTCACCCCCACAATTCCCCTGCTAGCTGCCAGAAAACCAGCTTCCTCCCACGTTTCTCCCTCCCCTTCACATGCAGACCCTGGCCGGCTGCCCAGCCTGAGATTGCACAACGTCCTCTCTGCAGTGGATTCTTTGGGGGCTGCGGATGGAGAGAGACCCCCTCAGAGAGCTTTGGAATGCCTGAGCATTCCTTCACATGGGTCCCTGCCTGCCCTTGGCTCCAGGCTATCCCAGCAGAGCACACGTCCCAGAGGCATTTCCTACCGCTAGAAACCTTGCAGATCCAGTTCTGCCCAAGACAATAATCTGTTCTCCTGAGATTCTCAGTCCCTTCTCATCCAACACCCACTTTTCAGGAGGTCTCAGAACACAGCTTTTCCACCCCACTGTCGCTTCCCTTCTTAACCACAAGGGCAAAGAGAGGGGAGTACTTTGGCTTTGATCTGCTCTGTGTGGGATTCTCTCTCACTTTCAGTTGCACTGGCTTGTTGCCAGGATGCATTTTAATCCTAGCTGGGAAAGCTCAGCCCCTTCTCCCACACTGCTGCTGGTCAATGCATAGACTGGCTGGTGTGGTAGTTTTGGAAAGCTAGCAGGGGGACTCCTTTGGCTGGAGACATTGCTGCAGTAGTAGCTTGTTCCTGTCCAGAGTTCCCTACATTGTTCCTAAACTTACTGGTGAAATCCTCACTTCTTCTCTGGTCTCTCTATGCTGCGTAAAAGTGCTGGAGTGGTGTAAAGGAGGCCTAACAGCCCTGGTTCTGTTTGGGGGAGATTTTCCCTGGTGCAGGCAGTACAGAACCCGAGGACTTGCGGACCAGCCCTGGTATAGGGGCTGCCCATAAGACATCCTGGGATGCTGTTGTAAGTTAGATGGTCCCATGAGACTTTTTAAGCTATGCTGGGAGCCGCTCGGCCCCCCTGGAGCAGTTCAGCATCTGGAAGCACAGAGTAGCTGAAAGCCACTCTAGCTGTCCCCTCCCTCTGCGCTGCTTCCTCTCCCCCTTCCTCACCCCCCAAAAAAAGGCTGTGAGTTCTGGGCCGTGTCCCTTAGAGACCACGCACACAGCAGCTGGGCGGAGATGCTCAGCTCGAGGAGATGAAAATGCGCTAGCTCTGCTCAAGCTAGCATGCTAAGAATAGCCGCGTGACCGTGGCGGCTCTGGCTAGCCACCCAGGTACAATCCCATCTGAGCCCCTGGGTACGTATTCGCTCCACCTCCCGGCTGCCATGTAGACATACCCTTAGAGGCACAGCCCAGCACTAGCATATCTAGTGTGGAGACCAGTGCTCCTGCTGCCACCCCAAGGAAGGGTCAGGGACGAGAAACGCTTAGCTCCGTGCGCGTTGCCAGTTCTGTACGTAGGCTGATATTTTGAGTGTGGTTCAGGGTGCATGGGAGGAGAGGGAGGGCTCAGCCACAGGTGCACGTGAGGTTCATGCTGGCCCACGCACAAAGGCTTGTAACTCAGCATTAAGTTAACTGCTCCTCTTCAGCTCTGGAGGCTGCCGCTGTTCCTCGCTTGGACTAGCGCTTGCTTTGATCGTGTGACCTTTAAAGCGGCTGGTTAGTTAACCAAACTCGTCTATAAAATAGCCTCACGTGTAACTCCACTTGCTGTTTAATCTACATTAGGGGCATGAAGAAGGATCCCTGAAAAGTAACAACTACGTTGCCCCGGGAGGGCATAATGAAGGCAAGCTCAGTGCTCCCCCGTTATATCCTTTCTTCCTGAAAAAGAAAAAAATTCATACACCGGCACATCAGCCACACCATGTGTACGGTGAGCAGCTTTCCAGGGCTACAGTGCACTTCTACAACTAGTCACTAGGGGGTGCTAAAGAACACAGATTAAGCAGGCATTGGGCAAGTGGCGGTAGGAGCCTCAGTGCCTGAATTATCTAAAACTGGTCTGTACAAAGCCCTGGAGGATATACACAGGGAACTGTTCTGGATGGGTGTGGGGGAGGGACAGGGTGAACAAAACCTCTTTTATGTCAAACTGCTGGTGAGAGAAGAGCCAGATCTCAGAGGGATTTCCTGTGGGGAGGATTTGTGTGGGTGGCAGATCCCTGATGGCAGCAAGAGACAGTGCAGCTGGGAATGTACTTGCTGAGTGGATGCATTCCCAGGATGGATAGCCTACAAGATAAGGATGGGACACATTCCAGGAGATAAGTGCTCTACAGCTAAGGGCCATGAAGTAGCAGGAGGTATGTGGCTGGCTGTTCTGAAATGCTACCAAATTCTTTCCCTTGCCATTCCATGCTGGTCTGAGCCTAGTTACGCCTTCCCCAAAAGAGGGCCGCAAGGTTTCTCATCCCCCTGACTGAGTCCCTGTGGATTTTGCTTTGATCCTGAGTGCCATCCTTTGCACAGTTACTTCCTTAGTTTTGAACAAAGCTTGTGGGGGATCATCTGAGGGAGTAACACCCAAAGCCACTACGTGGCTGCCAGCTCAGTTTGAGCGCTTTTCTTCCCCTACCTAATCAGCAAGGCTGAGCAAGTGGTGGTCTCTGACCACGCTATCAGTGAAGCCATGAGCTGTGAGAGCAGGGAGAAGGAAAGAGATGGATTGTGGGGGGGGAGAGGGACACAGTCTAGAGCTAACACAAGAATACTTCTCCAAGGGTGGAGGGGGAGGACAAGGAATCCTCTCCTACCTGCGGAAAGGTGCAGTTCCACTCTGGTCCACGTTGAATTGTAGGGAACAACTACCCAGTGTAAAATATACTTTATAGGGCACTTTAAAAGATTTCTAAACCATTGGGTTTGCTCCCTCCTGCACTGCCTTGTGATGAGATAAAAGGGGTGGTGGGAGGAGAGGTTACTATTTTTATTGGGGGGGAAATAGGTATTTTGTCTGCATTTTTAATCTTGAGTCTTGTCTAAACTACAAAAGCTGCATGGATTGATTTTAGTTAAATCAGTGCATACATAAGGCTCAAAAACATGAGCAGCATCGATGCCTTCCATGGTTTTGCTGGAGGATGTCTTGGACAATGTTCGTTGTTAGCTCTTGCACCTTAATTAAATCGCTGAGCATGTTCTCCAGCTGCCCTATGATTGTCTAGACCAGGGGTTCTCACCCTTTTTCTTTCTGAGGCCCCTGCAACATGCTATAAAAACTCCATAGCCCACCTGTGCCACAACACCTGCTTTCTACATATAAAAGCTAGGGCTGGCATTAGGGAGTAGCCATCAGGGCTGTTGCCCAGGGCCCCAGACCATGGGGTGCCCCACAAAGCTAAGCTGCACATCAGGGCTTAGGCTTTCTGCCCTGGACCCCAGCAAATCTAACATTGGTTCTGCTTGGTGGACCCCTGAAACTTGTTCGCAGCCCCCCCAGGTGGCTCCAGACCCCAGATTGAAAACCACTGTTCTAGACTAGAGAGGCCCTGAATTTCTAATGTCAAAAGCAAGCAGGAAAAATAAAACCCCGAAAACTTTTCAGTCCTTTATGAATTATACAGAAAGGCCCAAGCCTTTTGTGTGTGTGTGTGCTTTGCAGGTCATCCTTCAAAGCCATTGTGCAGCTGGGCTCTTCCCAGCATAGCTTATTGTGTGTCTGTTTGTGCCCTCTCTGCCTTCCAGGTCTCAGCTGTGCCAACTGTACTGGCTATGAAGAACGGAGACGTAGTGGATAAGTTTGTGGGGATAAAGGATGAGGATCAGCTGGAGGCCTTCCTTAAGAAACTCATTGGAGCCTGAACAAGAGAAACCTGCACCCAGGACTCTGGATTTGGTCATGTTGCACGTTCTCTTGCCAGGGGAGGCGTGAAGCAAAACTGAACTGCCTTGTAGAATCTGTGCCCTTTTTTGTGTGTAGGTGTGGCCCACCTTCTCCTCTGGAACAGCAGTAGTCCTGAGCAATTCTGAGGGATGGTGAGAAGTAAGGCCGCTCATCCTCAAAATGGGTGGGGAGAAGCTGGAATTGGGCTTCCGTCTGTCGGCAAAGAACTGGCAGTGGGGAAAGCGAGACAGCTGCTGAATTAGAGGTGTGTTTATCAGTTTCTCTACTATCCAGACCCAGAGCACTGGGTGGTTACTCTCTGCAGGATGTGGACACATATTTGCTCTGGGTGGGTTTGTTAAAATCGGGGATTGCTCTGCTTCATCCATGATACCTGCATCCTTGTCCTCATGTTGCTGGGACAAGTATGAATCCTCTGTGGCTCCTTGAGCCTATGCCACACTCTCCCCTGCTGCTGATTTATGAAGAGAAACATTTGTGGGGGGGGGGGCTTTTGTAGGTCTGTAATAAAGAGAACTTTATTAATCACTTCTGTGTAGTTCTGTAGAAAAAACCCCTCTCTGAAATCATGGGGCAACTCTCACCTGCCCACGAAGGAGGGAGGAGTAGTAAGGGATGATGCTGCTGTGATAGCTGAGCATAGATAAGGGGGCTCCCCAGATGGAAACAGTGGGGTGGGCGTGCAGGTGGGATTTAAGAATGTTGGGAGTGACTCATCAGTATTAAAACTTAATGCACTTGCTTGTTTTAATACCATTATTTCTGTGCAGCTCCCAGCACAGCTCCTCTGGGTCTATGGACTGGTGGGACTTGTTTCAGGTGCTGCTGGATTCTGAGACCCAGAAAGCTGATGCATCTCCTGATCGAGGAGGAATGTTGGCTCCTGCCAGTAATGAACCACAGCGTGTTCTCACCCCTCCTCTACTTCCTGTCTGTTTGCATAATTGAAGCTGTTCTTATCACTGAACTCTGGTGCAGAACCCTCACAAGAGGCTGCAGGGACTAGCTGCTGAGGAAAATGGTGGTGTGGAGGGAAGTGATGAGGAGGGGTCTCTGCCTTTGGACTTTAACTAGGCTGGCCTTTAAACGATGGTCGTGAGTTTATACATTCATAACTCTAGTTGAGTGCAGTCCCTCTCAGCTGCCTCTCCCCACCCTGCCTGCCCTTTCTGCTTGTTCCTTGCACCTGCCTCCATCCTACCTGCGTAGCAGCAGCTGCTGCCACCTTCCCTAACCTCTCCCTCAGCTACTCCCATCCAGCAACTGCAAATTAGTGTTCTCAGGATGAAACCTAGGGCCACTGCCTGGCTTTTCCTGGATATCAAAGAGGCTTAATTTCAGTGCATTTATGCCACACGCCTCAGAATACTGTCAATATTTACTGCCTTTATAGGCTTTTTGTTTCTGTTTGTCTTCAGTCTCCCTTACCCCGCCTTGGCTCTGAACTCAGTCTTCTCCCAGCACTTACATTATTACAACCAGCTAAGGCATTTTCCTCCAGCAGTGCCATCACACTTTATAACGAGCAGTACATTTTAAGGAGTGGTGATGAAAGTCCATAGGTGCTGGGCTGTAGCCACGATATGGCTGGCAGTTTTGTTCTTATCTCAAAGCGGGGTAAGACTGGGTGCTCCACTGCAGGAAGTGATACCAGTGGCCCAGTAGGGGGCACTCTTCACTTTGGGCCAATGCTGAACTAATGCTTTGCTGTGTCGCTCTGTAGCTCTGCTGCTGGAGCTGATATCTTTTGAATGAGATTTAAAACAGCTCTTGGCCACGTATGATCATTAAAGAGCCCCTGCCAACTTTTTGAAATGGAAGGGTTTTAATCCTGGCAGTAGTGCCATGCCTCTTTAAATTCCCCTGGCAATACCAGTTCACTACAGTATTCTCACTTCTAGTAAAGACTGTCCATTTTCCAGCATATGCAGGAAAAACAGGGGAGCACCATCATATGTTCTTATAATAGTTAACTTTCATGCCTTACCATCACCCTAAAACAGGAAAAAACAGACTTGGACTTTGCATTGTGTGTACAGGAGACAATATAAATTAGCTATTTTACCATTTCCTTCCAAGGGAAAAGTCTAGCTTGGGATTTCTGTGGTATTCCAGTGTCAAAGCACAGAGTTACTGGCAAACTTTACGATGGGGGTATATGTACAATTGCTTCTGTAACATGAATACTGAGTACCCAAGTATTTGATATGCTCAGAGATTTCCCTCTTTAGCAACCCCTACGAAGCACCACTTTCAGTGGCGGGAAGAGGGTAGCGTTTTCTGTGCATCTGATTCTCCCTTGAAGTCCCAAAATGCCTGGGCACACCTTTGACCCAGTAGAGAAATAATGAAAAGGGCAGAGAAGTGCAAGGATGTTTTAGGCAGCAGGGCCTGATCCTCAAAGATATTTCACTTCCATTGATGTTGATGCCAGTTAGGAGCCTAAGTACCTTTGAAAATCTGGGTCCAGGACTTTAATTTTAATCCCTTTTTTATTGTCTCTGCGGAGTGAAGCTGTTACGTGCTAATGATGTCTGCTAATAACAATCTCCCCATGTTGGTGTCATCAGGAAGGTTTGCACATGGTCTGAGTCAGGGTGTTATATGGCAGTTTTCACACACACTGAACATGATGGTCTGTTGCAAAGGGGCTAATGCAAAAGGCTGTTCCACAGCACTAACAGATTTCTCCATATTAGTGGCTAAAATGCTTCCCTTTGTTTCTGTTGCACCAGGGATGCTGTGTTCTTCACTTCCTGTTTTGAAACATGCATGGTGTTGCTCTGTTCTGTTAAACCTTTGCTGTGCTCTGTCTTACCAGTGGCCGCACCACAGTCATGTGTGTATGTGCTATAACTATACAGCTATATTTAAAATGCAGGAGTCATGGACTTTAAATTGAACCCTACATGAGTGTCTCTTCACATCAAATGTTTCTGTCCTTCCTTTCGCTTCCGTTCTTTAAACTGTCCCCTGGTCATCTTCCACCACCACCCCCCACCCCCCGTCTGGGCTCTCTGGGAGGCTGCAGGACAGGGAGATGTTTATCCTTTCAGCATTCCTGCCATATAGTAATAACACTTAGTACTTTGTGGTTACAAAGCAAAGGCTGAACAGAAGAGACCAACACCATTTGCAGAACTCTGTGCAATCTGTCCTGTGATGTAGGTAAATAAATATCCCCTTTTTACAGCTTGGAAAACAGCTGCTATTAGTCCTGATCTGGCCAGGACCTCAGGCTTTTACTCTCCTGTCATGGAAATTACAGTTCTAGCCTGTGGCCTGGAGCTGCCTGAAAGCTCACCTGCAGTTATGGTGTCCTGCCACAAGGAGCTGCTGTGCCTGGGAGTGTGGCTCATCCACCCACCTCTGCTGCTCCCTTGTGAGCGTAGAGGAGATGAATCAGAGTAGGGAGCAGTTGCCTCTGTCTTGTCATTCAATGCAGCTGCAGCAGTTGGGATCATCCTCCCCAAGGGGCATGGGAGCCAGGGGGACCCAATGGGATAGGAGGAGGGAAAGGCAGGACACCAAAGAGGAAAGCCCCCAGCCCTCCCCTACAGCTAGAGGAAACAAATGGTGGAAACATGAGGCCTTCAGGAGACAAGCCTGAGAATGTGCTTCTCTCCAATCACCCCAGAGAGCAAGAGTGCCGGGGAGAGGCCGCATCCATCCCTCCATTTCACCTCATTCTTAGGGAGAAATGCTCCTTAAGGATGCCGGGGAGTGAGCCAGGCCTGCCGTCCTTCCATGGAGATGCTGGAGTAAAGGAATAGCACTAGCAGCCCACTGGGCAGCTGCTTCCTATCTTCAGTAGGAGGGAGTTTGGGAACTTGGTACAGGGGATGCTGGTGCTGTTCCTACAGCGTCAGAGGAACATGTCAATTTCTAAGTGCTGATTCAAACCCCAAAGCTTCCAAGACCCTGATGATTAAGATATTTGTCATAAAACTAAATTAAAATGCACTAGGCGTCTGCTCACAACCCTCTGGCAGCTCATGGCCCTCTGCTTTTATGGAGGAGTGTCCCTGGAGCTATCTTTTAACCATCGGTGACCATGAGGAAGCACACAGCCGTTTCTGCCAGTGGGTAGAGCAGCTGCAGTTGATGGGGAAAGAAAAGGTGACCCTGTCCTACATGCCTCCTTTCTGTGGGAAGATCCATCTCCTGCCAGCTCCTCTTCTGTGGGAGAACCCTACTCCCCTCCCCTACACTAGCTCTGTCTTCCCCCCAGGGAGAAGGACAGATAAGGAATACACAAAACAAGGGTTTTACATAAAACCTTTTTTAAAAATCAACTTAACATTGTCTAAAATGCACCAGCACTTTCCAGGGAAGATGCCCCCAGACTTCCTAGGCTTGTTTGTGTTACATCAACACAGATTCTCTATCCTGCTGGACATAGATCGGAGAACTACCGATGTGCCCAAACCAGTTCTGCACAAGGAGCTTAGGCAGGCTGATGGGGCCTGGAGGGGGGAGGGGAGGAACTTCTTTTGGCTACATTTGTTCCCTTTCCCCTACTGCAGGGCGGGACGCTGCTGCTTCGCCACTTAACACCCAGACCTGTGGTGACAAGAGAGTTGGTGAGCTCCCACTCTTGCTTTGATCAGCTTTAACCGCTGGTTCGGAGCACATGGCCCTGCACAGATAATGGCTCCACAGGCCTGGCTAACAGAGCAGAGTCACCCTTCATGGAGTGTTACGCAGCGCACATGCTGGAGCGTGTTTTCTAATGTTTATATAACTGTGTTGTTTCTTTTATCTGAATTTTTGAGCAAATTGCCAGAGCCCTTTCTGATCATTAGGGACGCTGCTTACGCCAAGTTTAATCTTTCAAAGTTTAGCCAGTGTTGAGTGATGCTGGAAAAGGAACAGTTGCAACAGGCCAACATATTTTCTTTATAGGGTGGTGCAAAAATGGCTTTTTTTTTCACTCTGCCATAATTCAGGAATGACTGAATAGGTTTGGCCCAAACTTTCCAGGAATATTCACCTGTGAAGAGAAACCAAGCATAGCAAGTTTCAGCTGACAAAATGAATGTTTTGGAAAGTTATGATCCTCTGAAAATAAGATGGGGGGGGGAAATATAATGCAAACTACTTTGCAACTTTTAACTCTTATAAGTGTGATCAGTGGCTGCTAGAATATATTTGTACAGTGCTTTGAGTCCCTTCATGCTGAATGGGGCTATTACAAATCAAATAATTTCCTGGCTAGACAATCTGTCCTGCAGCAACATTGTAACTTGGGTATAGGGCGAGTGCTTTCAGCAAGGCAATGATAAACATGGGTGAAATATTCTCTGCAGGAGGCTAAGAGTGACTCAGGGTTCCTACAGAAAAGCAACCTCCCGCTGCTCAGAGCAACATATGTGAAAAATGAGAACACATAGCACCAGAGGCTGGCCTGGGTTAGCACATCTTCCTCTCTGACAGCAAGAGCTCAGCTCTGCAGGAGACAGAGGGGATTATCCACAATGTAAATCGTGCAGATAAAAAAACACGCAGAAAAAAACATGCAAAGTTCTTGTTGTCCTTCAACTCACTGATTGCTGGAAATTCCTCAGGTAGCTGCTGAGATGTGAGGGGTTATTGTTCTGCATTATGATTTTTACAGTCTGGCCAGTGGCAGGAAACAACCAAATAAAATCTCCTGTTCTTCTTTCTTCTTAGCAGGGCTTCAGCCACAAGTCTCAGGCCTAGCTGTGGTCTAGTGTTTATGCTCTTCGCTGCCATTAAGGAGATCTAGAGTCATTTTCCGGGTCTGGTCTCTTCCTGCCAAGGCCAGCAGAGGCTTGGCCTGCTGCACTGGGAAGGCCTGATAGCCTTGGGGTTAAGGATTAGCACTGCTATGCAGGCCAGTTCAGGTGTTATTCCCAGTCCACCTCTCCTTGGCAGGAGGTGGGAGTGCTGCACAGAGAGCATGCTGGGGGAAGGTGTTTCTTCTCCAGCTGAGGTGGTTGTAGACTAATACTGGTGAAGTCCTTGGCCAGAAAGATGTAGCCCTTTTGAGGGGGACCCTCAGAACTTCATTAAGAAATACCCCAAACCCACTCAGCGGCAGGGAATTACGTGGGTAGCTGCCTGTATGTGTGTGACCTGGAAATCTCTTGATGCCAACTGGCAGAGGACATGGGGTGCAGAGTTTTACAGGGAACCCCTTGGTCAGTTATATACATACTAATTCACTAAAGGGCGGCCTATGAGGTCTCTGCTCAGAGCCAGTAACACACTGGGCATCATAATCCCTGCAAAATGTATGTACGGGTTGTATGTGAGGAGTTATGCATCTATACTAGAAATTATGTTCTTAAGGTCAGTGAGTTAAATCAGGTCACCAAGAGGTGACAAATGTCTTCCTTTCAGACAGGCAGGAGACGTTTATCTATCTGCCTAGTTATATTCAAACTGAGCATTGTCTACTTCAGTGGTTCCCTACCAGTGGTATGTATACCCCTGGGGGTACGCAGAGGTCTTCCAGGGGGCATATCAACTCTTCTAGCTATATGCCTAGTTTTATAACAGGCTACATAAAAAGCACTAACAAAGTCAGTACTAACTAAAATTTCATACGACTTGTTTATACTGCTCTATGTACTATATGCTGAAATGTAAGTACAATAGTTATATTCTAATTGATTTGTTTTATAATTGTATTGTAAAAATGAGAGCGTAAGCAATTTTTCAGTAATAGTATGCTCTGACACTGGTATTTTTACGTCTGGTTTTGTAAGCAAGTAGTTTTTAAGTGAGGTGAAACTTGGGAGGTACACAAGACAAATCAGACTCCTTAAATGGGTACAGTAATCTGGAAAGATTGAGAGCCACTGGTCTACTTCACAATGGATACCTATGTGCATACAGAGCCACCACCTACTCAAAATTAAGTAATTAACAAGCAATTGCAAAATCTACAGGAAGAAACAAACAGCAGGAGCATGTCAGTTTATGGATAAAAGAGAACAGAATTGTTTTGACATATCTGGGGTTGCAAAGGGCCACCCTGGTGTGCTTCCCCAGGGGGACAAGCTGCCAGCTGGCTTGTTTTATAAAAGGTGGATCACAGCCGGTCTGGCTGTTTGAAGCAGGGAAAGGAACTTAGGGTGAGTTAACCTTTCGCAGAGAGGGGAATGCCTTATTAGTTAAGTTTAGGCTCTAGTGTACATGTTATTCTTTTATATGTAATCCTTTGTTTCCAGTATTTCTGCTCGCTGTCATTTGAGACTCTGTTCTTTGTTAAATAAACATAGGCTTGGTTTTGCTATAAACAAATCTCAATGCTGTGTGTTAAGCGGTGCTCTGTGGTGGAACTGGTAAACTGGAGCGTACTATTCTTCCTTTGGAAGTAGCAGATCTGTGGATTCCGTGAGTGTCCAGTGGCCCAGGGACTGGAGATGCTTGGAGGACTCAGGGGTTAGAAGAAAGAAAAGGAGTACTTGTGGCACCTTAGAGACTAACAAATTTATTAGAGCATAAGCTTTTGTGGGCTAAAGCCCACTTCGTCGGATGCACAGAATGGAACATATAGTAAGAAGATACATATATAGATACAGAGAAGGTGGAAGTTGCCATACAAACTGTAAGAGGCTAATTAATTAAAATGAGCTATTATCAGCAGGAGAAAAAAACTTTTGTAGTGATAATCAAGATGGGGTTAGAGTGAGCCTATTGCTAATCTGTAAAGAAAGAGCAGGGCCTGCAGAGGCCTAGAGGGGAATGCTTGTGTTGCCAGAGGCTGGTGATGTTGGGGAACAGAATCAAGGCTGGCACAGACACTGGTTCTTCACACGAAGAGCAGGCGGTAGCGAGGTGCCCAGGGTTCCCCCTGGGAAGCGGCACAAAATGTGCCATGAGCAGATCCCTTTAATCACTCTCTCTTCCCTGTATCTCTCCTCTACTGACCAGGGCCGGCTCTAGGTTTTTTGCCGCCCCAAGCAAAAAAAAAATTTGGCCGCCCCTGCCCCCCCCCTTTTTTTTTTTGGCTTTTACACGTTTGCACTTTGCAATGTTTTTTTTTGTTTTATTTTGTTTTGACTGTTTAAAATTTAAAAACAAAACAAAACAGAGAATTTGTAGTTAGTGAAATAAAACAATTTCCTACTTGTGTACTCATTTAATTTTAACAAAATCACAATTACAAACCATTTGAGTTCAACTATACACTGTAATGAAAAACGTTAATGTCTTCTGGTGCAGCAAAAATAAAAAACTATATCTTTGGTCTGTGAATACACTAACCACGATCTATTAATTCATTTTTTTTCTTCATACTGGATGGCATAAATCGACGAGTCGACTCATTAAATGGATATTCAAATGTAGGATCTAGTTTTGAAGGACCTTTTTTCACAATAATCATTAGCATTGCATCAGTAATTATTGTCGGCGATGTACTTGGATCTGATCCTATGTCAGTCTCTCCACCTTCCAATTAATTGTTCTTCAGTTTTAGATTTGGATAACAGTTCTTCGTTTCTGGACTTTTCAGCTGAAGAAGTAAATCTTTGGATGGATTGTGATTGTTCGTCTTTATCAGTTAGCAAAGATAATCTTTGGTCGGATTGTTGTTCATCTTTATCAGCTGACAAAGATAATCTTTGGTTCAATTGGTCTTCATCAGTTGATGAATTATCACTTTCAATTCATTGCTTAGAGCTTTCTCCTTGATTGTCAACTTTTTAAAAATACTTATTTGAAGTACGAGATAGTTTTTCTAATTCTTTTTGCTGTTTCTCTCTTTGTTGCCAGTAGGCACCACCGGAAAGGCGTTTTCATTTTTGTCCTGGCATTTTAGCCCTATAACCACTGGCACCAACGCAACACGGAAATTGGCACGAATGGCGCCGATAGGGCGGAACAGTACACACAAGTAATCATGATTCCTGATTTAATTAATCAATAACCATTAACATTTACACATTTACGCACGTTCACATTATGAGTAATCGTGTCACGACGTGACATGCTATTTTTCACGTCACACTCCTATCGCACTACTGGAGATTTTTTTGATCTTCATGTTTGGTTGTTTTTTTCGTACATTGGTGGATTTTTCCAGAAAAAAAAAGGATGGCCGGAATGTTGCCCCTGGAAAATGTGCCGTCCCAAGCACATGCTTGCTTTGCTGGTGCCTAGAGCCGGTCTTGCTCCTGATTTCTTGCTTTTGCTGCTGTTTCACTGGCGATGTTTCCCACAGCCTGGGGGAAGGATCTGCCTGCTGCTTCCTGTTTGTGGGTGGGAGTGAAACAACAGCACAACCTCCAGCCCTGTTCTTCCTAGCACAGCATATGCACTGGGGGCATCGTGGCTGAAAAAAGCAATCTCTGCCCCCCAGCAGTTTTCACTCCTGAATCTGTTTCTGTGCCTCCTTTTCCCCTCCCCTATTGAGGAACTAGAGTGTTCACACCCAAGGACAGGAACATAGGTCACTTCCCCTCTAAGGAATGGCCAGGCAGTTTTGTTTCCTGTGATAGAGGCAGCACTGGCTGTTGAGTAGGGCGTCTGCCTCGCCAATGTGCCCACCGTCCTGCTGCTAAGATTCCCACCCCATCGGTGGCATGCAGTGCACACAGGATTGTAGGTGATGGGCATGGCTAAATGTATCGGCCAGGTGGTTTGCGGACACTGGATATCAGCAAGGAGCAGGCTGTTGCAATCTCATACAGAAATACCCGGCGCAAATTCAGCTTTCTGGGGCTGTCTGCTCCTAACTCACCTTGTGATCTCATTGGGTTTTGTAATCCGAGGCTGGGCCAAGCCAATACTTGGTGGAAGAGCTGCAAGGAAAACTCAGATGCTGCAGGAAATGCGGGTGATTCAGTAGGAGCGTCTCTCCCTTTTGAGTCAGTACTTATGTCCCAGCATGGTGCTGATGTGCTGGACCCTGCATGGGGTGCCATGCTTCAGACGAGTCATAAAAACAGGGACGCGTGACCACTTGCCATTGTTACAGCTCCTAGGGCACTTTTTTGGCAAGAGGTGGATGTGTTAACCTTGGCGTCCTGGCTAAGTTTCAGTGTGGCTATTTAGATCCTGCCTCCCTAAATGCAAGTGCACTTGGGTCGGGTGGTGGTGTCTCCCTGTGTGTGCTGTTACTGTAGGGCAGGGGTAGGCAACCTATGGCATGCACGCCAAAGGCGGCACGCGAGCTGATTTTCAGTGGCACTCACGGCGCCCTGGTCCTGGCCACCGGTCCCCGGGGCTCCGTTCCTGGCCTGGGGTACCAGCCGCCGGCACCCTGCCAGCTGGGGTACCATCTACCAGCCCTGCTCAGCCCACTGCCGGCCCCAGGTCCTGGCCACCGGTCCTGGGGGCTCTGCTGCCAGCCTGGGGTCCTGGCTGCCGGCCCAGGGCTCTGCAGCTGCCCCCAGCTGTGGCCCACTGGCCCCAGCCTGGGGCAGTGAGGGGTGCAGACAGGGGCAAGTGGGGGCGCAGCTCAGCACCCCCGCCTTAAAAATTGTTCCAGCACCACCTTATTTAGTTTACATACAACAATAGTTTAGTTATATATTATAGACTTACAGAAAGAGGCCTTCTAAAAACTTTGAAAGGTTGCCATCCCCTGCTGTAGGTAGTTAAACAGCTGCCTTGTCCCACCCCAGCGGTGGCTATGCTACACTGATCAACGGAGTTGTGCCTCCAGGTGTGTCTCTGTAGTTGCTACTGTACATTGAGCTGGATGGCGATACAGAAAAGTTAATTATTATCTCTAAGGGGAGCAAATGAAAGAGAAGGGGGAAGAGAGGATGACAAACGGTCTCTTAGGTACAGCCTAATGAGATCAGCCCAACCACGGGAAAGCCTGCCCTCCCGCCCTCAGTCCTCGGTAATGCAGAACCAACAGGGGTCCACTGCACATTGGGTTTCTGCAGACCCCATCAAAATAATGTCTTTTGTTTCTCTTGTTTTTCTTCAGGACATGAGTGATCCATTCTAAGGAAAAAACAGCTATTTAGGCCAGAAGGGGCTTTTTCTCCCTCTTCTGTAATATGATAAATTAAATCTGTTTTCTACATGAAGGGAGGGAGGTGATAAAGTAACATTTAGCACTGACCAGTGGTGTGCAGTATCACCCACTAATCACCCCAATACCCCTGTCCAGTAGGCTGAGGCACAGAGAGATTAAGGCCCCAATTTTCAGAAGTCTCCACTCACTTTGGGTACATCTAGTTTTGGATGCCCCACTGGAGACACAAAGACCGAGATTTTCAACGTGACCCCTGGTTCTGGGTGACCAACTTGAGACAACTCAGAGATCTGATTTTCGGAGGTGCCAAGCGGCTCCTCCTGGAGTGGTGGGTGGACAGCACTTCTAAGAATTAGGCTCGCAGCTTCTCAAGCTGGGCTCCCAGGGACAAAGGGCTTGTCTACCCAAGAAGCCTGAACCAATGTAGTGAAATCAGTTCGGAGCCACATTTAGTTAACTCAGTGCATCCCGCTTGTGTGGTGGCTCTTATTTTGGTTCCAGAGTGCCTTATATCGGTTTACCTTGCCTCAGTAAGGAATCAGCTTACGATCAACCGATAACGCATTGCTGAACAGAAATAAGAGCAACCACGTACGTGGGTTGCACTGATTCAGCCGAATCACATTTCAAACTGCCTTAGTTACATTTGTTAAATTTTCTTGTGCAGACATGGCCTGAGGCACTTAAAATTGTTGGCCACTCTTACAGAAATGTGGGTCCGAGGACTCGATTTTCAGAGGTGCTGAGCACTAGCTGAAGTCAACGGGAACTGCAGGTGTTCAGCAACACGGAAAATCAGGCCTTAGTACCTTGTATAGACTAGTGTCCCTCTAGTCCAGGAATGGGGCAACTACACTTGTGCTCGCATTAGTGTAGAAAAGTCTCAGGTACTTCTGCTGCCCTGTCATTAAAATCTGCTCAGATTTTTGTGCCACGATTGGAAAATGAAGCTGGGCCCTGTCTGAACTAGTGTGTAGTGCCCCTGCAGCTGAGTCGTTGCTGGAATAGATACGCAAAGGTCTCTAATTCATACCTGCCCGGAGCTCTAATTCATACCTTTCCCAAAGAGCTCAGCTCCATTTTAGGCACCCAAAGATGTGGCCAGGTTTCCAGAACAGAGCAGCATGTTGAGAGCTGAGCACTTTTGAAAATGTAGCCCTTATTTTGGTACCTTAAAGGGACCGGAGCTCTTTTAAAAATCTGACCCTACTTGTGGGTATTGAGCAATTGAAAAGTTGGCCCCAAATGCCTTAAGTTGGACACCCAGAAATAGGGGCAGCTTTTGAAGAGTCAGGCTGGAGAGCGCTCTGGCAGAGCCAGAGTTAGGAGTTCTTAGTTTCCACTCCCTTTATTACTCGCCCTCCTGTCCAAGTGCATTTCTGAATTACATTTGCAAACTTGTGCCTCACCCTGACTGGAAAACAAAAGATCCTGGGATGGGGGAATTCCACTGTATGCTACTGGCAGCTAGAGAGCCTCCAGCACCAGTGAATGAGTGTCCGTCTCCCTCCCTCCGCCCCTTGTCTGAGATGGCTCTGCCCTCTCCTGTGTTTGGGGGATGGGACAGGAAGGCCCTCTCTGCTGGCAGCCCACTAATTAGATAGGAATGTCATCTCCAGCACAGATGTCGACTCTAACCTCCCTCTAACCTCTGTGAAAATCAAACCAGACTCAATGGAGCTTGGTTTTTAATTAATAATCATTAATAATTAATAACGGGAATTTGGGAGAAGGGGGAAATCTGGCTCTCAGCTGGAGGGTGGGCGGGCTGTACAGCACCCGCTGTTACTGCCTGAGCGGCAGAATTGGAAGGGATTGGCTATAGCTCCTGACCCCCTCCCCAGAACAGGGAGTCGGTGCCGTCAAACGTTCTGGTGATGGCTTCCAAGGACTGGTTCTGATGGCCGGGTGTTTGGCTGCTGCACTCTCTCTCCCAAAGTGCCATCCTGGTGCCATCACCCTCTGCAAGAGGTTCCCCTGGTTTGTGGTTATTGTGCAAATACTCTGGCTCCTGCTGTCCATTTTCTGCAACAGCAGTTGCCCAAGGCGGCTCACTGTGGCCTAAAGTCTTGCATTTGATCCAGCACTCGACCAAACACAGTGGACCTGGTTGATCCAAGACATGGGACAGCGTGGGCGTTTGGAGCTAGGAATTCCTTCTATGCTCACATGGTTGCTAGTTAAAGGGTTCTTGGTGTGGGGCATATGGCCACTGTGCCAGGGTTCAGGTTTGGCGTTTCACACCTGAACTGTGTTGTTACCCCCTCCCTCTCCACCCAAGCTGAGCTGCCAAAAATTCAGCTGCCAGTGTTTCTAACATGTCCGGATCAGACTAGAATGAAGCTGTTTGCCTGCACCCTGAAGAACTTCCCTGTGTCACTTGTAAAACCAGTGCCATGTGACTTTGCTTTATTGCACTATTGTTTTTCTTCTATAGAAGCTTCCTATCAGTTCTTTTCAGTCTTTTCCCTGGTCTGAAATGGCCAAGAGCCTGACATGCCCTGCCTTGCGCTTCCTAGAACTGTGTCCCTGCATCCTTACAGAGGCCAGTTTAACCTTGTTCTCATTTTTAAACAGTCTCCAGCTTCTGCTTGGCTCTGAGCTCCAGGTAACCTCTCTACCCCAGGACCCTCTATTCCTACAATCCCCCAGCCCTTTGGTATGAGTTTGCTCTGATTCCGAACTCCACATATTCTGAGACCTATAAGTCCCTGTAGTCTCCCTGCCCCTGTCCAGTCTCTCCCAACCTGGAGGGACGATCTGTGGCATCTGTCTAGTTCTATGCCACATCCATCCCCATAGTATCTAACAGCCTACAATCCCCACTCTGCACTCCCTTTGTCCTTCTCACCCTGTGCTTCCCTTGCCCTGAGTTCCAGCTCTGAGCTCTTCTCAGCCTTCCCAGTTCCTCACTTTGTCTTCTCTTGCCCAGAACCTTGACCCCAAGCCTTTCTTCACTGAATCCACAACCTTCCCCTCCCCCTGAGCTCTTTTCACTAACCCCACGTCCCTCCCATTTTTAGCTTCCCTGGGGTCAAATTGCCTAGGATTCTGCTAGAGAAATGAGAGAAAAATCTTTATGATGACTTTGTAAGTGTTTGCTTTTCAGACAGTGATCAGTAGTAGTTCATTCTCTGTGCTGCTGGGACCAGGACATCACAGGAAACACAACTGCTTTGCATTTATTTAACCCACAGCCTCCCCGCCCCGTGAGTTAGAACCTGGGACAAGTTCTGGATTCTTTCTTTTAAAATAATGGCATTGAAATTATTAGTTACTCCATGAATCATTTGTGTGTCCTCTATGACATCACAGCAGTGATGTGTCACTCTCTGGTGACACCATGCAGGGAAGACTGTTCTCCCGTGGCCCCCCCAGCCACAGTATGGCATGCGCTGTCTCTCTGAGCTTCAGGGTTGTTGGAACATAGTAATAACTGACAGGTGAGTAATTGAGAAGTTACTTGACTAGATTTGAACCTGTATGGAAACATGTCCACAGGTAACAAAAGAAAACCGGATCTCTGTGTGTTCAGCTGCAGAACAGCCTGAAAAGAGAGAACATGCACAGACATTCATATATGCACATACTGAAATACCGAATGCATTCACAGCGTCCATAGGGTCAACGCCTCAGATGGTATAAACAGGCACACCTCCACTGACTTCAATGGAGCTGTGCCCTTTTTACAGCTGCTGAAGATCTGGCCCAAGATTTACAGTATATCCACAAGCACCAAGACAGACACCTGTATAATGTATACACATAAAGAAACACATGTACATACACACATATAAATACTGTGTATGCACACACTCAAACATATTCACAAAGCCACTCTCGTGCACATATACAGACACATATGTTGTTAGGCAAGAGGAGATGTATACCAAAAATTATTTACGCCACTTCTCTCATTTTCTCTTCTCTCAGAATGGTCCTTATATTTATCTAGCCCTATCTGTCTGGCATTAGGCTTTCCTTAATTCAGATATGGGTCTCAAACACTTTTCCACTCCAGAGTAACAGCCGTGTTAGTCTGTATTCACAAAAAGAACAGGAGGACTTGTGGCACCTTAGAGACTAACCAATTGATTTGAGCATAAGCTTTCGTGAGCTACAGCTCACTTCATCGGATGCATTCAGTGGAAAAATCTCCTCACTGTATTTTCCACGGTATGCATCTGATGAAGTGAGCTGTAGCTCACAAAAGCTTATGCTCAAATAAATTGGTTAGTCTCTAAAGTGCCACAAGTCCTCCTTTTCTTTTTTCACTCCAGTGCTTCCATGAACTGCTGTGTGGAGCTACAATCCACATTTCCACCTACAGAATTTGACTCTGTCTATCATCATTAGTGACCGCACTGTTTGAAGGAATTTACACATGATGCCTCTGGAAGGCGTGCTACCGTAGTGTATCCACTGCAGGTGCCTCTTAGCCTTTATTTGTTAGCCTACGCAGGAGAACATTTGAATCGCAGATTTATTGGTTTAAATTTAAACCAATCCAGGCTCTCTGCAACCATGGTGTGTAAACCTGGGTATCCATTAAAGGCTACAGCCTGTATCATAAGAGCAAGTCCTGGACAGCTGTAGTGTTGTAGTAGCTAGAAGAGAAGTCTAAGATAGCACTTTTATAATACGCTTCTTCTACTCTGTGCTTCAGTTTCCCCATCTGCAGCATGGGTGCTGAGGATCAATGAATATTTGTAAAGCACTTTGGCTGGACCTGTAACTCCGTCCTCCTGCTGGCCCTCCCCTACCCCCTTTACCAAACTATCCCCACCAAACATACTAGATCGCCCTCAGGCTCCCCTTTTGCACAAGCTTTCCACCACTTCCTACACATTTTGTTGTGGGTGTTTGGTATACTAGTGTGTTCTGCTGGGAGAGGGTTGTTTGGTACAGGAAGTGCTAGGGGGCTGAGTTAATGCTGCAGTGTGTGGTTTATAGCATACACTAGTTATGGTAGGTGTGTGCCTGTGGGTGGAGGAGTAGAGAGTATGTACCGTTGAGGTGGTTTAACTTTTCAGTCTTTGCTTTTATGGGTTTGTGCCAGGTATAGGGTTGCCAACATTGTATTTCAAAAATAAGGGACTGTTTCTATAGTATCCCCACCCCACACCGCCTCCTGATATTATATTATTATAATTATTCTTATTATTGATAATAATAATGGACAGTGTAAAAAGAAAAGGAGTACTTGTGGCACCTTAGAGACTAACCAATTTATTAGAGCATAAGCTTTCGTGAGCTACAGCTCACTTCATCAGATGCATATCGTGGAAACTGCAGCAGACTTTATATATACACAGAGAATATGAACCAATACCTCCTCCCACCCCACTGTCCTGCTGGTAATAGCTTATCTAAAGTGATCATGGACAGTGTGTAATGGAGGTGCGGGGTAGCTAAGCCTCTGCAAACCTCGCACCGCTGTGGGCGGGGCCATGGCAGATTATCACACGGGCCCCGTCAATGTGGGGGTCCCAGAAAAATCTCCTCCCACCACAGCCCTGGGGCTGGAGGAACTCTCACACTGAGCTTTTCCAATCTCAGGGCCGCAGCGAGGAGGGCCCTCAAGGGAGTGTGGGGGCGGAGGGGCGGTGGAATGGGGGCAGGGCCACAGGGGAAGGGGCAGAACGGGGGGAGGGGCCCCAAGCTTGAAGCTCCGCTGCTGCGGCCCCCTGGCCTGGGTGAAGGGCTCCGCCACCCATAAAAATAATGATGAATTAATTAATTAATAAGCAGCACTCACCTACATTTGTCTTGCTGATTTTTGTAGCACTGAGCAACTGCAGACTTGGAGTTCTGGCCGGGGTTGAGAGCTCCACTGTGATCCTGGCTGGGGCTCAGAGCTTGATCCCACCCAGGGCAGAGCTCTCAGCCCCCCCGCCTCTGTGGCCCCGACCCCCCCAGCCAGGGCCTGCCAGTGTGCGGGGGGAAGGGGAACTCTCAGCCCTTCCCCACATGGCCTTGGTCAAAGAGGCAGGTCAGGGGGCTAATCTCCCCAAGGGAAGCTTCACCCGCCACCCATGATAATAATAATAATTAATAAGCAGTACTCACCTACATTTGCAGGGGTATGTCTGTTTGCAGCACTCAGCAACTCCTGATCTTGTTGGACCGAGATTAAAAAATAAAGGACGTCCCTTGTAATGGGGGACTGCTGGCAACCCTAGTCAGGCATGTTCTGTGTGTAGCAACAGTACCTGCTTCACTATGACCGTTAAAAGAAAAGGAGGACTTGTGGCACCTTAGAGACTAACATTTATTTGAGCATAAGCTTTCGTGAGCTACAGCTCACTTCATCGGATGCATTCAGTGGAAAATACAGTGGGGAGATTTATATACATAGAGAACATGAAACAATGGGTGTTACCATACACACTGTAACCAGAGTGATCACTTAAGGTGAGCTATTACCAGCAGGAGAGCGGGGGGTGGGGGGTGGGAAGACCTTCTGTAGTGATAATCAAGGTGGGCCATTTCCAGCAGTTGACAAGAACGTCTGAGGAACAGTGGGGGATAAATATGGGGAAATAGTTTTACTTTGTGTAATGACCCATCCACTCCCAGTCTCTATTCAAGCCTAAGTTAATTGTATCCAGTTTGAAAATTAATTCCAATTCAGCAGTCTCTAGTTGGAGTCTGTTTCTGAAGTTTTTTTGTTGAACTATTGCCACTTTTAGGTCTGTAATCGAGTGACCAGAGAGATTGAAGTGTTCTCCAACTGGTTTTTGAATGTTATAATTCTTGACGTCTGATTTGTGTCCATTTATTCTTTTATGGAGAGACTGTCCAGTTTGACCAATGTACATGGCAGAGGGGCATTGCTGGCACATGATGGCATATCTCACATTGGTAAATGTGCAGGTGAACGAGCCTCTGATATTGTGGCTGATGTGATTAGGCCCTATGATGGTGTCCCCTGAATAGATATGTGGACACAGTTGGCAACAGGCTTTGTTGCAAGGATAGGTTCCTGGGTTAGTGGTTCTGTTGTATGGTGTGTGGTTGCTACTCTGAAAACTATGACTGTTGTCTTTGTATTTATTTGTAACTCGTCTCTAGCACAGTTTGGTCGGCCAGCAGGAACAGGGTCAAAGTGTGCATAATGGCAGATGTGCCCAGGGAGATCAGGAGGACTCTGCAGGCATGTGCCAGGAGGGGTGGATCAGCTAGGATGTGGGCGTGTATGTCAGCTTGCCAGCTGTAGCCCTGCACTGGGTCGCAAGTGTCTGAAGAGAAAAGTTTTCCTTGTGATTGTTAACCCAGGATCACGACCAGATGGGAATTGGTTTCCGATCTCTGATGCTGGGTGCTCTCCAGCCCACTTCCCCAGATACTGTGGAGGTCACAGATGAGGTCATTTTGCTGCGATGTAGCTGCAGTCTGCCGGAGGTATGCGGGGGAAGAAGTGGGGGAAGTAGGGATGGGTGGTTTCTTTGTACTTTCAGAGATTTGAACAGCTGGATTCAGTGAGGGTTCCCAGGGATTTTCCCAGGAAAGAGGTCAGTGGGCTTCTCAAACATGTAGCATGGGAGCAACATGTTCAAATAGTGGCCCTTGAGGCTCCGCCTCTGCTGAGCTCTGTGAAAGTCTCCCTTGCCCATATAAGGCTACAGTTGTCACAAAGAACCATAAACAGTTGTGTTGTCATTACCTGCCTCCTCATGAGTATGAACTAACTAGGGCACCTTTCCAAGTCAGGTCCTGCTTCCTGTCTGGAGTGACCTACTCTCCTCTCCCCACCCATGCTCCATGAAGACAGTATTTTCCAAAATAGCATGTCTATATGTGCATGCACACACAGAGAGCCTGATTCTCTGTGCCCTTTGCCTTGTGCAATCATTACACACACAGAGCCTGATTCTCTGACACAGAGCCTGATTCTCTGTGCCCTTTGCCTTGTGCAATCATTTCACACACACACACAGAGCCTGATTCTCTGTGCCCTTTGCCTTGTGCAATCATTTCACACACACACACACAGAGCCTGGTTCTCTGTGCCCTTTGCCTTGTGCAATCATTACACACACACAGCCTTATTCTCTGTTCTCTTTGCCTTGTGCAATCATTTCACACACACACACACACACACAGAGCCTGATTCTCTGTGCCGTTTGCCTTGTGCAATCATTACACACACACACATATCCTGATTCTCTGTTCTCTTTGCTGGGGTCAATACCTCAACAATAGTAACTCTCTCACATGGTTACTGTGTTTTTATTCAGCGGCTGCGGTGCCTGTTGCCCTTTCGCCACTGGCAAGGATGGCGCTTTTGTTCTTTAAGTGAGCTGTTTTACTTGTGGGGGAGGGGACAGGAAGAGAAAGGAAAAAGCTCAGCAGGCACAAAATTGGACAGCAGAGAAGAGAGAGAGAGAGAGAGAGAGAGAAAATAACAAGTCCTTAAGTCCTGCAAAGGAAAATATGCTCCCCAAAGGCTTATCCCTCTTTTGAAGATGCAGTGTGTTCCTGGTAGGGGTGACCAAGTATAGAGGAGACCTCCTGTATGCATGGAAGGACACACTCCAATAAAGAAGGATGGTCCAGTGATTAATGCAGTAGCCTTGGGCCTGGGAAACTGTCCAAATCACTGCTGTACCACAGATGTCGTGTGTAACCTTGGGCAAGTCACTTATCCTCAGTTGTCCATTTATAAAATGGGCTAATAGCACTGCCCTACCTCCCCAGGGTGTTGTGAGGAGACAGGCACTAAAGATTGCGAGGCACTTGGATGCTATGGTAGCAGTGGCCAGATAAGTGCCAGATGCAGATAACAAAAAGGCAGTGTAGTCTGAGAACAATGTGGTTTAGTGGACAGGGCACTGGACTGGGAGTCAGGAGACCTGGTGGGCCAACTCACTGGCCAATATGTCAAATATAGTTCCCAAGAGCAGCAGAACTTCTGTCCTCTTCTTTGGGGTTTCTTTCTGTAACAAAACAGTGTCAGCACATCTCAAAACAAATCTTTCCTAGACTCTCTAATTTCTCCTTGATAGTCAGGGCCTGCTGCCTGATCTTCCCAAAAGTCTCTTCCGGATCCTTACCCCAGCCCTGCATCTCCCTGCCACCAAGCTGTCATGTGACCCCTGGTTACCTCACTCAGCCAGTCAGTCAGAGCATTGACCAGGCCGCTGGGTCACATGCATGTGTCCCAGGACCAGGGCACTGTTACACCTGGGTGGTATTCCCAGCTCCACTTGTACCTTGCTGTGTGACCGAAGGCAAGTCACTTCCACTCTTTGTGCCTCTGTTTCTCCTCACACCCTTTATCTGTCTTGTCTATTTAGACTGTAGACTCGTTGGGGAAGGACTGTTCCCTTATTTATGTTTGTACAGCACCAAGCACAATGTGGCCCTGAACTTTGCTGGAGGGTCTCCAGATGCTAGTGTAATACATATAATCATACAAGCAGGGACAGAAGTGCTCATGTCATAGGTGCCCTAATACAAGGAGGAATGGGAATTGTCTTGATAGGGGGAGGCAGTGGGTCAACCTTCTGCTCAGGGAAAGACAGGGGTGTTTACAATGGGACACACCCTAACTAGAGGGAAGAATAAGAATGCTCCTACTTGGGAGTTCTGATGTTGTGAATAATGGGTTTGCCCTAAGCTTAAATAATAATCCTTTCCATATCCTCTTGCAGTCCAGAAGCCATAGATCCTATTATGACCCAGTGGCCTTAACCAGGCTGAAGGCCCTATTGTGCTGAATGTTGTGTACACACACTTTCTCTCTCTCTCTCTCTCTCTCTCACTCCTCCCCTGCTTTTTGGGCAGCTGAATGGATGCAAAGGGAACTTTTTGAGCCCAAAAGCTCAGATGTGGGCGCGTTGCATCTACTTGTGCTGTTTGGGGCACCCACATACAGGAGTCTTTGGAAACGTGTCCTTAGAGAAGTTGGGAACCAGGGTGTGGTGCTACACATCCTCTCTTCCTGACTGAATCATGAAGCGGCTCCCTCATGATCCTGGGTCAAAGGGCATCGCTCCGCCTTTTCCCATAAACCAAGGTTGGAATACACCTAGCATTAGGACCTGGCAGCTTTCATCCAGGTTTCCTGGCATTGGAGTCACTGCAGCAGGGCACTGCTTTCAGGTGAGGGGAGGAAAAATCCCCTTTGAGCCCACAGGTAGCCCCACCCTCTGCACCACTGTGAGCCCAGTTCCTCGCTTGGAGGGAGGGGGTGCTAATGTGCATGTGCCTGGCCCCTCGCTCCTTAGACGGTCTGGTGCCAAACGGTGAGGTAATCGTTCGTTATCAGGATTAAGCTTAGTTTGCAGGGGGAAGGCAGAGGCCGCGCCTTTCCCTGCTGGAGCTCTGTGCTGCTGTGTGCCTGAAGGCATGCTGAGCAGCCACTCAGGGAGCAGGGAAGATGAAAGGAATACACTGGGCGCCAAGCAGGGCACTCTGCCTTAAAAGCCCAATTAATGGAGAGTGATGGGAGGGGTCACAGCTCTCAGCCACCCTTAGTTTTCTGCCTCTCCTCCCAGGGGGCTGCACCCAGAGTCCATCCCAGGCGCACAGAAATCTAGTGCAGGTTCTTCCCTTCCTCACAGAGTCCATCCCAGGAAACACAAAATCAGGATTCTCTTTTGAAAGGAGACTTTTAAAGGTGGCCTGCAAAGAGCCTGAATCCTTTTGTGCATCTTTATGTTGTAAAAGGGAATTTTAAAATTTTCCTGTCCTTTCTTTTTCTGCTTGATTTTTACGTTACACGTCCCTGTCTTGTCTGCCTTTGGAGACTCTATGGTGCATGGAGGACTAGTAGCATAATGACATCACAAGAAAGTGAAAGTTAAGCTATTAAGAGGGGAAAGGATACTCTTTAAGAGTCTATGTCTATTTGTTAATTCCAGTGCGTAATGAACACGCCACAAGGAAGTCTTTGTTAGAGGTTCCACACCCCACCTGAACATGCTCTGAAATATCCAAGAGATCATCTAGCACAATGGTTTTCAATCTGTGGGCCACAGACCATTGGGGGGCCACAGACTATGTCTAAGGTTTCAAAAGGGGTCTGCACCTCCATTTGATATTTTAAGGAGTCCGCAAATGAAAAAAGGTTGAAAACCACTGCTCTAACAAAACCAGATCACAGCCTCGGCATTCCTAATATACCTAAGGTAAAAAAAGAAGTGGAACCCACACACCATTTTTGTTTGTTTAGTTGGTTGGTTTGGTTTGGTTTTTTTGCAGGGGAGGAAGAATCCTTTTAGACCTTTGTTTTCTTAAGCACAAAATAGCACAACCCCAATGTTTGAAATGTCTCTTGCGGGGCCCGTTTAACACTAGGCTCATTCTCTGTAATGTGTAAGACCTCACACAGTGGTTGTGGTGTGGGGGGTGCTGTAGATGGTTTTCTGGATTGTGGTGTTTGGTAGGAGACTCTTTGTGGGAAAGTTGAATCCCTTGTTTTCATCTTTCTACTTCTTCCCTCCCACATCTAAAGGAGTAGTTTTTTGAAATTCAGAAGCTGTGCAGCAAGACAATAGGTCTTTATACATCTACATTTAT
Organism: Lepidochelys olivacea; assembly: GCF_965140295.1. Taxonomy (NCBI): domain Eukaryota; kingdom Metazoa; phylum Chordata; order Testudines; family Cheloniidae; genus Lepidochelys; species Lepidochelys olivacea. The sequence goes on along the minus strand of NC_140411.1, from coordinate 258,256,611 downwards.
TTATAAAGACTCAAAGAGCAGTATAGGCCTTTGTGAAACTAACAAACCATGCAGGTACTTAGACTTCATGGTTGTCAAACTGCATCTATAGGAAGCAGAGCAGCAGAATAACAAGTGGTTTCAGCATGCATTACATACGTGTAAGTTATGAATAAACAGACAATGGAAAAAGGGAGTGGACAAGAATATTTCCTGACTTAGGTCTATTGATTCACTGGGTGGAGGGGAATTGGCTTATCTTTTTATTTCATGTTTTGCATTTTCACCACATTTTCCTTAGCTCCAAGAATAATCTCCCCAAATACCTTTATCATTCTAACAAACCAGAGTAGAAAGTAGCAGACCTTGGTCCCGGCAGGAGTCCATTCACCTGCTTCCCCCACTTCAAGTTGTGGAATGTCCCAAGCCCAACAAAAGGCCCCGACTCCATCTTGTCTGTGGCCTTGGTTCATCCAACACTCTCATACTTCCTGATATCTGAGAAATACACGTGGAATTGGTGCCAGCCCAGGGGCCAATGGGTTCCTCACTACTCTTTACTGGGGCTGTGTGTTTATTAAAACACTCAGGATGCTTTCTTCATTCTAGGCTTATCGCTGGAAATGGAAGCCGCAGGTGCTTTGATGAATGGAATTAAAAGATCAGGTGGTTTAATGGGAGCTTCTGTCTGCCGCTCTGCTGAAAGATAACTTCCTGCAGGGGAAGACACCTCTGTGTATCTCCATCAATATCACCCACCTCCTAAAGTGATAACTCCTCCGTGAGTCTCCAGAGCTATCTTTCCACCTCGCACAGTGCTAATGCCTCTGCCTCGGATGGGAATACTGTCAGTTCAACCACCTGTTGTCCCCAGGCTGCCTCTGCCCATCTGACAGCACACATGAGTTAAAGAGAACAAGGAACAGGTGCTGCAGCTCAGCTGTACTCAGCTCTCCACTCTGGCCATGTGTTTCAGAAGGAAGGCAGGGCGAGGAATAGATGGCTGGGCAGTACAGAATGGTCCAAGCTGATAGTGGGAGTCAGGAGAAGCTGGCAATGTAGTAGGAGATTCGAGGAGGCTTGCTAGAGAGCAGAAGAAAAGTCCCAAATGTGGGAGGGAATCTTGGCAGAGAAGCAGGTGGGATACTTGAACAAAGCATGTAGTGACTCCAAATGCATAAAGCTTGCAATGTGTGATATCAAGGGTTGGTGGGTGTGTTTATAAGACCTGCAGCATAAGCAGTTGAGCTGCATGCATAAAGTATGTAGCATCCCTGATAAACAAAGAATGCAGCTTAAATAATTCCCATAGATGAGGGTGAATACTTACTGGGAAGGGATATTGAACCACCTCTCCACACACCAACACTCATTGGTTACCAGAACTGTAGCTCCACCTTTGGTACTATATCCAAAGCCAAAAAGAATGGCTTTGATTGGACCAATTTGATCGCTGGCAGCCAGACGCAGTCTCTTTAATTGAGGATAGCTATAAGCTACCAAGGTTGTGATCCGCAGCATGACAGCAAAGTCATGATAAGACTCAAAATGACTCCTACAGTATTGGAAAATTCCTCACTCCTGGGACCTTTGGGACACAATAGAATATTTCAGGCTAGTGTCATTTTGTCCCCAGTCAATAGGGTAGAATGAAAACCACAGAGCCATTTTAGTGTGAGCAAATATTTGGTCTTAATTACCACTGAAGGTTAAGCCCAAGGCAAACACCAAACCTAATGTTAACTGGGAAAGCAGTGTCAACAGAACAAATGGTCATATGGCAACCTAAGAAAGGAGAGGTGCCATACCAAATCTGGGGGCACCCTTCCTTCCACTCCACTGAATCCCAGGACTAACTTCTTTTCCTCTGCTCCCACTGTTTGAACCTTGGGAAGAAAGAAAAGAGATTTAAAAAAAACCCAACAGTCTCCAATTAGATTCCTTACTTAGCCTTTCAGTCAGAGGCCCATAGAAAATAACTGAGACTTAAAAGCACCAAAACAATGTAAGAAATAGTTAAACACCATTCATGTTACTGGGTTGTTGGACTAGAAAGAGCACAGTTATATCTGCCAAATGGCACCACTTTAACCAATTCTCTGAGTCTCCCAGTCTAGTGACTGGACTCATTCTGCTGCATTTTACCTCACCCAAGACTCAGCCTGAATCCCTAGAAAGAAAGGTAGTGTCTCTGACAGAAATCTCCACATAGCTCAACAAGGCAGAAGCGAGAGAAGCAGCACTTAGCTGGATCTTACAATTACTTTAAGAGTAATTTTTCTCAGTGTCCTGTGTAGGCAGGCAAGTTTGTTTGCCATCCCAGTTCCATAAACATGATGGCTGGGCGGCAGGAGGGTTGGGAAGGATATTATTCTGCTCTTCTCAGCCTTATCCCTTTGCTGAGTAAGAAGAATGCCCCCACGTCCTTCTAAACTCAGGAATCTGAAGCATTTCTTACTTCCTCCAAGAAAGGGGAGGAGGAAGAGGAGGTGTCTGAGATGCTGAGAAAGGTCCTGAAACAATTGTAAAGCCACAGAAGCGTGAGACAGCAGTGGTGAGATGAGGATATGACGTATAGGCCTAAGATTAGAGTGTTTCTCACTGGCCAATTTGCTATTAAAATAAGTATTAAGAAGTAAAGAGTCACTATTCTTGTCTTTTCAGAGTAGCAGCCGTGTTAGTCTGTATTCGCAAAAAGAAAAGGAGTACTAGTGGCACCATAGAGACTAACCAAATAAATTGGTTAGTCTCTAAGGTGCCACTAGTACTCCTTTTATTCTTGTCTTATGTAGGCAACAGGATGTGTTCTAGAGATGTTCTGGTGAGGTCTGGGTGAACCGGAGAGAGGTAGACAGCTCACAGGTCTAGTCTTTGGCGCATAGATACCTTTGCGGAGTGATTCTCACCTCTGTTGGACCTTTTGTGCAGTTTCACTGGATGACAGCCTTGCACGAGATTGAAAGCCAGGTAGCAAATGCTGAACAGGAAGAAAATGGGGCAAGAGGAGCTGGAAATGAGAAGGAGGGGGACAAACTGAGGTAAAAAACAAGCACTGTGCATGCTCTTAAAAATTACAATAATGGGCACATTAGAAATTTGTAGAGTAGTTTAGATTGTAAGCATGCTCTGAGACATCCTTGTGAGTGTATTAGGTCAGGAATGTGGTCTCTCCAGCTTCACATCATGCAGTTATAATCCCAACACAGCATTTGGAGGAAATCATAAACTCCAAGAACAGAGCTCAGGTCATCAGACCTGACAAGATTGTCCTCTGCCTGAGATGGGAATACAGCCTTCATTTAGATACATTTCTGGAGAAGATAAAACTATGTTTCAGTTGTGTCAAGGTACAACTGTGCTGTAACATTATCCCCCAAAATGGTAGTTTCTACACTGCAGTATGTGTCATTTGCTGGGGAGGACTGCTGGGGTGCAGGGGAAACACTCTAGACATGTAACAACGAGGTTCTCCTGTTAATTGCATCCCACTCAACTGAGAGCAGAGATGTTGCCTGCATGTGATATTCTGCTGTGGATTTTGCCACGAATGTGTTAAGAAAATGACCACAGTTTTCTTCTTTGTTAAAGCAGAAGCAGGAACTGTGGTGATGGGGTAGGAGTTTAGCAGGTTATGAAGAATCTTTCTATTCATTCACTTAGTGCAAGAGTAAGTGGATTGCGGGGGCACGTTTGATAGGATTTTACCATAGACTGGCATGAAGCAGCTGTATTTTATAGGCAGTATACTGCATTAAAACTACAGCGCATCATGCACATTCCCTCTGGCCTCAAGAGTGACACACTAGGACAAGCCATTGAGCCCACAACTTCTGCACAGCTTTGCAGAGTGCTCTTGGGCCCCTGCCATAACTCAAGTGAGCAGAACCAAAACTCAAGCTCAGGTGACCTAGGTCATCTAAAGCTCTAACCTCTAGGACATGGAACCAGTCTTGTTTCTTGTTTTTAAGTTCATGGTTCTCCTCCGCCAATGATCAAAGAGCTGAAATCTGGTTCTTGTACTGAAGAGGAGTGGAGAGGCATGGGCATATATAGGAAAGAGAAGTTGTGTGCTCTCTAACAAGTGATGACTATTTCCCAAAAAGATTTGGCACTGAATAGATACAGTTCAGGGCACAGAGGGAAAGAGGGAGTAAACGAAGAAGTCCATAATGCATGTTGTTCCATTCTCCCAGGCATCTGCCTCCAAAGTGCTGTCTCCTTTTGTTATGGTGTGTGAACTCAAGCTATAAGCTGCACCAATAGCAGCCACCAGCACTTGCTACAGCTTTATAAAGCCAATACTGAGCATTCTTGAGGGACCTTAATTTTGGACTTTCAGTGAAGCTCCCTTTGTTGGTATTTCAGATGCCACAGAGCTCTTACCAATACTACGTTGTGACATTCTGTAGTTCTGTGCACATGTGGTTTCTTAACAAAGTCCCTGTGGTTAGCATTTAGCAATACGCCTTCTCTGAGGTAAACAACTTTACTCCCTTGTCTCTCTTCTTCTTTTATTCTATTAAATTTTGGCTAGAAACACGGCAAAATACAAGCAGATATTTTATCTGCAAAACATTAGGAAAGTGTTTTCATTATTAAAGTGTACTTAGTTGCTGGCCAAAGATGCTGGCCTATTTGACAGGTGTGGAGACTGATTCCCCTGTTTATCTCAGGAATGGTACAGCTTGGGCAAGAGAAGTGCAAGTTTACATACACACGAGTGCCTTGCCAATGAGCCTCAAACCTGAGCTATCCTAGATTAGCCTAAGAAAAACTGTTGCACTTAAAATATTGGGCCCAGTGCCTTACATGCCTGTCACAGCACATTAAAGCCATCGAGATATCTGACCTGGTGCAGGATATGCACAGAGCATGTCTGGTGGCCTGCCTCATTACATGCACTGAGCACACCTGGTCTAGAGCATAGTCACCGACTTCCAGAGAACAATCAAGTGATTGCCGAGCAAAACACCCCCAGAACAGTGTGCTTCTAGAGCTGGATCACTCACCATGGTGCCAAATCCATTAAAGCAAACTGAAGGGCAAGCTTAAAGAGAAATCAGAGTTGGGCAGGATTTGTGTCTGTAAGGGAAGGAAAAAGGGTATTTCCATTTTCTATGCAGAGCAATACTTCAGTTGAAAAAAGAATGACCATGGAGTACCCCCTGACAGTCAATATGTATGGAAGATTACATTCACCACATTAGACAGGAAATCTTGCATAGATGATGTGATTGCATTTCAAAATGTACAGGGTTGGCACTATGTGGGAGACCTGGGTTTGATTCCTGAACACAGGTGAGAGGAGACAATGTTTTGAACAATTCACAATCCCTGATAGTTTGGAATGCCCTGGAAGCTGATTGGTTGGTGAGGAGACAATTGTAACTCTGGGTGCTAATTGCCTAGGAGAAGATGTGCTTCCGAATTCTAGAACCTGGAATTCTAGAACCTCTTTCTTGACTAGGAAAGAGGTGTTTCCTGACACTGGGTAATTCTAGATACTACTGGTTAGTTGTTGAGGAGGTGAGGACTTAGAATTCAGATAAAGACAGTGGCAGATTTGTTCTTCCAAATGGATGCTGTTTGCACATATTGTCCATCAATAAACGTTATAATTGGAACTGGTCAGAAGGATCAAATAAAACTCTCATGAGCTTTTAGGACATAACAGGTGCACCTCAACCTGCATGGCTTCACAGGAAAACTTTCTGATTACACTTTCATATGTATGCCTCCTTTTCAGGGTGACTGCTGCCACCACAAAACAAACGCCTCTGTACAGTGTAACTGGCATCTGGTGCAAACAAATAACCAAGCAAAGGAAACTAGCCATTTCAAATCTGAATCACCTTACACACAGAAATATTAGCATTAGAGAACAATTAAGAGTGTTCTAAAGAAATTAGACATTTTTCCAGGAGGGAAAAGAGGGCGCAAAAGTGCAGTAACTGTGGTCCTAACTACTCTCCCCTCTCTAATCTTTTCCTTTCTCAGCCAAGTGGCTGAGAAGGCAGCTTCCTCTCATTCTTTAATAGCCTATTGCACATTAGTATCTTTGACCATTTTCAATCTCAGTTTCACTCCAGCCACAAAATTTAAACTACTCTCCAGAAGTAAACAGCCTTTTTTATGCTGCTACTGATGGCTCTTTCTCTTTCCTACATGTATCCTTGGACATAATGGACATCATCTTGGGCCACATGAATACTGTTGATTATGGATATGTCCCTGGTTCCCTCTTGTCCTACCTCTCTTGCATTCTCTGTCTCTGCTGGTAGCTCTTTTTCTGCACCAATACCTGTCCTGTATGAGGTCCCACAGAGTTAAATTTTCAGCCCTCCTATTCTTTTCCACCAGCATTCTTCTCTCTCATTCTGTATCGTTAACAATACCACTTTTATATCTGTTACTTAGCTGTACATATCTTTCACCACCTTTACTGACTTCTCCCACTCCACCTTTTGTGTCTTGATCAAGTAAACTTGTAGCTTTGTTCCAACTTCCTTCAGATAAATCTAAGAGAGAAGTGCTTCTCTTGGGCAAGAAATGCTTGCTCAAACACATCTTCATTTCTTCTACTTCTTTTTTCAGTTGAAGCCTCTCTCATTTGCCTCTCCTGTAGATAAGCTTAGATGACCCTTGACCTTTCTTTATTTTGCATTGCCCATGCCTGTGAATCTTCCTACCACACAGGGCTGTTGTGACAAGCTCCGTATGGGTGGTACCTTGTATTTGTATTTACCTATAAAGTGCCTGACACATATATAGTAACCCCAACCCTAATAATTAATAGCTAAGTATTCCTATCAATACTTCTGCAATATTGTTCTTGGTTCACTGCTACTGTCTTCTGAAAGCCTTAGCCATTCTTTCTCGCCTCTCATCTTGGCTATTACATCCCCCTTTTCTGTGGCCTCCCTGTATCCCAGCTCTCTACATTTCAGCAAGTGAAGGGTGTTGTTGTCTATGTTCTTGCATGCACAAGAAAGCACAGTCACATCACCGCCATCCTTCCAGAGCTCTGTTTCCCCATTCATTTCTTAATCCCTTTCAAGGTTCCTTATTTTTAAAGACTAATTGTAAAACAAAAAACATATATCTGTGCCCTTTCCTGCTCCTTAATAATGGGTAAAAAATATCTGATATGTAAAGCCAGTTATTTTCACATTAGAAGTATTAGGTTCTGCTTTCTATCTTTTTCCTAGACAACTTTGGAGGATCAGGAATATACCCCATCAGAGGAGGCTGAAACCTGGGCTGTAATTCTCTCAGCCCCCAAGTGAGAAAGAAGGAAGGCGATATTGAGGCATACTCAGCGTAAGAAAGGGAAGGCACTGGAAACCACCCAGTGAAAGAAAGGGTCTGCTTCGGCTGGCACTGGCCAGTGGGTCGTAGTTTTTAAAGCGACTGGCAGAGAATTGTGATTGATACAGATGAAGAATTCCAGGATGGGCCCAGTGGCACCTGGCCCAGGGATCTCCCAGGTGGCCCTGGTGGAGGAGATGCCAGAGGGAAGGCAGGTGGAGTGAAGGGCCATGGGAGGGGCCTGGCACTGCCCACCAAGGGGTTGTGTGGGATGGTGAAGGGGATTGTGGGAGTGTGGCTGTGGTAACTGTGGGCACGGATGGTAGGTTACTCTCTGCCCCTCCCGCCCCGTACAGTTGCCCCGCCTAACAGCTCCTCTGATCTTCCCCGAGCCAACAGGACACGCTCGGCTGGCCTACTCTTGTTCTCATTGGCTGGACTAGTTGTCAATCTGCGCTCCTCCCTGACTGAGCGCCCACTGGCTGGGCCCTTCACTCTCGAGCGTTAGCGAAGAACGCTACGCCCTCTTCCTAGAGGCGCCGCTCTCCTCCTCGACCGCTGTTGGTTATGGTCGGAGTCAATCAGGAGCAGCCCGTGTTTCTATTGGTGAGCTGTATGGAAAGGGGGAGGAGCTGCTCCTTGGCCGCGGCCGCTCCGCCCGGCTTGAAACCTCGCAGTGCCGGGGAGTTAGAGGTGTTAAAGCCGGAGCAGCGCGGTGGGTGAGCGCTGAGTCTGTGCAAGGAACCGGCCCTGAGGACCAGTCTCTCACCGCAAAGAGTAGGCGCCGCCGCCGCGGCTCTTCCCAGGCTTTGGCCGGACTCAGGTGAGGTGCGGGCGGGGACGAGGAACGCAGCGCTCGCGCTTGGTTCTTAGGGTGGCGCTGGCGGCTTTGAGAGTGGGCTGGGTCGGGCGGGTCTGCTCCGGTGCCTGGCAGCCGCTTGCGTCGCCCGCGGACTGGGGCCCGGGCCGTGGGTTTGCCCGGCCTGGCAACAGAGCCGTTTACCTGCCGCCTCTCCCCGTCGGCCGGGGAGCGGATAGGGGGCATCCCTGGGGGCACGGAGGTCGCCCCCGCCCCGTGCAGGGCAACCGCGGCGGCAGCCCTGCCCACAGGGCCAGCCAAGCACGTGCCCGCGCGCCTCTCGGCGGGGGTGGCGGAGGGGTGGCGCTGGGCCGCCCCTGCCCGGCGGTGGGGGAGTGCCGCTCGCGCGGGGTAACTTTTCTCTTCACCCCCCCCACACCATTGCCCCCTAGCCCGCCCGCCCGCCGGCCAGCGCGAGTAACGGGCGGGCGAAGGGAGCGTTTGGCAGCTGTCAGGGCTCCCGCCTGAGTCACGGGCTGACAGTCCCGCTGCAGACATTGCAATGGGCTTGGCTTCCGCCCTCCGAGCCAGACTTCCTCATTCGCCTCGCTCCGGCTGCTCCCGCCGCGGAGAGGGAGGGACAGGGGCAAGATGAAGCTTGCAGCCTGCAAAGGCTTGGAGAGCGCGGCGCTTTCCTAGCTCATTCCAGCGCACCGGGGGGGGGGGACCCTCCCGCATTGTCACCCACCTGCCTCCGCTAGGCGTAGAAAGAAACCAGCTCCCCAGCCCTTGTGGGTGAAACCTATACGTACCCAGTGGGTTTAATCAGGAGTGCTCCTGTCCTGATCTGCCTCGACGCGGTGTGAAATGAGCCTTGCAGCGGTATCTTGTTCTGCCGAATACACAGTGTAGTTTCGTGGTAACAAGGTGCGCTGGTCAGGTTAAGGAGGCTGTTCTCACAATGGCTACTGGTACCCTCTTCCAGCCCCGTCCTCCTGCTGAATCACCTTGGTGCTTATCTGCATTGCTTTCTTCTTGTTTGTCTTTCTGGCCTTGCCGCACCCAGAGTGGGCTAAGAATCTAGTTTTTTGTGGGAGAGACTCTTTATCAGAAAGAAAAGGAGGACTTGTGGCACCTTGGAGACTAACCAATTTATTTGAGCAGACTAACACGGCTGTTACTCTGAAAACTGTTTATCAGGTCTCTCTTATCTAAACTGATGTGCTAAGTAACGCATGATAGGTTTGAACTTCGAAGCTGAACGGATGTTATCCTAGAAGAAGTCCAAACCAGCAAGCCCTGGTGCCCTGCCCTTCTCTGTAAAGAAGGTGCAGAGTAATTTGCATTGAGGTGTGGAGCTTGAGGAACCATGGTGTTCTAAGATTAAAACACACATCCGTAATTCTTAAAATACAATTTCTTCCCTTACACATAGGTGTGATGCTGTTTGAGTTACTTTTAACTTAAAAGTAAAAGCCCTGTAATCAGTTTCTGCCTGTGTAAAGATACTTTCTAACTTAGTCTCCAGGGAACAATGTGACTAAGTTAATTTATCTGTGGCACTCCATTGAAAGCTGCAAACCTTGATGCAGCATTGTATTGATTCATATGCTCACTTTCTGGAGTTGTGGCACTCAAAATCTTATGCTTCGCTGAGATGAGATAAACAGATGTTTCTGCTACATGGGGTGTTGAGAGGTAATATTTGGAGGAAAAGACACTTAATAAAAGTAAGTGGGGCTACTTTGGTTATTAAGTACTTCGAAGTTGTGCAGGATAATGTTAACAGTCGTAGATAGGCACATGATACTACTGGGCTAGGTATTCTGGCCATGTGAAATTGCCTCTGAAGCTACATCTGTAGTAAACTGTACAGTTTACCTTAAGTCATGGAAGCTTCACATCAAGAGAGGCTAGTTGGAGTGGATTGTTTCTCCTGAGCAGCTTGGGTTACTTCAACAGATATGTATAGTCTGCAGGCAGACACTACCAAAAAATCAGTTGTCTAAGATTTTCAGTAGTTTTGTTGGAATCAGTGTAGACTCATGAATGGTACCAGATAAATAGCTGTGAAATGTCTGGACCTTTTAAACTGGATATGACTAACAAGGTTGAATTTTTTGTGTAATGTCCTCTCTCTCAATGTTTAACTTGTCTTGCCAAGAAATGATATTGTAAGTTTTCAGGAGAAGGTACTGACCTTGTCCTCAGGCTTGCATGGCCATATAGTGCACATCTGTTCCTATATAAATAATAGGATGACTGATACTTGTATTAGGTTTTTTTGCTGATTACTCTTATTCCAGAGGAAACTTTCTAGGTCATTGATACTAGGAGTATGGTTCTGCTTACCTCATGTTTGGTTCAAGTTAAACCTTCAGTAAAGTAGTTAGACCCTTGTCAGCTTGACATCTTTATCCTAGGAGAGGCGGGGGTTGTGGCTGTTGAGAATACATAATTTTTCTCATTGGCTGCCTTAGAATGGGCTAAGGAAAACAAGTCGATGTATTGTCACAACTAAGCCTACATTGTAAAGCAGCTCGTAAATAATGAGAAGGCCAGGAAACGGTTTATCTACTATGTAGCATTAGGGAAGGCACTGTACATATGCCTTCAATTTGGAGACATCAGTAATCTATGGGTATGTCCACACTGCAATTAAAAACCTGAGCTGTCATAAAGGGAAGGGTAAACACCTTTAAATCCCTCCTGGCCAGAGGAAAAACCCTATCCCCTGTAAAGGGTTAAGAAGCTAGGATAACCTTGCTGGCACCTGACCAAAATGACCAATGAGGAGACAAGATACTTTCAAAGCTGGAGGGGGGGAGAAACAAAGGTTCTCTCTTTCTGTGTGGTTTTTTTTTTTTTTTTTTTTTTTTTGAAGCAGAAAAGGAATGGAGTCTTAGAACTTAGTAAGTAATCTAGATAGATATGTGTTAGATTCTGTTTTGTTTAAATGACTGATAAAATAAGTTGTGCTGAAAGGAATGTATATTCCTGTTTTTGTGCCTTTTTTGTAACTTAAGGTTTTAAGGGATTCTCTATGTTTTGAATCTGATTACCCTGTAAGGTATTTACCATCCTGATGTTACAGAGGGGATTCTTTTACTTTTTCTTCAATTAAAATTCTTCTTTAAAGAACCTGATTGCTTTTTCATTGTTCTTAAGATCCAACGGTTTTGGGTCTGTGTTCACCTATGCAAATTGGTGAGGATTATTATCAAGCCTTACCCAGGAAAGGGGGTGTAAGGTTTGGGGAGGATTTTGGGGGGAAAGACTTTTTTCCAAAGGGCTCTTTCCCTGTTATATATTTGTTAGACGCTTGGTGGTGGCAGCAATAAAGTCCAAGGGCAAAAGGTAAAATAGTTTGTACCTTGGGGAAGTTTTAACCTAAGCTGGTAAAAATAAGCTTAGGGTTTTTTTCATGCAGGTCCACACATCTGTACCCTAGAGTTCAGAGTGGGGAAGGAACCTTGACATGAACTCTAGGACCTTGCAAGGTGGGAGGGTTCCAGAGCCTGTACTGCAGCCCAGTGTCTGCACTGCACTTAAACAGCCCCTTAGCCTGAGTCCTGTGACCCCATACCTGTGAGCCATGAGTTTTTAATTGCAGTGTAAACCTATCCCATATGTCCTCCTAAGCATTTGTTTCCCTGGTATGAAAAATGCCAGGGGACTGAAGGTCTGGTGTTAAAACTCTGTAGTAAATGGTAACTAGTACTTCTCTTAAGTTGTAAGTTTTTCTGGTGTTCTCTGTGTAGTCAAAAGCTGCAGGTGTTCAAAGCAGTCAAGCGTACTGATAATGCAAATGCTCCTAGTCTGACTGCTGAGGCCTAGTATTAGTACTGTATCAGGCAGTATGAAAGCACAAAGCATTATTTTATTGGTCTTGCTTTAAAAATGCCATATTAAATGATGCAATAAATCCTATTTCATAGGATAATTCTCTTCCAAACTATCTCCATGAAGGTGAGAACATGAGTGTACATGCCTGCATGGCTTGCTGTTTGAAAATGTGTGAGAGAGAGCTGCTATAGTGTCTGAAATATTTTAGACACTGATTGGACACCAGTCTGTGGGAGGTGTCAGTCTCATGACCTTCTCAATATACTAAATTGCTGGGAGATGAACGGTGTGACTAGTTTCTTCTGAGTTTTGCTACCTCTAACCTTCTAATTAGGCTGGAATGACTTTAAGACTCTTGAGTATGAGTAGCCTTCTGAATCTTTCTCTTGCCCAGGATTATGTAACTTTTAGGAATCTGTATGACTTTACCATGGTGAGATCATAAAATGGACCTGCTGGAGGTACAGGAACACTCCTATGGTTAATCTAGGACTTAATGCCTCTTTAAATAAGAGTTATGGTGCAAAAATCTTTCTATAGTAGGTCTACATTCTTACAGGCAGCTTAAGGTTGTCTTAGAGGAGAGGCTCTCTAACAGCTAAACTTCAAGGTCCAGAAACTGATGTGAACCTCTTCTGAAAGATGTCTGAATCCTCCAGACTGAATGTAAAATTGAACATGGTCTTGTTCATTGTAAGTGCAGTGCTTAATCCGAAGGGTGCTAGATGGCCCTGAGGGTTCCTCCTGACTTCTAATGTGGATATCTTGTTAACCCACTTGCCTGATGTTTATTTGCAATTTAAAGCATATATGCAAACAGCAGCATAAACTTGGATTTAAACTTGGAGAGTGGTCAGTTTGGATGAGCTATTGCCAGCAGGAGAGTGAGTTTGTGTGTGTGTGTGTTCCCGGGGGGTTGGGGGGGTGAGAGAGCCTGGATTTGTGCTGGAAATGGCCCACCTTGATTACCATGCACATTGTAGGGAGAGTGGTCACTTTGGATGAGCTATTACCAGCAGGAGAGTGAGTTTGTGTGTGTGGTTTTTGGAGGGGGGTGAGGGAGTGAGAGAACCTGGATTTATGCAGGAAATGGCCCACCTTGATTATCATACACATTGTGAAGAGAGTGGTCACTTTGGATGGGCTATTACCAGCAGGAGAGTGAGTTTGTGTGTGTGGGGGGGGGAGGGGGCGGAGGGTGAGAACCTGGATTTGTGCTGGAAATGGCCCAACTTGATGATCACTTTAAATAAGCTATTACCAGCAGGACAGTGGGGTGGGAGGAGGTATTGTTTCATGGTCTCTGTGTGTGTATATAATGTCTTCTGCAGTTTCCACGGTATGCATCCGATGAAGTGAGCTGTAGCTCACGAAAGCTCATGCTCAAATAAATTGGTTAGTCTCTAAGGTGCCACAAGTACTCCTTTTCTTTTTGCATAATAAGTGTTTTTCCTTGTGTTAATTTTCAGTAATTCCTGTGGGCTGGGATAAAGCTGTAATAGTATTGCATTGCCTGCAGCAGCATTGTTTTTGCTGGCAATCAATCTAGTTGTGTGCTGGCTTGAGGTGACCTTGCATCCTCAGTTTCTTTTTGGTCTGAGCATGCTGTCCGGTAGGACTAATTCAGTCTTCTGGTGCAAAAGGATGTGGAAACTAACAACCTATCTTGGAGTGGTATCCAATAACACCAACTATATGTAGTCACCTGCAAATGCAATGTCTACCCTGGAAGTTATTACTGATGGGTGTGTCCTAGTAAATTAGGAGTACATTAACACAAACCTGTAGTTAATCTCTATGCCCACGTTTAATTATGGTTTATCTTTCATGCACACTTTCCCTTTTAAGTCACTTAGTGGCTGTAGGAAGTTGTACTGAGTTCCCAAAATGTTCATCTTCTCAACACTGATTTCTGTTATCCAAGAGTACTGCAGTGGCATAGCAACCTCTGATCTGATACCAACCCAGATTCCCTCCACAGCATACACCATATACCTGCTTTCAGTCATTGCCTCTTGACTCTGTTACTGTCCCAGGCAGCATGCTGCTTTTTCCCTGAGCTTCCTAAAGAAGACCAAAGAGGTAGCGGAGTTTGCAATTTTCCATTAATGAAACTCTGAACAATTTCATTGCCAGTTACTTTAGAAACTAGTTCTTTTGCTCTTGCATTATGTATTGCTTATGTCAATGTCACCTGTGTGTCTAAGCACAACAAAATTGTAACTATAGAACTCCCTGGCATATGTATCTGAAATAAGAGTTTCCCATATGTGAGGAATAGCTTTGTATCGTTCAAAAGCTTGTACCTTCCACAAACCAGTGTTGGTCCAATAAAAGATGTTACCTCACTACCTTGTCTCTCTCGTACCCTGGGACCAACATGGTTACAACAACACTGCATACAGTAGCAGGAAACACAGGCAATAGATATGCATTATGTTGGATGAGGAAAGGTGGTATGAGCAGGGTATGCAAAGGCATATTTCATAACTCCTGTGGGATTTGTGTTGCTGGAGCTCTGTGCTCGGGGTTGAGGTTTCATCTTCCTTCAAAAAGAAAACTAGTATCTAGTTAAAATGTACACAAGCAGCTTATTTAGGCACTTTACTAAAGACTAGACTCTAGAGCCAGGTGGATGGGTGACCAGCAACAATCAGTAACAAATGAATAGTAGTATATGTTGAGAGAAATTTAACAGTTTAGAAACGTTTGTCATGATCAAGATCGGAATGAATCTGTTGCTCATCAAAAGCTACAGTTTTACTGATCAATCTCAGCAAGAAATCCATATGATGTAGGTTAAGACACAGGAACTATAATTCTCATTTGAATGCATGCAAAGCGGATGTAAGACAGATTCTATTTTTGATAGAAAAATCTTTGGTGTAGGCAAAGCTTACAACTTTGGTTTCTTGTATTCAGATAGGAACTGCTTTTCTTGTCAGTCAAGATTGCAATTTCCTGTTTATTCTTAAGTAAAATATATTCTTGTAGTTTACTTCTCTGTAATTGGGTTTAGTGATACAACACAATTTAAGACAATAACTTCCTTAAATGTGCCTTGAGTTTTCACCTGTTTACTTGAGTTTATGCTATCTCTTGACCAACCTGGATGTCTAGGATATGCAGGTGGCTTTACTGTTAGAATGCTGGCTCTTTTCCTCTTAAGAGGATGGCTGCTCTTGCGTCTGAGTGGTTTTAGTGGCATACTTGGTGCTGCTTTGAGCAGAAGTGAACTGGAGTCACTAATCTGATATTACAGCAACACTGTAATAGTCATGGTGATGGTTTAATCTTGTACTCTGAAATGTAACAAAAACAGTTATTTAATCCCCCCTTCCCCAAAATGTAGCTGGTAACTGACTATAAAATGGTATGGTTTCCCAAGTGAACTTTAGGATGAAATAGTGAGGGCTTTTTGGCTGTAAACTCTGTTGGGCAGGGACTGTCATGCTGTATCTGTAGAATGCCTTGCAAAATGGGGTGCCAAACTGGTTATTGCCTTAGGTGCTATTGCAGTATGAATGTTAATACTAGAACATCATAAAAGTTTAAACTTTCTATTGCATGCTAAAATGTTCTTTATCTGCTTTATTTTAACTTCCTGACACAAGTCTTGTACAGAAGAATTTGAGCTTGCAGTTTAAGACATTGTATGGGAGGCAACGTGAAATGCGTGTACACACACGTAATATTGACACTCGTGTGTGGTTATGATTCAGCCACCTAAAAGTGGAATTCGCAAATAACTTCATTAAGACTTAATATGTGATTTTTAATAACGTTACATTGATATATGGAGATATGTATTGCATTGTAAATATTAAATCTGGAAATATGTAGTTGTATCAACCATCTCTCTCCTCCCCCCCCCGCCCCCACTGGTAATTGCCATGTAAAATACTTCACATTTTCCTTTATGGACCTCTGATTATGACAGTATGGACTATGATTCTTCGATATAGGCCAAAAAGGCAGTATCTGAAACTGATATTGGTAGAATATGGTGGGGTGATGTCTCTACTCTGTATTTGTAAGGTAGATGTAGTAATTGTCAGTCTCTTGCTTGTTTGGGTACTGGGAGTATTAATCGTGTAGACTTTAGCCTCTCCACCATAAGCATTGTGGATGGGGTAAGTTTATTGTGGCCCATGTGGGAAGTCTATTACTCCTTGATTATGAGGAGTGAGAATGCTCTCATACTTGTCACTGAAACTTGGTCTGGTACATTATATTTTCCAAATTATTGCCCCTACAGGAAGGGGAACATGTTTCCTGTGAGCATGAGTTAGCTACTTCCTGGTGCTGGAGTTGAATCCCTCCCCATGTTGTTGTACTTGGAGACCATTACTTATGAGCAGCACTGGCACTTCAGACTAGTAAAAACAAGTTTCCTGCTCTGAGCTTCCAGAGTAAAGGAGACATAAGAGGGGTGACAAAGTGGGAAAAGCACTCAAATATTTACGGTGATAAGTGCCCTAGAGCAGTGGTTCTCAACTTTTACAGACTATTGTACCCCTTTCAGGGGGTCTGATTTGTCTTGTGTACCCCAAGTTTCATCTCACTTAAACTACTTGCTTACAAAATCCGACATAAAAATAAAAGGGGCACAGCACACTATTACTGAAAGTGCTTACTTTCTCATTTTCATCATATGATTACAATATTTATATTCCAATCAATTTATTTTATGCTTACATTTCAGCATGATACATGTGAGCCTTGTCTGAAGTCAGAGCCCTGGGCGGTGGGGTTGAAGCCTGAGACCTGCCACCACCCAGAGCTGAAGCATGAAACTTAGCTTTGCAGGGCCCCCTCTGGCATGGGCCCCCTGGGCAATTGCTCTGCTTACCACCACGATACCACATGGACTGCACTTGCAACACCTCCCCTCCCAAAATATGTCCCATGACCCCCGTGGGGATTGCAACTCCCATGGTTGAGAAACACTGATCTAGATACATTGAGTACCCTCTGGAAGACCTGCGTACCACCAGGGATATGTGCACCCCTGGTTGAGAGCCACTGCTCTAAAACATTTAAGAGGAGGGTTTGGGAGGACAGGTTCTAAACTAGTAAAAGATCAAGAGGCTTATTGTGTGCACAGCTAGGCTCCTTATTAAAATTGAATCCTTTCCTCTTTGGAAGGAGGGAAAAGGCAAAGGTCAGGGCTGGAAGACTAACCAGAAGAAGCAAGTTAGCTGAAGGTCATGGCAGGGGAAAGCTCAATATAGCAGAAACAAGTGGAAATAGCAAAGTGTGGGGTGCACACAGGGTTCAACTAGATAAATATGCAGGGGTGGAGCAGTGCAAAGCCTTGCAGGTGTTAGATATGTCTTCAGAGTGTGAGGGCAAGTCTATATTACAAAATTAAGTTGACCTAAATTACATGGACATACAGCCACTGCAGTAACTGAACAGGTTCTAAACCTCCACACTACACGCCTTGTGTCAGCCTCACCAGGATTTAACTGCCAGTGATGGGCATTGTGGGACTGTTTTTGAAAGGGAGCAACAGTCGATGTAAGCAGTGCAGTATCTATGCTGACACTGTGTGTTGACCTGATTACATCAACCTAAGAACTACACCTCTCATGGAGGTGGAGTTAAGTTGGTGTAGTGGGCGAGTTACGTCAGTGGGAGCTATATTTTAGTGTAGACGCTTACAGAGCTGGTTGACCTAATATGCCTTACATCAGCCTAACTCTGTAGTGTAGACCAGGCCTCAGTATTTATAGGTGCTGAAGTTGTTTTCACTTGGCCCCTACATACCTGTTGAGCCTCAAGGCTGCTTGGTATTTTCTATTAAAGTATCTTGGCTGTTTTCCTGGCCAGAAGATACTTAATGAGTCCTCTTTTTGGAGCTCACCTCTGCTTCCAAGGGAGGGTCTCCCAATCCCTGCCTGAATGGGGAGTGATGTTGAGAATCAAACTTGGATCTTGTAAGCCTTAGCTATGTTAGGCTTTTCTGTCCAACATTTCCACAGTCGCTATCAATGGTGGAGCTGAGCCATTTGAAACAGAGGTGGGCAACTTTTGGTACAAAGGTCCAGTATATAGACTGCCATAGTGTAGTAGAACCAACTAGCAAGCTGGCCATAGTGTTTCTGGTGAGACGTAGACTCTGTTTCCATTGTAGAAATCACATTTGAACATGGCTGCCAAACAACTTCAAGTTTTCATTCTATATGGATAGGGGAAAAATTAAAATATTTATTTGAAATATTATTGGTATGGATGGTAAAAACAAGTTCTCTGACATGCTGTTGCATTCAATTTCTGTACCTACAGGCCAGGATGATAAGGCTGTACCAATATTTTCATTGGTAAGACCTTGTGCCCTATAGCTTCACAAAAAGTAGCCAACCTTATTTTTCTTCACTGTCTTCAAACTAGATGTAATTAACTTAATCCCTGCTGCCCGCCCCGCCCTGTGACAAGCAAATGTGTGTATTTACTACTATAATGTGAGCAGCTGGAGGGTTCTCAGGCTTAAAGCATCTGACTAAACTTTTTTGAGCACCAAAGACTCTCATTAGGCCTAATGCAAAGTATTAGAGAAGGGAGAAAAGTGACCCAGAGATAACAAGGGGCTAAAACTGTCTGAAAGTCCTTACACCCTCTAATGCAGTATTCCTGAGGAATTCTACACGTCTGGTCAAAGTTCTTGCTGTTTGTTCTGACTCTCGAGGCAACAATCCCCCAGCAAAACCATTTGAACAGCAGGGATGGGCTGCAGTTTTCTAAACTACTGCTGTCTCTATAAGTGGGATTACTCTGTCCAGTGGTCATGAAGTATGTATTCTCCTTCTGGAATGTTTTCCTTGTGGGCATTCTGTCTCTGGGAGAGGGATTCTGTCCTTTGCTGAGAAGGCATGTACAGTATATCACTAATAAGAAACAACAGTTGCAGAAAGCATATCATGCACGATAGTGATCTTGGAATATTTATTTCAAGTGAACAGTGTTGGGTGGCAGCCAGCTTAGATTTGCTGGATTTAGGACTGATCTTGAAGTTAAGACAAGGCCACTCCCTGTGAGCAGCAGTTGGTATTCAAACCCCAGCGTGTGCTTTGTAAGCCCTATTTAGCTTTGACTCAACTATCTCAACTATAAAGTGTAATATGACTTAGTTTGAACAGTGTTGCGTGGGGTGGGAAATGTGACTGACCATTGCCATCACCCAGATAAGTTGTGATGGTAGTGTCTTACTATTATATGACTTGTGTATTTTGGGAATTCCTACTTAAAACCTTTGTCCCAAAGCAACCCTCCTGTGACAAGGACTATTCTAGAGTGAGGAAATGCTGCTTGATGCACTTACCAGATAGTGCTTGAGATCAAATTAAGAGAATTCTAAAGGTGGTCATCCAAAAGCATGTGTCCCATATTCATCATTCTGAAAATACCTGCTGGAGACCTTTCAAGTGAACCTGTAAGACACACACTAATTCTTGTCTTTCTATCTCATGATTGACCTTGACAATCAACTAGTTCAGATTTACATATCCGAGAAATTCCTTGTTGTGTGGTAGAGAGAAGGTTGAAAGAAGTCTCTTTTCTGGACATGACTATTCACTTCCAGAATCCAGTTTGCCATTCACTACCTAAACATTGTATAAATCAGGTAGTGCACATATGAAATGAACTAATTTTCCAGCTGGGTAGGAGTGGTTCAGTGTCTTGAAGTTGCCATATTTGGACCCAAGAACTTAAAATTTCTCATTGGTGTTTAACCCTCTCCTCCAGTTAATCCAACTCCTTTTAACCTGTTGTCACTAAGATTCTTGATACCGCGCATATTTATTGCCCCATCCTCCCATACTCTATCCAGCTGAATATGTGATGCCAAAATGCCCTCAAAGTTTCTGGATTATTTTTTCTCATGGGCAGAGGGGCACATATTAATGCTGTGCCTTGCACTTAATGTGCAGTAGTACAAATAACATAATGAAGAACCTCTTAAATTCTAAGGAGGCTGTGTAGTAGAGTCAAGATGGAATTCCTGCCCCCACCCCCACTGTGGTCTACAGCATTAGATAGTTGACTGAGTGCACTGTGATTTTTTGGCTTTGTCTGTAGCATCAGGCTATATATGTTATCGAGCATACTGGATTTGATGGGCTAGTAGTTGGATCCAGAAAATTGTTCTCCTAGGAACAGACATGAAATACTAAATGTAGCTTCTTCAGTGATAACTGAGGTTTCAAGCTAAAATCCTACCTACAAACTTGGGTATAACCTTGTTTTTGCTCTTCCCTTGTTCATCTTTCCACTCACTTAGCCATTGGGTCCTCTATGCCTTTACTAATCAGTCCTAAGGATCTGAGGCCAAACAGTTCCTCAGCAAATTCAGAGGAACATTCACAATGAATAGTAGACGCTGCAGTCTTGCAAGAAGGTGCTTTCAGTTCATAGTCACATGATGCATTTTAACACTCTCACCACTTGCTTAACCTACATACTGCACTTTCCAGTTCGGCACCATCTGCTATATAATTAGATCTCTTAAATATGGTTATCTTTTAGTGATTGGTTTTGACAAACTATGTTCAGATGGCTGGGGACAGAGAAATAGTTCTATCAGCAGAACCGAGGCAAGAACAGACTGCTCAGATCATGCATTTGAATGGGACTCCTATCATGTCTATTGATGAATGTTTCAGATCAGCCAGGCTATTCAAGGTCAGATTCTTTAAAAATTCTACATTAGG
Source organism: Lepidochelys olivacea (assembly GCF_965140295.1). Classification (NCBI taxonomy): domain Eukaryota; kingdom Metazoa; phylum Chordata; order Testudines; family Cheloniidae; genus Lepidochelys; species Lepidochelys olivacea. Next base: position 258,235,965 of record NC_140411.1, on the reverse strand, counting down.
AAAGAGTATCCAAGTTCTCCCATTGGGAAGAGATTTTTAGCTGTGGTTGAATTGTATCTTCATCAGCCGGTAAAACTAGTTCTCTAATGACAGAGTCTTGTCATGCCAACAAGACATGGAGTTCTGCCCTTCTTGATAGAAGGTCCTAAGCTGATGTATTTAGTGGGTTGTAACTACAGAGTAGTTTGTAGGCCAATTCAACTAAGAACTGATGACTTGCATTTGTGAACTTTGTTCAAATATATGAACAACTTAAAAATGTGAACTGCATACACAAAGTGAGTCTGTTTATCAGACAGTGACACTTACCTAAAACAAGCTAATCTTTGTTTTCCCCTCTTTCTAATCTTGTCTCTATGATGCTGGCATAAAGGTCACTAAACACACCTGTCAGGATAATTTCCCATTAAATTTTGAGTCCTCTAGTAAGACACTATTAAATTTATCAAAAGGTAAGCTTCCAGACAAATCATTCCTGCATGTAGAAAGGGAAGTACAAGCTCCAATCATGAGCATGTACATTGATGATCTGTTACAGTGAGCTGTTTCAGACACTCCACTACTTCTACCTAGGTATTCTATGGCCCCATACCAGCGCACCTCACAAACATCAATGAAGTTATCCTGATAAGGCTCTAAAGTAGGAAAGTAGTATTCCTATTTTACAGATAAAGAGCTGATGTACATGTGACCTTCCTAAGGCAACACAGGAGATCTGTGACAAATCCAGGAACTGGTCCCAGTCCAAGACTTACACTACAAGACCAACCTCTTTCCCTTTATTTGCTATTCTCCAATAAGAAAGGAGACAAATCTGCCTCACCATGGTAAATCCTTTTCCCTAGAAATTCTGTTTTAGCACCTATGGGGCTGGTCTGGAAATCTCCAGTTAGTGAAAGCTTTGGAAGACTCAAACCAGAAGTCTCCTGGTTTAATACTAGCTGTTTAACCAGCAGTCCAAGTACTACAGTAAATCTGATGCAAAACTCCTGTTAGTGCTCTTTGATTATTTTCAGTCTAATTTACTTCTGCTTTTACCTAGATAGTTCAGTGTAGTCCAAGCCCATCTTGGTGAGCAATAGCTCAATCCCAAAAATAACAATTCTGTGGCTGCTGACAAAGTAAACACTGGGGGAGTGGGGGTAATGCAAATAGTTCTGGAAGATTAAATTACAAACAGATAATGCTGGCTTCTTTGAAAGGTCTCGAAACAGTTCTTAGCTCTGAAACTTAGAGGCAATGGCTTTCAGCAAGGGGCAACTTTTAGATCTTTTTCAGGTTGGCCAAGGTGAGTTTCAATTTGTAGAATTGCTTTATTGGCACCTGATAGTCCTACTGGAGTAAAGGGCTATGGGGAAGAGAACCTCCTTAACTCTCAAACCCTAAAGCTGCAAATCCATGGGAAGACTAAACCTATGGCAACACTACAGAGCTTACTGCACCGCTGTAGCACCACTAGTGCAGATGCACTAAGCCAGTGGGGGAGAGCTCTCCTGTCAGCTTAATTACTTCAGCCCCCGTGGGTAGCAATAGCTCTCCTGCCAAGCGCTGGTGTGGACAACATTATGTTAGGTCAGTGCAACTTACTTTGCTCCAGGGGTGGCTTGCTCACACCCCAAGCCATGTAAGTTGTACCACGGTAAGTGGTAATGTGTACAGAGCCTAAAGCAAACTTCAGTATGTGTGATTCCTGTGTAGACCAAAGTGTTTAAGAGACAAATGCATGTTTCCTCCTAGTTCCTAAGGGGGACAGATAGCGTCTTAACTAAAAAGCAATGTTTGGTTCAGTCAGCTCAGAACAGGATAACCAGATGTCCCGATTTTATAGGGATAGTCCCGATTTTGGGGTCTTTTTCTTATAGGCTGCTATTACGCCCTGCCCCCGTCGCAATTTTTCACATTTTCTGTCTAGTCACCCTAGCTCAAAAGAATCTGGATGGAAGTACATAAATACAGGGTTCTCATACTTTTGTTTCATAGTATGGACTACCCTCATATCTTGTGGGCATCTCCCCTCCCTTCATGACTGTGGAGACCACTTTTCCTCCGCTTGAAATTGCACCATATCCTTGTGGTGATCACACAACTACTTACATGACAAGAATGTGTTTGTAACTTTCAATGTGATTTGGCACCTGGATAAAAGAAAGCAAACACTTGACTAACCTGCTCTCCAGACTACTATGGACCACTGTTTGGGAACTACTGTGTTAATAGAGCTGTACTATTTCTGAAAACACTAGGAAGGAGAATTTTAAACTCCAAAAAAATAAAAAATCTTGATCATGACACTTTGTGCTGTTGTCTATAGGCTGTATTGCAACAAACAGTAATCCCCTCTATCGCCCAATATACATGTATAGATAAATGTCAATGCCTCACACAATCATGTCAACACCCAAAACAAATTACTGAGCAAACAAACCACTTGCAGAGCAACACTACTAGCTGGTGTCTTTCCCACAACCATTAATTGTTTGGCTTTTAAACCTGACTGCCTGTGTTGATGCTCTAGCTCTAATGACTAGATCAGCTTCTGTTGCAAAGAGGATTCAGAACGTGGAAATCAGCCTATAGTCACAGCAGAGTGTTGTGATAGCCATGCTCATGAATATATAAAGTTTCTTATGTCATACTCAGCCATGTATAGGATTTCTTAGTATTGAAGTTCATTGGGTACTTGTACACAGCTGGCCTCAATAATTACATCCCTCTCTGAACTAGGATCTTCTGCTGGTGTCAGACTTGCAGACACTTGGGTAACTATGAATTTTTTTGGCCAATGGCCTCACCACTGCAAAGAATTTGGGAGCTTAAGGCTCCCAGGGAATAACCACTTGCCCAGGGGACCTCTGCATTATCACAGGCTATGTCTACACTACAGCAGGGATTGATGCTCTGAGATCAATCCACCTATGGTCAATTTAGCAGGTCTATTGAAGACCTGCCAAATTGACAGCAGATCACTCTCCAGTTGACCCCTATACTCTACCCCCGATGGGAAGAGTAAGGTAAGTCAACCCCATGGTAACTCAACCTAAGGTGTGTCGACTCCAACTACATTATTCACATAGCTGGAGTTGCGTTGCATAGGTCGACTTACCGCGGTAGTGTAGACGTAGTCACAGAGGTCCCAGGTCCAGGAGATACTGTGGTGCTTGTCAGAAGCCGGCTGGAGCTGTGAAGGATTGGATGGGGGCAGTAGGTGATGTGACTCGGGCAGTCCTTTGTCTAGGCAATTCCCTCCTCCTGTGAGCCCCATAGTTGTGGTAGGAAGCACAAGGTAGGGCAGTGCTAAGGGTTGCCCTGGAATTAGAGGTGTAAACAGCCTCCTCTTAGTCCTGGCGTTATTGTTAACACCAGCACAGGAATGGATTTGCTCCTAGTTTGGCCATCAGATTAATTTCTGTATTGTGTGAGTAATATGGCTATTCCAGGAGGCCTAATTTTTCTACATTCCCCTCCTGCACAATGCACAATCTGGAATGACTGATGGAGGCAGAAGTGTACAGTACATGCTGAAGCCATGGGCTAGGAGGGCTAGTTATCAAATGGTATTGTACACTCTAACCATCTCTCCCTGCTGAAGAGTGTAGTCTTACTGTGTGTGGGATGGAGGAGGAGAAACCCTGAAATAAGGATTTTGACCAGTCTCCTTAATGTGGCTATCCTCTTCATTGGGTGTGAAAGGGTCCATACCTGGGTGAGGTGTCTCTTGACCTGTGGTCCTATTTCCTAGCCAAAAGGTGTTCATCTCTACCTCAAAATGTGAGGCAGAAAAATCTCCAGACTGTAGCAAATGTATCTTCTGCGTGAAAAGGGAGTCAGGAATATGTATTTTAGGCTGAATGTAGAGCTCTTCAGATAGTTTAATTATGTTCAGTTTAATCATTTCCTGGGGAATCCTAATTTAGCTGAAGCACTCAGCCTCTGGTGTCCTGCTTGATTATAGCCAAAAAAGGAAACTGGTTAAATTCTTGGGAGTTACATTTGCAGGAAGCTGTGTAATGGAGGTTAGAATACATCTGTTGCCTTGCCAAACCTGATATGATCATGAACACAATGAACGTTTTAGTTCCTTTTTTCTCTCTTTAACCCTTTGGCTGGCCTACAGTCTGTAGCAAATATCCAAGGCCACCTGAGATTTGCAAGATCTCATGCTGAATCACCAACCCATTCTTCAAAGATCCTGGACTTCCTTTCCTCTTCCTGTGTATTCACTCAGGCCAGATGTCCTGGAGTGTGGTGTAGTTCTAGAATGGAATGACAACTTGCTCTCATTTTAGTGATGGCCTCATTTACAGGTGTGCGCTGTCCAAGCACTGTAGGATTGCAAACACTGTTACTCTACCTTTGCTCCTGCTGCTATCTAGCCAACAGTGGATGTAATGGGATGTCTCCTTGGTGCCCCTACTGCAGGTTGTACCTGTCTTGCTGCAGAAATAAACCTAAAATACTATCAAATCACAAGGGCCCTGCTTGTGTCTTAGTCTTCTAGACGCAAGTGTATTCCTTGCATTCATGGTCTAAGATGTAGATTTTAAATCAGAGTTCAAGTGATATTGCTATATGTGGACTACTTGATCCTTATTGATGGCTACAAAACTTGCAGAGCAGGAACAAGTACAGCATTCAGTACAAAGCAAGAGTGCAGTTATCCATTTGATAAAAGGAATTTCCCTGCATGCATGCACATTGCTGGATTGGGCCTCAGTGCCGATCTGTACCATAATTGGCATTTTTCCAGACTTTTCTTGCTGTTACATGTGCTTAATGCTGGGATGCTATGCTTTAAGCTGATCCCAATGCATGTTGGGGCCAGATTGCTCCTGCACTGAAGCTCTTAATTCCTGTTGTCTTTTTGGGAAACTCTTGCTGTGCCGGAATGCTGCCTAGTTGGCTTTGCAAGCTTTCTTTATATACTTGAAGAGGAACTGTTGTAACAGTATTTGACAGCCTCCTATTGCATGCACAGACCATCCTGCCTCTTCTCCTTTTTGTCTTCTCTTTTCTGGCTAACTGAAAATTTCTGACAAAGTTGCATAAAATCAGAGTGAGTTAAGTGACTGACAAGTTGGTGAGCACCGATTCTAGGGGGTAAGGCTTTTGGTGTTTTTGTGAAGTGTCTGGCTTTCTTTGGTTTAATGAGCCCTGGTGCATGAAGTGCACCAGCATCTTGATTCACCAACCAAATGGTGCCTTACATAAATCCCATTTTAGGAACCGAAAACCTCTTGGCAGAAGCATTTCTGATAGTTCTGATGAAAGATTAAATCCCAATTACTTTGTTTTATACACACTCCTAGAAATCCCCAATGTTCTCCCTGATGCAATGTCAGTGATCTCTCCATCACTAGGCCTCAGTTATGTCACTGCTACAAAAACACAATCTTTAAACAAAGTAGTGACCATAATGTTTCTTAACCCAGAAAGGTTCTGTACCCTGATAACTAACATCTTCAACAGCTTCCTGTAAGGATGACCTACAGAGCACAAATAAACTGAGTTAAGCCCAGATTTGTGTTGGGTATGTACCATAATCTGGCTATGGGGAGTACTTGGTGTATTCTTAATCCGCCTTTTAAATTCTCTTCTTCTTAAAATGTGTCTTGGGACACTTAGGGATATCTTCAGGGAATAAAGGGTAACTGACAGCTCAACCCAGGCAATCCATGGCATTTGTAAATGCTGAAGTACATCAAATATCACGTTTTCAGTGAACCAGGAAATACCAAAAAGACTTCACTCCCCCTCCATTTTGAGGAGAGAGCTAAAAAGTTTGGTTAAAACTATTCTGCAGTGAATTGTCAACAGCCTAGATAGTGGTGATATTAGTCAAGAAATCTGATCTTAACTGCAATGCGAAACAAGTAGTTATCTAGGTGTTTGTCAGTAAGTTACTATAGGGATTGTTGCTTCCGAATTGTCTAACATGTTTACAAGCTTAATTTCAGTTTAACTTGTTTTTTGCTAGGGAATAGAAAATACATATTTTCCAAATGCTAAATACTCACAATGTTTGAACAGTCTGTTCTTTTCCTGTCATTTTAGGAAGAGAAACCCTGACCTTGTGTGTAATTCCCACAAACCACCTGTGATTACTGAAATAAGCTTAAGGTGGGGGAGGCCCTGATAGCCAGGGACCTAAGCCAGCGTAGAGTCCATTTGCCTCTAAGAGTTCATAATGCTGCTTAAATTCTAAAAACTTGAGTTCTTTTTTTGTTCTGGCAGGTCCCTCGTTATAAATCACCATGGCTCAAAAAGACGTTGATAAGTACCTTTACGTGGACAAAAACCTCATCAACAACCCTCTGGCTCAGGCTGACTGGGCAGCCAAGAAACTGGTGTGGGTCCCATCGGAGAAGAATGGATTTGAGGCGGCCAGTCTGAAGGAGGAAGTGGGAGATGAGGCCATTGTGGAGCTGGCAGAAAATGGAAAGAAAGTGAGAATAAACAAAGATGACATCCAGAAGATGAATCCACCCAAATTCTCTAAAGTGGAAGATATGGCAGAGCTGACCTGCCTGAATGAGGCTTCTGTGCTGCACAACTTGAAGGAGAGATACTACTCAGGGCTCATCTATGTAAGTAACAATCTTCTGTATTTGGGGAGGGGGGCGGGGAAGGCTTTTATGGGGATTCCATGTAAACTTGCTGCAACCAACTTCTCCCAAACATTTATAGTTAACCTTACGCTGCCCCGTATGAAAGTCTTATGTGACACCGCTGCTTCTTCAGCCCCACAACTCTCCCCTGGGTAGAATGGATCTCAGGGAATGCTGTGGTGAAATGGTTGGACTTTGGCATTTGAGTGTCGTTGTTTGGAGTATGTTTTGAATATCATTAACTTGTTTTTGGCTAGAAAAAAGAGACTTTGGAAAGCAGGAAGCCTGATTAAAACAGTACTAAATAATAACAAACCCCATTTTGGATGTATACCTAACATCTGGCTTGCTTTTCCCACATCTGGAACCTCAATGGAAGGGAATGCTAATGCCAAGCTGGCTCTAATCTCCCTCTGAGATTCAGGTTTTTAGCACATGTGCCCTCTCCAGTAACAGACACTGTTCTGGGGTACAGGATGTTTATCTGAACTACCAGGTTCTAGTCTCTTCCCTCCCACCAAAATTTACAAGAACAGCATAATCCTTTTACTGGGTTGTTGCCATGGAAATGACAGTGATATCTGTAGATGACAGTCATGCACAATCATAAGGAATAAGGTACAAGAGCCCAAATGGGGCATGCTAGAGGATAAGGATTTGGAATCTGCATTGGTTCTGTAGTTCCTGTTCAAATGTCACTGTTAATGTGACTTGCATCAAACAGCACACAAGTCTATTCCTTAAGTCCCTGTTAAAGCAGAGGCTGTCAAGGGGCACAGGATGAACTAGGCTCAGTGGTAATGTACTTTTTAATTCACTGGCTGATTACCTCTGGAGAAATTTTGTTCCTATTTTGTTTGGTCCTAGTCTAGTCCTTATTTGACAATACAGAATGATAGCAGAATGGTCAGAGCTGGAGATGGAGATATTAAGTCCTGATGTTCAGTGTCTCTAGGCAATGTGAAGTAGATTCTTTAGTGTGTTATGTCTGCTGCCCGATGACCTATTGAGGATGCTAATGTTACTGTAGTTCTAAAGAAAATCTAGATTACTGTTTTTTTTCTGAACACTAGTAACATTCATACCTCTTATGTACTTTGTCTGATCTCTCCAAATGTCAGAGCATGTTTCTAACAATAAGTCTCCCATAGTCTCTCTGATACCTGCTACTTAGTCATCCAAAGAGGCCTAGTCCTCTTCCTCGCCTCTTCTGTGGCAAGACAAAGAGGGTCTCTGTAGCCATTAGCAGAGATAAGCAATCTAATCTAGGACAGCAAATGGTGCATCTTCATTCCCACCATGTACCTCTGTAAGAACTCCGTTGAACTGCCAACTTCGAGGTCAGTGGTTTTCAACCTGTGGTCCTCAGACCCCAGGGCATCCACAGACTGTCTCAGATTTCCACAGGAGTCTGCACCTCCATTTGAAATTGTTTAGAGATCCGCAAATTGAGAGTCTGAAAACCACTGATCTAGGTAATACGATCCTAACCTAGAGTCTTTGGTTCCACTTCTGGCTGATGCTGTGGCCACTTCACAGGGGACATAGGCAGCTGCTACAGAATACCATTTTTGGAGTGGGGGTTCTTCAAGGTATAGAACTGGTGTAAAAGTTCCATGCCAGCCTTCTCCCTGCCTGATGTCAGGGGGCATGATGAGGAGGTGTTGGCTGGAGCTCAGTACATTTCGTTATTCTAGGTTGTTGAATAGCTGATTGGTAGTTGTGTGTAACCACAGCTGCCTCGACCTCCCGAGGCTGTGACTTCTGAGCTGTGCAGCTCAGAATCAAAGCGGTACTTGTGCCTTGTACTGTTGAGAAATGGGTATATTTTCCCTTCCTAATAAAGCTATTAAATTTTAAAATAAAGTGTAAATGGATCATATGTATCCTAGGTAATATTTCCCTCCTAAATTAAATTAACAAATCTTAAAACTAGTGGTAGGTAGTCAAGTGAGTTAAATATTTCACTTGCCTTGCAATAGGCTGCCATTTCACAGGTGTTGAGATTTCCCCTCAGTGATGCGTCAGACAGGTGGTCACATGATCCATAGGTGTAACAAATTGAAATATAACCAGTTTCATAAAGGATATTTGTGGAAGTGAGATTTTCTTAAACCTAACTAGTAATGCGTTCTGCAAGAGCGAAACTTGGTCCTACCAATCTATCCAAAAACATGAGTCTGCCCATTAGTGAAGTGAGCTGATCAGATTGGCCAGCAGCTCTCCCCAGTGAGTCAGGAGATTAAGGTGAAGAGCTAAAATCTTTCCACTGGACAGCAGCTGGGCACTAATCTTCTTGACAGGAAGAGAGCAAACACAAACTATCTCTGGTATAAAGATCTCTGGAAAGGTCATAAACATAACACAGTGTTGTTCTTGGCTTCTGCCTCTTCCTGCAGGTGGGGGCTCTGTTTCTGAGAAGTTGTGGGGGGGAGGGGGTGTTTCCCCTATCCTTCCTCTGAAGGGGGATGGGAAAGCTTGAGACTAAGTTTACAGTGGGGACTCTGAGGCTGTGTCTGCATTGCCACTTTCAGCGCTAAAACTTTAGTTGTTCAGGGGTGTGAAAAAACACACCCCAGCGACAAAAGTTTTAGTGCTGAAAAGTGCCAATAGAGACGACGCTTTAACACTGGGAGCCGCACCCCTGGCGATAAAGCTATTAAATTTTAAAATTAAATTTTAAACCCCTCATTTGTTTTTTTTCTTAATCGCTGCAGTCGCGCTGTAACGTGGGCAGCGTAGGTATATCCTAAGACGTTTGTTCAGGGAGTGGCAGACCTTTCAGGAACTTGGAAACAGCAAATCAGTGTCACAGACTGAAGAGATTTGTTTCTACAGTGATGATTGGTTTTAGATGACTTTGATGGTTGTGATTATCTGCTTTCATTCTCTGAACTGAGCTTGACTTTAACCCTTCCTGACTAAGCATGTTCTCTGGCTCATCTTGGTAACTCACTGCTCACCTTAAGTGTGTGTCCTGGATCCAGAGCAGAATGTAAATCCAGAACCTTACAAGTATTCCAGTCCAGCAACCACATCAGCAGAGGCTAGACCCTGGGAAAAACTTTTTTCCTTCCTAAACTCTTCTTGTCTTCTGAGTCAAACATGCTTACACTATCTCTGCAAGGCTGACAGGAGTAGATTAACTGCTAAAGAGTAAACCTGATTCTAGTCTGCCCTGTGCATCAACCAAAACACCAGTGAGGTTTAAGTCCAAAACTATAATATTGAGCAGTGATGTCTGAAGCAAAGCAGAGCTGCAGTGGAGACAACTTGTTAGGTGTCACCTTTGTGCATTAGCCTTTAATCTCTGGAAACTTGGGTTCAGTTCCTAGACTGGGACACAAATGAAAATTTAAATTGACATTCCCAAAACGACTAAGATGACTTTTGAACTCCTTGGTAAGGCTGGCAGACTCAGTGTGGAGTAGCAAAGTGAGTGAGATCACTGTGTTGGGGCTGCAGATTAGGAGGGGTGTGCATTGGTAGAGCTGTGTAATAAGTATCTCTCTTCCATGAACCTCAGATACTTAAAAGGATAAAATTAACTATTGCCTTAGAGAATTACTGCTCTGCAAAAGGAGTACTTGTGGCACCTTAGAGACTAACCAATTTATTTGAGCATGAGCTTTCAATGAAGTGAGCTGTAGCTCACGAAAGCTCATGCTCAAATAAATTGGTTAGTCTCTAAGGTGCCACAAGTACTCCTTTTCTTTTTGTGAATACAGACTAACACTGCTGTTACTCTGAAACCTGCTCTGCAAAAGGCTGCCCTTAGGTGTGTTTCTCTCCTCCCCCCCACCCCCAATCCCAGTTGGTAGTGGTGATGGAAGGAGGAGACGACAAGCTTCTCCTTGCTGCATGGCTTCATTGGTCTGATAGCGTTAATGTTCTTTTTGTTGCTAACTGCTGCTCTTCCTGTGCTGCAGACTGCTTCCATCCAGCTTCAGACCTCCAGGCTATTCTTGCTTGGAATATGGGCAGTCCTACTTCACCAGCTTACACTCCTCCGTAGGAAGCTGTACTCATACAGACACAAGCAGACTCTAAATCCATAGCTGAATCTTTCAGCATTACTTGCTGCCACTTATTCACATTTTTTTCTTTACCCCTTTCCGCAATAAAACAAAACAAACTATTAAATCGCTGCCTCCCTAACTTATTAGTACCTCTTCCAAACAGTCTGGAAAGTTTGTCTCCAGAAGTATGTTGTTTCCTTACTGGGGGAGACTAACAGGCATATTCTCTTCTAATCTATTTCTGTTCACAATAGCCATATAGTGGCTATAAGCAACAATGGATGTTCACAAGAAAAGCAGCAGCATAGTTTAGAATATAACATCTCTTTGAACTCCAGCAAAACAACTGTGCAAGTTCCAGTTAGACTATAACTTGTCCCTTAACAGCATGGTTGCTTGCTGCATCAGCCACACCTGGTATTAGGGGAAAAGAAAAGGTGTGCCAGGTGGCATTCTGTGGGCAGGTGTGGTGGAACAGAGCTTCACTGCATCTGATCCACCATTGGTGTAAGGTATGCAACAGACCTTACACCACTGGAGGAAATTAGAGCATAATGGCGCCTATTATCTTCCACTTGCACCTGGGAGCCATGCCAGCTCTCTATAGTCTGTATGTCCAAACGCTATATTGGACATCGCAGAGAATCAGCGCCAATGTCTGCTGGTATTACTGTGGCAGAACAACCCACTTAGCTAAGTCAGCTCACTAAAATTCAGTGAACCTATCTAAGCATGGAAATGATTGCCCATTTGTCAGTTTTCTCTTGGTCTCGCTTATATACCTCTTAACATTGAGCTACTAACCCATCAGGTAGCTAAATTTATCTAACTCCTTTGGTAGGATCCCATCTTGGAGAGATGCTTCAATAATATTGGGGTCTTCTCTTGCACACTATTTAAAGAATAGTTTCCAAAAGTTGTCCTCCAATGCAAGACTAATTCTGAAACCACCTCCATACACACAGGAAAACTTGGTTGGCATTCTTTCCTTGGGTGCGGGGCAGGGTGTCTAATTGGTGCACAGACTTCCATTATAGCCATGTGAAAATGGATGTGGATGCCCACTGATGGGGTGTGGGATTAAAATCGCATGCCTGAACACCTTTGTCCTGAATCTGACACACAGGTAGGGCTAATTATTAAAAATGAAAGCAACATCCAGTAAATCAGGGTTATGACCATAAACTGTGTAACTGATGCTATCTCCACCCTTCTAATTGCCAGTAGTCTAATCTTTACTGTGAACCATCTGAAGAGGCTAAATCTGATCAAATGCCTCTTGTGCTTAGAGTAAAGGACTCTTTACTACACCAAAACAGTTTTCTTTGAGAAAGTGGGGGAAGTGCAAGATGTAGAATGTGCCAGATGCGCCCTATTCTTGTAGCATTTAAGATAGGATGAGAGTGTGGCCTTATGAATCAAACACATGCCAATAAAATCTATACGCTCTCTGAGCAACTACAAACCTCAGGAGAAAAGTTTGGATTCTTAAAATATCTAAGACATTCTTCCTTCTGTCCAAAATACTGTTTCCAATTAAAAAGGGCATTCTGAGACGTGGGTACTAACAAACCTGTAACACTTTCTGTCTTCCTCTTGTCTTGACACCTGTCTTTCTGAGATAGGTCTCTTAAAATTGCAGTAAAAGTGTCTGGACATTTGTCTTGCCTCAGAACTCTGCAGGATTAAAGCCAGTTGAAACTAAATTCCAAAATTTGGGTTTGGTGTGATGGATGCTAGTGAAGGTGGCAAGTATTTCCTTATTGTTAAAATGGGAGACTCCAAAACAGTTTTACATGTTGATCAATTCCAAGCTACGTTGGACTTGTGATTCTCTTGTTTTAAATGCAGCCCCAGACAAGTTTGTGTCTTGTATGTGAATGAACTAAAGTGGCTCCTCAAAATATTTCCTCTCAGAAACCAATTTTGCCTCGACCTCTGAATCAAAGTCTTGTTTTGAATGAAGGGGTCAGGAGGAAGTATCAGCTGTCCACCAAATAATCCAAAGAATAGTTTACTGGGCACTCCTTCAAGGATTTAGTGTGGAGGGCCTCTCCCCATCTCCTACCCCTTCCCTTTCTCCTATCTAGGGAAGTGTACTGCCTGTCAATTTTTTACAGCAACTTTAATAGGGAGAAACTGCTGAAAGTAAATCCTTGGTGACTCCCATACTGGGAATTCTTCTGGAAATGAGCAACTTTGTAGGATCCTAACCAAGCAGTGGCAATAGATTCTAAAGCCAGAAAGGACCATTATGATAGTCTAGTCTGACCTCTTGTATAATACAGGCCATAGAACATCCTCAAAATTCCTAGAACAGATCTCTTTTAAAAAAACAAAAAATCTAATCTTGATTTAAAATTGTCAATGATGGAGAATTTACCGTGATCCTGGGTAAATTGTTCCAATGGTTAATTACTCAATGTTAAAAATGTATGCCTTCTTTCCAGCTGAACATCAGTTTGATAGCATGACTTCTGTACTTCACACTTCTTGGCAAAGGATAGCTCTACTTAAGAACTGATGCATATGAACAGGGGGGATCATATGCATTTTAATGGGTGTCCTGTGATATATTAAGAAAAATGCTTACCTCCCTGCCCATGGTGCTTAATGCAACGCATTACTTCTTGTCCCTACATCAGCTTATGTTCCCTTGTGTAGCTGATCACAGGGGTCTCAGTTATACTCTGGACAACTATAGTAAGCAGGCTTTACAAATATGAGCTAGCGCACAATAAAATGTGCTCCCAGGCTTCTGGGAGAAGTTTTCTACAGTCAAGTGTAGACTTGGTTTAAACTTCAGATCTCTGAAAGCCAGGGAAACTAGTTTTGATGGACCCTGCAGTTAACTGGAATGAGCTAGCCAGTATAGATCAGTTGCTGCCCAACAGCATCCTGATAGCATGGAGTATCTAGTAGGGTAGCTTGAAGGAGGTAATGTGCCATACTGGTAAACTTGGTATTAGCTGTTGCCCAGTTTCCAGTATTGACTTGTGCCTACCTGTCTCTCTTCACTGCCCCAGTAGAACCTCTCAAAGGGGGACTGCCTCCAAGCAAGAAACCTTAAACGAACAAAGATTTGTCTGACTCTAACTACTATTAACTGATGTCTTTTCTCGCAGACCTACTCAGGCCTTTTCTGTGTGGTTATAAATCCCTACAAGAACCTGCCCATATATTCCGAGGAGATTGTGGAGATGTATAAAGGCAAAAAGAGGCATGAGATGCCTCCTCACATATATGCAATCACGGACACTGCCTACAGGAGTATGATGCAAGGTGAGTGCTAACTATGGGACAGTGACTTTCTTAGTGAGATCTTGAAGTCAAAATGGTATTCAAGACCTAGTGGGAGGACTTACTGTAAAAGACCGCAAACCTCTCTGAGGATGTGTTGTGTAGAGGAGTCACTAGGCAGTGTAACTTCCTGTCCCCCTTCTAAGAAGGGGCAGGTGTGTGTGTACGCTTATAATAAAACTATTGAAATTCACTGAGGACAAACCTAGAGCTATTTTTGGTGCTGAGAGCAGAGTGTGGTCTGAAACCTTGATGTAGAGTACCTATCAACACTAGTTTTTCATTGCATGAAAGCTCAATCAAGTTCTATCCTGTCAAGGAGGATAAACACTTATTTGCTAGTACTACACAGTGTATTGGCTGGTCATAAATTTAAAAATAAATACATTGACCAGAATAGTTTCCTGATTATATTTAGCAGAATGCCTACATAGTGTCATCAGATATAAAGAATTTAATGCAAAACCAGGTGTGGTTTATGGGTTCCTGGTAAACTGCCAGTGGATTTCTTGGTGTCACTTGGGGATCCTTTATGTAAAGCTCTGAAGATCCTGTATGCATCCCACCTCTCAGTAAGGTGATCTCCTTTTAGAGAATCAAAGCCTACAGTTGGGGGATCCTGTAAAATGCCCAGATGTGTATATAGAGTTAGCTCTATTCTGTCTCTTCCTGTCTTGGTATCTGGATTATGGATGCAGAAGTAGCAAAGCTACAAGAAGTGCCTAAGGCAGATGGTGGACAGTCTGAAATAATGACACTTTGGGACAAGACAGCATGGTAGGGTTGAGACTGAAACTCCCCCTGTCATAAGGAACTGTTCACTATTAAAAATCTGGATTTCTGTCACTTCCCCTAGAGGGGCAGAACTTATATCTCCTTCTGTTTTTGAAGAAAATTCTGTTTGGTCAGTTTCCAGTTATCTGGTCTTATGTATAGGGCCCTCCCAAATTCTCAGTTCATTTTGATCAATTTCACGATCAGAGGATTTTAAAAATTGTAAATTTAATTATTTCAAACATTTAAATCTGAAATTTCATGGTTTTGTAACTGTAGGGGTCCTGACCCAGAAGCGAGTTGTGACGGGGTGGGGGGGAAGTCATAAGGTTGTTGGGGTGGGGGGGCGGGTCGAAGTATTGCCTCCCTTACTTGTGCACCGCTGCCGGAGGCAGTGCTTGCCTTCAGAGATGGGCAGCCAAAAAGTGGTGGCTGCTGGCCGGGAGCCCAGCTCTGAAGGCAGCACCACCTCCAGCAGCAGGGCAGAAGGATGGTCTAATATGGTATCGCCACCCTGACTTCTGTGCTGCTGCTGGAGGGGCACTGCCTTCTTAGCTGGGTGCCCGGGAAACAGCTGCTACTCTCCAGCCATTCACCTCTGTAGGCAGCACAGGAGTAAGGCTGGCAATACCATGACCCCCCCTCCAATAACCTTGTGACCCCCATTTGGGTTGGGACCCCCAGTTTGAGAAACTCTGTTCTCCCCTGTGAAATCTGTATAGTATGTGGTAAAGGTATACAAAAGAACAGATTTCATGGTCCGTGACACGGTTTTCACGACTGTGAATTTGGTAGGGCCTTACTTGCGTAGCTTGACAGTTAATGACCTCCATTTCTCAGAAACTCTCCAGCATAGTTGAGCTATAACAGTGGGATAGTGTGGGGGGAAAGGGAACAGGAAGAAACTGCTTCCTTGTGCCCAGATCAGTGACTCAACAAAACTTATAGGTGGAGGGAGGAATGCCAACAAAGGCTGCTGGAGTACAGCCCCACAGGAGATTTGGCATGACAGATAACTTAAGGTGAAGTGGAAAACTGCTTTCTGGAAGAGGGGGTCATAGAGTAGTGGAAGCAGGGTGGCAATGACTTCCAGGAGTTAGGAAGGCAGTGCTTCTTGTTAAAGAGCATGATTCCCTGCTGAGAAATACAAATACCTTTCCTAGCTGTCACTCTAAAATGGCTTTGCTGCATCCAGAGAACACTGCCTGGAACATGTCCTTTAAGGAACCTCATTTCCTCTTTTAAACAAAGGAATTTCTAAACTCTTTGCACAAATAACAGGACAAATGTGCCTTCTGTTCACTACATAGTAGCATGACTGCCCATAAACTTCTTATCTCCAGTTCACTTCCTCTATTGCTTCCTTCTCTTCCCTGCCTACTCCTTGTCAGCAACAGTGCCAACAACTGTTTTCTTTAAACAAGCTACTGACTTGTCCTAGCAGAGTTTCCAGTTTGTGGGAAGCACCTCCACTTCTATGCAACAATGGAGGCAATTCCTTTGATGCTATTGTAACATGATTCTGGAAGACAAGAGGCTTCCTCTGATAACTAACAGCGAAACCACTTGAAGCATGTAGAGCAAGCATCCTGTATGGAATCTTCTGCCAGTTACACAAGTTAGTTCTGTGAAGAACCGCACAGTTGTGGCTTAGAAGTGATAAGTGAAGTTCCCTTGCATGTGGTGGTTTGTAACCAAAGGTCACTAGTATTTCTAAAAAAGAAAAGGAGGACTTGTGGCACCTTAGAGACTAACCAATTTATTAGAGCATAAGCTTTCGTGAGCTACAGCTCACTTCCTCAGATGCATATCGTGGAAACTGCAGCAGGCTTTATATATACACAGAGAATATGAAACAATACCTATTCCCACCCCACTGTCCTGCTGGTAATAGCTTATCTAAAGTGATTTCCAGCACAAATCCAGGTTTTCTCACCCTCCACCCCCCCACACAAATTCACTCTCCTGCTGGTGATAGCCCATCCAAAGTGACAACTCTTTACACAATGTGCATGACAATCAAGCGCTTGATTGTCATGCACATTGTGTAAAGAGTTGTCACTTTGGATGGGCTATCACCAGCAGGAGAGTGAATTTGTGTGGGGGGGTGGAGGGTGAGAAAACCTGGATTTGTGCTGGAAATCACTTTAGATAAGCTATTACCAGCAGGACAGTGGGGTGGGAATAGGTATTGTTTCATATTCTCTGTGTATATATAAAGCCTGCTGCAGTTTCCACGATATGCATCTGAGGAAGTGAGCTGTAGCTCACGAAAGCTTATGCTCTAATAAATTGGTTAGTCTCTAAGGTGCCACAAGTCCTCCTTTTCTTTTTGCGAATACAGACTAACACGGCTGCTACTCTGAAACTAGTATTTCTCCTCATCTTTCTTCCTGACTTTGATAGAGCGTTAACTATCTGAAACCCAGAAATCTCAGACTTGCATTGTTGATTCACTGCACAAAGCTAAAGGATGATCGTCTGTCTATTTTCTTAGCACTGGGAGGGGGGTGTTGAGTTCTGCTTAAGTATTTACCTTGCCTGGCTGTAAGGGAAGAGGTAACAAGTGGAGGAAAGAGGGTTACAGTCCTGCCCTGAGGCAAAGAGCTCTCAGCTGTTGCCCCTTTCCCACAATAAATCTAACATGATGAATATGGCAGTCTTGTCCAACTAGCTGATTGCTCCAGGTCCTCTTTATCTAGTCCAGAATAACTGTGGCCTATAACCACCCTCCTCTGTGCACTTGCTGGGCTTGGAAATCATTCCCAACTGATGGGCTAGCTGGCTGTGACCACACTATCTATTTAACAAGGTTTTAGTGGGCTCTGAGTGTGGGTTTCGGTGTCTTGTAAAGTGTATGTATTGGCAGCAAAGTAACTCTAAAGCAACAGTCTCCTTCAGATATCCCAAATGGCAGAAACACTAAATTGTAGGGATGACACTGGGGTTTTGCTATTGGGGGTGAGGATGGAGGGCTGTTGTAAAGTTTCTGGTCCTAGCCAGCCTCCTGGGCAATGGAAAACATTCCTGTTTGGCTTTCTCCCATTTTGATTAGCTTGTGGGGGAGGTTTGATGCAGCAGCCAGTAGTATGGGAGGAATCTGCACTGAGAACAGAAGATGAAAGAGCCCAGTGCTCTGCAAGGACTGGAGGCATTTAGGATTAATGGTTGTGCCCCTTTCTCCTTTCAGAGCCCAATATGCAGGGAATCCTTCATGGTATGAATGCTTTTAGAGAAAGATAGCAAGCTGTTAACTCTCAAGAGGTAACTGTACTCCATTCCGCTGATAAAGCAGAAATGCCTACGTGTAAATTTGTTTGGATTCTGGATTTTTTTGGTTTCATTGAGTTTATGGTATCTTAATAAGCAGCCTGTTCAGATTTAGGGGTTGGGATAGGATTGCTTTTATTCTGATTTAAACTAATCCAGAAATTGTTTAACTCTTTGTTTTGTGTTCAAGCTGATGCACTACCTTTCAGAACTGGGCATTCTGGCAGGCTGCTGTCGAGGCCCCCGTACCAAAGGTGCACCAGTGCCTATATGTTCAATAAGTTTCCCACAAGCAACTTAATCCTAATCCAGGGCACTGCTGTGACCTAGAGGCATTGTGGAAAAATTGCCATATTTAAAGTAGTGCTGTTTTTATCTCCAATCTGCTCTGTTATGGGGCCTAGAGGGAACCTCAGAATTCTGCTCTTGTGGACAAACTTTGGAAATCTCTGTAATAGTTACCATATTTGTGTGTGGGAGTGAAATACCCAGGGTGCCTAAGTGCTGTAATTCTCCTGGTGTCTGGCACCTTGAGTACCTAAGGGTCTGAATTTTTTCAGAGGAAGTATCAGAGGGGTAGCTGTGTTAGTCTGGATCTGAAAGAGCGGCAAAGAGTCCTATGGCACCTTATAGACAAAACAGACATATTAGAGCATAAGCTTTCGTGGGTGAATGCCCACTTCGTCGGATGCATCAGACGAAGTGGGCATTCACCCACGAAAGCTTATGCTCTAATATGTCTGTTTTGTCTATAAGGTGCCATAGGACTCTTTGCCGCTCTTTCAGAGAAAGTGGCTTTATTGCAGTGAAGAGCTGAAGGATAATGGTTTTATATGGAGAGGTCTTAAGCATGCATAGCATTACTCTAATGCAGCAGATGTGCATAAAAGGGAGTGTATGTGTGTGTAGAAATTTAAGGCAGATAAAAGAATTTATAAACAATTGTGTAGCATCTGCAGTAGATCTATTTGGAAAAGGCATTTCAGAGCTGTTGGAATGGAGTCTGTTCAAGCTAGTGGGAAGCATTGTTCACCTGCTCAAGATGCTGGTGAAGAATCTTCTCTGTGAAATACTGACATAGGGCCAGACTGTCCAGACATGACACCAGTGTCTAAAGAACCACACAAAATGGCTGTTGAAATGTCACACTAAACCTTGGCAACATTTGGGCTCCACAGGGAGTACAATTAGTCCCTAATGGCTTCTTCAAAACTTCTCCCTAGAAGAGTGTTGCTGCTTTTTGCTCCTAATGCACCTCTCAGGTCTGGATCTGTCTATTCCCTCCCTGCCAGCTTGTCTCACTTCAGCAGGCAGAACAAGTAGCAGGGAGAGACCGTTTCCCACACGTCTCAGCGGTCATTTGGGTTTTTAGCAGTGGATTGGACAAGAGTCTTAAAAATATGGGGCATATTAAACACTCCTTGATTTCCATAGATTAGCCCCCAGTGATTTTTAAATAGCCAGTTTACTGCTGGTAGTCACTCGGGAGCTAGCCAATCTAAGGGCTAAAGGGACTGGAATATCCAAGGGTACATCTGCACTGCATTAAAAAACCAAACCCACAGCAATGAGTATTAGAGCCTGGGTCAACTGAT
Organism: Lepidochelys olivacea; assembly: GCF_965140295.1. NCBI lineage: Eukaryota > Metazoa > Chordata > Testudines > Cheloniidae > Lepidochelys > Lepidochelys olivacea. Next base: position 258,216,402 of record NC_140411.1, on the reverse strand, counting down.
TCAGGCTTTTGCAATGGGGCTAAAAATAGCAATGTAGATGTTCCTGCTTGGGCTCTGAGAGCCATCCCCTTCCCTGGGTCTCAGAGCCCAAATGGGAACATCTACATTGCTATTTATTTATTTTTATTTTGCCTGGTAGTATGAACAAGAGTCAGTTGATGTTCACTGTCGTGGACATGTTTTGCAGTGTAAATGTTCCCTGAAGTACTGAAGCTTCGGATACAAATAATGAAATTTTACCTTAAGGGGAGGAATGCCCCTAGATAGTCTGAACTAGAACCTAAAGTTGTCCTAGTGCAGAAGTATATGTAACCTCTTTAGATTCTATAGGGAGTCTTATCAGAGCTGTGCAGAAGCTTCCTTTTAAAGAGGACACTGTTGCATGTGGCTCACTAAGAGGCACAAAGTGGGTGGGAAAAATAGCCTGTCAAACTGGATTGTAGGAGAGCTAAACTGATCAAGTAATGTCACTCTTACGTTACATGTGGCACTTCTAGAGTTTAAGACAAAGAAAATACTGTAGTGGCCGTTCCACGGATTTGAATAAATGGATGATTAATTGAATCACAAGTGTTTAAACTCAATACACCGGACCCTCGCTAGAACGCACGTCTGTATAGCGTGAATTTGCATATAATGTGGTCGCGGCCATGGATCCCAAATTTTAATTAGTTTAATTTCAATTCATTTTAATGTGGTCCCCATGTTAATGCAGTACCGCACATGGATCACAAATCCCGTGTTCTAGTGAGGGTCTGGTGTATTAACACCCTTATTGTTCTCTGGGAAGGGAGATGGATGCTCTTCAGAGGCCCTTCCCCAGTTGCCACATTTCATAGGAAATATCAAGTCCCCTTGGTCTGATACTGTAGAGTTTGAGCATGAATTAGACTCCAACGAGAGACTGCTGAATTGGAATTAATTTGCAAACTGGACACGATTAAATTAGGCTTGAATAGGGAGTGGATGGGTCATTACACAAAGTAAAACTATTTCCCCATGCTTCCGCCCCCCCCCCCCCCCCGCACTGTTACTCACATCTTCTCAACTGTTGGAAATGGGCCATCCTGATTTTCACTACAAAAGGTTTTTTCCTCCTGCTGATAATAGCTCACCTCTCTGATCTCACCTGGTTTCAGAGTAACAGCCCTGTTAGTCTGTATTTGCAAAAAGAAAGAGTACTTGTGACACCTTAGATTAACCAATTTATTTGTTTTTATTTTTTTTATTTATTTTATTATTTTTATTTATTTATTCGTTATAGTGTGTATGGCAACATCCGTTTTTTCATGTTCTGTGTGTGTAATCTTCTTACTTAATTTCCACTGCATGCGTCCGATGAAGTGGGTTTTAGCCCACAAAAGCTTATGCTCAAATTTGTTAGCCTCTAAGGTGCCACAAGTCCTCCTGTTCTTTTTACTTAGTTTATAACTCTCAGGTGTTTTCATATTTCCTAAATTTTGAGTCAACAGGGACACTTCTGGCTTTGCTTAGTTTGACTGGACTGACCCAACCAGCATTTCATCTTCTTGTCAAACTTGTATGTTTGGAACTGTCTGCTCCCCTAAGAGAGCTCTTCCCCCTGTGTGTCCCTGGATGCTTAACGCTTGGCGACTGCTATGCAGTAAATATCTGAACTGGTTCTCCACCAGCGACATAGCCGTTCAGTTGCTAGAGGTGGCAGCAGAACTGTGGGTTATGGGAGACTGAGTGTGGGTTTTAGTTGTTGTGTGTGGGTTTGGTTTTTTAACAGCATGGAAGGGTCCAGTTAAATTCCCACTAAAATGGAAGGAAAACTACTAGTGATTTCTTTAGCAATTTGTGCATGGCTCTACAATAATCCAAAGCAAGAGGCATTGTTAAGTTTTTGCTTGCTTGTCATACAGAATGTTTCTTTTCAGTGGTGTCTACATGTGAATTGGGTGATCAGGCTAATGTAGCTTTTGATTTCCATAGTTTAATGTTTTTTTATAGGGGATTGTCTTCTCTCAGATTGCACTCAGGAGTCATAACCAATTTGGAAGTGTCTTCTTTTGCTTTGAAACACCATTTCTATTCAAGCAAAGAACATAGAAAATTCTTTACCCATTTGCTTTGTGCTGCTTACTACGCACCTTTTGGTTGGTTCTTATAAACCAAAGCTGAAGTATTTTAGCCAGTTTATGTGGCACTTTAGCCCAGACTGTCAGCCCCTCTGCTAAATATGGTATTGGCACCATGAGCACAGGAGCGTGCATACAATTTTTTTCCTTTCAGAACTCCCCAAACATTTGTGTAACCTAAAACTTCAGGTAGACACCTTTTTATTTTCCCATTTTGCTGTTTCCAGTTTCAGGTCTGGAATGCTGGAGGAGGGGATCTGGGATCTGGTCCAAGAATGTCTTGGGGAAATAAGCTTAGATGTTTCCATCAATATACAGAACAATTTGTGTATATTTAACTTTTTCGTACAAATCTTTCAGCGTCAGATAGCATGAAGCTGAGATTTAACTTCAGCTGATTCTTCCCTTGTCCATTCTTCCCTAGAAGTTCTGTTGCTATCCCTGTCCAGGGTCACTTTCATATTAATTCTGGTTTTGGATCTTGGATTTTGACTTTGTCTACACGAACATTTTACTTCCAAATTTTTTTCCCAGTTGGAGTGATAAGAGAGACTGTCTGCTGGCTTTTTAATCACAGTGCTTCTAACCCTGCTTGCAACATGGCTAGATGGCATGCTTGTTCAAATACCACTGGTCGGGCTGTGCTACACTCTCACCAATGGAGTGGCTGTGGGGAGAAACTTGAAATAAAATGCAAGTGTAGATAAGGCCACTGGGAAGAGCCCTAAAGGAGCCTGCTCTGTGTGTGTGTGTGGGGGGGGGGGGTAGGCTGTAATAAGATTACTTGGTAAAATCAGGTGTGTGTGAAGAGGGTGCAGGACTGAAGTGCTTCATGGATCAAACCTTTTCATTTAAGGCTAAATCAGTCTTGCGCTCTCACTTCAGCTCAATCCCCTCATTTGGTCAGCCTGTCAGTTGCTTAAATTGGTCTGCATGCACTAGCAGCAGTGTCAGAGGAGCATTTAGTAATGGAAACGAAGAAGACTAGGCATTTTCTCTGGCCTGTCTTCTGCCAGACGTTATGTTCAGTGGTTAGGAGGTGGGTGGTACCATCTAGCAATGGTTAAGCTTTTTGCCTTAATGAGTCAGCTATAGGCTGGGGATTGCAAGCCAAGCCATTGCCTTTCAGATACACTTCCTCTTAGCTGGAAAGATGATGTCACCATTGTGTGAAAGCTATATTACTTCTCCTTTTATGGAGATGTACAGGCTCAAAATCGGAGTTGCTCATGCAGAGGAAGTGGGTGATAAAGGCCTTTTAGGATGTTCTGTAACTAAAATGTTTAGCATAAACTGAATGTTCTGTTCTAGCCTGCTAATTTCTCTTCCTCCACACCCCCAAATCCTCCAAAACAAAACCACCTGAGCAGAGGTTAACAAATTTATTTGAGCATAAGCTTTCATGAGCTACAGCTCACTTCATCGGATGAAGCTGATCTGTAGCTCACGAAAGCTTATGCTCAAATAAATTTGTTAGTCTCTAAGGTGCCACAAGTACTCCTTTTCTTTTTGCGAATACAGACTAACACGGCTGCTGCTCTGAGAGCTGAGGTTGTAGCCACTTGCCCATTGTACTAGCATATGCAAAAGCAGTCCCAGAACTCATACAGTCCATTTGCTATCTCACAGTACAATGTTTCATTGAGGATTTTTACATACATCTCTTGTAAAAATCAACTTTTGGCTTCATGATACATTTTTGTGCGAATGCTTTCAGATCCTGGAACCAACCTAAATGCACTCTGATATCTGGGGACTACAGAGGTTAAGAATGGTTCTTTTTTTGCATAGGCAAAAAAAGAAATGTATGTAATATGCACTTAGAGTATTACTGTACACCTTGAATTTGAAGACTGTACTTTCTGGATCCTTGAGATTACTTTGTAAGTACTCTGATACTGTGGTAATAAGAACTAAATAAAGCTTAGATAGAAATATTTCTTTGCCAGCTGGTCTAAAGTACAGAATTGTTGCTGCAATTAGACTAATGGTTTACTTATTAAATATGTAATATGTAATTCAGAGGAGTGACTTTGAAAATAATCTGCTTTTCAGGCAATTACCCTATAGTAAGCAATTGAAGTTGTTACCCAGTATGAGTAACTTGCATGTGCCACCAGTTTTGGAGATGTGGGAGGTGGGCCTCCAAGAAAATGGATGCTTCTAGTTCTGGCAACTGAAGTGTGACTTTGGCCGTGGTTATGCAAGAAAAATGAGAGGGTTGTATGGAATATGTAACATCCTGGAATTTAGAGTAAGTGCCTCTTAAAGTGGAAAAACTTCTAAGAGCTGCTGCTTTTGTAGCAATTTAACAACTCTTTTTGGCCTTCTGCTAGGGTCCTACTTTTTGTGGCTCAGCACAGCATTTGAGTCTTCTGTCCGTACACAATTAGAAGAATTCCAGCTATCCCAGTGATGGCTGTTTTGCAGTGCTGGGAAGGAATTTCTCCTTAGATTCCAAACTGGAATGTTTCCTTTTATGGTAGTGTCTGCATACTGCTGTGACTTGCCTGCACTCGCAGGTACATTCCTAGTGGCTTAAAGCAGAGGTGACTCACAGCTGCTGCTGGTCATGGGGAAAGCAAATGGGAGGGGGTAACATAGCACTGAAAGGGTTCACCCTTACTGTCTAGGGTTTTTCCTGGATGGTCACCAACTGGTATGTCTATTTCTATAGTAAGGTGTGAAAAGGAGAAACTCTATTTACCATCCACCTGTGGAGGATATTAACTAGTCTGCTGCTGTGTCACCACCTCCCTCCCTCATATGAGATTCTAAAACATTCTTCTAGACCAGCAGTTTTCAAACTTGATTGCACCACAACCCCTTTCTGACAACAAAAATTACTACATGACCCAGGGGTGGGGGGAGAGTCTGAGCCCCACTGCTCAGAGCTAAAGCACTCGGGCTTCGGCTTCAGCCCTGGGTCCCAGTGAGTCTAATGCTGGCCTTGGTAACCCCATTAAAATGGGGTCATGACCTACTTTGGGGTCCCAACCCACAGTCTGAGAACAGCTGCTCCAGACAAAGTGTCTGCCAGGGCATTTGATTTGTGTAAGTTTGATTCTAGTGTCCATCAACTCTGTTCTATTTGACATCTGGCTTATGTGGCTGTTTGCCACTGCCACTGTTTTATCATGAAGGATATGGATATTACCTTTTTGTCTCAAACAGGCTTCCTACATGAGCCCCCGAATAAGCTCTTCCAGCAAATGAGCTGCTCATCACTTAATCAAGTTTTCAAAAGGCCATAGCTACATATGAATGTGCTGCAAAACCAGCCAGGTGTCTGCCCTACTGAATACAACACCTGGGGCTATGTGCAGATTAGTCATTAGTTATTCCCCGATGAACCCTCCAAGTGCCCAGTCATGCAGAATCCTGGTGCATACCTTGGTGATCCATTGACCGCCTGGAGACCTTAATGGGTGTGGCCTTCTGAACTGTTTAGAGGTCTGTCCTTATACCTGTCATTCAGCTGTGGATTTCTTAAAGAACTACATTGAACATACCGTAAGTCTTCAGTGACTGAAGTCTGCCACTTCATTATAGGTTTCAGAATAGCAGCCGTGTTAGTCAGTATTCGCAAAAAGCAAAGGAGTACTTGTGGCACCCTAGAGACTAACAAATTTATTTGAGCATAAGCTTTTGTGTAGCTCATGAAAGCTTATGCTCAAATAAATTTGTTAGTCTCTAAGGTGCCACAAGTACTCCTTTTCTTTTCACTTCATTATAGGTAGTTATACCTATAGTTAAGGTTGCCAGATGCTTAATTTCAAGACCCTATTTTCTTGACTCCAACTGGACTCCATAGCACTGGACTCCAACTGAGCATGGAAACGCTCTGTCCTGTGCTCGGTCTCCCCCTACTGATACCCAGCCAGCATGGAGGAGGAAGCTACCTAAATGAGGAACAGGGGAGGGGAAAGTGATTAAATACTGGGTAGTGGAGGGGAAAAAGAAAGCATAGGAGCTGGGGGCGGGGGGGGGGAGGGAGAGGGGGCAGGGGGGGTGGAGACAGGAATGGGGGTGGAGAGGGAAGATAATAATAGGAAGTGGATATGGGGACAAGAATGGTAGGAGCCATGTAAGGGGAGGATAGGACTGGTAGGGATGCAGGGGGAACCTTGAACAGGAGCCAGGGAAGGAAGGTGGAAACTGGGGGTGGGGGAGAGGAAAGGGAAGAGGCTGGGACATAGGGGTGTTTGTGAAGATAAATTCACTAATGTTTTTAAAAATCTAAGATGTTATGACAACACCATAGTAAAGCCTATGCAGAAACTAATAGTTGTGTATTCGATGCAGGGTTTGGATGGTGCGCAGTAAATTATACATGCGGCCACATATTGAAGTGTTAAATAGTTACCCATTCAGTGAGCACCATCCATTCTGCACTGAATGAGGGTTTGTGTGTGTGTTGGTGGGATGGAGAGGGAGAGATGGGAGGATGGTGTTTGTTCATGTCATTGAATACTCACAGTACATATACACAAGGGATCCAAGTTTGGGTTTATGGTCAACCTTAATTCTGGTACTTCCTGTATTTGACATTGCAACCTTAATGTTCTTTTAATGCAGTGGGTTTTTGTGTAAGTACAGTGCCTCAGTCCTGAACTTGCCACATAAGAAATGGCTAAAGCAAAAACCTTGAGCCACATTTTTTTCACCCTAGCATCCCCATCACAGCTAAAGCTGTAGTCAGTGCTTAGGCCTCCCTTGCTTTAAAGGATAGGTCAATGTCCGTAATCGCCTTGTGGCAGGATTGGAGTTGCAGGGCCTATTCTGCATTTGGAAGCAAATAGTTCAGGAGGCACAGGAACAAATCAGGAGTAGGGGTTCTTTTCACACCCTGGAAAAAGCAAAATAACAATTACCTTGTTTTGTGCTGAACTACAGATACATCTGGACAGGTAAAACTAAAATGATGGTGCTACCTTTAGGACTTTAGGGAGAGGGGAGGAACTATGCCAAGATTTAGAGGTGACTGGTCATACTTCTGAGGATGCTTAGTGGCTTCTGCTCTCCATGTTTTGGGGAGTGCCAGCATACCCTCTGAATTTAATAGCTTTTGTAGTGGAGGCAGAAGTGAGTTTTGGCCTCTCTGATTCTGTGTGTTTCTTTTATTTCAGATCGAGAGGATCAGTCCATTCTGTGCACGTGAGTATTTACATTCTTCAGCTTGTCTTGCTGTCAGCTCTTGTTAAAATCCTGCTGGAGGGCTTAATTGGGGGTTTACTGGAGTCAGTATGTCACATGATACTGTAGAGGCTAGGGAACATTTTGCCTGTTTAAATCCTACCATTAGCATCCCTTCCCTGCCCACATCTCACCTCTTTCTGCACAAGGATTGTCTCTGGCATGAAGGAGCAGGAAACAGGTGATCTTAAGGTGACTGCCTAGTGGAGATGTTACTTTATTGATGCTTGGAAAGGACTTTGGAAGAACTGGGGTAGCAGTGGTGTATATACAGTCAACAGTCATGTGCTCTCATTCATGTTATCTAGGCTGAGGTTGTAGGGAATAATGTGCCTATTTAACACTGCAGTTTCCTCTGTTGAGCCTCAAAGTAAGACTGATCCCCCCCCAAACCCTGTTAATTTCTGGTTCTGAAGGAGTTAACTACAGCTCTTTTGCTTAGGGAAATTCCTTTTAAGTAATTCACTTAATTGCCTTTGTGTCCTGTCCCGTGGTTCTCTTCTCCCCCCTCCTCCCCTGCCCCCATTATTCCTCAACCACTTGCATGTGAAGGCTGCCAAGTGACTGGAAAATTACCTTTATTCTTTCCTTCCCCACCCCTCCTACCCCCAAAGTCACGAGAAACTGGCTGAGCAATAGGACTAGAGCACAATACTGGTTGCTCTACTCTTCACTTAATGTGTTCAGGTTCTCTGTTAGGGCAGGTATCTCAAAGCAATGTATAATGGCAAGAATGCAACTAAAAGCACTGATCAGCTGACAAGCATTTTAGGTTTAAAAAGGTGAATGCATTTTCCCCCATCTTGTTCTTGAATTAATCCCAGGCTCTGTCTTTGCAGAGGTGAATCAGGAGCTGGTAAGACAGAGAACACCAAGAAGGTCATTCAGTATTTGGCTCATGTTGCTTCCTCACACAAGAGTAAAAAAGACCAGGTAAGTGCCTGTGTTCCCTACAAGGATGCTGCACTGTCATGCCAAGCACCTACAAGCTATGGTACGCTAGGAGATACCTTGGTTAATACTGGCTGAATAAAACACTAGGTACCAACTTGTGCATAGGGGAGTGAGGAGACCATGAACTATGGAGCCATGACAATTTTGTGTGTAGCTTTAAAAACCTCACAAGTCAGGGGCCGCCATTCTCCCTCATAATTCCATTGACTTCAGTGGAGATACAGCAGTTTTTCAGAGCGTTTTGGTTTCATAGGTGGGTGTGTTTAGGGGCACAGTTTACAAACCATCATGTATTGGTCTTCTGACTCGTTCATATAATTTGTGACCAATCCAAGCAACTTAAGTGACCCGCTCCCTGGAGATGTGGTCTCCTTTATTCTACTCCCCTGTATCTTGGGGCTGGTTGTGAAATCTGTTCTGTAAGCAGTCTCTCCAATTTGGAGAGGTTCATAGATATGAGCTGAAGACTTGACTGAAACTATAACTTTTAAATGGGTGAAAAGTATCTAAATACATTAGAACAAGGGGTCTTTGCAGTTGTCTCACTTATATTTTTTTCCCCTCCCTCTCCCCTTGATGGATTATGACCGAACTCATCAGTTGTATCCTCTTAGGTGAGCTGCACGTTTACTGCACGTTCTGCACCAGGAATGCATTTTGTCCCATTGTGTGACTTGAGCACCTTTTCACTTCACACCAGTGTCACTTTCTGCAGCTAGAACAGTCCCATAGACAACTCACAGTTCTGTTTTTATGATGCACAATAACCTTTTGTGAGATGCTATCAATTAGAGATTGCAGTTATGTCAAGTTCACTCATCTAGTCTGCACTCAAGGTCTCTTGTAGAACTTCCCAAGTACACTGTGGAGAAACTGTTCCTGTATAGTGAAGGGGAGTTGAACTGAACCTGACTTTCCTAGAACTGCATATAGAGCCTCTGGTGTGCATGGTGTTCCTAACCAGATGGAGTTGACTGGCTGTCTAGCCTTTCACCACAGCAAGTTAGCTGTGGGTGCAGTTGCTGGGAAAGGTCAGGAAGCTGCTGCCCTGAGTGTACTGGATGTTCTAACACAATGAGCTTGTTAGCCAGAGTTACACACATGGGAAATGCAGTTAACTTCTGAGCTTTATAACAAAACCCAGATGCCAAGCGCATCTTCAATATCTTTATGTAGAAACCTCTTCTTAGAAACTTAACAATAGCCATGCTGTGTCTGTATATAGGGTATATGAAAAGGATACTCTCTGCATGCAGATGTGTATGTTTGTGTAAGCACACTGTTCTAATGAGTGGCTTCTGGAATCAAAACAAAAACATAGCTTCCATGTGCCAGACTTTGAGATATACAAAAGCTTTTGCCGTGGCCTGTCAGTAGCTGTATTTAGAAACATTTTGCTTTTATATTTTTTTTTCTTGGAATGTGTATGTTTGCAGGGGGAGGGGTGGGGAGTGAAGTGAAAGGATCATGGGATTGGGAGTTGAGCATTCTTCTGCTGCTTATTCTCAAGTGAAACTTCAGTCATCTAAGCAGACCAAGGATCTGGTTACGGTATAAACCAGCCTTTAGCTGGGCTTAACACATGAGTTCTCTGAGTTCAAGCTCCATTTGGAAGATTCTCTTAAGGAATCCTGCAGCTCACTTTTAACTCTGGTGGCTCCATGTTGGTTACCAGCCTTACCAATGAGGATTAGAACTATTCAGGTTCCTTAGTGTTAGATGGTAATGAGACCTCTCTGCAGCCCTGCTGACCTTCACACTCCCTAGGCCTGACTCCAGATTCCAACTCAGTTTGTCTACAGATTAGTATAGTAACTTTTGAGACATCTGTTCACCTATCACGGGGTGGGCAAATTTTTGGCCTGAGGGCCACATCTGGGTAGGGAAATTGTATGGTGGGCCATGCATGCTCACAAAATTGGGGTTGAGGGCTTTGGTTGGGGAGGGGTGATCTCTGGGGTGGGGCCAGAAATGTGGAGTTCAGGGTGGAGGAGGGGACTCCGGGCTGGGGCAGAGGGTTGGGGTGAGGGCTCGGGTTGGGGGTGCAGGCTTTGGAGTGGGGCTGGGGTTGAGGGGATTGGGGTGTAGGAGGGTGTTATGGACTGGGATCAAGGGGGTGGGAGGGGGATCAGGACTGGGGCAGGGGGTTGGGGCGCAGGCTCTAGGCAGCGCTTACCTGAAGCAGCCGCATTTACCTCCTCTGGCTTCTACATGGCAGTGCGGCCAGGTGCCTCTGCACGCTGCCCCATCTGCTGTTGCCACCCCTGCGGGTCCCATTGGCCGCAGTTCCCAGCCAGTGGGAGCTGTGGGGGTGGCGCTTGGGCTGGGGGCCGTGTGTGGAGCCCCCTGGCTGCCCCTAAATGTAGGAGCCAGAAGGGGGACGTGCCACTGCTTCTGGGAACTGTGTGGTGCGACGCTACACATGTGCCAAGTGGCCCCCAGCCCCGCTCCTCAGCTGGAGCATCAGAGTGGGGCAAGCCCCAGACTCCACTCTCCGGCAGGAGCTTGAGGGATCGATTAAATCTGCTGGCAGGCTGGATGTGGGCCGTAGTTTGCCCACCCTGACCTATCACTACCCAAGGGAACAAGTCTACAGACTCTGCTTGTGCTAACCCCCAAGGCTACTAGATTAGGCCCTGCTGCTGGCACCATTAGATTGAGGATGTAGCATGAATCTTTAGCTCCTGCATGGGCAGTGCAATACAATAATGGGGTGACATTTGGTAGCCTAGAGCCTTTTGCATTTCTAGTATCTTTTGGTCAAGAGATTAAATTTACAACTCAAGTCTCTGCTTTCCTACTTTTTCAAACAAAAACAGCTTTTCTGAAACCCTTCTCTCAGCTGCAGTGGGGGGGACGGACCCTTTCCTCCAATTTCTATTGAGCTGCAAAGATTCTAAAGCAATGATTAATGTTTTAGGTGATTTCCCCCCCCCCCCCTAAAAAAAAGAAAAGAAAAAAAGAAAATCACTGCATTTATGGTGGTAAGTACTACTAGGCAGGGTGATGCTGCATTTAGGGCATACAGCATTCCATTAAAATCCCTGTTTTCACTTAATCAAATTGTGTATTGGGGAATGGGGCAGTTGAGTTGTGGTTGAAGCATTCCATGTTTGCTGTCTACCTCGCTTCACCTGTTTCAAATCATAGGAGAGGAGAGTACTATTTTCAAAACTAAGTTTATAACTTCTTTGCAATCAGAAATGCAAATGCCATGTTGCAACTCTGGCAGTTTTTTATCATGAGTGATGTGGTGCCTGGTGCTGTTTTCTTAAAGCTCCAGCTGCTGGAATCATGTTTCTTGAGAATCCTTTTTTCCCCCCTATTTTTAAAGGAAGCTTGTAGCTCTCATGGCTGTAGAGAAAAGCTTGCCGTCGTGAGCCGTAAAGGCTCACAAACCAGAAAGAAAATAAGAAACCAAAACTTTTTTAAATTGAATGATTTTTTAAGTTAATCTCCTGACTTTCTGGGTCTTTCCTCATGACTTTTATTTTTAAACAGGGGGCTGGCAAGGTTCCTATTTTTTGCATACGGCTCCTCCTCTGGAAAGAATCTCTTTGACTTGGGAGCATATGAGGAGGAATTCTGAGTTTTCAGTGGGCATCAAAGACATTGATGACTTAAACTGATAGGCAGTCATGGAGAGAGGGGGTGCTAAGGACCCAGCTGCACATTCCCACTGTGAGCTAGCAGACCTAGAAGCTGGTACTGCAACAGTTTGCATGGGAGGAAGGGGGATGTTGTATCCATCTCAAATGCACACAGAATCTTTTTTTAAAATTCTTTAAAAATCAGCTCAGGACCTGCAGCTGTAGGTACAGAAAGGTTGGCAGTGTCTTAATTACAGGATCTCAGCAGTTCCTGCTGAATTCTGCACATTGTAAGGTTTCGTAGTTTAGAAAAGTTTATTTTCGTATTGGAAAGATAGTCCTAAGTATGCGGCTGCTTCTACCTTGCTAATGAGCCATGCAAAAAGTCTTCAGTCAAACAATGGCTGCAGAGGTGTGAATGCTCCCTCCTATGAGGTATGACCTGAAACCCTACATGGGCTACTTAAATACCAACATCACAAGCATGCTTTTTTCTGCTTAAAACTAATGCTAAGTCAATGTTCAGGTTACATATTTAAACGTCAGTGAGGAAAGGAGCTAATGCTTTCTTGGTAACATTAACCTTGTAATCAGATGCAGCATTATAGTAGCATACTGAGACTGTGCTTCTGCAAAGGATTTGGTATTCCTTCTGCACTGCAACACTCTACTGAGCTGGTTCCCATGATCCATCTCTGATTTGATTAACTTTAGCCTTTCCCCTCTTCCTCTCACCCTGTGCACCCCTCCAACCCCCACTTACCATTGTGACCTTCTACATGCCTTCTACTATTGTGGGTCTCCTTACCCGCTAGATCATGCTATCCTAACCCTCCCCTTCTACTTGCTTCTGGCTCCACCAACTTCCATGTGTCACTAATTGCACCCTTCATTCCTGAGGTTAAAAAACATGAAGGAATTAACTTGCCCACAATACACATGTTGCTGTGGGACTCTTAACTGTCATTTTCCAGTTCTTGTGTAGCTAAATTTGGCCTTGCCAGTTTGATATTTTTATCTGAATAATTAAATATATTTAATGCCAAAGTCTAAGTGCTGTTTTTCTTCTAAATAGTCTTTTGATCTTTCCTTAGTCCTGCAGTGAAGTTGTAATGTTAAAATTGTGACATCATTCATTTCCATAGCAACAGATTGCAGTCTTAAACAGGATTAGGACTGCACTGCAGGATCACTCAGACAGGATGGGAACTGTTGGAGAGTAGGCGTGGGTGTTGCAGCTCACACATGTCAGAATAGCAGGAGAAATGCAAAATTACTGACAGACTTTTTATAGCAAGTTTGAGGTTTTCTTCTCCGCACAGCCAAGTGTGACCTTATGGGATGGATGGCTGCTATCCCAGCCTGTTCCTTCCTGAAATTAAAAATCATCTTATACGCACTTGTGACAAAGTGAATAAAAACTTAGTTATGGCTGAGTCTTCTGTGTGTAACTCTGCAGACTAATAGAAATGGTTGACTCCGTACTTTAGGCTTGTAAAGGAGTGTTGTAACCTGAACGCAGCAATAAGAAGTAGAAATGCCAGGGTTCTAATTCCAGGTTTTAACCTTGGGCAAGTCACTTCATAGCTCTGCCTCATTTTTACCATCATTAATGGGGCTAATATTTATTTTATCCACCGCTAGAGGCAACATGAGGCTTGACTAATGTTTGTAAATGCACTTTGAGAATTAAAGGAGCTGTAAAAGTACTTTGTCATGTAAACACACCCTCTGCAATCTGATTTCTGGGATTGGCATTCATGGGCAAAAATGTTGGGCTCTATTCCCATGCATCAGGAAGTCCTGAAGACTTAGTCTCCACTACTAAAAGGAGAAACCTTAACCCAGTTGTCAATTTTGATATCTGGGATGGAGTGTTTTTTGCCTATGGCTAATTTTGAAATACCTAGGACTCCCTACTTCTAGCACAGAGAAGGGACAGTCAGTTCAAGTAACCACCTACAGACTTCTGGAAAATGTGTGTATGCTCCAGAGATTGAGTACTTAGTAGGGACAGCAATTCTGGCTGGTCTCTCCACCCCAAAACTCTGTTGCCTATGGAGAGGAGGAGTGTGTGGAAGTGGAAGACAGTGGATAAAACAGTTTGACTCAAATACCAGTAGTTGCCTTTTGTTGCATCCCCACAGAGAAGGCTTTTGCTGGTCTGTGTAGAGATGAGAGCCCCAGTGCAAGCAGAGATTATTGTCCCCAAAATGATTTGTGATTCTGTTCATCTATTACTGGTGAGCTCATCCTGTGCAGAATCCAGGGCTCCCTCCCAACTGAAAGCCAGGATTGTTTTGTTCTTCCACCTGGGAAGTAGGATGCTGCTGGGATGTGGATGTGATCTGGGGGAAGAACTTTCCATTCTCATTGCTCCCAGAAAGCCTGTGGGATGTGCCTTAGGCAAGACACTTAAACAGGACTGCCTACTGGTAACTGAAATCCAGCACCAGAAGCGAGGAATATTGCACTGATGCTGACTGGCTGGGGAGGAGAAAATATTTCTACATACTGAAATGAACTCAGTCTTGCCAAAAGAAGAATCCGTGGCACCCTAAAATGTATGTTTAGGGGAATATCGCCAAAGATCTAATGTGGCTTCTTTACATAGATGCTAAGCTGATGAGATGAAACGTGGACCCTCTAGGTGAAGGTGTTAAAAGCTGCTGTCTTCATCCACTTTTGGTTTTCTGTCTAGGGAGAGCTTGAGAGGCAGTTGCTTCAGGCTAACCCTATCCTGGAGGCTTTTGGAAATGCCAAGACAGTGAAGAATGACAACTCCTCGAGATTTGTGAGTATTATCCTGCATGAGTTCTGGTGTCCCCAGTGTTCCAGAGGGAGAAGCCACTAGTTGAATGAGTTGTGGGAGTCTTGCTTTACTTTCGTGCCTGATATGCAGTCTTGGGATGTTCTTTTCTGTAACTGGCTTCCCTTGAGTGAAACTGGGACACAGTTTTCACTTGTCAGTGAATTATCCATAAAGTACTGATGGGATTGAGTACCTGGTCTGCAAGATATTGAACCTTTGCCAGGACTCCCTGTGCCATTGTCTGTCAAATTCATTTTTCTCCCAAGGAGAGATTAGTGTCCCGTATTGGATTAATTCTGGAGGGCAGCAGAAAGCTTCTAAGGGCCGGGGAAGCTACACTAGAAACCAAATTGAAGTGTAAATGGTTGAAGAGGGGCTGAGCTGTGGTGGTGGTCAATCTAGAATGCAGTCTCTGCTTATGGCACCCGGAACTGAGGTGGAGGGGATCCACTTCAGAATGAAACTTAACATGTTTCCTGATGCCTAGGCAATCTGAAATTCGATCTAATTTGATGGCCCTTTGACTCTCATAGGAGTAATTTATGGTGTCAAGGATGTTAAACTGCTCCATGATCAGTGAGGGTTGTGAGCTGGCTGGGCTTGTGGTCTGTTTAAAACTTGTCTTAGCTGGTAATTATGTTGTTTGGAGCAGAAAGGCCTATACTGGGACCTTTACCATTTTGCTCTAGCTGTGATAGCATAAGATAACACTAATATTTCTGCTAACCTCTTTCTCAGGGCAAGTTCATAAGAATCAACTTTGATGTCAATGGCTACATTGTTGGAGCCAATATTGAGACTTGTATCCTTTCCACGGAGCCGCTTAATGGAAATAAATTATGGGGAGTGGGAACGTGCATACCTAACTATCTACCTATATACAGCCAAATAGTGTCTGCTACCTTACAGCAATGAAGTCAGAGGGATCCATAGACTTCTGTCAACACCTGTCATCTTAGGCTAAAGAGATCCATGTTAAGGTCTCTAGTTTAGTCTGCAAGTAAAAAGGGAATCTTATTTAAATGGTACAGCATTTCAGAACCTATGCTGGGGTTATAGCAAGAATCCCTTCTGGATGAAATAATTCTAATGTTATGGGATAGAAGTGGCGTTTTAAGCTGTGATACGCTGAGTAGACTTGGGATTCCATGACCCTTTCATCTTTTAACCAGGGGAAATGAGGACTGTGGCAAGTGTCTTTCCCCCCTGTTTATTCACAACTCAATCTTGCATACTGGTCCTACCCTTGGAATGAGGATTAACTCAGGAGTCCAGAAGTACATCTTAAACTTAATCAGCCACTGAGGTTGTTGAAGGGTGGGTTGCTGTCAGCCTATGGCACTACCCGAAACTCTGAAAGGGCAATGCAGAGCACTAAGCTGCCTGTCACGCCAACCAATTTAAAGGGCACTGACACCAAATAGAACCTCCTTTCCTCAGATGAGAGTGGAATGGGAAGTTACTTGTTAGTCTCTCTGTTGTGCCTTTACTCTGTAAAGATCTCTTGGAGAAATCACGTGCAATCCGTCAAGCCAAAGACGAGCGAACCTTCCATATCTTCTACTATCTATTGTCTGGAGCAGGGGAGCACCTGAAAAGTGAGTACCTTGTGCTGTAACTAGAGTCCCTTTCCCCTAACTGCCAGATTGTTCCACACACTTGCAGTCTAGGCCCTATTATTTCCCCTCTTCCAAAGCCTGGAACTGCCTCCCCTGTTTTCTGACCAGGACCTCTCCTTTCAATCATCTCCTTAAAACTTTTTTTTCCTTCCTGAATTGGTACCCCTGCCAGTGATGTCTCCACACCCTTCCTTATCTGAACTATTGTCCCATGTTTAGTCTGGTCTAATAGAGTGCAGGTTCTTCAGGGCAGGAACAATCTTCTTATAAACTTGGCAATTAACAAAATACAGAATAACATTTGGCACCTATGCAGCACTAGGTGTGCCTGTGCTCTGTTAGCATAACACCTCAAGATCTCAATCTAACCTTCCTGTTAAGAAAGCAGTTTAAACTCACACCGTGGGAGAGGGCAGACAGACTGGGGGGGCAGGGAGAGAACTCACTTCATAACCATCTGCACAGCGTTAATGGCAGAACATACTGTTCCCAGAGCTGGGTGGTGAACTCCATAACTGATTTGAAACAACAGGATACCTGAAAGTGGATGCACTTGCAGGACAGTCTCTTCTTCTAATGGAAGCAGGATCCAAGAACTGCTGGGGCTGGTTTGGCAATGTGCCGGGGCGGGGGGGTGGGATGGAGGAAAGAAAAAAGTCTGGGCAGAAGAGCGTTCTGAGCTGTAACTACAGAAATGCTGCTACAAGAAAAACATAAGACAACTGATCTAAACCTAAACCCTGGTTCACTCAGCAAGACTGTTTTCACTTGCTGGGGACAGGAAAAGAACTGAGGGACAGATCTTTAAAGGTAATCAGGCACCTAACCTGCTTAGGTGCTTTTGAAAAATCTCACTAGGCGTCTATATGCATCTTTAGGCTCCTGAATACCTCTGAAAATCTGACCCTGAGGCTTTAGTGCAGAGGTCCCCAAAGTATAGGGTGTGCCCCCCTAGAGGGGCATGGAGGAACATTATGGGGGCGGGGATACAGTGAGGCCCAGGCCAGCCCTGCCCCCCACCAGAGTGGGGAGGGAATGCCACCCATCCCCTCCCTGCCCCAACTCTGCTCCGGTCCTGCCTGCAGTGACATCTCCGGCTCCCAGCCCTGCACCTGGCTCCATCCCCAGCCTCAGCACTGCTTCGTTCCTGGCCCTGCGCCAGCCCTGGCAACTGACTATGGCTACATTCCTGGCCTTGGGCCAAAGCTGGGGTAAAGGTCCCCAGCTGCTGGCCCTTCCACCCCAGTCTTGACCCCTGGCCATGGCCCCCTTCTTGGCCCCAGACCCACCTCCAGATGCAGCTCCAGCCTCAGCCCCCTTACCCCTGCCTGTTCCCCTCTCTTCCGTCTCCTCCCCCAAGCCACGGCCCAGTGGCAGGAGGGGCATGCACATAGGTAAGGGGGGGCATGGCCCGCCAAAGTTTGGGGACTGCTGCTTTAGTGAAAGAGGCCAGAAAAACAAAAGCTGTCTTGTCTTTGTCTCTGCTGGATATTTTTGACTTCCATGTTGATGGTTTGGCAGGGGTGGGAGGGGAGATGTTTGGGAGTGTTTTTTAAAGAAGCTGAAACTGGCAAATGTCGTCGTGAAAATCAAGACTGCAGGTGATTATAACTGACTTTCTTAGAAGCGTGTACAAAGGAGGTAATTCATTTTTTGGTAGATTTGGGAAAGCATACATTCTTAACTGCCTAAAATAATGCTAGCTTGTTCTCTATAATGAAGGCTACAATCATTCCTTGTCTGTTCCTCCCCCTTAAGCTGATCTGCTGTTGGAGCCTTACAACAAGTACAGATTCCTTTCAAATGGGCATGTTACGATCCCGGGTCAGCAAGACAAGGATATGTTTCAGGAGACGCTGGAGGCAATGAAAATCATGAGCATCCCAGATGAGGAGCAGATAGGTATGGATCCGGTGAAGGGCTTGGAAATGCATGGGAAAGGGTTAAAAAGAATGGAACAGTCTGGTCCTATTCAAAACACATGAGGGGAAGGCAGCCTCTAGTATACTAATTACACAAGTCAATTAGTGATATCTGAGAAGCAAGCTGGCTGCTGGTGGTATGGGAGTGGTCCATCTCAAAATTCACGAGCATAACTTCAGCTAGTGCAGAATGCAGCAGGTCACTAAACAAACTGCCATGTCCCATGCTTGTCCCAGTCTGTTGGAGTGCTATACATAGTGCTTATCTGTAAAACCCTCATTGAGTTATCAAATGGGTGCCTATCATGGTGTTATCTCTAGCATTTGCTCTTCTCTGCGGTCTGCCAGAGGCAAGACTTGGCCTTCTATGGGATGTACTGCAAGACATTCATTCACTCTAGATTTCTCAATATGTGACTTGGGCCCATCGCCATAGGGGTATCTACTCCACCAATGGTTGGAGTCACTTAGTTGTAAACAGTGGCACAAAGCAGTGTACCTCTCTCCAGCTTACTGCACAGCTTGCTAACCAGAAAGTAATATTGTCCAACATCTAGATACCATAGTGATTGCCTTTTCTAGGGCACTTTCTGAAAGTGTTTTTTCCTCCATCTACTTTCTGAAGACTGGCCAAATCTCCATTATTTTGTCTTCTCTCTAGAGTTTCAAACGTCTCAATTTAGTATCCTTTGTTCATCTTAGACTAAGTCCTCCTCCAGTTCCTAAATCTGTCAAGGAGGCTGGAACCAATGTGTGAGTGAAAAGACAACTCTGCATTGAGGTCTAGTTAGGGATTTGGCTACCTAATGTATGGCCAAAGAGATCTGATGTCCGCTTCGTAAGTTATGCTGTAGGGCACATCTTTACTGGCAAATGAAAGTGGTTCCATCAGCTGATTTGCAGAGGTGCATGGAACGCCATTTCCCCTCCGTTCCGGGTGTGAGAGATGCTAAATGTTCTTTTAGGCTTATGAGAAACATACATATGGCAGCTGGTTGAACAGTACATTTGGTTTGAATGCAAAGTCTAAACACACTAACCATATTTTTAGTTGAGACCATATAAAAATAAGCTTTCTCTTTGAGTGCCAGGTCTCCAGATTCAGTCACTGGGCTGTCAGATTTCATGTCAAGTCAATGGGAGCATGTGTGCTACTTTACAGATATTATTTCAGGACTGGCAGGAGAGGCTTTAGAGTAGCAGCCGTGTTCATGTGTATTCGCAAAAAGAAAAGGAGTGTTTGTGGCACCTTTAGAGACTAACCAATTTATTTGAGCATAAGCTTTCGTGAGCTACATGCATCCGATGAAGTGAGCTGTAGCTCACGAAAGCTTATGCTCAAATACATTTGTTAGTCTAAGGTGCCACAAGTCCTCCTTTTCTTTTTGTAGAGGCTTTGTTCACTGCGGATGTGTTTACAGACATGCTGTAAACTACCTAGTGCTATAATAGGTAGAGAGGGAGACCAGTTGAAGAGGAAGTAGTGACCAGTTGGTAGCTAACTAGTTAGTACCACTAACAAACTTACTGTCAGTGAGTCTTGAGATGAAGATGGCATCAGATCAACACTTTTCTCAGTATTCCGTATTGAAAATTCTCCCTCTGTTCTAGCATCTGACGCTGATTCTTTGAAGGGCTAAGGGGGTGCTTCAGTATGTTGTCCACAGTGGTACAGGTACTTCAGTGGACATCAGGATACCTGTAGTCTGCCATGCTATGTATGTTCCAACAAATGGAGACGTTATAGCACTTGTGCTAGGGAGGTGAAAGTGTGCTGGATGAAAAGAACAAAGACCTGCCCAACCTTAACTGGCTCACACCCTAATATAGGCATGGCTTTGCCCTTTCAATGATTACTGTTACACAGTGGAAATTTTCATCCTCTTAATCTGATGCCTGAGGTGATCAGGGAAAAAGTCAGTGCATGCTGCTCATACCTGCCTTACACGTGTTGCTAATATGCAATTTTAATTCTTTCTAAATCTGACCTTTCTTTGCTCTATAAAAGGTCTGCTGAGAGTGATCTCGGGTGTTCTTCAGCTTGGCAACATAGTCTTCAAGAAAGAGCGCAACACAGACCAAGCCTCTATGCCAGACAATACAGGTAACCACACCCACAAAAACCACCAATACTTCCCCTACAAGAGCTTCTTATCACACATGTAGGGGATAAGGGATCACCTTTGGAAAGTACAGAACTTTATAAAATGAGCCCAAGTTCTTTAACAAAACATAAATGTACAAATCATTTTATTCAGTGCCTAACTGCAGCCACCTTTGGGCAGGAATGTGGCAGTGTTCTTGTGCTGTTGGACAGGAAGTGAACATGGCAACTAGCTGAAACTGTTATGCTATTGCCATGTGATCTGAGTATTCACCTGTGGTCAGATGTATCAGAACACCTATAAAACCTATTCTCTACCAAAATTATGCCCCTTGCTCAAAGGATTTAAGGAAATATCCCTTCATAGTCTGTTTCAGTTAAAATTCCGCTTGATAAGGCTTGAATGGGCAGATCGGTGATGGGTAAATAATACATGTACCTTAGCTACAGTGTTCTCTCTGTAAATAGCTGTAATTAGCACCCTGTTAGTGCATGCTTGGGAGACTTCTCTCCATTGCTCCATTTAAAAAGGGTAAATGGGATGAGGGATGACCTGGGTAATTATAGGCCTCTCAGCCTGACATCAGTCCTGGGCAAGATCATGGAGCAATTTGATTAATATGTGACTCTATTAATAAAGAATTAAAAGAGGGTAATATAATTAATGCCAATCATCATGGGTTTATGGAAAATAGATCCTGTCAAACTAACTTGATATCTTTTTGTGATGAGACTACAAGTTTTGGTAATGGTGTTGATGTAATATTGTTAGATTTCTGTAAGGCATTTGACTTGGTACTGCATGACATTTTGATTAAAAAAATTAGAACTATATAAAATTGACATGGCGCACATTAAATGGATGAAAACCTGGTAGGTCTGAATGTAATTGTAAAAAGAGAATCATCAAGTGGGTGCGTTTTCTAGTGGTGCCCCACAGGGATCTGTTCTTGACTCCACAGTAGTTGACACCTTTTGTCAATGACTTAGAAAAAAACACAAAATCATCACTGATAGTTTGCATGTGTCCCAAAAATTAAGGGAGTGGTAAATAATGCAGACATTTCACTGATAGAGCAATCTGGATTGTTTGGTAAACTGGGCATGAGCAAACAATTTGCACTGTAGTATGGCTACATGTAAACATACATCTAGGAACAAAGAATACAGGATGGTGGGGGCTCTATCCTGGGGAAACGGTGACTTTGAACAAGTTTTGGGGCTCGTAGTGGATAATCAGCTGAACATGAGTTCCCAGTGTGATGCCACGGCCAAAAGGGCTTATGTGATCCTAGGATGCATAAATGGGAATCTAGAGTAGAAGGGAGGTTATTTTACCTCTGTGTTTGCAGCCACTCCTGGAATACTCTGTCCATTTCTGATCCTTACAGTTCAAGAAGGATGTTGATAAATTGGAGAGGGTTCAGAGAAGAGGCAGGAGAATTATTAAAGGATTAGAAAACATGCATTAGAGCAATAGATTCAAGGAGCTCAATCTATTTAGCTTAACAAAGAGAAGGTTAAGGGGTGACTTGATTAGTCTCTAAGTAACTACATGGTGAACAAATATTTAATAATGGGCTCTTCTAGCTAGCAAGAATGGTACAATATAATCCAATGGCTGAAGGCTGAAGCTAGACAAATTCAGACTTGAAATAAGGCATAAATGTAATAGTGAGAGTAGTTAACCATTTGAACAATTTAGCAAGGGTTATGGTGGATTCTCCATCACTGACTACTTTTAAATCAAGATGGGATGTTTCTTTAATAAAAAAAGAGTAGGAATTATTTGGGGAAGTTCTATGGCCTATGTTATGTAGGATGTCAGACTAGATGATCATAATTCTGGACTTGGAATTGATGAATTATAGTAAGAGGCCAGTACACAGGAGGCTGCTGAGGACCTTTAAAATATAGACTTTGGATTATACCTTCAACCATTCTGTCATAATTTAGCAAATCCACTTCAAATGGTTTCCCTCCAGAGAGGAGAGAGGACCTTCTCACACCAGGTGAAACATTCTTACACTGATTATAGTTGTCTGAAGAGGCCATTCAGCCAGTGTAGATAGGCTTATTAGCTGGGATTCCTTTTATATAATTCAGCTACTTGAATGCATCCTCAAAGTGGGTGCAGGCAGTTAACTTGATAGTGCCACTAGGCCAGTGGTCCTGTAATATCACCTAAAATTTACCCTTGTGTTTCCTGAAGCAATTTAACACACTCCAGTGTTTTTAGATCTCTTCTTTGATTGTCTCGTTAACCTGTTCAGTTAAGAGCTATTCCATGCTGGTATTTGACTCTCTCTAAGGGATAGATTGCTGGGAATATCTTTCTCCTTTTGTCATTTCCCTGTGAAGCAAAAGGAGCATTAAGGTGAACATCTCTTTGCTTCCTCTTCTCCTTTCTAGCTGCTCAGAAAGTATCCCACCTTTTGGGTATCAATGTGACAGACTTCACCAGGGGAATCCTAAGCCCTCGTATCAAGGTGGGACGAGACTATGTCCAGAAAGCTCAGACTAAAGAGCAGGTATGTGTTCTGCAGAAGTAAGTGAGCCCTTGTAATAACATGGTACTAAGATTATTGTATGCACTAAAGACTTCCATAGCCTCAGATAGCATCTTAATTGACTCAGATATGTAAGCAATTGAGCGTGGAAACTGCTTTAGTTTTTGCTCCCGTGATCTACAATATATAGAAGGTTGTGGTGGTGGTGCAGAGTGAGGTAGCTCTTATTTCCCATGTATATTGACTGTGCGGCCTGTGATAAGGAAATATGAAAATGGCTCCCTGTCTCTAGGGAGTGAATTCCCTTTGGGGCTCTCAACGTCTTATCCAAAGCTGGCACATGGCAGTCAGCCTCTGTGGTAACTCTTTGTGGCCTGCCATGGCACTGTTCGCTCTGCCCCAGTTTCCCCGGGAAACTCCCTGGCAGTTGTCTCTCTGCATCACCTGGCAAGGCACCGGTAACCCATTTAGGTGATAGTCCCAAGTGCAACATAAAAAAAAAGGGTCTTGTGCCCTCCTGGGCTCGGTTCTTTCCCATTCTCCTGCAGAGCTCTGGTTCTCAGGGCTTGCTCCCTCTTCCAGGGCCAGTTACAAGAGCAAGCCAGCTTTCCTGTTGCAACTATCCCCAGTCCCCCCTCTAGGCTGTCTGTTTGAGAGTTATCCTTTTCCAGAGCCTACTAGAGAAGTCAGCTACCCTTCTGCACCTTGTCTCTCCCAGATGAGTTCTCTCGGGCCTTCATAGATGCGCCTAGCTTTGATGGGGCCAATAGGTAACAATTAAATGGAGCAATCTGTTCCCTAGCCCAGTAAAGGGCCAGTCAGCTTGTTACATGGCATTTCCTACACATTAGGTGCAAAGATAGTGATACTCATACTCACCCTCAGTGTTGACAATTGCCCTGTGGCTTCTCTGAGTGCAGAAATTTAGTTGTAAAATGGAGCAGACCATGCTAGGCCTTTACCTTGGCTATATGTGGCAATTGACCTAGAAACTGGCTGCCTCTGCCGAAGGGCTATCAGGCCTGCACTCTGTGTAGTATCACTTCTCAACTTGCCCTGTGATGACCACTTCACTGTGGTCTCTGTGTGCTATAAAAATGTCCTCTTTAGAAGTGAGGTGATGGGAAGGAAGGATACCAATCAGATTCTATTAATCATCCTTGAGGTGCCCTCCCATTTCAATATACAACTCTCTGCCTCTGATGTGGGAATTTGACCTTCCAGGAAGAGGGGCATTGAGAAAACAAGCTCCAGACTCAACAAATACCTATGGTTCCCTTATGGAACCCTGAAAAGTCACCATGGTAGTCATTGACCTTTATGAGAGGACTAGACAGAATTTCCCCTTTGGAGTACCTGGTATTGGCTCCTGCCAGAGGCAAGATGCTGGAATTGGGACTTGGACTCTGATCCAGTATGGCAAGTCCTCCATGCATTGAGTCCCTCCTGTTCATCTGGAAGAGTCTGCAAAATGACTGACTCATTCACTAAGCCAGTCAGGTCACTGACTTCAACCTGAGTCTCCAGTGTGCCAGATTACTGAGCTATTCAGTTTTGAATTACAATATAACTCTTGTTTCCTTCCTACTCAGGCTGACTTTGCCATCGAGGCACTGGCCAAAGCCACTTATGAGCGTATGTTCCGTTGGCTGGTGATGCGCATCAACAAGGCCCTGGATAAGACCAAAAGGCAGGGGGCATCCTTCATAGGAATCCTTGACATTGCCGGCTTTGAGATTTTTGAAGTAAGGAAGTATTCTATTCCTGCATACAATGCAACATGTTCCTGTGCCCTTGCTCCTTGGCAGAATATCACTGAGGTCTGGGGAAAACAAGTCCAGTTCAGTCTTAAAAAGGGGCTAATCTTTCTTAGTGGGGAACCTCACTGCCCCACTAATTGGCTAGTTTCTAGGTGTTGTTTCAAAAGGTTAAATTCTTTAGTATTTCAAATTTGTTGCAAATATTTAAATTACCTATAATATGTTCTGAGGCTCTCCTCGTTTCTGGATTGTGCATTGTGGATACCACGGTAACCATCTGTATGGTTCTGTATCTCTTGATTTCCTCCTATAGATCAGAGTCCAAATGTTTGTTAGCTTTAGGCTGAAGTTTAATGACTTTTGGTGTCTCTTGCAATGTGGAATTAATGGCCACTGTCAACTTGAATGTTTTGAAATTGACTAAAAATGTTTCAGAACACTAAAGGATGATCTGTTGAAGTTTTTCCAAAAGATATGCTTTAGGAATTTTAGGAAAGTTCTATGGTCTGTTATACAGGAGGTCAGACTGGATGATTACAATGATGGAATGAGAATAATCAGTTGGACACAGTAGTACCAGGATACGAAATGTATCGGAAGCACAGAACAGGTTATGCTGGTGTGGAAGTGGCACTATGTGAAAGAAAGCGTAGAATCAAATGGAGTAAAAATCTTAAATGAACCAAACTGTACCATAGAAAATATAGCAATAGGGATATACTATCAACCACCTGACTAGGATGGTGATAGTGACTGAAATGCTCAGGGAGATTAGAGAGGCTATAAAAATAGAAAACTCAATAATAATGGGGGATTTCAACTATCCCCATGTTGACTGCGTACGTGGCACCTCAGGATGGGATACAGAGATAGTTTCTTGACACCTTAAATGACTGCTTCTTGGAGAAGCTAATGCTGGAACCCATAAGAGGAGAGGCAATTCTTGATTTAGTCTCAAGTAGAGCACAGGATCTGGTCCAAGAGGTGAATATAGCTGAATCGCTTGGTTATCAGTTAGTGACCAAAACAAAATTTAACATCCCGGGGCGGGGGACACCAAAGCAGCTCACCATGGTAGCATTTAATTTCAGAAAGGGAACTACACAAAAATGAGGAAGTTAGTTAAATAGAAATTAAAAGGTACAGTGTCAAAAGTGAAATCCCTGCAAGCTGCATGGGAACTTTTTCAAGACACCATAATAGCTGCTCAATTTAAATGTACACCCCACATTAAAAAACACAGTAAGAGGACCAATGGCAAAATTGCAGATGATACAAAACTCTTCAAGATAAGTCCAAAGCAGACTGTGAAGAATTACAAAGCTGGATGACTGGGCAACAAAATGGCAGATGAAATTCAGTGTTGATAAATGTAAAGTAATGCATGTTGGAAAACATAATCCCTACTATACATATAAAATGATGGTGTCTAAATTGGCTATTACCACCCAAGAGAGAGATCTTGGAGTCATTGGGGATAGCTCTCTGAAAACATCATCTCAGTGTGCAGCGGCAGTCAAAAAAGCAAACAGAATGTTGGGAATCATTAGTAAAGGGATAGATAAGACAGAAAATATCATACTGCCTCTATATAAATCCATGGTATGCCCACATCTTGCATGCTGCATGCGGATCTAGTCACCCCATCGCAAAGAGGATATGTTGGAATTGGAAAAGGTACAGAAAAGGGCAACAAAAATAATTAGGGGTATGGAACAGCTTCCTTATGAAGAGAGATTAATAAGACTTGGATTTTTCAGCATGGAAAAGAGATGATGGGGTTTTGGGGGGGAATATGATAGGTCTATAAAATCATGACTGGTGTAGAGAAGGTAAATAAGGACATGTTTTACTTCTCATAACACAAGAACTAGTGGTCATCAAATGAAATGAATAGGCAGTGGGTTTAAAACCAACAAAAGGAAGTATTTCTTCACATAATGCGCAATCAACCTGTGGAACTCTACCAAAGGATGTTGTGAAGGCCAAGATTATAACAGGGCTCAAGAAAGAACTAGATAAGTTCATGGAAGATAGGTCCATCAGTGGCTCTTAGCCAGCATGGGCAGGGATGATGTCTCTGGCTTCTGTGTGCCAGAAGCTGGGAATGGGCAACAGAGGATGGATGGTTTGATTGCCTGTTCTATCCGTTCCCTCTGAAACGCCTGGCATTGGGCATTGTCAGAAGACCGGATACTGGCTTAGATGGTCTGACGCAGTATTGCCATTCTTATGTCACTTCTGGCCTTGGATTCTATGAAGTGCTGCTAAAAATATTCTTAGAAGCAAGGGAGAGTGGATCAGATGCAAACATCAGACATTTTGTAGCCTATGTGCGTTCCTGCCTGTCAGCCTGTTCAGCAACGTGCGGGTAAGGCATCCCAGCTCCAGAACTCCTTCCTAGGACCTGCAGAAGTCTCTAGAGAGTGAAGAATACCCTCTCCCATGTGACCCCAGGTTCCCATTGCTCCTTGAGCAAAAACTTGGTGGGGAGGGTCAGGAGAAGAGGGAAGGGTCTAGGTTCCCATTGCTCCCCAGATCTATTAAGGGAGCTCCCAACTTTGAGGTTGTGGGAAAAGGGGAGACCTTGCTGGTCCCAGATTGCTGCAGTTTCTCAACTCTTCTGCTGTATTGTAGAGTGTATAAGTGATGCTCTTGTATAACTGAGCGATTGACATGGTGCTACCGGATGTACAGCGTACACAGAACATTTTTGTCAAATTAATCTGTTATAGAAGTGATACTAAATGGTAATAGAAAAATAGTAAGTAAATCTTCTAACAAAGGTGACCATTCAAGTGGTGTCCCTCTAACTTCTCCCCTTTTTCTCCCTGTTAGCTGAACTCATTTGAACAGCTGTGTATTAACTACACAAATGAGAAGTTGCAGCAACTCTTCAATCATACCATGTTCATTCTGGAACAAGAGGAGTACCAGCGGGAGGGCATAGAATGGAACTTCATTGACTTTGGCCTGGACCTACAGCCCTGCATCGAGCTCATAGAGAAGCCGGTAAAAATACAATGTGCACACCCTTTCTGAGCAGCAAGGAGAGGCTGCATTACATGCTTTTTTTTTGCCTTCTGTGCTATCATGCATACAGCCTCTTGGACAGTTTGGGGACTGGCCTTCCAGTTCCTGCAATCCTTTAAGTGATTTTACTTAGATGTGAACATGGGCACTTATTTCCATCTTACTTCCAAATAATATACTGCTGATCAGATATACCAGTACCCATTCCTAAATTAATGTGCTTTGTGCAATCTCCTGCAATGACCTTCTGTATTTTAATGCCCTTTGTAAGGAGAGTGGCCAAGTAGCTTTTCTCCTTCCATTACAAAAGCATTCTGTCACCTAAGGCTCCCTAGACAATCCTAGTCTTGTATCGGGGCCTTACTAGTGAAAGGGACACTCCAGAATCCAGGGGAAATAACAGAATCTGGGGAGTTACAGGTGATATTCTGTGATTAGCCATTTCTGTATTATTGGGGATCTGGTTTTAATACAGCTGCTTTTGGTGGCTGGGTATTTTTTTCCCGAAGTGTTTTAATGTTGGCAGTAGGGCTGATTTGTGTCTTTTTTGAGATGTTCTGGTATATCCCTTGTGTTAGGCGGGGCCCCCTGGTATATTGGCTTTGCTGGATGAAGAGTGCTGGTTCCCAAAAGCGACTGACAGAAGCTTTGTGGAAAAGGTGGTGCAGGAACAAGGCAACCACCCCAAATTCCAGAAGCCAAAACAGCTGAAAGACAAAGCTGACTTCTGCATTATTCACTATGCTGGCAAGGTAATACTCATGGAGGCTGCTGTGTGGAGTGAATCCAGAACATACTGCTGGATTCTTCCACAAATCTAACTAGATCTAGCTGTTTTTAGAATTCTGATGCTTCACACACCAATGAAAGAAGTTTCTATAATTACTCAGGTATCTGACCAAGGTGACCCTACCAAATGCATCCTCCTTGTGGGCTAGGGCTTGCCTACAAAATAGTAGGTGTAAACATTGCTAGACTCAAACTCCAAACTGAGACTAGGATGACCTACCTCGAATATTTGTTCACCAAGAGTCAACAAGTTGAGTGATGCTCCGCTTCAGTTGAGTGACACTCCCAAGGTGGTGCATACTGGTATTGCAGCCTCACTCCTAGCTCTTAACAGCACATACTATAGCAATTCAACTGGATTCTGCAGATGTGCTCACTAGGTACCTCAGAGCAGGCAGAGTGGGGGTAGAGGGTCAGACCCACAAACACTGTCTATTAACAACATCCTTAATGTTGGGTTTTAGACTTGTGCAGGGTCCTACTAGATCCTGCATTCTTAGAAACCCTCAGTCAATTTCTTGGTGACTGACATGATTCTTTCCTTAGGTGGATTACAAAGCAGATGAGTGGCTGATGAAGAACATGGATCCTCTGAATGATAACATTGCTACTCTTCTCCACCAGTCCTCGGACAAGTTTGTGTCTGAGCTGTGGAAAGATGGTATGTGATTAAACCTCTTTCCTGTTAGCAGTTTTTACTAGAAGAATTGACCTTTAACATCATTTGATATCTGGTAAAACTCTACAACAAGATGTGCTGCTTTTCCCCCTTAGAATGAGAACAGAGATCAGCATGATCTGGAATTGAGCCCTGCGTGGGACTATTTTTTTTAATTCTGACGCGCAATACTCACTCCCATCTGCTCCTGCAGTGTTTCTTGCATTTTTATCCTGTTCCTACCTGCAAAAACCTTAGATCCTGCAAGGGAGACAGATTTCCCCCATGCTACTAAAAACAAAACAAGAAATTGGTTGTTCTAGATAATAGAATTCAGAGTTTTTAACCACTAAGAGTAAAACTTCTTGCTTAAACCCCGTAAAAATACTTTTAACTCCTTTTATAATTGACATCAAATCTTTCTATCCATTGCTTAAAAAACGTTTTAATACTTAAACTTTAAAAAAAGAAACTTGCTTTACATTGCTGAAATTCTATTTGACACACTGACTAGAGATTTAGTATTTACTGTAATCTTGTAGTTTTTGTTTTTGGGGTGGGAGTATATTTTTGTCCCATCCAATCCCGCCTACAACAAAGTATGTTTTACTAGCTCCCACTGTTGTGGCAGCGGGACCCAAGGGATCTCAGTCCCACTGCAGGGCTCTAATCTGGAACTTGCTATCTGCCTTGCTTTGCTTAGGCAACAATACTGCACAAGAGAAATATCCCCTCTAGCTGAAATGAGGGGTTGCCATTCATTGGCGTATAGTCTGGTGCATGCACTGCAGCTACTTCTCTAACCAAGGAATCCCAGGCTAAAATCTGAATCTCCCAACATGTAGCCGGTAGCTACAACCTTCAAAGATGACATCTCAGAGGGTGAAACAATATAGTTAATTCTGTCACTAGTGTGTTCTTGCTGCAGTGTCATTAGGTATTTTACTCTTTCCTCTTTGGATGTGTTTGTTGCTTTTGACTCTTACTGTTACTATCGCTTTTTTTTCCCTTGGGTTTTCTTTGACGTCTCTGTCTGTTGCAGAGATGCAGAACGTTCAGAGAGCCTATTTCTATCAACACTTTCCTATTCTTCATCTAGAACCAGGTGACTGAGAAACCCGGCTGTCGTGTCGTGTGTAACGCATCCTAGAGCCATGCAAGAAATGCTTCCGTTAATTCTTCTGTCCCTTTGCCACTCCTGCTTCTCTCTTTGTTCAGTTCCTTTGCTTCATGCTAGTAACCCCTCTTGGGCTTGAAAAACAAAAGCAAAGCTCATATCTTGCAGTGAGATACTTGAAAATGCACTCCTCAGGGCATGGATAGCACATGCATAGGAACAGTTAGAAAGGAAACCTAGGAATAGCCAAAAAGCAAACATTTCCATCACCTGTTTGAATACAGACACAGTGATGCTGCATTTCAGTGCAGGATTTTGAGGGATGGCTTCTGAGATGGTACCTATAAAAACAACAACTTCAGCTGAATAGTACTCTGGCGGAATGATTTGACTTCAGCTGCTAACCATTTGAGAATTACGTCGAGACCAAGTCTCATGTGACTTGTTCTGCATGGAAAATGGCCTGTTTAGTGAATGCTGTACTGCATCAGGCTTGCAGAATTCATTAAATGACAGAATGCAGCTGAGCAGTCCCCATGTACTGTTCCTAGCTGAAGCTTCTGTCTTAAATGATTGTCATTTTTACTGTTTTCATGTAGACTGTAGGGATCAAGAGTTTAAGGGGATTGTTCCAGCTAGAATCTGGGATACTGTTATGATGTCATCCAGAAACATAGCCTTTTTCTCCCTAATTAGAAATACTTGACCCTATTTTTAGTAGCTATTGTAGGGGTGGCAGATTGTAACGTTGCCTTTGCTGAATAGCAGAGCCTGCCTCTTTGTGGGGTGTCTCATCTTAACAACAAGGTTTTTTTTACCCCAAAGCAAGGTTGTACTCAAGTTAAATGTATCTTCTTGGAGTGATTTTTCCCTGCCCATTGACATGGTAATAGCTGTTACCTGGCATGTAAACTTGGGATTCTAAGATCAGAGAAGCAATGATGCTACCAAGCCACTGTGATTAGGAGCTTAGAGAATTTTTGTCTTAGTTTTGCAGGCTAGTAGAAATTGGGTAGGAAAGTTGGGAAGATAAGTGCTATAGCTTCTCCTGGCCTCTTCCCCCAAAGTTTGGCCAGTGTCTATTGATAAAATAACCCAGTTCAAAAATGGAGAAACTCTGTTAATCTGTGTCTAATGTCTTCTTCAATTACTTGGAGTACAGTGTTTGTGGTACAAAAGGGAGCTGTTAAGATCTCTAACAACTTTTCCCCCCCAAGGCTGTTGGAAGTGTAGCGCACTCTCGTATCTAATGTACAGTATACTTGTCCTCTGAAAAGTGACTCAAATAATGGTATTTTGGTGTTCCAAGTTTGTGGTGATTCCATTCCAGGTTTGCCCAGTTTACCGGTTAAGAATGTGGCTTTTCTAACTGCCAGCCCTGCAAGGTCAAGCAGAGTTCTTGCTGTGCAAGTAACTGGCTGAACTTGTAGCTCCATTTGTGTCAGGGTTGCTGGTCTTTGTGTAGGAAGGAAAGACCTCAGGCTGAATCTGTTAGAAGTGTCATCTTTTTACTTGGAAACTAACCAAGCCTGGTGTGGAATCTGAGGTAGTAAACACAAAATCCATTATGCCACTTTTTGTTTGCTCTTCACAATACAACTGCTCTTTTAAACTGCCAGTTGGGTCCATCTCACACAACAATTCATCACTCAGAGACCCAGTAGTGAGCTGCTGCTTTCTTTCCTTCCTGCCCCATTCCTGCACAAGTCTTGGACAGGACTTCTACGTCTGTGTAGAGAAGAAGCAAAAAGGATCCTGCAGCTCCTCTCTTATCCTGCTCTGCCCAAATGTTCTTTGCACACATTCACCTACCAGACTCTAGTGGAAGTTCTAACTCTCTCCCTGTGTTTTGTTTAGTTGACCGTATAGTTGGGCTGGATCAGGTGGCTGGTATGTCAGATACAGCATTGCCAGGAGCCTTTAAAACCAGGAAGGGTATGTTCCGAACAGTGGGACAGCTCTACAAAGAACAGCTATCCAAGCTGATGGCTACCCTGAGGAACACCAACCCCAACTTTGTCCGCTGCATCATCCCCAATCATGAGAAGAAGGTGAAGGACGATCTCTGGCTGGGCTAGCAAAATAATGGCAGTGTCTTGAGAGTGAGGGGATGACTGGTAAACGTGCTTGTTGCAAGGGACACAACTATGGGCTTCAGTCACTTGCAAGGCTTTGTAGAGGGGTATGAAGAGTTTCCTTCCCTGGTGACTGCATTTGTTGCACAGCAAAGTAACAGAGTAACCTCTCTCTGTTACCCTTAGATCTCTGATGTCATTTTAGTTATAGTCCACTTCTAACACCTCCCTGAAGCTCACAGATGTATATGATTTTTAATTAAATAGTAGCCAGACTGTTTTAGAGCACTAAGAATGAATCCTATAACTCCCTTAACTTTGGAGGTGGATCTCTGTTTGCCTCTAAAGTAAGAAGGCATAAGGGCCTTCCTTATGACTTCCCCTGGAAAGGGTACTTTGAGCTCAGTGAGCAGAGTAGGAGTCTCTCTTTACAGCTCTTGTAAAGTTCTTTAACATTGCTAAATACCTTCCCTCATTAGGCTGGCAAACTGGACCCCCATTTAGTCCTGGATCAGCTCCGCTGTAATGGAGTGCTGGAGGGAATCCGTATCTGCCGACAGGGCTTTCCCAATAGAGTCGTCTTCCAGGAGTTCAGACAAAGGTAAAGTTCTGATCAGAGCATAAAAGCAGCCTCTTAATCATACCAGTTTAAATGCATGGTCAGTACATAAGAGCTGCTTTGTTTTAATCATAATTTGATTGCCCCTGCTTCTAAATGGCAGGGGACTTAAATAGCAAAGGCAGTGATGTAGGAGTTCGCCACTTGTTGTTATGGCAGCAAGGTCTCTAGAGGTTGTAGTAATCTGTTGGATCTGGGCTGCTTTGCTTCTCTCACAACAGCAGCTGTGACTTACGTGGTAAACCTGTAGTTGATATGATGGGTAGAAGACCTCAGCCAAGACTGGTTTTATCATCTAATACCAAAGGGCATAAACACTGTATTCTGTAATCCACTAGAGGTACAAACTATACAAATTCATAGTTCCATAGGAATATGTTACAGGTATTCTCTCCCAGATTTCTTCATTGGAGTGTCTAGTGCAACTTGTATGAGATCTGTCAAACTGGTCTAACACACAGATTGTCCCTACAGATATGAGATCCTGACTCCAAATTCAATTCCCAAAGGATTCATGGATGGAAAGCAGGCCTGTGTGCTGATGGTAAGCCACATCGTAAACCTTACTTGTATGCATTGAGGCTGGAGAGGAGATGAGGAAGGTCTAAATCAGACCGACCTTCCTTTTCTAGGTGTATTACAAAATACATCCATTGTGCTCACGGACCTGAATTCTCCAACTGGAATGTCTGGTCCATTATGAGGGAGAGTAGCAGAGGACTATAGAAAGTAAAAGCCCCTATGACTAATGCTTCTGGACCTTCTGCTAACCAAATGATATATTGGGATTTTTCATGCTGGTGAGCTGAGACTCAAACACATGGCACCGTGTAAGATGGCAGTGGTTCTGGTCTGCATGGATTGTTCACTGGCCGTAAAATTGTTCTTGATGCATAGTTGAACATGTACTTCAAGACAAATTTCTTTGAATGGCCTGTAGCGATAGCTGCTTTTAGTGCAGGTCCAAGTGGCTAGTGCAGGAATGTCTGTCGCAAAGTGGCTATTGAGCATTCAGACTGAAACTGAACTAGTGTGTAATGGATGCCATATCCACTCTGTCACATGCAGAATGTGGCTGATTTTTTTCCCCCAGCTGTTAAATGCTTAATGCTAAGCAGTTCCTAGGGGAAGAGGAAACTAGGTGGAGCACTTCTTCTGGCAAGGGTAAAGAAGCTGAAAGAGTTGTATCATTTATGGGAGGGTTCAACAAGTCTGTGCTGTTTAGGAAGGGAAGAGGAAGGTTAAGCACAGTATATATTTAAATATACTGGGTTAATCTCAAATCCGACTACAACCTCTAGCAGAGGGTGGGAGCACAATATTATCATTGTAGCTTCTTAAACTGGCTAGTAAGATGTCTTTTATGCACAAGTGGTCAGACCTGGACATGTTCCCTAAAGCACTCTTGTAGACTTAAATGCTCTAGTGTGGTGTACTGAACCTGACTGCATGTTTCCTCTCTGCTTCTCCATCCCATCCTGTGCATCCAGCTGAGGATAAGACTTCCTCTAGAGCCGTGGTTTTCAACCTTTTTTCATTTGTGGACTCCTAGAAAATTTCAGATGGAAGTGTGTGGGCCCCTTTGGAGATCTTAGACCTAGTCTGTGGACCCCCAGTGCTCCGCAGACCAGAGGTTATAAACCACTGCTCTAGAGCCAGCTGTCAACTGGCCAGATGATCTCAGTGCAGGGGAGGAATGTCTTCTAGCATTGTAAATGGTCATTTCTTGTGACACATCACTCAGAGCAGTCCCAGTGCAGCTCCAATAAGATGTTTTCCTATTTCTAACGGGTGCATCTTCCCTCTTTAGATCAAAGCATTGGAGCTGGATCCAAACCTGTACCGAATTGGACAGAGTAAAGTTTTTTTCAGAGCTGGAGTCCTCGCTCACCTTGAGGAGGAAAGAGACCTGAAGATCACAGATGTCATTATTGAGTTCCAAGCATGCTGCAGAGGATACCTAGCCAGAAAGTAAGGACCATGCTCCATGATGTACATGTGTCAAATGCATACTCATCCTTGTTGGGTCAAGCTTATATTCTACAAAGCCAGCTAAAAATGATTCCCTTCAGAAAGGACTAACTCTTATCTGATGATTCAGTCTCAAAACACAACAGCTGATGTTTAAGGCATTTATAAAACTCAAGTACAGCTTGTATAAACTTGACCCAGAGTGAAATTGCAATGCATTGGCTAAATCCTGGTAAAGACTTCTGCAACGAAGTGTTTGAGCTAGTATCCTACATCCTCCTTAATTTTTATAGGCTGTAAAGCGTACTCTTGTCTATAGGTACTTCAGGCAATGGGGAAGCCTCTTGCTAGAGCAGTTGCAACTACAAACGGCAGATGTGAGAATTTGAAAAGGGTTTCTGCCATCAACATAGAGACCGTGTAGTGCAATACAAATGTTTTGTGTGTATCTGCCTCTCAAAACTCTAGAGTTGTGACTGTGGAGAGAACTCTGTAAACTACAGCACACTTCTGTAAGCAGACAAATGGTATGGTGAGCAAACAGACATCAAACCAATAGTGAAGGGAGACGTGGGAAAGGGAACAAAGATCTCTTGATGGTGAGTAATGAGTCACTGAGGCAGGGAGGATTGTTCCTCATGGCAGAAGTTGGAGAGAAGGTGCTTCCTCACTGGTGAAGAAAATGAATGAAGGGACAGACAGCCCATGTATACTCAACAGCATAGTCAAGGTCTGAAATAAAGAAAGCTCATGAAAGGTTTAAAAAGGACAATCTGGAAATGAAAGTTGGAAGTGGCTGAGGATTGACTTGATGTAGATGTCTGTGTGGCACCTGTGGCTTGTTGGTTGTCTGACCACTCTTATTTTTCAGGGCCTTTGCCAAACGTCAACAGCAACTAACTGCAATGAAGGTGCTTCAGAGGAATTGTGCTGCCTACTTGAAGCTGCGTAATTGGCAGTGGTGGAGGCTGTTCACCAAGGTACATCTTCTCATCTGGCTATTTGGCAAAGGGTTAATAGCTGAAACTGGAGCTTTCCATGCTCAGCAAGACAAAAACTTCTCCGTACAGAGTCTCTGCTCCATGTTGCAGCTGGATAATGCCAGCTGAGCTGTCCCCAGTGTAGTTATGCAGGATATCTGCATGCCTCAGGTGCACTGTTGCATAGGAATCTAGTAACACTGTGGAAAAGGCAAAAGTAATCTTCCAAGTCCTCCAAACCCAGAAGAGTCTTGTCGTCTGCACCCTTCCAAGAGGCGGGCTGTTCGTTGTATAGCTGATCTGTGCTGTTGCTGGAGTTGTTTAGAGTTGAGGGGTTCCCCATCCCTCCCCAGAGCAGTAGAAGAGGGGGCGTGCCTGAGGTTCTGATCCTCTACCAATAGACTCCATCATTTTCTGGCCTATAACTGAAGCATCAGCAGGAATGAGGCTCTTGAGCTGAGTAAATCTTCAATTTTCCCTACTGTGAAATGAGATTTCTGATTGACCTTTCTGTGAATTATCCCTCACCAACATGCAGAGGGATTTGCACTCTTGCTCTTCTCTCCTGCTGTCTTTCCTGGCTCAGCACCAGGTTCTCCATTCACCTAGATGTTACTTACCTCTTCCTGCTGTATCCTGGCCTGAAGAAAGGGGTGGGGTAGGTATTGAGAGTTAGTGGCAGGATAGATTATACAGAGTCTCCAGTGATTCTGCCTCCCAGCAGCACCTCTCCTACCATGGCATTCTCTAGTGTCCCCAACAAAACTCTGGCAATTGACCAGTCCTTTAGACTTAAAAGAAACCTTATCCAAGCTTGTGTTGGGACTGGCCTGTTGTTTTTCTTGCTGTTGACTCTCTCTACGTTCCATTAATTTTCTCCTTGCAGGTGAAACCCCTGCTGCAGGTAAGCAGGCAGGAAGAGGAGATGATGGCCAAGGAAGAAGAGCTGGTGAAGGTCAAGGAGAGGCAGTTGGCTGCAGAAAACAGACTGACTGAGATGGAGACCCTCCAAACACAGGTGAATCTCCCTCACAGAACTCCAGTTAGTCAAACTACTATATGGCTGTTCTTTCACATAGCTGGTCCATGATCTACAAGCTGCAGGATTCCTGCTTAAGTGTATAGATTAGTTCTCTCTGGCTTAAGCACCCCAGCACTCTTCTCTTAGTTCTGCAACAGTGAACAGCTGTTGCTCCGCTACAGCCATCATTTGGATTAAAATCTCCATTGACTGAGTATTGTGGAGAGTCACAGAAACAGAACGAGGTCACTAATGGTCTCTGGCTTGGAGTAGAGAAGGATTTTTTTTTGTTGTTTAGGGATAACATGTGTGTGTTCTTTATGAGGGAGGAGGAAATCTCACTCACTCAAGAAGGGCAGTCCCCAGACATCTCAAGGGTTGATGTAACATGATTGCACTATACAAGCTTATGCAAAAGGATAAAACTTAAAACATGACATGACTACTTTGGCTTGTGACTAGCATCAGGAGACTCCTGGTCCTGCACTGAGAAGAGTCCATGTAAAAGGAAGAGCATATCTGCAAAATCTAAGGAAGAGGTTTAAACCTGGGGTTTAGCACAAAAGTAAAGTCACCAAAAGGTTGTGATTTGGAACTTAAAGATCCTGGGTTTCTCTCTTGTGTAGCTAATAGCAGAGAAGCTGCAGCTTCAGGAGCAGCTGCAGGCAGAGACTGAGCTCTGTGCTGAGGCTGAGGAGATAAGGGCCCGTCTAACAGCAAAGAAACAAGAGTTGGAGGAAATCTGTCATGACCTGGAGGCCAGGGTGGAGGAAGAGGAGGAACGGTGTCAACACCTGCAGGTTGAGAAGAAGAAAATGCAGCAGAACATTCAGGTAACATCCTGGGAATGGCACCAGTGTGTGTGAATGAGGTGGCAGGTGATTATCAGAGTACTGGTACTCTCTCAGTGGGAAAGATAACAGAACAGGAGGCAAAAAATAATGGTATGGAAGAGGGGGTCTGAACTCCACTTTAAATTGTTAGGGTCTGTTATCTCACTCGTGCCTTCAGGAAGTTGGCACAGACTGTTGACTGAGGAGACTGCAATAGGACAGTTCTAGTTCTGGGGTCAGCTAGGCCTAATAAGCATATAGCTATCTGAGATAATTTCCCCAGTTCTTAGGTGTTGGTTGAATCTGAGGTTGCTCTTAGGTGGTTGGGTGGATCCTTGGTTAAAGTGGTAGTCCGGAGACTACATATCCGCTCTAGCAGAAGCAGCAGTGCCACTTTGCATATAAGTTTATGTACTTGATTATATGTATAGCTGGGAATGCAGTGTGCTACATCCAACTAGTGGCTACAGAATTCTGATATATTGGGGATTGCTTGGCGGATAGGGAGACCCTCATTTTGAGGGTCAATTTGTAATTTGAGGGTTGTATTAATACTATAGTGATGACACGTGAGCAGTATGAATAACATGTCATGGGCCTTATTCAGGAA
Organism: Lepidochelys olivacea; assembly: GCF_965140295.1. Classification (NCBI taxonomy): domain Eukaryota; kingdom Metazoa; phylum Chordata; order Testudines; family Cheloniidae; genus Lepidochelys; species Lepidochelys olivacea. The sequence continues at coordinate 258,178,127 of NC_140411.1, read as the reverse complement.
CTAGAGGAGCAGCTGGAGGAAGAGGAAAGTGCAAGGCAGAAGCTGCAGCTGGAGAAGGTGACCACAGAGGCCAAGCTGAAGAAGCTGGAGGAAGATCTGATAGTTCTGGAAGACCAGAATCTCAAACTGGGCAAGGTAAAGTGCACACAACAGCATTGGGGTGCCCAGCTGGTCTGGTGGGTACAGGAAGTCAGCTGTAGCCACTCCTGGTATGTTGTCAAGGGAGGGGCTAAACTGGGTCTGCGGTGACTTTGCTGACTTCCTGAACTGAACACATTCCTGAAATTAGCTGCCAGTTAACAGGTCAATATGCAGAGACTGGTACTGTGCTCAAGCAGTCTTGAGTGGCCTGTTCTGTCTAATTATATTGCCTACGGTGAGCAGCACGTAGCCTAAAGAGCTCTCTTCACTTTTGAAGGGCTATCAAATATTAATCAGTTATTTTAAAAATAGCTAGTATTTGGAATCTACACTGAATCCTGAAGTCTCTATTATCACCAACTTTTATCTCCCTTTGGTCAGTGTAAAATTCCTTCCAGGGAATGGTCCTGTAAACCTGGAGATCAGTCTCCACTCCCACTCTGTCAGTGAACTTCCCTCTGAAGCCAGTGAGCACTCATTCCTTGTGTCCTGCAGAAGTATGGTTGCTAGAGAGCCCAGAGGACTCCTGCCCCCACCCACGCTTGGATTCCAAGAAAAGAGTGCTTCAAGTCCAAGAAGCTGGGAAAACAAACTGGGGTTATATGACTAGTTCCAGGTGTGGTGGGGAGGATGGGGGCAGGAGGGTGTCAGACTTCCTTTACTTCTAATCAGGTATACATGAAACAGTTGGACTTGATACAGTCATTCAAGCATTGTCAACCTAGAATGAGTTGTGCAGCCCAGTGAAAAAGCCATGGAACATTCTTGGCCTAAATTAAACAGTATCCTAATTCTTAATCCAGGAAACTAAAGTGTAAGGGTTACACTGTCCCCATATCCAACCCCTTATGCTGTAGCCTCAGAAGATCGTTGGTCATAGGATGATGCTATATATAGGATTTGGGAAACCCAGGAAGTGTGGGTCAGCCACCACTTTCTCTAGCCAGATCCAAGATTGGGGTTTGGGGTTTGTTTCTGTGGCAGGAGTTGGCACATATGAACAGATTATAGCCTATTTCAATCTATACAAATGAGTTCATCCAAATTCTAGCACCAGATTTGACACTGGCTTTTAAATCCTGCAGGAGAAGAAACTGTTGGAAGACAGAATATCTGAGTTCACAACCAATCTAACTGAGGAAGAGGAGAAGTCAAAGAGTCTGGCTAAACTCAAGAACAAACATGAGGCCATGATTACAGATCTGGAAGGTAGAGAGGGGGCTTGGGAAGAACTTGCTTATTTAGTATTAGTCTTCCTGTCAGTCAGGATTTCCTGAATCTCAGACTGATTCTAGGTCTATGGCCTCATTGGGATTCCAGTTACCAAAGGGTTAATATTCTGGGGCAGTAGCGGGGATGCTATTGATCAGTCTGATGGAACCATTCAGCGGCTGGCTGGCTGAAGGTTATATGCCTTGTCAGCTGAGCTTTGGTCTAAATAAAATCCTCTAAACCAGCAGACTAATGGCAAAGAGAGACTGGTTTGATTTCTTTTCGTGCTGTGGAAGTGTCTCTGCTCTTCTGCTTCCAGTGGTACCTGTACACGGGGGTTAGTGCTGCTGCTGATCCAGAGTGTCTCCTTGTTAGTGCCGTTCAGGGTGCAGATTTAAAGATTTTACTCACCTCTGACTGGTCTCTGTGGAAAAACTGCTGGGAGAAACACAGCCTGGAGCAGCCCATTCCCTTTCTGTGCAGGGAGGGGAGCTATTGCTAAGCATCACTTTGTAGCTACATGTGCAGTGAGATGTAGGTTGGGAGGAGCATGGCACCGTCTTACCTGGCAAAGGTATCCTCTTGATGGAGGAGAATAAGGGAAGCTGGCTGTAAAGTAAGAACCTGAAACATCTTCCAGATCTCACTTCTAATAGGAGTGCAAGATTGGGGGCATATGCTACAGGTCATTGGAAGAACATTCAGTATCCAGCAGGGTGGTGATTAGATGCCATGTTAGAAAAGATTCAGTCACTCAGTTTTTGCTCTTGCTGATACATCATGCAGTGTCCTAAGAATAAATATCTTCATTTATGCTATTGTCTGTCTCCTTCAGAACGTCTGCGTCGCGAAGAGAAGCAGCGGCAGGAGTTGGAGAAGACTCGCAGGAAGCTTGAGGGAGACTCCACTGATCTGCATGACCAGATTGCTGAGCTGCAGGCTCAGATTGCAGAACTCAAAATGCAGCTGGCCAAGAAGGAAGAAGAACTACAAGCAGCCTTGGCTAGGTGAGGCCTCACCACCTGATCACAGACAAAATTCTTGTCTTGTGTTGCTTATTGGAGTAGGAACTGAATGGAACAGGCAGCTCTTGTAAACTAGCTTATTTGACTGTAAAATCAATGCATTTAACTCTATAGCTTTTTGACTGCTGATTCCTGCCACAGACTCGTGCAGCAGTAGAATATGAACAAGCTGTGAAATGCCCATGTTCCCAGGGACAGTAATACATCAAGGGGGGCTGACATGAGCAGCAGCAGGGGCAGCTTAGTTTACTGAACAGATACAAAAATCAACCTTGAAAAGTCAACGTTTAAGTTGCGTTCTATATTACAAATTAACATACAGTACGTGGCCCCTTCTCTTCTGTCTTCTCCCACCATGTCAACATTCCTCTGTCCTCCAGTTTGAACTAGATAATCTCCTCTAAATCAGTGGCAGATGGAACTAGAACCTTAACTGGAGGGAATAAGACCAGAAACTGGGACCTTGGCCTCACAGACGAATGCAGAGCACTAACCTTTCTCCTGTTCACAATTTTGTTATGACTTTTCTGGAGACAGGTGGGGGGTCACTCAAGCTTCACGTGGCTAGAACTCTATTGCTGTGTCTTATGCAGGATGGAGGAGGAGGCAGCCCAGAAGAACATGGCTTTGAAAAAGATCCGGGAGCTGGAATCTCAGATCACTGAACTGCAGGAAGACCTGGAGTCTGAGCGGGCAGCTAGGAACAAAGCAGAAAAACAGAAGCGGGATCTGGGAGAGGAGCTGGAGGCACTGAAAACCGAGCTAGAGGATACGCTAGATTCAACTGCTGCACAGCAGGAACTCAGGTAACTGCAATACTCAAAAACAGTGGTGCTTGGTGAGGTAAACCAGGTGCTAGCATCCTCACCATGGGAGGAGAAGACTGAATACTTCAGCAGCTGCAGAGACTTAGAGGCTAGAGTGAAATGTCTGGTTAAGACTGCAGTCTCTCTCAAGATTTGTGAAAGCTGATATTTTCCTGCAGCCAATGGGCAAAACAGACTCTCCATGCTTTGTTCTGAGCTTAGATTCACAAAATTTAGAGGTGGGTAAGGCTGGACTCTGATAACTCATGGATTGTTTTATCTTTTCATAGCTTGGGTCTCTTAACCAGTACCTGGTTATTTCTGTCAAAGATGCCAAGCTACAGGGGAATGCATGTTCCTTGGTCTTGTCCATTAAAAACGTCTGTGGTTTCTGCAGGTCAAAACGGGAACAGGAAGTGACTCTTCTGAAGAAGACCCTAGATGATGAAGCAAAGACCCATGAGGCACAAATCCAGGAGATAAGGCAGAAACATTCACAGGCACTGGAGGAGCTGGCAGAGCAGCTGGAACAAACCAAGCGGGTATGTAAGAGAACGGGAGTCATAGTGCCGCGTCAGACAATCTCTCTGGAACAGTAGCTGGTGTACAACAGGGGCCAATATTTAAAGCTTCAGAGGACTACGGAAATACACCTGGTCAGTTATAGAGTGGTAACTAATTTGTCTCCTGTGTTTCTCTCACCCCCCTCTTGCTGGTGCCCTTCACCCCCAGTTGATCAGCATATACCCTGAAGCATTATAGTTACCCTTAATATGTTGCACTCAGTGCTCCCTCCCTCCCACAATATAACTGTACTGTACTGTGACACTCTCTAGTTCCTTTCAGTGATGGTACTTGCTGATCTCTGGTCCCTGCTCTTACTGTGGTAATCTGAACTACAAGACTGTCCTCAGTTTTAGCTTCTCCCCATGACTGTTACTACTTTGAGTAGGTAAATGTCTGCAGCTTTTCAGTGACTGGGTGCTGAATTCTAACTATGGGATCTGCTTATTTGAGAAAGCAGACAGGGCCTAACTGTGAAACACTTACTATTTGTTGGCTATCAGAATAAACACCTCAGTGAAACTAAAGTCCACTACATCTAAAATTTGCTCTTTCTCCTTCAGGTGAAAACAAATCTTGAGAAGGCAAAGCAGTCTCTGGAGAGTGAGCGTGCTGAGCTGTCCAATGAGGTGAAGGTGCTTCTGCAAGGCAAAGGGGACTCTGAGAACAAGCGAAAGAAAGTAGAGGCCCAGCTCCAAGAACTACAGGTGAAATTTACAGATGGTGAGAGAGTGCGGACAGAGCTGGCCGAGAAAGTCACCAAACTCCAGGTAAGGGTCCGTGAGTTTTCCTTCGCTTCTGTGTCTGCACAGAGCTGGGGGCAGGTAGGAGGCTAGTGGAACTTCTGTCTGTATGGGGCAGTGGGTTGCCACATCTGCTTTTCCTAGCTGATGGCCAGATAGTAAATATGTCCTACAGGAGCCATACCTCCTCCTGGGCTGTGCAAACTCCACAACTATTGGAAGGAGGGTTACAAGGAGCAGACGTACATCCATTTGGGGTGAAGTGACTCAATAATTGAATCATCGTTTCTGAGGGTTTGAAAAATCTGGATTCTTCAAGTGCTTCCTCACGTCCTTCCATATTAGGTGTGTGTGCTTGCCACATGCACCATTTCCCTCAGCAATATCCGTAAGGGACTGGCTCTGGCACCCTCTAGAGTGGCGCCTGCATGGCACTGTATAAGGAGCGCCGCCGGCTCCCCACCACCCTCTGTTCCTCCTTGCTGCCGGTGATGGTGCTGGAACATCTGCTGCTTTGGCTAGTGTGGTTTCGTTCTCTGTTCTTGCAAACTTTGAAAACCTGTAATATAGTTACCCTTAGTAGTAGTTCTTGAACGCTTCATTAGTCCCGAACGGGACTCAGCTGGGGGATCAGGCATGCCCCAGTCTCTAGGCTTTAAGCCCTGTGGTCACTGCAAACAGCCTATGCCCGTCAGTAATCCACATGCCAGCTACCTAAGGTGCTTAGGCAAAGGGCACATAAGTGACAAGTGCCGTATCTGTGAGTCCTTCAAACCTAGGATGAAGAAAGAGCGCAGTATCCGTCTAAGAGTGCGCCTAATGGAGTCGTCACTCACTCTGGCACTGGAGCAGCGGTCCGACTCTGCACTGAGCACCGTGGCCTCCGTGCGCAGGGCTATGCCAGCCCTGTCCATGAACTGGCACCGGCCTCCCTGCATGGCTCCGGTCAAGAAGCCGAAAAAGACTGAGGGGAAGATCCCCTACCTCCTGTAAGGGAAAGGAGAGGGCTTGGGGGGGGAACCAAGACCTGTGTCGGTCAGCTCAATGTCTCCTTCGGGAAGTCAGGCCCCAGCTCAAGTCAAGCAGTGCAGCCCATCCCATCCTTTGCCTGTGACTCCGGATGATGGTGTAGGCCCTGTCCAGTGTCGGGTGCTGTCAATACCTGAAGCCTTTCAAGCAGCTCAGGAGATCCTTTGGCTCCCAGTGGCACCCTCGCTGGCTCTGGCAGTACCCTGGTCTTGGGGAAAACCCGCGTTGGAACTTCTGCATGTATCCCCACCTCAGCAGTATCGAGCATCGAGAGGGACTTTGCTCCAGCATTCACCTGTGTGGAGCCCTCTTCGGTCCCTGCATCAGGGGCACCAATCAAGGGACTCAAGGCGTACTTCGGTGGTAGATTGGCACAGACCCTCTGAGGCACACGCCACCCAGCAAGAATTCTGGGACCGGCCCCAGCCGTCTTCAAGGGCCTGATACTGATCAGACACCACAGAATGCCGATCACCGGGCTGTCATCGCCCGTCTCCAAAAGGAAGGTTGCCCTAATCAGGACGATCCTCCTGGCAACCGGCCCATAGTAGCTCCTGGTCCCATTCGATGTCCCGGTACTGGTTGAGTAGCATGAGGCACGGATTGCCGGGTATCCAACGCAGATCTGCCAAATGCCTTTGGTCCCCAAGAGCATGACCAAGACAGTCTCACTCAGACCGGTAGGCTTCGGGACGCAGCAACTGGCACCAGTCGGACGAGAGCCACTGCTCAGCCTGATCCTGGTCACCCAGTACCAACTGCTCTTCTGGTAGCTCCGGTATGGAGCGAGGTTCCCTAACTGTGGGACAAGCCCCAGTACCAGCGGTGCTGACGACATTATCTGCACTGAAACCTGTCCCATGGCCCCAAGCACAGTGGCCGGCACCATGGTACCTGTGGAACCCTGGGGGTTCACCCAACCTTCCCAGGTTGGCCGATCGGTGTCTGGAGCCTCAGAGGCCAGCAGCCTCAGTATCCCGTCCCCCTCCGGTGCTGGAGACTTTGGGGGATAAGACCCCGCAGGTCCAGGAGGACCCAGAGGAGCAAGCTGCTGGACCACCAATGGACGTGGATGTTCCCGTGGCACTGGCATCATCCTAGTCGCCAGACGAAGCTATCATGGGGTCCCCTCACCCAGTTCCTCAGGATGACGCCAAGGTGCACCAGAAACTTTTGAAGAGTTGCTTCTAGCTTCAGGGAGAGGAATTGGAGGAGCCCTCTGACTCTGACGTCCTCTGCTCCTCAGCTTCTACCCTTCATGAAGGGGTTTCCAAGATCACTAATGCCCTGTGGCAGACCCCCTCTTCTCTGGCCCCTATCTCTGAAAGGGCCGAATGCAAGTACTTCATGCCAGCCAAAGGGCATGAGTACTTATATTCCGACCCAGCCCCTAGTTCCCTTGTGGTTGAGGCGGTTAACCACAAGTAGAGGCAGGGACAACCCAGGGCCACCCCCAAAAGTAGACTCCAGGAGGCTGGATCTTTTCGGGCGTAAGGTTATTCATCTTCCAGCCTTCAGCTGAGAGTAGCTAACCACCAAGCCCTCCTTGGCCGGTATGACTTCAACATGTGGCAAGCCAGGGCCAAGTTTGAAGGGTCGCTCCCTGCAGCTTCCAAGAAGCAGTTCCGAGCGATCCTCAATAAGGGCACGACTGCGGCCAGGGTGGCCTTCCAGGCGGCGTCACACTGGTGATGCTCCTGCCTGCACCATGGCATCCGCTATCTCCATGTGGTGAGCCTCATGGCTGCTCCTGAGTTGTTCACTGAGGCCCAGCAGTCCTTGCAGGACCTGCCCTTGAACAAACGGGCCCTATTTGCAGAGCAAACAGACAGCAAATTGTATGGTCTCAAGGACTCCCACACCACCTTGAAGACCCTGGGTCTCTACGTGCCAGCCTTGGCACATAAGTGTTTCAAACCCAGCAGCAGCCGCAGAGCCAGTGGAGCCAGCCTTGGCAGGAGCAGCCCCATAAACGAGCCAATGGCTACAAGCTCCATCCAAGCCACCCACCTTCATCCTCTGCCCAGGAAACTTTTTTGCCAGACAAGACATTATATGCATATACAGTAAAAGTTTTAAACAATTGACTATTATACTCACCAAAGATGATTGTGAAGTTTGGTTGAGGTGGTGGGGTAAGAGGGTAGGCTATTTCCCAGCGAATGCCTTGCTGCTAAATGATGAACTAGCACTCGGCTGAGCCTTCAAGGGTTAACTTGTTGTTGTTGTTGGTTGTTGTTTGTTGTTGTAGCCTCATGCTCTACAAGGCAGCACCGAGGGAGGCAGGAGGGAGGAAACACAATAGACATAGGGCAGTGGCTGCAAACACTTCCCTGTGGAAACTGAACATGATGATGAACTCTCACTATCCGGCTGGAGCTCACCACTCCCTCCTCCGGACAGCCCATGCATGGCTGCACAGGCGCCGACTTTCCAAAGTGCCGGGGTGCATGTGTGTCTGTGTCTGTGTGTGTGACAGAGACACACATTGCCCCTTTAAGTATGCTGCCCTTTGAAGTAGATCAGCAAGTTCAGACACAGCAGCAGCTTCCAGCAAGCTCCCTCTGTCCTGAGACTTGTGTTTCTGAGCCTTGTTGTGTTTCCCCTCCCTTCCCCCCCCCCCCCCCGTGGAGATGGGATACAGGAGCGGGGGGAGGAGGGACCCCCTGACATCAGCACCGCTCTCCTTCTCCTTTTCCTGTGTGTCGTGTCCTGTCGTGAGTCTGTCCGTCCCCCCCGGCCACACGGCAAGCAGGAGGCTCCTGAGAGCAGCTCCAAGGCTTAGGTCAGGAGTAGCACACGGCAGTGGGGGGAGGGACACCTGAACTGTGGCAATTGATAGCCTGCTGGGTGGCAGCCCAGCCCCACACCTACTTACAGGGAGCTGAGGAGGGCTGCTGGCCAACCCTGGTTCCAAGCCCCCATGAGGATGGGCTGCTCTTCCAGAGAATCCTGCAAGCAGTGGACAAAGCAGGCGGCCAAACAACGTTATAAGGGAGCATTGCACAACTTTAAATGAGCTTGTTCTCTAATAGATCAGCGACGTGACAACATTAACCAGGATGATGTTAAATGAGGAGTTACTGTACTTACCTCACTGCTGCGGTGGGCCGACTGCAGAAGTCCTTGAAGGGGTTCCATTCGACAATCCTTCATACTCTATCGAATTGGTGTAAGACGCCTCGGACTTTGGCTGGCGGGCACATATCGGCATCCTCCAGACTCGGAGGATGTGGTTCCTGGATGAAGCGTGCTTGCACATAAACGTCAGAGAGCTCCAAGCAGTCTGGCGTGGCATGCGGAGGACTGTTTGGGCAAGGTGGTACGAGTCCTGACGGACAACACAGCCTTGATGATCCACATCAACAGGCAAGGGGAAGCACGCTCGTTGGCTCTGTCAGGAGGCGCTCCGTCTATGGGACTTCTGAATCACCAATGAGATCCACCTGGAAGCTTGTCACCTTCCTGGTGTCAGGAATACGCTGGCGGACCAGCTCACCAGGAACTTCTCACCATGAGTGGTCGCTCAATCCAGAGGTAGACTGCATGATCTTCCAAAGGTGGGGAATTCCCCGAGGGGACCTGTTCACTACCAGACAGAAAAGGAAATGCCACTGGTTTTGCTCTCAGCAAGGACTGAGCAAAGGCTCCCTCTCCGATGCCTTCCTCCTGTCGTGGTCAGGGAGCCTGATGTATGCACTCCCTCATTCCGTTAATCAGCAGGGCCCTGGCAAAGGTCAAGAGCGACAAGGTGCAGGTCGTCATGATCGCCCAGACATGGCCTCACTAGCACTGGTTCAGCACACTCATGAAACTCAGCGGCCTCTCTCTGGCCCTTACCCAACCGACCGGACCTGCTGTCACAGGACCACGGTCGACTCCTACACCTCAGCCTCAGGTCCCTCCACCTTTTGGACAGTGAAGGGGTGTCCAACAGGTCCACCTGGAAAGCAGGAAGCCCTCAACTAGACTGATTTAACTGGCCAAGTGGATGAGGTTTTCCTGCTGGGGATCTGAACGGGGCATCTCTCCCTCGCGTTCCTCCATACAGGCTGTCCTGGACTACCTGCTCCATTTGAGGAACCAGGGCCTGGCACACTCTTCCATTAGAGTGCCTCTCACGGCCATCTCCACTTTTTACCCACCGATCCAAGGACAGTGTTTTCCCATGACATGATGGTCAGATTACTGAGGGGGCTCGAGAGAGATTTCCCACAGGTACAGGCCCCTGTCCCATAGTGGGATCTTAACTTGGTCCTCTCTAGGCCCACCAGCCCGCCCTTTGAGCTGCTGGGTTCCTGCTCCCTTTCCCACCTGTCATGGAAGGTCACGTTCCTGGTGGCAGTGATGTCAGCGAGATGGATCTCTGAAATTAAAGCCTTGACCTCAAAAGCTCCATACAGTCTTCTACAAAGACATGGTTCAGCTGCGGCCCCACCTGGCCTTCCTGCCAAAGGTGGTCTCCACCTTCCATATGAATCAGGACATCTTCCTCCCGGTTTTTTGTCCCAAACTGCACAAGACCAGTGAAGAGAGGCGTCTTCATGCCCTAGACATTCGGAGGGCCTTGGCTTTCTATTTAGAACGTACCAAGCCTTTCCATAAATTGACTCAACTCTTCATTGCTACAGCCGATAGGATGAAGGGTCAGCCGGTTCCATCTCAGAGGGTTTCCAGTTGGATTACCTCATGCATAAGCACCTGCTACAACCTGGCGGAGGTTCCGCCGCCCCCGATTGTCGGAGCCCACTCAATGAGAGTGCAGGCATCTTCGGTGGCCTTCCTGGCGCACATCTCTATCCAGGACATCTATAGAGCTGTAATGTGGTCCTCTGTTCACACGTTTACCACTCCTCATGCCATCACTCAGCAGGCCAGGGATGGCGCTGGATTTGGCAGAGCTGTGTTGCAATCAACATGTCTGTGAACTCCTACCCGCCTCCAGGGGTACTGCTTTGGAGTCGCCTAATATGGAATGGACATGAGCAAGCGCTCGAAAAGACAGTTACCTTTTCTGTAACTGGTGTTCTTTGAGAGGTTGCTCGTGTCCGTTCCATGACCGGCCCTCCTTCCCCACTGTCGGAGTTTCCGGCAGGAAGGAACTGAGGGTGGGGGGAGCCAGCGGCACCCCTTGTACCGTGCCATGTGGGCACCAGAGCCAGTCCTGTATGGACACTGCTGAGCGAAAAATTTTCGGTGCATGTGGTGAGTGCACGCACCTCATATGGAACAGACATGAGCAACACATCTCAAAGAACACCAAGTTATGGAAAAGGTAACTGTTTTTTGTGTGTCCATGTTAATTCCACTCCTAACATGAAGCTTCTTTACGCTGGGGTTCCATTACTTATGGGCTCTGAATGTGGGCGTTGTGGGGGTGGTGGTGTCACAACTCCCTTTCTGTGTGGCGAATTAGGAGAGGGCGGGCCCAAAAAGTTTATAATATGGGGGTATATTATGGGAAAGGTGGAAAATGACTGCTTAAACTATTGCTGCTGACTCCATAAGGGAGGGGTAAACCTTTCCCTCCCTCCCACTCAAAGTGGACACTGCCTCATGGTGCCTTCATCATGTAGGGATACCTAGTGAAAATATGAGTGCAATGGGTGGAAGGCATACTGTGATCCAAGGAAGAGCAGAGACGTGGTGCTGAGGAACTGGCATCTCTAGTCTTGGGGCAGGTGGGTGTAAGAAAGCAAAATATCAACAATTCCTTTCTGTAACCTTGAGTAATTGTGTAAAATCTCCCATGGGCTGCAGCAGAATGGATAGCCAGTGCAGGCCTTCACAGATGGGGAGATTTGAATTGAGGTTCCATTAGTGTAGTCTTCATCCTTGGCGCTCTTAGACATCGAACACATCCTGTTTGCAGCAAAGAAGGTGGCTTTTTCGCAAGTCAAAAGCTGCGCATCTACTCCTAGTTTGTTTGTTTGTGGTTCCATTTGATAACTGGCATGCTCTAACTTCTCTTGCAGGTCGAGCTGGACAACATCACAGGCCTTCTGAATCAGTCTGACAGCAAGTCAATCAAATTAGCGAAAGACTTCTCTGCTCTGGAGTCACAGCTTCAGGATACCCAGGTGAGGAGTGGGAGTTGCAGCATCCTTATGTACTGTATTCATCATACTTGCCACAGTAGTAGAGCACAGAGCAGATCTCTGCACTAAATGCCCATGGACTTCTGCTCATCAGGTGTTTCTGGCTGATGTGATATGCTGAGTGGGTCCCCTCAGGAATAATCCCTCTGTCTTCTACCTGCTCCATCAGTAGATGGAACAAACTTAACTTCCCTTACCCCAGAATTAGAACCATTCCCATCACTTTTCCACTTGAGTGCTGTGTGCTGCCAATGCAATGTTCTCACTTTAACATCATGATGCATACTTGGTGCATACTTCATTTTTCAACTACTTTCCATTTGTAGTTTCCTGTGAACTCCATAGTGACTGGCACAAAGTAGCCTTATTTGGTAGTGAAGATAAAAGCAGTACATCAAATACACTTGAATGTTTCAGAAAATCTTACTCCGTTAAAATGGGCTTGGATATAAGTGCCATTTTAAGTATATGGGCCTGCAGCCAAAGGGTTGAGTTCTGGGGATACCCTACAGAATGATGGTGGTCAGATTGGATCCAGTATTCATCTGGCAGAGTAAACAGTGTGTAGATGAAATATAAGTATACTAAACTGGAAGGCACTGAACAACAGGGAGGATGCATCATAATCCAGAAAGGATTAATTGGGAAGGGGCAAATTAGAAAATAGTCTTAGTACTTGTTGCTTCTGGCCTTAGACTATAAATTCTTCACAACAGGGATTCTCTTATTTGTACAGCACCTTGCACAATGGTTCCAATCTTGCTTGTGACTTAGGTGCTACTATAATACAGATAGCTTATCCAAAGTTACTGTTGAAAAGGTTGATATGGACCTCTGATTAGAACAGAATGAATGGCAGCAAAAGGCCAGTGTAGTTTGGGGCTTTGTATGCAGATGCAGCATATCTCTATCACCTCCCCGTTCTGTGATATGCTTCTGATGCAGCCATGCTTAGACTATTGCATTCGGCTCTGGGCATCTCTTTACCAGAAAGATTGACCAATTAAAGACTGCTCAGAAGAGTAACTGGTTAAGGGGCTGGATGGGATGTCTTATGCAGAACTTGCCTAAGTGGGGAGTGTGATGAGCCTACAAATTTGGGGGTGTAAATGCTAAGGAGAGGAGAAGAATTATTTAGTGGTCAATGGTCTGATGACATTGAGGGGAAAAGCTTAGGTTGAATATTTGGGGGCTGGCTGTAAGACCCGTCAGTTTTTGAATTAAGCTCCATCTGTTGTTGACACCTGTGTTCTTGGAACACGTAAAAGTAAAGTAGACCCAATATTAATACACCACAGAACAATTGTGCATTGGCAGGGAGACTGAAGAGATCAATATCTTTAGGTCAACTAGTCCAAGTAGTGGCAGCATGATTTTGTCAATGTGGGTACTACCCTAGGACAGTTTGTAGATCACAATCACTTCTCTGAGCAGGCGTGTGAAAGGCACCAGCTGCTTAAGAGTGAATTAACATAGTTAACCTGTTCTGATTTTCAGTATTAAAGTCCATCATGAAATGGGGATGGCAGAATACAGCTAACTGCCAGCATGAACTGTTGAAGGCGTTGAAAAGCTTTGTGTGCTGTTTGCAGAGAACCCTGGGGAAAGGATTATGGGGTGGCTGAGCTGGGAGGCAGATGCTAGCACTTGTGCATCTCAGCTGTACATAGTAAAAGAGTGCCCTTCGATGTTTTAGAGTAGGACTGGAAATAGGAGTTGTGGGTGTTCTCCCTGGCTGTACACTGACTTGCTGAATGACATTAAGCAGTTATTTAAACCCTATTGTTTTCTCTTTGAAAGTAGGATTCTTCAGCTGAATCTCCTGAGTTGACATCTGTGTTGGGTGGTTGGAGCTTGTAAAGTTCCTTGGCTTCCTTAAACGAAAGGCTCTACATTTCAATGTCTTTGCTGTGTAGGAGCTTCTGCAGGAGGAGACTCGCCAGAAGCTGAGCCTCAGCACCAAACTGAAGAAGGTGGAGGATGAGAAGAACAGCTTCAAAGAGCAGCTGGAGGAAGAAGAGGAGGCAAAGAGGAACCTGGAGAAACAGATCTCTGCCCTTCAGCTGCAGGTACAGAACCTGCATCTCCTAGAACAGGGGTCAGCAACCTTTCGGAAGTGGGGTGCAGAGTCTTCATGTATTCACTTTAATTTAAGGTTTCGCGTGCCAGTAATACATTTTAATGTTTTTTAGAAGGTCTCGCTCTATAAGTCGATATATTATATAACTAAACTATTGTCGTATGTAAACAAGGTTTTCAAAATGTTTAAGAAGCTTCATTTCAAATTAAATTTAAAATGCTGATCTTACATTGCTGGCCTGCTCAGCCCGTTGTCGGCCTGGGGTTCCGTTCACTTAAGCCGGCACAGGGCTGAGCGGGGCCTGCGGCCAGGACCCCGGCTGGCAAGGGGCAGGCAGTCAGAACCCCAGATCGGCAGTGGGCTGAGCGGGGCCAGTGGCTGGGACCACAGACTGGCAGTGGGCTGAGCGGCTCAGCCTGCTGCCGGTCTGGAGTCCTGGCCCTGTCCATATAGAGTAGGTACTTACCTATTTCCCTGGGTCTAGCCATTCTGTTCCTCTCTGCACTGAGATGAGGCTGGTAGTGTGCTGAAACAGGGCTGGGGGTGAAGGAGCAGGTTGGGGTGCAGGGTCTGGCCAGGAGCTAGAATGAGGGAGGGGGCTCAGGGTTGGGGCAGGAGGTTTGGCTGTGGAGCGCTTACCTGGGCAGCTCACATATGGTGCGAGTGGTGCAGGTGGAAATGGGGGTGTGTGTGTGTGCAGGAGCTCCTGTTTGGTGCTCGGGGTGGGGATGTGGGGGGTGCAAGAGTCAGGGCATGGGGTGTGGGGGGCTGGGTATGTGTGGGGGGTGCAGGAGTCAGGGCAGGGGGCTGGGGGTGTGTGAGGAGGGGGTTGTGGGGGTGTTCCCATCCCCCTGCCCTGAGCGGCTCACGGCAGGGGGCTGGAGGGGATATGCCCTGATTCCACCCCCTTCCCCAAGGTCCCTGCGGCTCCACTTTTCCCTCTCCTCCTCCGTGGCAGGGAGGGAGAGAAGAAGGGGTAGGAACCCTGCATGCTGGGGGAAGAGGCTAGGGGGGAGGGAGAAGCTTGCCTGCCCTGCAAGGAGAGAGCAGTGGGCGGGGGGAAAAAGCAGGCCGGGCAGGATTTTTAGTGGCATGCTGCTGTCTGCCTGGGTCCGGCAGACAGCAGTGTGCCACTAAAAATTTGCTTGTGTGCCATGTTTGGCATGCGTGCCATAGATTGCTGACCCCTGTCCTAGAACAAACCTTCGTACTGGGGGGCGGGAGGGGAATAACGAGCACGAAGCTGATTCCTAGGAAATCTAGTTCAGATGGAGAATGCTGGTGCAATCTGGATTTGTTAGCAAAGGAAACTATCCTAAGGAAGCAGTGACCTTGCAGGGGTCAGGCAACTGAAACATTTAGTAATGAATCAGAGAGAATCGTCCCTAGAAACACCTCTGTAGCTATTTGAGGAGAAGGGGGACTCTTCATCCCACACACCTCGTAAGTCTGACTAACATGATCACTTCAATTCTAAGGGAACAATTTCTTACCTCCCCCCATCCACACTAGAGGTCTCTGTGGTTTGGCTTAATCTCTGTTCTCTTCCCCCTCCCCCAGGTAGCAGACACGAAGAAAAAAATGGATGATGGCCTGGGCTGCCTGGAGGCAGTGGAGGAAGCCAAGAAGAAGCTGCAGAAGGACTTGGAGGCCATGAGCCAGCGTTATGAGGAGAAGGCAGCTGCTTATGACAAGTTGGAAAAAACAAAGACCCGGCTGCAGCAAGAATTGGATGACCTCATTGTGGACCTTGATCACCAGCGGCAGATAGTCTCCAACCTGGAGAAGAAGCAGAAGAAGTTTGATCAGGTAGTGTCAATCATGGGATATACAATGGGAGGATCTTCCTTCCCAATACTGCCTGCCACAATGTAGACATCTGTTTAGGGAATGCATATTCCTTTCTGAACCATAATGGGGGTGGGGAGGAGGAAGCTGGCACTGGTGAAAATTCATGTTCCTTGCATGTGAATTCTAGTGTCACCTCTTGTCCAGGGGGACTGAAATTTTGAGCCTCATCTAACTTGTATAAGTGTTTGGGAGCAGACCCAGGTCATGGGCAATTGCAGCTGTCTCTTTTTGGACTTGCATGTAAGTAGTGACTGTGACTACTATAGAAGTCTATAGTCAGTAGGGTTCTAGTCCCAGCCCTGCCAGTCAACTTGGGAGCCAAATGCTTGGCTCTCAAGACCCGTGTTCTCTGCATTGCCCTTTCCGCCCAAATCTGAGACACTGTCTGGAATGGCACTTAGAGATAAGCCTAGCTCAGGAAACCTCATAGTAGTCATTCTCTCTTCCTTCAGCTGTTGGCAGAGGAGAAGAACATCTCCGCCAAGTATGCAGAGGAGAGGGACCGAGCTGAGGCAGAAGCCCGCGAGAAGGAGACCAAATCCCTGTCCATGGCCAGAGCCCTGGAAGAAGCCATGGAGCAGAAGGCAGAGCTGGAGCGGCTCAATAAGCAGTTCCGCACAGAGATGGAGGACCTGATGAGTTCCAAGGATGATGTTGGCAAGAGTGTAAATATACAGTTAAAACATCTCCCTGTCAGTGTGTCACCTGCATGCCAGCCTGTTAAGCAGATTCGTTGAGAAACTTGCAATATAGGAGCTTCTGTAAAGGAATGCAACTGGGAAAACTAAACACATGCCGTGGGTTTAGGAGTAAGAATAGATTGTTTTGTTTTTATTGAGGGTGAGTGAAAGGCAGGAAGGAGAGATTAAAGGCGCAAGCTGGGCATTGGCTAAGAGAAGCCCACTATCCATTGTGGAGAGACGAGAGGGTGCCAGGTGAGCCTGGCATTTGAAATATAGGGAGCTAGCCAGAGAATGGGAGATTGACCCAGATCTGAAGATGCTAAAGATTCGTGCTAAAGCAGGGGGAGGCTTGAAAGGGAGTTTGAAGCACTTCCACATCTCCAGCAACATGACACGAGGGTGTTTCATGCTGCAGTGAGATCAGGACTGGCCTAACACATGCTTCTCCTTTAAATTTTCCCAGGATGCCTGATCAGAGGGAACAGGAACATGCAATAGAATCATAAAATATCAGGGTTGGAAGGGACCTCAGGAGATCATCTAGTCCAACCCCCTGCTCAAAGCAGGACCAATCCCCAATTTTTGCGCCAGATCCCTAAATGGCCCCCTCAAGGATTGAACTCACAACCCTGGGTTTAGCAGGCCAATGCTCAAACCACTGAGCTATCCGTCCCCCTGAGCTGAGGTCAAGGTTCAGATTAAAGGCTCTCAAGTATGCGAGCAACTTTCTTTAGCCTTAATAAGGGGGCATCATGGTGCTAGTACAAGGAAACTGAGGGTGATGTGGCAGGAAGGGCAGCAGGGTCTTTGCATCGTTTCCTCAGTGAGCTGCTGCCCTATTGATGCATCTGGATGCCTCTCTGCTTTTGGGGTGGGTGAAGTTGGTGGCTGTGTTATTTGGGTGATCTGATGTGTGTGTTCATGCTACAGGTTCATGAGCTGGAGAAATCTAAGCGAGCTCTGGAGCAGCAGGTGGAGGAGATGAAGACCCAGCTGGAAGAGTTAGAGGATGAGTTGCAGGCCACAGAGGATGCCAAGCTGCGGCTGGAAGTGAACCAGCAAGCCATGAAGGCACAGTTTGAGCGTGACCTCCAGGGCCGGGATGAGCAGAATGAGGAGAAGAGGAAACAACTGATCAGACAGGTCAGCATCACTCCACAAATCCTGGAAGTTGTCTGCTCAAAGGGAACTGCTTCTCCATCTGCCCTAGGACAGCTGGACAGTGCCTTTCCAGATCTAGCCAGTGCCATTCCAGGAATTCCTGTTATCATTGGGAGGCATTGCTAGAGCTCCAAATCACTCCCTGGCGTGTGCCCCTCATGTACCATTGTCACAGCACTTGCACTGTCTGTCAATCCAAGAAACCAGAATAGTGCTTTCTTGCTGAGGGAACACTGGGAGAGTGATCACTTTAGATAAGCTATTACCAGCAGGAGAGTGGGGTGGGAGGAGGTATTGTTTCATGGTCTCTGTGTATATGTCTTCTGCAGTTCCAAAGTATGCATCCGATGAAGTGAGCTGTAGCTCACGAAAGCTTATGCTCAAATAAATTGGTTAGTCTCTAAGGTGCCACAAGTACTCCTTTTCTTTTTGTCTTAACTCTCTCTCCCTTGTTTCTTTCCGTCCCCACCAGGAGAGAGAATGACCTCTGGTTATCTTTTTCTGGGAGATGAAAGGTTCATGCTGGCTTGTTTGGTTTCCATTGATGCCTTGTTTGTCCCACCAGGTACGAGAGATGGAGGTGGAGCTGGAAGATGAGAGGAAACAGCGCTCCATGGCTGTGGCTGCCAGAAAGAAGTTGGAGATGGACCTGAAGGATCTGGAAGTCCAGATAGACTCTGCCAACAAGAATCGTGATGAAGCCATCAAACAGCTCCGCAAACTGCAGGTGGGGGATTTCAGTCCTGTGCCTGCTGCCTATGTGGGGGGCATGGGGTGGAGACTTGGTTTTCCCTGTCAGATTCATGCATTTTCATCACCCAAGCGGTGTGGCACAGCATTAGAAGCTTGATGTATGCAACAGTTCAGTTGGAAAGGTTCAGCAGCAATTCAGATGTCTCTCTAACCCCGATCTGTGTCAGTCCATTAATTTATTCCCCTATTGGTGTTGCAAAACCAGAGCAAATTTTCCTTACTTTTTACCACTGCTTGTGTAATGTAATGGGAGGAATGAAGGATGTTCTCTGAAGTCACCGTTTTGTTATCTCTGCAGGCCCAAATGAAGGATTATATGCGGGAGCTGGATGATGCACGCACCTCCAGAGAAGAGATTTTGGTCCAAGCCAAAGAGAATGAGAAAAAGATGAAGAACATGGAGGCTGAGATGATGCAAATGCAGGAGGTAATGGAGCCTGCATTCAGGCAGGAGGGCCTATTCACTTACTTTAGCCAAGGAGTAGGCCACTGTGCAGCTCCACAAGCCATCTCTGAGCACAGCAGTAACCCCCCACAGTACTAGGCTCAGTTTCCTCCACATGCTCGGCCCTTTCTTGTTAGTTGAATAAGAGTGACTCAAACACAGGAAGTCCATGTGGAAGTACAGAACACTAGTCCTCTTACTTCTTGGAATCTGCTCACTACTAGTAGCTGTTTGTCCTCTGAGCTGCATTAATTGCTAATTTCACATTGCATCACTGACCGTCTCATTTTCATTCCAGGAACTTGCAGCTGCTGAACGTGCCAAGCGCCAGGCCCAGCAAGAGAGGGATGAGTTGGCTGATGAGATAGCCAACAGCAGTGGCAAAGGGTGGGTAATAGCTCCCTTTGCTGGGGAGGAGAAGCTGATTTGGGGAGGTGCCCTACATAAGCATATACTCTAGCCTGTATTGTAATAGTCTGTTAGATGCTTACTGTTTTGTAAGGCTATAACTGGTAAGCTTTCTCTAGGGAGTGCACTGCATCACCACCGCCCAGAGACTTAATTCTTATTGTCCTCATTAGAGCCCTGGCCTTGGAGGAAAAGCGACGTCTAGAGGCCCGGATAGCTCAGCTGGAGGAGGAGTTAGAGGAGGAGCAGAGCAACACAGAGATGGTCAATGACCGCCTCAAGAAAGCAAACCTTCAGGTACCTGCTTAGTCTTCCCACCAGCTGGCTCTGGAAACTCCCAAACTGAATTCTGGATGAACTTCCTCCCGTCTTCCAAACAGTACAGATTCCCAAAGCGCTTTACACAGCAGTGTCTGTGCACTGCTGAAGATAAAATGGGATAGTCATTCAGTGCTCACTGATGGCTCATACTGACCCTGGGATGTTAAAACCTCTTTGTTAGAGAAGGAAAGTAGCTGGGAGTGTCCCCCAAACTCTTAAGAGTCCTGTCCGGTCACCCTTTGACTGATAGTTCCCTATCAACATTAAATATTTTGCTTCTTATCTATCTCTGTAATATATTGGAACAGTCCCACTCTATAGAAAATCACTTTTCACTGCATGCTCCAAAATGATTAACCTTACCAAGTGCATCAGTCCATTGTAGTGTCTTTAAATCAAGACCTTAATCTGAATATTCTTGGCATATATTTGATTGTAAGCTTTTTGGGGCAGGGACTATTCTGTTTGTACAATGTCTAGCACAATGGGGCCCTGGTCCATGACTAGGACTCCTGGTTGCTACTGCAATACAAATGATATATTGTCCACCTTACCTAGAGGGTTAAAATAACCTGCCTGATTGCAAAAGTGAGTGAGATTAGTAGTTTCGCTAGAGGCAGATCTGCAGGTTCATTCCTAAATGGGAGCGGGGAGAGAGGCACACCGGTGAGAAGGGAGAACATGACCGGTCATAGGAGGAAGGGAGATGACAAGGGAGTGGATGCTGGGGCATGCTCAGAACCTAAAAAAGGAGGAGCAGTTGAGCTGGCCATTACACAGCTACTGTGGGAAGAGGGCAGCCACACTTCCCTGGTCAGCTTCCAGTACATGTCGAGGGGGCAAAGAAGCGGGGGGAGGAAGTGGGGGTACAGAAGCCAAATCCTAGAATTATGAAGCACTTAGAGGAGAGGAAAGTGATAAGGAACAGTCAGCATGGATTCACCAAGGGCAAGTTATGCCTGACTAATCTAATTGCCTTCTATGACGAGATAACTGGCCCTGTGGATGAAGGGAAAGCGGTGGACGTGTTGTTCCTTGACTTTAGCAAAGCTTTTGACACAGTCTCCCACAGTATTCTTGCCAGCAAGTTAAAGAAGTATGGGCTGGATGAATGGACTATAAGATGGATAGAAAGCAGGGTAGTGATCAATGGCTCCATGTCTAGTTGGCAGCCGGTATCAAGTGGAGTGCCCCAAGGGTCGGTCCTGGGGCCGGTTTTGTTCAATATCTTCATAAATGATCCGGAGGATGGTGTGGATTGCACCCTCAGCAAGTTTGCAGATGACACTAAACTGTGAGGAGAGGTAGATACGCTGGAGGGTAGGGATAGGATACAGAGGGACCTAGACAAATTGGAGGATTGGGCCAAAAGAAATCTGATGAGGTTCAACAAGGACAAGTGCAGAGTCCTGCACTTGGGACGGAAGAATCCCGTGCACCGCTACAGACTAGCGACCGAATGGCTTGGCAGCAGTTCTGCAGAAAAGGACCTAGGGGTTACACTGGACGAGAAGCTGGATATGAGTCAACAGTGTGCCCTTGTTGCCAAGAAGGCCAATGGCATTTTGGGATGTATAAGTAGGGGCATTGCCAGCAGATCGAGGGACGTGATCGTTCCCCTCTATTGGACATTGGTGAGGCCTCATCTGGAGTACTGTATCCAGTTTTGGGTCCCACACTACAAGAAGGATGTGGAAAAACTGGAAAGAGTCCAGCGGAGGGCAACAAAAATGATTAGGAGACTGGAACACATGGGTTATGAGGGGAGGCTGAGGAAACTGGGGGTGTTTAGTCTACAGAAGAGAAGAATGAGGGGGGATTTGATAGCTGCTTTCAACTACCTGAAAGGGGGTTCCAAAGAGGGTGGCTCTAGACTGTTCTCAGTGGTAGCAGATGACAGAACAAGGAGTAATGGTCTCAAGTCGCAGTGGGGGAGATTTAGGTTGGATATTAGGAAAAACTTTTTCACTAGGAGGGTGGTGGAAACACTGGAATGGGTTACCTAGGGAGGTGGTGGAATCTCCTTCCTTAGAAGTTTTTAAGGTCAGGCTTGACAAAGCCCTGGCTGGGATGATTTAATTGGGGATCGGCCCTGCTTTGAGCAGGGGGTTGGACTAGATGACCTCCTGAGGTCCCTTCCCACCCTGATATTCTATGATTAATTCTGTCTGGTTCTTGGCCCAGTAGCTAGTGAAAGCTGAATTTTGGTATATCTTTCACTTCAGTGGACTGATGATGTAAAGGAGTGTCTGATCTTCAGAGGCAGTCCCCACTATGCCATGCAGTCAGCACTGACTATGTATCAGGCAGAGGTTTGGGCTGGAGGTGGCTTCAGTTTCTGTTACTGTTCCCTTGAAAACAAAATGTCTCCAGGGTGCTCCTGGGTAGCTGAAATGTGAGTCTGTCCTAAGCATGTGGCTCTGGCACTTGATTTCTGGCAGACCTTTCTTATGGGGGCAGCTGGATGCTACATTGCAGGGCAGACCATCACTGCTGTGGCACATGGCCTATGGCTGAGTTTGGCTAGCAAAACCAGCCCCAGAGAAGGGGACCTAGCAGACTTAACTCTCAATCCGTTCAGCCCTGGGCTTTTCTTGGATGAAAACTTGAGCAAACCAAAACAGGCTTCTGGGAGAGTGTGTCCTTTTGTGACCATGGAGAGCGTTGTGCTACATGGTGCAGAGTTAGTCAAGCTTGACTTGTACAATGTAAGCTTTTCTGCTCACGCTAGAGGTCCTTTCTGACAAGCGTCCATTGGCGAGTAGAAATAAATCAGTCTTCCAGCCCAGAACCCTCTTGGCATGCTGAGTCTCTTCTCTCCCCAGATCGATCAGATAAATACTGACTTGAATGCCGAGCGCAGCAATGCCCAGAAGAACGAAAATGCTCGCCAGCAGATGGAGCGTCAGAACAAGGAGCTTAAGGCCAAGCTGCAGGAGATGGAGAGTGCAGTGAAGTCCAAGTACAAGGCTTCCATCACTGCCTTGGAGGCAAAGATAGCACAGCTAGAAGAGCAGCTGGACTCGGAGACCAAGTAGGTTCTAGCAGAACCTCCTGTCATGTTAAAGGCCACTGGCCCCTCTGATGTACTGGCACAGAGCAAAATCCTACTCTTGAGTGCTGTGTGCCAGCCTCTTGCAATGAGTGCTCCATCTGGTTATCAGGAAAGAGTAGCTCCACTGACCTCCCCTGTTCTCGCAGCAAACACCCCTAATTCCTAGCCTACCAAGCTTTGCCATTCCAGGAACTGTAGCTCTAATTCAGTGACCCCTTAGCATACCCCTCAAACTCTGGCAAAGAGATCAGACTGACTAGCTAGTGCCCCCTGGGCATCTCCAGGAAACCTGACTTCTGTCCCTTTTGCTTTGCCAACGTCCTGAGTGGAGCTCTGTCTCCTTTCATTCCCCTGAGGTGCAATGACTAGTGAAGTCTTGTTCCTAACCCACATACATGAGTACTTTCTGTCGGGGATAGTGCCCAGAGGGTCACCAGAGATAATCTGCTACCTGAGCTGACTCTGTTTCTGCACAGGGAGCGCCAGGCTGCAGGCAAACAGGTGCGCCGTGCTGAGAAGAAGCTGAAGGATGTCTTGCTGCAGGTGGATGATGAGAGACGCAATACTGAGCAGTACAAAGATCAGGTATGCGCAAATTACACAGTGTAGCGGTCTGTAGTTTGGCTTGTAGCTGGTGGATTTCTCCTACCTAAAGCCACATCTGCTTCATCAGTTACAGAATAGTGGCATTATTTTCTCTGTAGACTTTCCACTCGCTGTTACACTGAGGATATGGCTGCCCATGGTCTTAGCTCTGTCCCATTTAATGGCCGGTACAGCTGAAAGGGTGATGCTTTAAGAACAGCCTCTCCCCTTCAGTAACTTCTACAGTTCATCTGTGTAGCATAAGTTGGAACGATGTTCTGTAACTGAGTCAGCTCAGCCTGGCATCTTAAAAATCCAAATTCTGTTCCTCCGCTTCAAATCCCAGAGGCAGATTCCTGTGTGGTCTCCTCTGTATGGTGGAAGGAGAGTGGTGGCAGGTGGTGCCGGCTGTTGGCCTACTGAGTGAGCCCAAGCTGAAACATCTGACCCTGTTGTATGAAAGAGGCAGTGTGTAGAACACTTCCTGCACTACAAGCTGAAGAACAAGAAGCAGCAGAAGGAAAAGCTTAAAACTAAAATAAATCCCAAGTCCAGGCGTCTAACCTCAGGGAGCAGAGAGTAAGAGTAGGTGCCATTAAGGACTCAGCTTCCTTCTGGTGTAACTCCCTGCTGCAGCGCTCGAGCCCCCACGAAGGGCTAGGAGTGAGCTTTCTGAAAGGCTGACTGCTCCTTTCTGCTCGGCAGGTAGATAAGGCGAACGTGCGCTTGAAGCAGCTGAAGCGCCAGCTTGAGGAAGCAGAGGAAGAGGCCCAGCGAGCCAATGCATCCCGCAGAAAGCTGCAGCGTGAGCTAGAGGATGCCACTGAAACAGCTGATGCAATGAATAGAGAGGTCAGCTCCCTCAAGAGCAAACTCAGGTAAGGGAAATCAATCATGCTTGAGAAATGGGCTCCCACCCCAGCAAGCTTCTGTCTTAGCCAAAAGCAGAGACTTCAGTGACCAGATGTGCATCTTCTCCAAGGAAGCAGTGCGGCAGGTCCTTCTTTGCCCCCCCTCCCTCCCCCAGAGCATAATGTCTGACAGACGGTAAATGAATTCTGTTGCCTTGATGTGCTGTTCATCCCTCTCTAGGCGTGGGGACCTGCCATTTGTCGTGCCGCGCCGGATCGCCAGAAAGGGCACAGGAGAATGCTCCGATGAGGAAGCAGACAGCAAGGCAGATGCTGGCGATGCCAAAGCTACTGAATAAGTCTTCTCATCTGACCCAGGTTACACCTGACGGAGTGACCTACCCACCCCTCCTCCAGTGGTCTTCCTGCAAACCACCTCCTGGGGAACACAGAGCCCATCCAACAAGTGTGTTGTGTATCTGGAGCCATTGGGCAGCTGTGTTCCTCATTTCCTCCTCTTCCCAGCTTCCAAGTTCTCTTTGTATTTAATGCCAAAGAGTTGGGACTCTAAAATCTGACCAGCAGAGTTTCATGACGACATGCACCTGTAGAACTGTCCATGCCATGACTGCTGGTGAATCTTTACACTTGGAAGGAGAGGGGTTAGGGAAAGATTTTTATTTTATTTTTTTTTGCTGTAAATCTACTTTTTCTTCAGATCCTAGTTTGATAGATGCAGAGAGAGCCCCTTCCTCTACTCTTTTCCCCCACCCCTCCCTCTTTGTTTGCTTTTTGGCAATCATGTTCAGTGACCTCAGACTTCTGCCTCTTTAATCTGCCCACCCAGATGGTTTGGAAGCAGTTTCAGGAATAACGGGGTGCTTTGGCCATGGCAATTCACCCTTTCTTCTTTCTAGAGCCCACAGTTCACAGGCAGGGGTGAAGGAGGGAAGCATCTTTCAGGATCACCCACCTGCGGGACTTGCCAAAGACTTTTTCTTTCTTGTTCTTACTGTCTGGCCAGATCTCGGAAGTGCAATGATGTCCTGGTAGTGTCTCTGCTTCTGTCTGATTGGCTTTTTAGCTAAGGTAGCGTGGACCAGTAGCTGGTGACAGGGACAGAGAAAGCAGAAGAATCTCTGTGTGCTTGTCTGAGAATCTCTTGAGGACCAAATATATTGAATGGTAATGGACAGAATCTAGTGGAATTTAATGGGTGTCGGTGGGAGGGGAAGAGAATCCCTCTTTTTATTGACATGTCCAAGCCTCTTGTTTATCTGCTCTGTAACCAGGGGATGGGGTTAGTTATTCTGCACCATTGACTAAGAGTATATTAAAAACCCTTTAATCTGCACAGATATACGTAAAGGGCCTTTGTGTCTCTTGTAATAAGTAATTAAGAAAAAAATAAAGGTCTTTATCACTGCCTTTCTATTGGGACCTTGGTTATATAGAGATGGTCTTTACTTTTCTACATCATACACTGGTTGCTGGATTTACCTGTATTCTTAACCATATTGTATATGCTGCATTTAGACTTACTTATGAGCAAAGAAAAATAATTAAAAATATGAAGCTCCAATACTGTATGCCTGAAAGCGCTCCAAATTCAGGCACCACGTCCCCATCGCGGTCACACCGGATTTAAAACCTTTTTTATATAAAAGTGCCTTAGCATGTGCCTCAGCTGTGTCCCCACTACGGTCAGTGATGGTTTACTGGTGCTCCACTGATGTTACCAATAAAGATGATCCATGCGCTGCAATCCGTGTGCTTGTGTTGCTGTTCCACCTTTCCTGAACGCAGTGGAGGAAGCCTGTGGAGCTGCCAAAGGAAGCAGCCCTATGGAATCAAATCGTCTGTCCATCCTGTCAGTATCACCTCAGGAGCATGTAGGCACCAGGTGACTCTTCTTAGCCCACCTTCCTATCAAGTACAAATTGGCATTACAGTACCCCAAGAGACTTCTGGGCTGGGAGCCTTTCTCCAGCAGTGGCCGGAGGAGGACATAACACCTTAACTATGCAAGACTAGATCCAGGTGGGGGAATGTGTGAAATTCTGCCTGACCCAACTGGCTGTGTTCATGGCCTGCAGAATGAGGATGTAATTGTAGAAATGCTATGTCCAAGCTTTGAAATAATGTATGTATATGTTACCTACCTCCCCACTTCTCCTACAGGGTTGCGGGGTGATAGGAAGGTCAATTCAGCAGAGGAGTAATGGAGAGGGATAGAAAAACCTTACTAGTGTGGCGAGTGTGCTCTGTAGAGTCCCCACTTTCCTTTAACTTTCTCTTTCCTCCCCTGCCCATCCACCCTGCCTCCCAAAGAACCTATTCCGAACAGCAGCTCCAAAGGAGATACACCTTTACACCCCTTCCCCAGGGAAGGGCTTCAGCACTTGTGGCTACTGTTTTTCTCCTCCCACACCCTTCCAGTTGCCCTGGCTGTTCAGAGATGAATGGATGTGATACAAGAATCTGGAGGATGGAGTCAGTGTCCATGCTACAATGAGCTGCCTTCTCCTTTTGGGTTGTATTGAACGTTGAATATTTCTGCAGGTTGGGGGTGGGTGTGTGTGTGTGTGTCTTTACTGATGGACATGGTACATCCAGGTGTGCAAAGGGAAAAGCGACCCTACAGCGGGGCACAGGAACAGAAAATAACATCGAGGACGACAGGTCTCCATGCACCTAGGTACTAGGTACGCATGATGTCTGGAGGAGTGACTCTAAAGTCACTGTTAGTACAAGTGGCACTTCAGAATTCTGATCATACTAATCACTGCTGTGTTGTCCTATTAAATGCCAAAGGGTTCAGCCTAGATAAAAAAGAAACCTGCGGCTGGATGCTGCTCTTAAGAGGTGGGCTTACATCCTGAACTGAAACGTACAGTGGTGGCTGCAAGATCCAGGGGACATGCCTTATGTTAACCAGCAGATGGCGTTTTGAAATTGCCAGCTGCTGCTGCAAAGAGGGGGAAGTGAGTGACCAAAGTGTGGCTAGGACAAACAGGAGGGAGGAAGCAGCTGTAGCTCAGTGGAGCACAGGAGACTAGAGCCCAAGGGCAGGAGGGGGGATTCTTGTCGACACAAGTAGTGAAAAGTAGGGGGTTGATCCTCCTGGAAAGAGCAGAGGCAACCACTGGAAGAGGCAATAGGTTTAAAGCAGGGGCAGGCAAATTTTTGGTCTGAGGGCTACATCGGGTTTCCAAAATTGTATGGAGGGCTGGTTAGGGGAGGCTGTGCCTCCCCAACCAGCCAGGTATGGCCTGCCCCAGCCCCCTATCAGACCCCTGCTGCTTCTTGCCCCCCTGACTGCCCCTGGAACCCCTGCCCCTGACTGCCCCCTGCTGCCCCACCCAACCCCTCCTCTCATTCCTGACTGCCCTGCGGGACCCCTGCCCCATCCAATCACCCTTCTCCCTGACTGCCCCCAGAATCCCTGCCCTCTATCCAGCTCCCTGCTCCCTTACTGTGCTGTCTGGAGCACCAGTGGCTGGTAGCGTTACAGCCGTGCTGCCCAGAGCACCAAGACAGGCAGCCATGCCACCCAGCTGGAGCCAGCCACGCCACCGTGCAGCGCAGAGCACCAGGTCAGGCCCTGGCTGTGCAGCTGCGCTGCCTGGCAAGAGCTCTCAGCCCTGCTGCCCAGAGCATTGTGCTGGCAGGGCAGTGAGCTGAGGCTGTGGGGGAGGGGGAACAGTGGGGGAGGGGCTGGAGGCAAGCCTCCTGGGCCAGGAGCTCAGGGGCTGGGCAGGACGGTCCTGTGGGCTGGATGTGGCCCATGGACTGTAGTTTGCCCACCTTTGTTCTAAAGCAACACATCTGCCACTACAGAAGTGGGGCCCAATCCCACAAATCAATACTGATTGTAAACTAGATTCTATACAATTTAATGGGGGTTGCAAACTTAAACTTGAAAGCATTACATGTAATGCTTGTATTTTGGATGAGAAGTTCCTTTGTTTGTGAAAACCAGTTAAAAGCATCCTTCATGCTTGTATTATTGGAGCCTTGTATGAGAGAAGACAAGTCACGTGGGAGACCACTCTTTAGCAATGCGCTTACTGCCACTGCATTGCTCAAACACAGGGCTGATCAGATTTTACAAATACAATGAATACTTACTAAGCATGAGCAGGAATTTCCCATGAGAGTGCCTAGAGCAAAGGGGGCACAACAGTACAAACGCTGCATGAAATACAAGCTTTGCTGTCTGTGAAAGACTTGCCCATGAGACATTAGCAAATCAGCATTAAAACCAAGACTTCACTCGCTTTGCATAATACAATCAGGGAATTTACTGGTTCAAATATGTAGCTGTTGCCTTCACCAAACTTAAACTGCTCACTGCCAAACCAGATATGTTCATAGCTGTGTATCAATGCTTCGACTGGGAAGAACCAGGGCAGCAGCCAGCTGTACTCTGAGGCGCTGACTCTGTGGGTGCTCTGGGGCTGGAGCACCCACAGGGAAAACTTTAGTGGGTGCTCTGCACCTACCAGCAGTCAAGCTCCCCTCCCCACTCCGCCTCCGCCCCTGACTGTGCATGTCCCCGCTTCTCCGCCTACCTCCCAGCGCTTGCTGCCACAAAACAGCTGTTTTGTGGTATAACAAGCTCTGGGAGGGAGAGGGGAGGAATGGGAATGCGGCATGCTCAGCTGAGGAGGCGGGGAAGAGGTGAGGCCAGGGCAGGGATTTGGAGAAGGGGTTGGAATGGGGGCAGGGCAAGGGTGGAGGCAGGGCGGGGGCAGAGGTGGGTCGAGCACCCATCGGCACCAGCAGAAGTCAGCACGTATGGCTCTAATCAAGGAAAGCTGATGCAGTGGGGATAGTGACATGCTCCTAGCTTTCAGAGTAGCAGCTGTGTTAGTCTGTATTCGCAAAAAGATAAGGCGTACTTGTGGCAGCTTAGAGACTAACCAATTTATTTGAGCATAAGCTTTCCTGGGCTACAGCCCACTTCATCGGATGCATAGAATGGAACATATAGTAAGAAGAAATACATATACATACAGATAAGTTGGAAGTTGCCATACAAACTGTGAGAGGCTAATTAGTTAAGATGAGCTATTATCAGCCGGAGGAAAAAAAACTTTTGCAGTGATAATCAAGATGGCCCCTTTAGACAGTTGACAAGAAGGTGTGAGGATACTTAGGGAAATAGATTCACTATGTGTAATGTCCCAGCCACTCCCAGTCTCTGTTCAAACCCACAGTAATGGTATCTAGTTCGCATATTAATTCAAACTCAGCAGTTTCTCATTGGAGTCTCAGAGTAGCAGCCGTGTTAGTCTGTGTTCGCAAAAAGAAAAGGAGGACTTGTGGCACCTTAGAGACTAACCAATTTATTTGAGCATAAGCTTTTGTGAGCTACAGGTCACTTCATCAGATGCATCCAATGAAGTGAGCTGTAGCTCACGAAAGCTTATGCTCAAATCAATTTGTTAGTCTAAGGTGCCACAAGTCCTCCTTTTCTCATTGGAGTCTGTTTTTGAAGCTTTTCTCTTGCAAAATTGCCACCCTTAAATATTTTACTGAGTGGCTAAATAGGTTGAAGTGTTCTACTGGTTTTTGAATGTTATGATTCCTGATGTCAGATTTTTGTCCATTTATTCTTTTGTGTAGAGACTGTCTGCTTTGGCCAATGTACATGGCCGAGGGGCATTGCTGGCACACGATGGCATATCTCACAGTGGTAGATGTGCAGCATGACTGTACAGGCTGGCTTCGGGTAGGCTACCTGACTGGGAACATGAAGAGTCGCTGTCAGCCAGTACTGGCTGCTGCCAGCAATGTATGTGCGTGCAAGCCAGGCTGGAGCCTATCCACCTCCTCCAGGTGCTCTTTTGTGTAGCACAAGCTGCCTGCCCTGGCAACACAACTGCCTCCTACACCTTTTCCCCTATTTGTACACAAGCCCACAGAGGGGTGGGGTTTAACCCTTAGCATGCAATTTTCCTATCCTGGCTATTGAATCTTGTAGAGTGCAACCTTGATCTACCAAACTCCCCCTTTGCTGCTGGTTGGTCACAGTCCCTCAGCCTGCACATGCTGGAGTTCACTACCCTGTGGATCTCCTGGAACCCTTTGACAGCCCATCAGTCCAGCTTTCCCAGGGCTCGGCGTGTTTGTGTTTGAAGGGAGGATCTCTTTGCTCTTCCCTGTGGAAAATACATTGAACAGTCCCTAACGGCCTATGTGATAGACCCAGGCCAGTTGGGTACAGCAGAGTAGCCCCACTGCTAAAGGATCCCCTCCCAGCCTAAGCGGGGGGGTCCACAGGACCTGGAAAACCAAGTAATTACAGGGGACAACTAATGAACAACAGGGACAGGAGTCAGACAAAGGGTCAAACCAAGGGAACCGGATGGGGATACTGAGCAGAGGACCCCAGACAGCGCCCACTGCTCCTCAAAGGTGTCAAGGGAGTCAGTGGACGCTGCCCAGAGGAACTCTGCCCGGAGGTGTGAACGGACAGAGGATTGGAAATAGGCCCTACAGTCGCAGGAGACCCCATCAGCCAACCTCCTCACCCTGGTTTTATAGATGGCCACTTTAGCCAGAGCCAGGGCCAGGAGGAGGCTGACGAGGAGGTCCCACGGCTTAGCAGGGCCACGGACAGGGAGGGTATAGATAATGAGGTGAGGGAAAAAGTGCAACCAAAATAACAAAATATTCGTGAGGAGCTGGAATAGGGACTCCAGCCTGGCGCACTCCAGGTAGTCGTGCACCAGGGTTTCCCTCACGCCGCAAAAGGGGCAGGTGTCCGGGATTGGGGTGAACCACGCCAAGTACATGCCCATGCTCACGGCCCCATGAAGGAACCGCCAACTGATATCCCCGGCAGGCCTTGGGATTAAGGTGGAATATAGGCTGGCCCACCAGGGCTCCTCACCCTCTAGAGGTGGCAGGAGGTCCTGCCACTTTGTGTCAGGGCGGGACGCGAGGGTGAGGACATGAAGGGTGTGGAGCATGAGCATGTAGAGATGTTTCCTTGGCGCGGTCTGGAACCGGACCGGCTCCAGTTCGCGTAGCCAGCTCACGGTGAAGGGGCGGGGGGAAGGGGGTGTCGGTCGGGTCCACGGGAAAGGGGTCCGATGAAAAGGTCCGGAGGGCCTGGGGTGGAGGGTGGGCGGGGCGCGCCCTCTCGCAGGACCCGGTCGAGGTAAACCCGAGCAGCGGGCAGCAAAGCGGCTCTCACCTCCTGAAGTACGCGCAGGGCAGTACGAGGTCTGGAGAGCCCCATGCGCTAAGCGAGCGTCAGGGGATCCAGCCAGTCTCCCCGGTCATAGTCCAGGAGGTCTCTGACTCTGGTAACTTCTGCCAGGACCAACCTCTGGCACACCGAGGGGGACTCCACCACCTGCACACGGAACTGGGGGTTGTGTAGCAGGGGCTCTGCGAGGAGATCTTCCCCCACGGAGGCTACCACGGACCTGATCGCTGTGAACAGTTTCCAGGTCCGGAGGAGGTCCTGGAAGAAGACCGGCAGCCCAGAGAGGTCTCGCGGAAGACCCCTTGGATGGGGATAAAGGAGCTGCCGGTCGTATCGGAGCCCTCGGAAGCGGTGCAGGATGGCGTGCGCCAGTATGCTCCACGCCGGACTACCTGCACCATAAAGGAGCCTCTGCAGGGCCTGGAGGCGGAAGACATGGACCTGAGTGCGGAGACACTTCAGGCCCTGCCCTCCCTCCTCCAGGGGTAGATGGAGAACCCCTGCAGAGACCCAGTGCAGTCCTGACCAGAAGAACTCCAGAATCAATGTCTGGAGGTTGGCCAGGAAATCCGGGGCCGGAACCAGGGTGTTGAGCCAGTACCAGAGCATGGACAGGACTAGTTGGTTGAGCACCAGTGCCCGCCCTCGAAGGGACAGACACCGGAATAGTCCTGTCCATCTCTGGAGCCGCTCTACCACCCTGCCCTCTAAACCCTGCCAGTTCTCTGGCGGAGATGGATGCGTGGCAGAAAGGTAAACGCCAAGATAGAACAACGGACCCGTGCTCCACCGGATGGCTTGCAGCGCGGGTGGGAGGGAGCTCGCCTGCTTCCAGTCCCCTACCACCAAGCCAGAGCTCTTGACCCAGTTGACCCGGGCGGAGGAGACTGCCAAGTAAACGGCCTGGCAAGCCTCCATCCGCGCCAAATCGCCTGGGTCCTGGACCACGAGGAGCACATCGTTGGTGTATGCTGAAAGGACCAGCCACAGCTCCGGCTCCCGTAGCGCCAACTCCATCAACCTCCTGCGGAGGAGACAGAGGAAGGGCTCGATCACCAGAGCGTACAGCTGGCCCGAGAGGGGGCACCCCTGCCTTACTCCTCACCTGAAGCTGACTGGTTCAGTCAGGGTCCAGTTGAGCCTGACCAGACACTCTGTGGAGGCGTACAGCACGTGGAGAAAACCCACAAACTGGGGTCCGAAGCCAAACGCTTGCAGAGCGCTCAGGAGATACCTGTGATCTACCCTGTCGAACACCTTCTCCTGACCCAGGGACAGGAGGGCGAACGACAGACCATCCCTACACCTGAGTTCCAAGAGGTCCTGGACCAGATACAGGTTGTCGAAGATGGTGCGGCCCGGGACGGTGTAGGTCTGGGTGGATCACGTCCGCCAGCATGGACCCTAGCCGCAGCGAGATGGCTTTTGATATGACCTTGTAGTCCGTGCTGAGGAGCGAGACGGGACGCCAATTTTGTAAATCGCAGAGGTCCCCCTTCTTTGGCAATAAGGCGAGCATGATTCGCCTGCACGAAAGAGGGAGGACCCTGCTCTACAAAGACTCGGCCCAGACGGTGACTAGGTCTGGGCCGAGGACGTCCCAGAACACGCGGTGGAACTCCACGGTCAGCCCGTCCATGCCCGGAAATTTATTGGTGGGCATGCAGCGGAGGGCTTCCGAGAACTCTACCAGAGTGAGAGGCAGCTCAAGCCAGTCTCGGTCGCCCGCGCTGACCGTTGGGAGTTCGTCCCAGAGCACTCTGCAAGCGTTAGGATCGGTCGGATCTGGGGAGAAAAGGCCTGCGTAGAAGGCCCTGGCCCTCCCGCACATCTCCACTGGATCCGTGAGGGGGGTGCCATCCTCTGCGAGGAGGCAGGTGATGTGCTTCTTGGCCCCCCTCTTTTTCTCCAGGGCATAGAAGAAGCGGGAGCCGCAATCCATCTCCCAAAGGATGCGGATGCGGGATCGAACAAAGGCACCCCGGGGCCCGATGGTCCTCGAGGGCCCGGAGCTCCTCCCGCTTCTCCTGGCACGCCCCGCAGAGGGATGGATCCTTGGGGCTGGTAGCCAGATGCCTCTCCGGCTCCAAGACCTCCCATTCCAACTGCCCTATCGCCGCATCCCTCCGTCGGCTGGTGCCCCGGCTGTAGTCACGGCAGAAGAGCCGGGCGCGCACCTTCCCCAGGTCCCACCACCGCCGTGCCGAGGGAAAGGCACGCCGCTGCCCTCGCCAGGCCAGCCAGAACTCCCGGAAGGACGCCACGAAGCCCACATCCTCCAACAAGCTGTTGTTAAAATGCCAATAGGCTGGCCCTGGCCTCTCTGTGCAGAGAGAGACCGTCACGGTGGCCAAGTGATGATCGGAGAATGGTGCCAGCTGGATGCTGGAGGAGTGGGCCTGTGAAAGATGGAAGTGTGATAAATAGATGCAGTCCAACCGGGAGTGGTGCAACCAATGGGCCTCCACCCAGACAAAAGTGAACGTCGAGACGTCATCCGGGTGGTGGTTGCGCCAGACGTCCACCAGGGCGTGATGGTCGACTATCTCCCGGAGGACGTCCGCGGCGGCCAGGCACCGCTCGGTCCCCGAGCGGTCCCGCTCCTCGAGGGTAGTATTAAAGTCCCTGCCCAAGATGAGGCACTCGCGAGGATCCAAGGTGACGAGGAAGGTGGACACCTGCTGAAAGAAACGCAGCCGCTCCGGGCCCCATGTCGGGGCATAAACGTTAACAAGATTGACCACAAGCCCCTCCATACAGACCCGGAGGTGCAGCAGGCAGCCCGGCACAGCCTCGGCGACCCCCAGCACCTCAGGCTGTAGGTCGGGGGAGAACAGGGTCGCCACTCCAGCCATACGAACTGTGAGATGGCTAAAGTAGACCCTGTCCCCCCATTCCAGCCACCAGCTATCTTTGGCCGCCGGATCCGTATGGGTCTCCTGCAGGAAAACCACAGAGTATACCCCTCCCGAAGGAAGGAGAGCACCTGGTACCTGCGGAGACCCATCCTACAGCCCTGGGTGTTTAATGTTGTGATGGTGAGAGGTGCCATGAGGAGGGCTGGGGGGGATCCTCGCCGGCAGAGATGCTCATAGTTCCCAACGGGCCACGCAGCAATCCGTGACCTACCCCGTAGGTAAGTAGGGAGTCACGGAAGAGGTGGACCTGCTGGTAGGCCGCGGCGGCCTGCTTCCCGGTCCTTTTACCCTCCCCCATGAGGGCCCTCAAGGCCTGGAGGATTTGATGGAAGTCCCCCCCTCGCTGCAGGGCGAGCTGCACCTTGTTATGGGAGCCCCGAACGTCCTCAAGGAACTCCCGCAGCTCCTCTCGC
The DNA here is from genome assembly GCF_965140295.1 of Lepidochelys olivacea. Taxonomy (NCBI): domain Eukaryota; kingdom Metazoa; phylum Chordata; order Testudines; family Cheloniidae; genus Lepidochelys; species Lepidochelys olivacea. The sequence goes on along the minus strand of NC_140411.1, from coordinate 258,143,763 downwards.
AGTGTATCGGGGGCCAGGGTCAGTAGCCCCCGGCTTTCCTCTGGAGGGACCACTGACACATCCCCGTGGCCCATCGAAACAGGCAGGCAAGGACCCCCGACGTGGCAGCCCACACACTCCCCCTCAAACCCCAGCTTGATTGGGGGCGGCGGAGGGAAGATAGCAGCCCCTGGTGAGTCGGGACTGGGAAATACAGGGGTCGCTCCCTGGGGGTTATCCTCTAGGAGCGAGGAGATGACGGCCCCAGGGGGCGGCAATGATATCGCGGGAGATGGAGGGGACAGGGACGAAGTTGACATCAGGGGCAGGGTAGGGATCCAGAGTAGGGGCAAGGCAGGGGTCGGGTGCAGAGTCAGGGAGAGGGGCAAAAGCAGGATCCTGGGCCCCAGTAGCCAGGCCGTTAGGAAATGGCCCCTCTCGGTCAGGCTCTGGGAGCGGGGCAGGGGGCCCTCCGTGATGCTGGGCTCCGGAACCACGGCCGGCATAGTAGCCACAGCACCTTCAGTGGGGTCCCCGCCCAGGAAAGAGGTCGATCGCCCTACACCCACAAGGGACAGCCCATGGGGCTCGGGTCCCAGCCACACAGCACCGGCGGTCGCCTCAGTGGGCTCGGCGGCCAATGGCAGGGTGTCACCTGTGGCCGGGCAGATGGAGGAGCCCGGGGAACATTCGGAGGCGGGAGCAGAAACAGCGGTTGGGGCAGGGAACATGGAGAAGGCGGCGCCGGGGTGAGGTCGCTCAGATCGAGGCCCACTAGCAGAGGGTTGTCCTCCCCCTGCATGACTGGGGTCAGACCCAGGGCCTCGATCTCCTTATAAATGGAGGGGAGCTCTCCTTCCGCCACCCCGGAGGTCTCCCCACCAGTTCCCGAAGCGACGCTCGCCCCGGGGCTCACGGGGGTTCCAGATGGTAAGGGGGCAGGTGGGGGTCTCCATCGGGGGCCTTGGAGGGAAGGGACTCCAACGGAGGGACGGTACTGCCCTCCCGTGCTGCCACCTTTTCCCCAGCCAGCACCAGGGGATGGCACGTGCCCGCAGGCAAGGCAGAGGGCTTGGCATCGGCGTCCCCCTTTCTGGTCTTCTGGGGGGCTTCTGCATCGGTGGAAAGGAGTGGAGCTCGAGCCCTCCGCTTGCCCTGGACTAGGGCCCAGCCCTCCATGGCATCATCGGGGGGCCGGCTAACAGGGGTCGGGTCGGGGGGCAAGGACGATGGCTCAGGGACCGTGGGAGGCAGCGGTGGGGCAGAATGAGAGAGGGAAGATTCCCCCTGGGCCCGGCCCTCTCCCATGCTCAGGGGTATCCCTGCTGCACCCTCCTCTAGGGGCCCTGCCAGATCGTAGGCAGCAGAGGTGGGGCTCTCCTGCTCGTCTGGGCGTGCTGGGGGGAGCGCCCCTTGGGCCCAAGCGGGAGCAGTGATGGACTGAGTAGGAGGAGGGGCGGCTTCGGCCGCCGGGCAGCCAGGGGCGCCGGCGATGATGGGGCCAGTGCCCCGCCGGGGCTTGGAGGTCCCGGATGCCTCTCCATGCCAGGCCAAGGGGCAGTCCCTCTGGACGTGCCCCATCGCCCGGCAGAGGTAGCACCGGGCCTCCCCCGTGGAATAATGCACCCGGTAATGGGCCCCCTGGTAGGGGATCCAAAAGGACCCCTCAAGCGCCTCTCTGTCACGCGCCGCCGGCAGTTGCAGCTGCACTTGCCGGCAGAACGAGAGGACGTGACGGAGGGCGGGGTCCTTGCAGCCCAGTGAGAGAGGGCTCAGAACAGAGATGGGCTTCCCCAGGGTAGAGAGGGCAGGTAACAGGGCGGCATTGGGAAGGAAGGGAGGGATGGAAGTCAGAACCACGTGGATGCCCAGGTCGTCCAGCGGCTCCAGGGGGACGAACACGCCCCCCCACCGCCAGGCCCTTCTCCACCGCCTCCTGGGCAGCGGCCTCCGATGCCAGGAAGAAGACCACCTTCCCGTACATTCTAGAGGCCACCACAATGGCCGTGGGCCCCAACGCCCGCACGTACGTCTCCCCGTGGGGCGAGGCGGGCACCAGGAGGCAACGGACGCCATGCTTCCTGGTCATGGTGGGGAAGGGGCCCCGGCCGCTATAGCTGGTAGCAGAAGCAGTGGGCGGGAGAGATGACGTAGTGCAGGCGGGGGGGCTGCCGCTACCTGGGCGTATGCCCTGGGGGAGGGACACAGAGTCTACAGAGTCCCTGTGCGCTCCCCCAGCAGCAGATAGCCTCGTCCCCTCCGCCTTCGGGGTCCAGCAGCTCTTAGGCAGCAAAGGCAGCAGCAGCCCCAGGCAGCAGCCCGGTGGCCAGGTAGGCAGAGAGGACCCCTCACAGATGGTGGTGGTGTCGTCATCCACAGCAGCAAGGGCAGGGGGTAGGGGTCCCTCACTCCCCCCCTCTGGTGAGCGGGCCAGCAGCCCCCCCACAAAGGGGCTGTAGTTGGAGCAGTAACAGCAGCACCCAAGGGTGGGTGGGGGAGTCCAGCAGCTAGCCAGCAACCAAGTAGCAGAGAAGGGGGGTGGGCTGTGTCCGGCCCAGCCAGGGGAGCAGCAGGGGCAGTGGCAGCAAGGGCCCAAGGCCCAGTAGCAGTAATCTCCCTCCTCCCTCCAGGCCAGTTGGGTACAGCAGAGGAGCAGAAGGCTGATCTACTGGCCACTGAATTAACAGTTTTCTGTTCCCTGACTGACCAGGGCAGGAGTGGCTCCAGGCAGATGAGAACACCTGACTCCAATTAACCTGCAAAGAGTCAGGTGAGGCCATTAAGCTAATGTGACTGCCTGACTCTACTTAAGGCCCCTCTGATCATATAAAAGATGAAAGGAAGTGCAGCTGAAGGGCTGGTTAACAAAGACACCTTCAAGTCATTAGTAAGGGAGCCCTAAGGTAAGGGTGAAGAAGAGAAGCAGAACTGTGGGGAAGTAGCCCAGGGAAATGTAGCAACTCTACCAGTAAAAGGTTAGCTGCCAACAGCTACTACCATTAGGGTCCCTGGGCCGCAACCCAGAGTAAAGGGCGGGCCCGGGTTCCCCCCAGTCCACCACTACAGAAACCCCTCCTGGGAGGAGAAACAGGCCCCTATCAGGACAGGAGGCTAAACTGTTTTGGCATGAGGCCATAGGAGCAACAGAGACACTGGGAATTCTTTCACCAACCTCCACTGCTGGCTTATGATGAAAAGAGCTCGGTAGACTGAGTCCCTGGCCCTAGAGAGAAGGGCTCCGTGAAGCTAGCATAAACCGCCTGGAAGCGTGGGATCTACAGGGTCAAGGAGCTCTGCCACACCTATTTCACCCATTGGTTGATATCCCTCTTGGGTAGTGCTGTGGTGGCTTCTTGCTGACAGGAGAAGTGTGGAGGGGTGATGTTCAGTGCCACACCCCTGCCCAAACTCTTTCCTACTAAGTGAAGCTCTGATCTTATCAAGGTAAAGGGGCCCTTTGGGGCTCAGAAGAAGCCTTAACATTCCTACCCTTAGACTAGCTGGGCCTATAAGAGCAGGGCTCCGGAGTGGGGCATAGTTCACCCCTCCCTGGATTCTAAAGGAAAGCAGTCAACGTAAGTAGCCCTTGGTACCCTTAACTCCATTAAGAACATGACTAGGGTTGTCTCAGCAGTGTGGCGGGTCTCCCAACAGCAGGCTCAGAGGCAGGGGTGCTAGAACAATTTATAGAGTGGGGGGTGCTGAGAGCCACTGAACCAAACTGTAATAGGATGGAAAGCACTTCAAGCCTGGGGTATGGCTGCACCCCTAGTTACAGAGGGAGTTTTGCATGTATTTAGGGGTGACTTTTTCTTTAAATGTGTCCAGCCTGGGATACATTCTGGTGGTTATATGGGGAATAATGGTAACCTGGTTCACTAAAGCCCCAAAAATACAGCCCCAGGGGCCTGTCTCTCTCCTCCCTCAGGCCTGCAGGGCTCAAGTGATGGGGCTGTTTCAGTGCTGTGCAGACTTCTGGGACGGGCTGGGCATCTACACAGCAGTGAAACAGCCCGGCCCTAGGAGCCCAAGTGGCCTGGTATAGGCCAGCTGCAGGTGTCTAGGCCTGTGCAGACATATGCTAAAGCTGCCATTCATCTTCAACGGATGAATGGTTACCAGTGACTTCATTGCTTTATTACAGCACCAAGCAGGAGCTGCAGCACAATGAAATGCACGAGACTTGGCTCAGCTATTGTAGAAGGACTAGCCCTCGAAACAGCAGGACGCTCTCCATGCTGAGTGGCTTAGCCTACTTCTCTGTCTGCACTGGGAAATATTAGAGAAAGTTCCTGCCATTGCAACCACCAGCTCAACTGCATTGGTAGGAGGCCCAGCCTAGACAAGGCTCTGCCATTGTACTACCCGATAAGGCTGAACTTGAGACTATCAGAGCCTCATCTGTGCTAGGGCTTCCGGGGGGGCAGTTTAACTGGGGGTAGCACCAGGGGTTTAAGGTCCTTAGACAACCTTAATAAGTTGGTAAAGGGATTTAGGTGAGGAATTTGAACAACCTCCACCCCCCCACCCCCCATTGATTCAAAAGGCGATATTGCTTTGGGATGTACTAGGTTACAAATGGTTCCCCTTTGCCTGAACTATAAATATAGATGAAGTGGCTCCAGTCTGTCTGACTTCTGGCTGCCATGTATAATGGGGAGGGGGAAGGAGAATGGGTGATATTTGACTGAAAACCTCAACACAAGATACTACGTGTCGGAGGGGAGGGGAAGGCTGAGCCAAAGTGGGGTCTAGACGTGAGCTGTGAAGCAGAGCTTCTGGTTGGACTCAAACACACGCTGCTACTCAGCTCAAGTTCTGTAAGTGACGTTGCCGGGACACGTTAGAATTGATAAGCTGTTTGCTTTTGCCAGCTAACAGTGCTGTTCAGGCATCTGCTTTCTCTCAGGCAGGCTCACTGCACCTACCACGGGGTTTTCCCTTCTCTCTGTGGTTGTCCAACCCTGTTGAACCCATCCCAGTTCAATTTGTCTCCTAGCCACGGGAAAAGCTGTATTCCACCCATCCTCCTCTCCCTGAGCTCTGTTTGTTTTGTAGGTGTGGCCAGGGGCACCCCCAGTCCAGATTGGGGCCCCATTGGGGTGGGCGCTGTACGGCATGGTTGACAAAGCATAGGGAATCAGCCAGAAGTGCTGAATGATACTTGTCCTAGAGGCAAATTTCTGAGCTCTTCTCAGATTAAAGGGAGTTTGCTGCATGGTGGGCAGCAGCTGCTCTTCCCCTATCTCCAGCACAGGATGAGAACTGACAGTCTCACGTGCAGCTCCTTGCAGCTTTGCTAGCCAGAGGAATAAGGTAACTTTTGCCCTCAGGAGCAGTCTCTCTGCACTCCAGCTTCCAGCCTCTCACTTACTGCACTTTGGCATTGAGCCTTGCCAGGGTCAAGCTCTGGCCCTGCTTCAGCTTCGCTTATGCTGCTGCTAGGGCTACCAGAAGTGGACGGAGGTACCAGGGGCCTAGAAGGGAACCCTTGGCTGCAGCTTTGCAGACAGCATCCCAACTTCTGAGCCGTGGGAGGGCCACACAGCTCTATTGACTCTAGCTCTGGTAGGACCACAGCATCAGAGAGAGAGATACCAACAAGGCTGTACCCTACAGGCCGTGGACCAATGCCACGGCCCCTTATGGAAGATTAATGGGCCTTTTCCTGCCTCTGTGGCCTTCATCTCAGCAGCTGCATGAGCCACCTCCACTAGCCACCAGTGCTGCTTAGCAGCTGGGAGTAAGTTCTTCCCCCAGCATGCATTGCAGTGGTCTCTAGGCAGCAGCATGTGGTCCTTTTTCTCAGCTTCCCTAGCGACCACCCTCTCTCCTCACTGGGGAGCCGCTCAGAAACTATGCTTGAGCCAGGCTGCCCTAGCAAACAGGGCCTGAAGCCCAGGTGAGGCTCTCACGCCAGGAGTCCAAGGTGGCTCAGAAGTGGGGCCTGTCCTGCCCCGTTCCACAAGGAGTGCTAATGTTGTCATTATCAACTGCCTCAGGCTTTGAAGCAGACCAGCCAAAAAGGGTGGAAACAAGAGAAACCAATTAGCTGGGTGGGTTTGGATCCTTTCTGCTAGGGCTGTAAGTGTATGCTATCAGAAGCATTGTGCACCTTGCTGTGGAAGTCAGACTGTTTCCCTGTGTGTGAGGGACGTGATCGGCCATTTAACCACGTTGTACTTGGAAGAGTAGCTCACTGTTTCTCCTGTAGCCGGGAATCTGGGGAATTTCTGGGGACCTGATTAAAGAATATTCCCTATGCCCGTAGTGGTCTGTGCTCAGTAAATTCTGCAGTGGGACTCCATATCAGAGTAGAAGGAGACCTACAGGGCGGCTATCACAACAGGATTAACAAATGTATGTCCTGCTGAGCCAAATGCCCCCAGGGTTCAATTATGCCCTATATATCTGATGTAGGAGTTAAAGCAGCCATGGACCCTTCATCGGTGAGTTGCCTGACCTTGGTGCATTGACTCGCTCTCGCTGGTGGGCTTATGTGAGTTTCTTACATCGAAGTTCCTTTGTAAGAGAGATGTGCAGCCTTCCAGGAGGGGTGAGTGGTTGTCTCCAGGAAGGACGGGCGAGTCAGAGCAGCTGTTCCTGAGAGGGGGATGGCACATTCACATCACATTTTGCCCACCTCTGATTTCAGTAACACTTTCACAAAACCACTCCCTTGGTGTGGAGGTGGGAAAACGGGGGATGGTCCAAGAGCAAGATCGCCACAACTGGTGGGGCCCTTTTCAGATCCAGCATGCGAGTCCTAATCTGAGGTCAGGTACTACAGACCCAACTAGCTAGGCACATTCACACTGAGCTCTGGCTGACAAAATCACCATCAAAACAGTAGAACACTAAACCAACATAGGCTTCCACAATGGCAAATGGTGCAGCCTCTTCTCATTTACTGTGTGCGCCTAGGGTGACCACCTGTCCCAAATAGGGTGGGACAGTCCCAAAATGCAGAGTTCAAGATACAGTCCCGGGCTGAATGACTCTGGGACAGCATTTGTCCCAGATTCCCTGTGGTGCTGCTCTGTGCCTGCCTGAGGCTCAGGGGCAGCACCAGCCTCTTCCCGGTGGTGGAGGCTGAGGTGAGCCTTAGTCCTTCCTCCCCACAAGGCCTCAACCCCTTTCCAGGCTAGAAGCCGGAGCTGGGCAGAGAGCTTGGGCCGCTGTGGGGAGCCCCAGACCCTCCATCTGCCCTGGGGGCCGGGGCCTTGGGATGAAGAGGAGCAGGGATGGGAGGCTCGGGGGAACAAGAGGGGCAGGGCCATAGAGAGTGGCGGGGCTCCTGCATGTGTCCTGCTTTGCCTTTTAAAAAGTTGGTCATCCTATGTGCACCCCATCTCACATATGATAGTGCAGAATTACAGGGGGTTCAAAGAATGATCAAGGGCTTGGAACCGCTCTCATAGGAAGAGAAGAGTTGTATAAGAGGGACACATGATAGGAATATATCAAATAATGACTAGCCAGACAAGGTAGATCAGGAACTTCTGTTCTCCCTGGCTCAGCACCCAAGAAAAAGGGGCCATTAAATTAAATTAAAGGTGGGAAATTCAAAATGAATCAAAGGAAATGCTTTTTAATACAGCATGTAACTAGACTGTGGAATTCTCTGCCACAGGATGTCACTGAATCCAGGACTTTAATGATAGTCAAAAAGGGATCGGCCATGTATATAGAAGATAATATCCAGAGCTGTTATAATTTGATGATAAAAATGTTGGCAGAGGTATAAAACCTCCTGCTTCAGGGCTTAAACCACTCTCTAACTCAGAATATGACCTAATGTAGGTAGAAGATTATCCCAAATCTGCCTACTGCAGGATACTTACACCTTCCTTTGAAGCATCTGGTCCTGGCCGCTGTCAGAGACATGATAATGGGCTAGATGGGCCTTGTGTCTAATTCAGCAGTTCTCAAACCGTGGGTCGGGACCCCAAAGTGGGTTGCAACCCTGTTTTAATGGGGTTGCCAGGGTTGGCTTACATTTGCTGAGTCTTGAGGCTGAAGCTGAAGCCCGAGCCCCACCATCTGGGCTCATAGCCGACGCCTGAGCCCCACCAGCTGGGGCCGAAGCCTGAGGGCTTCAGCACTGGGTGGCGGGACTCAGATTTACAGGCTCCCTGCCTGAGACTGAAGCTCTGGGGCTTCTGCTTTGGCTCCCTGGCTGCGGGGCTCAGGCTTCAGTCCCCTCTCCTGGGGTCGTGTAGTAATTTTTGTTGTCAGAAGGGGGTCTCGGTGCAATGAAGTTTGAAAATCCCTGGGCTAATCCAGTGTGCTACTTCCTGTGTTCCTAGAACCATCCCTGGCCATGTTTCTGTGGGAAAAACAATCTGTGACTTAGCCCTGGTCTACACTACGAGTTTAGGTCAAATTTAGCGGCGTTAGGTTGATTTAACCCTGCACCCATCCACACGACCAAGCCAGTTTTGTCAACTTAAAGGGCTCTTAAAATCGATTTCTGTACTCCTCCCCGGCGAGGGGTTTAAAAATTGACCTTGCTGGGTCGAATTTGGGGTAGTGTGGATACAATTCGACAGTATTGGTCTCCGGGAGCTATCCCAGAGTGCTCCATTGTGACCGCTCTGGACAGCACTCTCAACTCAGATGCACTGGCCAGGTAGACAGGAAAAGCCCCAGGAACTTTTGAATCTCATTTCCTGTTTGGCCAGCGTGGAGAGCTGATCAGCAGAGGTGACCATGCAATCCCAGAATAGCAAAAGAGCTCCAGCATGGACCAAACAGGAGGTATTGGATCTGATCGCTGTATGGGGAGATGAATCCGTGCAGGCAGAACTCCGTTCCAAAAGACGAAATGCCAGTATATTTGCCAAAATCTCCAAGGGCATGATGGACAGAGGCTACAACAGGGACACACAGCAGTGCCGTGTGAAAATTAAGGAGCTCGGGCAAGCCTATCAAAAAACAAAGGAGGCAATCGGCTGCTCCGGGTCAGAGCCCCAGACATGCTGCTTCTATGATGAGCTGCATGCAATTCTAGGGAGCGCCCCTACCACTACCCCACCACTGTCCGTGGACACCTGCAAGGGGGGAGTCTCACGCAACAGGGATGAGGATTTTGTGGATGAGGAAGATGAGGAGGTTGAGGATAGTGCACAGCAGGCAAGCAGAGAATCCCTTCTCCCCGGCAGCCAGGAACTGTTCATCACCCTGGAGCCAATACCCTCCCAAGGCGGGCTCCCGGACCATGAAGCCAGAGAAGGCACCTCTGGTGAGTGTACCTTTGTAAATATAATACAGAGTTTAAAAGCAAGCATGTTTAATGAGTAATTTGCCCTGAAGACTTGGGATGCATTCGTGGCCAGTATAGCTATTGGAAAAGTCTGTTAACGTGTCTGGGGATGGAGTGGAAATCCTCCAGGGACATCCCCATGAAGCTCTCCTGGAGGTACTCTAAAAGCCTTTGCAGAAGGCTTCTGGGGAGGGCAGCCTTATTCCATCCTCCATGGTAGAACATTTTACCACACCAAGGGGATATTCAGAGGTGCCCATTCCTGCTGGGCTGTTTGCCTTTGGCTGAAAAGAAATAATTCCCGCTGTTAGCCATGCGGTGTGGGGAAGCCCATTCATGCTGAGCTGTTCGTGTTTGGCTGACAGGGATCTTTCCTGATACTAGCCATGTGGTGGGGGGGGCGGGGGCGGGTGTGAAGCGATCATCCCAAAGAATTGGGGGTGGGGGTTGGGTTGTGCTGCACATTCACCCTAAAACCGCAGCCCCTCCTTTGAAATGGCCAACGCAACGGGCTTTGCTTGGTATGGGAAAGGAGGGCACTGCTGTTTGAAACCAGTCCCACATGTTATGAAGTTTGAAGAAGCCAAAACTCTTTGCCTCACTATGGCTGCCTGCAAGCCAAATTCTGTTGCCCAGCCGAGCATATGTGATGTCTCACAACAAACCGGCAGGCACTCAATATAGGAGACAAAATGTAATGTGAATCGCTTGATTCAGTGTGAAATAGTCTTCCCTTTGTTCTCTAAAATGTATCTTTTTAAATACTACTCTCCCTTTTTTTTCCTCCCGCAGCTGCAAATGTTTCTACGCCCCCCACTATCATCTCCATCCCAGAGGCTAGTGCAGATTAGAAGGCGAAAAAAACACACTTGCGATGACATGTTCTCAGAGCTCATGCAGTCCTCCTGCACTGAAAGAGCTCAGCAGAATGCGTGGAGGCAAACAATGGCAGAGTCCAGGAAAGTGTTAAACGAACACAATGAGAGGAGGGAGGATGCAATGCTGAGGCTAATGGGGGAGCAAACTGACATGCTCAGGCATCTAGTGGAGCTGCAGGAAAGGCAGCAGGAGCACAGACCGCCACTGCAGCCCCTGTATAACCTCTTGCCCTCCTCCCCAAGTTCCATATCCTCCTCACTCACCCCTCCTGGTAGAGTCAACCAAAGGGGCAGGTTTTCATGAAGGAGAAACCCACAGAACTGTCACAACGTAGCCTGGCCAGTCATGAAACTGGTTTTCAAAGCTTCTCTGATGTGCAGGGCATCCAGCTGTGCTCTTCTAATTTCCCTGGTGTCTGGCTGTGCGTAATCGGCCACCAGGAGATTTGCCTCAACCTCCCATCCCACCATAAATGTCTCCCCCTTATTCTCACAGATATTATAGAGCACACAGCAAGCAGCAATAACAATGGGAATATTGGTTTCGCTGAGGTCTGACCGAGTCAGTAAACTGCGCCAGCGAGCTTTTAAACATCCAAATGCACATTCTACCACCATTCTGCACTTGCTCAGTCTATAGTTGAACTGCTCCTTACTACTGTCCAGGGTGCCTGTGTATGGCTTCATGAGCAATGGCATTAAGGGGTAGTCTGGGTCCCCAAGGATAACTATGGGCATTTCAACATCCCCAACAGTTATTTTCTGGTCTGGGAAGTAAGTTCCCTCCTGCAGCTGTTCAAACAGAGCAGAGTTCCTGAAGATGCGAGGGTCATGTACCTTTTCCGGCCATCCCACGTTGACGTCGGTGAAATGTCCCTTGTGATCCACCAATGCTTGCAGCACCACTGAAAAGTACCCCTTGCAGTTTACGTACTGGCTGCCAAGGTGGTCTGGTCCCAAGATAGGGATATGCATTCTGTCTATCGCTTCACAACAGTTAGGGAACCCCATTGCAGCAAAGCCATCCACTATGACCTGCACATTTCCCAGAGTCACTACCCTTGATAGCAGCAGCTCAGTGATTGTGTTGGCTACTTGGCTTATGTTGGCTTACCCACTCCAAATTGATTCCTGACTGACTGGTAGCTGTCTGGCATTGCAAGCTTCCAGAGGGCTATCGCCACTCACTTCTCAACTGCGAGGGCTGCTCTCATCTTGGTATTCTAGTGCTTCAGGGCAGGGGAAAGCAAGTCACAAAGTTCCATGAAAGTGCCCTTACGCATGCGAAAGTTTCGCAGCCACTGGGAATCATCCCAGACCTGCAACACTATGCAGTCCCACCAGTCTGTGCTCGTTTCCCAGGCCCAGAATCAGTGTTCCATGGCAGGAACCTGCCCCATTGCCACCATGATGTCCAAATTGCCAGGGCCCATGCTTTGAGAGAAGTCTGCGTCCATGTCTTCATCACTATCGCGATCGTGCTGTCGTCACCTCCTCGCCCGCTTTTGCAGGTTCTGCACATACTGCAGAATAATGCGTGAGGTGTTTACAATGCTCACAATAGCAGCGGTGAGCTGAGTGAGCTCCATGCTTGCCATGGTATGGCATCTGCAGGAGAGCAGGAAAGCAGAGTTTCAGCGGGAGCAGTGGATGACAATGGATGCCACAAGAATAAATATTTATACAGAACGATGAGAGGACCTGTGGGGTGGATTCATGGCACCAGGAGAGCAGAGTTGCAGTGGATGATGACGGTTAGCAGTCCTACTGCACCGTCTGCTGACAGAAGCACCCAGGACACAACAGCAGCAGAGACGGTGAGCTGAGCTGAGCGGGCTCCATGCTTGCTGTGGTATGGTGTCTCCATGGAAAAAAGGCATGAAACAATTGTCTGCAGTTGCTTTCATGGAGGGAGGGGCGACTGACGACATGTACCCAAAACCACCCGCGACAATGTTTTTGCCCCATCAGGCATTGGAAGCTTAACCCAGAATTCCAGTGGGCGGCGGAGACTGCAGGAACTGTGGGATAGCTACCCACAGTGCACCGCTCCGTAAGTCGTGCTAGCCACGGTAGTGAGGATGCAGTCAGCCGACTTAATGCGCTTAGTGGGGACATACGCAATTGACTGTATAAAATCCATTTCTAAAAATCGACCTCTATGAAATCGAGGTAATTTCATAGTGTAGACATACCCTTAGATGTGCACAAAACCAGAAAGAGACAGAGCACCTTCCTAGCACTGAGGATAAACAAATTGGAGCCAGCAGCACCAGCATGTGCTCAGATTCCGGCACCTATGGAACAGGGAGCAAACCTGCTTGAATGCCTGACTTTCACGACAATGGAGGTTCCTTGTTTGCTTGGAGCTTATGGCCAGAAGGGACCTTTAGATCCATGGTTCTCAACCTTTCCGGACTACTGTACCCCTGAAGCCTGAGCCCTGCCGCCCAGGTCTGAAGCATGTAATTTAGCTTCGCGGGGCCCTCTGTGGCATGGGGACCAGGCAATTGTCCTGTTTGCAACCCCTAATGCCAGCCCTGCATGTGGAACCCCCCTAAACCTGTTCTGTGACACCCCCCCCCGGAGGGTCGCAACCCCCAGATTGAGAAACTGATCTAGATGAGTTGAAGACCCCTGGAAGACCTCTGTGTACCACCAGGGATACATGTATCCCTAGTTGAGAACCACCGCAGTAGATTGTCTAATCTGACCTCCTGTATAACACAGGCCCTAGACCCACACCCAGCAACTGCTTGCCCCTTGCCCAATAACTTGTGGGTGGAACTTAGAGAATATCTTTCAGAAAGCCACCCAGTCTTGTTGTAAAGGCTTTAAGCCGGGAGCATCCACCGCATGGCTAGACAAGCTGCGCTAATGACTATGGCTGGTGGGAAAAACGTTGACGAATCATTCTTTCATCAGAATTTGCCGATTCATCAAAATCAAAAGAGACCGTGGAACCAATCAAAATCAAAATGTTCTGTGGGACCAAACTGGAACGGAACAAAACCAAATCTAGCATCTCTATTAATCCTCCACAGAACAGAATTACCATTTTCCACCCACTTCTACTAATGACAGATGACTCCACTTTCCACAAACTATCACTTCACAAAGCGAACGAACCTCTTCTAAATCTTAATGACCCCGCATACTCACCCATCCACCCTGTGGCACATGTACCAAGCTTACATCTGTGAGTTTAGAACAGCCCAGACTTCTGAAATTAAGAGGGATTCCCTTCAAAATCAGCTAGTGAAAGAATAGCAAGAAAACTGTACTTACTTAAATTGCCATTTCTTTGGTCTTTTTGGTCTGTTTTTGTATGACGCCTAGCACAATGGGGTCCTAGTCTGGGACGAGGGCTTCTAGCATTACGGTCATACAAATAAATAACAATCATATATTTGATCTCTGACCCTAAAATCTTGCAATGGGAAACTCCTGCTAACACTATGTGGACTTTCTAGCTTCTAAAACAGCTAATAAATATTTATACAAAAGAGAAGTGCTTTGGAGTTGGGAACAAACAGACCAGTTTTAACAAGAGGTTCCCCAAACCAGGTCCCTTTTTGCCAGTGGCAAGCTCTGTGTACCAGCAGTATGGCTACTGTGGGGAGGGACAGGGGAAGGGACTCATATTTTCCCCATTTGCACTGAAAATCTCTCATTACAATAGGTAGGGAGGAGCAAATAGCCCTTGGCAAGCACATATACATTAAGTGCCTTTGCTGGAAATGCTTATGCTTTGTTCCTGAAAAAAATGACAGTGTTAGAGCTGACTGCCCTGCTTGTGTTATTTGAATGGAGAGGGGGATGAAGAGAGATGTTTAGAAAATCTCTTCCATTTGGTGCAATCTAGGCCATTCCGAAGACCAGAAACTGCTCTCTTCTTTAGCAGTCTCCTCATGGGATGCATGCAAATCAGAGGCACAGAAGTCACCATAAGAACGGCCATAGTGGGTCAGACTAAAGGTCCATTTGGCCCGGTATCCTGGCTTCTGACAGTGGCCAGTGCCAGGTGCCCCACAGGGAATAAACTGAGCAGGGCAATTATTGAGTAATCCATCCCCTGTAGTCCACATCCCTGCCCTCCTGCGTGCAGTTTGGTGGTACAACTGGCCTGTATGTCTGCTGGGTGGTGAACTGCCCTTCTAACCCCTGTGAAGGCAGCTTCCAGGAGCCTTTAGAGTCCTTCCAGGTTCCAGCACATCACTGGCTACCTCAACAGCTGCAGCTATTTAAAGCACCTGATGCTTGCAAATGTCATGTATAAATCATTAAATAATTGTGGTAACCACTGCCCTCTTGAGACCTCTTGTTGTAACTGCATACAAGGGATGGAAAAATGCACAAGTCTTACCCTCCCAAACAAAGGCATTAGGCCTGGTCTGTACTTGGAGTGAGCCTCGATTAAAGCCACCTGGGTAGTCCACCAGTGCAAATGACTGCTTCCCTTGTCTACACTTGGGGTTTGCACTGGTGCAGTTGCGCCAATGGCTGAAATTGGGGCTAATTCCAAGTGCAAAGAGGGCCTAACAGCACTTAAACATCCAGTTGTGGCTGAAACAGGCAGCAGGGCTGAGCAATGTTATAAGCAGATTCAACCAACAAAATCATACATTAACTGAGGCCTTTCTTCAGCCTGGCTGTCATTAATGTGCTCTCTTCTTTTTGTTCTAGTTATAACAGGTTTAGGCCCTGTCCCCACAGGTTGTACCAGGCTGGGTTATGATCTAGTTTGGTCATAAGGAAGGTTAACAACCATTGTTTCGGCTGAGAGGTGAGTATATAAATGGCTAGTCATTTTTATTGTGTTACCAACATCTAAACATATCAGGGAGGTACATAAGAATGGCCATACTGGGTCACATCTTGCCCAGCAGGCCAGGGCCGTAATCAGGTTGGGGCGATCAGGGCAGAGGTCCAGGATGTAAAGCTGCAGGGGTGGAAAAATGGTGTGGTGTGAAGGGGACATATGGGGTCATGTACCTCCCCCAGATTTCTGCCTTCCATTTAGCACAGAGGTTTTCGAACTGTGAGGCGCCCCACAGTTTGAAAACCATTGCCTCCTACCAGGAGCTGGTGCATTGGAAGCTGGTGGGAGCCACTCTGCCTGCTTGGGCCCCTGACTCTCTGTGCTGTGGGAGCCCTCTGCATGGCCAGGTGCTCCATAGGCAGGGCGGGTGGCAGAGCTCTGAGCTGTGCCCCTGATGTGTTCTTGCCTCTCCCCTCCAAGAACCAGGTGCAATTTGAAAACCTCTGTGCTAAATGGAAGTCAGAAATCTGGGGGGAGGGGGAGAGGGCACGTGACCTCACATGCCCCCCATGCATTGCCTCTGGGGGCACAAATATGCTTACTCGCCCCTGGCACTAAAATGCCTACTTATGGCTCTGCGGTAGCTTGTCTCCCAACAGCTGCTGATGCCACATGCTTCAGAGGGAATGAAGAGAAGAGGGCAATTATTGACTGATTCATCCTCTGTCATTCAGTCCCAGATTCTGGAAGTCAGAGGTTTAGGGAAATGCAGAGCATGGGGTTGCACCCTTGACTATCTTGGCTAATAGCCCTTGATGGACCTATTCTCCATGAATTTATCTAGTTCTTTTTTTAACCCAGTAATACTTTTGGCCCCACCTTCATAACATCCCATGGCAGTTCCACAAGTTGGCTGTGTGTTGTGTGAAGAAGTACTTCCTTATGTTTGTTTTAAACCTGCTGCCCATTCATTTAATTGGTTGACCTCCTAGTTCTTGTGTTCTTTGAGGGGTAAATAACACTTCCTTAGTCACTTTTTCCACACTATTCAGGATTTTATAGACCTCTATCATATCCCCCCTTAGCCTTCTCTTTTCTAACCTGAACAGTCCCAATTCTTTTGTGCTCTCTTCATATGGAAACTGTTCCATACCCCTAATCATTTTTGTTGCCTTTCTCTGTACTTTTTCCAATTCTAATATATCTTTTTTGAGATGAGGGGGATGACCAGAAATGCACGCAGTCAGTATTCAAGGTGTGGGCGTACCATGGCTTTGTACAAGGGCATTATGATATTTTCTGTCTTATTTTCTATCCCTTTCCTAATGGGTCCTAACATTCTGTTCACTTTTTTGACTGCCACTGCACATTGAGCGGATGTTTTCAGAGAACTCTCCACAATGACTCTAAGATCTTTCTTGAGTGGTAACCGCTTATTTAGACCCCATCATTTTATATGTATAGCTGGGATTATATTTTCCAATGTGCATTACTTTGCATTGATCAACATTGACTTTCAACTGTAATTTTGGTGCCTGTTAACCAGTCTTGTGAGATCCCTTTGTAATGCTTTGCCCCATAATTCTAACTTCTGTCCCATATAAAATAATGGAATAAATATTAGGAGGAAAAACTACACTAAATATGAAAGAGGACACCATTACCTCTGTCTGGCTTAGGTTTATAAAACTTGTCACAGGGGCGTAGACACCTTTTTTATTTGGAGAGGTTAGAGTTAAAAATAATACAGTAGTAGCTGTTGAATATCACTTTGAGTAGTTTTGTACCATGACTAAATGTGTCCACGTTTAACGAAGTGAGAAATGCATTTCTGTCCCAAATTTAGTGTTTCCATTAGTTATTAAGGAAATCCCTATAAAATCTTTGGGGGAGGGGATACAGCCCCTCCCTGTTCCCAGCTGTCTACGCCCAAGTGTCAGACAATGTTTTTGGTGAGCTTTGTTTGCTAAATTACAATTTTCGAGGACAAAGAGAAAGTTATAGATGGAATATTTGGATCTAAGTGAAGAATCTTAGTGTTGTTCAAAAACTTTTAAATGAATTACAGTTGGTTCTAACGGCAACAATGTCCTGTGGAATGAAAACTGGCAGAAGGGGATAACTGTCTACTGATAAATAACTATGTATCAAGATGGGAGGGGCCATGTGGTCTAGTAGAGTATCACATTTTCTGGGTCACACCCAAGTAAGGCACAGCCTTACCTCTGACCATGGCTAGATTATGATGTATTCTCTTGAAACATGTGCACTGATAATGCGAATGTATTAGCTGCATGGGGAAAGCTAGGAGGTTGGAGTTAAGGCTGTGTGATTGCCTCTGATGAAGAGGAATAGGATTATACATTATATGTTGTGGATGTGAGAAGTCTGTGTGTGTGCTTGGGCAAGGATTGTTAAGGTGTGTCAATGAAGATTGCCTTAGCTGGTGATTTCCTTGCTTTTCAGTGATTGTTGTGTGGGATTTGCATTCTACCTACCTTATATCCAAGCTAACTAACTTCTTTGTTTTGCGGGGACTAGACTGTGAAGAGAGAGCCTCTTAAATCTGGAGTCTACTTTAGAGCATTTGATCAGGAAAGATGGCACGTGTGCGCCTCTTTTTCTGGCAGTGTGCTCAGCCCCAGGAAGTGTGCCCTGAAATAGGTTGAAAACTCCTTGCAGCAAGAAATGCTCAAGTCAAATGACATTGCAGTAGCCTCACTTCATGGTTCATCGTTTCTAATGTATTTCAGAGCACTGAAAGAGCCAGCCCTCAGGATCTGTGTGGGCTGGAGGCATGCAGGGCTAAAATGAGAGACGTTTCTCCCATTGAGAGGGAAGTAGGGGCCAGGGTGTGTGTTTATGAACAGCCTGACTTGCTGCCAGAGATCACGAGTGAGTCAGTAGTAGTAACGTGAGCTGGCAGGGGAAGGCGGGAGAGTTTGTGCTTTGTAATAATCCCTTTTGTGGAAGGTGAGGGTCAATTGTAGAATCCTTGAAAGGACAGAACCCGGGCAAGGAGCCCCAGGTGGCTCCTGATGGTTCTGGGAGGTTCTAAAAGGCACTGGCAGTTGAGGAGTAAATCGGTGCCCAGGTGGCTCTTACTGCTGTGAGCACCTGTGACTGGCCTCTTATTCCTCCTCGTCCTTAGGGGCCTTGCAGTGGCTCCCCTGGAAACACCGATTGTAATATCAATAGGGACGGGGGGGGGGGGGGAAACAAAGATAAAGCGATGGCAAGCTAAATGCAGCAGGAGGAGCCATGCCTGGGAGGAACCAGGCTGCCAAGAAGCCGAGGCTGAGGGAGGGGCTCCCTGGGCAGAGGAGACCCCATGTGACAGGTCAGGGAGCCAGAGACTGGTGATGACATGGAGAAGAGGAGGGATTTTGCCAGCGAAGAGTCTGCCAGGCTAACCACAAAACCACAGAGGACCTCACAGCAACCAGTCTCTGACAAGCCCCTTAGGAGCAGGGAGAGGCCCTCGGTCATGGATGGCAGCTCAGGGAGAAGGCCAAGGAGCCCCTCTCTTGGCAGAGGTGCCTATAGACTGGGAAGGGGACTCTGCCATTGCTATGGGGATGAGGAACAGGCCCCAAGTGGGCCGTAGGGCAGTTGGCCCCATCCAGAGAGAAGAGTCTCTGGGAGAGGGGAGCAGCAAGAAACCACCAGGTGCCAGGAGCAGAGACGAGCCACAGTGAGTGAAGCGAGCAGGTTTCCAGGGTTTTTTTGTATCTCTTCGTATTTGTATGGGTTTATGTTATACGTGAAATTGGCACAATTTAGGGGGAAATACATTGTAGAGCTGTTGTCATTATGCCCTGAACCATGCATTACAAACCCAGGAAATTCAGTGTTAAGGTTCAACTTAAACCTAACCCCATTAAAGTAAGAAATACACTATTAAGTGCTCAAACAACCTTAACTCTGACCTGTAGTGACAACACAATGGGAGGACATTTGAAAATTGATTGTGCTTTTAAAAATCAGTTTAGTTGAATCCTGAGAACACAAACACTAAAATGCCTCAGTCTCAATCACATGGTTATTCTATCTGATCACTCCAGGGCAGAGTTATTTTTATCGCTAAATCACATATTTAAATTTCTTACAATGGTGAATGGTGAATCACCTGCATGGTGAATTTCCTGGGTTTATAATGCTTGTTTGAGGGATTATTGCAACATCCCCATAATGTATTTTACCTTAAATTACTGATATGTCGACTTCATCTTAACTCCACTTGAGCATAGTTTGTGTTTTGGAATAAAAGAAATAACAATGTGTGAGGCAAGTCCCTGGCTGGACTCGGGTGTACATAGCAGTAATAATCATGAGTCAGAGAAAAGATATCTGGTACACTTGGCCCATAACCTCAGAAGGCATGTGTCCCAATTCCATGTCAGTCAGAGATTCCACTACAGTTTTGTCAGCAGCTCCACAGACGTGAGATATCTTCTTTTGATTTCTGATAACGTTTTGATTTTTGGTTTGGATATGGAGCTGTGATCTGCTTCCAGATGGCTGTTCAGCATGAAGAAATGAGAGGAGAAGGGGCTGGAAAACATGACTAAATATGACTGGGTTTCCGATTGCTACAGACTGTTAGTTTAGCTGCCCCTCCCTGCCAGCAGCCACAGCTGGAGATCCCAAGGTTTGAAGAGAACCATGAAGAGCTGCAGGCAGGTCCCGCCTCCCCCACTTTTTTTTTTTTTTCTGTGGGGAAATCTGCAACACATTATTGGGGCTAGAAAGCCTGGCATGTTTGAAGTGTCTTTAAAATTTCATTAGCCTTTCATATTTCCTACAGGGGATTATGTAGTGTCTGGAGTTTCAATAAATTCAGGGAGAACGGTAGTTACAGACTTTTGTGGTGGGGATTGTAAATTGCATTTGAAATAATCTCATTCTGTTGGAGATAAGAGAGCACTGATGATCAGCAGAGACGACCACATATTCCAAGACAGATGTGGGCAATTTTGCATGCCTGCCATCTGTGTACAAACACCCAGATGTGCACACAAATCATGGACCTGATTCAGCAAAGTATTCAAGCACATGCCTAACTTTAAGCATGTGAATAATCCCATTGACTTCAGTTAAACTACTTATGTGCTTAAAGTTAGGCAAATGCTTAAGTACCTTGCTGAATTGGCAGCCAAAGGATTTCTGCATACACTTTGCTAGCTACATCCCTAGCTCGCTGTGTGTTCATGCAAACATCCAATTTTCATGTGCATTCATAGTATTTATGTAAATAAATTAGGCATGTGTGATTGTGTACATAGAATGGAGTTTTCTCATCTTTGAAAACCTTGCCCAGAATATCTTTGACTTGTACATGAATTGTTGTTGGGGGTTTTGCTCCTGTTCTTCAGCATATGTTTGGGTGAGGGGTGGGTGTGACTGTGTATAGAGTGGAGAGAGCTGTTTAAAAATGTGTGTAATTATTTAAAACTTGCAAATAGCTTGAAATACGTTTTGTACAAGCGACATATCAACTTGTCAATGGATAAGATCGCATCTCTAGTACTTCTTGGTGCCTTCCATCCCCGGCTTCTAATAACATTTCTTCTTCAGCATTATAAATGCACAGGGTACTTTCAGTGTAAACGATGACTGATATCCTGCCACAGAGAGCCTACAATCTAAGGGCCCGATCTTGCAAACAGGTAGACACAGGAGTTAAGTTTCTCATGTGAGTAGTTGCATTGAGTGATTGCTGGACTGCTAAATAGCCAACAGGTGGAATCATTATAATGCATACAGCATGGTCTGGAATGTTGAATAGGTTTCAGAGGAGTATGTGAAGAGTAAATGGAAATGTGTGAGAGTGTGGAGCAGATTAAGACTCAGAACCTCTCAGGCAGCTGAGGAGGGTTTAGCATAGCTGAGGAGGGGCATGGAAAGATGGCTTTAAGCTGCTTTTGCACTGCCCCACTACCGGGGCTACTTCGTGCTAATCTGATCCCCAGGCACAAGTTGTATGCCTGTAACCTGCAACGGTTGCCTACCACCTGAAGGGGCTTTTGTGGCAGCTAGAATCCTCAGGCTGCAGGGATGCCCCAGCCAGACTGCACTGGCCGCAGAGAGGGAAGGAACTGCTGAGGACAGCCCTGTCAAGAGAAATTTGGGGACCTGGTACATAATGGTTGTTGAGGCCTCATCCCCTTTCATTTCACTTTATTTATACAAACTTTACAGTTTTTTGTTTTGCGGGGGGGCCCAGAACAACTGTCCCCTCTTTCCTCCCTTCTTGTCAGCTCTGGCTGTGGCAGCTCTACACCACCCAAGGAAATCCATGCTGTTCTGTAGCTAGTTAAGTCAGCTTCAGGACAGAGAGATCTGAACAACATTGTATGTATATTGGTGCACTTTAAGACCCTGTTCAGTAAACCAAATGATAAAAACATACTGGTTCAAGAAATAGGCCAATTAATAATAGAGGTGAGGTTGGTTTGCAATTAGTGAGTGTGTGGAGGTCTTAAATCATACAAAAATTATATGATCAAATACGTTCTGTTATAACTTGGCCGACCATCATCTTGACCATCTTACTTGTATATTGTACCCTTCCTTTTGCTTGATTGTTGGATCGTAGCGTGTAAGCTCTGCACATACCTGCCTTTATTTATGCAGTGCCTACCGCATTGTGGGCATTATTGGAAACAGACAATAACTAATACGGATCAGTGTTTGGTTTGTGTATTCCTGGAAGTCCATGTAAACAGAAGCTCTGCACACTGCAACAAACCAGCCACTATAAACTTTGGAATGTCAGGCAAAAGGTGTTTCATCTTAAAGGCACTGCAGAGAAATAAGAATGTAAACATAATTGGTTTACATATTTAGGCAGAGGAAGTGGGTTGGACCAAACTAGAAAAGTATTGCCTCAATACTGGTAACTACCAACCCCTCAAAACAGACCCCAAACCCCAGGACCTTCCATTACAGGTTTGACAAGCTGTTGTGAGGAAAAATCAGGTAGTCTATTGTGCACTGTTCCCTGGCACCCTGAATGGGAAAGGGTTCAATTTATGCCAACTAGTGCACCAGTTGTGGCAGCTACATGGCTAGCTACCACAGTCTTTCCTGATACCTTTTGCTTTGAACTCAAGTGCATGCGATCCGGTCAACTCCATTTCCTCTAGCCTGAGGATCTTTCATTTCCCAGGAGTGGTCTACACACGCTTTTTGTACCGGTATAACTATTTTGGGTGTGTATGTATGTGAGATGGCTTACTAAGACAGTTATACTGATACAGCCCCTGACTGCGTGGATGCAGTCAGTATAAAGGTCCCTTACGCAAGTATAGCTTATTCCCCTTCCACTACAGAAATAAGCAATACTGGTGCAAGGAACCATCGTACTGATATAACTGCATCTACACTGTGGGGGGAGGAGTTATAATGAAAGAGGGATAGCTCAGTGGTTTGAGCATTGGCCAGCTAAACACAAGATTGTGAGTTCAATCCTTGAGGGGGCCATTCAAGGGGTTCTGGGGCAAAATTGGGGATTGGTCCTGCTTTGAACAGGGGGTTGGACTAGATGACCTCCTGAGGTCCCTTCCAACTCTGATATTCTATGAATCTATGAAAGCAGTACACCAGTATAGTTGAAGTGGTACAATTTATAAGCCTACAGGTCCAGGCCAATCAGCAATCAAATGCCAAGTATGGGTGCATTTAACCAACAGGTAAGAAAGATGTAAGAATCATAGTTAAAGTAAGAAAGAAAAAGCATTTATTCATATGCTTAGCTAAGGGAAGCTGCACTGGCACAGATTGGGATATTTCAGTTACAAAGGTCAAAGCATGGGTATAAAGTGCACCTCAGCTGGCCCAGCATTGCTTGAGAACTCTGTAGCAGTTACTGCTGCCACAGGGAGAGACATCAAGCTCCAAAGCCCCAGATCCTCAAAGTTATTTAGGTCTCCATTGAATTCAACGGGAGTTAGGTGCCAAAATAACTTTTGAGGATCTGGGCCCAAGAGCTGTCCATCCTCCACTTTCTAATTGACCTGCAGGATAGAAATTGCAGCAACAAGCAGAGTGGTTCAAAGCACTACTTCCCTACTGGTCTTCTGAGGAGAGCGACAGCACCACTAAGAACTTGGGAATGAGGAGAGAGACAATGCCACCAGGGACTGAGATAGGAGATTGAGGAAAGGGTGGGCTGAATTAGGAGACACATCTTGTGTGGTGACAAAAGTAGCACAGGAAAAAGGACATTTCAGTGTGGTGGTGGTGGAGGGGAAAGGCTCGCTTTGAACTATTGTCTGATGATCTCCACACTTGGGATCAAAGACTGATCACTGAATTTGCATTTGCTATTAGCAGCGTCTCAGTTCAGGACTGTTTCTTAGAGCTCCCAAAAGTCAGTGTCCCCACTCCCATCCTCCAAGCAGTGTATGGTGGAGTTCAGGTTTTTGTCCTTTCCACAGATTGTGCTCCCCTCCCCCCCGCCCCGCCACTCCCCACTGGTGTCTTGGTGCTGTCTAATCTCTGATACATGTCTGGTAGAATCCCAGAATTTATTCCTTCTAGCCCTTTCTTGTGGAGCCTTCCAGCATAGAAAAGCTACATGATAGCAAACCTATACAAGGTACTGGATATGTTCAGGCAGAGGAGTTTTTTCACACCAGCCTGCCATGAGCCCTTTGCAGGTGTAATGATTTACTTACAAGTGACCTGCTCATTTCTTGAAGGCAAAGTTGTGGTGATTGAGCATTTTACATGTTGGACGGGGCATTTCTGTTGTCTCCTATGATGCAAGTGCAGTAGTGAAAGTACTGGGGGAAGAGGAAGTATTGGTAAGTCTCACATGTTACCTACAATAAATAGGAGATTGAATTGTGTGACAGTCAGTCAACCGATCTGGGTTATGGTCTTAGCTCTGCCACAGACTTCCTGAGTGACTTGGGGGAATGTCACTTAACTGAAGGAGAAATTGAAGCACCATGAGGTTAAGTGGCAATGGTACCTTCCCCACAGGCACGCTGTGATGGTTAATTCATGGGTTTTGAAATTATGGGATGGAAAGTGCTATAGAAATATTATTAACAGCAGAGGGTGTCATTTAGTGGTAGCTCTGTGGCAGTTTTTTAGATAGAGCACAGTAACTTGCCTTAGCTCTGCATGTGCTCATTAACTGAGGGCACTTTGGAAAGTTCCCCTCAGTGCCATCCAGTGGCTGATAGGCTGTTCAATTAAGTCCTGCAGCTGCTGCTACTTCAGAGCTCCCTGGTGGAACGTCCTTACATGGATTCTTCATCGGGAAGATCTCTTTAAAATTGGTTGTGAATGGTGCATAAAAGTAGGATGAAGGTAGAGTTTGTGTGTTTTTTCTCTGAATGGGGTAGTGGCCCACTGATTAGAGTCTCCATTCCTGGCCTATATCAGAAGGCTTTTATCGAACACTTTAGTTGAATCTTCCTCAACATGCCTTTTCATGTGGAATCTAATCAAGACGACTGGGCCAAACAGTTACCCTTGGCATGCTGGCAGCCAGAAACTGCATCTAAGATTCCTTTGGGTACACACTATTCCATGTAGATTTACTGCTATTGAATACAGAGACTACCATGTCCTCACAAACTGGGACATCACAACAAAAATGTATTAGTTGAAATTATTGTTTAACTTGACCTTGAAAACAATTTCTGGATCAGGGAAAGTGTTGCGCATGGGAGGGCTGGAGTCAAGTGTTGGAATTCAGAAGCCAATGGCTGGATAATTTCATGAAGATCAATCGTAACAGTTGTAGAGAGATGCTGAGATAGGATAATCAATTCTCAGGCTTCAGGGCATAAACTGATATCTGGGGAGTCAAGAAAGACTTCTTCTCAAACCCACGTGCACTCTTGGCTAGGTCCATTATAGGGTTGTTTTTTTCCCCCTTCCTCTGAAGCATCAGTGAGTGGTCACTGTCAGAGGTGGGATGCCCAGCCAGATGAACCAATGACCTATTCCAGTACCAAAACTATACATTCCTCTGCAACAAATTCAGATACTGAAACAAAAGAAAGGGTAAATAATTCCATGGTTTCCACTGGTATCAATCTGACAATTTATCAAATAGCATATAGAATGGGTGGGAAGCTCTGGCCTCACCCAGTTTTTAAAAAAACAACCCACTCTCATGTAGACAAGGCCTATGGACTAATCCACACTGGAAAGTTATACGGGTAAACGCTAAAATGAGATTTAAAACCAATACACAAAAAAGTAAAGGAGGACTTGTGGCACCTTAGAGACTAACCAATTTATCTGTGCATAAGCTTTCATGAGCTACAGCTCACTTCATCGGATGCATGTAGCTCACGAAAGCTTATGCTCAAATACATTGGTTAGTCTCTAAGGTGCCACAAGTACTCCTTTTCTTTTTGCGAATACAGACTAACATGGCTGCCACTCTAAAACCAATACAGTTATTCTAGTATAAATCCCTGTATGGACACGCTTATTCCAGTGTAAGGGTATGCCTATACTACAGCAGCATAGTTATGCTGCTGTAGTAGTATCGATGTAGTTAATGCATCTCTCTGGGAGTTGGGAGCTACGTTGATGGAAGAATTCAAGCTGCATCTACAATGAACATTTGGTTGTCCTGACTACATTGCACGGGGCATGAAATTTGTCACAGTCCTGAGCTATGTACTGTAGCTAGATTGATAGAAGTTTTAAGTGTAGACCAGGCCTAACAGTGCTTTTTTTCCAATTTAGCTTATGTCATTTTAGAAAGGGTTTTAAGATAAACCAGAAAAAGCCACTCTCAAACTGGAATGAGTGTCCACACATGGAGTTGTGCTGGTATAACTATACTGATATAAGTGTACTGGTAAAATTATACCAATATAACTGATAAAACTTTCCTGTGTCAACAAGCCTGAAGCAACAGCTAACAGAGTAGAAAAAAATGGTCAGTTTTCAAGATGACGAATGATTAACACTGGTACACGTTTAGATTTCTTTCTAGGTTCAATGTTTAATTATCTGGAAAAGGAGATGAACAGTGAGGTGGCAAATGTTGCACCTGATTGTAAAATTATTTATTCAGGACTACCTAGTCAAGACTAGATAAGAATAACAAACTCCAGATGTACCTAACAAAGACAGGTGAATGGGAGCCCAGTGGTAAATGAAATTAAATATTAAGAAATGCCAGGAGAAGCAAATTTGAAGGAATGATTTGAATTACTCATACACATTGCTGGGTTTTAAGTCAACTGTTAAATCACATGGGAAGATGATCTAGTCATTATGAATAGTCAGCAAAAACCTCTTCATAATGTGTTGCAGTGGACAGAAAAACAAGTAAAGTCGTATCATATAAAGAACAGGCCTGAAAATATTTCAATTAGGGCTGTCAAACAATTAAAAGAATAATCACAATTAATTGTGAGGTTAAAAAAGTCACTATTGATCACAGTTTTAATCACACAGTTAAACAATAATATCAAATTTAATTTGATATTCTTCTTTTTGATTTTTTTTTACATTTTCAAATATATTGATTGATTTCAGGTGATAATGGTGTCTGCTTCTTGTTTACAATATCTGCCGTAAATGTAAACAAACTTGTTTGGCTTAGTGATTGGCTGAACAAGAAGTAGGACTGAGTGGACTTGTAAGCGCTAAAGTTTTACACTGTTTTGTTTCTGAGTGCAGTTATGTAAAAAATATTTCTACATTTGTAAATTGCACTTTCACGATAGAGATTGCACTCTAGTACCTGTATGAGGTGAATTGAAATACAATTTTTTCTTTTTTACAGTGTAAATATTTATAATAAAACTATAAATATAAGGAGCACTGTACACTTTTATCCTGTGTTGTAACTGAAATCAGTAGATATAAGAAGGTAGAAAAACCTCAAATATTTATAATAAATGCAAATGGGTATTCTATTATTGTTTAACAGTGCAATTAAAACTGTGATTAATTGCAACTTTTAAAAATCTAGTTAATTTGTTTCACTTCAGATAAGGGAGGTTAATTGACAGCCCCAATTTTCATGCCATTATGTAAATTGAGAGTTTGCCCTCACCTAAGGTGCTGTGTTCACTTTTGGTCATCCTACTTCAAACAGATGTAGCAGAAAGGGAGATATTTCCGAGCCAGGCAGTGAAAATGAGTAGAGACCTGGACAGATTTATGTATGAAGAGAGACTGAAAAGATGGGGACTGTGTAGTCCAGCCAGGAGACAAACAATGGGGGATACACATACGAGTGAATAATAAGCTAGGCCCATGTGGGGGGCTCCTGTTTCTCATAACGTGAGAGCATGTACACATGCCAGGAGGTTAAAAGGCAACACACCTTGAAAACTACCCCCAGGCAGGCATGGACCCCCCTCCCCCCCCCCGGGCCCAAGAGTTGAGTGGGGTGCAGGGAGCATGACACAAAGCAGCGGCGGAGCGCGCCGGTGCTGGACTTGAGCCGGGCAACCTGATGGGGCAGAGAAGACCCCGCCCCTGGGGCCACAGAGCTGGCCCAGGTTCCCGCTGCCCCGCCCCGCCCTCTAGGCACCCGGGCTCGAAGTACCCCCTGCCCCGTGTGTGGCCCCGCCCCCATTCCCGAAGGTTGCCGAGGCCCCGCCCCTCCCTTCCCGAAGGTTGCCGAGCGGGGGTCGTGCCGCCTCGGCTCCCGAGCCGGCGTTTCCGGAGAGAGCCGAGGGGCTCCGGCCCCTCCCGTCCCCGGCTGCTGCTCCCGCCGCCGCCGCCGCCCCCGCCCCCTCCCCAGTGGCCGGCCCGAGTCAGTGCCTGAGTAGCTCGGCAGAGCGGCTGCCGCGGGACGGACCCCGCTGCTCCTGAGCGCCCGGAGCCCGCTGCCTGCCCCTTGCCCCGGCTGCGCCGGGCCCGCAGCGCCACCGGGCTAGCGCGACAAGCGGGGACCCTATCGCCCGTGCGCGGCTGCGGCGGCGGCTCCCGCAGGGGACGCGGGGCGGCCGGGGGGTCCGGCTCGGATGGCGGAGGGGACCCAGGCCCAGCAGCAGCAGCAGCAGCTTCTCCCCGGCGGCGGAGCCCCCCGGGGCGTGAAGCGGGAGCCGGAGCTGGAGCAGCCCATGCCCGGAGGGGACGGCGCCGAGACCGGCCTCTGCAAGCGGCTGAGGACAGAGGCGGAGGCGGGCGGCGGCGGCATGCAGGTAGCGGGGCCCGGGCAGGCTGCGCTGGGGGGCCGGCAGGCGGAGCCGGAGCGGGAGGAGGGTTGGTGCAGGCTCCGGGGGGCGCCCGCCAGCTCGGGGACCCGTAACTGGGTTGTGTGGGTCAGCGAGACCCTTGCATCGGAGGAGTGGCGGGATCGGGACCAGATCCTGTGGGGGAGCGGCTCGGGAGAGCTGGGGGAAAGCAGCCGGCCAGGTAGGCTGCGGGAAGGAGGAAGCCGGTGCTGGAGGAGCAGGGCGCTGGCCTGGGCAGGGATGGGACGCTCTCCGGAGCAGGGGGCCATGGGCTGGCCCTGGGCAGGTAGGGGAATGAGATTGATTTGGGTCGTGGGTCAATTCCCCACCCGCAGCTTCATGGTCCCTACAGCAGAAATGAAGCCAGTTTTCCGAGAGGGGTTTTCGCCCTTCCTTGTCCCAGTGCCGAACAGAATCCAAAAAGTTACTGTTTCTAATGGAGAATAATACAGCGCTGGTTCTGGAGTGTGGCCCTAAGGATTTCAGTGTTTCGATTAAAGGGACACTTACTTTTCAAACTGTTATTTTTGCTAGTGCTCTCTTAAATAAATGGGCTTATTTTTTTTAAATTCCTTTTAAAAACAAATTATACAGTTTTTTGTTTGGTTGGTTGTTTCCCCCGATGTTTGTAAGGGTCTCCTCAACAATGAAGAAACTGAGGGGGCTATACAAGAGAAATTGTGAAACTGACTAGATGCAAAGTGATTTCAAATGCACAATGTAAACAAAATAGATACATATTTTTGTTAATCTATTTATTAAATAATACCTCAGATTATTATTATAACAAGAGAATGTATAGGGTTTTCAGACCTGATATTTTCAAGTTGATCTCTTTTACTGTTCCAGATGCCTATTTATTAAAAAAATAACACAACCTTAAAAATATGCCATTCTGTCCCATAGTTTGATTTTTAAGTACTGACTTTTCCTATGTTAAAGGTGTAGTAATATCTAAAACTGCAAAGAACGTTGTAGAATTGTTGGCATCCAGTGTGGGGGCTGCCCTCCTTTAACATATTTTCTTTTGCCAAATCACTATGTTTGTTGCACTGAGTCACTGGATGCTTGTTTCTATCTTGGGTGCCTCAGATTGGTGACAGCTGCTGATTGTGGACTTCATTTACTACTTTTGTTGTTGTTGCTGTTTGTTCTGCTTTTTCCAGTTTTTAATGAATGGGAGAATGTAGAAAATAAGAGTTCAGTGCTAGTTTACAGGATTGGAAGAGGGATTTTGGGGTTGGAGTATTCAGTGTATGGTGCAGAGGTGTCTTGGATAACATGAAGGAACAAGGAGGATCTGGTCTGTAATCTTAGAGCCTGTTCTCCCATAGGTATAGGTGGGCATGAGTTTATGAATTCACATGGGCACGTCATCACAATGAACTATTTTAATTTATCAAGGGTACATTTCTCCTGGGGACAGTCTTGTTGCTGTTTGTTCTTCACTGGGCCTTTCCTTCCCACATGGCTGGATATCTCCCTCTGACTGTAGCTTCTGTGTACTGTATCTGATTGTAGCTTCTGTATACTGTGTAATGGCAGCGCTGCACTGGGAGATGCTACAGACGGGAGTGGCAAAGGCAAATGTTTCTGCCATCCTGCATGTGTATTTCTAATAATCAATTACACTTAGCCATATCTTGCTCTTGTGTGTTTGTAAATAATGACTAATTGGAGGTGCAGCTGATAAACAAAAGACCATCCTATGTGGGTTGTTCCCAAGATTGGCAAAAAGAGCGCTACCTCTTATTATTAGAGTTTGAAGGCAGACATGTCAGCACATGAAAGATTCTTCTATCTTCTTGCCCCTTTTTGTTTTGATTATCATTAATGAAATGTTCTCTCCTTTTTCAGATGCATTTGTTTGGAGTTTCAGAGTAACAGCCATGTTAGTCTGTATTCGCAAAAAGAAAAGAAGTACTTGTGGTACCTTAGAGACTAACCAATTTATTTGAGTATAAGCTTTGGTTAGTCTCTAAGGTGCCACAAGTACTCCTTTTCTTTTTGTTTGGAGTGTTTTTATTTTCTCTCTGGAGATATTTTACACAATGCGTTTCTGCTAGAGAAGTAAGCGGGTGGTCTCAGTGCTTCTTGCTGCTGTTTCTTGCACTGGATGTGTTGGAGCTCTTTGAAAACAACCTGATTTATTCATCATATTTTTTTCTGCTCTCATTCCTGCTTGGGTTTGTGGTTTTTGTTAATAGTCTCTGAAGGGAGATAACATGTTTCTCTCCTGAGCACTTCCCAAGTGCCAATACAGGTTTTTCTTCACTTTTATTTTATGGTTATTTCCAGATCGGATGCTGGAGGCTTTTTTTTTTTTAAAACTACCTTGCAGCAGGAAGTATTTGTTTGGAGATCTCCTGTGTGTCTGGCCCTACCCTCTTATCTCTCTCTCTGTCTCGTCATTCACACCCCCCATTTTCCCTCATATCCCTCCTTTCTTACACCATTATATCAACTGAACTTGATTTGGAACATCACACATTCAATTTGAAATGCCCCCTGCTCCTCCAGAGGCTGCCAGGAAGCACACACTTACCTCTTTCTCCCTGGTTGCAATGATATTTTACCTGGTATAGAGGTCTTGAAGTGTGAAGACAATGCGTGAGTGCACTAGAAAAGCTGCTCAGAATAGAAGGGAACCTTGTATGTTGCATGTAGCTTGGTAATTATGAATGAATACGTGAACAGTCTGATATGAACTTCTTCTAGCTTTTAGGAGTTGAAAGCCAGGGCATATGTCATTGGTCTCGTGTACATACATGAGATGCACTGGTTTGGTTAAATAATGGTGGCTAATTTGGTTTACAGTTAGTTTACCAATATGTTTGTTCACACAGGAGTTTGCTCTGATTTAACTAAATTAAATAAACTCAGGTTTTAAATTGAACTGGTGCAACTTTTGTGTAGAAAAAGACCTACCTAAATTTGTGCAGGGAATGTATTTTTGTTGTGTGTGTACAGTGCCTATTATAATAGGACCTTATTCCCTTTTTGAGGCCTTTAAGTGCTACCACAATAAAAATATTAAATAATAATAGATATGAATGTTTTCCATACTGGTAATGTAGGCAGACATACAATTCTAGCAACACAGGAAAAAAATTACAGTTAAAGTCCTCTTGGTCTGAAGTTTCACATGGTTATTTTTAGGCCAGAGGAGAGTGGTTTGTTTATTTTTTGGAAGGTTTTTTTGGTAGTTGGGACTGGGCCAGTAGAAAGTTTGAGGCTAATCAGACAAGTAAGTTTTGCGTTATTGTTTTTAGAAAAATTGATGGTTCTTAATGTTTTGGAAATTTATCCTTATAACTACAATGCCTTAATATAAAAACTTAATACTTGATTTTCCATCATGAGAAAGACTGCCCAGACACTTTTAATTTTTGAAATCACTAATTTTTTAGAAAATCCTCCATGTATAAGTTAGGTATGATGCTTGCAGAAATTATGAATTGTGAATTGCACATATATCGGATCTGTAAGTATCGGAGGTTTTATGGAAGCTATAATCTGAAGCCAGTGACCTTACGTTGTGGCTCCTGCGGGTCTTTTACATTCTCTAGGTACTATTCGAGAGGTACTAAGCTTAGCAGCTGCTGTCTTCAAAACGTTGAGACTCTGTGCCTGTAGAGCTTGTAAAGGTTGTGAAGGAGTCCTGAACTGCCATATCTATCAGTTTCCTTTATGCTAGAGCATTATGTATTAATGTCACCATTAGGAAGACAGTGAATAAGGAAGAAGAATGTAATGTTGTAATAAATCAACTCCCAATTACTGAAAAATCTTAACTCTTCCATAAACTTAATGATGCTTTTTTGTCTGTGTATATAGAATTGAAAAACTAGGTCACAAAGAGAGACTCAAGATAGTAACTGGATATTGAGAGGCTAATACTGGGGACAAAGTGTGCATTAGGTGCTAATGTAACCCCTAAGTATGTTGAGTTTCTTATTCTTCACTCTCTTTCAACCCTGGCACTAGCAGACCACTTATACAGTTAGGGTTTCATTATCTAATCCATCTCTGATCAGCCTGGATAAGCCCTGTTTGGCCGGTGCTGATCTTGTTAGTAGGGTGGTGTAAAGCCGCTTGAGCTGGGATTGGGACAAATCGGATCATAGCTGGTATCTGAATCTGGGACATATTTCTGTTAATGAGGCTGTGGGAGGGGGAAAGAATTAGCCACAGCAGAAGGTCCAACATAAGCTGCTTCTGTCAAACTCCCTGTGGCCTGTAAGTGGCAAATCTGCTATACTGGACCAGTAATGTGTTCTGGGAGGGCTTGGATGCGTTTGCAAACTTTTTAAACAGAGTCCCAAGTGCATTGTTGCATTGTCTATTAACCATTTAAATACTGTGGTGTAAGAATGTAACTCTTTTTCTGGGGGTTTTGCTGTTCTGAAGAAGTGATTCATTGATTCACTTGAGTACCAGTCCCTCTGAAGTTGCCTTTGAAACACCTTGGTCCACTACTTCTCCAAGAGGTTGCCTGTTGTTCTGATTGAAGGAAGAGTGCCACTGAGACAAGCACATCTTTTACTTTTGTGCTGGGGTGGAGGAGAGAAATGGGGCATTGAACTGGGAAGTGTGCACTCTTTCTCCTTCTCTAGGAGAAAATGTGGGGAGAAGAATGGAATTGAAAAACATCATTAGCATGGAAAACATTGGGTTGGACATGTCCTCCATGCCCTCTTCATTGTGGCATTAAAGGGATGCCAGCTGAGTGGGATGCATAGGTTCTTGGCCACCGCTGGAGAAAATGTCCAAGTGCTTCTCTTCTGATTGGCCTGTGAAGGGGCTGAATTACTCACCCATGCCACCCTTTTGTGTTTTCCAATTAATCTGGGGGAAACTTTCTATCTGGACATGCCTTGTTTTGTGAATTAAAATATTTTTGCTTCTGTGGGTGAGGAACCTGGTACCGGTGGGGGTACTATGAATCTGCTACTAAAGTCTGGCTGGAGACTTTATTTTACAGCACATTTCTTTTGGAAACGACCCATATGTCACGTGCATTCCGTATCTCTCTGCGGCACGTGAAAGGAATTGCCTCTTGTCAGCTATAAATCTAACTGGGCGTTAATGGATCTTTAAGTAAGGTGTGTGCTAAGCAGGCCACTGATATTTTCAATGCTAATGATGCTTTTTCTCCTTCTTGCCATTCTTGCATCTCTGGTAACAAATTTCCAAAGACTGGGTTGGATTCTGAAGGAGAAAAGTTGACTGGGACTGTAATAGGTAGGAAGAGTCAGGTTGATCCACCCTTTTATGGTATGGGTTCATTCCTAGGAAACTGGCTGGTTACCAGGTCCTCTTAACTCCTACAAAGAGGAGCAGATGGTTTAAGGAGATGCTATAGAAGGTGCACACTGTGGTTGGACTTTCCTCCTTTTTGTCACTTAGTCAGTGGCCATCTCTGTATGAGGAATACCAGGAATGTAGAATATTCTACGATAGAACTGAGTTTCATTTTCTGTAATAACCCCTGTCTGAGATTCAGTGAGGGATGTCGAGGGAGTTTAACTGGGAGACTGTGGGTTTGCAGAAGGTTTTGGATGTGGACAGTCATATTCATGCTGATGTGGAGGTGCATAATAATTCCTCTGGTTCATAATTATTTCTCTGTTGACTTTTGTTCTCTGGGTTTTTTTAGAATCTCTTTATGGATGTTACAGTTTCATAGATTCATAGATATTAAGGTCAGAAGGGACCATTATGATAATCTAGTCTGACCTCCTGCACAATCCAGGCCACAGAATCTCTACCCACCCACTCCTGCAATCAAACTCTCACCTATGTCTGAGCTATTGAAGTCCTCAAATCATGGTTTAAAGACTTCAAGGTGCAGAGAATCCTCCAGCAAGTTACCAGTGCCCCATGCTACAGAGGAAGGCGAAAAACCCCCAGGGCTTCTTTCAATCTGCCCTGGAGGAAAATTCCTTTCCGACCCCAAATATGGTGATCAGCTGAACTCTGAGCATATGGGCAAGATTCACCAGCCAGATACCAAGGAAAGAATTCTCTGTAGTAACTCGGATCCCACCCCATCTAACATCCCATTACAGGTCATTGGGCCTATTTCCCATGAATAGTTAAAGATCAATTAATTGCCAAAATCATGTTATCCCATCATACCATCTCCTCCATAAACTTATCGAGTTTAATCTTGAAGCCAGATAGGTCTTTTTCTCCCACTGCTTTCCTTGGAAGGCTGTTAGAAATCTTCTAATTTCAAGTCTGAACTTCCCGATGGCTGCTTTATATCCATTTGTTCTTGTGTCCACTTTGGTATGAGCTTAAATAGTTGCCTCATAGGTGAAAACCTGGGACGGTTTTATATATTCTTCCCCAAGTTTAAAGGGAACCTTTGGGAATAGACTGAAGGCTGTGACCAGTAGAGAAGCCGGGAGCTCTTTATAGCTGGCTCTTTCCCTCCTCATTCAGGAAGATAGGAAATTCCCACCCCCACAAATCAGATTGATGCAGTAGAACACCAAGAGAGTATGTCATTATTTATCTAGATTTTAGAGGTGTATGTTTAAAGGTGATAGCTGGAATTGCAAGTCTAGAAGCTAAATCAAGGTCTGGTTCTTCTGGGGGCTGTTTTCTTTCCATATATGGTTGGGTGCTCTATGAACAATTAGTTTATAATATTTCCAATTAGAAACAGCTGGATGTTTGCATTTTACAGAAATCCTGGGATCACTGTGGTCATTTTGAAAACTTTATTGCCCACTTAGCCAATGAGGTTCATAACCAGGGTAGCACAATGCGACCAGGATGCTGGCCTTCCAGGCTTCCCCTGTGAGTGCTACTCTGTTATTTCCAGTGGTTTCATTTGCAGAATCTCCATTTCACAATATACTTGAGTTCACAGTTTTTATAGTTGTTGTTGAGAAGGAGGCACTAGTCTAGGGGTTGGCAAACTTTTTGGCCCGAGGGCCACATCTGGGAATAGAAATTATATGGTGGGCCATGAATGCTCACAGAATTGGGGTTGGGGTGTGGGAGGGTATGAGGGCTCTGGTTGGGGGTGTGGGCTCTGGGGTGGGGCCAGAAATGAGTTCAGGGTGTGATGGGGGGGGCCCTCTGGTGCTGGGGGAGGGGAGGGAGGGCTCTGGCTGGAGGTGCGGGGTCTGTGGTGGGACTGGGTATGAGGGGTTCGGAGAGCGGGAGGGAAATCAGGGCTGGGGCAGGGAGTTGGGGCGTGGGGAGAGGCTCAGGGGTGCAGGCTTCAGACAGCGTTTACCTCAAGTGGCTCCCAGAAGCAGCAGCATGTCCCTTCTCCATTGGAGCGTCAGAGTGGGCCACTGGAGTGCATAGGAGCCAGAGGGTGGCCATGTCATGGCTTCCAGGAGCCGCATGGAGCGGCCCCTGACCCTGCTCCCCAGCTGGAGTGCCGGAGGGGGGCCATGCTGCAGCTTCTGGGAACCGTGTAGAGCGGCCACCGAACCTGCTCCCTGGCTGGAGCGCCAGAGCGGGGCAAGTCCCAGATCCTGCCCAGCGGGAGCTCGAGGGCCAGCTTAAAATGGCTGGCAGGCTGAATCCGGCCCGTGGGCTGTAGTTTGCCCACCCCTGCGCTAGTCACTTGAGGATTGTAAGAAGCCAGAGTGACATGCTGGCTTCCTGCCTTACTCCAATCTCTATCTGTGGCTGTATTTACACGGAGGATTTTCCCATTGTTGGTCTAGCATTATAGTGAAAACATTAGTGTACATGTGGTGCAGATGACACAGCTGAAAAAATGCAAATGCCTAGTATACACTAGTGATTCCACTGTTGCTAGTACTGCTAGGATCAAACTGGGGCTGGACTAACGGTGGGAGAAGTGCTGAAAATTCTCAGTATAGGCAAGACTTTTTCATTCAGTCAACTGGTGAGTCTGATAAAGTTTGAGCTGTCCTGTATAACTGGGTGTAAAAGTAAGAGAGCAAAAGGTCTGGGAGGAGATTAGCAAGTGCTTTGGGTGGCATGGCAACCTAATATTTAATTTCCCCATATGAAATATTAATTGACTGCATTTATGTGTGTGTGTAAAAAGCCTCTTCTGAGATATTTCAGCTAAGGGATTAAAAGAGCATCCCAAAGTAAAGTGAGAGAGGCAATTAGAGCTAACCAGTTCCAGTTCAGTGAAGCATTCTGTTGATCTACATTTTGCAGTGGTATTGAGGTGACTCTGGAGTGTAGCTGTCATGAGATAATCCCACAGTTTAGGGATTAAAGCTGTTTGGCTGAGTTTTGGGCATTAACGCCCTCTGCTCTCCAGTGAATTTCATTTTGACCACAGTCACTTCTGAATTCAAGAAAAATGCTCTGTTGAAAGATGTGCATCAGCTGTATGTGTGTATGCATTTTCTCAAAACACTTCCCCCCCACTCTTTGTATCAGTTTTGCAGATACACACACATTTCTATACTTATGGCTATGTTGACTCAACCTATCGCAACCCTTGTATGCACTGGGCTTTACTTAAAAAGAGTCTGTCTGATCATTTTGTAATGTGGATTCTCACTTGTGGGCTGTCTCCATATTTTTAGGCAGAAGCTTGTGAACGATCCCAGTACCATCGTCATCTGCCTTGTCATGCAGACCTACTGTACCTAGTGAACGCTACCAGAGTGTTTCTGTTGTTGGACTGGACTGGAATGGGACAGTAGCTGTATGGGAAAGATATGATATGCTCAAGTGGCTTAACATGTGTTAAGGCAGCAGGAGTTGTGGAAGATGCTCCTAGTTTATTTTGTGAGGAATGGTATCCAGATTTGAAGGTGGGCCTCCTATAGGGCAGTGCAAAGAAAGCTCTTGAAGCTTCTGCTGGCTCAGTCACTGAGAGACTGGGACCCTATCAAGTATACTAGCACCTCCTGGTAATCTGGGGTATGTGGGAACAGGATGTTTCCAGTCTGTGTGACTTAGGAAGTGTGGGACTCAGACTTCTGCTTGGATGAGTCTCCTCTACAGCAGACTAACCACCTCACCCCCGCCCCTTGCTTACCAGTGTGATTGATTGTGTGTGTCCCTGTTGCCTCTGCCAAGGGAGAATTCTTTGCACAGGATAATTGGGATGCTTTTTTCCAGGGACATAGGTTAGACGAGTACTGTTTATTTTCCTTTATGGCTTTGTTGGTTTGCCTGATCATAATTGCCTCAACTGGAATAAAAATACTATTTAGTGCAAAGATGGGACAAACCCATACTACTAAAAAGCAGAGGAGGGGGATGGTTTTGAAACCTCTCCCTTCCCTCTATTTTTGGCTAAAATCCTAACAGAAAAGCTAAAGAAATAATCTTATCGCATTTCTGTGTTGTGAATATCAAATTATCCTCCCTAGAGGCGCTTGAGATTCTGGGATCTGGATCTAGATCAGGCTCCTCCCAGGGCCTGGAATGCATTCTGTTAGCTGAGGCTTTCTGCAAGGCTTTTCCTGTTCTGTTATTTTAGAAGAATTTTGCAGACATCTGGGGTAATTGCCACCATCAGGGGTGATGCCCAGGAGTGAAGTTCCACCAAGGCCTCACTTAAGTCTTAATTTAGTATTGAGTATAATAGCAAAAGGCAGTAACTGGGACCACAGGTACATAATTTGTCTGTGGTTGCAGTTTCCTCTCTGAGGGGGGTGGGAATGGAGCTTTAATCTAGAATATGCTGCATCTACCATACAAAAGCAAAACCAAACTCAAGATTTATCAGAGCTGTGTACTTTCAACATTACTTTAGAGTGCAGAATGCGGGGGAATGACAAAGTATGACATGTCCAAACTATCTTCATTCCATACAACCTGTCTCAGAAAAATCCTCCGTATCTTTTGGCCCAGAACAATCTGAAACCAAGATCTATTGACACAGTGCAGTCAAGAGAATATGAGCACCATCATTGCCAGGAGGCGCTGGAGACGGATTGGCCATGTGCTTCGGATGGAAACTGATTCCAACGCCAGAGTAGCAATAAGATGGACACCTAAAGGCAAGCGAAAATGAGGCCAACCGAAAACAACATGGTGAAGAGCTGTGGAAGCCGAGCTGAAAAACCTGGGGCGCAGCTGGGGAACCATTGAACGACTTGCCAGAAACAGACAGGGGTGGAGGAGCTTCGTCGCTGCCCTAAACATCCGAGGCGTAATGGGAACATGATGATGATGAAGATGATGGCCATAGACTTCTGAGGGTTCAGCACTGCCCTCTAGATCAGTGGCTCTCAACCTTTCCAGACTACTGTATCCCTGCCAGGAGTTTGATTTGGCTTGTGTACCTTCAGGTTACACCTCACTTTAAAAACTGCTTGTTTACAAAATCGGACATAAAAATACAAAAGTGTCACAACCACTATTACTGAAAAATTGCTTATGTTCTTGTTTACCATATAATTATAAAATCAATTGGAATATAAATATTGTACTTACATTTCAGTGTGTGTGTATGTAGCACATAGAGCAGTATAATCAAGTTGTATGAAATTTTAGTTTGTACTGACTTTGCTAGTGATTGTTATGTAGCCTGTTGTAAAACTAGGCAAATACCTAGATGAATTCATGTATCTCCTGGAAGACCTCTGTGTACCCCCAGGGGGTACGCCTACCCCTGGTTGAGAACCAGTGCTCTAGATCAGTCTTATCCCAGAAAAGGTACTGGTGATGAGGTCTCCCCCTCCCAAGTCAGCCTGTGTATGGATTCTCCAATTTCCTCTGCTGCCTTTTTACTTCTGAGTGAAAGCCTCATGCTCATTGGCATGGAGGATGTTGCATAGGCACCTCTCCGTTCTTGTGAGTATTGGGGGATTCTCAGGAAACTGTCTCTTTCTGTGGCACTCCCCCAGGATTCTGGGCTCAGAGTGAAGACTTGCTTGTTAACTTTCACAACAAGCACTTGCAGCTTCTGCCAATCTAGTCAGTGAGGGGCTGGGGTTCTAACATGAGTGCTCAAACCCTTGGGTGATCTGGGATGTTTGAGAACAGTCTATTTCCAGTCCATGTTGGTCCAGGAAATGTGGAACTGGAGCTTGAACTTGGGTCTCCTATATAGAATGCCAGAACTCCCACTAGTCCAGACCTGAAAACTTGTAGGAACTTGAGGAAATCTCCGTTATCATAACACACTGGCTCCAGCAGTGAGGGATTGTGTGAAGTAAGTAGCAAGATGATGCATTTGTTTTGAAACTATTGTAATGGAGCACAGATGCATACACACATGTGTTTATGGCTTGGCTGCTAACTGAATCCCATGAATGTCTTACTAAAGAAAAGCATGATTTTGGAACTCTGCCATTGTAACATAGTGTTTTTGTATGCAATATGTGAACAAAAGTTAAAATTGCAAAGTCAAGCACTAAGAAGTTAGGAAATGCAAGAATGGAGGTTGCCTTTGCAATCTTAATTCCGCTCCCTTGTGTGTATGCATTATGGTACACTTTTAATTACATGATCACATATTATTTGGACAGTGTTCACTGGGGCCACTGAAATCAGTGGGAGATGTGACACTGACTAAAATGGGTGCAGGATCAGATCTTGAAGGGGTAGCTATTCAATATTGCTTTTTATTGTCATCATCCATTGTGTGGCCCTATGTATTATTTATTGCACACCATCCAAACCCTGCACTGAATACAAAATTAATCTCCTCATGGGCTTTTCTATAGAAGTATTCACCATAGTGTCTAAATATTTCACAGATATTAATGATCTTATCTTCACAGCAACTCCTGTGCCATAGGGAGGTATTATCCCTACTTTACAGATGGCAAATTGAGGCACAAAGAGATTGTCAAAAGTGTGAACTAAATTTGGGTGTCTGCTTCGGGACATCTAAGGCCTGATTTTTTCAGAGTACTTAGAATTTTTTATGTTCAATGCACAGCTCTAATCAGCTTCACTTGCAGTTGTGTTCTGCGCTTCTGCAAATCAGATCCTCTGTCTCAAATTGGTCACCTAAAAAATGAGGAACACACAATTAGTGACCACCTGTGAAAAGTTTGGTTTGAGTGACTTGCTCAGCATTACACAGAAACTTTGTGTCATAGGCAGGGATAGAATCTATTTCTCCAGGGCAGTATTCGCACACCTAAACCACAAAGTCATCTTTTCTTTTCCTGCAATCCCCTGCCTCATTCACCACTTGCCTTCCAACTTCTGCAACAAACTAGAGTCTTATGGATGCTGGCCTCATATACGTACACAGCCATGATTCATTGTCAAAGCACCGTCCATCCTGTGCACTGAATGAGGCAGGGATATTGTGCAAAAAGTAGCATGTGATCATGTAATTAACGATTTTATCATACATATGCATAAGGGGGCTCCTGAATTGAGGTTGCATGGACCACATTAATTCTGGCATTTTCTTAACTTCTGAATTCTTGACTTTGCAACTTAAGATTTTGCTAATGCAGCATTTTTGGAAGTAATTTCATAACTTTTTTTTAAAAAAGAAGATTGGAAAAGCAATTTCTGTCATGTGGAATCATACTGGACTTTCCCTATCTCCAATGCTGGGAGCTTTAGATCAGCAGCAAAGACCTCTGCCACTTGAGCAAACAGAGTAACTAACTGGTAGCCTCTATGTGGACCAGAGCCACTAGAGGGGAAGAAGAGAGACAGGTTGCCAGTAGGTTTTACGATTATTTGCTCACAATAGAAGAATGTTGACACTCAGGAATCCTGGATCTTGTTTCAGGTTCTGGAATGGGTGGTCTCTGGTCGTTACAGACTCTTCTGTCCCTGTCCCCAGCATGTACCAATTACAGCCTGAGTGTCACTATCTCCTTTCTGCTTCTCACCCCCTGCAATTACTGCCAAGTTACTTCCTCTTTCTCCTCCTCACTGCCTAAGCGCAACACTGAGAGAACAGGAGAGAGAGACTCCTTGGTCTCATTCCTTGGGCCCAGCACCAGAAGCAGTTGCAGGGAGAGTCTTGCTTAGCCCCTACACCCCTGGGCTGCATGCTTAATACAGGTTTCAGAGTAACAGCCGTGTTAGTCTGTATTCGCAAAAAGAAAAGGAGTACTTGTGGCACCTTAGAGACTAACCAATTTATTAGAGTATAAGCTTTCGTGAGCTACAGCTCACTTCCTCAGATGCTGAGGAAGTGAGCTGTAGCTCACGAAAGCTTATACTCTAATAAATTGGTTAGTCTCTAAGGTGCCACAAGTACTCCTTTTCTTTATGCTTAATACAGATGGAGTCTTTGGAGAAGTTAGTTGCCAAAAGCTACCAAGTGTCTACTGAACTCAGATTTTCTGGAGGCTTGTAATTTAGCCAAATTTAGGTGGATTTTTATGAGATGGCAAAATACACATCCCTGAAACAAGGGCAAGCCCCTGCCAAATTTCAAGACTGCTCCAAAGCATGGAGGCTTTACTGCTTTTCAAAAAAAGTCTATGGATTTTTTTAACATGGACAAAACTACATATTTTCCTCAAATTTAATCCTAGAAAATGATTGAACCATTTTTGCTGAAATTTAAAAATTCTGAAGCAGACATCTAGCATGGAAAATTTCAGTCTGAACAGTTACATTTTGAGAGAGCCATAAACAACTGAAAATAGGATCTTATAATTAGGTTTGGCAGAATTTGATTTTTTTGGGTAATTTTTCTGGATAATATCAATGTTTGTTTCTAAGCATTTTATTTTTTTGTTGATTTTAAATTTTCACAGTTGTGGGAAATTGTGGTGGTGAGAGATAATAAAGGGGTCAGACAATAATTATTTAATGACAGTAGATGTTGTGATTCAAAATGGTAAAGCTTTATATCGATTAACACAAATTGGCAACATCACGTGTCAAAATATACAAAGTAAATATCTTTAAATCAAACTCTGAGTTCTCAAGCAACATTTTTCTTGTTTTGTCAATCTGTAAATTTCAAGTATAATTGATGGGAAATATTTTTCTTTGGGGGGTGTGTGTGTACAGTGAAATCAACTTTTACTGACCTTTACCGATACAAATCTGATCCTTCCAAGTCTAATTATAATGGAATGTGTTAGGCAACCTTAACTATAGGCATTCCTATCAACTCTGTCTACAATAATAAACACACACGAGTGTATAAACTGAATGTTTTCCTAACGTGTATTCTGCACTCATCCTTTGTCCTCTGGATTAGTTTAAAATAGTCATTATCCTACATCAGTTCCCCCTTTCCACTTATTTTGAGAAGACTATTTCTGGATTCCTGTGTTTCTTGAATTCCTGAGCAGAGTTCAGAGGTTCAGAGTGTTACTTGGTTTGTCTTTCTATTAGAATATTTTACTTGCACTGTGAGGCAGGATTTTAAGGCCCAGGCCTAAATTCCTGGTTTCTTCCTTTCAGCAAGAGTGGCTATGGGGCATTGCTGCTGTTGGGGGGCAGTGTGTGAATTCAGACCTTGGTAAGGTTTTCTGCATAAGTGGGCACACAGGGTGTGGTTTTGGTGAGCTTTGCAGTTGAACTGTAAATCAACGAACTTGCTGAAGGGATGTGTTTTAGATCTATGGACGATTCTTAGTTAGGAATCCTTCCCTCTTTGGTCCTCTTTTAATGCAGGGGCTAGTCTATCTTGGGGCTAGGGACCTCAGTCTTTTTGCAGGCTCTGTTGTGTAAAGCTTTACAGCATAGTATTTTATATAGTTTGTCATTTAATCACGGAGGCAACTATCACTGTCAAGATACTGCAAAAGAATACAATTGATTGTGAATAGCCTGGATGAGAACTGCTGGTTTATGGGACTGGAGAACTCACAGGATTACGAATAAGATATGGCACCTTTCATCTCTTGGTTGCTACTTTCCAATTGAACGCCAGGTCAGGTAGTGCAGCTTGCTCAGGGGATAGAACTCAGAGTCCAGAGACTTTCACCTCGAGGTGCCAATTAAGATTAGGCCTAGATTAGTAGTCATTGAAAGTCATCATTGTCTGATGGCAGTTCAGTCCACTATGTGAAATTACTTGGTAGGGCTTAAAAATTGACTTGCATCCTTAAATCCCTCAGAATTTAAACTTGAATGAAAAAGAAAGTCTCTAGCTACTATGTTTGTGAAGATAACCCACAAAATATGAATCTATACAGTATGGTCTTGTTAAGTCTGCTGCTAGACACCTCCATTGCTTCTGTTCTTGCTTACAGCTTGCCCATGAAGCAGAATTAAATTAACAAAACTGGTCAATTCATTGCTGCAGTTGAGAACCCTCTGGGCAGCAGTGAATCTGACAATAATTGCATGACACTCATACTGCTGTGGGTAAAGCAGAGGGACAGCAGTAAAGGGAGGCCCTTGTGTAACCATTCAAGAGAGAGGATGATAATCCAAAAATGGATGCAGGGGGAACAGTAAAGTAGAGGAGGTCCTCTGAATTCCTTTTCCTTTATCAGCTTCTAAAGGAGTTGAGGCTTTGGGGCAGGAGACAGTTCTCTCCTCTGTCAGGTACCTACTAGCCAGAGGTTGAAGGAGCCTTTGAGCATGGTTAAGGGACAGCCGCACAGTAGGAATCCCAGTACGCTCCCTTTTCCTTGCAGGCTTCTTTCTTCTTCTTAGTAGGATTAATCCTCTATTTAGTAAAATTTTCAACCCCAGTGAGTTGGTTGTTCTGGTCCACTTTTTGGTTAGCCATTGTCCACATTACAAAAACTGTAACACTTTAGATCCCTCTAATCCAGGGGTGGCCAAACCACGGCTTGTGAGCCACATGCAGCTCTTTTACAGTTAAAGTGCGGCTCACGGACCGCTTCCCTCCAAGGCTCCCCTCCCACCCCCCACCAATTCTCCATCTACCAGACTCGGGGAGGGGGAGAGGAGAAGAGCTCAGAGCTTCTGCCTTGCAGCGGGCTGGTGGGGCTAGGGGCTTCTGCCAGAGACAACTGGTGCTTGCTTGGGGGGGCCCCAATTTAAAGGTTTATGCTCCCCCCAATAGCTTGTGTGATGCCCCAACAGGCACGCTCCCCCTCTTACCCTCAGTGGCACCTCCCTGCAACTCCCAGGTATTAGTTCTGGGGGGAGAGGCAGCAACAAAAGCAGCAGCTATCCATGCAGCTCCCAGCTGTTTGCCCCTGCCTCTCCCCATGGCCACAGTTCCCAGCTTGCCAGCTCCAGCAGCTGCCCTGCAGGGAGGGGGCCTGGCGACACCATGTGACTGAGTGGGGCCAGCAAATCCTGGCAAAAATGTGTGTGTGTGTGGGGGCACATGACCCCACATGTCTCTCTCTCCTCCCTCCCCCGTGTCACCTCTGGCTTCTGCCCAGTG
Source organism: Lepidochelys olivacea (assembly GCF_965140295.1). Lineage (NCBI taxonomy): Eukaryota > Metazoa > Chordata > Testudines > Cheloniidae > Lepidochelys > Lepidochelys olivacea. The sequence goes on along the minus strand of NC_140411.1, from coordinate 258,099,476 downwards.
GGGAGGGAGGGCTTGGGACTTCAGCCCCATAGGGCATGTCTGTTGGGGCTTCAGCGGGAGCAGGACTGAAGCCCGGAGCCTGGGCAGGCACCTCCCATGGGGCTGAAGCCCTGAGACCTGCCTCCCTGCAGGGCTAAAGCCCTGGCAGGCACACCCCAGCTCTTGAACTTCTGAAGATTGTTGTATGCGACTTGGAGGCTGAGTAAGTTTGGCCACCCCCTACTCTAATCCATGGTAGTTGCCTGGTCCCCATTACCATAGTATCTAGCACCTCACAATCTTGATGTATTTATCCTCACAATGCCCTTGTGAGGTAGGGAGGTACTGTTGTCCCTGTTTTATAGATGGGGAAGAGAGGCACAGAGCATCTAAGTGATTTACCTAACTCCATTCACGCATCCGGGCAGAGTTCCTCTGGGTGGCATCCACTGGCTCCCTTGATGCCTTTGAGGAGCAGTGGGCGCTGTCCAGGGTTCTCTGCTCAGTGTCCGCATCAGGTTCCCTTCGTTTGACCCTTTGACCGCGCTCCTGTCTCTGTTATTTCATTAGTCCCCTGGAATTATTTGGTTTCCAGGTCCTGTGGATCCTCCCCTTAGGCCGAGTGGGGGTCCTTTAGCAGTGGGCGGGCTCCGCCCGTCCACTTCCTGGATCGCAATAGAATCACCTAGGAAGTCTGTGATGGAGCACGGAATTGAAGCCAGGTCTCCAGAGTCCTAGGCTGGATCTTAAACACTGGGCCAGCCTTTCTTCTTAACGTGCGCTAATGACGCCTTTGACTGTCTGCAGAAACGGAAAGGTGAGTAGCCCCTTTTGCTCTTAGAGGTGATTCTTCAGTGATGGATGACACAGTGGAGGAGGATGCTGTGTGCTTGCACTGTTGCTGCCTGTGTTGTACCTGTCCAGGGCATAAATAGAAGACTCTTTTCTCCAGGGGCTACAAATCCAGCAACTCTTGCCAGCACCAAATTCACTTAAAACTAAATACATATAATGGAACTGCTCCCTATCCCTAGAGATTGCTTGTTTCATCTCTCTAACCTGGTAACTAATTAAAAGAATGCAGTGTGTATAGACTTTCTCCATTTCTCTTCCAAGTGAAAAATGGATGGTGAGATGGAGAAGGTTGTACCATTTCCTCCTTGCTCTCTGCCAGAGTATTCTGCATAGGAAAGCTGTTCAGGTTTTAAGAGATTGGAGCAATTGCCCAACCCCATGGCTGATTTACAGGTGTACTTTCCCCACTTTATTCCAGTTCCATGTTTACTCCTCTTCCATTTCTAGCCCCTAGACTTTCAGACATTAGTGGCAACTTGAACAGCAGAAAATGGCCCTCTATAGCAGCTGACAGATGGGCTGGCAAAAGCTCCAGAAGGCTCTATCTTTCAAAAATGTCTCCCCATAGTTAATGTCATATCAACACATGGGCATTAGCAATGTCAAGGTTTCTAGTGTAGGACGGTCTACTGGCTGCTGATGACATTTTCAGGATTGATAATGTGGCTAATATGGTGGTGGCAGTCAGTGGGCTGTCTACACTAGCGCTCCTAACATTGCTGATGCTGTTTTGGAAAACATCCCTAGTGTAGACCAAGCTTTAATGGAGGCTTGTCCTTGAGCATTCACACACTAGTGCTAGGAACACTGACCACAGAAGCCGTGCTATGTCTCTGAGGCTGAAGCAAGCTGAAAGAACTCAGTCTGGAGTACCTAGAGTGATGGTCAACAAAGAGTAAATATGTGTGTGTGTCCCGTCTCTCCCCCGTCCCCCCGCCCCCCAAGTGAACTGGCTGTAGCAGAGGATTGGATGGAAGGAGAGGGTGCAGCATACCTGTGTTTTTGAAAGGCAACATGAGCCAACAGGTGGGGGGATGGGGCAGGAGGTAGAGAGGAGGCAGCAATATATTTCAGGCCTGTGCAGTGACAGTCTTCCCTTGCCTCTGTGATCTTAACAAGTAAGTGCATGTTGGACTTCAGAAACCCAGCAGTATTGGGGAGTGAAAGGAGAGACTCTCTTGTAGTGTTACATAAGGAGAGGCCATTGAAGAATTTGTATCTCTACTACCCAGGTGGCCGCTGCTGTTCCTCACAAAGAGAGGCTGTTCTGCCAAAAGTGCTTAAAGTTCCTGTTTCTTGGTGGTGTTTGGAGAACCGGTATCTACACTTACTCTGTGGGTGTGGGTGTGTGTGTACACTCAGCACAGCTGAATACTGGTTTTAGCCTCAGTGCAGAACAATGGAGGTGGGGCATAGCTCTTGTAGGCAGAGGCTCCTCGCTCACTCGGCATTGGTATTCCTCTGCTCACCTTTATATTTAAAAAAAATGTTATTTGGACTCTCTTCTTCCCTCTGTGGAAAAAGAGGAGAAAATATTTGTTTTGGTGGCTGCCCTGATTGCCTTTGAGTTTTAAACTCTGACCTTCCAGCCGATGACAGGCTCCCCTCCCCCTCAGCGCATGTCTGCAATGCTCTCGTCCGCCGGCACGCGCGTGCTGCCCTTGAAAACAGACTGGACTTATTAAAATCACTGCTAGTTGCCATGGCAGCCGTTGTCGCTGTGGGCTAATAGGAAAGGCAATTACTGCTGCATGTCGGAGGAGCATACTGATGGGGGAGGGAGAGAGAGTATCCCATACTGATTAGCTGTGTGACTGATAGACTGGCTGTCATAGAGAACAAGCCATGGGGGGGAGAGAGGCTGGCGATATCTTCTAATAAGGTTTGGCTGAGTGTGTTATATTTTCCAGCTCAAGCGCTAATCCAAATGGAAAGATTCACACCCCTCTCATTAAGAAGGGACATCTCTCATTTTAGATTCAGATTTACTTCCGTCCAGTGCAGATCTGCTCATCTGACTCTGTTACTAAACCATCATCAAAAACTGAGTCTTGAAAACTTTGTACATGTTGAAGAAATGAACCTGGCCTCTTTCCAGCCATCTCCTCTTCTCCATAAATATCCCTCTTCTCTTCTTTTGCTGTGCCCAACAGGCTGAAGGTTATAATGAAAATTAATTCCTATTTTCTTATTATGGAAACAGTGGCGTGTGAGAACTGGGAATAGAAGAGTGTTTCAGGCAGCTCGCCTTGTCCCCAGTAGCAGCCTGTTCTAGCCCTGTTAGACTTTTGATATGGTATCGTGTGTGTGAAGGCTGAAACACCTTCACTGCTGACTGTAGTCCTCTGTGTCTCCACAGATCACATGTGGTCATAAAGGCAACCAATATCTATTTTTTCCTGATGCTTTTGATAGTAAACTCTCCTTCTTTCCGACTTTAAGAGAATATACAGAAGCAGAATCGGAGCCATGTGCTGGACAGCTTTAAACTATAAAGAATCAATAGTTCCCTAAAATGTGTGTGTGTGTGTGGAAACTCGGCTTCCTATCCCAGAATTGTAATATACAGGAAGTAGTTTATTCACACTTGTCAAAGCCCTGCTCCTCAAGATATCAAAACACTGGCTTTCCCTCACTTCTCTGAAGGTTCTTCCTTCCTTCTCTTCTGGGAAACTGATGCCATTTCATGACTCGGAGACACTTGGAGGAGGTCTCCTCTGATTGGCAGAAGGCCCATCGTGTGAGAGTTTCTTTTGGGATCAGAAATTCATCATGGTGTCAGCTCTGATGGTTTTGTTCCACTTGACGGTTTTGTTCCGCTTGGATGAGGAAACAATCCTGGGGATTGTGGAAGGGATATCTTTCTGCCAAAGCAAGAAAATAATACAGCCCTCTCAGAATGGGCAAAATTGGACCTTAAATTCATGTTTCTGTTTTAGATATCTCCCTTTTTCTCCACTCCCCATTTCAGTTGTTCTCACAACAGCTGTTTCCAGCTGCCCTCTGGATCTTACCCTTCTGGGATGGCTGTAATGACTCACTCAGTTGGGATGACTTCCACAGAAGGTCTAATTCTTGCTTCTTAGAGATGAGTACATCAGGAAGAGGAGGAAGATTTTTGGTGTCCTGTTTTAAATCTCTTAGTTAGGATTGCTCTAACTTTTTGAAAAAGTACTTTCCTCTCTACGTTTAGGTTTTTATCTCCCGGATCTGATCTGGTAGCAAATATGGATGATGAGCTTAGTGAATAATAATTCAGGAGGCAGTGGTGCAAAGGTCAGGGGTGGGGATAGTTCCATACGAGTAAGCTTCCTTGTTTCCCTCAGCAAGTCTGTTCTTTCTTTTCTTTAGGAACATTCAACATGCCATTTGAGAAACTGCTGGATGTAGTGATGCAGTAATTCCTGTTAATTAAAAGGGGGGTGTGGGTGTGTTCCAAAGTAGAAGTTAGCTTTGTGTTCCTCTCCCATTCCTTTCTCTTCCCCCTCCTTTACAATTCAAGAGTTAACGTAATAGGCTGGCTGCTGTTCTTGCAGTAGAATCTAAATTTTCAAACTGTTTGATCTAAATGTGCAAATTATCAATTTTATGTTCAGTTTTTACAAAGGTAATTTTAGTGCTTTCAGTCTTACATGGACTTGGCTGTTTCCCAAAGATCCTGTGAAGATCTATACAACTCTTCATGGGCCATAGCCCTGGAAAACTAGAATAACAATCAACAGAGGGAATACTTAGGATTCCAGAGAGAGCTTCCTTATCTTTCTTATTTTAGAGAGATTTATTTGTGGATTCGAGATCAGGTTGGGATTTCTTTTGTCCAGTGAACTGCAACCCAGCTCCTTTCAGGCCCCAGAGGAATCTTCACAACCGGATGGACATCTGTGCTCAAACTGCAGTGCATTGTCAGTCTGCTGTTTGTAGAGGGATGAAGGTGGAGAATGAGCTTTTCTCTAGAGCTTCCAGCAAGTACAATGGACCCCATCCACTTTCACCTGCCCGTTCAGCAGCACTTCTCTGGTACCAATTCACTTTCCGGACAGAGGCTAGAGTAGGAGTCTGTGTTTGTGTATACAGAAGAGTGATTATTCCTGTACTGTGTCAGGGATGGAAATGGAGAAGTATAGGTCACTGACACAAGCCTGGTGCCACCGTGGTTTAAAATACTCATTCACAAACAATTTAATAGAAGAGTCATTGTGGGCATAAGATATGTAAACAATTATTTCCAGCCAAGACCAACTTGAGGCTATCGGTTCAGCACCTGGTGAGGAGGCACTACCTTTTGCCTTCAGCTGCTATAACTGCTACTTGTGCGCATCGTCTCACCAAACGAGGGTTGCTGGTTCATGTTGCTGTAGTAACATGGGATATGTAAAAGCATGGCAACCAGAGTGGGCTAAGAAGGACTTAGCTCATGAAATCCTTGAGGCACTTTTGTCATGTAGCCAGGGGTGAAAGTAACTTAAAGGACTTACTGGTATGCTGGAGTCCTGAGCAGGGGGGCGGGGCCTCAACCGGAAAGGGGCGGGGCTTCAACGCGAAGAAGCGGGGCCGTTAAATCCTCTGGCCCTTTAAATTGAGATTTAAAGGGCCTGGGGCTCTGGCTGTGGTAGCGGCAGCTGGGAGCCCCAGGCCCTTTAAATCACCTCCGGAGCTACCAGCTGCGGAGGTGGCCTGGAGCCCCAGGGCTCGGTTGGCAATTTAAAGGGCCTGGGGCTCCGGCCACTGCTGGGAGCCCCAGAACCTTTAAATTGCCGGCCTGGGGAAGCCGGTATGGTCAGCGGTGTACTGGACCGCACTGGCTTGCTTTCACCTCTGCAAGTAGCAGATGTGGCAGGGTGTGCTGAGTTGAATAGACACTAAAGGTGGGAGTGCCTGGAAACTTGGAACTGTCTAAACTTTTCTGGGTTTAAGAATCCAGACCTTTGGGAATATTTCCAGATGTGGGTCCATTGCAGAGGGGAGAGGGAGAGAAGAAGAGAGTTCTAGAGACATCATAACATTTGCTGACCACTTCTGAATGTCCTTGCATCCTTACCAGTGAGGCAGAATTACAACTAATTCCATTAGTTAAGGTATCTGGGATGTGCTGGGGTCTGGGCAGTCACCCTCTTTAAGCCTGACTACCTGAGTGGAGAGGGCAGAGTACCCAGGCTGGAGTCTCTCGCATCCCAAACTTGTATGCAGTCATGTTCACTTAGATATAACTGCTCCACAACTGGGGGGCCATTCTGAATCTTGCCCTCTGGTGTCACGCCATAGTTCTGCAGGTGTTCTCCCCTTGGCTTTCTCAGGGTTCATGTGCCAGAATACTTAAAGTAGGATCCCCCTTGTGGAGTCTTATTTATTAAGTCTTATCAGAATATAGACCCTTTGGCTCCTTAGTCCCTAACCTTGTTCCTTCTTAAGTGAGGAATCCCACAGCCCTCCTTGGGGCCTGTGCTATGATCAAGGCAAAGGTTCTCTTCCTTGGGTCAAGAGTCTTACAGCTCCCCTTCTGGGGCCTGTGTCGGCAACTCCGGCTGGCTGCAGCCCTTGATCAGTTTCTTTGAGCTGGCCCCGCTGACATCTGTCCTTTCCTCCTAGGCAGGCAGGCTTCTGTTTGTCTGCTCATTCTTTCCTCCTTTGGCTCTCTGGAAACTTCTCTTTTATCACTAGGCCTGGGACTGATTTAGCCACAGGGCCTACTAGTCATGTGACTGCGATAACTTTCCCCAGAACCGCATAAAAGGGCCAGGCCCCTGTGACTGCCCAATGTGGTGATTGGGGAAATGCCTCTTTTCTAGAAACTCAATTCCCTTTGCAGGATAGTGCCATATTCAGGTAATAACTATATCTGAGGTTGAAATTTGGAAACTGTTTTCCCCTTTCTCTGTCCTTTGAACCTTTCCCTCCCTCACCTTCTCCCTTCCTGTCACAGTTTTTTTTTCCTGATTTTCCCATATTTACTGGAGCGGCAGAGTAGCTGTGTTTTCCACATGGAAGGGCTGTAGGTTGCAGAGGGAGAATGACTAGGAATAGTCTGTTTTCTGTGTAAAGCTCTAGAGACTGGGCTGTACAGGAACACGTGATTTAGTCTCTTTCCCCTTGCAGTAAGCCCCAGGAAGCTATGTGCAGAGGGAACAACCAGCTGTATGTAATTAGCAGGGACTCTGATGTTGTTATAGTAGGGTAGGCAGTCGGGGTTGCTGGTTTCTGTAAGTGCATTGGTTCAGAACACATTGGCTGGCAGGACTGTCACGCTTAGTTCCTCTCCTGGAAAGTGAAGTGTTTCTTTGGCTTGTTGGGCTCCCTGCAGTGAAATGAAACAAGTACTCCATTTGAAATGTGTGTCCCCACACTTCAGGTTTCAACCCCTACCTGCAAATTATTATGGGATAGCTGACATTAGTTTACGTTGGTTTTATCTTGCCTTGACAGCCTCTTGTAAGTGCATCGGGATGTCTGAATAATTCACTCCTTTTTGTCCTGCTGTTCATATTGAATTCCCGCTGTGGCTCTGGGGCATCTTGCCAGGCCCTAGGGTGATTGATTCCATTGCTTTGTGTGCTGTGCAGGCACAGTGCTCTGTGTATATGAGCTTTGGGGAGGGGGAGAATGATGGTGGGTCATTTGATTGATTGTACATGTGAGTATGCAACTTGAGGTTCAACTGTACGTCAAAAAAGATCTGATATCCTTTTAATCTCTTGATCTGTGTAAAGAGGCTGGTGGATAAAGGTGCACTTTCCTCTTTAGCAAGGACCACATGTCTGGTTTTTGTTCTGAAGGCCAACTGGATTCCTGAGGCATGCTCTTCACTCCTTCCTACCATAATTCCCCACTTTCTGTACTCTCACTTGACACGACACCCTATGTTGCAGGTATTTTATCCTTGAAGCAAAGTCTATCCTGTAAAGCCTATCCTTGTCATTCCTTAATTGCAACTTGAGATGATGCATCTCTTGCACATATCCCCTGTTTTCAAGGGCCAGTGTGCTACAAAGCAGCCTCGGTCGTTACCCATCTCTGATCTGGTGGGAGAGTTTCCCCTACTGGTGAAATGGAAACAGTTTCCCATCAGTTGTAATGCTGGTTTTAGCAGTCTGAAAAAATTTACTGTTAAATGTTTCCTCTTTAAAGTTCTTATTCTGTCCACTAATTGTCCGGTGATCACAGCACAAAAGGGCTATAGCGTTCCCAGCTACTTTCACAGGGGTGCAGTTTATAGTTTGTGATGAGTATCACTTTTCTTGCTGGGAACTTCCAGACTGATGCACTTAGCCATTGGGGAAACAAAGAGAAAAGGATTCAGAGTAGCAGCCGTGTTAGGAGTCATCTTTGTCACTCAGTGGTCCCTATTTTGCCTTGTCCCTCTGACTGTTATCAATAATGTTCAGATGGCTGCAAAATATTCCTGGAGAAGCCATCTGTGACCTGAATTTGTTCTCAGATGTTGGCTAATGCTAGCAGAGGGAGAGGGAACTCCAGGCCCCTCCCTCTGCTCAGATAAAGTAGTGCGTAATGTAACTCAACCCTTCCTTTGTGTATGCCTCATCCTCTTTGTCCAGAGCCTCCCTTTAGCTCCGCTGTTAGAGGGCTCATCATGTAGACATTGAATTGATATATTATCAGTCTTGCCAGTGTGGAATTTAGAGTCTATGGTATTTCTGACAAGAATAAAACAGGAATAACCCCCAGGGTTACAGCCAATATTCCCTCTCAGTAAAACAGATTCTAATATTTGAGATGATGTGTGAATGATCTCTGAGCACAGAACGGCTGATGCATTAGTCTGTGCAGCTGCTGCACTGCTGAGCTCTTACTCAGTGATTTGTAAAGTGCTTTGGGGACCCCAGGGTATGAAAAGTGCTAGAGAAAATGGAAGTCTATCCTAGAGAGGAATCCAAACCGTTCACATCAAAGCAAATACAGAATGGAAATTAAACAAACTTTTTTGGGAGTAAGTTGGCCATTCTTGATAAGCGTACTCTTCTGCTGGTTGGTGAGAGGTTTCCTGGTGCATGGGGCCCCGTTGGCAATGATAAAATTGATCAGAATTGTAAACAGGGGCGACAGAGACTAGATTCAGTCTCCTGCTGCTATTTGGAATCCAGAGGGAGGTGGTGGGGAAAGAGATATTTCTCCTTTTTCTTCCTTCCCCACTCCTGTCCCTAGACCACTGGAGGATGCTGTTGCTTTTGAAAAAATCATGTTAGTGTCACTTTGCTATGATGGTCTGTAGCAAACAGCAGAGGAGGCTAGATATGATTCTGTGTGAAGGGTAACAAAGCACAAGCCAGAAAAAGGAGTGGAAGGTAAGATATATCTACAGAGAAGAGACTGCTGAAGAAAGAGCCAAATAAGCAGGAGAATGGGGAGTGGTTCTCCCTGTACGCTTTCTAACAACCAGGAGTTGAGAGGAGGGTGGAGAGAAACACCATTTCTTTTCCAACTATATAGAGGGAAGGGGGACCTCCAAACACAGGAAAACTACTGCTCTCTGAGACCAGTTAAGCACAACCCTTCCCTCCCACCCAACAGAAAAAAGTTGGGAGAGTGGAAAGGGGCACAGCAGGTTGTAGAAACAGTATTCTGGGAAATCCACAATGCTGCCATCCTCACAACAGCCAAGAGAAATGGGTGGGGATCTGGTTACCTATTATCTATCAGGACTTAACAGATGTATTAGACACTTAACATATAAAAGTACTAGTCCTAGCCAGAAGTAAATGCAAAAGATGGTGGGGGGAAAGGGCTGTGCACTAGCAAGGTCTAGGTGCAATACCCTGGTGAGAAGCTTAGCCTCTTTATCATTCAGGTTCTAGGAAGTAGGAGAGTGCTGGGACTGCTACTAGGATGCTGTCCCTGGACTTTGCTTGCTCCGTCTTTTGTACAGGTTCTAGCTGTAGGTGTCTGATTAAATTTTGACAGGTTTCAGAGTAGCAGCCGTGTTAGTCTGTATTCTCAAAAAGAAAAGGAGTACTTGTGGCACCTTAGAGACTAACCAATTTATTTGAGCATAAGCTTTCGTGCGCTACAGCTCACTTCATCGGATGCATCGAAAGCTTATGCTCAAATAAATTGGTTAGTCTCTAAGGTGCCACAAGTACTCCTTTTCTTTTTGATTAAATTTTGAAGCTCCTCCCTCCCTCCCCGCTTTAACTGGAAGAAAGGAAGAACTTGTTCTTCCTCCTTCCCTCCTCTGTCTCCATGAGTTTCCTGACTAAAGCCAGGAAGGAGCAGATCTCCTACTCCCTCCCCCCCACATACTTCTAGATGCTTCAAGGGTGATGGGAATGAGGAGCAGTCTGCCTCAGTCTGTATTTTGCATGGGTTGAGTCCCTTTTCATCCTGAATAATTCCAGTCTTTCTCAGCAGTAGCATCAGTGTAAAATGTATTTGATTCATGGCAGTTTTATTGCTACCCATAGAATTCTGAACAGCTGTAATAAAATTGTCAGCTGACTAGCATCTTTTAAATTTCACTCTGTTGCTGCTGTGCAAAGTGTGACCATCCTGCCAGGGACTGGAGCTGTCTTTCAGTAGATTCAATCTGATGCAGTGCTCTCTTTCTATTTGGTTGGTGTTTGGGAGATTTTTTTCAATCTGAAGGACTAGAACCTTACTTTTTAATGTGAACCTTTAAATGCTGCGAATGCAGGAGTTGATAGCTTAAGCCGTGACCATTTACTAGGGGGAAAAAAAACTCTCTCTCCATGAGTTAGTGGATTTTCTGAACCGTTCCCATCAAATCAGTGCTACCGATCCCTGCTCAAGCTTGGGGAGCCATTTATCCTGTTAGCTGCTGGCTAGAAACTTCAGTGCTTTGGCTAGTACTCTAGGTGCTTGGTAAACAAGCCATAATACTATCATAATCATGAAGAAGCAAAAGGCAGGAAATCTGTGTGTATGTGTGAAATCCAGTGCAGAACTGGCAGCCTCAGTTTCCCCTGGACCCTTGCTGATTGGTGAGCTGGAAATAAACTCCCAAGTGTCGATGGATTTAATTGATAGAAATGCCCATTTCCTCCTGATGCTCAAGGCTCTGTCAATAATTAACTGAGCACAACAGAGCTTGGTTCCTGGCACCCAGCTGAGGTCAGAGATACTGCTGACATCATTCCCTTCCATTCATGAGAGTTCACTCAGTTTGAGCACCTCCACTCCTTGATAGAGCTGCATTATATTGTATCCAGCTGTCCCCTGCTTATGGTGAGGGGGGAAGGAGCAGTATGAGCAGATATGTTTCTCACATGGTGGTTCTGTACAGTACGGGTTGGATTGGGAGTGTCTTGGCACAGGGAGGGAAGCCAAGAAATGTGACTGGAGGGAAGTAGATTCCTTTTTTTCTTTGCCTGAGATGAAAGATGATGTCACATGGAATGAATGAATTGCAGAAGAGCATAGAGTCCTTGATCTTAACCTGAAGCAGTTTTAGGGGCCCAGTGGAAATTGTTCTGAAATGCATGGTAAGGGTAGATAGATTCCTCCAAGAAGGAGGTTTAGTGGTTGGTACTCCACACCACCAGGTGGCTGACCTAACATTGAGTCCCAGTATCTTGCTCCCTGGGCTGAACATCTTTTACCAGCCATGCAGAAGAAAGAGCAAGTAAGCTGAATGTACATGACTGCAACTGTCTAGGGCTTTGAATAAAAACCTTGGCTATGTTTACAAAACTGTTTTTTAAAAAGCAATGATGCTTTGTTGTGGCCTGAAGTTTAGATTGGCTCCATCAACTGCTATTTGCCATGGTGTCTTGTGGCTGCTCCAGTTCTGGAGTCTGCTGTCCTGCCAAATTCTCTGTACCTAATTTAAGATGTTTGTGTATGTATCAAGAGGGCCAGCTCCCTTTTCTGTCTCCTCCAGATAAACTTGCCACATTCTAGGAGGAAATACGATGCTTTAATTTCAGGAGCCTAGTGTATTCAGAACTCTTCTCTCTTGTGTTTCATCTGTATGTTCAGGGAGGGGATTTAACCTCTTGATGCAAATAAATCTCCAGGGATTTTAGAAGATTGATTTTTTTTTTTGCCTTGTCCCGGAGGGAGATGCAAAATAATATTGAAGCTTTTCAGCAGTACAGTACTTGCAGGAATTTGGAGTCTGGGGTTTTTAAATCTCTTCTCTTTTCTGGTGTGTTTAAAGTTAGGCGACTGGAACTTGGACCAAGTATGGAAATCCATTTATTAATGAGAAGATTAGTCAAATCTTAGGGCTAGTAAAAAAAGAACGCTTGATAGTACTGACATGTGATGCAAGCAGGAACCGTACAAAATTTGTCTGCTGGTTGCACCTCAGTCCTGACCTATGGCACTCCTTACTACTTCAGTTCTGAGCCTTCACGCAGTTCTGTCAGTGCAGCTGCTTGGCATTCCAGTCCTGGGTTAACCGTGGAGATCCTCTTAATGCCTATCTGGCCATCACTACCCTTTGCTTTTCCCATCCTGATATGTTCCAAAGACCAGAATTTGTGCCAAACAGCATTAATTTTGTGAAGAATTCTCTAACTAGGTTTAGTTTTGCCTTTTTTTTTTCTTTTTAATTCTTGCAGTCTACAGGGTTTGGACTAGAGGTGTGAGGAGAGTACACTACCTCCCCTGTGCCACTGGTAGTCTCTTATCTCCTTCCCCAGTCTCTTTGTCACCTCTGAATCAATCTCTTGGGCTTTCTCCTTGGAATTTCTAGCAGCAGCTGTTCTTCCCTTAGAAGCAAGACTAGCACTCCTGTGCAGATCCAAACATGAGAAAAGTCCTGCTTTGGTTGGCTGGATAGTTACCCGGTGGATACTTTTCTCCACTTGTAATATGGTTTCTCTTAGGGCTTGTCTACACTGCTAAAAAGCTTGGTGTTTTTACCTTGTGGTAACTAATGTGCATGAGCTATCCCAAGGTGTAAAAACAGTGAAAACCAGGCACTTTAGTTTTACTGCAAGGTAAATTCTCTAAGGGCAACAGCAGGCAGGGGTATAGGGTTGATGAGTTTACCTCACAGTAAAACTGAAGTGCCTTTTTTGTTAACCTTGAGAGAGCTCATGCATGTAGTTATCACAAGGTTTAAACCTCCCCGCCCCCCCCCCCTTTTTTTTTTAAAAGCAGTGAAGACAAGATTCTAGGTCTCAGGCTGCTGGCACCCTGCAAACTCTCCTTATAGTGGCCTGTCTTGCTTCCCTGAGGCACTTCTTCCCTGTAGCAGGCTTTATTCGAATTCTTCCCTGCTCCCAGCACTCCCTTTCTGCTTTGCGTGCAGTCTCCCGTGAATGAAGCTTTGGTCTTGTTTTCCTCCTTTGAATTTTATGCTTTGTTCTTCAGTTTGATTGAAACAATTCTGGGGAGGTGGTGTTTTTCCTATGGGAGTGGGGGAGACAGCCATAATATTGTTGGTGGCTTTTCCTGCTTTTAACTCTGTAGTGGCTGCAGCTGTCATATGCTCTGTGGTGACTCAGTCCTGCCCTTTGCATAAAGACCTAGTTAGTCTCAGCGAGGGGCAATTACTAGATTTAATGGGTTATTGACTATAACCTGCCATAATGGACAATCTATTTATGGCTGGTGTTTTTCATTCATGACCTATTCAGTGGGGACATGTCCCCCCCCCCCCCCCGTGCTCTTCCAGTATAGGGATCTAAGGGCAGAGGAGCTAATTGTGTTTAGCAGCAGCCAGTCTTGTAAAGGAGGAAGAGGTTGGAAAGACAGAAGTGTGCCCAAAAGAATTCTGGGGGCGTGTTTGAAAACATTTTTACATAGCACAATTGGTGTATATGGCCTGGTGCCTTTATAAAAACAGTAAGACGTGGGGTCTGGCACAAGCCACTTACAATCTAAATGGCACCAAATCTGAGGCTGGACATAAGGGGAAGGCAAAGATTACTCTGTAGAATGTTGTGATGTTAGTTATGTTAGTTTCTGTTTGCAGTTGGTTTGGTATCTAAACAGGTGGTAGGTTTTGTTTTTTGCTTTATTTTTGTTTAGCTATGTTTTTGAAAAAAATTCTTACATTAAACTAGCAATTTAGCAATAAGGGTCAGCTCTGGAAAGTTAATTGAAAAAAGTTGATCTGGAGGAGGGAGTTGAATGAAAATGGGGCAGATTGCAAGGCATGTGTTTCTTTGTTCTGGAACTAGTAAACTGTTACAAACTTGTAAGACGGAATTACCTCTCTGAGTATGTCAATGCATAACAGCTTGTTGGCTGGGTAAAATGCCACAGTCACTAGCTATCCCTCTACATGTTACAAGTTAATACATGTGAATGTAGTATTAGTGAAAGGTGCAATATTAACAGTCCTGGAGATTGAAGTCGTCTGTTTATCCACAGGGCAGATATAAAAGGATTAGCAGTTACAAGCAGCTTTGCACCCACACCACTTCCTGCCAGCATATCCCAGCCCTGATTGGGAGGAACCTTTCGAAGAGTAAGAAGGGGTAGTTCACTCTCCATGGACCCTTTCAGTCCTTGGTACTGCTGTTGAGACTGCCAGTTTAGTGCTAATTGTAATGGGTGGGTGCGTGTGTGTGTCTGCGGTTTTATATGATCATCCATTCCATAAAGAACTGAACTGAGACTCTGTTTTATGCAGATACTGCAGAATATTCCTTTATGTTCAGCTAAGTGGATTTTCTCATATCTGCATGCCAATTTGGCACTGGCCCGGAGCTTTCAAAAGAGCAAGTAGCAGTGTGAGAGGTCTTCTGGGTGTTTCATTCCTTTTTAGGGCTGCTGTATCCACTGACAGACAGTTGGGATTGGCGTCCAAGTTCTCTCTTTATCTTTTTATAAGTGATTAGTGCACTGGACACTTTGTTACTAATGTTACTTTTGAAGAAGTGATTCTTACAGATGACTGATGGTTGATCTGAGAAATAACCCATTCTGCCTTAATGATTTGTCTATCTTTGTTCCTTCCCCTTGTGTTGCAATCTCGTGATGACTCCTGTGAGCTGAGAGGGCCCTTGCACTGTGTGAGCCTCACTTGAGGGGTTTCATTCTCTCATATAGATGCCCTTTTGTTTGCTGCAGCCACAGGGAGAGGAGGTTTCCAGGAGGGGAATGAAGAGGGCCAGGCTCAGTGGTTTTAAAAGAGGGAATGATTTTTTTAGGGCGAGCCTGGGAGCTGCTTGGTTCTGACTGATTCCAGATGGTGCTGCTGGAACACAAAGATTTCCAGTGTGTTTGGGGTGGTGCTGACTGAGGGCCCCCTGAGCGCTTCCTGTGTGGCTCCACGATCATACGAGCTTAATCAGAACCAGCCTTGCCGCTGGAACTCACATAAGGCTCTCTTTTCTTTATCCAACCTTCTGAGCTCCATGTTTTCTCCCACCCCTTTTAGCCCTTTACCATTTCAATTCTGGCCTTGCGGCCCTCCTCAGATCTAACCTGTTAACTGTAGCCGGTTAGGTATCCAACAGATGAAATTCAGGTTGTATAGAGCAGAGGTTCTCAACCTTTTTTTTTCTGAGTGCTCCCTCACAGCCCTCCAACATGCTATAAAAACTCCACGCCCCACCTGTGCCACAGTAATAGGTTTTCTGCTTATAAAAGCCCAGGCTGGTGTTATTGCCTGGCGCCCCACAAAGCTAAGTTGCTCAGGCTTCGGCTTCAGCCCCAGGTGGCTGAAGCCTAGGGTTCAGCCTCATGCGGCGGGGCTTCGGCTTTCTGCCCTGGGCCCCAGCGAGTTGAACACTGGCCCTCCTTGGCGGACCCCTTGAAACCTGCTCGCGGCCCCATTGTGGGCCCTGGACCCCTGGTTGCGAACCACTGGTATAGAGTATTTGGAAAGGAGATCGCTGTTTCTGGGGGAGAAGTTAGTGTGTAAAATGAAGCGGTGAAAATGACACCCCAGTTATTTATGGCAATCTAATTCCGTCAGCTCAGAATATCCTGGGCTTGGAAAATTCCCTGACACCTAGATAAGTTCATGAAGGATAGGTCCATCAATGGCTATTAGCCAGGATAGGCAGGGATGCAAAACCATGCTCTGAAGTGCCCCTAGCCACTGTTTACTAGAAGCTGGGAATGGGAGATGGGATGGATCACTTGATGATTGCCTGTTCTGTTCATTCCCTCTGAAGCACCTGGCATTGGCCACTGTTGGAAGACAGGATGCTGGGTTAGATGGACGTTTGGTCTGACCCAGTCTGGCCGTTCTTATGACAAACCTACTAGTCTTGTTGAAAAAAGTCTGTGCTACGTCTCTCTCCCCCCCCACACACACAAAAGAAAACCCACTCTAAAACAAAGCCTTGCTTGCTTAATTTATATTGTCCCATCTTCATTTCCCACCAATAAATCAATTCATCTCTCTCACACACAGCACACTATGAATTAATTCTGCCCTGCTTCTTTGTAGGACTGCCACTCTCCTGATCATGCAGGAAGTCCTTGTGCTCCTGGCCACCCCTCTGCAAGTAGGGCTTCTGTTCCCCATTCCCCTTTTCCTCTCCCCTCAATCTTCTGAGAAAATGAGCAGTAACACTTGATCTGTTCTGCTGCCTTTCCACCTTCTTCCTCCCCACATTCTCCAAGGAAGGAGTTAGTAGTTCCCTGGTCTTGCTTGCTAGGCCAAAATTTCTAGTTGCTGTGGATGAGCAAGCACATGGAGTTTTGAAACCCAGTGAGTGTCACTGCAGCTGGGGGATGTAATTCCCAGTTCGAGCTAGTGCACTAAAAATAGCAGTGTGGTTGCAGCGTCATGGGCAGCAGCTCAGGCTTGGTGCCTCAGTGCAATCCCATCCTAGGTACGTGTGTTGGGCCACTGCGGCCACACTGCTGTACTGTTGCACGCTAGATTGAGCAGACCTAGTGCGTAGTATGTCTACCCGAGCTGGGAATTACACCTCCTAGCTGCAGTGTAGGTGTATCCACTCTGACAGGTAAATTACAGTGCAAATAAAATGCAAGATGCTTCATCATCAACCCTATGTGATCTTGGTATCAAAAGGTGATTTCAACATTGGATTTTAAAGTCTGTGTAGGACCCTTAGATGTTTCCTGATGAGTAGAAATAAAAGTGAAGAAAAGACGTACTTCTGAAACGCCATTGTCTACCAAAAATTCGGTGCTGCTAACTTTTGTGCCTACAGCATGTCCTTATATCTGCTGGTATATAGCTGTCACATTGCACATAGTAGTCTCAGGGGCTTGATAATGCAAACGTAGTTCATGTAGGACCAGAAGCAGGCCATAGGCCCTTGAGGTCTGAAATACATTGAAAATACTGTCATCTCTAGCCTATATAACTTCTAACAAAATTCAGATTTAAAGTTGCTTTAAATAAATTGAATTTTTTTTAGTCTCTTTGTTCCAGAAGGCCAAAATGTCCTAAAGCAAAAATCTCCATAGCCGAACTGGGGAGAGAAAAGCACAATTAGCAGAAGATTCCTTCCTGACCTCCAGAAAACATAGATGGCTACTTCTCAAGCACAAAACTGACTAATACACCTTTTAATGTATTAGAGTCCATATAGCCATCTAGATTTTCTTTAAATACATTGGCTCATTCCACTGACAGATACTCACCATCTGTCTAATAAGACAAACATACTTTCAAAGTGGATGCATATATAATGGATGTCATACATCCTTTCCTGTCTGAGCAAGTTGTACTGACCATGGGGCTCTAAGCCAATTAGCTGTTTAAATATTGTGCATAAGTAAGATGGCTATCCCATGTGTTTGAGAGCAATGATCTTTATCTTTACATTTTATGATGGTAATTGAACGCAAGTATTTCAGCTCAAGATGAGCTGTGGCCAATCTTATAAAGAAATTCTGCTTTCAGTGGTTTTTTTACTATATAAATTTAAACCCCTTACGCTTTCTAAATTGAAAAAAATATTCTGCAGAAACGTACGTTTCTTTAACAATTCTAAAAATACGTTGAAAAAGAAACAGATTAAATCCATTTAGTTGAATTTTATTTTTTTTTATAAAATCTATTTAGAGAGGTTTTTGTAATAGAAGCATTTATATTGGGTGATGTTTTCACTTTGACACGTATGAATCACGATCTGCTCAATGTCTTGCCTCCAAAAAAAAAAAAAATTCTGATGTTCCTTTGGTTGTGGTTTTCTTTTCTGGCAAAAATTTTCCAATCTTGTAAACAAGATCTGTGATAGCAGCATAATGACTGCTTAAGAAACACATCTTAAACTGAATAAAAACTTTTTAAAAGGAAAAAAAAACAAAAAACGATTCTAGGGTGTCACTCTGAAGCCTAGAATGTCTACAAGCTAGAGCCCTGCAGTGGGACTGGGGTCCCATGGGTCCCACAGGACCCGCTGCCATAATAGCAAGAGTGGGTAAAATGTACTTTGTTGTGGGCGGGATTTAGTGGGGAAAAAAATACAGACTGTGGTAATTTGTGGGGAAACACTAAATATCTCATTAGTTTACCAAGAATATCTTATTTGAGAAATTGCTAATTACTTTGTCTAAGCTTCTTTTTCCTATACATGTTTATCTTCCTTGCTCCAAATCTGGTGTAGTACACTGGCTCAAGTCAGGTCAGAGAATCTCACTAATTGGTTTTATTGTTCTGTGATGTCACATATGCGCAGACTGTCACTGTTGTATCAGCTTGCTGTCAGTGCCGCGAGCAGTTTTCTGGTAAATGTTTTTCAAAAAGCAATAATTCTGACATATAAATAATTTGAATGGTATGTTTCAAAGTTCCGAAAATGGTGCTTAAGCAGTTTAAAAAATTCCTGGTTTTTTAAACAACTTCCTTTTTATAATCATTAAAAAAATCTGCACCTTTTAAGGCAAAATTGTGGTGCAGTTTGTTTTGACAACTGTGATACATACGACAGCAGTTTGTTTCAATGTTTCAAATTCAAAGTTTCAGCAATGTAAAGCAAATTTTTCTTTTTTTTAAATAACAGTATTAATACTTAAATTTAAGTGAGGGATAGAATTATTTGCTATCTATTATAACAGGACTTAAAATATTTTTTTTACCCGGTTTAAGAAAGATTTGTTAGGATTCTTACCACTAAATAAATAAATAAATAAATATAACTGACCGTTTTTGTTTTAGTAGCATGGGGGAATCAGTCTCTTTTGCATGATCTAAGGTTTTTGTGGGTGGGATCAGGATTAAAAAAAATAGTTTTATGCAGGGCTCTACTACAAGGATTGTTGAGAGCTCTTTGTTTAGAATGTCAAGCAGTTCTATCCTCACTGCAATCTGACGTCTTTTACCATCCGGTTTTTACATTCTCATCCATTTTTTGGTTTTTTTTTTACACTTTATGAATTACAACCATATGACGGCATGGCTTTCACATGGTTCTCTCTGTAAAGTTATATTTCTCGTTCTTTTTCCATGTATGTTTATTTTAAAGGGACACTTTCAGTTTAAAACCTGTGCTTATGTTTAAAACTTTACTTTCTGTTACTATTAACACTTGAGATTACTAGTAGAATTGAAAGATTAGAGATGTTCTTTTTTGGTCTTTTTTTCTGTTTGTTTACATAGTGTATTTGGTGGCACTGTAGTCAGTGTCACTGTTTCTGCTGTACAGTCAATTAATTCCCTTCTAGTTTGTGAGATTTTTCCACAGTGGCCAGGGAATAGGGATTGGAGTTGAAGATAAATATTGAGATAAACACTTTTTAAAAATAGAAAAATGTGATTGTAAAACCATACAAAATTCAGAGGGACTAAGGGGCAAGTTAAGTGCCTCAAACCACTTTTAATTCTTCTAAAACTTAGATTTCAAGATGATGATCTCCATTTGATAAACTTTCTTCCTTTATTTGTGATCTATTTGTGGTAGATATCAGCATGACAAACTGGGAGTTAAGGGAACACATCAAGGAATGTGCAGGTAGGGCAGGGAATTGTGAAGATGTGACACCTGTTCTTTCGGGCCAGAAAACCACACCAAAAAGTTTGGGGCCAATGAACTCCAGCTAGCTTTGTCTGATTTCAGTACTGCTTTACCTGACAGTAGTAAAGCTCCCTATGGATGCTTGCATGCCTTGTTTTATGGCTGCCTTGTTTAATGGCTCCTGGCTGCCTTGCATGTTTTGTCTGGCTAACTGCTCCAGATTATTGACATTCTGATTAGGGCTGAAGGCTATTTTGATTAATCTTACATCACTTCCACTTCTTGTCTTTTGCAGCCTTTCCTATCTCCCTGGATAGTAAAACATACTTGAACTGGGACTCTGCCCTGCATATTGAAAATATATCTCTCTGGGGTGTGTCTGTCTTTAGTGTACTCTTTCTGTTCTGTAAGGCTCTGACCAGTTCGGGGGCATTTCTTACTTGGTTATAATTGGTGCCTTGTCCATTAATGGTAGCATAGAACAGAACCACTTGACTGAGGTAGTGAGTAACAGGGCTATAGAATATTGCATTATTACTATAAAGATGCGCGTTTTGCTTATGACAGGGAAATACATGACTGCACTGAAAGTCAGGGTCCATAGTGTGGGCTGGTGTTTGAGGGAGGAGGGGAACGTGGCAGTCTCACTGTTGTAGTTTTACCAGGCAATATGTATATGTGTCTCCAACACTTTATATGAACTGCTTCTCAGTAGGTAGATATATTTCCTTGCTCCCTGGGAACTAACTAAAACTCTAATCTCATTGTACTACTCAAGGAAATATGTATTTCTGGGTGGGGAAGTGCAGGACATAGTTCCTTACGAAATTTAAAAAATACTACTTTCCTCCATATGTTCAAGTAAGCCCTGAAGCGTGCTGGGAATTAGGTGAGATTCAGAATTCAGGTGGCCAATGTCCTGGGGTTGTGTTTTTTTTTTTTTGTCCCATGCAATTATTTATCTTATTCAAGAAAGGATGAGGTGAATTTTCCATTTTGTGTTCAGGGCTGATATTTATGGCAATCCCAGTTGTTTACATTCCATAGGCACTGCCCATTTCGTCTGAATTCTGAGGGGAGGAGGGAAATATGGAGCTGTTTCCTTAATTTCAAGACTCCATATCCCAAATGTCTAAATTTAGCTCTGCTTCTTGTTGAAAGCATCATTTTTTTTTGAGGTGAACGGGAAACCTTGTATCCTGCTCTGT
This sequence comes from Lepidochelys olivacea, assembly GCF_965140295.1. Lineage (NCBI taxonomy): Eukaryota > Metazoa > Chordata > Testudines > Cheloniidae > Lepidochelys > Lepidochelys olivacea. Next base: position 258,078,622 of record NC_140411.1, on the reverse strand, counting down.
GAGGCCACTAAAGAAGCAGGAGGAGGTGAGGGTTACCATGGAGATGATAGTTGTGTGCAAGGGGAGAACAGCATGGTTTAGAATTCCAGGAAGGAAGAGGAAGTGATGTCATCATATTTCATGCACCAGCCCAGGCACCACTGTGGTGATTGTGGGTGTGCGTATTTTTTTCAGGAACATCAAGGATGTGCAGTCGGTCATGCAGAAAGGCCCCAGATGTTTCATTTGGAAACATCACCTTGAATTTGTTTATAAATGCTTGTCAGGTCAATACCCTGAGTGCTTTTGAATGTATAGTGTGTGTGTGTATATACACTGTATTTTATAAAAAGAAAAGGAGTACACGTGGTACCGTAGAGACTAACCAATTTATTTGAGCATAAGCTTTCGTGAGCTACAGCCCACTTCATTGGATGCATACTGTGGAAAATACAGAAGATGTTTTTATACACACAAACCATGAAAAAATGGGTGCTTATCACTACAAAAGGAGAGTGATCACTTTAGATAAGCTATTACCAGCAGGAGAGTAGGGTGTGGGGAGAGAAAACCTTTTGTAGTGATAAATACCCATTTTTTCATGGTTTGTGTGTATAAAAACATCTTCTGTATTTTCCACAGTATGCATCCGATGAAGTGAGCTGTAGCTCACAAAAGCTTATGCTCAAATAAATTGGTTAGTCTCTAAGGTGCCACAAGTACTCCTTTTCTTTTTGCGAATACAGACTAACACGGCTGTTACTCTGAAACCTGTATTTTATAAAGCATTTTCTTCTGGTTAAAAAGAAAAAAAGGGTGATGTAACAATCCATGACTGTATCTGTTCACGGAAAATGTGATTGTCAGCTCACCACGTATTCATGCCTCTGTGGAATAGAATATATGGCCTTTGACTGCATTTCTGGACATCTCTTCCTGGTGAACTAAAGAAACAGCTCCACTAACTTAACCAAATGGGAAAACTTTTATACATATGGGCAGGAGTATATATCGTGGGCAATAGAGGACAGTGGTGCACAGTATAGTTAATATCAAAGAGTGATACCTCTGACCAAAATTACCTTTTTACATTCAAAATACGTCCTGTAAAAATAATGATGGGATTGGGAGGAAGTGGTGTAATTCTCAATAGCCTACAACTCTGTATGTAGAGATGTTCATGCTAGTGCACTAATGAGGCAGCAAATAAATGGAAAGTCTTCTAGTAAACAAATGATGTTTGTAGGATTGTTGATGGGCCAAAGCCCAGAACCAAATGAAACTGGAAGAGGGAAGACAGCCAGAGGGAGGCTTACTACTCTATACATGATGTTATTGGAGCTTAATAGCAGGAGGTAATAAAGAGCCATACATCAAATTGGGGTAAGTATCCAGTTGAGGTGCCATAGAGATCAGTTTCAAAACCAATTTAATTCAGTTTTTCATGAGTAATCTGGTAGTTGAGCCTTAGACACTACTTTTACGTTAGTTGTATTCACAGGCGATTCTAGATCAGGAGGTGTTGCAAACAGCAGTGAAGACAGACCTAATGTATTGGGTGCATCCATGCTAGGAAAAAACGGGTTTTCTTACCATGTTAGCTAATACATGGTAACTAAGACGAAATAAAATTCTAGGGAAGACAAGGCAGTTTGTAGTTTCCAAATGTGTTCAACCTGCTAATTGGTGGTAAAACTAAAACTGTCTTGTCTTAGTGTTTTACTTCAGTTAGCTAACATGGTAAGAAAATACCTTTTCCTCATCCAGCATATTACATCTCTATCTTCAGGACAGTTTTGCCTTTTTTCCTGCTGAAGACAGGGCCACTAATATGAAAGATTGGAGGTTAAAACAGTGGGAGAGGTGCAACAGTGAGGTAAAAGGACAGTGCATCCGCCAGCTTCTGGTAAGGAGGATGGTATTGGGATTCTTACTGAGTTAAGTTCCCATGATGTGTTTGCAGTCCCCAAGCTGCAGGCTGAAGGTCAAGAAACAGTTGCTACAGAAGTCTGTTAGACCATTGAACAGTCAAAAGGGAAATGGTTGGCCACCCCATCACTTGCTTCCTTTTACAACTAAACTGCCAGGGAACTATCCTGTGTTGACCATAGTGGTGGACAAAGGAAAACTAAGATCTTTTCAATCTCCAATTTCTCTTTGTTTTATAGAGAAAAATTAGGGGAACTATGGGCCTTTCAGTATGTGTGAGGACTACGGTATTTCCTATCTTGGATGCTGATTGTATGTTTGTGCAGAGAGCGGAAAGCGGGGGGCAGCTTGCCCTGAGCTGAGTCCTTCTTCTATGTGGCTCCCACACATGGACGTTGTTTACTGTATCAAACATATGAGTAAATTGACTTCATTAGAGGAGCTGATGTAGAGTTTGTTCCCTCAGTTATGTTTAAATCTTGTCTTGTCTAGAGACCTCTCTTTAAAATTTCCATCATTGCTAACTCAGGTTCACCTTCATCAGTGTTAGTAAGGTTCAGTTCCACAGTGTGGGTGGTCTGACCGCCAACATCATTTTCAGCACCGTCTCAATTAGACTTGCTCCCAGTTGGGTTAGATGACGTGGATGCTGGAAATGGCGTTGGGAGTTTGTGAGCTGTCTGCACCAGAGCTCTTAGTTTGCTAATGTTGGTGGAAGTGAACTTGTTCTAGCAAGACTGGGAAATATAAACAAAACCAAAAAACAACAAAACCAAAACCCTCTGATGTAAGCAGGGTGTAAAAGTCTAGCATGGACTTCATGGGAGCAGTTGTTGGGGTAAGTCACAGGGCTGGCATATGTATTGTAACTATTACTTCTGTGCTGTAGTTGCAAACACTGTGGGAGTGAGGGAGTCATGGGTGAGAGATTAGTAGACAGTCAAAAAAAAGTGAGATGCCTGTGACAATCAGAAATCTAATGCCCGTGTGCTCCCCTCTCTTCACCTTGTTCTCCCCACTTTAAAGCAGGTCTTGAGCACCCAGGAAGTGCCTTTCAGCAGTAAACAAAATGATGAAATGCCCCATGGCAGTTTGATTTGATTTCACTGGCTAGCACATCCTAACTAAATCTCTCTGGAAATGGGGAGAGAAAACTAATTTGGTGTTGGTAGGAGGGAGTCGTGAGGGAACTGGAATAAGCTGGGGTTGTCCGGTCTCACTAGGCTGTGTTGCTCTTACTGGAAGGCAGACGCTTTCTTCTTCCTCCCTGAGGAGGGGTGTATGTGAGGTTTTTTTAATTAAACCTCCCTTTCTCCACAGTCTCTTTTGGAATGAGTTTTGTTGGGTGTAGGCAGTACGGCATATTTTGCTCTGCATTTAGTCTTTGCTTCCCCTTCTCCTTTGGATCTGCTATTGGGATTTTCTCTCCACTTGGTTTAACTGGATTGTTCTGTTCCAATCATAGGAGTTTAACCCATTCTAACCTTTTCACTCCCTGCTCCTTATCGTCTTCAACAATAGCAAACTCTGTACAGAATAATCATGCAGCAAGGCCCTTCCTCGATTCACAATTAGTGACCTGTAAAATTGGCAGCACCAGTGACTATTGGCAGGAGCCAGCTTTCCCCAGGCGCTTCCCCACTCCCCCTGGAGAGTTAAGTTCAATTAGAGCTACAACATGCACAGCAGGGAATTTGCAAACAGTACAGTGCCACATGGCACTATTTCTGCATGAAAGTCAGAAAGGTATCTTTGACCCTTCTGTGACCTTGATGCTCTAGCTGCTGCCCACTCTCTAACCTCCTTTTTCAGCAGATTGCTTAAGAAAGTAGCTTTTTCTCATTTCTTCAGTCACTTCTTGTACAACAATATCCTTGACTGTGTTCAGTCTGTGTGGGTTCCCCCACTTCGGACATAGAGTGGAAACTTCCCACCATACAGTTAACCTTTTTGTTGCATGGGTTTCCTTGACCTCAGTGCCGTCTTGAATCCTGGACCAGCCGCATAACTCTCAAGCCATCTCTGACTGATTTCCTTCTCTCTTGATGGAGCTCCTACTGTCCAACCACTCTGTTTCTGGAGATGACTTTTCTGCATCAAAATCCTTTCACTTACAAGTCCCAAAAAGCTTAATTTTGGCTCTCTTCCATGTCCCTGCCAAACCAATCTATGTTCACTTTGGGTTACTTTCTCTCAAACGCTTTTTTATTTTGGTCATATACAGTGCATACCAAGCTCTCATTTTCTATAACAAGTGGTCTCTGTTTACCCTTTCTGCCTCTTGTCCAAGTAATTCCTCTAGTTAATGTCTGATGTGAACAAGTGCATCCTTCAAATAACTTTGTCCCCCTCTTTCCTTGATTTGTGCATCCCATTTGCCTCCACTGCCTATCACATTGGAGTTGTCTATGATCCTGCCCTTTCCTTCCTTCCCACATCTTCTGTCTGCCAATCTTTCTACTTTCAAGGGTGCTTTGAGAATGTAGTCAATATTTCTAACACCCTTTGAAGATGAAGAGCTATAAAAATGCAACACATCTGCAACATTGACTCTACTGCTGCATTCATGTGTCTTGCCTTGATAGCAGCAAATATCTTCTCTCTGGCTTCCATAAGTGTCATGATGATATTCTGAATGTCCTCAGCTATTGATATGACTCTGCCTATAACCATAACAATTAAATACAGCAATCCTTGATCATTTTGTTTAGTTGCACCTACTTGCTTCAAAAGCAGCCTATTCATGAGTTTTTACTAATATTTAATAATATGGGGAGTTCGAAGAGTCTATTATTCCATTATTAATCATAGCATACTAGAATTGTAGAGCTGGAAGGAACTTTGAGAGGTCATCTAGTCCAGTGTTCCTCAACGACCAGTCTGTCAGCTGGTGCTGGTCCCAGAGAACTCCCTGGCACAGTTTAGGAAGGCAGCAAGTCAGTCGCTGGTACCAAAGGTTAGAAATACTGACCTAGTCCGCCTCCCTCATGCTGAGGCAAGGCCAAATAAACTGAGACCATCTCTCATAGGTGTTTGTCTTATCTGTTCTTGCATTCCTCCAGTAATGGAGATTCTACAACCTGCCTTGGTAACCAATTCCAGTACTTAACTATCCTTTTAGTTAGAAAATTTTTCTAATATCTCACCTAAATCTCCCTGGCAGCAATTAAACCAATAATTTCTTGTCCAACCTGCTGTGGGCATGGAGAACAATTCATCGTTGTCGTCTTTCTATAACAGTCCTTAACATATTTGAAGACTGTTAGCAGGTGTCTCTGTCTTCTTTTCTCAAGACTAAACATGCACAGCTTTTGTAATCTTTCTTCATGGGTCAGGTTTTCTAAATCTTTTATCATTTTTTGTTGCTCTCCTCTGGACTCTCTCCAATTTGTCCACATCTTTCCTAAAGTGTGGCACCCAGAACTGGACACGGTACTCCAGCTGAGGCCTCACCAGTGCCCAGTAGAATGGGACATTTACCTCCCGTGTATTACATACACCCCAGATTGGTATTTGCTGTTTTCACAACTACATCACATGTTGACTCGAGTGTAGGCTCGGCAGGATTCAATTTGAATGGTAAATGTCAATTTCAGCTGACACATTGAAACTGATGAAAAAAGTAGCCAGCTGTAACAGCGGGAGTGCAGCCCCCACCCCATTGTGCCTGCAGGGATCGAGTGTTACTGGCCCTGTCGCAGTGCAGGGAGCCCTCTGCAGCCTGTTTTCGTGAACCTGCTCCCTCATTCCTGTGATAGTAGGGCTGCAGAGGGCTCCGTGTACTGTCACAGGGCTGGTGACACCCAACCCCTGCAGGTGCACGGGTTGGGGAAGGCTGTGGCCAGGGCCAGCAGGAGAAGGACAAGCCCACAGCTGTGAGGGGAGGCCACCTAGCTGCTGAATGGCTCGTCGTTGTCCTTTTGACAGCCCTGCCAGTGGGTCTCTGCTCTGTCCTATGAGGACTGCAGTCTTCCCCATACCTTGCACCTGCAGGGATGAGGTGCTACTGGCCCCACAGCTGTGCAAGGAGCCCTCTGCAGCTCTGCTGTCACAGCCCTGCTCACCAGCTGGGAGTGTGGGAGCTGTCCCTGGCCAGGAACTATTGAACCCCTGGCCACAGAGTACTGCTGGTCCTCCTCCTTGCAGTCCTGGCTTGAGGCGGGGCGTTCTTTACTCTTCTGGGCTAGGACCGCATCCTTCCCTGCACCTTGCACCCCTGTGTCTTGGGCCCTTCAGTTGTGCAGAGAGCCTCCCAGAGCACACTGCAGTCCTGCTGTCAGTGCTGTTCTAACCCCACTCCTGCTCCTTAATTTCCAGCAACTGTAAAAATAAAAATCAGTAAAAATTGAAGAAAATTCTCAAATAAAATTAGTGCTGTCAATTAATTACAGTTAACTCATGCGATTAACTCAAAAAATTAACTGTGATTAAAAAAATTAATTGCGATTAATTGCACTTATAACTATAGAATACCAATTGAAATTTTATTAAATATTTTTGGATGTTTTTCTACATTTTCAATATTGATTTCAATTACAACACCGAATACAAAGTGCACAGTGCTCACTTTATTTTATTATTTTTGATTACAAATATATGCACTGTAAAAATGATAAGGGAAATAGTATTTTTCAGTTCACCTCATACAAATACTGAAGTGCAATCTCTTTATCATGAAAGTGTAACTTACAAATGGAGATTTTTTTTTTTGGTTACATAACTGCACTCAAAAACAAAACCGTGTAAAACTTGAGAGCCTACAAGTCCACTCAGTCCTACTTCTTATTTTGCCAATCGCTAAGACAAACAAGTTTGTTTATGTTGACGGGAGATACTGCTGCCTTATTCTTATTTACAATGTCACCTGAAAGTGAGAATGGACATTCACATGGTGCTTTTGTAGCCAGCATTGCAAGGTATTTACATGCCAGATATGCTAAACGATCATATGCCCCTTCATGCTTCGGCCACCATTCCAGAGGACATGCTTCATTGCTGATGATGCTCGTTAAAAAATAATGCGTTAATTAAATTTGTGACTGTATTCCTTGGGGGGAGAATTGTATGTCTCCTGCTCTGTTTTACCCGCATTCTGTATATATTTCATGTTATAGTAGTCTCGGATGATGATCCAGCACATGTTTGTTTTTAAGAACACTTTCACAGCAGATTTGACAAAACGCAAAGAAGGTACCGATATGAGATTTCTAAAAATAGCTACAGCACTCGATCCAAGGTTTAAGAATCTGAAGTGCTATCCAAAATGTGAGAGGGATGAGGTGTGGAGCATGCTTTTAGAAGTCTTAAAAGAGCAACACTCTGATGCGGAAACTACAGAACCCAAACCACCAAGAAAGAAAATCAACCTTCTGCCAGTGACATCTGACTCAGATGATGAAAATGAACATGCATCAGTCTGCACTGCTTTGGATCATTATCAAGCAGAACCCATCGTCAACATGGATGCATGTCCTCTGGAATGGTGGTTGAAGCATGAAGGGACATAAGAATCTTTAGCGCATCTGGCATGTAAATATCTTGCAACGACAGCTACAACAGTGCCATGCGAATGCCTGTTCTCGCTTTCAGATGACATTTATAAACGAGAAGCAGGCTGAATTATCTCCTGCAAGTTGTAACCAACCTTGTTTGAGTGATTGGCTGACCAAGAAGTAGGACTGAGTGGACTTGTAGGCTCTAAAGTTTTATATTGTTTTGTTTTTGATTGCAGTTTTTTTGTACATAATTCTACATTTGTAAGTTCAACTTTCATGATAGAGATTGCACTATAGTACTTGTATGAGGTGAATTGAAAATCGCAATTTTGTTTTTTACAGTGCAAATATTTGTAATCAAAAATAAATATAAAGTGAGCACTGTACACTTTGTATTCTGTGTTGTAATTAAAATTAAAATATTTGAAAATGTAGTAAACATCCAAAAATATTTAAATTAAATGGTATTCTATTGTCGTTTAAGAGCGTGATTATTTATTTAAAATAGTAATGATAGTCATGATGTGTGATGGAAGTAATCGAGCACCTTTTGCCACGAAGCATTTGTCTTAACAAGCACTGTGGTCCTGGAGTTCAGTCTCTGGACAGAGACTATATAATCTTTTTGACTCCAAGAGATCATTGTGAGAACATTGTCCTACAGAGAGCATGAGGTTGAGGCTGAGGCCAGTTTGAGCTGAATACTCCAGCATCAGTCAAGGTCTACAAAGTCTCTCTATGTAACTTCCAGCTGTTTCCCACAATGCAACTACTGGCAGAAACAGCAGTCCTGGCATAGGTTTGCTTTTAACAAATTTGGTCTGGTCAGCTTTGCCTAGTTTTTCCTCTAGGAACAAACAGCTGGGATAACATGCAGGGCTTGTTAAGACTCCAGAACACCCCCTTGCCAAACAATACCTACTGCTGTGTGTAGCAACAGTTTAAAAACAAACTCTATGCAGGAGTGTGGGATTGCTACTTTCTTTATGGCCAGCATTTTATAACTTTTGCATACAACTACTTCCCCCGTCTGCCCTGGAGGGAGCAGCAGGAGCAGAATGAAACTGAAGCAATCCTATTCACTTTTACTCACTCCCTACCCTAACCTTGTCAAAGAAAAGAGGTGTGTGTAAGGTGAAACTGCCTAATTTCTCCCCCAATTTGAATTTGCAAGTGTAGGAGAGATTCTCTTCCTATCTCCAGGAAGAGTAAAAATAAAGTATTGATATGTTCACCTCATCTCTGCTGTAGTTGCTAGAATAGGGGAGAGGCTGGGAAATTATAAGAAATTCCAAGGATGAATAGGACGTAGAAAACTCACATATCCTTCCAGTCAAGGCAGTGTGACAGAATTGCTGATGTAGGAAATAGGATGAGCAATTTGGGGGTGAGAAAAGAGAAGCTAGAACATTGGTTCTTTTTGGGAGTGTGTGTGATATTTCGCCCAAGTTTAGTAAGGTTATCATTTAAATGGTAACTAACATTATGTTCACATGTCACAGTGTAGCACGGTTTTCAGGAAAGAGTGCACACCTTTGTTGCCATTGTTTAGATGGAGAGAGTTTTCTCCAAGACTGGGTTAACTGGGCAGCAGCACATAGACGTTTACGCTATAATTGTTCTATCTCCACAATGGAAAAAGAGACGTTTTAAAAAAAAAATCCTGTGAAAAATAGCAAAAACTATAGACACATCTGACAGGAGATGGAGTAGGAATAGTTTGATTATTTCATGCCTGTATTTTCTTCTTCCATGCACTCTGGAATATGTAGTTTCAAACTAGTCTGTATTTAGATGCATTGACTCACACAGAAAATAGGACATCAGTAGGAAATTTTAATGTTACCATCCTCTTTCCCCAAATCATTGCAGCTTCTTGTGTCCACCTGGACTTGGGTAGACTTATAACCCCTTGTTTCTATTCCTTACAGTCGTTGCATTCACCTTTTCTGTTCTCTTGTAGAATGAGCCTCTGACCTCAGGTTATCATGGATACCCTGCGAGGGATAATCAAGTAAGAGTCCGATTACAGTAAACTGTGTGCGTGTCTGTCTGCTTGTGGATGTTCTGGCAGATGGCTTCCTGACACTGTTTGTTTTGGAATGGGGACTGTTTTATTTCACTGGTTGAACGCTTACAGAGGTATACAGTAAATTAAATACATTTTTTGGCCATGCCACATATGGAATGTGGCTGCATGCATGATGGGTTAAATGTGATCCCTCTGGTTCTCATTAAAGAATTTCCTGACCCTTGGCTATTCTTAAAACCGGACTTCAGATCTGCATCCCAAATACCTATTCGGTCTCCTCAGTTTTGCTCAGTATAGACGTTCAGTCTGTGAACTCTTCGCTCTGTTTTGTTCTTACTGCTGTAACTCTAGCAGCTGAGGAGAGATGAGAAACAGTTTTTGTCTGAGAAGTCTCTTCCCTTGCAGTGCTGCTGGAGCAGAGAACAGCATGGGCCAGGATGGGTTGCTTCTAGCTCTTGTGAATTTGCCTTGGTGCTTTTTGAGTCCTGCAGGGTCCATGCCCCATCCACCAGTTGAGGATGTTTTAATTTTATAGTAGTAAAGATGGTACGGTTTGGTCCATTGCAGCCATCTCAACATCCCCTTCCCACTCCACAGAAGGTGGGAAACGCCAGCTGATGAGTCTGTGTAGAGCAGGGAAGGAGAGGGCCATCATAAATTCTTTCTACCTTTCCATTGTGAGGATATTTGTCACCCTTTGTCCCTTGCAGCTTACAAGTCAACATTGTCCAGGAAGAAGTCCTGAAGCTTGTCTGAAACCTTTATTCTAACTCTGGAATTGAATTTTATGGAGATTTTTGAAGGTCCTAAGCAAGGAGTATGGGCACATGCACAGTAGAAGTACAGCTATGTTTTATGTATTCAGTGTGTCACGTGCTCTGATTTTGTTTCAACAAACACAGTTGTGTTGCACTGAACCTCCCCCGCACGCGCCCAAACAAACAGAAAAACACCACATTCATGTGTTAGCTGAGTTTGTATCCATGCTTGCCATGCTGCTGAACTGTTTGTATCTATGCATTCCCGGGGAATTTGGTAAATTATCCTACAGTGGTTCCATAGGAGTGTGGGGATTGGGTTGGGTGACCAGAGCAAGTGCATATAGAGTGGCACACCAGAGCCTGTGGTGTAGCGTAGTCTGTGATCTCCTACTGCACAAAGTTCTGGAAAAAACATGTGGACCAGTCATACCAGTTAAGGGATTCCCAGCTACATCGCAAAAAGAAAAGCCTTGTCTGTGCTACAGTATTTTGGCATTGCAGCCACCTGTATGCCTTATTTCAACTCTCAAGACCCTTGCTGAGAGAAAGTACAATTACAAGTCTTGCCACCATTGAATCCTACACTGGGTTTCTCTACGTTGTTGTAGAGAAATAAACAGAAAATATAAGTGTTATAGCTACAGTGGTTGAGTTAGTTCTGCCAGTGCAGTGTTACAATGCTCCTGGCCCCATCACTCAATAGTAGATTTGACCATTCAGAATACTGGCTCTGTCCTCTCTCGTGCAACTCTTCTTTTGGCTGCATGTGGGTCTGAGAACACATGCATAGGTACTCATCTGCTCTCAGCTATGCTCCGTCCTGTCTTCCAACTCCTGCCATTCAGGGCCATCCTGACAGCACCTGGGACGTTATATGAACAGTTTTGAATGTTCTCTCTCAGTCTGCACCCAAACTCTGCACCCTGGGACAGCAATGGGAAACACACAAAATAAAACACTAAACTACAGCTTTTGTAACCAGAACATGTTTAAACCTCATGAGGATTTGCCTGAAAAACAAAGGACAAAAATCAATTGCTGTTCAGCAGCCAATCTAGGCATGCACATGCCCTATTGTACGCACTTTCCTGATGGCAATCAAATCCTGGCAATCAAATCCATCTCTTAACTGCATTATTCTTTTATTTATGAGACAGTAGCTCCCAGATGCCCCAGTCAAGATGGAGATCCAGTGTGCTAGGCACTGTACAAATGTAGAATGAATGCTTCTGCTCCAACATGCTTACAATCTAAATAAGGTCAAGGTGTGAAGGTGGGTATTGAATGCAAGGGAGGGGGGGAAAGGGAGAAGACAAGGGTAATAGCTAAATGTAGTAGGTTTCATGGTGGCTGGGTTTTTTCTTTTAAGGTGAGTGACACACCAACCAAACAAGAACAGAAAATCAATCATGCGACAAATTAAAATGAGTTATTGAATAAATAATCAGACTCAAATCAAAGAACTTCCTCAAGAACGGTTACCCAAAGGAGGTAGTGTCTATCGTAGCTTGAGCCCAGAGTAAATCTGGCAGCAGCTTGGGGGAGAGGTTGGTGAGACTATACCATGAGCTTGGCAACTGTGAAACTAATCCTTGGCCCTCATGAGGCATGTGCAAATTCCCATACGGGACAGAATTATTCAGAGGATCCATTGGGACAAACAAAAAATGTGAACCAGGTGCAAATACCATATACCCTGTGAGGCCATGGACACTGGGTCACAATTTCAGCTTCTACATAAACAGCATCAGTTAATCATAGGGCCTGCTATGGCAGCTGTACCCTGATAGATCACGAGGACACTGCAGGTGGGCACAGGAGCGAATGGATCAGCCAGTGTGTGTGCTGGCAACTCTACACAGTCCAGTCATGACCTCTCCATGAAGGTGCGCACAGGTGTCAACATATTAGCCAAAACGTGTATAGGCATTTCAGATGGCAATTTACTTCATGGAGGTTTCCTGGCAAGCCAGGCAACCTCACTTTTTAACGGTCACGTTTTCACTTTAGTAAATCTCTCTGTAAAATGATTTTCCTTCCATATTTGCTCCTTGTTATTTCTTGATCTATTAGGGTTTTTTCCTAGTCTCGCTTTTGGCTCTGAGGCAGATGAAATTCAGACCTGGCTTTCAAACTAATGAGATTTCAAGCTTTTAGCTAATCTGATTGGGAGCCTCTAATCTGATAGCAGTAGAAAGCAAAGTCCTCTGTAGCCACAGGCTGGGTCTGGTGTTGTAGAGACGGCGGTGTGCAACCTATCACCTGGTTCTTTGCAGCGCAGGGCAAAGGAGGTTAGGTTTAGTAATTCAGGCTCCATGCTAAAGTAATTGAGATGCAGAAGCAGCAATTTGGTCTGTTGAATGAGATTTCTCCCCGCACTCTGACTGGGAGCTGGATTTGAATTGGTGGTTTAGGTTCAGAGCCACAGAGGGATTTAGGTATTGCAATGCTGAACTTTTACTTCAAAAATGTAGGTGCAAAAGAGTTTAGGTGCCTACAAAAACAACGAGGAGTCCGGTGGCACCTTAAAGATGAACAGATTTATTTGGGCATAAGCTTTCGTGGTACAGGGTTCAGCGACAGCCAGGCAGGAGTTTTGTAGATCGTAGTGGAGCATAAGTCTCGGAGTTAGGTGCCTAAATACCTTTATGTATCCGGGCCTTAGTGTTTAAAAGCTGCATAGCTAACTCTTTTCTGAGACGTCACATTTATTTCTCTTTAAGAACTGTGCTGATTTCTTACCAAGTCATTTTTTATCAGAAATGGCAAAACTGAATTTTACTTTCTGGATAAAAGTGCTCAGGGATAACTCAACCTTTCTTCCATTTCTTCCTGTATGCCTTTTTTACACCTTTGAACTGTAAGTGCCATTAATTGACATCTGTAAACCTTTCACTGTGTTGTCCTTACACCATCTAGTGGATAAACCTTATCCATACATTCTTGACTGTTTCAGTTTTGTCACCTTTCCTTCTTCCTCCCTTCCAGGTAACTGTTCAAGGCCAGGGGATTAGGGTTCAGGAGGGGGTGCGGGGTCTGGGAGGGAGTTTGGTGCAGGAGGGGGATTGTGATCTGGGGCAGGTGGTTGGGGTGGAGGAGGGGGTGCGAGGTGCAGGCTCTGGCTGGGAGGCACTTACCACAGGCAGCTCCCGGCCAGCGGTGCAGCAGGGCTCAGGCAGGCTGCCTTCATGCCGTGGCCACATGCCGCTCCCGGAAGCGGCTGGCTACTGGCACATTTCTGCGGCCCCCGGCTGGAGTGGGACAGCATGTATCTGTGCGCTGCCTGCGCCTGCAAGCACTGCCCCGTAGCTCCTATTGGCTGGGAATCGGCCAATGAGAACTGCGGGGACAGTGCTGGGGGTGGGGGTAGTTCACAGACCTGCCTCCCCCCACACCAGGAGCCAGAGAAACATGCCAGCAGCCAGCCACTTCTGGGAGCGGCGTGGGGCCACGGCATGCAGGCACCCTGCCTGAGCACCCTTTTTAGTGGCCCAGAGATCGTTGCCTGTGATTTATTTTTGCAGGGGCCCCCTTGAGCTGGGGCCCTGGGCTGCAGCTCCTAAAGCCCCTGCCTTAATCAGCCTCTGCCTTAATCCAGCCCTGCTCGCGGACCCCAGTTTGAGAACTGCTGCTCTCTGTGCTGTTCAGCCCTTGCCCCTCTGCTGAGTCTGCCAACAAAGGGACCAATTGTGGTGGTTTCTGTGATATAAATACTTGCCCCTTAGGCACTGAACTGAGACTTCCAGAGCGCATTTCATGTGTCCTGCTAAATGTCTCTTAGATACTATAGGCATGTCAACACAAGGAAATTGACCTTCATTGCTATAGTGGAATAACTCCCCCATGTGGACACTCTGTTCTGGAATAAATGTGACTTTATTCCAGAATAATTACTCCAAATTACTCCACTTACTTCCAAATAGTTATTTTGTTGTGACTCTGCCAGTCAGTTCCCCTGCTTTGTATTTTTCTAGTGCTTTTCATGCCAAAGTGCTTTATAAACAATATCTAGAATTTGCTTCAGCCACTTCTGGGGTGAAGTATGCCCTTTCCCCAGTGTCAATTGAATATGGTACTCTTCCTCATTTTGTTCCAGACTGCTGAGTAGCATAGCTATGTGCCATATTCTACAGGCAGAATGTAATTGCACAAATTGGAACTGGGCCACAAAAGTGATCTTCAGCTACCATAAAGAGCTAGGGTTTAGAGTGTTAGTTTGAAGCCTCATTTAAAAGATTGCACCTCCAGGAATACAGAGTTGTAACATCATACTAATTTGGAGGGGAAAGTGCCATCTATCTTATCACAACGGCTACTTCATGCAGTAGAACAATTTCCCTTGCTGGTTTCCCATCCAAGTACTTGCCAGGTCTGACCTTACTCTTCTTATGAGTACAGATGAGAATATAGTCCAAGGTAGTATGGCTGCATATGGTAACTGCTAGAAACAACTTTCAGTCACTGCCCCTTTGAGCTGGCTTCAACCTCGGGGTAAAATTTATCTAACCCAGGGGTTCCCAAACATTTTTCATCCTTTTTTCTCTTTGGTATCTGACTAAATGTCTCTCGTTTCTGGTATTACTGGAAAGCCACCGCCAGAGTGGGAGTACCGTTGCCAGCTTGACCTCTTGTGCTTGGAATGTGCAAGGTCACGCTGTGCAGAGGACGTTATTTTGAGAACAAAATGGTGCCCTCCAGACAGCAAAAGTTCTTGAACAGTGTTTCGACACGTTTCAGCCTTGTTTCAAGGGACAGACCCTGCATAATCCATGACGGGTCCAGGAACCACTGATCTAATCCATTTCTAACTGAGCCACTGACCTCTTGCATTCTTATTCACTTATTGTTTTAAAATGTATATTCAGTTTCCTGAGCAACTTAGCCAAAAAGATTTGTGTGTTCGCTCCTACTAATGGTTATGAACTGGTTTGGATGAGACATGCATCACTGGCAGAAGTGTTGAAAACAGGCAGTCTTTTGTGCTGCTTGATCCCTTTCTGGCAACTGGAAAATTCACAGATCTGTGCCTGGTTCTTACAGGCTCAGCACAGCCCTTCCGCCTCCTCCCATTCCCTTGTGATGTGTGGAATTCGGCAAGAAGGCTCTTAGTGAGGAAATCGAGTGAGTTTGCTGCCTCTCCCAGGGGAAGTGCACTGCAGAGCAGCCAAGCTTCCTGGTGTAATCTCCTCACAGATACTTTACCTGTCGGGGGGAGTGGGGGAGTCTCTGCTGTGTACAGCATCTTCATGCCTTCTTCATTTGGGAAATGGGGCAGCTAGCATGGTCTCCCCATTGCTCTCTGACTGGTTTGGTGTGGGTCTGTTTCCTGTACCTTGGTTGTCCTGTTCCCTTTTGGGAAGGTGGGAAGTGTAGCAATATGAGTTGGGATTCCACATTGGGTGTTAGCCTTTTTTAAGACAATACTGGGGCAGGAAAATATCTGAGATTCAAAGGGAGTGGGGGAATAGTTCAGCCTTATCTGTCTTGTCTATCATGGTAGTGCCTAGGAGCCCCAGTCATAGTTTAGGACCCTATTGTGCTAGGCTCTGTACAAACACAGAGCAAAGAGGTTACATTCTTAGGGCTTGTCTACACAGGGAGTTATTCTGGGATAGCTATTCCTGACTAACTCCATCTGCAATAAAATCCTCTCCTGCACATAAGATCAGATGCGTTGAGGTTGAGTTGTTAAACCTTCTACTTCACTACTTTTCCAGCTTTTTGTCAGCAAGGAGTAAAATGTTCGTACTCTGTACTAGACAGGCCCGGTAACGTGGTCTGTTGTTGACCTAACGTGCAACTTCTTGCAGAAAATAGAGATTCCGTTTAGAAAACGGCAAGATAAATATGTGGGCAAAAATAATCTGAAAGAGAAATTTAAAGGAAGGGAGAAATCTGGGAAGCAGTGGTGGTGAAAGATATTGAGGAGTGATATTGACTGATGTGGTAGACATGAGATTAAAATGTAGCATGGTCGCAACAACAAACCAGTGTAACTTAAGAGTGCGTACATAAAGCCTTTTAACAGAGTTGGAAGGGAAGAGACCTTCTTGAGACATCTCTCATACACAAACGCGGCTTAATATGTCCAGGTCTGTGCACCTCCGTGTCGGAAAGATAGTGACAGATTGGAAGGCGTTAAAAGCAACGTAAATTATGAAGCTATGAAAGAAGAGTAAGAGTCAAATATTCCTTAAGGAAAGAATTTATAGGGAAGAGCCAGGCAGAGGCTGAAGCTGGTATAGCACATGCTGAGGCACTTTAAGCAGGTGTAGCCGCCTGGGTGAGGGCAGAAGGGGAAGAGGAAAGATGGGACCCACCTGGGCCTACCTCTTCGCCTCCAGTGCCACCTACTCTCAGACCCAGAACTGTGCAGAGGAGATCCCTCTGGGGATACTAGGAGGACCCATGTAAAATCCAAACCCTTACTCCAGCCATTGGACCATCCAGCCCATTTCCCTGCCAACGCAGGAGTGTTCCCTCCAGTGCTAGTGCTCTGAGTCTAGCCTTTCATGTCCCAAACAATGGGACAACCACGATTTCTATTGAGAAACTAGACGAATAGAGCTCACTGTCAGAAAGCGAGTATTCAGCCTAGATTTCCCTGTTCTCAGTCTGAGCTCATGCTCCTAGTTAGACCCCCTTGTAAACACCAAGGAAGGTGAGGAACAGGGGGGTCTGACTAGAAGTACTGAGCTCAAATTGAGAACAGGGAAATCTAGGCTGACAGAAGGTGATCAGTCTGAGGCTCATGGGGTCAGAACTAAAAATGTGCAAACTTAATGTCTGTCTTGTGTAGGGATATTTTTTCTTCAGAATATTTAGAGTGATAGTGAGGGGAGCAAAACCCCATGGGAGATGGGAAGTTGTCAGCTCCCTGTGTATCTGTAGTTATCCTATCATTTGATATCTTTTGAACTGGAAAAAAAATCACTTAAATATCTTACATTTATTTAACATTTTTGATTCTGAAAGATCCCAAGACACTTTACAGACTTCCTCTCTGGATCTCTATAAATATCTGCACATATCACAGCAACAACCACATAGCTGACTGCAACGTTTTTTTAAACTGGATGCTGCTACACCACACAGCAGTAGATCATTTGTTTTTAGTTCTGAAGTCCCAGTTCTGACGTGAGCCGCACAGCAGTCGGCACAAAGAAAAGGAGTTTTCGGGAGGAGGCACCTCTGGCTGTATATGGGATTGATGTCATTACATTATTAGGAAAACTGTTACTGAACAGAACCAATAAAGGGCCTGCTGTGTGCCACGTGGGAGGAGATAGCTGATCCGTGTGGCTGTATCTGTGTTTTGCCAGAAGAGGGCACCCAGTGCACAGTAAGTGCCAAATGTAAAAGTGGAAACAATTCAAGACTCCAGAGCTGGATCTGTCTACAGAATGGATGTATAGAAAAGCCAAGAGTAGGAGCGCAAAGATTCCTCCTTCCTCTCCTGAAAGCCATTCTCATTTTCTAAGTGAGTCTTTTAGACTCTTCTGTCACTACAAATTTGTTGTGTGCAGTATTGTTGTAGTGTGTCAGTCCCAGGATATTAGAGACACAGTATGAGTAGGTAATCTCTTTAATTGGACCAGTTTCTGTTGGTGAAAGAGACAAGCTCTCGAGCTTACATGGAACTCTTCTTCAGGTCTGGGAAATGTACTCAGAGTGTCAACCAAAAATTTGTAACTACTGCTGTGGAAAAGGAATGTTGTAAGGTTTGGGGAGAAGATGGAAAGTAGAGGGTAGAAGCTGACTGGTTGTGTGAAGGAGTTAGTGACTAGGAAGTGGGAAAAGGCATGATAAAGTAAGTGTACTAACATCTAGTAAGCATTTAGTTACTGCTTCTCTCTGTGGATGTGTAGGAGGCAAATCTTGACAAGAGAAATCTTATTTTTGGAGGAGGGAAGAAAATGCTATGACCAATTCCGCACAGAGCCAGGAGAACCCAATGCAGGCTTCTGCGTGTGCATTGGTTGATAATGGGTCTGTTATCCCCAAATACAATCTGTTGGAAAAGGACAGAGACTTAATCTGAGGAGCTGTGAGCGCTTTTGCTGGCAAGGTATGTAAGAAAAGGTTTTAATCATGGAACAGTCTCTATCTGGTTGCCGAATACCTATATGTCCAAGGTGGTAGACAAAGGGGAAAATACAAGAGGGTCTTGCTGAGAAATGTTGGGAATAGACAACTGACCCTTTTGTGGGAAAGAGGCTGGTTGGGCACCAGGGCTGTTCTGAACTTAGCATGCTATTGGTTTTGAGCCTGCATTATCATTATGAATATTTGAGCGTGCTGTCAAGCATCATTCCTACTCAGTGTTTTATATATAATGAGAGAGTCACTGATCTGATCTAGGTACATCCCCCTTCAGGCCCCTAACCACCCTAGTTTCCCTAGAGACCACTCTGTAGGGAACACCTACTTTCTCCACTGCAATCAGCCTACCGTAATCTATAACACCATTTATAGGAATAGAAGAGGGAACAGGACTCCCACTCCTCAACCCCTTCTCCAGTGGTATGAAAACAGGTGTCTCCATCTATATCATAACAGCCATGACAGATTGAAGGCTAAGGCCCTTCTGTCTGGGTTATTAATTGTAATACTGGAGGTCTCCTGTGGCTGACATATGATGTGTCCATCCAGGTGCCAGGCAGCTGGGTGGGTCGTTTCTTTGAGACCTCTGTCCCACAGCTTTCTGTGTTTTCCTTGCCTGACTTAATACCTGAGGGCTAAAGGAAGCTCTGGACTCCAGTTACAGGCCTTTCTTCTGCCTGGCATGGATAAGCTGGGCCAGGCTGTGAACCCCAGAAACCAGCTCAGTTGTACGACTCCCCCATACGGTTCAGTGGACAGAATTTAATCTCTTTAGCTCACTTGAAGAGGGATTCCTCCCTCTCACCATATGTAGCCTTGCCCCCATCTCCTGTTACACAAATAAAATTGGACCAACAACCTTCAGCATCAGTATTTCCTCACTCCAGGGAGCTCTGTTGCTTGCTTTTACCCATGTGCTATTGGGAACTGCCAGAGGTGGACACCATGTTACCCCCAGTATAGTTATTGCTCTATGCCTCTTCCTTTCCCTCTTGCACCTCATGCTGCTGTACTACCCTGAGAATGAAATGAATGGGAATTTCCTAACTACAGCTATTCTGCTTACTTTTCCTGCTTGGTAAACAAGCAACTCTGCATTTGCTGGTGCAAGATGGTGCATTTAAGAATCCGGTCTCCTGTCACTAAACAGATGCTTCTTAAGAAAGAACAGTGGATGGAGGATATTCATGCCCTTTCTAAAAGAGAGGGTTGCTCTCAGCATAGAGTTAGGGTCTAGGATAACACTGCCTGGAGCAGGCATTTACCAGATGGATTCTGCTCCCCAGAGATTTCTGGATGTACAGGAACTCCTCACTTAGTCGTCCCGGTTGACATTGTTTCGTTGTGACCTTGCGGATCAAGTAGGGAACATGCTCGTTTAAAGTTGCGCAACGCTCCCTTATAACGTCGTTTGGCAGCCGCCTGCTTTGTCCACTGCTTGCAGGAAGAGCAGCCGGTTGCAGCTAGCAGGTGGGGGCTTGGAACCAGGGTGGACTTGCAGCTCCCGTATCAGCTCCCTGCTCCCCTAAGTTCTCTGTGCGGCAGCCGCCCAGCCCAGCGGGCTACCAATTGTTGGCAGTTCAGCTGTCCCTCCCCCCACTGCCATGTGCTGCTCCTGCCCTCTGCCTTGGAGCTGCTCCATGAGCCTCCTGCTTGCTGTGCAGGGGAGGGGGAAGAGGAGGGCTAATGTCAGGGTGTCCCCCTTCCCCCTACTCCTGCCCCCCCCCTTCTCCGTATAGAGCAGGATGGGGACAGGACAGGGCTCCTGAGAGCTTGCTGGCCCTAGCTGCTGTCTCAACTTCTTGATTTTTTTTAAAGGCAATGTACTTTGAATGGGATCAGCGTACTTAAAGGGGCAATGCACATCTCTCTCTCCCCCACACACAGGGGGTGTGTGTGTGTGTGTCTGTCTGCCATGCTGCCTCCCCTCCCTTCATTCATGCTGCCTTGTAGAGTGTGAGGCTACATTAACAACAATGTGTTAACCCTTGAGGGCTCAGCCGAGTGCTAGTTCATCGTTTAGCAGTAAGGCATTCCCTGGGAAATATCCCACCCTCTTCCACTCTCTAACTTCACCACCTCAACCAAGCTTCACAATCATCATTGCGGTGTACGGTATTACATTGTTGGTTTAAAACTTATACGCGCTGTGTGTGTGTGTATATAAATAGTTTTTTGTCTGGTGAAAAAAATTTCCCGGGAACTTAGTCCCCCCTATTTACATTAATTCTTATGGGGAAATTGGATTTGCTTAAAGTCGCATTTTTCAGGGACATAACTACAATGTTAAGCAAGGAGTTACTCTGTGTGTGTGTGTGTGTGTGTGTGTGGTGGGGGAACTGCTGTAGACACTATTTTGATTCATTCCATTAGTGGATTAATCGGCAATGTCCTGGCTTAACTCTCCTACATTTCCCAATGGATCTCAGGAGGTGCTGGCACAAGCAACAATGTCTTTGTGGGATGGCAGGCGGGAGGAAAGAAGTTGAAAGGCAACGTCTTTGAAAACAGTCCAGTTAAGCGTTGTCAGTAGGAGTGACGTGGCAGGTGAAAGTGTGCTTTGATTCTGCTGCCATTTTGCTGGGGTGTGTGTGTACATTTAATGTCCGTGGAGTGTGGTCTGCTGTGCTAATTTGATATAGAAAAAAAATATTTCTCTATTTTGCATTAATTGCCGGCTGGATTATGTTTTTCAAGAAGTCTGTAATTAGAGGACAAGGGTTCTCTTTCTAACAAAGGTCAGAGGCTGCTATCTCCTGAGACTTGCGGTAAAATGAACAGAACTGTCTGGCAGATTTTAGCTGAAAATTTGAACAGATGCCATGTAGTTGTTTACTGGGCGGGGGGACCCATCTCTTCTTCCACCCCCCCTTTTTACTAGGCCAGCCAATCATTGGGGAGTGGATTTAGCTGCTGCTGCCACCACCCACACAGGAGCCGGGCTTGTAGCTCTTGGCGGTTTTAGCAGGAATTTGACTTTTTAACTCTTCGGTGGCTTTGAATGGTGATGAGCTGCACTGTTGATTGTGTGGGGCTGAGCTGCATTTGCTCTCTGTCTAATGCAGATTTTCTGAATGATTTGTTGCTGATGAGTCCAGTTGAAAATCCCACAAGGATGATAATGAGGAGAAGCTTAAGTAACTGCTCTGTAATACGTCCTAACCTCTTGGGCTTCATCATCACTCCCCTGTTACAGCCTGGATGCCTGGGTTACACATTTTTACATGTCAACAAAGCAGCCATGGGAAACGCCTATTACTTTTCATGATTGTCATCTGTATTTACGAGGCACCTAACACCCTGGCACCTAAGCATACTTGATATAGGTTTAAAATAGTACTAAACAATTTCACGTGATAGGGGAACGTGTCTTTTCCAAACCTGTGTAGCAACCAACTCTGATCCTTTGCAAGGATCTGAGAAGATGGCTAGCAGCCAGAAGAGTAAATGTTATGGGATTCAAAAGCTTTCTGTTGAAAGCTTGGATGAAGGAGATGTCTTATATGTTGTGGTGTATGGGGCCAGGTTTGGGCTGTCGTGTTTCCTGCTGATTGGCATTTCAGAGCTGACTGCTGTGAGCTTCATCCTAAGGACAAATAGCTGATGCACTCTCTCTGAGAGCGGTGGTTGTGGTTGGGCACAGAAGGAGTGCTGGTCTCTGAGATACAGTCCAAATTATTTTGGGCTCTGTAGATAGTAGCCAACACTTTGATTTTTCACTCAAAAGTTAATCTAATTACTTCACAATACGCAACACAGGTGTAATGTATTCTTAGTGGTCAATGCTACATAAAGGGCAAACAACTGCATTTAGCATAATTTGGAGCTTTTAACTGTCCTTCAGATTTAGCATTAGGGCAGACCTAATGTTCTCATCTTTCTTGCCACTTTCCTGTTTGGGGTTGGTGGCTTTTTATAGCCGCCTTCTAAAACTCATCATTGTGCACCAGGCTGTTGTGCCGATTGGTGTCTCTGAGCTTCACTGATACATGTACCGAGTCTTTGGTCTCCCCCTTGGTCATCTGTCCCCTTGAGTCAACCTATCTGTGCATGTGTCTGCCTTCAAATTTGCCCCCACCCAGTGTAAGCAACCCACTACAGCAACACAGTAAAATCACCTCCCTGAATGGTGTAGAGCAATGGCCAACCTATTTAAGTCATTGCAGTGCTAGTGTAGACATTGAATGACCTGAGTTGACCCTAACAGTCCTCCAGCAGCTGGCCCACTTCCTGCGACAGCAATTGCTCTGGTCACAATTTTAAACTCCACTGCGCAGGGGTCATGAGACTGGAAGCCCCATTTTCTCCCCCCCACAGTGTTTTGGAAATGCCTTTTCCTGATTGCCCTCCTTGGCAAGCCCACCTAGAAGCTCACCCTTGTTGTGTGCAACTATCCATGCTGGCTTCTTTCACAGAGAGGGGTACTAAATGCACTCCTGCCTGGAGTAGAAGGGGAAGTACTGGGGATCCTGGGCCTGTTGAGGGGGAGGAGGCTGTGCAAGCCTGTGACATTCCCCTCGTACAATGTGAACAGATGAGCAGCTGTGTCCCCTCAAATCTCCAGCCTCAGGTGCCTTTTAAACTGCTTCACTGTGAGAACAACCATTCCTGGCCTGCTCACACACAGCCTCCAGCATGTAAATTGCTCCCAGTTATATTGTATGAGCTTTCTAGCTAACCACTCATGAATTACATTACACGGCAACACCAGCAAATCCCCAGTCCCAGACCTTCCCCCAGAATTGTGCATCTTGTACTGCTCAGCTCTCTCCTTCTGGACAATACAAGCTCATAGAAAGTCCGTCATTTCATTAATAGAAAATGATATGCACAAGCAGTTACCTCAAGTGGAGGTTCCCAAACACTTTAATCAAAACATACTGGCTTAGATAAAACAATAAAACAAGTTTATTAACTACAGAAAGAAAGATTTTAAGTAATTACAAGTAATGAAGCATAAAAGTAAGAATTAGTTACAAAGAAAATAAAAGGTAAAACACAAACTAATCCAAAATTTAGCAAATTAAATGAATTCAGAGCAAAGGTTTTTCTCACCACAAGCTTTTTGCAATCTTACTGGCTGGAGATTGCATTCCATCCCAACCAGGACCACTCTCCCAGTTTAATGTTCCTTTAGGCGTAGTTGCTGCCATGAGGAGAGAGGAATGGAAGAGAGAGGTAATTTATATTGTGTCCTCTATTCTTAATCCTCCAAGAGGAGAGAAAGCTATATCTCCAGCTGGGGTACAGGCAACAGCCAGTCTGTTACACGGGAACTCCCAGCTGTTCCATTGCCAAAAGGTAAATTTCTCGCTCACACCTTTCTTTCTGCCAATGAATGGCCATTTACTCAGGTGATCTGATTATGCTGACACATCGCTGAGGTGCTGACTCACTTTTTGTCTCCGAGAAACTGGTTTGGGATGTTTCCCTAGATATGGAATATGCTTTGCTAAAATCATACAGTAAAACCGTATACATTTACATACTGTATTGCCACACATTTTACTAAGACGATAATGTTCAGCAGATTATGAGTTTTCAAATGGTACCTCACAAGGCATACTTTGTACAAAATGTATCATAGTCTTGTAAAAGTGGTGAACATTGGGTACTGTCTGTGTCACAAAGCCCAGCTACGGACCAGCTATAGAAATGTGGACATCTTCAAGCAGATTGTATGAGGGAATGCAGGCAAAGGATTACGACAGGGATCAGCAGCAATTCCACGTGAAAGCGAAGGAACTCTGTCAGGGATACCACAAGGCCAGAGAATGCAACAATAGATCGGATGCTGCACTGCAGACCTGTTGTTTTTATAAGAAACTGCTTGCCTTACTTGGCAGAGACGCTGCTAGCACCCCACAGACTACTCGGAGGAGCCTGAGACAGAGGTCCCTGCTGTGAACAACGAGGAGGAGGAGGAGGGAGACATGGCAGGAGACCCTAGCCATGCTGCAAGCCAGGTCCTGTTTGAGACTCTGTCACAATGTAGCCAATTTTCCTGAGCAAGCATAGATGATCCTGAAAAAGCGGACAGGAACTCTGGTAAGTGTGTGTTTTCCCTTACAGTGTTTAATTTTAAAGATGGTGCCAGCCCATCCCCCAGTTAACAAGACAAAGGTATTGAATTTTCATTGTTTTACTTGTAGGAGAAGAGGTATTGGTACAACAAACAGAACGAAAGTTGGCGTCTGCTTTCATTCACCTGTTGGGTTAGGTGGGAGGGGATACATGGAGCAGTTTGTTTATGTGCATAGGGATGTTGCTTTTATTCTCCTGAGAGATCTCAATGAAACGTTCAAGGAGATAGCAGAGGACTGCAGACTGAAGGTTTCTAGGGATGGCTGCCTTATTTCCTTCTCCACAGTAGGCCACTTCCACACGCTGCTCTGCGATGAGTTTGGCTGGCACCATTGCAGTAAACGGGCTAGCAGCATCTGGGCCTGGGGGTCTTCTGGGTGCCAGTAGCAGCTGTGCTCTCTGTGGGTCTGCAGCCCTCAGGAGTGAGATATCTGCTAAACTAGTGCCAGTGTTCAATGCCATTGCCCTGTGCTCCTACCCATGGAATAGGGAACAGAATTTTATATCTTCATGCAACAGAAAATCCTCCCCCCCACACCCTTGCCATACTTACCACAGGTAGATCTGGAGAGCAGTGTTGTGCTGAGGTACTCCAAAGCTCCGGCGTGTCAATAAGCATTTCTTAAGTGTTTATGGGAATAGGGGAAGGGAATTTTGAAACTTATCTTTCCCTGTCCCCTTGTGACTGTAAATCCAGAGGCACATCTGTTTTTATCAGGAGCTTCTAGTGTGGTAGCCTTTTGGGGGGGGATCCCCCTCCCCACCAACAGAACACCTGACCCTGATGAAGATGAGAAAGAAGAGGACTAGGGAGGACATGTTCTGTGAGATCCTTCAAGCCCTTTCTGGATCAGACCATAAACAAAGGGCTTGGGTGGGGAATATGACCAAAAGCATGGAAAAAGACAGAGAACAGGACATAGGCCCAGGAGTTCCATCAGGGACAAGGAGTGGGAAGTGCACTAGGAAGTAATGGGTCTTCTCAGGTAGCAAATCCAAATGCTCCAGACCCTGGTTGATCTACAGGACAGGTCCAAAAATCCTGGACTCTCCGCCATTTGCAGTCCTTTGAGAACTCCATCGTCACTGCTCCCTACACCTCCATCAGAACATGTGGCATCCCAGGGTGGTCGTTACCCCAACCACTTCACACTGGGGGGCAGCAAGGAAAACCGCCACTTCACATGCGCTGACTGGTGAGAACCACGGCTGGTGTATGTATAGCCCTAAAGGACAACATTTGTGCATTCAAATGGATGTAAATGTTTATTTCCTTTCTAATTTTAATTTTTCGCACTGTTAATTTGTTAAAATTTGTATATCATTGCCTGTGGTTTTATTAGCACATTGGTTTTTCTGACCTGTTTTTTCCTACTCAATAAAGTTCTATTTTTCAAGACTCAAATTGTTTATTAGTGTACAAGAAATCCTGTAGAATGCATAGTGCTAGTCAAAGGAAACAGTACTTGTAAATGCACACTAAGCACCACAGAACCAGCTTCAGGAAAATACCCAGACATATTTCTAAATGTATAGCAAGCACTACATGGTCTCAGCAGCACTCAAAGCTCCAGGCCAGGGGACGCTCGAGCACAGAACACCACTATGGCTGACCACTAAAGTACTCTTTCAAAGCCGTCCTCAACTGCATAGCTCCATGCTGTGCTCTAGTAATAGCCCTTGTGTTCACAGTCAGCAGACAACTGCTCCCCCTCCACCCAGGTGGCTGCTTTCCCCCCTTTGCCTCACAAACATTATACAGGACCCATCAGGCAGTTATAATCATTGGGATATTTTTCTTACTGAGATGCAACATTGTAAGTAAACACCACCAGTATCCCTTCAAACTACCAAAAACACATTCAGCAGTCATTTTGTACCTACTGAGCTGGTAATCGAATCTTCCCTTGGTGCTCTTGAGGTAGCCAGCATATGACATCAGGAGCAAGAGGTAGGTTGGGTCACCTAGAATCGTTATTGCCCTTTCGGTATTGGCAGTGGTAATGCACCAGCTGGGAAAGAATGTCCCTGCCTGCAGCTTTCGGAACAGTCCTGTGTTCTTAAAGATGTGAATTCGTTCACCACCTCTGACCAGCTCACACTGAATATCAGTGATGTGTCCCTGGTGATCCACCAATGCTTGCATAGCTGTAGAAAAGTAGCCCTTTCTGTTGACGTATTCTGTGGCAAGGTGGAGTGGTGTCAGTGTAAGGATCTGTATTGGCCCACCACAATTCAGGAACCCCATTGCTGCAAATCCATTCACTGTTTCCTGCACTTTGCTGAGAGTCACAGTCCTGCATAGCAGGAGACGATTAATGGCCCTGCATACTTGGATGACAGTGGCCTGCACTATGGATTTTCTAACCCCAACTTATGGTCCACTGACCAATAGCAATCCAGTGTGGAAAGCTTCCAGAGTGCAATTGACACTCTCTTCTCCTCTGTCAGTGAAGCTCTCGTTCTGGCATTTGTGTGTTGGAGTACTGGGGTGAGTTCGATATACAGATGCAGGAATGTGGCCTGGTGCAGCCGAAAGTTGGCAGCAAATGCGCATCATTCCAAACCTGCGTTACAATGAGACACTCCCCCCCGCGCGCCCAGTCCGTGCTCATTTCTCAGGCCCAGAAGTGGTGTTCCACTGTGTTCCCACCAACAACCTTGAGTTGTTTTTCCGGTGTCCCACAGCAAACTATCCTCAAAGAAAGCATCATGGCCCCTGTGAGTCTGCAAATACAGAAGAACTGTGCATCCTGTATTTGCCATGCGCATGAGACCCATGCAGAGTGGTGTGTGCTTCTGTCAGAGATGCGGGTTTGTGGGATTTTTAAAAAGAGATGCAAAAATTGATGAGATATGGATGGCATTATGGGATGGAGAAAGTTGTATGCTGGGAATTTGACCCTTAGCACACAAGAATCCCTGGGTGAGTCATTTCTATCCCACAACACACTATGAAAATTTCCCAAAAGGCACTATGCTGGACGGTGACATGGGGCACACTGGGAGACCAACCCTAGTGCTCTGTATTTTGCATCAACACAAGCACTCCTGGTGAGTATGCACAGTGCTGATGCAAGTAGCCAAGTATGTACACACCCCAGCGGTATACCAACTTTGGCTGCTGTACACCAACATAGCTTGTGTCGACTACAGTTTGTAGTGTAGGTATGGTTTGGGACATATCCCACTTTGGTCCTTCTGTATGTGGTTTGAGAGCTGTGGATACACATATCACAAACTTTTAGTTCTATAAATGGCAGTCTCCCCTTGATTTTTCTCTACTCCAATGCTCTACAGGTATCAGCTTTCCCTTAAATCTGTATATGGTTTTCTTCCTCCTTCCCCTACTTACAATATAATTGTTACTATGCTTCACAGAAGTCTTTTAGCAATTGTTTTAATTTCAGCCTTCCTTCTGGGGATTCCCTTCAGACCCCACTAGTGTTGCACCTTAATTAACTGGAGGAGTCATAGAATCATAGAATATCAGGGTTCGAAAGGACCTCAGGAGGTCATCTAGTCCAACCCCCTGCTCAAAGCAGGACCAATCCCCAGCTAAATCATCCCAGCCAGGGCTTTGTCAAGCCTGACCTTAAAAACCTCAAAGGAAGGAGATTCCACCACCTCCCTAAGTAACACATTCCAGTGCTTCACCACCCTCCTATTGAAAAAGTTTTTCCTAATATCCAACCTAAACCTCACCCAGTGCAACTTGAGACCATTAGTCCTTGTTCTGTCATCTGCTACCACTGAGAACAGTCTAGATCCATCCTCTTTGGAACCCCCTTTCAGATAGTTGAAAGCAGCTACCAAACCCCCCTCATTCTTCTCTTCCACAGACTAAACAATCCCAGTTTCCTCAGCCTCTCCTCATAACTCATGTGTTCCAGTCCCCTAATCATTTTTGTTGCCCTCCGCTGGACTCTTTCCAATTTTTCCACATCCTTCTTGTAGTGTGGGGCCCAAAACTGGACACACTACTCCAGATGAGGCCTCACCAGTGTCGAATAGAGGGGAACGATCACGTCCCTCGATCTGCTGGCAATGCCCCTACTTATACATCCCAAAATGCCATTGGCCTTCTTGGCAACAAGGGCACACTGTTGACTCATATCCAGCTTCTCGTCCACTGTAACCCCTAAGTCCTTTTCTGCAGAACTGCTGCCTAGCCATTCAGTCCCTAGTCTGTAGCGGTGCATGGGATTCTTCCGTCCTAAGTGCAGGAGTCTGCACTTGTCCTTGTCGAACCCCATCAGATCTCTTTTGGCCCAGTCCTCTAATTTGTCTAGGTCCCTCTGTATCTTATCCCTACCCTCCAGCGTATCTACCACACCTCCCAGTTTAGTGTCATTTGCAGACTTGCTGAGGGTGCAGTCCACGCCATTCTCCAGATCATTAATGAAGATATTGAACAAAACCGGCCCCAGGACCGACCCTTGGGGCACTCCGCTTGATACCGGCTGCCAACTAGACATGGAGCCATTGATCACTACCTGTTGAGCCCAACGATCTAGCCAGCTTTCTCTCCACCTTCTAGTCCATTCATCCAGCCCATACTTCTTTAACTTGATGTCAAGAATACTATGGGTAACCGTATCAAAAGCTTTGCTTAAGTCGAGGAATAACACGGCCACTGCTTTTCCCTCATCCCCAGAGCCAGTTATCTTGTCATAGAAGGCAATTAGATTAGTCAGGCATGACTTGCCCTTGGTGAATCCATGCTGACTGTTCCTGATCACATTCCTCTCCTACCTGTGAATTATGTACTCGTGTATTGGTCTCTCCAGGATCCCTTCTCACACCAAAACCATGTAACTGGCATGCTGTTGGCAAAAACGAGCTGACAATCCAGACAACTTGTCTTGCTTTAGGTACATAACCTGTTTGTATAACCTTATTGAATTTTTTCTTTTATAGGGGATCACCACAAAGAAGATAATTAGTTTATAAGAAAAGAACACAGAGAAAAAATAAAGGAACCATGACATAGGATGCAGCTAGCCAATCATGAGTCTGTATAATGCAGAATTTGAAAAATAGTTGGACTTCTGTGCTGTTTTAGGTGTATTTTTAAATTTACTCAATGTGATTTATTAATCTTTGGATCTTCTTGGAAGAGAGAAATCATTGCACACTGTTAAAGGGAGTGTTCAGAATCTGTTCAGCTGCTCAAGGGGCTCTTATAATTACAGAATAAAATTCTTGTCTCCAGTTACATCCATATCCCAGGGCTTGTAAACTGCTTTACATAATATTGAATTAGATCTCAGCAGTATGGGGCTGGCACAGGTAAACGTAATAGCTAACAAGTGTCAGTACTGTCATATTGCCTGGAAAATTAGGATCTCTTTTATTGAAAAAGAATTTGGCCTGGACAAGAGAGCATCTCCTACTTTTTGATTAATGCCCTAGTATCTTTAGGTTTCTCCCACAGAGAAGAAGAAAGGAATTCCTTTAGCTTCTGTAAAGGACGGCATTTTCCCTAGGTTCTGTCCTGAGGTGTCAGCATGGGGTATAAGCCAAAATTCTGTAGTGGAATTTTAACATGACTTCCTGGAGCAGAGGGGAGAACTCGGCTGCCCTCTTTCCCACACATACTGCTGTAATATCGCTCCACATACAGCTGATCTGAATTCAGTGGATGGTCTGTGTGTGCACGCTCATGAGTTGCTAATGT
Source organism: Lepidochelys olivacea (assembly GCF_965140295.1). NCBI lineage: Eukaryota > Metazoa > Chordata > Testudines > Cheloniidae > Lepidochelys > Lepidochelys olivacea. Next base: position 258,048,559 of record NC_140411.1, on the reverse strand, counting down.
GTTAAGATAGCCTGCAGTAGTGGGAGATGGAGGCAAAAAAATTGATTCCTGATTCAAAACCAATGAAAAAAACCTCAGCTGTTAGTGGTTCAGAACAGCAGCAGCTTCCCTTCTTCCTCACCCAAACCACCTATGCCTCAATCAAGGCAACACCCCTGACATTGCCTGTCTGACCTGGATGTGGCCACAGTTATGCAACACTGGTGACCATTCTGTCATTGAGGTTGGCCCTGAGTTTCCATTTTATAAGCCCTATTTGTGCCCTGTCTAAAATCCACAAACAAATGTGTACCAGCCTCAGCATTGATGCATTAAATCAGGGGGAGGGGTAATTTTTCTACCCATTTTCATTTAAATCCAATATGGGGTTCCTGATTTGACACACTAAAAATAGAACAGCATTTGAACTCTGGAGAACGTTTAATGCTTTTTGCTGCTTTATAGGGACAACGGGGGAAAGAATTCCAACTTAATTTTCTGGACTCCCCCAGTCAAAATAATGAGCATAGGATTAAAGTTTAGTTGATTAAACTCTAACTTCAAAAATTATGAAAATTTTGAAATATCCGTGCCTCATGCCAGTCCTAGCAACCCCCTCCCGTGCAGCTCCAAATGTACTAACTTTTTGTGGCCCTTAGTAGGTCTTCCAGTTATGGCATGATGGTGGGGAGGGAATGGATCTTGGGTTGAAGCAGTGAAAAGGAGAATTTAGGGATGATGGTGGTGGGGAGATTCCACCTATACTCCAGACCCTAGGCTTGGTTGGCTCTTCATTCTCCCCTAAAACTTTGTTAGCACCCCCTCGCCCCACTACAAGACTTAATAGGTTCATTGGGGTTCTTGCAACCATCCCACATTCCCTGGAAGCCTAATTAGGTCTGCAGGTGCTGAGAAGTCTTTGTAGGTCCATTGGGAGCTACAGAGGTTTGTCGCGGAACTGACAATCCTATTTAGGGTCATTATGGACAGTTGAATTTCCTAAGGGTTATGAGGGAAGTATCAGGACTTGGGTCTGAAGTATGTGTTAATGTTTGCAATGAGGGTGGATGTTTGTGGGATTCCTACTGCTCTTCTACATCTCCTAACACTCATGGGGGTGGGGATTTTCCACTGAGCCTCCTAAGCCTTGGGCAATGAGGGGGACTAGAGCCGCAAAAGTGTTTCAGAATTTGGGGGGCAGTGGATTCATACTGACTTCCTAAGGCTCCTGATAGTGAGTGCGAGCCTCCTATAGCCTTCGTGTGGGAGTGGAATAGCGTGGCCTGGGGCAGCTCTCATTGAAAATGCCAAGGTCAGGGCAGGCTGCAAAAAGGAGAGCAGATTTTCCCAAAACTGGTGGTTAACACTGAAGTTAGACTCACCAATCAGTCAAAAATTGTGCTCCTGATTCCCCACAGTGGTTATCAAGAAACTAAAAAAGAAATCATATATCCCCCTTATTGCATTCCAGTTTTCTGGCTCTCAGTCAGCACATAGGTCCACTATAGTGAGAAGTTATTTAAAATTCTGCTCATTATACAAAATGTTCTTCTGACCCCAAAGGGCCAGCTGCTTTGTCAAGTCAATATTAGTTTGGATCTTACCCAAAATACTATGCTGCTAGCCAATTCTTTAGTATCTAAAACTAAAGGTTTAGTATAAAGAAAAAAGAACAACAAGAGTGTTAAATGGTAAAGTAATCAGATACATACAGAGACTTCAGAGTCCATATATCAGGTTCTTAGCAGTATTGGTGAATTTGCTGGCTTGAAAGGCCTTATGGAACACATCCACAGCTTGGATGGATCATTCAGTCCTTTTTTCAGATCTTCAGTTTATAGAGAAGTTACTGCCTTTTAAAATTCTTTTGCCATGTGGCTTGTACTTCCTGTGTCCCAAATACAAGCTTCACAGAACATGGCATGGAAAAGCCTCAGAGTTCTCTGTTCACTGGCCTGCCCCTACAAGTCTTGCTGACTCATAAGGTGTATCCCCTGGCACCTTTCTATGGGTTCATTGTACCGCTGACGACCATTGATGGGCCACTGAACAGGCTAGGCAGTGCTGATGCCAGTCTGTCTAGGGGTGTCACCCAGAAACACAGCACACATTTGGAAATACAGATATACCCTACATATCTGTAACTCATAATACAAAGGTGGTACAAACATATAATCAGGATGATTTGCCAAGTATAAAACATTTTCACAGATACCTTTCATGGCATATCTAGCACGATTCATTGCAATTTTATAATACTGGTATTAATAATAATAATATAAAGTGTGTCTCGATTCCATACAGTGTCACAAATAGGGTGAGGTTTGTTTTTTTTAACAAATCCCAAGGCCTTTCAGGAAGTGGGTTTTGGGGGTGTCTCTGACAAACCTCATAAGGCTCACCAGAAGGTTGATGCACTCAGGTAAAGTCCTACTTCCGTGAGCCTCTTAAATTAAAAGCATGGAGATTCACAGTTAAGGCACCCAGACTAATTTACCTGTGTCCTGGCAGGACACCATCCTTGGCAGATTGAATACCAAAAAAGCACCACAGAACATTAGCTATCTGGTGTGTGACTGTATTTCAAAATGTTTGCATTTCTTGCAACATTATCCTTAACTCTGAATTTCTTGAGTTTTAAATTTTGGTTTTGCTAACACTATGTGCTCTCTCAATCTTAACCTCACTTTAACAAAGAACTTTGGGAATAACTACAAAGACTGCCTTGCTGGCTTTATATTCACCCTACTTAAGCTACTAATTTGGGAGTGACAGCTAAAAAATGACAGGTTTCAGAGTAACAGCTGTGTTAGTCTGTATTCGCAAAAAGAAAAGGAGTACTTGTGGCACCTTAGAGACTAACCAATTTATTTGAGCATAAGCTTTCGTGAGCTACAGCTCACTTCATCGGATGCCTGTGGATGTACTTTCCACAGCTAAAAGATATTTCTCAATACTTGGTTCCTTTGTCCTTGCTAAGGACTTCACTTTCTTTGGCTGCAGGTTTGGACAGTAAGGCTGTGAGCTGAGATCTTTTGAAGTATTTATTACCATTGTACAAGGTACTGGTGAAACCTCATCTGGAATACTGTGTGCTGTTCTGGTTTCCCATGTTTAAGAAAGATGAATTTAAATTGGAACAGGTGCAGAGAAGGGCTACTAGGATGGTCAGAGGAATGGAGAACCTGGTTTACGAGAGGAGATTTAAGAAGCTTGGCTTGTTTAGCCTAACCAAATGAAGGCTGAAAGGAAATATGATTGCTCTTTATAAATACATCAGAGGGATAAATACCAGGGAGGGAGAGGAGTTATTTAAGTTAAGGACCAATGTGGTCACAAGAACAAATGGATAGAAGCTGGCCATCAACTAGTTTAGGCTTGAAATTAGATGAAGGTTTCTAACCATCAGAGGAGTGAAGTTCTGAAACAGCCTTCCAGGGGGAGCGGTGGGGGCAAAAACCCTAACTGGTTTCACAGGTGAGCTTGATAAGTTTATGGAGGGGTTGGTATGCTGAGATTGCCTACAATGGCACGTGGCCCATCTGTGATTGCTAGTAGCAGATATCCCCAACAGCCAGAGATGGGACACTATATGGGGAGGGCTCTGAGTACTACAGTGATTTCTTTCCGAGGTGTCTGGCTGGTGGGTCTGACTGACATGTTCAGGGTCTAACTGATTGCCATATTTGGGATCAGGAAGGAATTTTCTCCTAGGTCAGATTGGCAAAGACCCTAGAGGGTTTTTGCCTTCCCCTGCAGTGTGAGTCATGGGTCACTTGTTGGTTTGAACTAGAGTAAATGGTGGATTCTCTGTAACTTGAAATCTTTTTAAATCATAGTTTGAGGACTTCAGTAACTCAGCCAGAGGTTATGGGTCTATTACGGGAGTGGGTGGGTGAGGTTCTGTGGCCTGCAATGTGCGGGAGGTCAGATTTGATTATCACGATGGTCCTTTCTGGCCTGAATCTACATGAAGTATATTTTAAGGCCAGAAAATTAATTCCTGTGTGGCCAGTGGTGGACATCTCCAGCAATGTTCCTGGAAATAGTTTGTTCCATCCACATGTTGGGATATCCTTGCTGTTTGAATTGACGCATTCCCTTTAACAGGAGGTACTCTCATCTAAGCAAAAAGAAAAGGAGTACTTGTGGCACCTTAGAGACTAACAAATTTATTTGAGCATAAGCTTTCGTGAGCTGCAGCTCACTTCATCGGTTGCATTCCTGCATTCTAAAGACATTCTAAAGGACCCTAGGGACCTTTCTGGGAGGCTTAGTGTACACACTTTGTATTCTCCTAACTTTTTCCACAAGCAGGCTGGTGCAGAAAGAAACATTTCCAGGTGCCTTGGACACTGAGATGAGACTTACCTTGTGGCTTCAGACATTCTGATACCTGTAGATAATGCAGGACTCCTGGGAAGAGAGGTTCAGAGTGAATATGTACTCTTTTTTATAAGGTTAGAGTCTCTAGCAGCACCCAAAGGAGTAAACCAGCCTCAAAGAAGATCAGCGTATCTTCACAGGAACTGCAGGTGTGCCCAGAGACTTTTGTGTCCCTCCCCAGATAGTTCCCATCCCATTAATCAATCTTTTATTTATTTATTTACTTTTTAAAAAAAAAGAAGCAAAACTGAGAGACTCTGATTTACAAATTCTCTTGCTGGGACGTTCTGACAGAGTCAGATAAGACCCAGAACACAGCCATTTAGTCATAGAAATTTCCCTTTGACAATTGCAAAGCACGTTTCCCTTCCCATCTCCACTCAGACCTTTGTAGATAGTCCTTGAAGTATTTATCGTGGTGGGACAATGAACGACTCTCCATCCTTGATCAGTATACTGTTTCTGCATAAATTGTGGCATCCTGTGTCGGACTTTTGGCTTAGAAAATAGTCAGTTTCCCCAGTTTGAAATGAAATTCTCCCTTTCCTTACCCCTCCAAGACATACACACCTTTCCTCCCACTTCTTGGCCCTAGGAATACAACACAGTGTAGGAACACCAGTACATTTAGTAACATTTACTAACCATAATAGGACATGGTCATCCTTATTTAACTACTTTTTAATCCTATCTTACAGGAGAGGGTTCAGACAAGTCTTATTTGCTAACAAAAGCAGATACATCCCTGACCAGAATTTTCCATCCCAAGAATGATTGTGCATTAGCAGCATCTCTCTGGGACAGCAATTTATTTTTGTTTCCCTCCCTTATGCCTTCTACTGCATCTTCGTTCCCTTTACCTTCTTTCATCTGATTGGCCCACCTTCATTTCTTCTCTCCTTTGGCCTGCAACGTTAGAGCGTTGGGTTGGGTTATGTTCCTAGGTGCTGTAGAAAGTGGTATTGGTGATTGTCAATGGTAGTATTTTCCTCACTCAGTTCTGAACCAGTGCCCTGATGTGTCCCTATGGGGCTGCTGATGGAGATGTCTTAATTTGGCTAAGACTTAGCCCCTGTCTGAGATACAAAAAAAATAACCACATCAGGGAGCCTGGCTACAACATGGTGGAACTTTTTGACCTGGCTACGTTATAGTTAAAATTTTGTAGTGTAGATAGGGATTATGGTTGTTGTAAACAGGTCATGTAATTCGGCTAAAACCTTAGATGTGTCCATGGGCCTCCACCTGGATGTAGTCAAATCTTTAACGTGATTAAATAATCTGTGTATATACATTGTGGTTAGGTCCCTTCTATTCTACAGATTTTACCTAGATTAGAGGACAACAATATTGTACCTTGGCACCCTGATCTGGTTATGTTTGTTGCGCAAACAGGGCCTTTCAACACAAAGGCTGACTGCTTCTCCTGATTAAGTATCCCATAACATTTTTTACAAGAATAAGGGTGGCAACTCTGTCCACTTCCTGGCCATATTCCCATTTGGGTCATTACATTCTGCCAACCTAAATATCAAATAAAATATGATCTGCTTTGTGTCCTGTTGTAAAATGTTGAGTGGGGTTCATGTGTGGTGTTAAAACAGCTGCTGGGATTCAGAGGCAATGGAAGCTCCCTAAAAGGGGGGGGGGGCGCACTGGTGCCAGAACTGTGGCCCTTTCCCTAGCGCTTCCTCTCCCTTTCTTTCCGAGGCTCTGCCCTTGTACCACCCATTCCCCTGAGGCCCCACCTCTGCACTTCTCCCTCCCTCCAGATCCTGCCTCCTGTTTGCTCCCCTCCGCCGCGCCTCCCCCACCTTCGCTTGCCCTTATGACCAGTAAAAAGTGATAAGGCCATGGCCCTCCCTGCTGGAATTTACCCCAAGGATGGCTGCATTTCACAGCCAGAGAATGTGAAACTTTGGCTTTGAAATCCTTTGGAATCCTTCAGGACAGAAGATGCTATACGAATATAAAATATTTATTTGTTTAATCCTCTTTATATTCTTCCCTCATTTTTCTTATTAATCTTTCAATTTCTCTCTTGTATTGGGGTGGGAGAGGCTGTCAAATAATTAGGTAGTGTGGTTTAGTGAGTAGAGCCTGGGACTGGGAATAGGGAGACCTTGGATTCTCTTCCTAACTGTCGCTGTCCTGTTGTGTGATCTTCGGTAAGTCACTTATTTCTCATATGTACTGTAAATATAACCATGTTAGTGGGTCTGTGAGGGAAACATCTTTGAGGCAGGCAGTGGAAACCGTCGGGTCTTGCATCTAGCGAGCAGTGGTATAGCTTAGTTTCTGGCCAGTGAAGTCATAAATGCAATCATAGCCATTTCGACACAATCCTATCAGTCACAGCATTGTAAAAGAAAATGGGGTGGAGACACCATGCCTACAGATTTTGAGACACATAGGAGTTTAGCTGTAAGGGATAAAATTCTCACATTAGGAGGGAGTGACGTGCCCTGGTAAACTGTGATGATCCAACACCATACTTAAGAGCCATCCATCGTACAGTAGCCTGATTCCACTGTGGATGACCCTTGTTAACCTGGCATACTCAGTGCCATGAGTAGATGAGTAATGTGAGTGGCACAGAGAAACCTCAAGTATCCCACCACTTGAGTAAGTTTTGATCCCATGACTCCCTGATCCAGAGACCATTCATGAGTATTTATAATGGGGCAACTTCATCAATCTGCAGTCACTCTCCCTCCCTCCCTGGTAGGTACTTCGTAATCAAGAATATCGTGTGGAACATGCACACCCAGCCATTGTAGGCAGGCCACAATGACAGTCAACCTTTTTGTGACAACATGGAGTGCTGCCACCACCCCAAAAGGCAAAACAGGAAACGGTAGTGGTGTTGTGCTGTGGAAAATCTGATACACTTCTGTTGCTTAAGAATTATCTTTGTGCGCATGGTCCAGAGCACGTAATAATTGGTCACCTTCTTCTAAAAGAAGCATATCTCCCAGGGTGATGGTCTTGAATTGTCCTTGAGTAAATAGTGATTTAGGTACCTGAGATCCACGATGGGCTGGAGCCCTCCTGTTTTTTTGGCTACCAGGAAGTATCCCTCTTGGGTCTAGTTCCAGGGGTGTCTTTGTTGCCAGGAGGGTCTGGATTTCTTACATCATCTTTTCCTGATAAGGTGTCAGATAGTATTCATGGAAAGTGGGTAGTGAAACCTGATTTTGTAGCCCCAATAAACAATGGTGAGGCCCTACGAGGCCTTGGTGACAAGGGGCCAACTGGCCATAAAAAAAGCTCCCAGTTTGCCTCCAGTGGAGAGGTTCTGACTGAGTACTGCTGGTGGCAGGATGATTCTTTATTTGATAGTTGTGGAAAAAGGGGTTTAAGACAAGTTCCAGATGTTGCTTTGGAAGCTGAATGTGCTCTGTGCAGCAGTGGAGTTATGGAGCTGCCTTGAAACCAGCCATCAAATTGAAATCCAGCTTTCAAGGCACAGGCTTTCCCTTACCTTCCCTGTCTTGTGAAACGGACCTAAGGGGTGAGACAGGCTGAGAAAATGCAGGGTAGCTTTTTGCCTTAGAGAGCTATTGGGTATTCAGGACTTTTGAAAATCAGGTCACCTATTTAGGAGTTTAATTTTAGGCACTCGTCTTTTAAAATCTCTCCTAAAAATACATTTTTGTATGGAGCTTGAATTTCCCTGGGTTGTGCTGGGTCAGTGAACTGCTTTGTGTTTTTTGAGGCTGTGCTATTGTATTCCAGAATCTCCAGCTTTCATTTAAAAAAATTGTAAGTCTCTAGCCGTCATGGTTGTGAATAAAATCTTGAAAATGTGACCCACGTGCAAACGAGTGGAGGGATGCCCTCCTGAATCTGCAGACAGCCTGAATAATATCTCCCAGAGGTGTAAATGTGTTCCATTCATGTCAGTGAAATGTTAACTGAGATGCCCAGTGATGTTAATGTGAGCATTTTTAACTATTTCACTGCTATTCAGTGCATACAAGAAAGAAGCAGAAGGGTCATAGTGCAGATTATAATATCTTCTTCTGAGAGTGACAGCTCAGTTTGGTGCCATGACTGGGTGGTGATTGGAGGGGGGAAAAAGGTGGTATTCTCCCATCTGATCTATGGAGTCACAAGGCCCAAGGGATTATTTTAGCCACACCAATGGGGAGCCAATTGTGCACAACCCAGTGGGGCATACAAGCCTACCTGGGCCAACCCTGTGCACCTTCTCCACAAAGTGTGTTCCAGTAGCGAGTATTGGGCCAGGTGGCTTCCTCCCTGGCTTTAGTGGCTGCTGAGAAATCATTGCATTTGTTCCATCCCGGTCACACTGTCAGGCTTTTCTTTGCAGCCATGAGGGTCAGAAACAAAATGCTCTACCCCTCTGAGGTTTTGATATTATTTTTTATCTCTGTCTGTCTGTCTATGATTTTGGGAGAAAGGGCCCTAGGCACGTGCCTGTTGTGCCTATACCTTAATCCAGCCTAGTCCGTGGTGTATCTCAACCCTGTTGAGGGGGAGTCAAGTGTGAGCAGCCCAGGAGAGCATATGTGAGCATACTTTGAACATTTTCACAAATTGCTCTGGTGGCATCTCATTTTGTCACCCTAGATAGGTGGCTCTTGTGGGAGTGGAGTTGGGAGAGTACCGCTGCTGTTTCCACTTTGAGCCCTATTTATGTATATAATTTATATGTAAGGATAAGGAGCAGAGGTGGTGTGAGATTTCTATTCCTTCTGCCGAGACAAAAATATTTGTTCCAAACACACATTTCCAAGGAGAACATTGCCTCTGCCTCTTGACCTCATTCAGTTAAAATACAGGCTCTTGCATTAGAAGAGAGGCCAAGTAAGGCTTATCATTTGTGGCCTAGGGAATCGAGGAAATTTTGCATCCTGAGACGGGGAGGTAAACCCATTTTCCTAGTTTGGAACAGCAGTTTTAACAGGTTAGCTAGATGAGAAGTGACACTTGTCCTATGAGCATGGGGGATGGGATGGGGGTATTGTGTGGAGGGGAAGGACTTGTTGGCTCATGTCTTTTCAGACCTGTGCTGGGAGCTCAAGAAGAGGGTCTTTTGTGCCATGCACCTCTGCCGGGGCTGGCTGCTGATTGATGGGGTTTGTAAAACTGAAATTGAGGATGGGGGATCTGAATGCAGTAAGCAAGAGGATGCTCACCTCAGCTAATCTCAGCTCACCCTCACTTCAGCAGGGCCCCTAGGTAGTGGGAACTCCATAGTCTCCATGAATCAGGAGCCAAGCCAGCTGCTTTTTTCCCTTTAGTGATATCAGAGATTGTAAAATATTCACGTAGAAAGCCACCTGCAGAAGATTTTTAAACCCTTTTATCTTTTGATTCTCTCCCCTTCTGATCCCACCCTGATCTTCTCTCTCTCTCTCTCTCTCTCTCTCTCTCTCTGTTGATAACTTTGGGGTGCCCGGTACACTGTATACACCATCTTCTGAGCCTCAGGGTTCCCAAGATTTGTTCTCTGCCTTGGTCCCTGCAAGTGGCATACTATAAATACATATAGCTACTGAATTATGACTAAGCTTTGTATGTTGACTAACGTTGGCTAATGGTTGCAGACGAAGATGTTGCAGGAATAGGACTCTGCACAGTTTCTAGGTTTATGGATGACTTCTGGAGCGGGAACTAAGGGAAGGGAGTTGTAGAGAGGGGAGGACTTGCTCTCACCCTCCTTGACCTTGAAGAGTAGTTCTCTGCTTCATTCATGTTTAAAGAACCCATTTCTAAAGTAAGCACACTCTGGTATTAGGAGTTGGTCTGCATTTATTACTAACCCCACCCATCCCTGCCTTTTGCAAGAATCTTGTGAGGCCCTGATTGTGTTTTTAGAAGCGGAATGACAGAGAGAAATTCCCTGGAGGCAAATGCAGAGTGTGTGCTCTGCACGCCAGTACAGACACACAAGGCTGGGAACTCCCAGAGAGATTGAGTGAGAGAGAGAGAGAGAAAGCACAGAACAGCCAAACAGTGTTGGAGGAGGAGGGGGGGAGGAAGAGGCGAGACACTTTTTAATCCTTAAACTGAGCAATTTGGATTTTGTTTTTTAAACCCTTTGTCTCTACTTTTTATTGAGGAGCCTTTTGCGTTCCCGGATCACCTCCCTGCTGGGTTTGAACAGCTCAGGCTGACATGATGTACCTCTGGGTGAGTAGAGGGCTGTGTGTGTGAGGGCTTACACGCTTTGCACATATAAGGAGTGGAAAGCTGAGGGATTCTGTACTAGCATGAGCGGCCTTCCCCTTAGGGCTCAGCTCTCTGCAGCCCCTACACACAGTAGGCTTTAGCTTCCATTTTAAAAAATTCTTTAAAAAATTATATTGGTAACTGAATTTTAAACAGACTTTTCCTGCAGCAAGATCCCTCTGAGCTTGTATGTTTTTCAGCAGGTGCCTCAGAGAGAGAATTCTTTGTGGAATTATCCTCATTTTCTAGCACCTGTAGGACCTGTGCTGTTCCTGGACTTCTTCCTATGCTTTGTGGAATTTTGGTATGACTGAGGGGCACCCTGGCGGTGTACGTGGTAGAAATAAGTTTGATCCTCAAATGCCAGGAGTAGAGAATATGATCAGGGAGAATTAGCATTGTAATTGGGGAGTATGTGGCCAGATGCAAGGATGCTTTTATCAGAGGTGCCAGGATTACAGGAATTTCTAGTGGATTATGGGATATAGTGACAGGAGAAATGCGTGTGAGATGATAAATATCTAGCTAGCTTTATAAAATATACATAAATTTTCATCCTCTGAACAAATTCTTAAATTTTCTCTGGAGTAGTCCGCTGTTAGGCTGCTCGGCTAGGATGTGTAATTCTCTCTGCTCCTTGGTACCCTTGAAATCTGTCGTTTTGTCCTTGGATCTGTTACCCATATGCCCAAGATTGCAGGCTCCTGCATTTGATTTAAGGATAATCAGGTCAAAAGTTTAATATATTCATTACTGGGGAAGTTGTGGGATTCTGTCACTGTCATTTTTTAACTCCCATCCCCCCTTCCCCAGCCCTTCCCTCCAGTTTATTTAGAAAACAAAGGAAGCCTTGGAACACAGAGGCGTTTTGCTGCTTTTTACTTTTTTCCATTGTGCACACACTCTAGCTTTGTAATCATAGGGTAACTTACATATGCTGGGCAATGCACACTTGCTTGTTTTTATAGGGTTGTCCCTGTTAGCAGATGGATTTCAACTTTTAAATCCCCTTTCTTCTCCAACCACATATTCTGGGCCTTGAATATGGCCACCATTTTTGCCAAGGAGGGCTAGATAGGCCTTCTCTTGCGGATCAGATAAGACTGCTGCTAAATCTGCTGGATGTGGTGAAGTGAGAAGCTATTCATTGGTGCTAGTACTGATTTTAGCTAATAAGTGACAATGGTGTGATAGTTCCCTACTGACTATGGGTGTTCCTACACTGGACCTGTAATTTCCAGCTCAGGTAGATGTATAGTACCCATGCTAGCTTTGATCAACTGAGTGTGCTAAAAGTACCAGCATAGCCCCAGTGGTGCAGGCAGCAGGATAGCTAGCCAGCTCCAGTACAATTGTTTCCAGCACCCTGTATTGGTACTTGGATGGCTAGCCCCTTCTGCAGCTCATGCTGCTGCAGCTACACTGCTGTTTTTAGCACGTTAGCTGGATCAAAACTAGTACATGTGTATCTGGAAATTACACCTCCAGCTCCAGTGTAAATTGGCTAAAGTGTGGGAGCGGACATCAGTAGCCCTGCTCTCCTTCCTGTGTGTGTGTGTGTGTGTAACAGTTCTAGGTGTAAGGGATATGGCCTGCCAATGTGTCAGCCAAGAGAGACTCATACTAGCGGTGTGCTTCATTTTTTAACAGGAGTGATTGTGAATTGCCGCTCTTGTGGATCCTGGGAGAAGGTTTAGTTTTGGCCAGTTTCCCAGCAGACTGAAGAACAGTATCCTCCTTTATGCTGTATGTACTACTCTTCCTCCCAATTCCACCCCAAACTCCCAGATCCACTATTGCTTTAGTAGGATTATAGTTAAACTGAGGTGTTGAAAGGGTTTTAACTGCTGTTAACCAGTGCTAAGGGCTCCTTCCAGCACCAAGTATGTTAATTCAAAAATGGGTAACTGGTAACATTCTTCTCTCTTTCCGGCACAAAGTGTGGGGAATTTTCTGCGACCCTGGTTCTTTGGGGAAGGTGTCTCTCTCTCCCACTCCACAGAAGCCTTTGCCTCCCAGTGCATCCTACGTTCCCTCTTATGCTTTTGTCTCTCACTGACTTACCGTGTAGCCTTCAGTGGCAAAAACTAGGAACCCAGAGTTGCCTGTCTGATTTGACTCTGGGTCGGCTGTGCCACATCCATACTGTAATTGGGCTCTGGTTTCTTGCTTGTGGTCACAGCTCTTTCTGTTCCCTGTGCTGTATTTTCTCTGTTCAGTGTTTTTTGTCCATAGAACATTGGAACTGCTGTAGATCCATGGAGTTTTGTACTGAGTCATTCCTTAATTTAGTGTATAAAGCTACATTAATACAATGTTAAATTTGAGGTTTTAAATGTGCAAGCCAGGAAATCCAGAGTTATGGTTGCTGTGGGAACCTTAACATTGTCCCTTGTGCTTGCACATTACAGTATGATCTTTTCTTAAGTGATCCTGCAACACTGGACATTGCCACATACTATTTGGTAAATAATGCAATGAAATAAAATACAAAGGAACTGCACTTTTCTCTAACTGTGGGTGCAGAGAAGAATCCAGCCCAGAATGGTGCAGTAGCCAGAACGCAATAGCTTGGGGGTTATAACTGCCGCCTCCTTTGAATGAGCCATCATATTCCACATTCAAATTAAATTTCCTGCTTGCTGATCTGTACTCTCTAGCGTGTAATGTGTCACAGGATATTTTAAATAAAGCCTTTGTAAGATACAGTGCATTCTGGGCTGCAAGAGATCCAGAGAGTGGGAAATTTAAAATCTGATGTGATGACCTAATCTGTGCGGAACAGCTGGCTATGGTGTCGGAAGCTGAGAAGGCAGGCTAACAGTGGAACTGCACAGTTATAGTAGTAAGAAATACCGTTTACCTTAGCAGTGTTACAGTGTGGGGTATGCAGTTGTACGAAGTCTGCTGTGAGGCTCCGGCAGTAGGGGCAGGCTACTGCCCGGATCAAAATACAGGAAAAGATGCCTACTGTCGTTTTCAGTATTTGAACTGAAAATCTTTTAACTTTAATATTCCTGAACACATAATGGTCAAACTCAGAAAGGACTAGCCATGGGTGAAGTCTGATGGGAGCCCCTGCGGCTGCAGTCCACAGGAGGTTTGTGGTGGGGGAGGGGAAAGACGTGCTGGTGGCCCCGACATCTCAGCCTTTTCCTTCTGCGCCCTTGAGCCGAAATAAGAAACAGTGTGAATTAAACCAGACTTAGTTTGGTGTGAGTCCCTGTCTGGATACTTGGGTATTTTAGAACAAAAATGGCTAGGATCAATCTAGCTAAGGCTGCTTTGTGCTACTGACTGTAGCATTGGGGCTCAGATCCACCTGTTGTGTGCCAGAATACCATACCAGCCCCTATGTCTTGCTGCTGCCTTCTTTGCCTGAATTTAAGCTTTCACTTGAAGTGCAACTAAGAGCTTCTCTGCACTTGAAAATTTACCAAAATAGCTATTCTGGAATAGTTATTTTAGTATAAGCTGCTGTATGGACACTCATTCTGGAATAAGTGTGACCACACGGGGCTTATAATGAAATAACTATTCTGGAATCGCTATTTTGTTAAATTTCCAAGTGTAGACAAGTCCCAAGTGTCTAGCTGTTATGGTTATTGAGGAATACTTGGCTCAGATTTTTGAGGCTAACTAATGCAGTGATGTCTACCTGTATTTTCGATCTGAAATGATAACTCTGAAAGCCGTTAACTGCCCCATTCATCTCAGTGGGGGCTAACTGAGGTACCCAGTGATATTTTGCCATTGAAAGTGTTAACTACTGAACTGCTCATCAAAGCAAGTAAGAAAGGAAAGGGAAGATCATATTATGAAGATCTGCGAGTGACAGCTCATTTTTGAACCATGAACATGTCGGTTTGGAGACACCACACTTTGTCCTACACACTGATTGAGAGTGAGCTAAACCCAAGGAGCAGGACATCTGAGGCCTTCCAAAGTGTGTGGGAGGGTCCAGTACAAAAAGCCCAATGGGTGTGTCCTTACCAATGGGAAGTCAAGCCCAAGGAGCACAGCAAAGTCCATGGGTTTCTTTGTACCCAAAGGAGCACAAAGAACATGCAAAATCATATTCTGAATTTCTGTACAGTCTATTTTGAGCAGTCTCTCACGTGGAGGTAGCTTATTCTGTGGGCTGAGTTTGGAAGAGTGTATCATATTTTTTTCTCAATCTGACCCATGTTTAGTTCAATCAAATTTTATTCCACAATAAGTGTCAACACAGGCTTGCACCAAAACAAAGAGATTTTTGGAAATTAACGTAGTTAAACCAATACAAGTTTATGTGTAGACCAGTCCTTAGTTGCCTTTTAAATAGAAAAGCCTTACCCTCGCATTAGATGTCAGAGGTATGGCCCCTAACCCTTTGTATACAATGAATCACGTGGTACAAATGTAGGCTCACTTTATTTTGAGGAGTGCTTTATAAATTGCAGGATGTAGACTCAAGAGTTACACAGATGCTGCCTTGCTGAATGTATGTTGGAATATGAAAGGTTAGAAGAAGGAGCAGCAACCCCAGCAAGCAATTTGATCAATCTACCCTTCCTTCCATTCTCTGAGAGGGCTGAAGCCATCAAAGACAGGAGGGACTAATGGAGCGAAGGTCCATGTTGTTGCTAGGCTCCTGATAGGAAAGCACTGGATTCAAAGCTCTGATCTCCAAGGGATTATAGTGTCTCTAGATAATTTCCTCGGTTCTCCCAGCTGTGCACAGGGTACATGCTGAGTGTTTGTGAGAGGACTGGCTTCCCAGTGCAGTTAGAATGATTTCTTTCACCCGAGCTCTGTGGAAATGAATCCCTTCCTCAGACCTCTGACTATTTGCTTTACAAGCAGGAATGGTGCCAGGTAGCTTACCAAGTTATTTGTAATATTTCTGCCTTTGTCTCCTTTTTCTTTTTGATTTGCCTTTCATTTGCCTTGCCTTCACTGCAAGGGGAGCTCGCTGTAGAGTCTCTCTTTGGATTGCATAGAATCATTTTTCTTTTCCCTCTCTCTAGGCGTTGAGCTCATCAGCTTTACCACCCTAGGGACTAGAAACCCAACTCTGCTGCCAGCTCTGGGCCTTAGCAACATACTCCTGCTCATGCCATGTCTTTCTTTCATTTCAACCTCTTGCATGAGGTTGGTTAGAGCCAGTGCATACTATGATCAGCACAGGATGTTTTTCACAGGACGCAATATATATACAGTCACATAGCAAGTGACCATCCCTGCTTCTGAACTTTTCACATACTGTGCTAGGGGCTGGATCTTTGTAAATATTGGAACTTCATGAGGCTTTGTTAAATGTGTAAATGCTGATCTATAAAACACATACTGTATTATAGTTCTATTTATTCTCTTTGAGTAGTGAACTAAGGGCAGAAGAAGTGTTTCTCAAAATAACCAATTAAATGAGATCTTTGAAAGTGGGGCATAGATCAGATATTTCTTAGACCTTGTCTACTCTAATGTAAACTCTGTATGCGTGCGCATAAATATTTTACAGAAAGCTACATTAATAGAACTTTGTTGCGAAGTCGGGTACCCCAAAGTTAGGAAATTCCAGAATTTGAACCTTAATTTGAGCCATATGCATTATGATAGTCTTTAATTACATGATCACATTTAATTACATGATCACATGATCCACAGAACCCCATTCTCATTCAGTTTCTGAGCAGCTATTCAATATTTTGTTTTATCCTCATTGTTCATTAATTTCCTTATGGGCTTTTCTGTGGTGTTCCTTAATGTAGTATCTGAGTGCATCACAGTCATTTGATTTTTCACTACACCCTTGTGAAGTGCAGGAGGTATTATTATTTCCATTACTTAGTATTATGTAGCACTTAATATGTTCAAAGCACAGCTCTCATTGATTTCAGTTACAGCTCAGCACTTCTACAAATCAGACCCTAGGGTGTCAGTTCGGGCACCCAGAAAATGAGGAACCCACAATCCGTTATCACCTGTGAAAAGTTTGGTTAAAGTGACTTGTCCAACATCACACAGAAACTGTGTGTCAGATGCAGGGATAGAATCCAGTTCTCCAGGGCAGCATTCAACTGCCTTGACCATGAGACCCTTCTTTCTCTTCCTGCAGTCCCATGCCTTATTTACTACACACCTTCCAGCTTCTGCAACAAATGAGCTAAGGGTTCTACAGGCAACAGCTTCCTTTGCTACACAGACCTGATTCATCTCCAGAGCAGGTCCATCTTGTGCATAGGCGCTGACTCTGTGGGTACTCCCACCAGTGGGCCCCGCTGATCAGCTCCTCCTCCTGTTCAGCAGTGGGCAGGAGGCCCGGGGTGGGGAGGAGGAGGAGCAGGGGCAGAAAGAGGCGGGGCGCGTTTGGGGGAGGGGTCAGAATGAGGCGGGAAGAGGCAGGGAGGGGGCGGAGCAGGGGCGGGAAGAGGCGTGGTGGGGTGGAGTCTTCGGGGAAGGGGTGGGGTAGGGGTGCTTGGGGCGGAGCGGGGGTTGAGCTCCCCTGGGGAAATCAGAAAGTCTGCCTGTGATCTTGTGTGCTGAATGAGACAAAGGTCCTCTGGGGAAAAAACTCTGTGATCATGTACTGTATCATAATGCATGTGCACAAGGGGGCTGAATTAGGGTTGCACAGGCAGCCTGCATTCTGATATTTCCTGACTTTCGAGTCCTTGACATTGCAACACCTCAGTAACTTTTTAACATCATTTTTATATGTAATTTCCTAGGTTTTTTTCTTCTTTTTTTTAAAAAGCAAACTTTAAAAAAAAAGTTCCATCCTGTAGAATCTTATTGGCACCCATGTGGTTCATCGGCAGGGTTGGAATCTATAGAGCCAGAGCACAGACCTCTGCCACTTGAGCTACTCTGTCACTTGGTGTAACTGATAGCAGAACACGATTGTGACAAGCACTAGAAAGGGGATGAGACGTATGCTTGGCCAGATGATTTCACGGATCTATGCTGACAATAAAGGAATGGTGAGACTTTAGGCTCCTTTCCAGGCTTAAGAGATGAGTGTTCCCTAGTGCAGGGGTTCTCAACCTTTTTCTTTCTGAGGCCCCCCCAACATGCTATAAAAACTCCACAGCCCACCTGTTCCACAATAACAGGTTTAGTGCATATAAAAGACAGGGCTGGCGTTAGGAGGTATCAAACAGGCCAATTGTCTGGGGAGCCTCATGCCACAGGAGCCCCTGCAAAGCTACATTACTCAGGCTTCGGTTTCGGCCTCGGGTGGCGGGGCTCAGGGCCCAGGCTTCAACCCCGTGCGGCAGGGTTTTGGCTTTCTGCCCTGGGCCCCAGTGAGTCTAATGCTGGCCCTGCTTGGTGGTCCCCCTGAAACCTGCTCGAGGCCCCTTAGGGGGCCTCTGACCCCTGGTTGAGAACCACTGCCCTAGTGGGCACAGACTCTGGTGCCTGTACCTCCCAAACTTGACCCCTTCTGTCCCAGCCCTTTGTCCCCAGCCCAGTCTCTTCCTACTCCAGTTCCTTATGCCAGGCTCATTCTCCTTCTGTCTACCTAGTCTCAGTCTCTCCTCACCGGACTTCTTATAGCAGTGTCTTTTCCCAATCCTAGTCTCCCCTTCCGGATTCATTGTCGGAGTCCCAATTTCCTCCTCGCCACTCCGTATCCTTGCTCAGTTAGTTTCAATTCCCTCTTTCCCATCCCGGCTCTTTGTCCCTGTCCCAGTTCTGTTCCCCCATGGCCCCGGCGCTTCAATTCCTTGTCAGCTCGATCTGCCCTCTCCCTGCCACATTCCCCTCACATATAGGTTCCTAGTCCCAGCCTCCTTGTACAGCCAAGCTAAGTGTCCCCCCCCGGTCCCAACTTCTTGTCTGATCTCTGCATGTGTCCCTCCCCCCAACTGGCTCCCAGTCCCCACACTTCCATCACCAGCCTCCTCTCCCTCCACCTCCCAGTCCCAGCCACCTTGTCCAGCCAGTCGCAGTCTGTTTCTCTTTCCCCCAGACTCCCACTCCAGTCTTAGTCTCACCAGACTTCTTGTCCCACACCTCCTCCTTTCTCTGTCCACTTGTCTGACTTCTGTTCCCTGTGCATTCAGATCAGGCACTCTCCTTCTGCATGCTGCCAGGGTGCCAGCAGAGGAATAGCTGAGAGTGCAGCTGAGCCAGATTCCGTGCTTTCAGTTTGGGTGGCCAGTCCTACCCCAGCCTGGAACTGCTATTACAGGGAAAGTCCAGCTTTGCCCTTGTGGCACTGGGCTGGAGCGTGCTCCGCTATTCTGTGTGGATGGCATGTGCAAGGCCTGGTCAGCCCTAGTTGCTGAGAGTGGCTGTAACATGCTCAGTGAGAACAGAATCATTGGAGGTTTTAGCTGGTAAGAAGTCTCTGCTGAGCATGTGGGAACTATGGTTCTTCAAAAGCCTATAACGTTGTCAAATTTGGGTGAATTTTCACAAGGATGACAAAAGGTATAGGCCTGACACATAGTCCACCCCCTGCCAAATTTCTGGGCCCTGCTCCAAAGCATGAGGGTGCTATTCCATTTCAAAGAAAAAGTAGCCAATGTTTTAACATGGGCAAATCAGCACATTTTTCTCTAGGCTCTTCCTCAGAAACAGTGGAACAGTTTGACCTGAAGTGGTGTCGTGTGTCTCCCCCCCCCAACATAATAAAAATAAAGAAAAGTCAGCCTGAGGCAGACACCCGACATGGAAAATTTGAGCCCAAACAATAGCTTGGCGAAGCTGTAAGCAACTGACAAGGTGTTATAATGGGAGGTGTTGGGCAACCTTAATAATAGGTGATAGTACCAGCCCCATTTATAAAATAATAATAAAAATATCCACAGTACCATGCTCCTCCCGTGCGGAGAGGATGAGAGAACAAACATGTAACTGATGTTAGGCATGTTGTTTAATGCACTGCTGGAAGGCATTCAGATACTATGGTGATGAACGCAGTATAAGAACGTATATAGAACTGAGTGTTAGGGAGTACTGTGTCTTAAGAGATAAGAAGTGC
Organism: Lepidochelys olivacea; assembly: GCF_965140295.1. Taxonomy (NCBI): domain Eukaryota; kingdom Metazoa; phylum Chordata; order Testudines; family Cheloniidae; genus Lepidochelys; species Lepidochelys olivacea. The sequence goes on along the minus strand of NC_140411.1, from coordinate 258,029,022 downwards.
CTTGTCTCATCTGAGCCTACATGTATGAAACCATGAAGGGGAAAACTCTAATTCTGGGGTTTACATTGTGATGAGTCACAATGCTCACCCAGTCAGTGTTCCTCTTTTCCCCTCCCCCAGCATGGTCTTGTGCCATTTTCTGAAGATATATTTGTTGAACCTCTTCTCTCTCCCTAGCTCCTTAACCCCCCAAGCAAATTGCAGGAACAAAAAACTATATTTTTCCATTGTGCCATTGGCCAGGAAGTGTACTGCTGTTAATAATTATTGCAGCAGCTGCTAGGAGTGGGGCCCCATCATACTGGGTGCTATATAGTCTAACAATTTGCATTATTTGATGTCCAAAATATACAACGTTTTAATAAACATTGCCTGTTTTTCTGGTTTTAAATGGCTTCTGCTTGTTCCTTTTTAAAGGATCCCTTCCTGTTTCTGTTTTATTCCTGAAAGTGGCAAGAGAAGAATAGCTTTACAATAGTTGAGAGGGGAAATTTGAACACTTATTGGTTGGTGGTAAGCTAGTTATTTGGGAACTGTGATAGGGAGAGGTGGGAAAGAAATCTGCTAGCCAAGTTCAGGTGGGAGCATTTCAATTCTAGGAGATTACTTTTGAATGGTTTTGGTTGAAGGTCAGTTTAGTAAATGTCATCGTGTCATCCTCCTGTTCAACGTATGTGTAAAGCCACTTGGAAGAGAGAGGATGAGATGTTTCGTATCATTATTATCTTCTTGTGAAATCCCAAAGGGACATAGTCTTCTTGGAGATCGAGCACCACCCGGATCAATCCCTAACTAGGTCCGTAAGGCAGTCTTTGATGAGCTTATCAGGCCACCAAAGCTTTTGGCGCCCACGTGATTGCCGGCCATCCCTTGGTAAATGCAGAGTGGTTACCATGCTGATGCTACTCATTTGTCATCTTTTCATTGAACCCAGATTTTGTTTATTTGTTGTTGACGTCTTGAAATCCCAATCAAGGATCAGGGCCCCATTGTGCTAGACACTATTAAGATATATAACAAAAAGATAGCGCTGTCCCCAAAGGGATCTGGTCTTATTACATTACTAGTATATGATAGAAGTTGGGATCTGGAGGAAAACAACACAGCTGTGATTTAACTTGGGTAAAATAGAAGTGGTGGTGTTACCAGGACAAGAAGTGTTGAGAGAGATGGAAGGAGGAGGTATCTGTATCAAAATAAACACGTTTTCAGGGTGTTTGTACACCTTTTGCTCAGTTAGTTCACAACCTCTAAGTCCAACTGGCTTCATTGCTGTTCTGGGATTTTCAGAAAACAGCAGTGCCTGACACGTTTTGTTGTTTTTTAAATCTGCTACTAGCCAAGAATTTACATCTTACCATAGTAACCCACATCTTTTTTCTTTGATATTCTGTGCCAGTCCAGACACATGGGTATAGTTCTTCCCAGCCAACAGATGGCGACAGAACTGGGTCTTTTGATATAGTTCCCCTCTCCATGTAGGTGCTTTACTGGCTTTCAGACCTTGGTGGTTTCTGTTTCCAACAAGTAGAGCACATCATTGAGGCCTGAACAAAGGTGAGACTAGCCTAGGTTTCAGAGCCTAATAGGAGCTTTGTCAAGGTTCCTTCCCCACTCTGAACGCTAGGGTACAGATGTGGGGACCTGCATGAAAAACCTCCTAAGCTTATCTTTACCAGCTTAGGTCAAAACTTCCCCAAGGTACAAAATATTCCACCCTTTGTCCTTGGATTGGCTGCTACCACCACCAAACAAATACTGGTTACTGGGGAAGAGCTGTTTGGAAATGTCTTTCCCCCCAAAATACTTCCCAAAATCTTGCACCCCACTTCCTGGACAAGGTTTGGTAAAAAGCCTCACCAATTTGTCTAGGTGACTACAGACCCAGACCCTTGGATCTTAAGAACAATGAACAATCCTTCCAACACTTGCACTGCCCCTTTCCTGGGAAATGTTGGATAAAAAGCCTCACCAATTTGCATAGGTGACCACAGACCTAAACCCTTGGATCTGAGAACAATGAAAAAAGCATTCAGTTTTCTTACAAGAAGACTTTTAATAGAAATAGAAGTAAATAGAAGTAAAGAAATCACCTCCGTAAAATCAGAATGGTAGATACCTTAGAGGGTAATTAGATTCAAAACATAGAGAATCCCTCTAGGCAAAAACTTAAGTTACAAAAAAGATACACAGACAGAAATAGTTATTCTATTCAGCACAATTCTTTTCTCAGCCATTTAAAGAAATCATAATCTAACACGTACCTAGCTAGATTACTTACTAAAAGTTCTAAGACTCCATTCCTGGTCTATCCCCGGCAGAAACAGCATATAGACAGACAGAGACCCTTTGTTTCTCTCCCTCCTCCCAGCTTTTGAAAGTATCTTGTCTCCTCATTGGTCATTTTGGTCAGGTGCCAGCGAGGTTACCTTTAGCTTCTTAACCCTTTACAGGTGAGAGGAGCTTTCCCCTGGCCAGGAGGGATTTCAAAGGGGTTTACCCTTCCCTTTATATTTATGACAAGCTTTATCTACATATTGGTGTGAATCTGCCTTTTTTGGGCTCATGATCCTTTAGGTCAATTCATCAACTCTCTCGGTATAGCTTGGCTGATTTGTGCAGTTACAGTTCCAGGAAAGTGTCAGAGGACAGGAAGATGGAAGCTTTGTGAGGAGAGCAGCTTCAAGACTTTCTGTGTAAGCTTCACTCTATAAACTGGTTCATTAGGAGCCATTAGCAGGCTCCAGAAACTGAGGAAATCTCCTGTGCCAGAGATGAAGTAAGACCTGGTCAAGACTTTGCCCTACCTTGATTTGAGCTTATCTACATTGTGATGTCATGTGGCTCTATGGCTTTGTCAGTCATCACTGTGGCCAAAGCAGTGATCCACTGGCCACTCCTTAAAAGATAAGTTATCTCTCTTCTTTCACAGCATATTCCTGGTGGGGGAGGAGCTTGAAAAGTTTCAGTAGTTGCTAGTGCATATGAAGACTCAGTGTTTCTCTCCTTAGAGGGCCTTACATGATTCCTAAAGTAAGGCTCTAACTCGTCCAGGAACAGACTCAGAGAAACCAAAGTTATTACCCAGAGACCACAATCCCAGTTCAATAGGAGAGGTCATTTCAAATGAAGCAACACTGTGTTCAAAGAAGCGGGGGATTAGGGATCAGGGTGATCCCTCATATGGAGGCCAGTGCACAGAATACCATTGTAGTCAGAAGAAATAAAGATTCTTCTTCGAGTGCTGTTCCTATGGGTGCCCCACTTCAGGTATTGGTGCATCCCGGCGCCATCGATCAGAGATTTACGGTAGCAGTGTCTTCTCCGTAGGTGTCTCGCGGTGCTGTTGGTGCCGCATTTAGCATATGCACGACCCAAGTCCTCCAGTTCCTTCTCAACTGTCCTCTGGTGAAGATGGAGCTCTGGGGCAGTGTTCGTCACTCTTGCCAAATCTTTAGAAATAGCAGTAAGTAGCTAGTTAGTCATTTGAAAGTTATAATTAGTTTTAGTAATAGTAATAGTTTTAGTTTAGTTTAAAAAAAAAAGTTTACTTTTCTCAGTTTTACCCTCCCTGTAGTTTCCCTGCACCGGGGTCTATTAACTGTTTGGATGCCTGGCTCTCCAGGTTTTAAGGAATGCAGCTCTTGCTGCGAGGCAATGCCCGTTTTGGATGGGCACTCTTTGTGTGTCTGATGTCTCAGTGAGGTGCATATCCCACAAAAATGCGCCCACTGTAGTAATTTGAAAGTGAGAGCCCGGCGTGACCAGGATCTCTGCTTGAAAATGATACTAATGGAGAAATCTCTTCAACCAGAGCCTGACCAATAGACCTCCTTTCCGGGCACCCGCCCCCTTCAGGGACCGGAGACATGCCTTCCTCTAAAAGACCGAGGAAGAGGGTGCAGACGTCTCCGCAAAGAGCACCGCAGAAACATAGGCGGTCTTCTGCCAGGTCGCTACCCCTGATGCCGACGCATGCTCAGGTGAACACCTTTGATGCTCCAGGCACCTCCGGCACCGCCGAGTCCTGAGTGAAGGAGACGGAGTCAAGGCACAGACACAGACATGCCTTCTCCATGGCACTAAATTCACCTGTAAGGGACTCCGGTGTTGAGCATCTCCTCAGGCACCTTGCCTCCACCCCCAGCACCGACATTGCGGTTGGTACCGGTTGAGAAAACTAAGTTGACACAGACCGCGCCGACTGAACCGCCCCAACATCTGATGGCACCGGCATTGTCACCGATGAGAGCGCCCCCATTGGAACCAATTGTACCGACATCAGAACTGATACAGACTGTGTTGTAACAGTCCCCACTACTTGCTGCAGAGGGCACTCCTGTATGTTATAGAGGAGATCCCCATACCTCTCATGACACTGTACACTCATCCAGTGAAGATGATGATGATGCGCAGGAACCATCCATTTTCTCGCTACACCACTCATCACCAAAAGGATGCTAATCAAATACCCTTACAACCAGACAGCTCAACCGTGTTATGGACTGCCATGGATGTATCCACCAGTGGCCTTCCCAATTCAATGGGCACATTGGGAACCCTGGGCAACTTATCGGGGCCCCCACTCCAGGCCATCCATGGCTCATAAAGGCGAGTTGAGGTCTAATCCCACATCCCCCACCCTGCAGCCAACAGAAGCTCAGGATGTTGGGGATGACACAGAAACAGGCACAGATCAGGAAGCTGCATCTCCTGCTCACAATTCTTCCTCTTCCACAGATGAGGCAATCGTGTCACTGCTGTCCACCTCAGCGGATGACTTCAAGCAGTTCCAGGAACTGTTTAAGCGGGTCGCCCAAAGCCAGGACATCCCGTTGGAGGAAGTGCAGACAAACCAGCACGAGTTGGTACAAATTCTTCAACCTTCATCTACTTCCAAAATCACTCTGCCCATCAACGATGCCATTTTGGAACCAGCAGACAGTCTGGCAGACACCGGCCTCAATTTTGTCGACATGCAAAAAGGCGGATAGGAAGTATTACGTCCCTGCCAAAGGGGTGGACTTCCTCTTCTCACCCCCGCCTCCCAACTCTTCGGTGGTCAACGCTGCTAATAAGCATGGCAAACAACAACAGTTTAGATCGACCCCACAAAATAAGGAACACAAGAGGCTTGACATCTTTGATGAAAAATTTACTCCTCAGCGACATTACAATTCCGTGTTGCCAACCGTTCAACCTTGTTGGCTAAATACGGTTATGATTCTTATGGGAAACTTAGCTTGTTCACAGTGGAGCTTCCCAAGGAAAAAAATCACAATTTCAGATGATTGTAAATGATGGTCAACTCATCGCTAAAACAACCCTCCAAGCGTCTTTGGACGTCACGGACACAGCTGTCAGAACACGGCCATGACCACAGTGATGCACCGGGCATCCTGGTTGCAGTCCTTAGGCATCCCTAAAGAACTTCAAATGAAAGTCAAAGACCTACCTTTTGACCGAGAAAAGCTGTTCTTGAATAAGACAGATGAAGTGCTCCACTCGATGAAAGACTCTCGAGCCACTCTGTGGATTTACATCCCACCTGCAAAGAGACAGGTGGGATGTAACCTTATCAGAGATCCAGAGATTCCTCTTCTAACTGACAACAGCAACGACCATACGAGAACCAAAGACAGCGTCAATGTTTGCAGCGATGGAGAGCACCTCAGTCTCAACCGTTGAGTTCTCAATCGGCTCCGTCCAAGACACAATTTTGAAGTTTTGGTCGAGGGTCTGGACAACCTCCCTCACGAGGCAGCGTTTACACCCGATCCATCCCCATGCTTTGGTCATCGTCTTCACCCATTCTATTTTATCTGGGTGTCATGGACCAATGGGTGTTCGTACGATCGGGATATACCATCCCCTTTACCTCCCAACCACCGACCCTACTTCCCTCCCTTCCCTCTTCAGGGATCCTTCCCACGAGCACCTGTTACAACAAGAAATCAATCATCTTCTACAGCTAGGTGCCATGGAACAAGTGCCTTTGCAATACAGAGGCAAGGGGTTTTACTCCCACTACTTCTTGACGCAGAAGAAGAATGGGGGATGGAGACCTATCTTAGGAAGCTCAACAAGTTCGTATGCTCTCAAAAGTTCAAGATGGGCACACTGGGCTTGATACTTCTAGCGCTGCAAAAGGGGGACTGGTTTTTAGCCCTCAACCTCCAAGATGCTTGTTTTCATATTACCATATACCTTGCCCACAGGAAATTCCTGCGATTCACAATAGGACATGAATACTTCCAGTAGAGAGTACTACCATTTTGCCTATCCACTGAACCAAGAGTTTTCTCCAAAACCCTAGTGGTAGTAGCGGCACCTCTACGCAAACAGGGAATAATGATCTTCCCTTACCTGGACGATTGCCTTCTCAAAGGCCCTACTCAACGAGAAGCACGGGACACTGTCCAGATGGCGATCACACTGTTCAGGGATCAAGGGCTACAGATAAATGAACAAAAATCCACTTTAGTCCCTGTTCAACAACTGGACTTCATCAGGGCACATCTTGATGCCATAGAAGCCAAGGCATCCCTGTCCCTGAATAAAGTCACAATGCTGACAAACCTCGTCTCAGAGGAAAGAGTCAGCCCCCAAATACTGGCTCATACTGTCTTGCAACTGTTAAGGACACATGGCAGCCACAACATGGCAGACACGCAAGACTACATATGCACTGCCTACAGGGTTGGTTGAGCTTAGTATACATACCTAGCAAACACAGCCTGCACAAACAACTTACAGTACCACCCCGCGTCCTGGACTCTCTCTACTGGTGGACAAGACCAGAAAATGTATGCTTGGGTATTCCAGTCCAACAGGATCCCCCATCAATAGTAATCACAACAGACTTGTCACTGATAGGCTGGGGCGCCCACATGTATCAGCACACAGTCTCTTGCAGAGACTCAGTTACACATCCATCTACTAGAGATACGCGCAGTCCGCAACACTAACAGACACTTCCTACGTCACATAAAGAACAAATCAATTTGCATATTGACAGACAACATTGCTTGCATGTTTTACACCAGTCGCCAAGGGGGCTCTCGATCTCGCTTGCTATGCACCAAAGCCATGCAACTGTGGAACTGGTGCATACACCTCAATGTAAAAATTTCAGCTGTCGGAATGTGACGGTGGACATGCTAAGCAGATCCTTCTCTCGAGACCACAAATGGGAAATGAACAAGGGAGTGCTGCTATCCACATTCTGCCAGTGGGGCACTCCCCTCATCGCTCGCTTCCTCAATGAACCACAAATGCGCCATGTTCTGCTTGAGAGTGGGAATAGGACCGCGATCATTGGGGGATGTCTTTCTCATGGGATGCACAACTCATGCACACGTTCCTTCTGATTCCCCGATATCACAAATGATACACAAGATGTGACTAGACAAAGCCAAGGTCATCCTCATAGTCCTGACATAGCCCAGGCAAGCATGGTACCCTTACCTGATGCGCATGGCAATATATTCCCCTCAAGTTCTCCCTCGCCGTCCGGACCTGCTGTCTCGGAACAATGGTTGCTCTGTTCACCCCAGTTTGGAGAAACTCCATATTCAAGCGTGGCTTCTGCATGGTTCCATTATGGTGAACTAGCCTGCTTGGAACAAGTTAAACACCTGTTACTAAACAGCAGGAAAGTGACCACGCATGATACTTACCTTTAAAAATGGAAGAGATTCTCCTCATGGTGTCATTAAAAACATGTGATGGACTCCCCATCACTGCTATCATTAGTGTTGGAATACCTACCGGAACTGAAACATTCCAGGGTTTAGCAATGAGCTTGATCAAAGTCCATCTCGCGGCCATTACTGCATTCCATCATGAAATTGACAGGACCTTGATCTTTGCGCACCCCATTACTAAACGGTTCCTCGCGTGCCTCCAGAACATTTACCCAAAGGTTCGCCAACCTACTCCGGCCTGGGACCTCATTCTGATATTGAAATACCTCACCAGACCGCCATTTGAACCCCTACCCACCTGTTCCCTCCTACATTTATCCATAAAAGTGGCCTTTTTGGTCACTATTACTTCCACCAGACGGGTGAGTGAGATAGGGGCTCTCATGGCCGATCTTCCCTACACAGTATTCTTCAAGGACAAGGGCACGCTACGTCTGCACCCAAAATTTCAACTGAAGGTGACATCATCCTTTCATATTAACCAGCCAATCCATCTTCCTATGTTCTATTCCAAGCCTCGTGGGTCTCCAACAGAGACTGTCTTGCATACATTGGATGTCAAGTGTGCGCTAGCATTTTACCTAGAAAGGACCAAACCTTTCCAGAAATCTCCTAGACTTTTCATTTCTACTACTGAGCATTTGAAAGGCTGTGCAATATCCACTCAGAGACTGACTAAATGGATCTTCACATGCATTCAACATTGCTATAGTATTCGGAACACGGATCCTCCTATGCACATCAGAGTGTATTCCACATGATCTGTTTCTATCTCGATAGCGTTCCTTAACAATGTTCCGATATTAGAGATTTGTAGGGCAGCCACTTGGGCCTCTGCCCACATATTCACTGAGCACTATGCAATAACTGAAGACTCCAGGGCTGACGCCATAGTTGGCCTAACCGTACTTACCTCTATGATTCAAATGAACCTGAAGTCCCTGCTGCCTTCTGAGGGGCACTGCTCTACAGTCGCCTGAAGTGGACCTCCCATAGGGACAGCACTCGAAGAAGAAGAAAAGGTTACTCACCTTGTGCAGTAACTGAGGTTCTTTGAGATGTGTGTCCCTGTGGGTGCTCCACTACCCACCCTCCTCCCCTCTACTTTGGAGTTTGCAGTAAGGATTCTGCGGTAGAGAAGGAATGGGAGGGCTCAGGTCGTGCACGCGCTAGACACGGCACCAATGGCACCGCAAGATGCCTTCTGTGCATGCGTGATCCGCGCAGACACTGCTACCGTAAATCTCTGATTGTTGGTGCCAGGATGTACCAACCCCTGAAGTGGAGCACCCACAGGGACACGCATCTCAAAGAACCTCAGTTACTGCACAAGTTGAGTAACGTTCTCATTTGTTTCCTGAATGAGCCTAAATAAAAGAATACCAGGGTCCTGGATGGTAGATTCTAGCTACTGAACATACTATAGAGTTCAGTGTGAGTTCTTCCTGCAACTCTTCTGCTGAGTTGCTCTGCATCAACTTGTCGAGAAGGCAGGGAGTGCAGGAAACCTTTAATCTATTGTAAACAGAAACTGTTCTTCCAGTCTTGGAGGACGAGAGAGGACCAAGGGCCCACTTAACTTTAGTTTGTGCAGAACAGCAGGCAGCCCAGTCACAGACTTGGAATTGAAGAGAGTAAACTTTTGTTAAGGTTCACAGAATCTCTGAAGTAGATTATAGAGTTGAGAGATTAGTGCAGGCAGCTGGTGAATCACAGTGAAAGTCAAGATCTCCCTTTTTTGCTGGCAGAAAAGAAATAAACCAACAAAGGATGCCCTCTAGAGCCCACAGATTGGAGGATCCTAACAAACGCTAACATTGCTATGGCCGTCAATCAAGTGTGTCCAAGTTTCTCAAATCTGCGAAGAAACTAAAACTGGTAATTAGGCCGCCGCCTGTCCCTCCCTTAAATCTGGTTTTCATTGTTCTCTCACAGCCCTTTAGGAAAATCTTCATTTGTATACCTTCTGTATCCTATTTCTGATGGCTAAGATTCTGTCTGCAAGATATGATTTTCCACCAGGTTGATGTTATTCTTGGGCCTTTAGTTGAATTCAGGCCAAAGACAGTTTCCATGTTTCATATGAGCTAGGAGGCAGCCTGTCCCCTACCCCTTTGTCCTAATTCATGCCTAGACATCAAGACAATTATTTGAATTTGTCCTGACCAAATGATGAACTTCAGCTACTCTGTAAGAGATTAATCATCTTGCTGTAAGGCTCTACTGTAGGATGATGCTAAAGGCGGTTTTCTGATGCATGATGGACAACAGTGAGATTCTTCTGAACATTTTCACAACTTCGGAAGTACCAAGAGTACAAACAAATTTAAATGTAGGAAAACAATGTAAAAATTTAAATTACTGCATATGTCTTGAAATTGACAAATGAGCATGCTCTGGTCTATTATATTTCTTTTTTTCTCTCATTTCTGTTGCAGTAGCCTCCCCTTCCAGGAGAACCATGTCAGCTTGAGCCTTCCTGGAAGTTTCATGGGTGAAGTGGCCTGTTAAGGATGGTCTCAGCCTCCTTCAGGAAGGAGAGATTTCACTGCAATATTTTAGGCAGCAGGAGTTAGCTGAGTTTCTGCCTTCTGTATACCCACAGAACGAGGATTTTGGGGGTGTTTGATTCCAGTAGCCCTGTCTCCTAATAGCACTCAGGGGTGGCTGCTGTAACAGTCCCAGCGCTCCAGTGATATATGTGATTCCAAACTCTCGGAGCTGTTTGAGATTGGGAGATTGACTGACTGTTCAGTGCAGAGGTGTGGCAAAGGGGAGGGATAACTAGGATTAGTCCTTGCTTTGTCCATTTCAGCTAGTGGGACAGATGGTGCAGGGTAGGTGAGATTGGTGATGGTGGCACCTTGTGAGAAATGGCAGGTAACTGAATTGTGAAATTGGGTGTTTTGCTGGAGCATGATGCCTTCAAGGAACTGGAGAAGAGAATGGGGTTGGGTAAATGTTATTAACGGCACTTGAATGCTTTAATGTAGTGTTGTTGTTGTGTCTATAAATATAGAGTGTTCGTATAATTTCTGTTTTTAAAGTTGTTTGGGATTTTTCAGGATAAAAAGTGCAGTAGAAAATGCAAGATGATGTAATGCCTTCTTCAGGTGTCTCAGGTGTAGATCCCCTGTGCAGCTGCTTAGTTGTTGTGAATAGCTGTGCTCTGTGACAGTTGAGCGGGGTAGGTGTGACAGTTTAAAAATTTTTTTTTCAGCTTGTGCAAAAAAAAAAAAAAGGCTTTAAAAATTCTGGATATGTTATATGAATGTCTAGAGAGAACTGGGTGCCTTGTCGTCTTTCCCTCTCCACAATATCCATTCAAATTACCAGCACAAGTGCTGGAAACTTTAAAGACCATTGGAATGGAGGAGCAGCTGGCCTGCATGTGCTACCCCACAGTAATGCCAGTGACATGTTTTTGAGACAGGCTTTTCTTTCTTTTGTGATTCTTGGGTTCTGTTGTACAATGGGGATATGCAACAATTTTTCTTAAATGTGTGTTTGCTGATATGTCCCTTCTAGTATACTGCTCTCTTTGTTCCTGATGGTCAATGGACACCTTCAAAAGCTGACTGCCGATCTGCAGCATGTCTGGGTACAGCTGAGGCATTTCCACTTTAGCCTTTCTCTTTCATCAGTCATGAGGCAACCCAATCAAATTCACTATAGCAAGATTTATGGCTGGCCCCAGGACACTGCTTTGGTAAACTTCAGAGTGTCTTCCGTGCTCAGGCAGCTTATTATGTCGTCCCTTTGCTTTCTGTGAAGAGCAGTGTCTGTTCTGTGGTTTTTCTACAGTTACAGGATTGAACTTGGTAGTGCTCTGTCATCCTTCCCACAAATCCTGTAGTGGTATTGCAACCTCTCTGCTATTTAATTGGAGTGGCGGCAGTGAAGGCGCTGTGGTTCAGATATAAAAATAAAAGCTGCTGTTGATTTAATCCCATTACGTAGTGTTGATCTCACGACCACTGGACTATTAGTAGGATTCCAGTTTTAATCCTGCAAGGATCAATCTAGCCTGTTGCTCTCTCTGTCCTGATCCTAAATCCCCCTTTAATCTTGTTAATTACACCAGGCCTTTTTCCTGTGGACCAGCATGGCCACATTATGCCTTCATGCTGCGTTCTTTGACCTGGGATTTTCCCTTTATTTTTGGAGAGCTGAATTACTATTTGTTTCTGAAGACTGATTTCACCAGTACAGTAGCACTGTATCAACCCACCATGGCCTCAGATTCACTTTCTCAGATGCTTGTGCTACAGGTGGTATCTGTGCTAGAACTATGTCAGGGTGCTCTGCTTCATCCCTCCTAGCTTCTTCCTGGAAAGTTTTTTCCCCCCTCTGTCATATGATAGGGTATCCTCTGAAGGAAGAAGTGCTTCCAGAACACCTGGGCCCTCTGAGAGGGAAATAGGAATCTGATGGGAAGAGGCTCTTCTGAAATCCCTAGGAAAGGGGAATGCCAGAGATGGGATCAAGGATACCTGTGGGGGAAAGGAATCTCATGGGATACAGGAGGATTCTCTGGGTGTAGTGATGTCTCCTGCTGAGGCTCTGACTACAGGGATCCCTGGACTGGAGGTAGGCACTCCCATGGTAAAAAGATCCCTGGATGACATATTCCAAAGGCCAGGCAGAAATCCAATTGCTTAAATCAGCTTTTTTATCTTGACATATAGTCTGTGGCTTAAGGTAACCCCGGGAGAAGAGAGAAATAACGTGCATTCAGACTTACGGCTCTTTATCTTCAAGTTGCACAGTCTGTAGGCTGCAAACCCCTGTGCTGCTTTTTCTGCATAATGCACAAAACGAGTTTCTCTCTGTGACAGTCTGCTCTTAGCACTTGCAATAATAGAAACTAGCTGGGTTTAATATATTCATTTTTAGTATATTTTATACTGTAAAGAAAAAAAGCAAACTAGAAAATCCCCCTTTGTTCTAATTTCATGAAGAACTGACAGATTTTTTTTTTTTTCTAGAACAGGTCTGTACAGGGATTCTGGTAGCTGTTCCAAATCCAACTCCTTCATCTGGCTGGAGCCCTGCTAGTCCAGTGTTTCCCCTCGCCCTTCTTTCTCTTTAGTCAGTGCTCCTCCCTCCTGACAAACAATCTCCTGCTATTCCAGTCCAACAACCAGGCCCCCATCTCCCAGAATTTTGCCAGTACACCTCAGTCTTGATATACTTCCTCACCAAGAATAAAGTCTGCAATGACAGCCTGCAACATAGGAAGCCAGCATAATTCCATTTTAAACCAAATAAAGGGAAAACCCTTTTGGCTCATGGAAGATGGGTTTTCTGGCTGCCTCTCTCTCTCTCCTAATTAAAGGGTCCCTGATACTTAGTTTTTTGGGAGGAAGGGTTTAAAGCTGTGATAAAAGGCGATCGTTTTAAGCAAATGCTGACATGATCCCAGCACTTCTAGGGTTAAAGAAATCACACTGAGGGGTGATATGGTGACTGTGTTCCATATTTTTTGTGTGTTGCCAGTAGTGAGAAGGGGGAAACTTTGATTTCTAATCCGCTTTGGAGGAAACTCTGTATCAGGGCTGCACAGAAACATCCAGTCAAGCAGTTCCTTTATCATAAAGGGGATTTTAATTAAAACTGTTCTTGCATCATGAGCGGAATGAGCGTCAGCGCCAGCCAGCCCCGTACCAGGCATTTATCTCCTTCAAACCACATTACCAGTAATTGCTACATTAAATCAAAGTCGGGGGAGATTACAGGTCTGAATTGGGCAGGCGACTGGTGCCAATGCAGGGAGCTCTATGCTGTTGAGTGGCTGATATGGGGACCCCTCCTTCTTCCAAGTGAGGGTCAAGGGTTGAAGGACGGCTGGTTTCCAACGATCCTTCCCTGTTGATAGGGCAGGATTCTTCCTCATAATCTAGGAGGAGTGGCAGGCTGCATGCTTCAAACAACCCAAGCTACTGGTGTGTTCTCTTATTATTTTCCTTTTTCTTAATTTCCATATGTAGCAGGAATCCTCCCCTTTCCCCGTATCACACCGCGAGATACGTTAGAGACACTCCATCCCTTTCATCCAATAATCCTTGCCCCACTCCTTGAATGCAAGAAGAAAGCTCTCCTCTTCTCTCTTGATTTGTGCCGTCTCTCCCTGCCCAGAACCATGAATGAAACAGGGAACTTCTAGCTTGGTCAATCTTTCTGCCTTCCCCTGGGTGCAGGAGAGAATCTTTCCTTCCATCTGTGACTTCCCTGCCTATGCTTCCCCTTCTGCCAAGTGCAGCTCATTAACTCTGTGCATTATTTCTAAACATTAACCACACAACTATTTTTAATTATAGACCTGGATGTTCCCCTTTTTGTTCCTTTGTCTTGACCCTGTCTACAAGCGTCCCAGACCATCTGATCTTCATATTGTAAGTTCTAACATTGGAAGTATCGCCTGGTGAGATTTAGGAGTGCCCCATCCCCCTGAGACCTTTGGTCTGGGGACTGACTGGGGGCTTAAAAGTACTTGCAGGCAATTGGAGAACTACTGAAATGTGACAGCTGGGTTTGCAAGGTCACCATTAGAACTGTCTCTTAGTACTAACGAGGATGGGTGAGTCGCAGTCTTTGCAGAAAGCTCCCTTTCCATTTTAGTTTTCATTCTCTCTGCTTTCATCTTGATGTGAACTGCACTTCTGAGAACTTCAGTTTCATTGCAGCTAGTTAGGGGCAGTCTGGTGGCAACCCCTCTTCTCTTCCTCTCCCCCAATATATCCCTTTGGCAGTGTGTCACTTCCAGAGGTACACTTCCCAAGGAATTTCTCAGTCTGCCACTTCCCTCATCCCCAGCAGAAGGTCTCATTGTCAAATCTGTACATAGGACCTGGGTAATTGGTATGTGAGAACAATACAGCCAGGTCTGTCTGCTGAAGAAATTAATAGACATCTAGCAATTTAAATTCTCAAGGCTCAAATGAGCTTCCTGGAAGTGGTGTAATGCAGAGGCATCACAACATGTGTGCAAGTTAGGCTCTTTAAAATGGGGAGCTACAGCGTTTGCTTCACTGAAGTGTTAGCTTGAGGTCTGACTCAAGTGTTGCCCCATACCGGACTCCCATCCCCCCCCCCCACCACACATTTCTAGTTTGAGTTAGGTGGTGCTTTAAACTCCAGCTTGCTGGTCTATCAGGGGTGTGGGTCGAAGCTTGAGTGCTGCATCTCAAGCTGCTAATGCAGTGGGAACACAGCTACTCTGTACTGCTAATACAGTCAGTCTACAGCTCAAGTATTGTTTTGCAGTGTGGCCATTATTAACTTGAGCCAGGCTAACTCAAGAGGTATGTCCTAGGAATTGTTTTGGGGACGTTCTCTGGCCTGCATTATGCAGGAGGTCAGGCTAGATGATCACAAGGGTCCCTTCTGGCCTTGGAATCTTTGAATCTATGAGAGGGGGTAACTCAAGCTAACTCTGCAGTGAAGACACACCCATCGTCATAGGGCACATCAGTATGTGACCTACAGAAAACCAGGTATAAGGCTGTATGAAAGTTCAGTCGATGAAAGTTACGTCCGTGCACAGCCGCTGACTTTTGTATATAGCTCGGGCATGTGCACACTTGGGTGCTTGCATCGTTTTAAAATGTGGTGTAGCACAGGTAGGTAGCCCAGTGTGCCCCTCATTGCCTGATGAGTCGGTGCCTTGTAGGACATTTGCACTTTTGTGGGATACAAGTGATTCTGGTATCACCCAGGATTTTCTAGGAGCTAGGGGTCAAGTTCCTGCTATGCCACTTTCCCCATCCCATAACTCTTTCCCCACCCCATAAATTTTGTGCTGTTTTTTAAAACTCCCACAGTCCCACACACTGCTTTTTGTCATCTGCCATCTCTCTGATAGAAGCATGGACCCTCCTCTGCACAGCTCAGCATAGTTCTTATGAGCATTGCTAATAGAGGACGCATGATTCTCCTGTGTTTGCAGGACTTGAATGAGTACTACTACAACCAGGAGTATGATATGGAAGAGATGGAGATGTTCAAGCACAATAACTGGATGCTGATGGATGCAATGAAAAAAAAAAAAAAGCCAGGTTGCTGTTAGCATTCACAGAGCTGCTCCACTTGGTAGATTGCCTCTTCTGGGCCTGAGAGACAAGCACTGATGGGTGGGATTGCATCCTAATGCAGTCTGACATCATGAGCAGTGGCTGCAGAACTTTTGGATGCAAAAAGCCACATTCCTGGATTTTGTGCCCAAGCTCACCCCAGACCTCCAGTGTACTGAATTCAGAGCTGTATTGACAGTGGAGAAGTGAGTGGCAGTCGTGCTCTGAAAGCTTGCAATGTTGGATTGCTGTCCATCAGTGGGCTGTCAATGTGGAGTTGGAAAAGCCACAGTGGTGGGCATTGTCATCCAAGTGCGTAAGACCATTAAGAGTCTCCTGCTACAAAGGACTGTCTCTCTCAGTAATGTGCAGGAAATAGTGGATGGATTTGCAGCAATGGGGTTCCCGAATTGCGGTGGAGCGATAGAGGGCATCTCTATTGCGGCACTAACCCACCTTGCCAGTGAGTACGCCAACAGAAAGGGCTACTTTTCCATGGTTACATGAGCACTTGTGAATCATCAGGGATGCTTCACCTTTGTCAGTGTGGGCTCGACAGGGAAGGTGCATGATGCTCGCATCTTTAAGAGCACAGGACTGTTCAAAAAGCTGCAGTCAGGGGTATTCTTCCCCAACTGGCGCATTACCACTGGTGATGTTGAATGCCAGTAGTGATTCTGAGTGACCCAGCCTATCCCTTGCTCCCTGGCTCATGAAGCTGTATGTTGGCCACCTCGACAGCACCAAAGAAAAATTCGACTACCGGTCCAGCAGGTGCAGAAGTTGAATGTGCTTTTGGTAGATTGAAGGGACACTGGCACTGTTTGCTTGCTCACTTGAATCTCAGGGAGGCAAACATCCCCATTATTATAAGTGCATGTCATATACTGCATAATATGTGAGGCAAAGGGGGAAAAACTACTGGCAGGGAGGCAGAGTGAGGTGGACCAGCTGTCTGCTGATTTTCAACAGCCAGATACAAGGGCTATTGGAAGAGCCAACCATGGAGCTATATGGGTTAAGGAGGCCGTAAAAGTCCATTTTAACAGTCAGTCACAATGATGTCTGATGCTTTTATTAAATAATGTCTGTGGTGTGTATGGAGATCAAATATGGATGGGTTATTGCCTCTCGCTATGAATTCTGTAATGCTTGGTGTAAAGATACTTTGAGTTTCCAAAAATAGAACTTCATTGTGTGCAAAGCAGCAGGGAACAAAATTAAAGTGCAGACACAATGTAAAAACTGTTTAGCAACACTGTAACAGGGTGAACCATACTTTAAAATACCAAGTGAAAATGGAGATAAACAGTGAAT
Source organism: Lepidochelys olivacea (assembly GCF_965140295.1). Lineage (NCBI taxonomy): Eukaryota > Metazoa > Chordata > Testudines > Cheloniidae > Lepidochelys > Lepidochelys olivacea. The sequence goes on along the minus strand of NC_140411.1, from coordinate 258,011,927 downwards.
ATTAGGGTTCATGTATGTAAAACTTGACTACAGAGTATTGTGTCAGATCCTGTGGTTTTCACGTGGGTGGATGTGTAGCTGTTTTTCAAAGATTGGAAAGGTGGATGAGTCTGGGGTCTTTAGGCATGTGGGTCAGTAATGCTCTGCAATATCTGAGTTTGTTGCCTGAGCAAACTGATGATGTCCTTGCACATTTTCTGATGGGTCTCTAAGTTCTTTTTCCTCTCTTGCATCAATCGCTCCCTCCATTGCTGATCCTTCTCTAGGGTCGAGGTCATATGACCCCTCTGTGCTCACGGTCTGGTGCTATAAAGAATTCAAGGCTCTCACAGAACATATCCTCCCTAGTCTGCTTCTTTCTTCTGATCATGGTCAGATGTTCAGCAGGCGTGAAGGGGCCACCTCTCAAGGCCACCATCCCAGAGGCTGGTGATTAAAAAGACAGCTACATCATTAAATTTACAGTCATAACAGAAAAGGAACGATAAGTCTCAACTCCCTTTAAACATTATTCCCATAAATACCATGAGAAATGCTAATTGACACTTCTGCTTTGGAAAACCTTGCTACAGCACCACTTTGCAGGTCAAACCATAGTATGTCTGCTCTAGCAGGAAGGAAGGGGATTGTTCTGCAGAGTGGGTACCCCAGAGTTTGGGTTTAGGGCAAGTGCATTTAATATTGGCAGTATTTTCTCAGGCAATGGTGCTCTTGGCTGATACCTCACTCCTGAGGGTGACAAAGTCAGAGACTCCAGCTGTTACTGGTGTCCCAAAGCCGCCTGAGCCCGCATGCTGCTAGCATGTTTGCATTCAGTTCCTCTGGCAGCACTGCAGTAGAGTGGCGTAGGAAAGTCTCCTATCTTCGGGAAAGAAACAAGGTTGCCTTTCCTTGAAATGTCGGGACAGGATTGCAGAGGATCTCCATGAAAGTTTCATAGATATTTCTCGGTAGGATAAAAGGGACATCCCTATTAAGATAAGCAAAGTACTCCACAAGTGCCCCACCGCCAGTGCAACAAATCAAAGAATTTAAAGTGGATTCCAACTCTACCCGTGTTTGTTCTATCTCTACTCAAGCACAGGACCCTGATCTTGGTGTGGTTTATGTAATCAAACTGTCATACTACTTTTTTTAAAAAATTTATTATCGAACATTCGATTTTTTCAAACATTATACTAGTAAAGTAAGCAATTGGAAGTCAATGCCTTTGCTCCCTATACATGCAGATAGGACGGGTGCCATTTTTCAGTGGGGAAGAAAGGCAAAAGAGAGGAGAGAGATGAGGTTTCAGGAAACAAAAAGGAAAAAAATGATTATAAGGAATAATGTGCATACAGACTTACCTGAGCTCCCTTCCCCTTCATCACCTGTGCTTGCCCAGTGGGACTGGGTAGACTGCAGTGGAGTTTCAAACAGCTCCTGGTTCATGGCATGGTCTGAGTCCCCTGCTCCCCCCTCTATGCCCGATCATGACAGGAGTGGCTCCTGCAAAGTGTCCACGGTCAAATGCAGGGTGTTGGCGAGATAACTGCCAATATGGCATACACTTTGTGGTAAAAGCAGCAGGTCTTCACAGCAGCACCAGATTTCTTGTTGCCCTCCCTTGCTTGCTGTTATCCCGGAAAAGTCCCTTTGCTTTCATGTGGCACTGCTGCTCATCCCGGTTGTGTCCCAGTTTCAGCATCGCCTGTGCAATTTGCACATAGACGTCAATATTTGTATAGGTGTTCCTTAGCTGTGCTTGGGCAGCCTCTTCTTTGCACAGGCCAAGGAGATCCAAGACTTCTTGCCTGCTCCAGGCATGAGCATGTCTAGTTGTGCTCTGTGCATGTGGAATGAGCATGGACAGATGCACGCAACAAAGGTGAGCTGGGAGGTGTGCTTGCCAAGGTGGACAATCAGGAAAAGGCATATAAAAGGTGGTTTTAGAGGGGGGACAGGCTTCCAGGTCTCTGTGACCTCTAGCTGAGTTCAGAATTGTGACCAGAGAGGCTTCTGTTGTGGGGACAGGGGCATTGTGGGACAGCTACTGGAGGACTGTTAGGGCTGACACATAAGAACGGCCATACTGGGTCAGACCAATATTCCATCTAGCCCAGTATCCTGTCTTCCACTAGTGACCAGTGCCAGATGCTTCAGAGAGAATGAGCAAAACGGGGCAACTATCAAGTGATCCATCCCTTGTTGTCCAGTCCCAGCTTCTGGCAGTCAGAGGTTTGGAGACACTCAGAGCATGGTGTTGTGTCCCTGTCTATCTTGGCTATTAGCCATTGATGGACCTATCCTCCATGAATGTATTTAATTATTTTTTAACCCATTTATACCTTTTGGCCTTCACAACATCCCCTGGCAACGAGTTCTAGAGGATGACTATGCACTGTGAAGTACTTCCTTATGTTTGCTTTAAACTTGCTGCCTCTTAATTCATTGGGTGACCCCGGTTCCTGTGTTCTGAGAAGCAGTAAATAACACTTCCCTATTCACTTTCTCTACACCAGTCATGATTTTATAGACCTCTATCATAACCCCACTTAGTTGTCTCTTTTCCAAGCTGAAAAATCCCAGTCTTTTCAATCTCTCCTCATATGAAGGCTATTCCATATCCCTAATAATTTTTGTTGCCTTTCTCTGTACTTTTTCCAATGCTAGTCTTTTTTTGAGATGGGTGGGGTGGGGGAAAACCAGAACTGCACGCAGTGTTCAAAGTGTGGGCATACTGTGGATTTATATAGTGGTATTATGATACTTTTTCTTCTTTTCTATCCCTTTGCTAATGGTTCCTAACATGCTGTTAACTTTTTTCACTGCTGGGTCACATTGAGCAGATGTTTTCAGAGAACTATCCATGATGACTCCAAGTTCTTTCTTGAGTGGTAACAGCCAATTTAGGCTCCATCATTTTTTATGTATAATTGGATTATGTTTACCAGTGTGCATTACTTTGCATTTATCAACTGAATTTCATCTGCCATTTTGTAGCCCAGTCACCCAGTTTTGTGAAATCTTTGCAACCTTTCACAGTCAACTTTGGACTTAACTATTTTGGATAATTTAGTATCTTCTGCAGACTTTGCTGCCTCACTGTTTACCCCTTTTTCCAGATCATTTATGAATATGCTGAACAACACTGGTCCCAGTACAGAACCTTGGGGGACACCACTATTTACCTCTCTCCACTGTGAAAACTGACCATTTATTCCTATCCTTTATTTCCTATCTTTTAACCAGTTACTGATCCATGAGAGACCTTCCCTCTTATACCATGACAGCTTACTTTAAGAGCCTTTGGTGAGGAACCTTGTAAAAGGCTTTCTGAAAGTTCAGGTACACTATATCCGCTGGATTACCCTTGTCCACATGCTTGTTAATTCCCTCAAAGATTTCTAATAGATTGGTGAGGCACAGGTAATACAGTGGCTACGCTTGCACTGCGTCAACCTAAGTAGGTCAGCCGTGGCTCTGTGTTGCTCAAGGAGGTAGTGTTATTGTGTCATCATAACTGGGCACTTCATAGATTCCAAGACCAGAAGGGACCATTGTGATCATGTAGTCTGATCTTCTGTGTAACACAGGCCACAGAACGCCCCCAAAATAATTCCTAGACCATGTCTTTTAGAAAAACATCGAATCTTGATTTAAAAATGATCAGTGATGGAGAATCCATCACGACCCTTGTTAAATTGTCCAAATCGTCAATTACTCTCACTGTTAGAGTGATTGGATTGTGTTGTACCTTTTTCCACTAGACTGAAGTGACCATTATTAAATATTTGTTCCCCATGTAGATACATATAGACTGTAATCAAGTCACCCGTTAATCTTTCTTAAACTAAATAGATTGTGCTCCTTAAATCTTTCACTACAAGGCATGTTTTCTAATCCTTTTAATCATTCTCGTGTCTCTTCTCCAAACCCTCTCCAATTTATCAACATCCTTCCTGAATTGTGGGCACCAGAACTGGACACAGTATTCCATCAGCAGTCACATCTGCATCAAATATAGAGGTAAAATAACCTCCCTATTCCCACTTGAGATTCCCCTGTTTATGCTGCCCAGGATTGCATTAGCCTTTTTTGGCCACAGCATCACACTGGGAGCTCATGTTCAGCTGATTATCCAGCATGACCCCCAAATCTTTTTCAGAATCACTGCTTCCCAAGATAGAGTCCCTCATCCTGTAAGTATGACCTGCATTCTTTGTTCCTAGATATATACATTTACATTTAAATGTATTAAAACACACATTGTTTGCTTGTGCCCAGTTTACCAAGTGATCCAGATTGCTGTGAATCAGTGACCTGTCCTCTTCATTACTTACTACTCCCCCAATTTGGGTCATCTGCAAACTTTATCAGTGATGATTTTGTGTTTTCCTCTAGGTCACTAATAAAAATATTAACTAGTGTAGGGCCAAGAACTGATCCCAGCAGGACACCTCTGAAGACACATCCGCTCGATGATGATTCCCTGTTTACAGTTACATTTGAGGCAGTTTTTAATCCATTTAATGTGTGCCATGTTTATTTTATATTGTTTTAGTTTTTTAATCAGAATGATGTGTTGTACCAAGTCAAATGCCTTACAGAAGTCTAACTATGTTACAGCAATGCTATTCTCTTTATCCATCAAATTTTGTAATTTAATCCAAAAAAGCATCAGGTTAGTTTGACAGGATCTGTTTTCCATAAACTAATGTTAATTTACATTAATCCCATTACCCTCCTTTAATTCTTTATTAATAGAGTCCCATATCATCTACTCTCTTATCTTACACTGGATTGATGTCAGGCTGACAGGCCTATAATTACCCAGGCCATCCTGTTTACCCTTTTTCAATATTGGCACAACATTAGCTTTTTCCAGTCTTCTGGAACTACCCCAGTGCTCCAAGATTTAGTGACCTGTTGATTTAAAAATGTCTAACTTAGTAGCTTCTGTTTAACACCTTCCAGAGATACTAGTGGAATGGAAAGTGTTGTCATCACCATAGGATGAGCCTATATTCTGCTTTTTCCCCAAATACAGAACAGAAATATTTATTGAACACTTTTGCCTTTTCTTCATTATTATTGATAACTCTACCATTCCCATCTAGTAATGGATCAATACCATTGTCAGGATTCTTTTTGTTCCTAATATATTTTAAAAACTCCATATTGTCTTTAACTCTGGCCATAGAGATCTCCTTGTGTTCTTTTGTTTCCCTTATCAATTTTCCACAATTCCTAAACAATACTCATGTCAGTGGGAGACAGATTTTGGTGTAGATGCATTACAACCAGGTTGACACATGTTCACTTAGGTTGATCTAACTCAGAGGTTCTCAAACTTTTGTACTGGTGACGCTTTTCACATAACAAGCCTCTGAGTGCGACTCCCCTTATAAATTAAAAACACTTTTTAATATATTTAACACCATTATAAATGCTGGATTCAAAGCGGGGTTTCAGGTGGAGGCTGACAGCTCACGACCCCCCCCCCCCCATGTAATAAACTTGCAACCCCCTGAGGGGTCCCTACCCCCAGTTTGAGAACCCCCAACCTAACTTTATAGTCTAGACCAGGCCTAATGCTTTCTGCCTCTGGCGCAGGGACAGCAGATAGGGGAGACTCAGGGTCAGGGAGGCTGTAGTGTGAGTCTCTTCATAGTGGCCAAGGAGGCTGCTAAAGGGGTAGAGTGTGGTCCTCTCACCTCCCAGCTTGTGGAAGCTGGGAAAACGTTGGGTGGTTAATATCCAGTGTTTTGATTTTATTTGCTCTTGTTTTAAAACTGTTACTTGAAAATAAAGCTAGCCCTGCGGGAAGGGTCTTGGACTGAACAGTTGTTGGGAGCTTTATTCTACCTTCTCTGGCCTGTCTGTTTGCCCACCAGCCTTGAGTCAGTAGAAGAATGTTGTGCCATTTTGTGCCCTATTTCATGGGGTTTTGTGAAAATGCAAATATTTCAGTTTCTTGGTTTGCTGATAGTGGATCCCTGCACCTGTCTGCCTCAGGGTGAGAGCAATCCCCTTCTTCCACACACACACACCCTCTCCAAACACACATGCTGCATTTATTTGTAGGTCTCACTGACTTTTTCTGGCTGTTTTCATCTGCTCCCTTTTCCCCTTTCTCTTAGTATGAGGCAGAAACTGACCTGAAGACTACTTTTGGTGGGTTGGCAAACTGACTGCACAGTCTGGATGAAGCTCCTCTAATCTACACAGGCACACCCTATGTCCGAGAAAAACGCAAGAACGTGTGCAGAACATCCACAGCAATAACTAGTGTATTCCCCCCTCATCCCCCCAAGAAAAGTAGTCCCTGGGGTCACGCCCTGCATTAAAGCATGACTTGCTGCTGTCACCATTCATTTAGCAAGTCTGACTTTCTTCTTTCAGGGTAAACCTTTTCATTCTTGCCAAATATTTCTGCAATCGATTTCTGAATCCTTTCCACACAACTAAGCAAATTCACCTAATTCTTAACATGCAGCACTTCTGGTATTCTGCTCCTGAGCCTCTCCTTAGTAGACTAGCAGGCTGAGTTTGTTTTGTTTGTTTTATGGGTATAGAATGAAACAAGATTGATGGTCTGAAGTTTAGAACCTAAGTCAAATTTAAACCTGGATCTCTAGAGATTAAAGGACATGTATAGCTTTCCCTCCTGAAATTGCCTCTGCTGATTTTGACTTTACCTGTCACATGCTATATTTTGCAGACCAAGAACCATTGCAAAAGCAATCTAAGTATTGTGAGGTGTGCACCAATATATTTCAGCTGTAGTTATAAAGGTCCCCCTTGTACAACATTCCCTGGTTTCTCTATTTCCATTGTCAGTGTAGTGTCAGAACCAGTTCCCTCACTTTGACTGTGCTGTTTATTTAGCTTAAATTTCCAGTTAAGAGGTTAGTTTATGTAACGTGTGTTTGCTCGCCTACTTATAACCTGCAGTTCTTTTTCGAGTCATTGTGCATGTGCTTTGCACTCTTGGTGTTGGTGTGCCCTGTGCAAAGCCATCAGAAACTTTTTCCCTCAGCGATACCTGCTAGGTAGCTGGAGCTCCCCTTGCTGCTGTGTGCCACTGCACAGAGGTATAAAGGGCACCCTCAGTTCCTTCTTACCTCCCACGATGATGGTTGGAACTCTGTTCAATACCAAACAGGTCTTTCTCTCAGCCGTTGTACATAGGTTGTGGTGTGTGTAGGTAATCTAGTCTTCAGTGTAGTTAGTAAGTTTTAGTTGTGCTGTTTTAAAAAAAAATAAAAATAAAGGTCTACGTCAGTGAGTGCCCTGCACAATAGCTGCCTGAAGTGCTTGGGGGGAAGAACACATAAAGGACCAGCGCCAGATTTGCAGGGGGTTCAAAGCTAAGACAAAGAAGGATAGGGAGGCTAGGCTGACATTCCTGCTGAGGGAGGTGGAGTTCAGGCCACCGTTGGAGCCATCCTGGTCTGACTCAATGCTGAGTGCTGCAGATTCAGTGAGAAGCATGCCTGCAGCTTTCATGGAATCCAGACTGTCTTCTCTTTCACCTGTACTATGGAAGAAATACAAAACTTCTAGAGAAGCCCTGGCCAGGGGAAAGTCTCCATCCTCTCAAGTCTGGTAAAAGGAGCAAGGAGTTCAGTAGAGTGCACTTAAAACCTAAGCACTCTTCCTCCAAACTTGAGTCTAAGTTGGCTCCGGAGCTGCAAGGAGCACCATCAAGCCCAGTGCCAGAAGTGGCACAGTGATCCACAGCAGCTAATGAGAGAGTGTGACAGGGCACTGGGCTGCCACCCCAAATCAAAAGATGTTAAGAGACTAGACTTATTCATCACAAAGATTTATTCGACCGCATATTTGCAACTGCATATTGCTAACCAGCAGGCTCTGTTGGGGCTGTATGATTTTTATTGTGGTGCTCCATGGAAAAGTTCAGAGAATTACTCCTTGAGAACTCTTGTTCTGCCCTGGTCAATGAGGGCAGACTAGTCACAAGAACTTTGCTGCAGGCGGAGCTGGATGCAGCAGACTCAGCAGCTAGAACCGTGGCTTCCACCGTTGCAATGCGTAGATCATCCTGGTTGTAGTCTTCTGGTCTTCCCTATGAAATACTGAGCACTATCCAGGACTTGCCATTTGAGGGTCCTTCTCTGTTCTTGGTCCAGATGGACAGCAAGCTCCATGGACTTAAGAACTCTAGAGCCACCTTGAAGTCTTTAGGTCTGTACACAGCTGGCCCGGTTGGGAAGCACTATCAGCCCCGGCAAATGCATTGACCATAGAATCATAGAATATCAGGGTTGGAAGGGACCTCAGGAGGTCATCTAGTCCAACCCCCTGCTCAAAGCAGGACCAATCCCCATTTTTTGCCCCAGATCCCTAAATGGCCCCCTCAAGGATTGAACTCACAACCCTGGGTTTAGCAGGCCAATGCTCAAACCACTGAGTTATCCCTCCCCCATTCCGCTCCTCAACAGAGCTTGTCAAAAAAAAGAGTTCCTGGGGTTATAGACCTATGCCTCCCCCTCCTGCAGGTTCAGCTCCGCTTCCACACTCTTCAAGACATCCAGGAAGTGCAAAGCCATCATTTTGATGGGTCAGTCAAGGTCAACTTACCAGTCTCCATCTTTTCAGACCCAAACTCCCTCACCTTTGTAAAACATGTGTCCCTCTTCCACAGTGCTTGGTCCCGTGTTACTTCAGACCAATTGGTCTTGAGCATTGTGGAAGTGGGATATACTCTCAAGTTTGCTTTTACCCCTTCCTCCTCATCCCTCTTCAGGGACCACTCTCACAACAAACTCCTTATCCAGGAAGTACAACCACTCCTTTGCTTGGGAGCCATAGAGGAGGTTCCAAATGGTCTGAGAGGGGAAGGGGTTTTATTCCTGATATTTCCTAATCCCAAAAGTGAAGGGGGGGGGGCGTGGGGGTGGCCAATTTTAGACTTGTCTCAATTCAACAAATTCTTTAAAAAGATAGGTTTCAGAGTGGTAGCCTGTATCAGCAAAAACGAGGAGTCCTTGTGTCACCTTAGAGACTGCCCAAATAAATTTGTTAGTTTCTAAGGTGCCACAAGGACTCATGTTTTTTTTTTAAAGAATTTTTCATGGTCACCCTAGCTTCTGTTATTCCTTTCCTGGATGCTGGGGACTGGTATGCTGCCCTTGACTGAAAAGATGCCTACTTCCATGTGATGATCAGGCTCACAGGAAGTACCTTTGATTTCTGGTAAAATGATTACCAGTTCATTGTACAGCCTTTGGCCTCTGAGCAGCTCCCAGGTCTTTACAATAGTCATGGTAGTAGTAGTAGCTAAATTCCTCTGAAGATCAGGAGTTCTGGTTTATCCCTATGTGGATGACTGGCTGTTCAGGGGTTGGTCCAAATTGCAAGTACAGAACAGTGTTGCCCCTGATCCAGTCAACATTCAATGCTCTGGGACTGTTAAGCAACACAGAAAAATCTCTCCTCTCCTTGGTTCAGAGGATAGAGCTTATAGGGGCTACACTGGACTCATCTTAAGCCAGGGCCTTTCTTCTGGACTCCAGGTTCCAGGCAATTTGATCAATTGTTACCGGTTTGAAGGCTTACCCGGTCACAACAGCACAAAACTGTGTGAGTTTTTTGGGTCACATGCTCTCTTGCACATACATAGTTCAATATGCCAGCCTGCATCTCAGAACTCTGTAGGGCTGCTGGTATCCGTTTACTCACCAAGGTACCATCAGTTAGATGTAGTGGTGAGGGTGTCTTCCCATGTCCTCACCTCCCTAGACAAATCCAGCCAAAGTATGTGTCAGTGTTCTGTTTGCCTGCCCACAGCTGACTCTCATGCTAGTGACAGATGCTTCTGCTCACCTGGGTTCTCTACAGACACAGAGTTTTTGGTCCTCAGAGGACTTAGCTTTACACATCACTGTCAAAGAACTGAAAGCAGTCAGATTGGCATGCCAAGTATTTCTGTTGCAGATCCAGGGAAGCGGCCTGTTAGTCCTCACAGACAACACAGCAGCAATGTTCTACCTCATAATCTGAGGTAGCCTACTCTTCTCCACTCTGTCAAGAAGTGACTCTATTCTGGGAGCTCTGTATTGACAATTTGATAGATATAGAAGCATCTTACCTGCCAGGAGGACAGAATGACCAGTAGATCACTTGAGCAGATTGTTTACAAGTCACAACGAGTGATTTCTTCCCCCAGATGTGGCCCGATACATCTTCCAGCAGTGGAGATTTCCCCACATAGATCTATCTGTGACAAAGTCTATCAGAAAGTGCTAGCAGCTCTGTTTCCTAAAGTGTCACAGATCAGGTTCCGTAACAGATACCTTTTTACTGACAGGCAGGCATCTCTGTGTGTTTCCACCAGTCCTGTTCATTCACAGGGTATTACTAAAGATAAGAGTGGCCAGAGTCATACTTATAGCTCCAGTATGGGCCCGTCAGCTCTGGTTCTGTGCTCTCCTGGCACTGGGTCAGTGAAACCTCCAATTTAATTTCCCTTACACTTGGACCTAATCTCTCAGGATTATGGTTACCTACTCTACTCAAGCCTACAATCCTATCACCTAACTGCATGGATGCTCCATGGTTAGACACTAGAGAAAGACATTCTAGAGATCCTCCTAAATAGTAGAAAGCCTTCTACAAGAGCTACTTACCTCTCTAAATGGAAGCATTTTTCTGTCTGGTCTTGCCAGTTTTGAGTGTCACTGACCAATTCTTCAGTTCTACATATTCTGGAGTACTACTTATACTGGAAACACCAAGGTTTGGTGGCTAATTCAGTTAATATCTGGCAACTGTCTCCATGTTCTACCCTAAAGTGGACAATTGCTCTGTTTTCTCCAGTGACATGTCCGTACGGTTTTTAAAAGCCTTCCTCAAATTATACTCTCAGGTACAAAACCTAATTCCCTTGTGGGAGCTAAACTCAGTGTTGTCAAGACTTATGGGTTCCCTGTTTGAGCTGTTGGCTCCCTGCCCTCTGCTGCTTCTGTCAATGAAGTTGTCATTATAGGTGGTCGTTACCTTGGCCAGAAAAGTAGGGGAGCTATGGGCATTAATGTCAGGGCTTCCATATATGATCTTTTTAAGGACAAGGTTTACCTGCGTCCTTATCCAAAGTTCATCCCAAAGGTGGTTTCTTCTTCCCATATCAACCAACTCACTTATTTGTCCATTTTAACCCAAAGCCACATATAAGCAGGGAGGAACAGTATTTGCATACCTTAGATGTAAGGAGAGCCTTAGTGTTTTACCTGGACAAACACTTTTGTAAAGCCTCCTAGGTGTTAACAGCTGTGGTGTACAGAATAAGAGATCAATCAGTCTCTACCCAGAGAATTTCTCCCTGGATCATGTCCTGTATATGCCTGTGCTGTGACTTGGCTAATGTTGCTCCACCTGACAGAGTCAGAACTCATTCAACAAGGTCACAATTGGCCCTGACAACCGTTTTGGCACAAGTTCCAATTGCACACAGCTGTAGAGTGGTAGCGTAGTACTAGTTCCACCTGTTTGCCTTCCACTATGCTGTGGCTCAGGACCCCAGAGATGACGCTCGATTTGGATGAGTTGTTCTCCAGTCTTTATTGAAATAGACTCTGATTTCACCTCCTGTTCCTACAGCTTGTGAGTTACCACAGGAGGAATGTGCATGTGCAATCACCTGAAGAAAAAAAGGTTACTAGCCTGTTCCATAACTGTTGCTCTTCAAGAGGTGTTGTGCATGTCCATTCCATGACCCGTCCTCCTACCCCTCTACTTTGGAGTTGTGGCAAGAAGGACCTGAAGGAGCTTGGGGGAGTTCTGCCCTTTATCCCTGCACACAGTGGGAACTTGAGCCAACCAATGGGTACAGCTGAGGGAAAAAGTTTCCGACAGCTGGGCGTACTGACACCAGGAGTGGAATGGACATGTGCAACACAGCTCTAAGAACAACAGTTACCAAACAGGTTAGTAACCATTTTACAGCTGCTCTGAACCGAAGAAATTTTTCCAGTCCAAGAAGTTGAAGCAATAAATAGCTTTACTCCTGTATAAAAAGAACTACATCACAGCTAACACAGTATTTCTCTGAAGCTCTAAGGGGTTGTCTACACAGGAAAGTTATACCAATATAAAGTAGGGTATGAATTTAAACCAATGTAGTTGCATTGGTACATCTCCCAATGGGGGTGCTCTTAGTCCAGTACAAGAGTGCCTTTTTCTGGTTTAGCACATGTCATTTGGAAGTGACTTAAAATAAGCCTCCCCCATCAACCAAAAGGAGCCACTTTTCTTCCCAAATAAGAGTCTCCAGATAGAGACGTTAAATTGGTATAAGTATAGTGGTTAACTATGCTGGTATAACTGGAAAAATCTCCCATGTAGACAAGCCCTACTTTACTATTCATTCAATTAAAAAGATTTTTGTTAGAGTATCTCTGATAGTGCCGCCTGGTGACTTCCAATAATATTACAATTTATTCTTAGGTAGTTATTTAAATAAGGATTTAAGATTAGTTTTAATAGGATTAGCGTGGAATCCAGTTCAGGTGGATTTGGAGAAATGCACAGGCTTCAGGTTCTGTATTTCATGTGAGAATAATGTTCCTGTCGTGAAACTGAACGTTAGGAGCTCAAAACACCTTTGAGAGAGTCATTCCCCTTGAGGATACTCACGTTGTGCAGCCGTTAGTCTCAGAGTGAGAATGAAATGGGAGTACAGAGTTACGAACACCAGAGTTGCGAACCGATGGGTCAACTACACACTTCATTTAGAACCGGAAGTACACAATCAGGCAGCAGCAGAAACGAGAAGAAAAGCAAATACAGTACAGTACTGTGTTAAATGTAAACTACTTAAAAGAAAAAGGGAGGGGGGGAGTTAAAAAAATAAAATAAAAAGATTTGACAGTGTAAGGAAATTGTTTCTGTGCTTGTTTCATTTAAATTAAGATGGTTAAAAGCAGCATGTTTCTTGTGCAGAGTAAAGTTTCAAAGCTATATTGTCAGAGTTCAGTTGTAAACATTTGAAAGAACAACCATAGCATTTTGTTCAGAGTTACAAACGTTTCAGAGTAATGAACAACCTCCATTCCTGAGGTGTACGTAACTCTGAGGTTCTACTGTATTGGAGGAGGACATGCCCACTTTGCCTTCTGTATTTAAGGGTCCACAGATGTGTGAAAGGAAGCTGCTAGATCTATCACAAACAAAGGGAAAAAAATCTTTTGGTCTATTTCAGAGCCGTTGCTGCTGCTGTCATATTCTCTTAAAAAGAAATGCTAAAAGGCAACATGGCTATCATGAATGTCTAAACCAATGATACTCGAGACTGAGGCTCAAGAGCTACAAGTGGCTCTTTAATGTGTCTCTCTGCAGCACATGATATTAAAACACTGTGATTTAATTGGTTAATAACTTAGGTTGGTTAATCAAGTTTTTTACTTATTAACCAGTGGTAGTTGATAAAATAATATTTGATCAGTCATTTTGTGTGTGTGTGTGTGTGTATTTCCCCTGTCATATTGTTTAATATTTAGTATTATGGTAAATGAAACAATGAATTGACACTACTGTGGCTCTTCTGGGTAATGTTCATCACTAATTTGGCTCCTGAACCACTGAGGTATAACTATCATTGGTCTAAACCATGAAAAAGGAAGTTCATTCTTTTCTCCTCTGTAGTGATCTGGTGAAATAATGTAGCCAGAAGGCTCCTTTTGCTCTTCACATGGCAGGCCAGCCGAATTCTGTATGGACAGCTAGAACTGCCAAGATCAAATCAAACACCAATGCTATGTTATGAACACATTTTTCCCCAAGTGGTGTAACCCAAAAGGCTTATTTTCTTTCTGAGGCAATGCCAAGTGCTCAAAATTTTGTTTTGAGGAGATCCAGCTCACTTGGAGAAGAAAAGTTCTCCTTCACTGGAGTCTGGAGCTTCTGTGTACATTTTTCTCCCTTTCCCATTGATATCTTGTATCTTATGGAAAATAAAACAAGACAGAGCTGCTGTGAAATTGGAAGTTCCGAAAGGTTGGCCAGGTTATGGTACTCAGGTATGCTGGCACTATCTCAAGATAACTTAATTAAAGATGGTGGTATAATATGTACACAAGTGGAGAAGAGTTAGTTATGTGTGCAACATACACCCTGGCATTTCCTGACTTATGCTTCATTTTGCAACTTTAACCTTTTAAATGAATTTTAAAATTATTTTTCCATTAAAATTGTCTTCCTGGGAGTTATCTGTTTAGGTAGGACGATGAGTAAAATCCAAGCTTTGGTAGCAGATTCTCCTGATGGAGTATTTCACAAAGTTAAGATAATGCAGTGTGTCCATCTGAAATTTCTCCTCATGGCAATGTCTGAATTTCACCTGAACCAAACCTATATCCCAGTCCTTCAGCTGACTCTGTTCGAGCAGACCACTTGCTGTGAGGAGTTCCATTTACTTTAGCTGAGGTCTGTCTTCACTGATCTCATTGCAGAATCAGGACTCCTTGTTCTTCCACTTTTTTTCCTCCCAAAGTCTCTCAATGTGCCTGGGAAAGCTAGACTGCATAGATGGGGTGGGCAAAGAGCTTTGTTGTTGTTTGGAAAGGATCCAAGCCCTTTCACATTTATTGGTGCGTTTAAGGAATTAATTTCTGCCCACCTTGATAAATACTTACCAAACCTACTATAGGCAGGAGTTCCAGTCCATTGGTATCTGCTCCATTGGAGGAAGATTACTATTATCATTTATGGTAGAGCCCTGGGTTTGGAGGCACAGTCCATAATCTAAAAAGAAAGTCTCTTCCTAGGTCTTTTATGTTACATGCATATTGATGACTTATAAGGCCACAACTTGGAGTTCAATTCACACTTTTTCTTAGAAGTACTCTCTCTACTTTGGAGCCTATTTACAGTTATAATTATTCTTTTTATACTACCCAAAGTGGGCTAGGTGCTTTCCTAATAATTAAATAAAACACTAGGTCCCTGCGTTGAAGAACTTGCAATGCCCTTAACCAAACTGGATGCTTATGCTCAGAGATCAGTCCTTCAACCGTTAGTTAAAACTCCCATTAACTTTCCTACCTGATTGCTGTTGTCTGCCAGTTTCCTATGGTACAGAGGCAATTCCATGTGATAGCAAAGGTTACTCTCCAGTGACCTGAGTGTCTTGGAACGTATTGCCTTTGCACATCCACACTGATTCTCCCTCCTCCCACCTCTTCTATTAAAATTTGTCGAGAGTAGGAAAATATGTTGTTTGAGACTTACCCATTTTAAACCCAACTTGGACTGCCTACCTTACCATCATAGTTGTGTTTTAAAATTGTGGTGTTGTACACACTTTCAAACACCATTTATTTTCCTAGTTTAGACAAATCACTGGTGTATTATAATTAAATGTAGATGAAACAGTGAGGAACTGTGGACAGTAATGGGAGCAGGGTATCCTATAACTACAGTTTAACCCTAGTGGTTAAGCCACATTTCGTTGGTTCCAGCATTACTCAGTTTGGCTTAGAATTCTTTAGAGTGGCAGAGGCAGCATATGGGAAGAGCTCCATTCATTGTAAGCACCCTTTGACGGGCCGCCATGCCTAGACCCTGCATTTGTCCAGTAATCGTTTGTAACAAGGACATTGAAATCTCCTGAGCTGTCTGACCTGTGTGCTGATGCCCAGACAAGAGAGATGCTTACTGGTCGTGGGCGCAGAAGTGCACATATTTTTTCTCATGTGCCAGGATAAAAATGAGTGCATCTCTGAGCAATTTTGAAGATGATTTACAGAGCTAGGTGACAGTAACATTTCATACATCTCAGAAATGGCTTCATTCCCATTAGTCCCAAAAGCTGCCTCATCACTTCTTTCCCGGTAAAGCAGTGATCCCCAGGGAGTCTGCCTTGACTTGAAGGTGAGTCTGCCATAGCTGTGCTGGGAAGACTTGAGCTCGCTACTGGTCACTGGCTGAGTGCAAAACTTTTTTATTTTTGGAGATGACAGCAGAAAGTGGTTACCTATTGAGGGCACTAAAGCTTAGTGTCACTGCCTGTTACTGGTGCCCATTCACTTGTGTCAGCAATGTCACTTCTTGTGGGATGCACACTTGGATGCTTCTCTCATTTGTGATATGTCTACACTGCAATCATGGGGTGTGATTACAGCTCTCACAGATACATCTGAGCTAGCTTAAATCTAGCTACCTTGAATGCTGGAGAAGAGAAGCCATGGGAGCATGGGCTAGCCACTCTAGTCATTAACCAGGAATCTGGTTGGGCTTCATAGAATCATAGAATATCAAGGTTGGAAGGGGCCCCAGAAGGTCATCTAGTCCAACCCCCTGCTCAAAGCAGGACCAATTCCCAGTTAAATCATCCCAGCCAGGGCTTTGTCAAGCCTGACCTTAAAAACCTCTAAGGAAGGAGATTCTACCACCTCCCTAGGTAACGCATTCCAGTGTTTCACCACCCTCTTAGTGAAAAAGTTTTTCCTAATATCCAATCTAAACCTCCCCCACTGCAACTTGAGACCATTACTCCTCGTTCTGTCATCTGCTACCATTGAGAACAGTCTAGAGCCATCCTCTTTGGAACCCCCTTTCAGGTAGTTGAAAGCAGCTATCAAATCCCCCCTCATTCTTCTCTTCTGCAGGCTAAACAATCCCAGCTCCCTCAGCCTCTCCTCATAACTCATGTGTTCCAGTCCCCTAATCATTTTTGTTGCCCTTCGCTGGACTCTCTCCAATTTATCCACATCCTTCTTGAAGTGCGGGGCCCAAAACTGGACACAGTACTCCAGATGAGGCCTCACCAATGTCGAATAGAGGGGAACGATCACGTCCCTCGATCTGCTCGCTATGCCCCTACTTATACATCCCAAAATGCCATTGGCCTTCTTGGCAACAAGGGCACACTGCTGACTCATATCCAGCTTCTCGTCCACTGTCACCCCTAGGTCCTTTTCCGCAGAACTGCTGCCTAGCCATTCGGTCCCTAGTCTGTAGCTGTGCATTGGGTTCTTCCGTCCTAAGTGCAGGACCCTGCACTTATCCTTATTGAACCTCATCAGATTCCTTTTGGCCCAATCCTCCAATTTGTCTAGGTCCTTCTGTATCCTATCCCTCCCCTCCAGCGTATCTACCACTCCTCCCAGTTTAGTATCATCCGCAAATTTGCTGAGAGTGCAATCCACACCATCCTCCAGATCATTTATGAAGATATTGAACAAAACCGGCCCCAGGACCGACCCTTGGGGTCGGTCCACTTGATACCGGCTGCCAACTAGACGTGGAGCCATTGATCACTACCCGTTGATCCCGACAATCTAGCCAGCTTTCTACCCACCTTATAGTGCATTCATCCAGCCCATACTTCCTTAACTTGCTGACAAGAATACTATGGGAGACCGTGTCAAAAGCTTTGCTAAAGTCAAGAAACAATACATCCACTGCTTTCCCTTCATCCACAGAACCAGTAATCTCATCATAAAAGGCGATTAGATTAGTCAGGCATGACCTTCCCTTGGTGAATCCATGCTGGCTGTTCCTGATCACTTTCCTCTCATGCAAGTGCTTCAGGATTGATTCTTTGAGGACCTGCTCCATGATTTTTCCAGGGACTGAGGTGAGGCTGACTGGCCTTTAGTTCCCAGGATCCTCCTTCTTCCCTTTTTTAAAGATTGGCACTACATTAGCCTTTTTCCAGTCATCCGGGACTTCCCCGGTTCGCCACGAGTTTTCAAAGATAATGGCCAATGGCTCTGCAATCACAGCCGCCAATTCCTTCAGCACTCTCGGATGCAACTCGTCCGGCCCCATGGACTTGTGCACGTCCAGCTTTTCTAAATAGTCCCTAACCACCTCTATCTCCACAGAGGGCTGGCCATCTCTTCCCCATTTTGTGATGCCCAGCGCAGCAGTCTGGGAGCTGACCTTGTTAGTGAAAACAGAGGCAAAAAAAGCATTGAGGACATTAGCTTTTTCCACATCCTCTGTCACTAGGTTGCCTCCCTCATTCAGTAAGGGGCCCACACATTCCTTGGCTTTCTTCTTGTTGCCAACATACCTGAAG
Organism: Lepidochelys olivacea; assembly: GCF_965140295.1. Lineage (NCBI taxonomy): Eukaryota > Metazoa > Chordata > Testudines > Cheloniidae > Lepidochelys > Lepidochelys olivacea. The sequence continues at coordinate 257,993,899 of NC_140411.1, read as the reverse complement.
AAACCCTTCTTGTTACTCTTGACATCTCTGGCTAGCTGCAGCTCCAGGTGCGATTTGGCCCTCCTGATATCATTCCTACATGCCCGAGCAATATTTTTATACTCTTCCCTGGTCATATGTCCAACCTTCCACTTCTTGTAAGCTTCTTTTTTATGTTTAAGATCCACTAGGATTTCACCATTAAGCCAAGCTGGTCGCCTGCCATATTTACTATTCTTTCGACTCATTGGGATGGTTTGTCCCTGTAACCTCAACAGGGATTCCTTGAAATACAGCCAGCTCTCCTGGACTCCTTTCCCCTTCAAGTTAGTCCCCCAGGGGATCCTGGCCATCCGTTCCCTGAGGGAGTCGAAGTCTACTTTCCTGAAGTCCAGGGTCCGTATCCTGCTGCTTACCTTTCTTCCCTGCGTCAGGATCCTGAACTCAACCAACTCATGGTCACTGCCTCCCAGATTCCCATCCACTTTTGCTTCCCCCACTAATTCTACCTGGTTTGTGAGCAGTAGGTCAAGAAAAGCGCCCCCCGTAGTTGGCTCCTCTAGCACTTGCGCCAGGAAATTGTCCCCCACGCTTTCCAAAAACTTCCTGGATTGTCTATGCACCGCTGTATTGCTCTCCCAGCAGATATCAGGAAAATTAAAGTCACCCTGAGAATCAGGGCATGCGATCTAGTAGCTTCCATGAGCTGCCGGAAGAAAGCCTCATCTACCTCATCCCCCTGGTCCGGCTTATACAGATATCATTGTATTGCAGTGTAGACATACCCTTGCTGTCACCAATTCTTACAATATTTGTCTCTAAATTTCAGAATTGCTCTTTGAATATTTCTGTCTTGTGCTTTTAAAATCTGGTTTGAGGTTCGAGTGATGTGGAATGCTAATGTGCTTAACAAACCCAGAAGTAGGTATTAGACTGTAAAGACTTACTGTTAAAGAGATGAGTATATGGCAAGTTGAACATAATAGTTTTACAGGCATTGTCTTGGAAACCCAGTTAAACTGAGCAAAATGGCAGAAGAAGATCAAATAGGAGGAATCTCCAGCCTCTTCTGAGAAGGAAAGGGAATATATAGTAACAATTTTTGAATTTCCATTTCTTTAAATAATTCTGTTTCAATATCAAACCCATTAACATCCTCCTGATATATTGGATCACATCCATGAAAGCCAGGATGGATAACAATTGAGGTCCCTTATTAGTGTTGTTTCAGGGACTCTAGCCCTAATAACTTTTCAAATGCCTTGAGTGTATTAAGGCTTGTGAACATTGAGGTATCAGTAGCATTGGCTAGTCAGGCATAGCTCAGGCCAGGTAGGTACTATGCAAGCTTCTCCCTTATAATTCTGCTAGTATACCTGATTCCTGACGTGCCCATCATGCCAAATTATGTGGTGGTTTTGTGCAACAGATAAACTGTCCACTATGCGCTTTGTTGAGACTGCCAAATCTTCTTGCTCTTGTGACCAAAGGAGATATCTAACGTTTCTAGATCTCTAGAGGTGAAAAAAAACTTATACCCTAATACACTTTATTCCCTCATAGAGCAGTCAGCATTGAGCTCTGCGCCCTGCACTGTACTACTGAGCACCTCCTGATGTATGCTGTAATTCAGTTGATATCCTCTCCACTTTAGTGTATGATGATCCCAAGGGCCAGATAGTCAGGCTTACCTTAATTGCTCCAGTTTTTAGTGGATACTAAAGCTGGCTAGGAGATTTTCACCAAAAAGAGTTTTTGACAAAATTGGGAGGAGAAGAATTCATAACAATTTTTGAGAAAATGTTTTTCCTTTTCCCACCCAGCATTCTAGTGAGTATGTTGCTAGCCCAGGAGATGGAGCCCTGCACTACAAACGAGGTGTAGTCCTGGTATGAGTTCACTAAGTCACCTTCTGGCCTAGCAAAAGCCACCTTCACGCACAGGCCATATAATTTGCATTGATACGGAATGGCACGTACAATGTCTAAATAAGGTGCTATCTGGAAATGTTATTCCCAGTCAGTTTGTCTAACACTTGTAAGAGCTGACTAGGCCCCTTGGACTATTTAGCTGCTGTGGAAATGGGTACATACCACACCAGAAAATGCATCCTTGCTTGCTAGCTTGTTTCTTACCTTGCCCTAGTCTTTAAAAAGCATAAACATATCCCGAGCTCCTCACTGGAGCTCTCATGACCCAGTTTAGCAGGTGCAGCAATTGTGTAGTTATTAAAGATGCCAGTTTGGGTGGGTGTGAGCAAGTGCACCAGCCAGTCCTCCTGGGATGAAGGGAACATGAAAATAGTTAGAATATGTGGAGGGGAAAGTGTCAGTAGTGGGAATACAAGATGAGCCTAAGGATTATTCTGCTATCTCCAGAGGAAAGAATTTAGCATAAGACATAAGATTAAATTCTGTTTACTGTGAAACAGTTGGTGTGTTGATGTAATTTACTAAGTAAAGATCAGTACGGAGTGATCATTGTGCAACACAGAAAAAACCCCAGATGCTGTATGCAGTCTGTCTCTCTGGCCATGTCTATGCAGTGTTAGGAAGCTGTTTTAAAAACTTCTGTAGGAAATGATTTCAGCTACTATGATTGTGCCAGAAGCGTTGATACAGTAATAACTAACTTATGCTGGTTTGTACTTTTGAGTTAGCATGCTTTCTGTAGCCAGTGCTGAAAACAGTTTGGCCATGCTGACTCCAGCAGCCCAGTTTTGGGGAAGGGGAGAGATCTGATTTGACTGTGTATCAGAAAATGACCTACTGTTGACCAGTGTAGAGAGGGCCCTGGTCTCACAGTTTCTAAAAATAGTCTGCAGTCCTGAAAGCACTTACACCTGTGAGTAACCCATAGGAAGTACTCATCATCTTAGTTACTCCCTTACAAAGAGTTTGCAGGATCAGGGCCAGGGTAGTTACCTACCCACACCAGTGTCATGAATCGTGTTAGCGGAATTTTTAAAACTTTCTCTCTCTCTCATTTCCTAGCGTGTCACATGGTAATGTAGTTGGAGCCTCTGTCTCTTCTCAAAGTGCAAAGTGTAATTTTTGGTATTAGGAGGGACAACATTTAACAAACTCCCTCTGCCATCTCCCCCAGTAAAGGTCTGTGCAACTGGCCCAGTGCTCACAAGCAACTCTACAGTAACAAGCCAGCCATGACGAATAGCCCTATAATAACAGCATTTTCTAGAATGGGAGTCCATGTAGCTTGATACTGGTCAATAAACAGTGCATATTTTTACTTTTTTGTGCATGAGAATAGTGGCTTGGTGCAGTGATCTGAAAATAGGTTTGTAATTTAACTGTACTTTTCTGAGGGTGGAGGGGAACCGCTTCATCACTGAAGTGAATTAATGCTAGCAAGCTTAAGTGCATAAAAAGATATCAACTTTAAAACATTGCACTTCTGTCTGGAGTTATTTACCTATTATAGTTCAAGTAATACTGAAGATTAGAGAAGAAAATGTTTCCTCTATTTTTTCATTTTTGTTTTCTTTCTCCATTTCACAGCATTTTATGGATAGTAAGTTTCACTGTTTCCCCCTGTAAAACCAGCTGGTTTCTCTGTTGTTATGTAGGTCTTTTCACACAGCAATTATGGGGATAGAAACATTTTTTAAAAGTGGGAAAACGTCATCATATAACCACCAGAATTTGTGGAGTGGGGCACTCGGGGGCAGGTGTAATACCTGAAACTGCTTTTAACTCATTTTAAAAATGGATTTTTATTTTATTTTATTGTGGGCTCTGTTCCTTTTCCTGACCCATGTCGTAAGTTTCTGGGGGCAAGGATGGTCTCTTACGCTGTATGATGCCTAGCACAATGGGGCCTCTATAGGCTAATGGAATATAAATAATAATGATAATGTCGATGTCATCCCTTCAGCACTAAAATACTTTAAGGTTATGCTTTTGGTGAAATTCTTAAAGGTAGTGTAGCCTAGGTCTTTTTTTAGTTTAAAAAAAAAATGACCCACTATTGCTACCACTAGTTCAGCTCCATTGGTGGTAGCAGCAGTGGGAGCACAAGTGTAGAAGAGGCTGCCACTATTTTAAGCGCTGTGTCGTGTAGAAGTTCTGTGTGTGGTTTAGGCAACATGAGGCTTAAAATGCCGGTAGCTGCAGAAGCTGTGTCAGCCCCAGCACCACCACCACCAGGGGAGCTGCACTTGCGGTAGCAACAGTGGGAAACTGACAAAAAGATATAGTGTAAATAAGTCCCCTGTGCTTTAAAGCTGAAGCACTTCTCAAATGTGTGAGGGCACCCATCGTTCTATGGCACTTTCAGATTAAGGTGCACTTAAATACTGAATGAAAAATGTTTTTCTGCATAGATATGTTCAAAGTATCCAGTTTATAAAGCACCATGCACATAAATTGTGCTGTGTAAATCAGGTATTTTAAACCTTCATAACTTTCAAAGTAATAAGTCAATTTTCTTCAAACTTAGCTTGATTTTTGCTTTGCAAGAAGGGTTATTGGTATGCTAGATACAAAGTTTATAGCTTCATCTGTTGAATTGAGGTTTTTGCGGGTAAATTAAGATACTTGAAACACAGGGTAGGACGGGGGATAAAGTGATGGATTCTAATCCTTAACTATAGTGGTCACTACTTTGAATACTATCATGCAGAAATCGTTTCACTGATCACGGAAATGCAGCCACCTTAGAGGTAGGACATAGCAGTTATTTAACAGTGCACAGAAACGCTTCATAAAAGTTCAAGATCAGAAGTGTAGAAAAAAATCCATAGCCAGTTAAAACAGTAGGGGGAATTGAGATAGACACTGCTTTTGATCACCACAGCTTTGTCTCATTTTTTTGAAACTCCAAGGTGAGGGATACTGTTACTGACCTCTCAGGCTGAGGGTTCATGGTGTCAAAGAGGAGTTTGGAATTGTTCACTATTTTCTAAGTGTTAAACAAATGTTTGAACCATTGGGTTCATGTGTGAAATTGAGATTAGTTGCTTTGGAGTAGAACCCAGTGACATTTCATGTATTTTGTTGCTGGAGTTGTCCCCTTCTCTCTCTCTCTCTCTCGCCCTCCCCACTCCCTTTCAGGCCATGTTCTGTCTTCTAAATCACTGGTCAGTTCTCCGGTTACAGATAACACATATGGCATCCAGGGCTCTAAAAGGAACTTCTGAACCTGCTGGCCTTTGTCAGATTAACTCCGCATCTGTCCATGTCAGTTACATATCCAGTATCCTTTTGTAGGAATGTGTGTGCGTTTGGAAAAGTACAAGGGAGTTTCCTAAAACGGGAAGAGCAACTGGGTTTCCAGACCTAGCTGCCTTCCCCACCCCTCACTATCCCCTTTGCTGACAGCCAGAGTTAATCCTCCTAAGTTTGATTGGAACAGCTGAGAGCGTGCATCAGGCATGTTTCAAGGCCTCTCAGTGGATTCATGTTGCCCCAGAGCTGGGGCCCCATTCCCTTCACACACGCCCCACCCCAGTGCTGGTTCCGGCAGCTGTCTCTGCCTGGGTTAATGCAGAGAGAGAGGTGTTAAACGATACAAGCATGTATTCTGCCATGAAAGAAATCCCTTCACTGCAGATATCAATGTGGCTTCTCTCTTCTACCCCCTTCTGCATCACCAAAGAGTTTTTCTGTGCTAATCCCAGCACCTGTCCCTGCCTAGGATACTAAGAAGGATCTCTGAATAGGGGGAGAAACAGTCCCACATGCTTTTCCCTGTCCTGGATTGGGAGTTTTCCTTCTGACGCACCTAAAGCCCAGAACTTATGCCCTTTCCTAAATACTGCTTGCTTCCTCCCATCTCTGTCTGTTGCTGCGAAGTGCCTATGTTCCCCTCTTGAGTTGCAGGAGAGGTGTCAGCTGAGGATTCAGTTTTCAGTTCAGGAATCCCAATTTAGTAGCCTCCTCTCTACCCCGTGCACTTTGGCTCTGCAGTGCTGGTTACCACTGGAGAGGAGAGAAGGGGGGCTGATCTGAACTGAATCAGGCAGCTCCTTTTCATTTTCAGCTGAGCCAGTATCAACCTGAGTAGACCCAGAGTCCTGAGCCAGGCATTGCACAGTGCTGCCAGAGTCCTTTGCATAAGACTGTAAGACGGAGACGCAGATTTGGAGCTTCCAGTTCTCTGCCTAGCTGGTCTTTAATTGGAGAATCTTTGGCTATGTATGGTGTGTATTGTATGGATTATCAATACCCAGTTGTCCAGGTAAGCAAAGGAACAGTTGCAAATTAATAGCCTCGTCGTCATTTCCATTTATTCCTAAAATATGCTTAGGTGTATGTTTTATGGAAGGGTGATAGCCTTCTAAGCTCTGCTCCTTCACGTGATGCTGATCAGGCCTCAGCTTTCCAGGGGCTCTATATTGAGCTTTGCTGTAGCAGGAACTGTGAGCTTTACTGCTTGGGGGCCCTGTTGAGGGGTTTAGCATTAAACTTTGGAGATTCAGTTGTTCCAGATGCAGTTTCCTGGATTATTATTTTTTCAAGAAGGGTGGGAAATGGTTTTGAATTGATAAAACCTTCATGCTCTGTGAACTGAATCTCTTTCTTATTGGGTGACTCATTGCATCATCTGGGGGCAGTCCATTTCAGAGATGGCAAGCAGCGGAGGGAGCTGCTTCTCCCGCCCCTCACTTGTAACTAACTAGATTTTGTTAGGTTTTGTGGAGCATTTGCCTTTTACTTCTGAAGATCTGTCTTAAAGTCTGCATTAGGCTGTAGGTGTGATGACTTGATGGCTTCAGGCTAGTAGTTAGTGGACATTTGTCCACTTTAAAACAGGCTTGCTGGCCTGTGTTCAGAGGAGAGCCTGGGCCCGGAATATCAATGAGTACTCAGACCTGTGGTGTGCCTGAAGAGGTCTGAAGCAACAGGTCAGAACTGAGGTGCTTCTGGCACAGCTATGTGGAGAATGGTATACTCTGCACCATGCCTATCTAGCCAGCTCCAGCAGCCCTTCATTTTCACAAGCACTAAACTCGTCCACAAAATTTAACAAACAAACAAAATAAAGAAACATTGGGTGAAGATTCTGTGCCCTGAGAATGCCCAAATGGCCACTGAATAGTCAGTGTTTTGTTAGGTTATTTTGCATTGGGGTTCTTATTACGCTACGTGAAAAGAATCCGCCACCAGAAGTGTGTCTCTTGGTTGTTAAGATTTGTCCCTGATAAATGTGGTTCTTTGCACTTGAAACTTTTTATCTGGCTCTGGTCCAGCTGGCAGGTTTGTTCCATCTCAGTTTGAGCCAGCACAGAAATGTACATAATGGGATGTTAAAATCGAAGTGTGTGTTCTCTTTCCACTCCACCAAGGGAGAATTACAGGGATAGCAAAGCAAAATTAAAACTAACCCTGGGGGCACTTGAAGTAAAGAAATGGGGAGTGAAAGGAGAGCAGCAGTTGATTCTATCTGCCCATGGTGTATTAGCCTTTCAACCACGGTGGCTAATTTAACTGCAAACTAGTTATCCAAACCAAAGGTTAGCCCTTGCTTTATTTGTTCAGTGTTAATATTGTAATTTCAATGCCCGCCTTCACCTTTGTCACCTGCAGTTGAATCGTTCTCCTCCCAGCCTCTCTTTCCCTTGGAATTGAATGACATGGGCTGATGGAAGTCATCAAGTGCATTGAGGTTATAAAGGAATTTAAGGATGGGTGGAAATGCCCAGGTGTGATGCGGGGCCCTGTAGGACAACAAAGCATGTCTGTTTAGCCACTATGTGAGACAGGTTAAATTTCCCCATGGTTACTTTAGAATGCTGTTTATCCAACACCAAAATGAAGTTCCACGTGCATACTTGCACCAAGATGCACACAAGATGATGAGAACTTGTAAGTACCGGTATCCAGATATGTTTTGTTTCGGTTTTTAAATTTTTAATAAATTTGGTGACTAGGAAATAAGGATCTGATCATACAGAGCTGGGTGTAGGGCAGGGAAGTGCTATGTAAGGTTCCCACACAGCTCTGCTTGTGCACCTCTATCACATCTAGCAGCATCCCCAGTAGTTTCAACCTGGGGCTTTTCCTAAGTAGAGATGACTGCCAATTATGCTAAATTATGTTGTCGTTCTATGGTGTGCTCAAATGAGATGCTAGGTGGAGGCCCAACAATCTTACTTCACTTGACTACAAGGCAGTATTTGAACCTAGGTCCCCAGAGTGAATGGACGAAACCGACTTATCCCATGGATCTTGTTCATCTTACACAAAGTTCTCCCTTGCTGGTTCCAGAAGAGCACAATGAAGAAATGACTTATGTTAGCATGCCTGATCCTCACCTCCACGGCTTTCTCGAAGCTTTTGAAATTCTATACTAGATTCTTATTTGACATGTTGTTTTTGTTTGTATTGGTCAAAACCCCTAAAGAGAACCTTCCTTTCTTGCCACACCAGAGAGTGCATTGGCCCTTGGGTGGCATTCCTCTTCGGTCAGAGCGGAGCAGAGATGGTGGATAAGGTGGGATGTATGCCAAACAAGGGAATTAGAGTTTCTATCTTGTGAAGAGTTCATTTGGGTAAGAGGTGAAGGCAGCAGTTGGGCACCACTATGGGTGTGCCCCTTGTTCTGGCGCATGTGTAAAGCGGTTGTACCAAGGAAGTGGCAGGATGCAGAGTGCTTGAACAGCATGGTTATGAGCAGTTGCTTTGTTTTCAGAGGTTGGTTTTGTTAGTGAACATCTCTAGGAATTTGTAAGGTGAAAATCTAAATGGATCAAAGGCATGACACTGCCCCAGTGATTGGGGCTGTCACCCCTTTGTGTTAATGGCTCCACAACATGAATGTTTGTCTCTGAGTTGACTGTAAAAATGACCATCACCTCACTTGTTCGATACATGTGATTTATCTATTGCAGTGTACTACAAGATATCATGGGTTTATGAGTTACAGCAGGGTAAATGCATGAGTCAAGCTGGCTATTGGGCTTGGGAGGCTGACTATACTTTGTGGGGCAGGGTTTGTTCTCTAGGTTTTCTAGGTAGTATTCTGGACTGATGTATGGTGAATTGTGATACACACAGGACTGTACACAGGAAACCAAGTACTCTTAATATTTGTAGGAGGTCGATTTGGATTCGTTTCTATTCCTGTCAGGGGTGTCTGCCCCTATTCCCTTTGTAGAATTTGTGGTGGCAGTGATTCTCTGGAAATGTCCTTATCTCTAGCATGTTTAATGTAACAGTTTCTCTCAGACATGGCTGTGGCTGAATAATCCATGTTTTTGTGACCTCCAGTTTGCAATATGGTTCATGGGACTACTGTTCAGAAGCACTTTGAAACTGTAGCTTGTGCTGAATATACCTTTTTGCTTATTTAGCAGATATTGCCATAGGCAGCATATTATATCAGTGCTCCACAGACTGCATTGGCTTCTTATTCACTTCTAGGTTCAATTCAGAGTGTTGATACTGACCCTTAAATCCCTATGTGTTTCGAGGCCTGGTTAACCAAGAAATCACCTTACTCTCTCTGTCCCTTCACAATATTTTAAATCAGCTAAGTGCCTAGGATAACATTTTTTAAATGTTGGGGGCTGACAGCAAGGTGCTTTCAGTAGAGGACTTTTGATTTTGGAGTATACTTTTTTTATTGATTCAGTAGAGCCCATTTTAAGCCAATCTGTTCTCTCAAGCTTCTGCCTGAGGTGGAGAACTTGGGGAATATTTGAATACTGAAATGTTAAATTCTGAGGCTGAGTTTCTAATTTTAGTTAAAATTGTCTGGTTAGAGATAACTGCCAAAGTTGTGCTTCACAATCTGAGCTTTCTTTTAAAGAAAGTCTGTTTCTAGCCTTTACAGTTTCAGAGAGAACTTTGGAAATCCAAACAAAATATAAACCAGTGTAATGTGCTATGCTTGAGTCTGCAGACATCCTGAAACAATAGCTTTGAGAGGCGTGAACTGCCCTATTCACCTCAGTCAGGGCCCTGAGACTCAAGAGTTCCGCAGCTATGGAGTTTGGCTCTTTTCCAAGATGTCATAGAATTCACCATTTTCCTGCAACTACCCCACCTGACATTTTGTTTTCTGCCTCCCTGCCCTGCCAGGTTGTGCCTGCCAACAACTGCCTCTTGCTCTCCAACTTTATTTCTGAGAGGGAGGTAATTGGATTACAGTGCATGCTTCAGGCACTGTTCCACTCAAGCAAGCAGTAGATGGTGAGGAAGCCAGAGCACCCAGAAGTAGTGTAGGCTGGTGAGCTAGGCAGCTTGAAGAACAGTGCAGCAGCAGCAACCTAGAAAGCCAAGGAGACAGGTCAGTTTACAGATATTCTCCCCCCTCCCCCCCCCCCCCCCCGTGCCCGCTTTCACTGGTAAACTTGAAGATGGTTCTGAATTTGGGCTCCAGGATAGCATTGTATGAGCCAAGGTCAGGGGAATGAAGCCAGGCCACATATAGGAAATAACAGTGACAAAAGCAAAATCCCCTCAAATAATTATAGATGACATTTACTCCAATAAGTATTTCCCATGATAAACATGATATGGTAGTGACTATCTATGGGTGATTTTTCTGCAAAGGCTGGAAGCAACAATGATGGGTTGAATAAAGTTATGGGCAAGTGCAGCAGGGGTTTGGACATGAACCAAAATGGTGAACGATTAATGGAAATCTACAGTGTGAATAACTAGTGGTAGATGGAACAATATTTCCTCATAAAGAAATCCGTGGAGTGACATGGAACTCCCCAGATGGTGCTACAAAGAACCAGATAGATCATTTCTGCATTTTAGGAAAGTTTTGCAGCTCTTTGGTCAATGTAGTTACTTTATATTGCTAAATTGAAGATCAATTTAGAGGATGAAGAAAGTTAAAAGAAGACCATGCATCAACAGTGCACAGTTAAAAGATTCAAATGCAACAAGTGCCTTTAAGCTTGAGGTGAAGAACAGGTTCAGTGTTCTAATGGAATCAACTGATGAAAACGAAGTAATTGATACTCTGTGGGAAAACTTCAGTTTGTGCTATCTAGAAAGTGCAAAGATAACTCTAGTGACAATGAAATCTAAAGGTGAAGAATGGATTAGCAATGCTACATGGGCAGCAGTGGAAAAGAAAAGTAATACAAAGCAAAAACACACGTATGCTAAGATATGTGCAGAGACAAGGAAATAGTGCTCCTGGGGGAATTCTGTGCTACTGCGTGTGTGCATAATTAATGAGCTGTACATATCTTTAATTTTTTGTGCAGAAAAAAGCTTCTGCTGAAATGTTGCTGTAGGTCCATCTTGTGACCACCGGAGGGCGCTGTGGCACAAGAACAGCAGCAGCTCCCAGCAGAAAATAACTTCTGCAGTTCCGCCTTTTGCCTACCAGAAGGTGCTGTGGTGATAGAACAAAGCAGCAACTCCCGGCCAGCTAGGGAAGAGAGAGAGCCGGTCTTCTTCGCAGCACCTGTCAGGTCAGGTCGGGAGACAGGGGCTGTGGGGAGGCAGACAGCGTGCGGTGCTGGGGATGATGGTCAGACAGGGGCTCATAAGGGCTAGTGGGAGAGGACAGACTGGGGCAGGGCCTGAATGGGAGTGGAGGCACAGGGCCACAGAGGGGAGGGAGGTACAGGGCCACATGGTGATGGGGGAGAGGGTGCAGAGCTAATAGGGATGGGGTGGCTAAGTGGGGGTACAGAGACACATGGGGACAGGGGAGTGGCTGAGTGGGGACACAGATACGTGGGGATGGGGGGAGTGGGTGTCTGAGTGGAGGAGGAGGGACACATGTGAACAGGGGGTCCAAGGACACATGGGGGTGCAGGAATACATGGGAACAGGGGCAGATGTGCCTGACTGAATGGGAGAGGCTAGGAGTCAGCCAGGATCTGCATGGGGGAAACTCCCTAATAATCCCTCCCTGCCACCAAAATTCTGTTCCATACTTTTCCCCACCCATACCTAACATCTCTCCAAGTTCACACCCAGGCTCCTTCCCAGCAATTTACTTCCCTCTCCTTCAGCTCCTCCATTACCCCTGACTCCCCCAAGCCTTTGCACTGCTTCTGAGGGGTGTGGGAAATATGGTTCTATATTGTAGTTTAAATGAATTATTACTCAGAGTTCTGTATTAATACGCGTAAGGAATCTATTTGTCAATAAACAGTTCCTGAATCTTTTTTTGTTGTCTGTATTGTTACAGATATTTGCTGACAGGTATTTTGAAATAAATGACCAAAAATAATTGAAACTGGTGTGATTATATTGTGTTGTTTTTGACACAATATGCAGAATTTTAAAATATTGTGCACAGAATTTTTAATTTTTTGTTGCAGAATTCCCCCGGGAGTAAAATAGCAAGAATACAGAATTCTAGATGAGAGACAGAAAGGAGAGCCAGGAGGGATACAGGGCATGTACTGATAGAAAATATTGAGAGGCTGAAGATACTAGCCAAAGAGGTGGCCGTATTACCTTGTATAAGACCATCAAACAGCTAACAGGAAAATTTAGCAATACTGGAGGCCCTATGAAAGACGCAAATAGGTAGACTCTTAGTACAGAAGAACAACAAAGGAAAAGATAGTCACAATATTTTCAGGTTGTTTTAAACAGATGAAGACCAAGCGAACTACTAGAAATATGTGATGAAGATTTACCACTGGAGCTTGATATTGATTTAGGTGATATTAAAATGGAAGACATTAGAAAAGTCATAAGTAAACTCAAAAATGGGAAAGCAGCTGGAGAAGACAGATCACAATACTGGAAGAGAGATGTTTAAAGCAAGTGATGAAACAACCCTCCAGTCTTGTGGTTTTGGCTAGAATATGGAATGAAGAAAAGACCCCAGTTCAGGGGAAGAGAGGCCTCAGAGTAAAATTGCCATAGAAGGGTGATCTACCTAATGGCAATATCTGGACAGGAATCACATTACTTTCAATGCCTGGGAAAAATCACATGCCACATCATCCTTCAATGTTTCAAGGAACAAATAGATCTCCAATTTATAGAGGAACAAGCAGGTTTTAGACCATTGAGATCATCTACAGACCATATTGTTTTCAGGCATATTATAAAACTAAGTGTGGAGCAGCAAGCACCTCTTAAGATCAATTTTATAGATTTCCAGAAGGCCTTTGACAGTGTACACTTCAATTCTTCAGTGTCTGAAGAATTATGGCATATTAGGGAACACCAGCAAAAATAATTGGAATAATCAGTTATCTATATGATGATGCCGAATGTACAGTCAGAGATGGTAACATTAGTCAGTGGTTTGCAGTGACACCTGGAATAAAGCAAGGGTGTATTTTGTTAACGCTGTTTGCACTAGTCATTGACTATGTCATGAGGAAAGTAACAACAGAAGGCAAATGAAGAATTTTATAGACAAGTGATAAAGCACAATTGGATTACCTCATTTTGCTGATGATAGTGTCCTGCTTAGTTCAACACATTGCTTAATGGAAGAGAAGACCCAGCTTTTGGTAGGCATAGCAAAACAGGTTGGTTTGTTTATCAACTGGAAGATTGTGTGTATGTACACACAATATATATAATAGCTATTAGTGTCCCAAAAGCAGCCCTCAGAATAGACTGAGAGACACTAGAAGAGGTAAAATGACTGCCTTATCTAGGGAGTGAGATGTACAATGATGGTGACCCAAAGTTATATATCAACATATCTCAAAAGCAGCAAACAACTTTCATAAACTTGAAAAGATTTGGAAAAGTAGCATAATGGGCGCTGATACGAATTTTAAATACTGGCATCATGTCTGTCCTCCATATGGAGCAGAGTCATGGAAATCTACAACAGAGAGAAGATAAGATGATCAACTCATTCTAAGTAAATGCCTGCAGAAGACCTTCAGAGGGCAATGGAAAAGAATTTCTGATGTTGCAAGCAACTCAAGTAGATCAAACCAACCTAAAGCATCAAACGTGGTAAGATGATGATGATAGACAGACATATTTAGGACATGATTTATGGATGCCACTGAGATGACTTCCACATCAAGTGATGATTTAGGTACTGCCTGGAAGGAGGAAAAAAGTGATCTAAAGAAACATGCAGAACAATAGAGAGAGAAGCCAAATGCATCACCATGACACTCAGAAGTCCAAACAGACCAGCAGAAGACCAAAATAAATGGCGGAAGCTGGTGGATGCCCTATACACCTGAGAGTGTAGGAGGATAAAGAGAGAAGTATTTTCCAACCGTAAGCCATAATTGTGTGTGTTAGCATGAACGTGAATGGATGGGGATGAAAGAATGAACAAATGTTGTTGCAGGATTTAGAGGTTGTTTCGGTGGAATTTGCTCCCATTTTACCACAGAGTGCATGGGGTCTTGGGTATAAGATATTTTGTTTGAAGGAGTGGCTTGCACAAGCACTGACTTTCCACCCCCATGCCACCCCTTCCCCCAAGGCCCCACCCCTGCCCTGCGTCTTCCCACTCCGCCCCTCCCCCAAGCGCGCTGTGTCCTTGCTCCTCCCCTCTCCCTCCCAGCCTCCCTCCATGCTGCCAAACAGCTGTTTGCGGCGGGTGGGAGGAAGGGGGGAGGTGCTGATCAGTGTGGCCCACCAGCTGGTGGGAGGCGCTGGAGGTGTGGAAGGGAGCTGATGGGGAGGCTGCTGGTGTGTGCTCAGCACCCACCATTTTTTCCACGTGGGTGCTCCAGCCCTGGAGCACCCATGGAGTCGGTGCCTGTGGTGGCTTGGAAGGGATTTTGTGCCCTGTTGGTTTTATTCTTGAGGAGAGGTGAAAGTGGTACGATGATAAGGAAGGATGGTTCAGTGGTTGACACTAATCTGGGATTTGGGAGACCTAGGTTCAATTCTTGGTTTGCTGCAGACTCCCTATGTGACCTTGGGCAAATCAATTGCTCTCTGCCTCTGGTCCCTTTCTGTAAAATGAGGATTATGGTATCTCACATGGGGTGTTGGAAGGATTAATATGTTAAAAATTATGGGGCACTCAGCTACTGTGGCTAAGGGGGCCAAATAAACACCTAAGATAGATGAAGAAGCCTGGGAAATAATTCAGTGATGTCCATAGTATGAAGGAAATACTATTAATGCAGACTTTTTCTTTGGCATTGCATCCAGTTTCATGTGTAATCTCTAATCCAGTCACTTTAATTTCTGTGATGGGGAGGTCTGTGTAAAAGTATCAGACTGTCAAACAATAGCTTTTCAGACGTGATCTCACGTTGCCAAGCTGTGTTTGATCCAGGACTCAGGTTGGCTTGGTAAAATAGAAGTGGTAGTTCCCTGGCCTAACATGGAACTGTTTGAAATCATGGGTACAAGTGGGCATGGGTACAAGTGATTTAGTTGGGGATTTGTCCTGCTTTGAGCAGGGGGTTGGACTAGATGACCTCCTGAGGTCCCTTCCTACCCTGATATTCTATGATATACAATATTTTAGTTTCACTTTCATGGGTCACATTTTGTCATATTGGAAAAAAAGATTTGTTTTGTTCTGTACGATACTGTTTGTTTCCATACTGCTAGATTTTTCTCTCTTCTTCCAGATGTGCCCATTGTTTAAGGATCAGATAGTTTTCAGTGCCACCTCTACCCTATTTGTTTATGGGGATTCTGCAGGCCTTATAGGGGACACACCTCAGGAAGTGTGTGTATTGGCAGTTGTGCCTTGGTTATTGTGGGGAATCCTTGCCACTTAAATACCATCTTCTAGGCACATTAGAAATATGAGACAACATTGTAGGCCTGTGCTTGACTGTAAATAAATATTTCATATGGCCAGCTGCAACATTTGTAACCTTCAGGGCAGTGGGCTCTTCACTGTGAGAGAAACTGTACTTGAGGGGGAAACCACCCTGTGCAGTTCTCAGGCTCGTTCTGTTTCAGTGATTAGCCTACCTTCCTGGTGCATCTCCGCTTGCCTACATGGGCACCCGCCCAATAGCTGAGCGCACACATGCCCATATACACCCCCCCCCTCTTTCCCCCAGCCCCACACACAGAGCGCGCACACTAGCTTCCAGAGGCGCAGCCTCCAAAAGGCCTCTCTGTGTCTCTGAGTTGGATGTGTCAGCAGGCCAGGCGGGGATGGAGGAGGAGGCGGGACCCTGCTCTGATTAATTACCTTAGGCATTCGGGGGTGGGGCTTCCATCAGCCATCTGGCTGAGATATGGGAGGGAGCTTGGGGGGGGGGGGGGAAGAGAGAGAGAGAGAGGGAGAGGCAGCCAGAGAGGAAGAGAAAAGAAAGGAAGAAACACTAGAGAAGAAAGGGAGGAAAACGGGCGAAAGGGAAAACCCCACAAGCTCGTAAGAGCCACACGAGGGCAGGGTGAAAAGCAAAGAGCCAGGAGGTTCTACCGCATCCGGCTCGAACGTTTTTTTCCTCCCACTTGTCTCTACTCCGGTTTGGTTTATGGAGAAAAAGAAAATGGTAACTCAGGTAAGGTTTGTGTTCCCTGCTGCTGTCTACTGTCTCCCCCTGCAACTCTGAATAGCGGGGAATTAAGAGTCTTCCTGCAGAGCTCTCGCCTGCTGGAAAAAGCAGCTTTTAGTGTGCTGAGCTGCAGGACGATTGAGCTGCATGTGTGTGTGTGTAGCTACCCCCTCCACCCCTGCTCCATAGCAGATTCCTGTTTCCTGTGCTGTGCAGCTGCAGCTCAGGAAAGACCCTGTGGGGATTTGTCTACCTCTTTGTCTTGATGTTGAGAGGGAGGGAGAGGGACTGCAGAGGTACGGAGGGATTCTCACAGAACTGCCATGGAACGAGGGGTTTCGCTTTCCAGGTTCACAGGAGATTTTGCATGAGTAGGACCTCACTCCCTTTTACCGCTCCTATTTTGGCTTGGGAGCTGGAATTTAACTCCTTCACTCAATGGCTGGGGTGTCTTGTGGAGAGCAATTCATTTTTTGGCTCTGTTGGCAGCACAGGCCCCAGCAGATGGGGGTCCTCTGCATATTTACGGGGCAGGGGATTTGAAGCCCCTTGTCTTCAACAACTAATTTAGCTTTTTAGTGCCCTCTAGAGAGCAGAGTGCATGGGGGGGGCATATGTATATCTTCTTTCAAGCTAGGCTAAACCTGCATTTTAATGGCTTGTTTCTGACAAGCAGAAAGGTAAACATCCCCCTCCCACCATGTCATCAGGTGGCTCTGCTGGTTACCCTCCAAGCGATGGACCCTTCTTTAAGGGATGTAAAAATGGGAATGGGACGGATTACAGTTTAGGAAGGAGAACGTGCTTGTGTTGAGGGCAACTGACATTTGTGAGGGAATTTACCTAGGGTCTGGAGCCATCATCTTTCTCCCACCCTGTGAGGGGATTTAATCAGACAGTGCCCACCTTTTAAGGCCACTACTTGTTTTAGGATTTTTTGGCATGGAATCACCAAGTCGCCGCCGTAGGGAGAGGGTAAGGAGAAGAGGAGGGAGGGAGGAAGTGGCATCGCAGGAGCTGGAATCCTTTACCGTTTGACATTATATAATGCCCTGCAGTGCCATGCAGAGCCGGAAACCTTTGGGGGATATTCCCAACGGGAGTGGGGGTGGAGGAGAGGTCTAGCGGAGGGAACTTTTCATCAGATCTGGGGTTGGTGAATACCGTTTTTCTTTGGAGCTTTGCATTATTTGGAAAACATTCCAATTTCACATGTACACATCCATTCTTTGCTCCCCTTAGCTCTAACTGGATACATGTTTGTTACGAACATTGCTGAGACTGTGCCTGTCCCAACGCAAGGGGACATTTCATAGATATTTGGCTTAGTATGGGACAGCCACAAGAAGTGGTGATACCAGCTTTGACCCCTTCATTCTCTCTCGCCTTGCACTGACTGTCAATGGCTAAAAGATAGGAAGGTCTCTGTCCACTCTAAGGCATTTTTGAAGGCTCCCAGTCCCCAGTCCTCTCTTCTGCTTTCGCTGTCATAGTCGGCATCTCCATCAGTGTGCCCTTTCATTCAGACCAGGGTTTCCAGTGATCTCCTGAGACTTTCTGCCTCGGTGTAGGTACTGAATGGTCCTAAAACTGTGCTTCAACAGTCAGTGTCCAGTTGTGTGTAGCTGTGGTGTGCCTGTAGAATGTGGAGTTATTGTACAGTTGTATGTACATAGCCTGTGTTCCTCCGTGTATGTGTGGGGAGAGGGGATACCATGTTTGTGTGTATGTGATGTGTCCTTATTATGTGTAGTTATTGTGCACGTAGTCTGTGTCTATATTGTGTGTGTGTATGTACAGTTGTGCATGTGTGCCCCCAATTACAAGTGTGTACAGTAAGTGTGTGCATATGACCAGAAAACCGGAGACGGAACGTAGGCATAGAGATATGCAGAAGCTTGGAAGGATAGGATTCTTGTTATACAATGTTAAACAGAAAAATTATAAACCTATCAACGGGTTCTGGGGACACCCTAGTAAACCAGATGGGGGAAGTCTGGCCTATTGCTTTTCCCAAAGAACCATTAATTCACAGGCGTGTGGGAGAAGATGTCAAACTCATGAATTACTAGTCTTGGTTGACCTTGAATTACAATGTCTTAAGTGTGTGTAATTTCAAGGATACATTTGCTGGGTGTAAGTTGCATGTTTACATTCTGATATGAGAGAAATCCAAATTAAAATAACCAGAAGGGTCTGAAAGCTCAGGCTTCATCTTTCTCTGAGGGTCTCTGAATGATTGGTATCGATTTACTGAAATGTAGGAACAGTGGGGTAAGTTTGTCCATTAAGTACTGCCATATTTTAGGGAGACTGCATGGGTTGCTTAAAATCTGGCCCTATATGTTACTTTGCTGCAGGTTTGGGGAGTTACATGGTCTAGAATGACAGGTTTCAGAGTAGCAGCCGTGTTAGTCTGTATCTGCAAAAAGAAAAGGAGTACTTGTGGCACCTTAGAGACTAACAAATTTATTTGAGCATAAGCTTTCGTGAGCTACAGCTCACTGAGTCCGATGAAGTGAGCTGTAGCTCACGAAAGCTTATGCTCAAATAAATTTATTAGTCTCTAAGGTGCCACAAGTACTCCTTTTCTTTTTATGGTCTAGAATAACCTGGCATACAGAACAACATCCTCGCCCACATTATTCTTACTGAGTTGTCAGGTTCTGTGTATTGCAGTGACCCTGTTCAAAGCCTGTGAGTGAAAGCCCTGTTTATTCCAGTGGGACTTTGAACCTTTGTGTATGAAAAGCAAGTGATTTGTGTTAAACTTATAGCAGTCTCTTTGTGTAGAGCTGTCATATTCACACACACTATCTGCTGCACACCCGCTTTTTGGAACATCTCAAAACAGTGTAGTGTGGTTTGCTATATTTTAGGGAACAAGCTCCCCAATCTCCCTGGAAGTGCGAGAGTGAGATTAGATGTATGAAGGGCCATTTAAAAAAACAAAAATGGGAGGAGATCGGGGCTAGAAATAGTGATGGGTAGAAACAGGAGATTCTGGTATGCTTTTAAAATAGGAAATCAAGATTGCTAATGAGAATTTAAGCTCCAGTTCATTAGCAGAATGTGCCCTGATTCCCTTAATCCTTAATCAGTGAAAATGAGTATAAACCAGGCCCAGTATGTCATGTGCTAATTGCAGATGAAAGGGAAAGTCTTGGGTGGAGAGGAAAAGATTATATGTTAAAGGGCTTTTCTCTCTGCAGTGCATGGTAAGATTGCTAGCTTCTGTGAAACACAAAGCCCTCCCTTTCTTGGACAGCCCTGTGCCGTGCTGGCGTTTTCCTTAGAATCTGTTTCCCATCAGGGCTGAGAGAGGGGGAAGGTATTGAACATCTGGGAAAAGAGTAAAGGGGGCTGCTGTCCCTTTAAGGAGTTCGGCAAGCCCATGTGGCAGCAGGCAATTCTGGAGTGTATTCCTTTGTAATGAATCACCCGTTCCATTGTTTGCTCCCCCCCTCTTCTGTAGCTTGGAGGGATGGAGCCTTTCACCTGGGCTGCTGCTTGCTCACGGTTTGTGTTCCTAGGTGGGGGGAGGGGATGTTTGCTGTAATTAAAGCCAGACACAAGAGAGCTGCTTTCTTCGAACTTCAGTGCCCCTTTTTCTCTCTCAACATGTCATGGAGTAGGGGGTGGCAGCTCTGCATTTTGTGGCGAGCATAGGCAGTAGCATCTGAGGGTCTGGCATTCTTTTTCGTGTGAGTCCTGGATCTCCTTGTAGGATTACTAGTCTCCATTTTGTGACACCATCAGAAGTGACTTCACTCCATTCTCTGCCAGCATGCCCCCCCCCCCCCCCCCCCAGGACCCCTCTGAGACTCCAGCTAGCACCGTTTATCTTGGCACGGGCTTGACTTACTGCGCTCTGTCCAGGACTCAGAGAGGTGGTGGGGTTTGTGGGTTTGAGACTAATTTATGTTCCTGTTAAAACGGACTAGCAGCAGCCTCATTTTTTCCAGAGATTGTTCCTTCCCTTCCCCCTTCTATAACCCTTTCCTATCCAGGCCCGCGCCACGCCAGTCTGAGACACAGCCCTCTGCAGCCAGAAGTTGCTCACCCAGTCTCTGCTTTTTTTGAAAACAATTCCAGAGCTCCTTAAATGGATATCGTATTTGAATCAGAGCAGCTTTCTGACTCATTAAAGGCCTCTCTCTGTGTGCCCATCTCATTCCTTTGCCTCAATCTCTCTTCCTATCTTTCCCAACCCACCCTTACAGTAATGACCAGATAAAATGGACCTCCTTTGTCTGAACTGTCTGTAAGGAAGACTCAGTCCTAGGACAACTCTACTTTCTCTTACACTGTGTGGTGAGATCCCCCCCCCCCAGTTGTAAGCTGCCAAATCCCTCTTTCCCCCCTTTAAACACCTCTTCTCCCCCCTATTGTATGGTGAATGGCTTTAAATTCTCCCTGTTCCTTCACAAGCGCCCCTCCCTAGATGATATTACTGCTCTCCTCTAGCCTACCCGCACCCTTTTTGCTGTATGGCGTCGGCGTCTCCATCTCCCCTGGGCAAGCTCTCTTCTCTGCTGTTCAGTTTGGGGTCTCTTTCACCATGTGCACAGACTATCTGAAAGCCTTTGTACTTCTCTTGTCTCTAGGGCTCATGTTCATGGTATTCTTTTTGTCCTGAAAACGGTCCCCGTTGAAATATACACTGCTTTTGTGCCTGTGGCATTTCCTTGTCTCTCCTCATTTTCCCTGGTTTGTCCTAGGACTTTTTTCAAATGCTGCAGAGACAATGTTGGCAGTGGAGGGATGTGTATGTGCGTACACCCGCGCACACGTGTGAGTGAGAATAGGAGTCCTAGCAGGTCATTTTTCCAACAGAACGTCCCAAAGAGGAATCTAGTAATGAATCTTCAGCTCACTTTCCTGGTGTAGGGTCCGACTTGCTGGGTATATGGGCCTTTGGTTTGTTTCCTTAGGTGTAGGAATATTTTATAGAGTGTTTATTGCATTTAGAGGAAGAACTTAAAAATCAGTGGGGCCTATAGGAACCTAGAGAGTGCATTGAAAGACCTATTCTCTGCACCACCCCGTTGAGGACTTTCAGGCACATTTGAGCAGAGTGCAAACTGCTCCAGGCACTCACTTAGCAGCCTCAGGATGGCAGACGCTGCATTTAATCATCCCTAAGCAGTGAGGTGGTGGGAAGAGGAATTTGATACAGCCATACCATTTGCTCAATTCCTGGTCTCAGGAATTAACTATTTCATTTAGCACGTTTCTACTTTGGAAGACAAAGGTGACTTAGTGGTTGGTGCCCAGGATAGCGAATTAGGAGAGTGGGGTTCTTAGGCTCATGGTGAAACACATTGTTATCAGATTAAAAGTGCTATGTAAACGCAAAGTATTGTTTTTTGTTATTACTTCAAGAAGTGATCCCAACATGAAAGATCCAAATGTATTGCTTATTGGGCTTGGTGAGTTAGCAAGAGCCATTTGAGGATAGGGACCCTTTGGTGCCTTCTGTATGTCTTTTGGCCATGTGAACAAAACATGAGCTCTTTGTGACGAGTGGAATTTCAGTGAATTAGTATTGGACATCTACTTACTGCAAAGCAGGACCTACTGCTGCCAGAGGGAAATAATGAGAAGGCAGAATGTCCTGGCTAACAGACATTTGTGTGAGGATGAACTCCATTTTCAAACTAGCTTTTACAGGTAAAGTGATAGAGCTCATGCGTCAGATTCTGGAGACAATTTCAGTGGGAGATGCATCTGTTCATTTGTGGATTTGTAGAACAAAGTAGTATACTCTATTCTCCTTTCTTTCCTCTTACCCTCACTGTTACCATTTACTAGTTGGCTTCTTAGGTCACAGAATTCAGGTTTCAGTACAGGGAGTAGAAGCAATCAAATGGCTTCATGGTGGGGCACACAGATGGAAGAAGTTTGCTTGTTAAAAAAAACCTCATAGATTTAAAAGGAATGTAGTCAGGTGCTCTCCCTATTTCTCATTTTTTCTGGAACCTGAAAACAAATCTTACCTTCGTACTACATCTGTTTTCCATCTACATTATGTGAAACTGCTCTGATTTGTTGTTGTAGGGTTATCTATGATCTCTATGCTGTGCAGATTTTTTTTTTTTTTTTTTTTTTGGCTTGCTAGTGAATGTTGGTTTGTGGTTTGTGAGAGCGGGAGTTGCATATATTGTTTCTGTAGGGTTGTTCTCAGATACGAGAGCTACTAATGCTGACTTGTTTTCTTCTAGAAAAAAGAGCATTGAAACTTTTTGAAAAATAAAGAATTGAATGGACTTTGCAAATAAATGGAAAAGAAATCAGTTGGGACAATATCAGGCCTGTTCAGTGACAGTATGCTTTTTCAAAATGTCTGATTTCTTTTCGCCCTACCAAATTCAGTCTGTTTATGTAATTCATATTAATATTTCACACAAAAACAATGTTAAAAGAGCAATATTAAGGTTGCAAAGTCAAGCACTCAAAAATCACAACATACCAGAGTTAAGTTTGTTTGTGCAAACTTAATTTGGCCCCCTTGTACAGTATGCATTATGAAACAGTCTTTAGCTACGTGATCTCATACAATTTTTTCCACAGAAAAGAGAGAGAAGGTTTTGAAAAAACCAACAAAATTCCATCATGTGGGATCATATTGACGCAAAAATGGATCACGTTGGAACCTTTAGATCTACCATTCTGACCTCTGCCACTTGAGCTAAGGGAGTAACTGATACCAGTAGTAGGTGGACCAATCCTAGAGGGAAATGAGACACAGGCTTTGCCAGTGGGTTTCATAGCTATTTGCTGACAGCACAGGAATGGTGGACTCAGGAATCTTGGATTCTGTTTCAGGCTCTGGAGGGGTGGGGGCTTTAGCGGGCGCAGATTCTAATGCTTATTTCCTCAACCATGACCCCTTCTACCTTGTCCCCTCCAGCCTGTCCATATCCAAGTCCTGTCTCTGCCCCACCCTTGGCTACTAATCCCAATCCCTGCTGCCCAGCCAGTCCCAGTTCCCCTCCTCCTGGCTCCTTGATCCAATCTCTCTCTCCTCCACCCCGCTTCCAGTCACCAGGGGCTCTCTTCCCCACCAGCCCACATTCCCCATCCCCACTGGTTTCCAGTCCCATTCTCCTTCTCTGGATCCCTTGTCCAATTTCAGAATGTCTCCCCTCTTCTCCGGCTCCTAGTCTCCTTGGCTGACTCCCAGCCCCAGTCTCTCATTGTGACTCCTGTCCTAGTCTGTTTGCTCAGCCAGTTTCGGTCTTCCCCCGCAACTCTGTCTGCCATCCCCCGGTTCCTTGTACCAATCTACTCTCACTCCCTTGTTCTCCCCCAGCAGATCTGGCTCTTGCCCCCTCTGCATTCTAATCAGGCAGCTTCCTTCTCCACTCTGCCTGGGCCCAGTAGAAGGGTCAAGGAGAACACAGGAACGAGGGTCTCCCCTGCTATCTCTTCAGGTGCCGAGAGCTGGACTCAGACCCAGCATATGGCCTGCAACAGTTGAGAGCTGCAATCACAGTGAAGGTCCTGCTCTGCTCCAGGCTGGAGCATGCCTATTGCAGATGGAATCTTCCTGGAATTTAGTTGCTAAAATCTAAGAATTCTCAAACCAGCATGTGCCAACTGTGATTCCTCCCCCCGGACTATAATTTGGCCAAGATTGGATGGATTTTCAAAGGAATGGAATAGACTTTCAAAAATATTCAGCCTGAGGCAGACATGTGGCATGGAAAACTTCAAATAGTTAATTTGGCAAAGTTATAAGTAACTGAAGACAGGGCCTGATAATGGGAAGTGCTGGGCAGCCTTAATGATAGGCACTAGTACTAGCCTTGCCTATAATTGGCTTGGCAAAATTCAATTTTTATTTTTTAAATAATTTTGATGGATAATAGTTTACTTTTAATTTTTTTCCCTATTTTTATCTTTTTACATTTTCAGTTGTGCAAAAATATGTGTGTTAAGCATTTCCCCAAGTTGATCCATATAAATGTTCACAGTTGTGGGAAATTTTGGGGGGTGTCAAACAGTAATTATTTAGTGACAGTAGGCATGGATTCAAAAAGTTAAAGCTTTAGAACTGTTAAAAACACAAATTATCAACATCACATGTCAAAACAAACACAAATATCCTTAAAGAAAACTCTAAGTTCTCAAGCAGATTTTTCTTACTTTGCCTATTTGTAAATTTTGATTATTGATGGAAATATATTTTCATTGGTTTGTGTGTACAGGGAAATTGACATTTATCAACATTTACCAATACAAATCTAATGTTTTCAAGACCGTCTATAATTACTTTTACCTCAAATGCAGTAGAACCTCAGAGTTTCAAACACCTCAGGAATGGAGGTTGTACATAACTCTGAAACGTTTGTAATGCTGAACAAAACGTTATGTTCTTTGTAAAGTTTACAACTGAACATTGACTTAATACAGCTTTGAAACTTTACTATGCAGAAGAAAAATGCTGCTTTCCCTTAATTGTTTTAGTACTTTGTTTAACACAGTACTGTACTGTATTTGCTTTTTATGAGGGGTGCGTCTACTGCTGCCTGATTGTGTACTTCTGGTTCTAAATGAGGTGTGTGGTTGACTGGTCAGTTTTAACTCTGAGGTCCTACTATAGTCCCAGAGTACTGTATATAGCCTGTAAAGTACAATCCAGTTATCTGAGAGTGCAAGGGGACACTACAACTTTAGGGCAATTGGGAGGGCAGCCTAGCTAGCAACCTTTAAGGACTACACTTAGGTTGAGGAACCCTGAGTGCAGTTAGAGCCATTCTGCTTCCTTAAGGTTCATAGATTTTGAAGTTGTGGTCCTGCAGACTTTAGAAGTTGTGCACGGTGAGGCCCTGGTCCCACAAAGCTTCCAAATTTTGGAGAGCAAATTTGACTTCCAGATAACTGTTTTTGATTGATCGAGTTTTAGACATCAGAGTTTGACTTAAGCAGTACATACAATACCACTCCGATTCACCTTTGAGTTTATCTTCTCCTTGTATAAAAGCCTATCTCACCCTCCAATCCCTAAATCGTTGCTAGGCTTAAAATATTTGCAAGAAGTATGAGAGGCTCACCTAAGACTGGGCTCACGTTTTTTTGGACAGCATCAATCCTCTATGGTGCACATATCCCTAAAACTTATGTTGTCTTTAATTTGTTTTGTTGTCCTTCTCTGGATCTTTTCTTGTTTTTGTTGTGTCCTATGTAACATTTGAAGTGCGATGACCAAAACAGAACACACTACTCAAAGTGAGCACAGTTAAGGAGAGTGGGAAAGGCATTTGTTTTTCAACCAGCCCCCTTTTTGAGAAAGATCTGTCTCTGTAGCGCTAATTGGAAAGTGTAGTACAGACAGGAACAAAAGTCAGCCATTTAAATAGGCTGAATTTGATATCCATAGTTTCCTACAAGGAATTTCTTCCAGACTGACTAGATTAGACAATAGAAGAGGGGAAGGTGGCTCTTGAGGGATCCAGGAACTTGTTGACTCCCTGTGAACTGGTGAGATTTTGTGGAACATTAGCTTTGTTTAGTGTTTAACTGTCCGTATTTAATTCACACTATGTTGGTGTAAGTTTTCCTCGTTTTTCTTTCTGTGGGTCTTTAAACACCATCTTTCACCTTGCTGTATTTACCAAATGCAACTTTGTGAAGCTCATTTTCTGTTAAGCTGAAGCCCCTCAATGTCATCATGGCAGTGTAAAGGGACAGAACTTTACTCTGGGGAATTCCCTCCATGTAAGGGGGCTACACAAGTGTAGTCCCTAGAGTAGAGGACAGGGAGAAAAGGGGGCTGATCAGAGTTGAGGAGGGGGCATGGTGGGAAGCACACTATGCTTTGGCTGTTCTCTGCTTCCCATGTAGGGCTGTCAACTTTCTAAAACTGAACACCATAGCCCTGCCCCTTCCCAGAGGCCTGGCCCACTGCCTCACCCCTTCCTTGGGGTCCCGCTCCCACTCACTATATTTGCCCTCCCTCTTCCCCACCCTCACTCACTTTCACTGGGCTGGGGCAGGGGGTTGGGGTGTGGGAGGGAGTGAGGGCTCTAACTGGGGGCGGGGGCTCCGGGCCAGAAATGAGGGGTTCAGAGTGTGGGAGGGGGCTCTGGATTTGGGGGGGGCCTCAGGCCTGGGGCAGGGGGTTGGGGCGCGGGCTTACCTCAGGTGGCTCCCGGTTAGCGGCTCAGCAGGGCTAAGGCACGCTCCCTGCTTGTCCTGGCTCCGCGCTGCGCCGCGGAAGTGGCCAGCGAGTCCGGCTCCTAGGCGGGGGGCCAGGAGGCTCCGTGCAATGCTCTTGCAGGCATGGCATTGCCCCCCCAGCTCCTATTGGCCCTCCCACCGCCTAGGAGCTGGGTCTGCTGGCTGTTTCTGGGACTCAGTGTGGTGCCAGGACAGGTAGGGGCTTTCATGCCTTAGACCCTCAGCACCACTGACCAGACTTTTGATGGCCAGGTCGGCAGTGTTGACCGGAGCCGCCAGGGTCCCTTTTCGACCAGGCATTCCAATAGAAAACCGAACACCTGGCAACCCTATCCCCATGGCCTTTATGAGGACATGGGAAATGGAGTGTAAGTTAGAGCAGCAATAAAGATACCCTCATGCCAGGGCCCAGTCAGTTTCTCAAATGGCTCAAGAATATAGTGAGTGCAAAGGTAGTTTAAAGCTATTTTTCGATCCCATGCCCTGCCCAATATTCACTGTGTCACTGTGCTCAGAATTGACCCCTGTGTGTGGAACAGTTTAGATCCCCATTTTCTGTAGTAACCCCAGAACTTCCAAGATATTGCAGGTTGGCGTGCCATAAGTGTTGAGAGGGCAGGATTACCCAATAGGAAGCATATTAGATAGACAAATGCAGACCAAACTACAGAGGTCTTAGGCGTTCTGAAGGCCTGGTTTTACCAAATTAAGCTAAATCTAAATAAACTAGGTTTAAAGATGAGATCTGAGAAGGAGACTCTTAATTAGCTTGGAAATTGAGCGGCCTCTTGCAATGGTTATTGAAGGTCTGAGAAAGGAAGCAGGGAGAAAGATGAACCAGAAGTTTGAGACTCCAGATTCATTGTCAGGAATTTAGGCAGTCCATTGGCCCCAAAAAAACTGTTTGATGTGAGGCCAGAAGTCCTCTCCAGCAACTGAATCCCATCAGGAATTCTGTATCCCTCAGCCAAACCTCTGACCAAAGCTGAAGTAGCCAAAGAAGCCTAGTGAGTGAATGTGTGTGTGTGTTGGGGGGGGAGGGAACTCTGGGAAATTAACAAAGGAAAAGAAATATCTAATGATTAAATAAGTAATGGAGAACTTCAAATATTTGTGGGGGCTGTAAAGGGAGATGGCTTTTATTGATTCAGACAGATCATAGAAGGCAGCAGTGACTTCAAAATTTGAAATGTTCCCCAAGGTTAGCCAGGAGGATACTGTACATTGCCATACAACTGTGCCAAGTTACTATCTGGCAGAAGCCTGGGGGGAAAGAGTCTGATGGCAGAGAAAGCTGGTTTAGGGTAACATAGTAAATGCATAACTGTGATAGTCTCCATGCTAACATTTTGGTAATTTTGGCAGATGAGTGATAGTATACAAGGAATCATGAGACAAGGTAGGTGGTTTGCCATGATTCCTGAAAATGCTTAAACTCGCTGGCAATGAACTAGAGGAAGATATAAAAGCAGTGTATTATGTCATCCCATCTTATCTTAAGTGTATTTGGAGAATCACACATTTAAATAAATGTCAATATTTAATTCCTGGATTGAAAGTAGATCTTCCACAAGCAGGGTGGATTGATTTAAATAATCAATTTTAGTCTTGTTTTACATTTGTACTTTTAAATTATTTTCCTAAATAGAGGTTGATTTCTCATTACTTGATAACCATTAAAACATGTTGATTTGTAATTAAATATAGCTTTACAACAAAATTGATACTACTTTTTGCTAACCAGGACGATCTAGTGTATCTAGCAATACACATTTATTTAAGCAGCTGTATGGCTTACTGTACATTTATTCAGATTCTGAATTTTTACACGTTTATTATGTTAGAAAATGGTGAAAGATGCATTTCTTATTTAGATTAATTTTTAGTCATTTGTGTTATGCTTTATTTGGATTGAAATTGGAATTCAATTAAAATGCACAAAAACAGCATTTTAAATTTTTTTTTATTACTTAAATGAAAGTACCTTAAATACACTGAGTACATTAAAAAAAAAAGTTTATCAATGCATGTTTTGCTTTTAAAATTAATTGATTATTTTAAAAAAAGGATTCTGGCCATGATTAAGGCTCCTAGGTGCTACAATAATACAAAACAATAATAATAATAATAAATATAATCTGTAGTTAATGAACTCAATAGCTTGTTTCTGGTTGTCCTGTCCTTTAAGATTTTAGAACTAATAGATCTCATCCTCTTGCACCTCGTTTTTATTCAGACTGGAAGAGGAAAACAAGCTTTCCTTCTTTTTCACTCTCAATGAGTTCTTAAAGTGGAATGAACTATGCATTGAACTGAACTAGGTGAATAAACTGAAATGAAGAAAATATTCGCAAAAAGAAAAGGAGTACTTGTGGCACCTTAGAGACTAACCAATTTATTTGAGCATGAGCTTTCGTGAGCTACAGCTCACTTCATCGGATGCATACCGTGGAAACTGCAGCAGACTTTATATATACACAGAGAATATGAAACAATACCTCCTCCCACCCCACTGTCCTGCTGGTAATAGCTCCAGCAGGACAGTGGGGTGGGAGGAGGTATTGTTTCATATTCTCTGTGTATATATAAAGTCTGCTGCAGTTTCCACGGTATGCATCCGATGAAGTGAGCTGTAGCTCACGAGAGCTCATGCTCAAATAAATTGGTTAGTCTCTAAGGTGCCACAAGTACTCCTTTTCTTTTTGCGAATACAGACTAACCCGGCTGTTACTCTGAAACCTGAAGAAAATATTCTCTCTGAACTTGCAGAAAAGCCTATTGCTGTCAAATGCAGGTTTTAGCACTTCAACAAATTGTGGTTCCAGTTGTGTAGCCAGCGACTTCCACCAATTCAATGGTTTGACTTTCTTTAAAACTTTGGCAGCAAACATATATATTCTGTTTAATAGTATTTGTAATTAAATGATTGTAATAGATGATAGTAAGTTTAGACCTTAACATAGGTTGTCATAATTTTAAATTTAATTTAAAAGTTTTATATTTCAAAAGAAAAAAGTATTTAATTTAAATTTAAATTGTTTTTAACTTAAAAAAAAATTGATTTTTTTTATCCACCATGACCACAAGTACTTACTTTCTTGTAAGCCTCTTCTTCTTGTAAGCCTGCTACTCTACATTGGCTTCTGGAAAGGATTGGAATAGCAAGGGTATGGCAGGTTAGACTAAGGTATGCTGGCAGAGCTGTACTTTTAACAATCTGCGGCCATTTTGGGAGTATTAAAATTCAGTAAACTCATCCCACAATTTTGGGGAAAGAAAGTAAAGCTTAGTTCCTCAAAAGTGCTACCAGTCTGGATGCATGGAGTTGGAAGGAACTACACACGGTAGAAAATGGATTTTGCAGGACTAATGCAATCTTGTTCTAGCACCTGACCAGAATTCCTTCAAGCAAAGAGAAGCAGTCCAGCCCAAATCCCTTTATTCTAAAAAAAATAAGTTAAAACAAACTGCCCAGGGCTCTGTACTGTGGAAGGTTTCTGGAGTTTGACAATGATAAAGTGTGTCTTGTGAGCTGTGCTGGCCCATCTGGGGGAGGCTTGTATGGAACCTATCCAGCAATCTGGGGCTTCTGCTTCTAAAGCAATGAATGTGTTCAGTTGCAAAGTGCCATCTGCTTCAAAGGAACATGTCTGTAGGATGGAGAAAACTATCTTTCTCTGTGTTCTGTATGGGACTTTCAGTGAGCGAAGAGTAAATTGCATTTTCCAGTGTCCCCACTATATGTCAGAAAAATTTTGGTCCTAGCACTGAGACAGTCTCACCTTTGCTTCCCTTTGTGCTTCTGGCTCCTTTAACATTCTGTGAAATTCTGTTCCTCCTACAATACTTACTTGAACACATGTGCTCACACACATGCTCACACACGACAGTATCTCTGCTCTCCTTTCCTGTCTTCCATTAGTATTTAATTTGCTTTTTCGTATCCCATCTTTCAAGCATCTTTCAAATCTTCTTGTTCAAGATGCTCATGACAGGTTCTGCTGCAATCATGTGGATTTTGGGATGAATTGGTAGTGAAATTAGTATACTCCATGAGGAATATCACCAGTATTGGCTGCAGCATGACCTTCCTGCCACTAGGGCTGCAGTTATCCAAAATTAAAGTTTGTCATCCGCTTATCTCCATTAATTGGAAATAAATCTATCCTTAGAAAATACAGAATAAAATTTTCTTTTATTTCTTTATTGTATTTCTCCTTTTCCATTTGGTAAACATTTAACTTCTAATTTGGTTTTCTGTCATCCTGGATCAGATTAATATGACCCTCCCCCCACCACTGCCTTTTTTGTGCACTAGTGTACATATGCACAGTTCCAGGAATAGTATTAGACTAGTACCTAGCAAGCAGAGGGAGCTCTCACTAGTTTTGATGTGTCCTGCAAAATGGTGGCAACTACTTTAAATTTCTCAATGAAGGGGTAGATATATTTTTTTTAATTGTGGACTCATGATCTCCACTGAGTCTCCATAAGCCTCCTTTATATATCTTTGAGTGTTCGCAAGGCCTGTTTGGAGGACTGAAAGGTGCAAGTCATTCTTCTTTGTCAGATCAGGTGTTTGATTTTTAATGGGGTTCCCCAGATCCTTTCGCCCTCCTTAGTGAGGGGTCTGTCAATACTAAAGGTGACTGCAGTGAGAGATGGGAGTGGGAATGTAAAATCCAAGCTCTCAACAAGGGTAAAACAAATTGCTGCTGCCCTTGGAACCACTTTGCTATAGTACTTACAATGTTGATGTAAACAGGATCTCTTCCCTTGCCCCCTGACCATAGTCAAAAGTAGTGGCTGCTGCGAACCCTCCTGGAGCCTCAGTTCTGCAGGGACGGAGGGAGGCAGCAAGTGATCGATCTAACAATTCAATACACAGCTTCACTTCCCTGAAATTCTATATGGGGAGAGAGGTTTTGCCATTTGACAGCTCAATATTTCATATGGGAGCCAATTCATGCCATGGAGTGGGAGGGAAGGAGAGGGTGTTTCATTAATATGGAACTGGCCATCCAGAGCAGACCAAGTAGCATTCAGACATTTTAGTCAAGAAAAAAAAAGAGCTAATGGCATATTGTAAAGCCCCACTTGCATTAAAAGGGTTCCTGGGAGATATAAGTCCCCTTGTCTATGGAAACTTCGACCTTTCATTTTCTGTTGTTGCTGATTTGTTTGATAAGATTAAGCTTTCAGAGGGATAGCTTCAAGTTGCACCTTCTCTTTGGTTCTTATCCTCCAGGAAGCAAAAGACCAAGACCCAACACGTTCTTCTCTCTCCCAGGATCAGTTATCCTGGCATTTAGGGAAAAAAACACTAAACAGGGGGCAAAAATAAGGAATAGGAAGCAAAGTTTATCCTTTAGATTTCTGAAACTTGTCAGGACAGTCGTACCAGCTGGAACTACTCTATTCCTGTGTGAGTGTGACTTGTAACATAGAATTCTCCCATATGCCTGAAAATACTGTTGAGGAGTAGAAAGATGCATTTCTGCAGTAAGATTGGGGTATCCCCTTTGATTTAATCAGCAGGAGACTAATCAAATCCGTGCTTGTGCAGAGTGGGTATGGGGATGAGATGGGGAAGCATATGACCATCCTGCTGCAAGGCAGTTGGTGGAGTAAATTTCTGTCACTAGTGTTGTCAGTGAGATGGCTCAAAGAACTACTCTCTCCAATGGGCTTCAAATTCCCTCTTCCTAAAATCCCATCTGAAAGCATTGTTTCTTTTCTCCCCTCACCCTCTAACAGAGGGCAGGTATCTACACTCCACCACTTTTGTTCTATCTTTAGTCTGCAGTCATGATGGCTCATCCTGTATTTTAGATCATTTGGAGATGGGAATCATACTGCTTTTCTCAGACTTTTTATTTATTAAATTGGTAACATTCAGGCAGGCCTCCAGAAGGAGGGTTTGTTTTAATCTAACTGGTATTCCGCTGATTTCCTTTCACTCAGTGTAAGGCTAAATGGCATCCTGAATGGCTTTTCCTAATATTGTATATCTGTTTAGAATTTTAAATGGGATCTTTCATGACCTGGTGAATAAGTGGTGGTCGCTGATATATGACCCCTTCTGTAAGGAGACCATGAATTCCACATCCTCTTCCTGTAATCTAAGCATATGAAAGTCAATGATGATGTAAATGCAGGTATGCCCCATCCCCAAAATATGCCTTCTGCTTTCTTAGCATTCTCAGAGGAGCTTCGGGTTATCCATCTTGAATTTTAGAAGCAGCCAACGTTTTGTGGGAAACCTATCAGGCCCAAGGCTGATATCTATGGCCGTGAATATGGCCCTTAGCTGGTGTTCTATACATTTGCTTCAGAATTTAGTGAGGACTGTAGCCTCCAGTACAGGAAAACCCCTTTAAAAAGGAACTTGGTCTCCAAGGAACCAAACCCTGGAAGTATAATCAAGGCCTTGGACAGGAAAGACTTCTAGTTCTGAAAATTAAAATCCAGTACATGAAGAAGGTATGCAGAAGATGAACTCATTAAACAAATGTATTTTCTGTAGTATTCTAAAATTTGTTTTCTATCCATTCTTATTCATGTTTCATGTTTTATCAGAAATTGCAAAGTTCTGTGCAACTGTTACATCCCACAGAGGGCTAAGAGCAGGGAGAGGAGTTGCTAGCAATAGAAAAAGCACCAGAGTAAACTCAACAGTTAAACTAAGGAGAGGGGTTGCAGCTGAACCTGGCTGACCTGGCACTGAGCTTGGCCCTCAACATGTCTTACTGTTTCAGGATGTACTGTGGAAGAGCAGAGTCTAAGAAAGCTTTGAGGGGACTTAAAGCAATTATTTTCCCCCAGAACAAGATAATATCACCTAAAAGTTTGCATCTCTCCAGAAGCTGGTGATCATTTTGAGGTCCCATCCTCCTGAGATATGGGACACACCTCTCTTTCCTCCTTTGTGGTGGCTTTTGCTGTTTGGAAAGTAACTGAAACTATGCTCATTAATCTTTGAAGTTTTCAGGTGCCTAGTGGAGGCTTCGGGAAGGAGGGGGGAACAGGACAAGGAGTGGCCATGGCCCTGCAGTATTTATGTCTTCTCTTTTATCCTAATAGACTTCTCGTCAGGATGAATGTGTTCTGAAATATTTATTGCCCTGTTTAAATATTCATTGCTCCAAAGGCAGTACAGTATCATGGCAGCACTGGTGCCTTAGGAGACGGGTAGGCTACAATGCTCCTTGGCAATTCCTTTCAGAAATAAGATAAAAATGGAGTAAATTTAAGGCATTCCCCAACTGCAAGATTCATACTAGCATTCGGGCTTACATCTTGGTGTTTCCTCTGAGTACCAGAGGCTTGCATTTGTTCTTAGGTGCATATCCTAGAGTCTCTCTCTCTTGGCTGCCCGATGCTCATTCTTACTGCCAGGCCTATGTCCTAGGGTGTGTTGCCTTGTTTAGCCTGGCATTTATATGTAGGACCCGTTGGCAGAAATGGTTTGAGTTTGATGTGACTCAGCCTCTTGTATTTCTGGTATGGTGGCAGACTAATGGAAAGAGGAAAAATTGTATCTATTCATCCCTTAGTACACTGCTGTGGGTGGCAGAAATCTGTTGGGATTCACTGAGGTGCAATCGTTGGGAGTCTGTAGATACTCACAGAAGCCCTGACATCAGTTTAGCTTACAGAAGGATTTAAACCAGTTAAAAGTATGTCTGCATATTAGGAGTTTGCACCAGTTTAACAAGATCAGTTTTTAAATTGGTCTCTTTAAACTGGTGCACTTTTCTAGTATAGACAAGACTTTAGTGGGGTGAGGATAGGAATGAGCATCTTGCCTTTGGAAAGCTTGGGGGGCTGCTCCATCTGAAGGCATCAAGGCCGAAGTTTACTGAGACCTCACTGAGAGAGTGGAAGTGTAGAGAAGATGTCGCTAGATGGGCTGCATCTCTGAGCAATATCTGTGGGTGATATAGAGCAGAATTTAGTGCAGACTTGTGGGTTACAAACTGGTATATGAAAAATTGAGGTTTCTCCTCCCCCAGGTCTACAAAGAGATTCCGCAATAAGGTAGAAATTTCTTACAGGTATGTCAGACATTCATAGAGGTTTAAGGCCAGAAGGAACCGTTAGATTATCTAGTCTGACCACCTGTATATTACAAGCCATTAATTTTCACCTAGTTACCCCTGTACTGGGCCCAGTAACTTGTATCTGTCTAAAGCATAATTTATGTTTGACTAAAGCATGTATTCTAGAAAGGCATCCACTCTTGAGCTGAAGATCTCAAGAGGTGAAGAATCCACCATTTCCCTTAGGAGCTTGTGGCAGTGACTAATCCCTCTCATTGTTAAAAATTTGTGCCTAATTTCTAATTTGAATTTGTCTGGCTTCAGCTTTCAGCCATTGGTTCTTTTTATGCTTTTCTCTGCTAGATTAAAGAGCCTTTAATACCTGATATTGTCTCCCCATGAAGGAATTTATACACTGTAATCAAATCACCTCTCAATCTTTTTGATAAATTAAGTAGATTGAGCACTTGAGGTTTCTCACTGTATAGCATTTTCTCCAGCTCCAAAATAATTTTTGTGGATCTTTTCTATAACCCCTCCAGTTTTTCAACATCCTTTTAAAAACTATACTTGGTATTCCAGTATCAGTCGCAGCAATGCTGTGTAAAGAGGTAAAATCATCTCACTACTTCCCTGCTTGCACATCCAAGGATCACATTAGCCCTTTTTACCACAGTATTGCACTGAGAGCTTATGTTGAGTTGCTTTTTCACTGAGCCCTAAATCCTTTGCACAGTCAGTGCTTTCCAGAATACAGAATAAAACCTTCCTTTAGGATGGAAATTTGGTCTTGGAAAAAATGAATAACAAGGCAAGAGGAAACTATATTAGTTAGAGGAGCCAATGTGGGAGCCAATCTGGATTCCTGAGCCACCAAACTCCTTAAAAATAACATGCCAAGTCAATCACAGATCTCCTTTGCCACTTCTCTCCTCCATCCACACCCCCATGGCAGATTGTTACAGTATTGTTGCTTTGCTATTGAGTCCTGGCATTTAAAACACAGAGGAGAGTCTGGTTTGCCTTGGCTAGGATTGTGCGCATCTGAGCCAGTCTGGTTGCTGTTGAATTCTCTCCATGCACAGGACGAATTCATATGGACCCGTGGTATGTGTAGTCTGCAGTGAAAGTGGTATGAGCCTGACAACTTTAGCTGCTTATATAATGAAGAATCTCAAGAGGAGTTGTGCTTTATATATAAATACTCTCTATGCATTCCCCCACATCTCATCTCCAAAGTCGTGTCTGTACATACAGCTCCTAACTGTGTTTTCTGCCAGCTCTGCAGTTCCTTCCAAGGCATTCAAAACCCTACCAATTGATTCCAGATGTTTTTCCCTTTCCCAGCATTCCCTCCTTTCCCCTCCCCCTCCCCATCCGGCTGGCACACTGCTGCTCTGTCCTTGGTTTTCATCCTGAGGTGCTGGATTTGGCGAAAGGAGGTGCAGGCAAGGGGGTAGATTTTGCTAGCCACTGGAACAGGGGAATCAGAGTGGATTTTGTTATGTAAGTGAAATTAGATGTTTGACTTGGCTGTGACTGTAGTCCTTAATGTTTATGTGCATCCTTCTACCATCAAAATCATGATGTAGGCAGTTACTTTGCACAGTTCGGTACCACCCTACTTTCCTCTTTCAGCTGTGGAGAAAGAGAAAAGGAAGCCTGGCTTCTGGTTGCAAAGGGATCTCCACAATTCTTTCCAGAGAAGCACCAGTTTGAGAGAGCTGCATGTGACTCCCATTGCAGGCAGACACATGCAATAGGCAAGGCTTTGAAAAATCCACTTGCCTACAATGAGTAGGAATTTTTCTGGGTGCGGGGCATCAGCTTCTCTAGGATTTAAGCTGTAATTTAAAAAAAAAAATTCTAGTTTTTATTGTGATGTCTTCCTAAATCTGCAGAACTAGCTCCAGTGCCATTTTTGGGGAATCTGGTTACTACCACTGTGAAGTAGCTGGGATGGAGTGCCCCGGTCACTATTTGTAGGAGTATGGTGCCCTGTGTAGGGCTGTCATCCTCCCTACCCCTTGGAGCAGAGGCATCTGGAATGGGTGGCACTGCTTAGAGCAGGAGATCCAGCTTGTGTGGGCAGTGGCCCCTGCCAGCACTATCATATCATTCAACCAAAGATTTTGCTTTCCCCACTCCATTCCCCCACACAGAAAACTTTGTTTTGTGGTGTGATATTGGGGAAACAGTGGACTGAGGGTCAGGAAGTCAGTCCGAAAGCCACTGATGGCATGCCCTCTATCTGCCTCTCTAGTAGTGGGCTCATGTATAGGAACCCCTTATCCTGAGTCTGCTGCTCCCTTGTGTTGGGTGATTTAGGTTCTAATCCGGAAGCGAAGCCTCAGCTTCCAACCATCCCAGCAGAGGACTCTGCTTCTGTATGGGGACCCTCCTACCACTTCAGCAGAGGCCAACATAGAATGATTGGAGATCACTAACCAGCATTAATTTATTTCTAGGGTGTGTCAATGACGATAGATTTTTATGGTGAGGCAGTTGATGCAGAGTTCAGCAGCAGCAGACCCAGTGTTTTGGCGTCCAGCAGTGGAGAGTACCAATCCACTGGGAGACTGGGCAGAAGGTGGTATGGCTCAGAGCAAGGGTGTATTTTCAGCCAGGTGATTAGGCTTAATTCTTGGCTAAGTTGTTGTCCATTTCAGCACAGAGAGCTTGAATTTGTGCACAGGAATAGAGTGAAGGTTAACTGGTGTTAGGAACAATGATTGTCAGGGGGTGTGTGCTGTCTTTCAGGTGCTTGAAAGTAAAGATCTCTCTTTTCTTCCTTTCCCACAGCAGCGGGGTTTGGCTTCCTTCTATATGATGTGTTTAAAAAGAAGTCCAGGGGGTAAATTTCGTGTCTCAGATTTCTTTTGCCTGTCTCCATTAGAATTTTTCAGACCTATAATTCTCATGGTGTTCTGAAAAACCAGTGCTAGAACCAGTGGATTCTGTGGGCTAGACAAGGCTCAGGTGAGCTCAAGCACTTTCACCACATTGTTATTCACCATTTGATGATAGTGATAAAAATGCTTGAATACATAGGAGGCTTCTGAGAAATACAGCTTCCATGAGTGCTCTCATGAGTGGAACTGCACCTACTGTGAATTACAGGCCTGAAAAATTCCAGTGTAAACCAAGCTGCCGTGATGGGAAGAATAAATGTCCGAGCCTTCAGACAAAAGAATCTCTAGTATTACAGTGGTAGTAATACCTACCTGTTGCACAGTGCTTTACAAAGGAGGTCAGTATATCCCCATTTTACATATTGGGAAACTGAGGCACATAGGTGAAGTGACTTGCCCAAGATCACCCAGTAGGCCAGTGGCAGAGCCAAGAATAGAACCCACATCTCCTGTGTACTAGGTCAGTACTCTGTCCTGTCTCTTTTTATCCACTGCAGTTTTAGTGCTAGTGAAAGGTGCTAGAGGGACAGCCTTGGGTGCTGAAGACCTCTGTTTATGGAACAGATATGGTAGCAATGCAAGCTTTCCATACCCTCCATCTAACTCTCACTGGTGTTCAGTCTCCATGTTTTATTCAGTGCTTGCCCTGTGTTGGCAGTGTTAGCAAGGAAGCAGTTGTGGTTGCATTTTTGTGTTGTGGATACCAGCCAACTAAGAACAGAACTGAAAGTTAATTTTGGCAACACTTGTATACATTGTCATTCCAACTGCGTTGTTAAAAGCTGATTTCAGGCCCCTTGCGTGCCCCCATCCCTTTGCACCTACCCCACTGAATAGCTGTTGGAAGGTGATAGATTTTGATCACTTCCAACAAGAGCCATTTGGAAATAGTGAAATAGAGACAAAAGGCTTTGTATCTCATTTCCAGTCCTTTGAACCCATCCAGTTTCCCCAATATGGGGCTGTGGTATGTATGTCGAATTCCACTCTTCAGGGCAACTAGGATATGAGGCTGGCTCCAGGTGGGGCTGGAGTTATGCTCTCACTATGTACATGTAAATGGTCAATACTGCTTCTTGACTTTGAATCCTATATTAGTGAGATATTTGAAAGGCCTCTCTTTGGAGTTTCAAATGTGGGTAGGTGATGCTGCTTGAATTACCTTTTTCCATCATGACATCTGAAACCTACTCAGAAGAGACTTCCATTTCTCTGTGAAGTACTGAAGGCTGGAGTCTCCTGTCCAAAGCAGTTTCATCAGTTTGTCTTATGGGTTTCTTGAGAACAGTGTTAGAGCTACATAAGAACTTCCTTCCTTCCTGTATATACAGAGACAAGTTCCCGTTTCTGCTCACTGTCTCATTTCCCAGTTGGCCACCAAGCTGCTTTCTAGATCTTGGGAGATCAACAGTGTTTGAGCAATACTGTAACACCTTGGATTTTGAGTGGTAGGGCTGCAGGCAGCCATGGGATTTCTTTGTTAGTTCCTGTCATTTCCACAGAGAAGAGGAGAAGGAAACAGGACACAGTCCCCAGAAAGGAGAAGCGTCTGATCATGAGCTGATATGATGGATATTTGAGGACTTATCCTGGGGAGAAGGGAGATACATAATTCAGGCTAGATCTCCTGTGTTATTTTATCAGATACCAGAGACCTATAAAAGCACTGCTAAATAAGGCATTCTTTCACAATTATCATGACGGTGTTCTTGTTCAGGTGCAAAATACCTTTGTCAATGAGGATGATGGGAAAGTGAAATTTTATTTTCCTTACCCATCCAAAAAAAATGGCTTATCTGAGGCAAATGGGAAAGTAGAATATTGCAAGACTGAAATAATGTGTAAGAATATGCAAGTGATTTTTTCTGCTCCTTTTCCTTGACTTCTCTATTCTTGTGAGCTTCCCTGAACCTTGGAGTCCATGCAAAAATTCACAGGCTCACGCTTGTATTATGGTTGAGTTTGAATAGTACAGTATTTATAGGAAGGTATATTGCATTTTGAATGTGAATCCCTGTTTTACATATCTGGCATTAGGAGGCAGTGCCAAATCTTCTCTCTATATAGATTTGCACTAGATTAACTAAAGGTGTGTTTTTAAACAGATTTAGTTAAACGAGTGAGTAAGTTTGTGCATAGATGCTTTCTTTTTTTCATTTTAAGAGTGTCTTATTTTGGTTTAGCTTAATCCAAATTTAAAAATGAACCGGATAAACTAGCCTCAAACTGAAACAAGAATGTCTACACACAAATTGTACCCATTTAACTAAATTGGTTCAAACCCACACCTTTAGTTAAACTTCTGCAAGACTGTGTATAGACAAGGCCAGGGGTAGTCAATAATTTTTTGTCAAGGCCCAAATTTCTTGGTCAAGATAAAGTCAAGGTCTGGATGCCAGAGAAACATTTTTCACACCACAAGTGCTCTGGTTCAGTGAACACATACAATGCTGTGCAATATACCCAGGGCCTATATTGCATATATTTTTACTGCATTAAATGAAAAATAAAATCAAACCACTGTATAACCTAAAAATAACCTCCAAGAAAGAAGTAATTTATCTGAGACTTTGAGAATTACTTGGATAAAATGTCAAACAGATGCAAATATTTGTGGTCAAAATCCATGTGCTTCATTGTTTGATGTTCCCATTTTTAACAACAGCCACAGTCTCTGTCCAAATTAAACATACTGGTTGACCCTTTGGGTGTTGTGGCAAAATAAAACAATCAGCATCGGTCCACTCGTCTTTAAATGAATGGTTTTCAGTGTTGATTTTCTTCCTTGTTTTTTTTCCCTGACATTTTTAAACACATGCCATTAAATGTCGAAAGCACTGGAGGTGGGACTACCTTGGCTCACCTTTGCTCCTCCTGCAGTTCTTGGGGCTCTTCACTGCTCTGAAGCTCTGAGTACTGGTATGATTCCCGGCGGGGCTGATGCCACGATTCCCGGCGGGGCTGAAGGGGTGCGGGGGGAAGAGGAGAAGAGGGAGAGGCACAAGAGCCCTCTCCTTGTCCCAAAAGTAGACGGAAGGGAAGAACAGAGCCACCACAAGCCATTGAACTCTTTCCTCTTTCTTGTAAAAATGGCTCCTGCTGAGGGGCAGGGGCAAAGACCACTGCCTTCTTAGAGTGCTGTCCCTGTGGGTGCTCCACTCTAGGTGTCGGTGTGTCCCAGCACCGTTGATCGGAGATTTTCGATAGCAGAGCCTGGTCAGGACACAGGTGTTCAGTTGGTATCTCTCGCCTTGTTGGAATCTTCCTGAGCGCCTGTGTCCCGCACCCCCCTCAGTTCCTTCTCAATCGACCCTGGCTGAAGACGGGACTCGGGGCAGTGCTACTTCTCTTCCCTGTTCTCAGTAGGAAAAAAAGTATCAAAGACTATAGAAATAGTTATTAGTTACATCCCAGTTGTTTCCCTTCCTTTAGTGTAGTTACATAGTTAGTTACTTAGTTTAAAAAAAAACAAACACACACCTTTTCGCTTCAGGCTTGTCTCCTGCAGAGACACTCTCCCCTGCCATTTCTAGTTCAGAATGCCAGGGGCTTCAGGATTCAAAAAGTGTGTTTCCTGTCAGGACTCCATGCCACAGTCTGATGGGCACTCACATTGTGTGAAGTGCCTCAGGGAAACCCACATTCCCGCAAAGTGCCTCCACTGTACAAGCCTCAAGTCAAGGGCTCGGCGCGACAGGGACCTGCGACTTAAAATGCGTCTGATGGAAAAATCCCTGCAGCCGCTTTCGGAGACGGGGAAAGTTAAACCCGCTCCTACATGCTCCCTGGCTGGATCCGAATCAGTGGGGAGCGTTGCGTCACCCTCTTTGGAGCAGAGGCAAGAAGCACAGCAGTCTCCTGGGAGAGACTCCGACAAGGGTAAAGGGTCTCCCGCGAGATCCTTACCCTCTGTGCTGACAGCGCCTCAGCCCTTTCTAAAGCCTCAGCCGTGGCTCCCGCAGAGGCAGGAACCCTACTTCCCGTACCGGGAAGGTTTCCGTGGCACCAAGCGCCTCAGCACTAAAAATATCCATGGTGCCGACTGAACGCTCTGCCCCGGTGCCGGGAAGAATGTCGACACCAAGCCTGCGTCCTGTCCCAGCACCTGCAGCAGACCCCCTTCAGGGCACCTCCAACAGACTCACGGCACCGCTGACACTTCCTCTTTCAGTTGCTAATGCGCTAGAGCACAGTCCAGGCTCAGGGCAGCCCAGGGAGCAGGAGCAGCAGTTCCTCACTGAATGTGACCTATCAGTGCCACCTAAGCCTAACTCACCGCTCCTGGATACAAAGGGCTCACTCTTCGAACAGCCACTCTCACCACCTGAACTGGCTACCTTCACTGACAGCGAACCCGATCTACAGCAGCAGATGGCGTTCCCCCCCACCTGCCTCTCCTCCTCCACTGGACCCTCTTCCACCTCAGGCTATAGTCCTCAGCCACCAGCCTCAGTTTCCCTATTTTGCCTCCCCATGGACGGCACCTGGGTTCTCCTACCCTATGCCTGGGCCCCAGTGGTACCCTTGGCCACATCCTCCCACCACTCATCCTCAGACCTCTTCCACGAAACCATTATTTGCTTCTGTTCCTCGATCTGTAGCTCTGTCCACTTCTAGAGTACCTGAACCCCCTCCTGAGAACGTGAGCTACGAACCATATCCTGACTCACCGACCCCTAATTCCATCTGTTCCAGACAGAGCCCTCTCCCCCCCGCTTCCACAGAACGTGGTCAACTGTAAACAATTTCAAGAGCTTTTCAAGAGGGTGGCACTCAGTCAAGACATCCCCCCTAGAAGAGGTTAAGGAGACACAACACAAACTCCTCAGGATCCTTCAACCCTCTGCACCCTCAAAGATCGCGCTCCCTATAAATGAAGCTCTCCTGGAACCAGCTGACACTCTGGCAAACTCCAGCTTCTTTATTACCTACCTGCGGAATGGCCGAACATAAATACTATGTTCCTGCTAAGGATGCTGACTTCCTATTTTCTCACCCACAAGTGAACTCTCTCGTCATGGATGCGGTTGCACAAAGCACGAAACAGCCACAATATCGGCCCACCCGGGAAGACAAGGACCTTAAACGCTTTGACGTCTTCGGACACAGGTTTACACATTCTCCACTCTTCAATTCAGGATTGCAAACTACTCTGCACTCCTCTCCAGCTATGACTTTGATAACTACAATAAACTTTTTGAATTTGCCTCCTACATTCCAGAGGATAGGAGAGCGGACTTTAAATCAATTCTGAGCGAGGGCCAATTGATTTCCAGAACGGCCCTACAAGCGTCTTTAGACATGGCAGACACAGCAGTCCGTACTATTGCAACTGCTGTGGTTATGCGCAGATCTTCATGGCTTTCTGCATCTGGCATCCCTAAAGATCTGCAGACCAAAGTGGAGGACCTCCCCTTTGACAAAGACAAACTGTTTTTAAAAAAAAAAAATGGATGAACTACTTCACACTATGAAAGATTCTAGAGTGACACTGTGCACCCTGGGTATTCACCCATCTCTTCCCAGGAGACAATGATACCAACCTTACCAAAGACCATGCACACAACAATATTATCGGCCTCAACCCAAACCATACGACATAAATAGGAATCGCTCTAGACCCCCTAAGTGCAGACAAAATGAAGCTCAAGCAACCACCTCCCACCCATCCGGGAATAAACAACAATTTTGAAATGTTGGTCGAGGGTCTGCACAACCACCCCTTGATTCCACAGCCTACTTGCCCATTTGGCCACCGCCTCCAGAGTTTCCAACATGCCTGGCAGTGTATTACACAGGATTGCTGGGTCCTCGAAATAGTTCAGTCCGGTTACTCTATCCCATTCATATCCTATCCTCCTACCCTTCCCCGTCCCTCTTCAGGGACCCCTCCCATGAGCACCTACTTCGCGTAGAAGTGGCTCACCTTCTCC
Organism: Lepidochelys olivacea; assembly: GCF_965140295.1. NCBI lineage: Eukaryota > Metazoa > Chordata > Testudines > Cheloniidae > Lepidochelys > Lepidochelys olivacea. Next base: position 257,950,491 of record NC_140411.1, on the reverse strand, counting down.
AGCTAGGCGCAGTGGAACTTGTGCCGACACAACATCAAAGGGAAAGGATTCTACTCCCATTACTTCCTGACCCAGAAAAGGACTGGGGGATAGAGGCCTATACTAGATCTACGCCGACTGAACAAATTCGTGAGGATACAAAAATTCAAGATGGTCACACTGGATCAAGGGGACTGGTTCACAGCCCTCGACCTACAGGATGCTTATTTTCATATATCAATTCATCCAGCTCACAGTTGCTTCCTACAATTCACAATCAGTTATGACCATTTTCAATATAGAGTTCTTCCTTTTGGCCTCTCCACAGCGCCGAGAGTCTTTTCCAAAACTCTAGCCGTGGTCGTGGCTCACCTCCACAAACATGGGATCACACTTTTCCTCTACCTGGACGATTGCCTCATCAAAGGCAACTCCTATGGCGAGACACTTCAAGCTATCTGTCTTGCCATCTCCCTCTTTCACAGCCTAGGCCTCTAAATAAACATCCAAAAATCCACCCTGACATCTACACAACAGATCGAGTTCATCGGAGCTCATCTCGACTCAATCCAGAGCAGAGCCTTGCTCCCATATCACAGATTCCTCGCTATCACGCAGCTCGTACGCACACACTCTTTGTTCCAGGACACAGGCAAGAATCTGTCTACAACTCCTTGGTCATGTGGAGCCACCACCTTCGTGGTCCAGTATGCCAGGCTACACATGAGATGTCTTCAGGGCTGGCTCAATTCCAATTTCAAACCCAACAGACACACCGTAGGGTCGCTGCTAACTCTTCCTCTCAATGTTTTAGCTTCCGTACACTGGTGGACAAGACCAGAAAATCTCTGCATGGGGGTTTCCTTCCAGCAACGATCCCCAGTGCTCATGCTCACCAGATGCTTCCTTAATCGGTTGGTGAGCACATCTCGGGGGTCACAGGACACAAGGCCGGTGATCCGCCTTAGAGACGCACCTACACATAACTCTCTTAGAGCTCAGAGCAGTGAGGTGAGCATGCCTTCACTTTCTTCCCCTCATAAAGAACAAATTTATTTGGGTCTTGACAACATAGCATGTATGTACTACATCAACAGACAAGGGGGAGCCCGATCACATTCCCTTTGCATGGAAGCCATCTGACTATGGAATTGGTGCATACAACATTAAATACAAATCCATCGCTTCCTACCTACCAGGCTGCCACAACACTACTGCCGACGCACTCAGCAGACCCTTCTCAACAGAACACGAATGGGAACTGCAATACTTCAACAGCTCTTCTTCCTCTGGGGCACCCTGTCAATAGACCTGTTTGCCACACCCCAGAATTGAAAATGTCAGCTGTTTTGCTCCAGAGTGGGACTCGGGGCTGCATCCCTAGAAGACGCGTTCCTCATCCTGTGGAACAACTCTTTCCTCTACGCCTTCCCACCAATCCCTCTGCTACACAGTTCTTCGGAAGATTGTAGACAACAAGGCCCAGGTCATCCTGATTGCCCCGGCTTGGCCGAGACAGACGTGGTATCCTTACCTCCTGTCATCCACGGGCTCTCCCAATAGGCCAGATCTCCTTTCCCAGGACAACGGATGGGTTCTTCACTCCCAGCTCCAAAAGCTCCACCTGACAGCCTGGTTCCTTCATGGTTCCAAACCCATGAACTAGCCTGTTCCGAGCAAATCCGATACGTCCTTCTGCACAGTAGAAAAGAGTCCACTTGTAAAACTTACCTGCAGAAGTGGAAGCGTTTCACCCTCTGGTGCTCACGTAATCACTTAACGCCCAATATAGTGACCCTCCCTAACATTCTAGACTACCTCCTGAGACCAAAACAGGATGGACTTTCGCTCAGCTCCATCAAAGTACACCTGGTGGTGCTTACCACCTTCCATGACCTGTTAGAAGGTTATTCACTCTTTACCCACCCCACCATAAAACAATTTCTCACAGGCCTGCAAAATCTCTGCCCTGAAATTTAGCCAACGGCAGCTACATGGAATCTTAACCTCATTCTTCACGCTCTCATGAAACCTCCATTAGAGCCTTTGGCTACCTCCTCTCTTCTCCAGATGTCCATGAAGGTAGCTTTCTTAGTTGCAATAACATCAGAAAGGAGAGTAGGTGAAATAAGCATCCTGATGGCCCATCCTCCCTACACAATCTTCTCCAAAGACACAGTCACTCTGAGACCACGTCCTAAATTTCTCCCTAAGGTGGTATCCACCTTAACAGACCGATATACTTGCCTACTTTTTATCCCAAACCTCACAAGACTCCACACAGAGCATCCCTACATACTCTCGATGTCAGGCGAGCAATCGCCTTTTACTTGGACAGGACTAAGCCGTTTCGTAAATCTCCATGTCTCTTTGTCTCCATCATCAAAAGATCGAAAGGTACGGCTATCTCTAAACAACGTCTGTCCAAGTGGATCTCTGACTGCATCAGATCCTCATACCGTATTCAAAATATTCAACCGTCCGAAGGCATTAGAACTCATTCCACTCGAACGTTCCATTCCAATGTCCGTTGCCTTCCTACATAACGTACCCATTTCTGACATCTGTAGGGCGGCTACATGGTCACCTGAACACACGTTTGCCAAACACTGTGCTATCACACAAGATATCACGGCAGATGCCATAGTAGGCCATACAGTACTCTCTACTGTACTCACTGCTGCATCTCCAAAGTCCCACCGACCATAGTGGGTACTGCTACACATTCACCTAGAGTGGAGCACCCACAGGAACAGCACTTGAAGAAGAAAGGGAAGTTACTCACCTTGCAGTAACTGAAGTTCTTCGAGATGTGTGTCCCTGTGGGTGCTCCACTCCCCGCCCACCTTCCCTCTACTTTGGAGTACTAGTATAATCACTCCACGGTAGAGAAGGAACTGAGGGGGGTGCAGGACACAGGTGCTCAGGAAGATTCCAATGAGACGGGAGATACCAACTGAGCGTCTGTGTCCCAACCAGGCACGGCTACTGAAAATCTCTGATCAACGGCGCTGGGACACATCAACACCTAGAGTGGAGCACCCACAGGGACACACATCTCGAACTTCAGTTACTGCAATATGAATAACTTCCCTTTCTTCCTCCATCAGCCCTGTTTGGCAGCAAGGGAAAAAACAGTCAACCAGAAGAGGTTTTTCCAAGACAGGAAATATGCAGCCTCAGCAGCTTGGGTGGAATTGTGGACAGTTTAATTGCAGGGTCTGTGCCCAGGTGTACTATTTTAGATTTTGATTGGGGTGGTGGGTAGCATTCCAGGGGCTACATAGCTGTCAGCCCTGGGCAGGCTCCCACTGTCATGGTTTAAGTTCAGGTGCACAAGATTAGAGCTGGATAAATGTTCGGGAATGTCCCCCTGTGTCTACTGCTAGGCTGAAGCCCCAAGTCCCCACGTGCCTGGCTTGGGTCTTCAGCCCCACCAGAAATCCTAGGGTCATCCCTGTGGGAAGCACCTCGGGACTGAAACACCCTCCTGCAGGGCTGAAGCCCTGAGCCCCCGGGACCCTCGCGGTCTGGATGTGGACCGCAGGCTGCCTATTGACTACCCCCAGACAAGGCCCCAATTTCAGGAAGAGACTGCGAGAGTTGCTGCCACCCCTGTAGTGACAGACATCAGAATCTCTGGTCTCCCTTGCTGTCATGTAGCTGTTCTTCAGCTGGCTCATACCACAAGTACTAGGTGTGCTTTCTTTGGCTTCTTTTCTTTGACAAGAGGTGAAATTCAAAAGTCTTGATTTTATTATTGGACTCCCCTGCTATGATATTTTACTTCTGAACTCATACTAAAAGGAAAGAAGGCTTTGACAGGGCAGTGTCCTGCTCCTGTCTCTTTTCAAGAAGAAACTGTTTGGAGACCTTCTTCTGGTCAACACTTCATGGCTTATTTCACCAAGGGAATTGTGTGGTCAGGTTCTGAATTAGTTTTACCCAGCTTTACTTGACCCGTAAGACCGTAGTTCTGGCATTGGGTTTGAAGGGAGAGGGCACGACAATTCCTTGATCCCTATCTCATGTTTCCATTCATTCAAACCATTCAGCAGACAACATCAGTAGGTTGGAAAGCTGTCATGTGCTTGGTGCCTTCCTCTGTGGGCTTGTCTTACTAGATACATACTCTTTAGATCCAGGCTATAAATGTTTGTTCTTTACTTCTAGTCTATTCTCCCGGATAAAGAATAAAGAACAAACAATTATAGCCTGGATCATACTAGCCTTTACAAACATGTTAATTACCTCAAGTTAACAGGTAATCAGTTGCCACAAGTTTGAGTGTAGACATTACAACTGAGAAGAGTGCATTGGCTTTTGCTTGGTGGCTTGTTTTTGTTTTGTTTTGCTTGGTTTGTTGTTTTTAAATGAGGGATATAAACCCTAGTACTTCAGGACGTACGTCAACCAACCACAACCTGACAGGAGAAGGAAACTTCCTCCAAGGGCAAGTTATTCACAGAGTTTCTTGCACCTTCCTAAAGCATATGATGCTCGCTACTTTCATACAGGGTATTGGATTAGATAGACAACTGATCTGATCCAGTAGGACAATTTTTATGGGCTTCTCTACACACATAAGTTGTACTTCTTTAATTATACTGATATAGTTAAAGTGGTACAACCTCCCTAGGGTAGTCGCAGTTCAGTAGGTGTACATGTGCTTAGATCAGGATAGCTTATTCCTATACAGGAAGGGTAATGAACTGTCCTGGTGTATGGCATGGTTATACCAGTATAAATGTATTCCCCCGACGGCTTTTACTGGTATAACTATTTTAAAAAAAAAAATTCACACAACTGACCAAAATGGTTGTACTGGTTTAAAAAAAGTGTGTAGACCAGGCCAATGTTTCTCTAGTAGCCGTGCTCCATTTCAGTGTCATGATCTTGGTTCACCACCTACTGACTGCCAAAGGAATTTACCTAATTAACATGGCAATGAAGAGTAAAGTAGTTTAGTAAATATTCAGAGGAATGTCCCCAGCTCCACATCATTATAAGCTATTACATTTCTATAAAGGCTGATCTATATGCAGTTTTTCGCACCGATTTAACCAAATTTCCTGATGTACCAGTGTGAGCTGGTATAAGTTTCCACAAAAGGGGTTTGAGCAATTAAACTAAATCAAATTTTTAAACAGTTTTAGATAAATTGGTGAAGTGCGTGTACAAGATCTAAGTTGGGAAGGAGGTCTCTGTCTTTAGTGTTCTACTTGGCCTCCACAGAGCCACGCACTACTCTGGATCACACCTTACAAGCCAAGGGGACTGGGTTCAAGCTGCATTTAGTTACATTAATCCCATATCCTTTTTGTGCTCTGACCACTGTTTCAGTTATGTTTCTGAACAGAGCCTTAGTTTTCTTATGAGCAATGGAGGTGTTCCCTGTATCTTTATGGGAGTGGGGTCTGATATGTGTCAATGAATCAGATGCAGGAATCTATTCATCTGTTTTGAGAGGGGAATTGGTTTGAGTCCCTGGTTGTGGATGAATTAGTGGAAGAGAGCAGAATATTTTTCTTGGGCTGAACTCCAGGTTAAAAAGTACTGTACACTGTGTTTAAAAAAAAAAGTACCATACACTGTGTTTACTGTTTGCCAAGCTACCACTGCACTTGGAGTGCTTGTTGCTATTCGTGAACAACCCTTCCCTGTTCGGCTCGTCTGGGATGGCTGTCATCTGCAGAAGAGAGTTTGAAACACACTATTGCTGACAAGACTCTCAAGACAGTTTGTAGAGAGGATGGGTAGGCAATGCAGTTTCAGTCCATCCATTCACACCTCTCTTCCTGCTTGTAATTGTTAGGACTCTTGCATTTCTTCATGTCGTTCATACCTGGGAAGTGGGAGAATCAGTTTGCTTAAATACTGCTGTTAGAATTGTATTTACATTTTAGGAGGGAGGGAGGGCGAGGAGCCCAATCCTGGCAATTTCTATATTTGAATTGTAATTTCAGGTCTTGTTGGTGTTTCCTGTACTATGTGCAGTACTTAGAAGATTTAAAGTGTTCTGTACATGCTAAGAATTAGTAGTAGTAAAATAGTGGAACAAGTATTAAGAGGTGAAACTCGCTGAACATCTAGATGATAACAGGACAATAATAAAACTCACAGATAGCGTAATAGGAGGTATTACGAGCACTAGTGAGGACAGAGAAATAATACAAAGGGATCCACGAAGGTTAGAAATATGGGCAGAGAATAATGAGATCAGGCAGGAAATGTGCAAGTGAATACATCTGGAGAAAAATAATCTGAAATACAAATATTCAGTGGGAGGGAGAAACCTGGATAAGAATACTGGTGAAAGATAGTAGGAAACATCAAATTTAAAATGCGTTGGCAATAGTGTGGCAGCAAATATGGTTTTGAACTGAATTACTTGGACGTGAAGTCAAAAAGCAGGGTGGTGATAGTCCCCTCTAAATTGCTCTGGGACAACTTCATCTGGTGTACTGTATTCAGCACCAGAAATTGATTGAAAAATTTGGGAAGTTCAGAGAGGATGATAATGATCATAGTTGGATTTATGAGGCAAGATTAAGAGCTAAATATATATGTGTTGTCTAAGCATCCACTAAGAGGCTAGAAGGAACATACTATTTTCACCCTTAAAATGTTTGTAAGTGACTAAAAGTGGGAAGCGTATTTATTTAGGATGGTACAAGTGGATGAACGTGTAAGATAGGAAGAAAGGAATAAAATGAAATTAAAAGGGAAACAACTTCTGAAAATGAGATTGTTAGGTTTGCAGGATAGTCTTTTTGGGTCATTTTAAAACAAGATTAAATAAAACAATAGAATATGTCCTGCAGGGAACAATCCTGCATTATCAAGAGGATAGACTGTGTGACCTAATAGGTCTTATTCATAGAATCCTAGAAATGAAGGGCTGGAAGGGAACTTGAGAAGTCAAGTCTGGGTCCCTACGCAGTGGCAGGACCAAGTTAACCTAGACCATCCCTGACGGATGTTTGTCCAACTTGTTTTTAAAAGCTTTCTAATTAGCATTTTGTTCTCAGTGTTAGAGATATTGTCAACTTGAAAGCTAGTCAGTTAAAAATAAATAAGTAAGTAGTTTTAGATCAGTGATTCCCAAACTGGGGTTTGTGAACCCTTGGGGGTTGGCGAAATGTTACAGGGGGTTCTCGGGAAAGAATTCCCTAATGACGGACAGAGCCGTCCTAGGGACCCTGGGCAGCATGGGGCCAGCAGCCTGGAGCCCCTGGACTTCCAAGAGCTAAGCAGATCAAAACAAGCATATCTATCACACTGAGGAGATTTAAACTTCAAGACTCCTTATAAGAAATGGAAAGGGAGGTAGATATTTTTTGCTGTTTTTAAATTAAATAGGCAGCTAGTATTGTTTTTAAAATTATTATGAAGAACAAGTTTAAGCTTTGTTGTAATGCTGTGCGTTGTTTGCCTGGACTGCTCAAGACCTGAATGCTTGTGTAGGAGGAACTCTTTAAGTTGGCTTCTTAAATACCTTCATGCTGTTTCACATCAGATACTCCTTGATGAAACACAGGAGCTTTGTCTTATAACAGGCTTCTTCATAGTGATAAAAGCTACGAAAGTGAGATCTTGGAAGAGTGTTGCCGTTTTCATAATGTAATAAAATACTGTAATGATAAATCATAATTGATAAATAGTATGTAATAAGCATGTCATAAAAACAAATTTTATATTTCCAAGGTCCCTGCTTTTATAATTTATGCTCAGGTAAAGGAGAAAATCCCAGGAAATATTCATTTTTAGGAGGGGCTTCGCGAGACACAACATTTTAGTGAAAGGGGTTCACAGGTTGTTAAAGTTTGGGAACGACTGTTTTAGATACTGCGCCTTCCCCGGAGTCCTGCTGCCAGTTTTTGTAGTTTTACAATCACAGTTTCCTATTTTGTTCCTATTTTAAAAATGGAAAAACCTACACAGTCATGGGGAACTGACTTACATTAAAACTAACTATAGACAAACAGCTGTCAAACGGACAAGGAAAATAAACTGAAAAAATATTAAAATGATTTTTCTCTAAACTTTCAGTTATAATAATCAGAGATGTCTCTCTCAATGATAAGTTTAAAAAATTCTAGACAGAAACATAATTAAGTTGATGGTGTTTCTTTAAAATCTTCATTTAAAAATAAAGTCTTCAGGCCTGTCCTTCCTTCAAAAAACTAAACTTATTTATTGTATTAGTTTAGATTCACTTAAAGGTTCAAAGACAGGGAACTTGTCAGGGTAAGGGAAGCAATTGGATAGAAATTAAAGCATGGTGGGGCTACCACTCTTCTGGGCTTTTTGGGGAAACCTTGCATTGCACAGATGATGCATTGAGTGAGTCTACACTGGAAATAATTGCAGCTACAGTAACTCCTCGCTTAACATTGTAGTTATGTTCCTGAAAAATGCACTTTAAGCGAAAAGATGTTCAGCGAATCCAATTTCCCCCATAAGAATTAATGTAAATAGGGGCGGGGTTAGGTTCCAGGGAAATTTTTTTCACCAGACCAAAAACTGTTTTATTTTTGTATAAAATACACACACACAGAGTATAAGTTTTAAACCAACAATGTAATACCGTACACCGCAATGATGATTGTGAAGCTTGGTTAAGGTGGTGAAGTTAGAGGGTGGAAGAGGGTGGGATATTTCCCAGGGAATGCCTTACTGCTAAACGATGAACTAGCACTCGGCTGAGCCCTCAAGGGTTAACACGTTGTTAATGTAGCCTCACACTCTACAAGGCAGCACGAATGGAGGGAGGGGAGGCAGCATGGCAGACAGAGACACACACCCTGTGTGTGGGGGAGAGAGAGAGAGAGATGTGCCTTGCCCCTTTAAGTACACTGACCCCATTCTAAGTACATTGCCTTTAAAAAAAAATCAGGAAGTTGAGACAGCAGCTGGGGCAGCAAGCTCCCTGTCCTGTCCCCACCCTGCTCTATATGGAGAAGGGGTAAGGGGGGCAGGAGTAGGTGGGAGGGGGACACCCTGACATTAGCCCTCCTCTTCCCCCTCCCCTGCACAGCAAGCAGGAGGCTCCCAGGAGCAATACATGGCAGTGGGGGGAGGGACAGCTGAACTGCCAGCAATTGGTAGCCTGCTGGGCGGCTGCTGCACAGAGAACTTAGGGGAGTAGGGAGCTGATGGGGGGCTGCCGGCCCACCCTGGTTCCAAGCCCCCACCAGCTAGCTCCAACCGGCCACTCTTCCTGCAAGCAGCGGGCAAAGCAGGCGGCTGCCAAACAACGTTATAAGGGAGCGTTGCGCAACTTTAAACGAGCATGTTCCCTACTTGATCCGCAAGGTCACAACGAAAGGGACGTGAGGAGTGACTGTATATTCCAGTAGCTGCCAGCAGTGGTGCAGCCATTTTCACGACATGGTGGTAAAAATGTCTGCGTCTGTGAATTTAACAGTGCTGCTGACAGTTGCTGAAACACGACTACTGATTTTTCTTCCTTTGATAAGGGTTCCAAGTTCTGTTTCTGCAAGCAGCAGTGTTTAATATGCAGCTTTGTGTAGGGACTGGACTTCAGTAAGTGAAACGGGCGGTGTGGTTTCATAGGGTCCGTGGCTGCAGCTCTGCACTGCTGAATGGTGTTGAATTCCCTTTCCTCACCTTCTTGCCAGCTACAGGCGTGCATGATCATCTGGTCCGCAGGGGACACAGGCCAGATATGCTAGTGTCAGAACAAGTTTGAGATTCAGCCAATGTCTGAATGACCTGTGTTGGCTGGAGCTGCATTGAATTTCATTGTTTCATTCGCTCTGAAAGGGAGCTGCAGGCACTTTGATAACTGGATTGAAAGATTTGTCCAGTTTCAGCGGAGCTCCCTTCAGTGTCTCTCTATTCTCTGCTGAACGACTACGATGTAATTTCCTGCAGCAATTACCCCTTGGTGAATCCCTTCCCAGCAGAGATCCCTTTGCCTCATTTGGGGACAAGACTGTTTTCCCTTTTGTCCGTTGATGTAAGCACACCGATATTACAACCGGCTCCACTACCTCAGGGTGTTGTGGGAGGAGGGTCCATGTCTGGAGTAGCAGGTGAAACTTAAAATCGGGATTACAGTACAGTGGTGAGCAACCTCCTAGCCTGAGAATATTCCTTGGCTTTCTCTGGTGGGGTGATGGGTGCAATAGAAACAGAGCAATAGTCCAGTCTTCTAAGGTCAGAGAGACTTGAATGTCATGGGCCATTCTTGCTTTACCCCAGGTGACTGAATTCTTCCAGCCATGCTTCCCTCCCTTCCCTGAGGGCATATAGATGGGCCCTGACAGTTGGGCAGAGTGGCTATAACGATGATTTTGGAAGTGCTAGGACCCTCTGGAGGCATGGCAGTGTGGGATTTTTACCCTTTTTGGGATACCTTTCGTCTGGTGGAGTATCTGTTTAATAGACAACCAGTTGGCATCAAATGGTGCCAAAAGCTGCTAAAAAGCCAATTGTCCTAGCACAGAAATCTCTGTGGGATGCCCTGAGTTGAGGGAGGAGTATAATTAACGTCTTGTTTGAAGGTAGTGATGCTAATGCTTGGGAGAGAGCAAGTGCTGCAAGCCTGTATTCTCAATTCTCAGTTCCCCATGGCTCCTGTCTGTCTTCTGAGGAGTAGGCAAGAAGCATGAATTCCAGTAATTGGGTATCTGGGTAATCTGTTTTGCACAGATCTGTCCTGGAAAACAGATCTCTGCTCTCTTTTACTAGAGTATAATAGCAAGGAATACTGCCCTAAGCAGAGGTACTTGGGGGCAGTGCCACGAGGATGCTGTTTATCACAAGAAATATCTTAATGGTTAGAGGACTGGGAGAAGTGGGATTTGCCAGCCAAGTACACTAGCATTTTATAGGGGTGTTAGGACCAATGTCACCCGCACTGGAATGCTGGGAGCACTCAGGAAAAGTCAGAAAGAGAATTCTATTCTGTAATTTGGGCTTGAGGAGGAGATGCAAGCCAGTCAGGCCCAGGAGATACACCTTACATGACTTAGGGGATCCTGTGATATTTCAAGGGTGTGTAGGTCCTGAGCCGCAAATATGGCCCCTTCATTCCTGTCCAGTATCCTCAAAGCTGCCAAAGCAAACTTAAAATGAGAATCTGTGCTCTCTGGGGAGGAGTGTTCCTTCTGTATAAAATGCAATAGAGGACTTGTTTGGGTGGTAGTGTAGTGACAATGAATGAGATACTGAGCTGGGCTGGATTGGACCCCTGTTTGCTCTTCTTAGATTGGACTGCTGGTCCATCATTTGTAGCATATTAAATCCATTTTCTCCTTTCCCCTTCTCCAGGGTAACCAGGAGCCAACAGCCACTCCTGATGCAATGGTCCAGCCATTCACCACAATCCCGTTCCCACCACCCCCACAGAATGGGATCCCCACAGAGTATGGGGTGCCACACACTCAGGACTATGCAGGCCAGACCAGCGAGCACAATCTGACACTCTACGGAAGTACGCAGGCGCATGGAGAGCAGAGCACGAATACGCCCAGCACGCAGAATGGATCTCTTACGGTATGCACAGCCAGTTGCAGAGTGGGAAAACCAATACAGTGCCATTCGTACAGTTCGTTTCCTGAAACTGTTTTAGGTTAGATTACCTGATAGCTCTCTCCCATTCCTAATGTCTCATAAGTGCGTAGGTAATGTTGCTCTTGTATCAGAGGTAGGCCGCTTGTATCCCAAAAGTGAGAGAATTATGAAAGCCCCGTGGCTTTCACATCCCAGTGCAATGCTCCTACCTTCTTTCCCCCTTGGATATACTCTCTTGATAAATATGTGTTTGTGAAGAGAGAAATATCCCCTCTGTCGCAACAAGGAGTAGCGATAGTTTATGGTGGCGTTCTTAAATGTTGTGACTGAACTGTAGACTAGAACAGTAATTTAGGGATGTCCAGCTTTTACAAAGATGTTTGAGTTAATCTGCAATCAAATTATAAGAAAAAAACAAAAAAAAAACGGAGTGAAAACAAGCCTTAAAAAGCTGAAATTATAGATAGGATTATAATTAGTAGATACAGATGAATTATCCCAGTTCAGGGAGGTGGTAGAGTGGGGAGACGTTTTGGCTTTTTGAAGATGACCGTGTGCATGGGGGGTGCAGGGGGGCAGACCTAGGCAGGAGACAAGCTTTGGCTGCTATGCAGCCATTTACTGAACAAAGACTTTCACAGTCTTCTTTGTTCACTTTCATCTTCCCATAGCCTGCAACTGGAACTGGACAACATGCTGGCAGATTATCCCAGGGAAAGCTTTATCCATCCCTTAAGCCACTTGTTAAGATTTAACTTCCTAATAAAGAGCCTTATGGTTAGAGCCTACAGTGCAAAGGGATGGATTTAATCTGCTAATGCTTTCAGTTTTCCTTGTAGTTAGGTGCTTGGCTGCTAGAGATCATTTTTTCTCCCTATAAGTACGGAGTGAATTTAGTCTCAGTGATTGGAAGGGCTGATATAGTGCCAGCTCAAGTGTGTACGGATGCGCAGCGTGTAGCACCCTTCTCTCTGGGATGGGCCATGACTGCCTTGTTCACAGCACTAGTCTTGACCTTGGGAGGTGCTTCGAGCTATGGTGTTCACAAGATGAATGGATTGTCTTTCACAACTATGCAGAAGGAAGGGGTATAAGCCTGGTAAAGTACATTGACCATGCTTTCAATTCACTTCAGACACCTTACTAAGTCACAGGGGCAATGCAATCCTAGTCCATGACAGATCATGACTGGAAATGGAACCCAAGGCTGATGCAAGCAAGTGCAGAGCCATATAAGTAGCATTATGACACTGAGCTGTCTGTCCCATCTCCCACCCATCCAGTGAACACAACACAGGAACTGGGATTTTAGTTTCCTGCCTGGCAATGCAGAGCAATACTAAGCACTACCAGCTCAGTGATGGAGCTGGATGTTGGGAATACAACCTAGGTCTCCTGCGTGGCAGTGCAGAGTGCTTCCTTGTTCGTCTGCTTTTTCCACGTGTTTATGTAGTTCCTATCTTTGTCCAGACATTAAGAATGTTTTTTTTAAAATGGAAATGAATAATGTGAGCCTTGACCCTGGACGTAAGCTGCTGCCAACCCTCCTGTTCCTATTCCATATTAGGAACCATCTCCACTGCATTGCGGGGAAGAGCTCTGTGTTTCATTGACTAATACAAGCTCCAGAGAGCCAAAAGAACAAGAATAGGAGTCCGCATATGTGCTCTGGCAGGGTGAGACAGTGGTACTTAGTAGCCTATGAGGAGAGAATAGAAGCTCGCGTGGGAAGGAGTGTGTTGCTGGGTGCCTGCTGTGAGTGGGAGAATTGTTGTCAGGAGTCTGTGGAGAGGTTAGATAATAGGTTGGCTAGCATGTAACTTTTCTACCAACTACTGGGAACAGTAGGCATGTCTGCTCTAACTATTTAACATAGTTAAAGGTGTGCAAGTGAACACTGTGAAGTAGTAGAGTGCACAGAACTGGAGCGGGCCAGGAACGGGTAAAGGTAAATTCCTTCAAGAAAACACATGAACACATTAGTGGTGGCAGTTTTGGCCAGAATTATTTAACCTGAAAGGATTCCAGTTGGTGGTAAGCCACTGTGTGTGTTTCATGGAAATCCAAAGGGAGTGAACAAAGTAGCTGAGGGCTTTCCTAGCCTGTCTTACATGCTTTGGGCCTTGAATCTTTCTGCACTTATCCCTTTCTATCCCTCTAGTGGAATCTTAGTATGAAGCTCTTTTGATTCCATGGAATATAGGCCTTGGGGTATATTTGCTTTTAGCTTTACTCTTTATTCAACACACTGAGCAGTCATGTGGGAACCAAGGAAAACTCACTGTATTGTGTTGTAAGTAGGAGGCTTAGTTACTCAGGCCGAAGGTGGGTGTTAGAATACAACACACCAGGTAGATGATACTACCTTTCCGAATACACCCATAACTGGCACTGTCCATCACATGTGCCAGTTATTACATACATACTTGTGTGTGTATGTTGCATGTGTGCACTCATTTGTCACACACAGGTTCTCCCTCTTTCTAATCCTGTCTTCTGGCCCATGGGACTCTACTAACCTAATACTGTGTAAAGTTGTCTTAGGGCCTCTAATGCTCTCCTCTTGCTACAGCAGTCAACAAGAGCAGCTGCCCTCACGTGTGTGCAAGTGAGATCCCAAACCCAACAGGCCTGCAGATTCCCCTGCTGTTGTGATCTTAAGCCTGGAATCCCAGGGGCATTTCAGGAATTCCTTTAACCAGAGAAAAGAGACCTTTCCCTACTTTTAAGATCAGAGTTTATGCTGATGTCCATTTGGTACAGTACACAGTCAGTTAGCAAAAAGGGGATGGGAGGAAGAGCTTAGAATTCCTGCTTTTCAGCCTGGCAGATGCTGAGGTTTTTGCAGAAATGTTAAACTGAGAAGACAGGGTGTCATTTCTGAATTGGTTTTGGATGGGTTACATCTGACTGATAACAAGCCTGTGCGACAGTGTAATGAGTTCATCCAGTTTCTTCTCTTATGAGCTAGTCAGGCTCTGGCACACAAGCCAGACAGGCTGATGTGAGGATGCTGACAGTGGCAAAGTGAGTTAATTTAACACAGTCTGGACACCTGAGTTCAAATGTTAGCTCTGGTTGCAAATGAAATAAACTTCATGAGTCAAGGTCCGCTCCAGACTGGACATTTCTCTACATCGGGGTAATCAGTTATTTTTTGTCAAGGTCCAGATTTCTTGGTCCGGGTATAGTCAAGGTCCGGACTCCAGAGAAAAGAATAAGTAAACTAAAAATATTTTGGGGTTCTTTTAAAAGTGTCTGGCGGTTCGGGTTTGGCCTGTGGTCTTCCTATTGACTACTCCTGCTCTACGTTATAAAAACAACGCACATTCTGGCATGATTGTTTTGTCAGCCAAGGAGAAACCTGGGACTTAAATAATATTTATGGCTATAGGTCAGGATTGAGAAGCACAGAAATAGAACTGTGGATGGAGGAACTTGCACATTAATTGCTCATATTATGCTTGAGTTTAATTTGTGGTATTGGCCCCTCACTTATTGAGGATCAGACTTCATGTGCTGGGCTGTGTTTCATGCCCAGTACTTGGGGTTATGAGTCTATTTCCAAAGCAGCTGGCCTTTCTTCCCAAACTATGCCCAAAGCAGAGTTGAGAGAGCTGGATCAAAAATTGACAGGGACATCAGTTCAAACGTGGCTTAGCAAAACAACCTGCAGCAGAAGTCTTTTTCCCTGACTGATACCTTGCATCTCAGTTTGTCAGTGGTATGACTCTTGAGTTTTTATCAGTTTACAGAGGTAGACATAAAACAACCTGAGGACTCTCAATCTGAGACAGCCCAAGGTGGAGAGACTTATTTAGAGGAATGATTGACCATCTAGTGAACTAAAATGGCTTTCTTGACAGTAGAAAACAAGAGGATTTCCCTATAAGGTGAATAAAACTGATGAAAGAAGCCAGCTGAATAGTGGGAAGAAGGTGTGTGTGTGTCTGTGTGTAAAACTCTATATCTAGAGGTATAGCTGTACAGACATAGACATATGTAAATCACTTTATATGAATGTTCCTGATGCAGCCTCATAAATGGCAGGTGTTGAGAGCTTGCCTTTCGCATTATATCATGAACCTGTACAATACAAAATCTCATTGCAGAGAGCAGTGTCTGAGATAAGTCTCTGATGTACTGTCACTTAAACACATTTAGTAAATGCAGCACATCCTCCAAAGGAATACAGATGTCCTTTTTTTATTGGCGAATGAGGAATCACATTCACAGTGGGATCCATGTACCCTAGTCAGTGTGAATGGTGAGATTGGGACTATACTTTCAAATTTCTGGGTGTATTATATGCATCTAAATGCAACATATATGCAACATATGTTTTTGAATGTGCAAGGTTTTCCTAGGACAGGGTGTTCCCAAACTTTTTTTTATAGCATGAACTGCATCTTAACAGAAGGATTGGCCCAGGGATGTCTCCTCTCTGATTTGCTGTTGTATAGATTGCCCCCTCTCCCTCAAATAATAATGGAAAATCCCTATGGTAACTACAGCAATTGTGTACCTAGGAAATTTAATATTAAGGAAGTATGTAATGTTTACTTTTAGGTGTCTCTTAATGCAGTTTAACAGGTGGAGGAGAAGCCATCACTATGTGACCGAACAGCTCTCTGTGGACCACTCCATGGTCCACAGTTTGGAAACCATTGGGCAACTAAATATGAAATTTTGAATTTGAGAGCATGGTCTGACCATGAAACAGATTAGTTCAGTTTTCCACACTTACAAACCACTGTTTAATGTCTAAGCATGGCAGCTGTTCGCCACCACCTTCTCTGGCTTGTGTGCCAAAACCTCCCTATTTGATAAAAGATGCATTTGGTCCCAAGAGACTTTCATGAAGGTTCTGGCTTGGTGGCCATCAAAACAATCCTGTCTGGACGCTGCATGTCATCGTTGCATAGAAAAACATTTAATACATTCAGAGATTCCAAGGCCAGAAAGGACCCTTTGTAATCAGCTGGTCTGGCCTCCGGTATAACACAGGCCACAGAATTTCCCAAAATAATTCCTTTCTTATTATATTCCTAGCATGTTCTGAGTTGCATTTAGACATCCATATTGCCGTCTCTGGAAATTGGGCTCCCTATTTTTAAGGTAAAGAATACAAATGGAAATGGATTTGTTAATTTTAAAAATGAAATTTAGTGCTGTTGAAAAGTGCCAATTGGCACTGGAAGTCCTCTGTCTTCAGAACAGGTACAGCATGGGCAATGACCATTCAAGTTCCCACATCCACTGCCCATGACTGTGTATTCAACCTTAACTCGGAGGAACAAACTATAGGAGTGAGGGGGATTCAGTGTCCATGGCCCTTTTAAGTCCTTAACCCGTACCTCTACTTAAACTGCTTCCTAGGGTGTCTGTTACGATGGTAGCTTTTGTGATGTGAACCTATTGGAAGCTGGACTGAAACCCCTCCATCCTCACCCCACCCCCCAAAAACCTCAACAAGCAACTTTCCATTTCTGTAGGTACATAGCCATCAAATAGTAGTGAATTTCAGTCACTGCCTTCAGTCATTCCGCAAGCTGTTTCCTGGTCTGTGGCCAGACTATAACTAGTGGAGTCAAAAAATGCTATAGCTCAACTCCAAAGCTTATAAGCCAATCTAGTTCCCCTCTGAATACAGGCATTAATAGTTTACATTTTTCTGTCTGTTTTGTAAATAGACTGTACCCACAGTCTACCCTTGTTCTTGGGCTACACAGCATTCTGGATCTTCTATTTCCAAACGTTTTAATTTTCCATAACTTGCATCTGAAGAAGCAAGTGAGGGAGAGAAACAAACTGTACTTCGTATTTATAGTTTCTGTGCTGGCTGATCTCTTTGCTGTTGTCAAAAGAACAGCAGTACTTGTGGCACCTTAGAGACTAACAAATTTATTAGAGCATAAGCTTTCGTGGGCTACACCCCACTTCATCGGATGCATAGAATGGAATATATAGTAAGAAGATAGATATAGATAGAAAGACATACAGAAAAGGTGGAAGTTGCCATACAAACTGTAAGAGGCTAATTAATTAAGATGAGCTGTTATCAGCAGGAGAGAGAATTTTTTGTAGTGATAATCAAGATGGCCCATTTAGACAGTTAACAAGCCGATGTGAGGAGGATACTTAACATAGGGAAATAGATTCAATATGTGTAATGACCCAGCCACTCCCAGTCTCTATTCAAACCCAAGTTAATGGTATCTAGTTTGCATATTAATTCAAGCTTAGCAGTTTCTCGTTAGTCTGTTTTTGAAGCTTTTCTGTTGCAAAATTGCCACCCTTAAATCTTTTACTGAGTGGCCAGAGAGGTTGAAGTGTTCTCCTACTGGTTTTTGAATGTTATGATTCCTGATGTCAGATTTTTGTCCATTTATTCTTTTGTGGAGAGACTGTCCGCTTTGGCCAATGTACATGGCAGAGGGGCATTGCTGGCACATGATGGCATATATCACATTGGTAGATGTGCAGGTGAACGAGCACCTGATGGCGTGGCTAATGTGATTAGGTCCTATGATGGTGTCACTTGAATAAATATGTGGACAGAGTTAGCATCAGGCTTTGTTGCAAGGATAGGTTCCTGGGTTAGTGTTTTTGTTGTATAGTGTGTGGTTGCTGGAGAGTATTTGCTTCAGGTTGGGGGGCTGTCTGTAAGTGAGGACTGGGTCTGTCTCCCAAGATCTGTGAGAGTGAAGGATCATTTTTCAGGATAGGTTGTAGCTCTTTGATGATGCGCTGGAGAGGTTTTATTTGGGGGCTGAAGGTGACAGCTAGTGGTGTTCTGTTATTTTCTTTGTTGGGCCTGTCCTGTAGTAGGTGACTTCTGGGTACTCTTCTGGCTCTGTCAATCCGTGTTTTCACTTCAGCAGGTGGATTTTGTAGACTGTTGGCAGTCTCACTTTGTCTGTCCACCCTATGTCTGCTCACCCAGTCAGATAAATATTCACTGTTGGCTCAAGCAGTATAGATCCCCTGCTTCGCCGAAATCTTAACTGAGACCCTAACTTGGGCATGCAGTCTGTGGAACTGGCTGCTTCAGAACAGTTTGGGACCATAAGCATAGTGCCAGGTGACTTTACCATCAATGTATGCAGTGTTGTTGTACCTGTGGTGGTCCCAGAATATTAGAGAGACAAGGTGAGTGAGATATTATTTTTTTATTGGACCAACTTTTGTTGGTGAGAGAGTCAAGCTTACACAGAGCTCAGACCTGAAGAGTCAAAAAAGGGTCACCACCTTCTCACTCTAATTACCATCAATGTAAATTACACAGACTAATGTGAGAGTGTAGGATGGGACTAAAAGCATTTTAAATTCCAGAATTTCTGCAACAGCGTAAGTCTCCTTGTTACTGCCTCCTTGCTGGCAGTTGAGATTTAAGGAACATGAAGAGACTCTGCACCCCACTGTTCTGAACTGACAACAGGTTGTAGTACGTATCTCGGACTTGAGGAGGGAGAAGTGCGGTTTCCCACTGTCAGATGTTGCTATCAGTCTAGAATGAAGTAAGTGAGAGTTAGTGCGGGGAGGAGAGATTTGGTTTGTGAAGAGTGTTTTTTATTATGTGACTCAGGGTAACTTTCTGCCATGAGTCTCTATTAAATGCTGCCTCTAAACAAGCTCCAGGTCTTTCCCTTTCATCTCCTGATGAATTAAGTCAAGGAATGACCAAAAAAAAAACAACAAGACCTTAGGAAGCCATTTCTTCCATTTGTATTTGTGGCTGAATATATGGCAATACACAAATGTATCCAGCCAGTCCGATGCTGGCTGAAAGACTGAACCTCACTTTAGGGTCACAGATGTTAGAAATGGGAAAGAACCATTAGATTGATGAACCCATCCCCTTGCAAGTGTAGTTTATAGCTTTCAGAGAGGGAACATATCTGACATTAGCAGGAAACTGTTGAATTCATGTAGAAGAATGTACCCTTCCACATTGGTGTTACCTGTCTCTGAGCTTGGGAGTCTTATCATAGTCGAGGTGAGGTTTGACAGAAGACCTCTTGTCTTCCCTGTTTGAAGCCTTATCTCACTGTACAAAGCTAGCATGCTGTAAATATTGTCTCTTGTATGGCAGCAGCACGCTGCCATATGCAGGCACAGCTGTGAGGGATTTCTGAACAGGCCGCTGTATGACATAGTACAGGCTTAGTAAGACATGAGTTCCTGCCTCTGAGTGTTTATATTCTCCTCGGTCCACTAGTTCACAGCCTCATGGTTTCCATGCCTATTGAAGCAATAGACCTATTCCTTGGCAGATTACATCAGAAACTGTTCAGAGTCCTTAAACTTGTGCTGACATACCTCACTTTGTAGAGTCTACACTTGTCATGCTTGGGAGGGATGGACAGAGGGTGCATGCCTATCTGGTGGGGCATGTGTCTACCTGCAACTTTTACTATCTGTTGCGGGAAGCACAGGGCTTGGAAATTTACGTTAGTGGGACTCCAGAGTATGCATAAAACCTGACTGAAGAGAGATTCCCTTCGAAACTCAGTAGCACTGGGGGAGTTAATGATTTCTGGGGGTGGTTTTGGAATGCTAATCTCTAGGCACTGTTTGCCCTGGTGATGGATGAGCTGCCATGTATTCTGTCCTTTTCCTTGGACAGATTTGCCCCGGGGAGCAGAGGACTCTGATGGAGTCATAAAAATAAAACTGCCAAATAGCATGGTGTGATTTAATCACAAGCTGACTGCATTGATTCTTCCCCTAGGGTGCACCACACGTGTTTCGAGATGCATTTTGTCATGGGGTGAGGGAAGGGAAAGGCATCTGGAAGTGGTACATTTTAGATATATCTGTCAGGATGTTGTCTATCTGATATTTGGGGGTGGGTAAACCATGGCTGATTGTAAATGGTTTACTTTGTCCAGTCTGTGGTGGGCTCATGTCGCTCTGCTGTCCCCTTCACTGCAACTTGTGAACAAGAGATGCTTGCATAGCCATGCCATTCCACTCTCCCCATCACGGCTAGTTTATACCAAATGGATCACATTCATTTGTACTGCCTGCATTGCTTAAGTGAAGTGAAATGGAAAGCTGCTGTTGCTTTGATCAGCATGCCACAGCCACAGTGTTCACTGTTAACATGCTATTGTCAGTCCCGTATAACTCGTATGTGTGTCCAAGAGAGAGAGACTTCTGGCTGAGAGAATTTCAGTGCTACTGCTGCTCATTTTGTATAGCAATGGAGAGATGCCCCTTTTCAGGTCTTTGGGACTATGTCTACCCAGCAAAGAAGAAGCCATGGCTGGCCTATACCAGCCGACTGGGGCTGCGGGGATGTTTCATTTCTGTGTAGGCTTCTGGGCCCAGACTCTGGGATCCTCCCACCTTTCAGGGTTCTAGAACCTGGGCTCCAGCCCAAGCCTGGAAGTCTACACACCAATGAAAGAGCCCCACAGCCTGAGCCCCATAAACCCAAGTCAGCTGGCGTGGGCCAGCCATGGGTTTTTCTTTGCTGTGTAGATATACCCTGGGAGGCTCTCAAGGCTTTGCTGCATAATGTGCAGGACGCTCTGGGTAAGTCCAGCCAGCGGTGGAGGAGCACAGTCTTTGGTTAAGTCCCCTGGGAGAATTTCTTTGCACATTTGATAGACAAAATGGATGTCCAGCATCAGTAAAACACTTGATTGTTTTAAGCTGTTAGGGCCTGGATATGTCATTGCAAGTGTTTAAAACAGGCTGAATAGAGTCTTTGCTAGCCCTTTGAGTTCCCATGCAATAGGTTTTCACTATTGCTGTGGGTGAAGGGGTGAAGTAAGCCCACACCATGTGAGAGAGAGTGAAGCTGGGCTTAAGAAATTTACTAGACATCCAGCCAAAGCATTAAACCTTCATCTGAGACAGGTGACAAAAGAAGGGGTGAATAAGCGCTCTGGTGATTATCCTGGCATACCATTCACAGCTGCTGGAAAGGGACACAGCAATAAAACTGATCAGATTATTATCAATTTCGCTGTTCTGCTGGCAAGCGTGAGTCAGTGAGTACATTTTTCATGTCTCAGAGTAAGGGATGGGTTCCCCCATGCTGGGGTTAACAAAGTCATAACACAGCTTGTGGAGTCTCCTGGAGGAGAGATTCAAATGGAGATTAAATAAATCTGGCTATTTCAATTTCAATGTTAAAACCTCCTACCAAGACATCTTCATTTGTGCCTCAATCTCATCTATGATGCAAAACACGTTTGGGGCAGCACGTATATTTTGACCGCAAAGCCAAAAAAGGAGTGTGGCTCTTTGAGTTTTAGTAGAACCTAAAAATGGTGATATTTATTTATTCATTCAAGAAATTAAAGTAGATTTTAAATTAACTAAAATAAATTAAACATAAGAATGCATAGCCATTGCCTGTGGGCTGAACCATTTTAGTATAGGTCATATTTAGAGGTGGTACTTCTCTGAATGGAACACAGCAGAACAGATGCAGTTTTGCCTGGGGGTGCAGTGCTGACATCAGTCTGTTGGAAAGCTGCACCTCAGTCATGGGATTTTGATTATTGCATCAACATGCTGCTATAAGAGATTAGAATAATAATATTACTTGCCAGCATCAGGACAAAAAAGAAGACCCCACCTTTTCACTGTAGGTTTCCCATGGTAACAAGGGGGAAGAAAAGCCAAGGGAAAGAGAGGAGAAACTACTTTAAAAAAACAAAACAAAACACTACTAAGCTAAAATATTATATTGGTGGAGAAGGGGAGAGAAAGAAGTCTAAGATCCTCTTACTATTTGCTCATGGAAAGGAGGGAGAAATAAAAGATCAGTTGTTTGCTGGGATTATCAAACTTACTGTCACGGTTACAAGTGTAGTGTAAATACATAGGCAGAGACTACCTCATAAGGGTTGGTTGGAATTGGTATGATTTCTCTTCACTTCTCTTTTTGTCACTGTTTGATTTCAGCAAACAGAAGGAGGGGCACAGACAGATGGACAGCAGTCACAGACACAAAGCAGTGAGAATACTGAGAGCAAGTCCACTCCAAAGCGGCTTCATGTCTCTAACATTCCCTTCCGTTTCCGGGATCCAGACCTCCGACAGATGTTTGGGGTAAGTTACTGAAGCCTTTAAGGAACAATGGACTCTACTTCACTATAAGTACAGTACATGGTGACACTGATGGTGTGTCTATGTTAGGAAAAAAGGTGTTTTTACTACATATTCGTTAATATGGTAAAATCCCAGTGTGAACAGGGTAATTTGTAGTTTTCACATATTAGCAGGGCGAGGTAAGCACTAGGTAGGGTTTACCTCTACTTGCTATCACTTGCCCTTTCTGCACTAAGATTTTATCATATGTTAGCAAACAATGGATAAAATTCTGCCTTGTTGCCTAGTGAAAATAAGGCTTCATAGCTAAGGTTGATTTAGTGTTTCCATTCTAAAGCGTTATTTTTCAGTTGGTTACAAACTTTCTGAAACATTTAAGGGCCTCCTTATGATCCACTTCTGGGACCTTATGAAGACATTCCTGTGAAGAAATTGGCCAAATAATATTTGAGGCGCCATTGGTGAGGGGATAGTATTTTTAAAAGTATATAACATACACATTGTGTGTAGTTTGACTGTATCTTTTAGCCTGCTCCCCCATCCTTCCAGCCTTTGTACATTACCTGTCTTCTTAGATTGTAAACTCTGTGGGGCAGAGACTGTCTTCATATGTATGGCCAGGGACTAGTTCACCATGGACACACACGAATTCAAAGGATGATACAAGGCTTTGCAAGAGCTGTGCTTCAAGTGAAGTGTCTATACGATCCACAGGAACCTTTGGCTTGTTGGCTGCTCATCCTGTGTGGTTGACAATGTACTAGTGTTGTCTGCAAATAGTTCCGTGTAATTAAATGTTTTGTTTTTCTTTTAACAAAATCTAGGGAATTCTATTTAATAAAACAAAACAAAACTTTGTTGCATGCTAAGGCTGCAGACTGAAGAGCTCAAGACAGGAAATACAATGTTAAGGTTGCTCATGAAATCTTGATAGTTGTTCCCTGAGTGTATGTGTAAATCATTTCTAAGTGCATCGTCACCTACAACTGGTTCTGCAGGACTCTTGCTTCAGTCACTGTACAGCTTGAACAGTATTCACTGAATGAGGCAGGTGTCCTATGAAACCATACCTAATTCACATCAGCAAACTATCCCGATGCAAGGGAAAGATAAGAATAGTAAGAGGTCAATTTGGCTCTATCAGGAGTTCTTTAATGACCTGAAAATCAAAAATGAATTCTACAAAAAGTGGAAATATGGACAAATTGCTAAGGAGAAGTATAAAAGAATGGCATGAGCATGTCGGCACAAAACAGAAAGGCGAAGGCATTTAGCCTTTGAGTTACACCCAGCAAGGGACATAAAAGGCAACAAGGAGTTTTTTGAACACATTGGGAGCAAGAGAAAGACAAAGGAAAGTGTAGGCTCACTACTTAGTGGGGAAGTAACACTAATAACATATGACGTCAAGAAAACTGAGGTATTTAATGAGTAATTTGGTTCAGTCTTCACTAAAACAATAATGGTGATCAGATGATACAATTAATATTAACAAGGGGGAAGGAGAAGGAATGTTAGCCAAAATAGGAAAAGAACAGGTTGAAGACTAGTTAGATAAATTTGATGTATTCAAGTTGGAAGGTCCTGCTGAAATTGATCCTAGGGTGCTTAAGGAACTAGATGAAGCAATCTTGGAACTATTAACAATTATCTTTGAGAACTCTTGGAGGACAGGTGAAGTCCCAGAAGACTGGAGAAGGGCAAATATTGTATCTCTTTTTAAAAAGGGGAACAAAGAGTACCCAAGGTCTTATAGACCAGTCAACCTAACTTTGATACCTGGAAAGATACTGGAACCAAATTATTAAACAATCAATTTGTAAGCATTTGGAGGAAAATAGGGTAGTTCTTCGAGTAGATGTGGCCTTGTTTTCCATGTAGGCATGTGCATGCATCAGTGCACTGAAGCCGGAGAACATTGCCTAGCAGTACCTGCAGGGACGGTGCTTGTGGGATGGAGCAGGTCGTCTAACCAGTCCTTGGTACTGCACTGAGATCAGCGAGAGCCGGTACTGTTGACTCCCTGGTTCCAGCCACGGGGTGTCTGTTGAATCTGGTACTGATGATGTTGGCACCAGTGTTAACTGTCTCCACACCAGTGGCATATCAGCAGACATCAGACCTGCTTTGCCGCTCAGTCCCTAACTCTTCACTACTTCAGGAGTTTTCAAGTGCCATAGCTTCTACCACTTTGTCCTCCATTATGTCTTCGGCACATTCTGGCAATGTTGCAAAGGTGCTGGGTTCGTTAGCACGGCAGCATGCATTGCCCATGTCCCAAACTGTGGAGTTGAGGCTGATGCCGGGCCCAGTGTCAAAGGCCCCCTCACTGCTGGTGTGTCCTTTGACACCGTCATTGCACTTTTAGGAAGTTCCATTGTCGAGTTTGGTACCACCTGGGCCTTGGTACTGGTGCCTCTCCCAGTACTGAGTGGGAGTGTGTCTTGCTCAATACCGTTGATTCCCCATTCCTCTTCAGCAGCAATGCTGGCCCCCGTGTTGGGCTTCGGATGAGTCCAATTGTTTGTTCGCCCCATTAGGGCTGGCTCTCTGTTCTCACTGCAGAATCTTCGGAACTCCTCGATATCCAGATTGGGGTTGTCCTCCTCTTTGTTGTTGTCTGATAGAATGTAAGATTTGTGAGATTCTGTATGGTCACCCTTGCAATCATTCTCCCTGTGTTAAATCACAATGACTGGCTTGCTGCCCTGGACCTTCAGGATGTTTATTTCCATGTAGCAATTCTTTCGAGCCACAGGAGGTTTCTCAGGTTTGTCATGGTAGACCAGCACTATCAGTACACCGTGCTTCCTTTCATCTGTCTTCTGCTTCCTGGGTTTTTACCAAGTGCATGATTGTGGTGACAGTGTACCTCAGGAAGAGGGGAGTTTCTAGCTTCTTGTGTCTGTACGATTTGATACTGAAGGGCAAGTCCAGAGACAAAATCCTGTCACCTTCAGTTCATGCTATGCTTACTTGGTCATCTAGGTCTCATCCTAAACAGTGGGAAGTCAGCATTGGTTCAAACTTTAAAAGAATTGAGTTATTTGGGGTCCCGCTAGACTCTGAGTTTGAGACTGTTTCTACCAACTGACTGGTTCCACATGATTCACCATCTTTGTCTGGAATTGCAGTCTCAACCCTCAACCACAGCTTGAGTATGCCTGAGGTTTCTAGGCCATATGCTGCATGCACATAGGTAGTCCAATATGCCAGGTTGTGCCTTCATCCTTTTTAGATGTGGCTGAAGTTGGTGTATCATCCAAACGATCATCTCTTGGACAGACTGGTTCAACTTCCTCTGCCAATCCTGGACTCTTTACGGTGGTGTATGGCAGGGGTTCTCAACCTTTTTCTTTCTGAGCCCTCCGCAACGTGCTATAAAAACTCCACGGCCCACCTGTGCTACAATAACTGGTTTTCTCCATATAAAAGCCCAGGCCGGCATTAGGGGGTAGCAAGCAGGGCAACTGCCTGGGGCCTTATGCCACAGGGGCCCCTGCAAAGCTAAGTTGCTCAATTTCTTTGGCATCATCCCCAGGTGGTGGGGCTCAGGGCATGGACTTCAGCCCCATGCAGTGGGGCTTTGGCTTTCTGCCCTGGGTCCCAGCGAGTCTAACACTGACCCTGCTTGGGTGACCTCCTGAAACCACCCCAGTCCCCTGGTTGAGAACCACTGGTGTATGGTTCAGGACAAAGTGTGCCAGGGTGTTCCTTTCTCTCTGTCCTCACCAACCAGGCCTCTTGTCATTGTTGCCTCCTTAATAGATTGGGGAGCACATCTGGGGTCACTGAAAGTTCAAGGACTGTGGTCGGAGGAGGAAGCTTCTCTGCATATCAATGTCCTGGAGCTTCATGCCACCTACAATGGCTGTCAGGTACTTCAAGATCACATCAGGGACTCAGCAGTGCACATCCTTACCAACAATACCACCACAATGTATTACTGTTTGTGAACAGACATGGGGGAGCACACTCCAACATGATGTGTCAAGAGGCGATCAGGCTCTGACAGTTTTGCATCAGGGAAAACTTTACCCCTGTGGCCGATCACTTTCGTGGGATCCAGAATCATCTGACGGATCATCTCAACAGAAAATGGTCCCTAAAGCCCAGAGTTCTATGGTCAATCTTTGCACTTTAGGACATCCCAACTGTCGCCCTGTTCTCTATGAAAGACAACAAGAAATGCCAGCTGTTTTGCCCATGAGGGGGTTTCTGTCCAGGCTCCTTGACCTTTCTGCCTGAGCTGGGAATTGTCATCCCTATGTGGTTTCCCTTCAATTCCAGTCATCTCGCAGGCCATTCTCAAGCTGAAATTGGACACTGCCAAGCTTATTTTTATTGCTCCAGCATGGCCAAGACAGTGTTGTTTCTCCAACCTCCTCGCATTATTGTTACGGCTTCCCATATCCTTTCCATTTCATCTTGATATCCTGACTCAGCATCATGGTCAGGTTTTGCATCCAGCACTCAGCTCATCTCACAGCATGGATGCTGCAACTAGGTGAGAAGGAGGAAGGATGTTCGCAGATGGTCCAACAAGTTTAGTAGTAGAAAGCCCTCCACCAAAGTGGCCTATTTGGCCAAGTCGAAGTGGATTTCAGTGTGGTTGTTAACCTGAGGAGTTCAGTCAATGATGGCTTGTATCCAGGACCTGTTGTTACACCTTCAGTCTTCTGGTCTTGGACTTATTTCTTTGAAAGTTTCTCTGGCAGCAATTTCAGCATTCCATCCTGTTAGAGAGCTTATTCCTTCACTCTCCCACTTCCCTGGTCCTTCTCGCATGAACAGAGAGCAACAATACCCGAAGTCCGAAGGTGCAAAGAATTCGATGTTTATCAGGGTGAACTTCCAGCAAACTTAAATACAAGTTCCTTTTTCCTTATTTTCGAATCCCAACTTACTTCCTGTTTGCCCCTAATTTATATAGTATTATTCTTAGCTATACCTTAACCAATCATTCTACTGAAATTTAACTAACCAATCCTAACATATTGTAACATGATTAGCTAACCAATTATATCCCACCACCTTAATTAGTTTACACCCAGCAAAATTAATTCTACAGCAGACAGAAACAATCACAGAACCAGACAGAGATTATACAGACAAACAATAGCAAAGTGGGAACTATAATGACAAAACAATACAGAAGTGAGGATTTCACATCCCAGCTATTGATAAGTGAGTTCTTGCCAGACAGGATGCTATCAAACTAAGTTTCCTTTTACATTTTCTAGGCACTTCCCTTTCTCTGGAGGTGATAGGAATACAATCCTGTCCTGATAGTTCCTGACAGCCCAATAGCACCTTATTTCAATGTGACTAGTTTGGAATGTGAGGATGTGACTGTTCGCTTCCTAGCTTATGGCTGCCTCTGCTGCTTAGCCAAAGGCCTTAGCCTAAGAACAGGGCCTCACACTGTCACAGTAAGAGAAGGCCCTTACACCAGCAGACAGTGATTTTGATTCTTTCTTTTATACCTCTAGAACTAGCCAAGTGATAAGAATGCCCCTAAATTCTTAAAGTATAGGCCTTTGCAGACAGGCCTGAATATCTATATCCTAACACATCCATCCATCCATCCTTCGGAAGTTGTTGTTTTCAAACTCCATGGTGTTGAGGTTCTTGAAAAAGTGTCACTCATCTCCACCCACCAGGTAAAGAACTGATTCCTTTGTGGGATCTTAATGCTCTCTTAGTGGTTCTTTTGGGACTTCCATTTGAGCCTCTGGCAACGTTTCTCCTTTCTGTGTCAAAAAATCACTTTTCTTGAAGCAATAACATCTGCAAGGAGAGAGTTGCAAGCTTTGATGGCAGAGCCTGCTTACACACAATTTTCCGAAGATAAAGTGACCTGTGATTGTACCCTAAGTTTTTTCCTAATGTGGTTTCTCAGTCTCATTTGAACTAAGTTATAGATCTGCTCGTATTCTTCCCTAAGCTGCATTCACCCCAGAGGAGCAGCGTCGTCACACATTGGAAATCAGGTGACGTTTTGTTTTTTACTTGGATAGGATTAAACTTTTCCATTCTTCACCTCATCTGTTTGTTTCAGATGCGGTCTGAATGAAGGGACAAGCAGACTCTTGACAGACAATCTCCTGGTGGTACTTCCTGTGTCATGCCAGTATACGAAATAGCTCAGACTATGCCTCCTGAAAAGGTGCAAGCTCATTTCACAAGGGCCAAGCAATGTTGATAGCATTTCTAAGTGACGTTCCTATATTGGACGTTGGCAGGGCTGCCACTTGGTTCTCTGTACGTACTCTTACAAGCCATTATGCCATTTCAGCTGCATCTAGATCAGATGCAAGTTTTGGGAAGGCATTCCTGGTGTCCTTGTTAAATAGACTCTGAACTCTGTCTCCCACGAGTACTGCTTGTGAGTCACCTGCCTGGAATACATGGCTGCATCTACTCGAAGAATTAAAAACGGTTACTTATCTGCACAGCAGTTTGTTGAGATGTGATACAGACCTGTACTCTACAACCCACCCTCTGCATCAGAGTCTGTACTCTTGTTATTTGGTGTGAAAGAACTGAAGGGGGTTGGGGAAGCACCGCCCTTATTTAGCCAGGAGAGGGGCTAGTGCCACAGGCTAGGCAAAGTTCTTTGGCTTCAGTGTACACACCTACATGGAATGCATGTCTGCATCAAATCACAAAGAACAACAGTTACAGTACAGAGTGAGTAGCTGCTTTTTATGAGGAATAGCCAGCATGGATTTGTCTAGAACAAATCATGTCAAACCAACCTAATTTCCTTCTTTGGTAGGGTTACTGATGTAGTGGATGTGGGGGAATCAGTAGATGTGCTATATCTTGATTTTAGTAAGGCTTTTGACATAATCCTGCATGGCATTCTCATAGGCAAACTAAGGAAATGTGGTCTAGATGAAATTACTATAAGGTGAGTGGACAATTGGTTGAAAGACCATACTTAATAATAATCAGTGGTTCACTGTGAAACTGGGAGGGCATATCTAATGGGATCCCACAGGGGTCATTCCAGGGTTAGGCACTCATCAGTATTTACATTAATGGCTTTGATAATGGAGTGGAGCGTTTGCTTATAAAATTTGCAGATGACCCCAAGCTGGGAGGGGTTTCAAGCCCTTTGGAGGAGAGGATTAGAATTCAAAAGGACCCTGGCAATTTGAAGAATTGGTCAGAATTCAACAAGATGAAATTCAATAAAGACAAGTGCAAATTACTTCTTTTGGAAGGAACAATCAAATGCACAACTACAAAATGGAGACTAAGTTGCTAGGTGATGGTACTGCAGAAAAGAATGTGGGGGTTACAGTAGATCACAAATTGAATTAGTCATCAATGTGATGCACCTGCCAAAAAGGCTAATAACATTCTGGGGTGTATTAACAGGAGTGTTTTGTATGAGACATGGAAGGTACTTGTCTTGCTCCATTCTGCACTGGGGAGGCCTCAGCTGGAGTACTGGGTCGAATTCTGGGTGCCACACTTTAGGAAAAATGAGGACAAATTGGAGAGAGTCCAGAGAAGAATGACAAAAATGATAAAAGGTTTAGGAAACCTGACTTGTGAGGAAAGGGTAAAAAACACGGGCATGTTTAGTCTTGAGAAAAGAAGACTGAGGGGAGGGGCCTGATAACAGTCTTCAAATATGTTAAAGGCTGCTAGAAAAAGTACTGTGATCAATTGTTCCCCATGTCCACGGAAGGTAGGACAAGAAGTAACGGGCTTAATCTTCAGCAAAGGAGATTTAGGTTAGATATTAGGAAAAGCTTTCTAACTAGAAGGACAGTTAAGTTCTGGAACAAGCTTACAGGGGAGGTTGTGGAATCACCATCACTAGATTTTTAAAAACAGGCTGGACAAATACTTGTCAGGGATGGTCTAAGTTTACTTAGTCCTGCCACTTCTCAAGGTCCCTTCCAGCCCTACATTTCTATGATTCTGGTTTGTGTGTCATTAGCAATTACAATATTGTTAATCTCCAAAATTCATGGATTTTTAATTAACAGTGGTTTAAATGAGAGCAAAAGTGGGCTCTCAGTTCACATGTTGGCCAGGGTGAAGTGAATGAAATGTGCCAAAATGTTAAAACAACCAGCACTGGTCTTCAACTCTGCTGACCAGTAGGAGCTGGGAGTGCTGTGTACTGTGGAAGATAAGGGTTAGTCCTGGTTTCTTGCACTGGGATGGGAGTAGGCACTGTGAGAGACCTGGTTTTGAGTTCCAGGCAGTTAATGTAGTAGATGGCAGCACAATCTACTGCTGTGCAGATAACCTGGGTTTATTTCTAGTGCAGGGGTCAGCAACCTTTTAGAAGTGACAGGTTTCAGAGTAACAGCCGTGTTAGTCTGTATTCGCAAAAAGAAAAGGAGTACTTGTGGCACCTTAGAGACTAACCAATTTATTTGAGCATAAGCTTTCGTGAGCTACAGCTCACTTCATCGGATGCATCACGAAAGCTTATGCTCAAATAAATTGGTTAGTCTCTAAGGTGCCACAAGTACTCCTTTTCTTTTAG
The DNA here is from genome assembly GCF_965140295.1 of Lepidochelys olivacea. Taxonomy (NCBI): domain Eukaryota; kingdom Metazoa; phylum Chordata; order Testudines; family Cheloniidae; genus Lepidochelys; species Lepidochelys olivacea. The sequence goes on along the minus strand of NC_140411.1, from coordinate 257,919,377 downwards.
AAGTGGTGTGCCGAGTCTTCATTTAATCACTTTAATTTAAGGTTTCACATGCCAATAATACATTTTAACGTTTTTTAGAAGGTCTCGCTCTATTTATTATATAACTAAACTATTGTCGTATGTAAACAGGGTTTTCAAAACGTTCAAGAAGCTTCATTTAAAATTAAATTAAAATGCTGATCTTACACCGCCAGCCTGCTCAGCCAGTTGCCGGCCTGGGGTTCCGTTCAACTAGGTCAGCAGCCAGGACCCTGGCTGGTAAGGGGCTGGCAGCCAGAACCCCGGGCTGGCAGCCAGAACCCCGGGCTGGCAGCCAGAACCCCGGGCTGGCAGCCAGAACCCCGGGCTGGCAGCCAGAACCCCGGGCTGGCAGCCAGAACCCCGGGCTGGCAGCCAGAACCCCGGGCTGGCAGTGGGCTGAATGGGGCTGGCGGCCGAGACCCCAGACCAGCAGTGGGCTGAGCGGCTCTGCCCGCTGCCACTCAGTCTGCTGCTGGGCTGGGGTTCCGTCTGCCGGCTCCTGCCACCCAGAGTCCCGGCTGCCGGTCTCTCTTAGCCCACTGCCGGCATGGGGTCCCGGCCCTGTCCACATAGAGTAGGTACCTACCTTCTCCCTGGTTCTAGCCATTCTCTTCCTCTCTCTGCACTGAGATGATGCTGGGAGTGCACGGAGACCAGGGCTGGGGGTGAAGGAGCAGGTTGGGGTGCAGAGTCTGGCTAGGAGCTAGAATGAGGGAGGGGGCTCAGGGTTGGGGCAGGAGGTTTGGGTGTGGAGCGCTTACCTGGGCAGCTCCCATTTGGTGTGAGGGGTGCAGGTGGGAATGTGAGGTGTGTGTGCAGGAGCTCCCATTTGGTGCTCAGGGCAGGGGGCTTGGGGTGTGTGAGCAAGGTGCAGGTGTCAGGCCAGGGGGCTGGGTATGTGTGGGGGGTTCCGGAGTCAGGGCTGGGGTTGTGTGCAGGGGTGCAGGAGTCAGGGCACGGGGTTGGGGTGTGTGGCGGGTGTGGGAGTGAGGGCAGAGGGCTGGGTGTGTGTGAGGAGGGTTCAGGGCTGAGGGTGTTTGAGGGGGGTGGGTGCAGGGGTCAGGGCAGAGGGCTGGGGGTTGTGGGGGGTTCAGGGGTCAGGGCAGGGGGCTGGGGGGGGGTGTGAGGGGATGCAGGAGTCAGGGCAGAGGGCTGGGGGTGTGGGCTGGGGTCATGGGGGTGCTCCCAGCCCCCTGCCCTGAGCGGCTCACGGCAGGGGCCTGGAGGGGATATGCCCTGATTCCACCCCCCTTCCCCAAGGTCCCCGGAGAAGAGAGCGCTGCGGCTCCACTTTTCCCTCTCCCCCTCCGTAACAAGGCCATCTGCGGATTGGCTGCAGGGAGGGAGAGAAGGAGGGGCAGGAACCCAGCACTCTGGGGGAAGAAGCTGGGGGAGGGTGAAGCTTGCCTGTCCTGCAAGGAGAGAGCAGTGGGCGGGGGACGGAAAAGAGCGGGCCAGGCTGGGCAGGAATTTAAATGGCACGCTGCTGTCTGCCGAGCGTGCCATTAAAAATTGGCTTTCGTGCCATCAGTTGCTGACCCCTGTTCTAGTGTGACACACGCAGCCCTGGGAGTTCAGGAGCCTCTATCCTCTGAATCACCTATTCAGGCTCATCACAGTTGTGTCTGAGCACCTAGCATCATCTGCGTTTTACTAATGGGGAAACTGAGGCACATTGAATAACTACACTTCTATCTTATGAAGTTTCTTCCAGAAAGCACATTGTAACTGCTGGGTACTTGCAGTAAGGATTTCCTGTCCTTCACTGAGGCCCAGCTAATGCCATGTTATGTTACACAGAGGAAAAACAAATGTTTTACTTGTTAATTTTCATTCTCCACCAAGTGATTTTTGTGCTTTAAAGTTACTTGACTTAGGGTACGTCTACAGTACAAAATTATTCTGAAATTATTCTATTTGAATTTTCGGAAGCTATTTTATACATTCGGTTTTGTGTCTCCCCACTAAAGTGCGTGAATTCAGCAGAGTGCATCCACAGTGCCAAGGCTAGCATCGAATGTCGGAGTGGTGCACTGTGGGTAGCTATCCCACAGTTCCCACAGTCCCTGCCGCCCATTGGAATTCTGGGTTTAGCTCCCAGTGCATGATGGGGCAGAAACATTCGCGCAGGTGTTTCTGGGTGTGTGTCGTCAGTCGCTCCTCCCTCCATGAAAGCTACGGCAGACAATCGTTTCATGCCTTTTTGGCGTGCAGATGGCATACTGCTTTCAGCAGATGGTGCAGTATGGTGCACCGTTTCTCTCCTGGTACTATGAATCCACCTCGCATTTCCTCTCGTCTTTCTATGTAACCTCGATAAGTATCTACTCTTTCTCTTCCTCATCTCTTCCAATTCCGCTGCCAACTCTGGTCGGCCATCGTGAACAGAGCAGCACAGCTTCCGCTGCCAACTCTGTTCTCCCGCTCTTGCTGCACTACCGAGCTTCTCCATGTTGTCTGTCCTGGGCTACCACCTCTGTGAAAGCCACAGAAGACCTCCATTTCCCGCCTTTTTTCAGCTATCATGAACCGAACAGCATCTCTTGTGCTGCCACTCTGCTCTCCCATGTTTTGCGTCCTTTTTCCAGGATTACCCTTGCAGGCACCATAGTGCGGCAAGCATGGAGTCCACTCAGATCTCCACTGCAATTTTGACCATAGTAAATACCTTGCGCATTATCCAGCAGTATGTGCAGTACCTGCAAAACTGGGTGAGGAAGCGACGACAGCGCGATTACTATACTGATGAGGACATGGACACAGACGTTCCTAGAAGCACGGCATGTGGCGATTGGGAGATCATGGTGGCGATGAGCCAGGTTCATGCTGTGGAACACCAATTCTGGGCCCGGGAAACAACAGACTGGTGGGACTGCATAGTGTTGCAGGTATGGGATGATTCCCAGTGGCTGTGAAACTTTCGTATGCATAGGGCCACTTCCATGGAACTTTGTGACTTGCTGTCCCCTGCCCTGAAGAGCAAAGACACCAAAATGAGAGCAGCCCTCACAGCTGAGAAATGAGTGGCCATAGCCCTGTGGAAGCTTGCAACACCCAACAGCTACCGGTCACTCGGGAATCAGTTTGGAGTGGGCAAATCTACTGTGGGGGCTGCTGTGCTGCAAGTAGCCAACGCAATCGTTGACCAGCTGCTATCAAGGGTAATGACTTTGGGAAATGTGCAGACCATTGTGGATGGCTTTAATGCATTGGGGTTCCCTAACTGCGGTGGGGCAATAGATGGAACGCATATCCCTATCTTGGCCCCCAGAACACTGGGGCGGCCAATACGTAAACCACAAGTGGCACTTTTCCATGGTGCTGCAAGCACTGGTGGATCACAAGGGATGTTTCACCAACATCAACATGGGATGGTCGGGAAAGGTGCGTGACGCTCGCGTCTTCAGGAACTGTGGTCTGTTTGAACAGCTGCAGGAAGCGACTTACTTCCCAGACCAGAAAATTACTGTTGGGGATGTTGAAATGCCTATAGTTATCCTCGGGGACCCAGCCTACCCCTTAATGCCATGGCTCATGAATCTGTACACAGGCACCCTGGACAGTAGTAAGGAGCAGTTCAACTATAGGCTGAGCAAGTGCAGAAAGGTGGTAGAATGTGCTTTGGACATTTGAAAGCACGCTGGTGCAGTTTACTGACTCGGTTAGATCTCAGCACAACCAATATTCCAATTGTAATTGCTGCTTGTTGTGTGCTCCACAATATCTGTGAGAGTAAGGGGGAGACGTTTATGGCAGGGTGGGAGGTTGAGGCAACTCGCCTGATTGCCAATTTCGCACAGCCAGATAACAGGGCGATTAGAAGAGCGCATCAGGGTGCGCTGCACGTGAGAGAAGCCTTGAAAGCCAGTTTAATGACTGGCCAGGGTACAGTGTGACAGTTGTGTTTTTCTCTCTTGAAGTTACCCATCCCCTATATACATGAAAGGAAATAAAGTCACAATTTCTTAAAAACTGTTCTTTATTATTTGTTGCACAACACAATACATACTTTCCACTAAATGCATCCGATGAAATGAGCTGTAGCTCACGAAAGCTTATGCTCAAATATATTGGTTAGTCTCTAAGGAGTACTTGTGGCACCTTTTCTTTTTGCGAATACAGACTAACACGGCTGTTACTCTGAAACACATTGAGAGAAATCAGAAGGTAGACCGGGGCGGGGAGGGTACTGGGTTAGGGGGGTGGAGGAGGAGGGAAGGACAAGTCCAGAAACCAAATCAAAGTTTCAGATATGCCATCTTTCTGCTGCTTGTGCAATCCTCTGGGATTGAGGGTGTGGGTCCCCGTAGCCTCTTCCCCCCCCCCCCCCCGCCCCATGTTCTTGGGCGTCTGGGTGAGGAGGCTATGGAACTTGGGGAGGAGGGACGGCGGTTATAAAGGGGCTGCAGCAGCAGTCTGTGGTCTTGCTGCCTTTCCCGCATTAGATCCACCATACAGTGAAGCATGTCAGTTTGCTCCCCCATGAGCTTGACAATAGCATCCTACCTGCTCTCATTGCGTGCGTCCCTTCTCTCTGTGTTCATTTAACGCTTTATGGGACTCCGCAATTGTTTGCCTCCATGCATTCAGCTGGGCCCTGTCAGTGCAGGAGGACTGCATGATCTCAGCAAACATGTCGTCCCAACTTCGTTTTTTCCGCCTTCTAATCTGGACCAGCCTCTGGGACAGAGTAGATAGGGGCCACGTTGAAACATTTGCACCTGTGGGAGGAGAAAAAGGGAGGGTAGTATTTTAAAAGATACGTTTTAGAGAACAAAGGGGACACTCTTTCTTAGTGAAACAGGCAATTCATAGTACACAGCACATGTTCTTTCTGTACAAGGTCACATTTTGCCTCTTATACTGAAGTACCTGCCACTTTGGTGTGAGTAAGCCATCACACGCGGCCGGGCAACAGAATTCAGCTTGCAGGCAGCCATGGTAAGCCCTAGAGACACGCGGGGTTCTGCTTCTTCCGCATTCATTTCAATGCTTTCAAACTGCCGGGCCCCATTTCCCATAGCAAGCAATGCCTGGTGGGTTTGCCATATAAAAGGAGGGCTTGCAGGCTTTCTGGGATGATAGCTTCACACAGCACCTCCTCCCACCCACCACGTGGCTCCGATGAGGCTCTGAGCAGGGATGAGCCCTTTAAACTAAACGCGAACAGCCCAGCGCGGCTGGGTGTCCCCCCACCCCCGACAGTGTGGCTCCGATCAGGCTCCACTCACCAGAAGTGCCTTCTCCGGAGTCATGGTCTGGGAGCCCGCCTTGGGAGTGAGGGGAGGCTATTGTCTCCAGCGTTAAGACTAGTTCCTGGCTAAGGGGGGAAACGGATTCCCCACTTGCTGCCTGTGCACTGTCGTCCTCCTCCTCTTCGTCCTCCAATAACTCATCCTCCTCGCTCCATGCAACTGCCCCCTTGCAGGCGTCCACGGACAGTGGTGGGGTAGTGGTGATGTCATCCCCCCATAATTGCATGCAGCTCACGGTAGAAGCGGCATGTATGGGACTGTGACCCAGAGCGCTTATTAGCTTCCGTGGCTTTTTGGTACACTTGCCTGAGCTCCTTGAATTTTGTACAACACTGCTCTGTGTTCCTGGAGTAGCTTCTTTCCGTCATGGCTCCAGAGATTTTAGCATACGTATTTGTGTTTCTTTTTTCGGAACATAGTTCTGCCATAACCGATTCGTCTCCCCAACCTGCGATGAGATCCAGTACCTCCCATTTGGACGATGCTGGAGCTCGTCTGCGAATCCGGGACTGTGTGGTCTCTTGTGATGGTGGACTCTGCATGGTTGCCTGTGATAGTGGACTGTGCTGATGGTGACCAAACAGGAAATGAAATTCAAAAGTTCCCAGGGCTTTTACTGCCTACCTGGCCAGTGCATCGGAGTTGAAAGTGTTGTCCAGAGCGGTCACAAGGTAGCATTCTGGGATAGCTCCCGGAGGCCAATAACATCGAATTGCATCCACAGTACCTGTAACCCAGAACTGCGATCTCGATTTTAGCCCTACTCCACTTGCCGAGGTGGAGTACAGAAATCAGATTAAAGAGCCCTTTAAATCGAAAAAAATGGTTTGGTCGTGTGGACGGAATTAGTTTTATTTCGAATTAACTTGGCTAATTCTGAAATAACTGCATACTGTAGACCAGGCCTTAGATCAGCAGTAACAACAGCTAGAGAGCCAGCTCAGTGGCATTGATTTAAGGGAGAATTGTGACTGGTAAATCTCAGTGCCGGTGTGCTCAGCATATCTGTATGTCCAGTGAGAAAGGTATGAGCTTTTCAGGAGTGGTCTATCAGAACTGTATCTTTTGAGCACAAATTCAGTTACATGCCATTTTTCAGCACTGAGAAACTCTGCAGCTTTTCCAGAGAAACAATCAATGACTCTCCTCTGCTCCCTTTTTCCCTGTCAGTGCTGCTTCTCTTAACACATTCACAGCCTGGAGCAGTAATGTGGGGCTTCAGTTCCACCCATCACAGGAAGCAGGAGGCTTTTCCTTAGGTGACTCATATTGAAACAAACCTTCTGTCTCCTTCAGGGGACTCATGATTGTTTGAGTCTTCAGCTGTGGGTGGTTGCAAGCCGCCTCCTCCTCCCCCCTCCCCTTTTTGTGTGTCAGGTCTGATCGCCTCAACATAATCTCTGAGAGACTCAAAGCCCTTGCCTCGAGTGGTTTTCCAAAAATACTGTGCAAAGAGTGAAATTGGGTAGACAGCATTGAATGGGGGGGAAGGAGTGAATGTGATGCTGGGGAAGAAGTCCCTCAAGGATAGAATGGCAACCCAGAGGTCAGCTCTGTCCCCAGGCATGAAGCATCAGCTAATGTTTTCGTGCAGTCTGGAGCAGACATAGAAATGAACCTCAATGAAGTATGGGTGGGGAAAACCATTTAACCCTTTCCAAACCACTGTTGTTAATGAAAGCTAGGGATTGAAGGATTTCCTGTCAGATTCAGCCTCCAGAGCATCTCATTGTAAAGTGCCAGCATGTACTGGAAATGGAGAGCCTTGTGGGACCTGAACACATTTCTAGCAGCTCCGTTCGAGCCCCTCGCTTCCTGCCCACTGTCCCTCCTGTCTCAGAAAACTGCATTCTTGATAGTCATTAACTCTGCCAGGAGGGGGTGTGAGTTGCAGACCCTGACGGCTGGGCCTCCTTACACACAGTTCTCCAGGGACAAGGTTATGCTTTGGCCATACCCAAAGTTTGTATCCAAGATGGTCTCTCAGTTTCATTTGAACCAGGTGGTATATTTGCCTGTATTTTCCCCTAAGCTACATTCCTCCCTGGAAGAGCAATGCCTCCATCTGCTAGACGTCAGACGCTCTCTAGCTTTCTATCTGAACAGGACGGAAGTTTCGTGCTTTGCCTCGCCTGTTTCATATCGTATGTGGACCGGAAGGGACAAGTGGTCACTGTGGAGACCATCTCTTGATGGATAAACATCTTGCATCAAAACTGCATACAAGAGAGTGTCAGCTTCACCTCCTGACCAGACACGGGTGTATTCCACAACAGCACAGGCAACGTCGTGACGTTCCTCCCTGACATGTCCATACTGGACATTGGTAGGGTGACCACGGGGTCGTTCATGCGTACTTTTACAGACCATTATGCGATCATTGCTTCCTCCAGAGTGGGTACTAATGTCAGAAGAGCGGTCCTGCAATCTTTTTCAGGTAGACTCCAAGCTGAGCCTCCGGTTGGGTGTACTGCTCACTAGTCACCTTCTTGGAATACACAACCGCATCTACTTGAAGAAGAAGAAACGGTTGCTTACTATTACTGATTCTTCAAGGTGCGATGCAGATGTGTATTTCACAACCCTCATGCCATCCCCTCTGCATCAGAATCTTTCCCTGGACATTGGATAAGAAAGGACTAAGGTGGTTCGGGGCGTGTGCACGGCCACTCTACAGGTACTGCTAGGCAAAAGTCTCTGGCTCCAATGTGCGCATACACCTACTTGGAATACACATCTGCATCACATCTTGAAGAACCACAGTTGCAGCAAGGTAACCATTCTTCTTCTTTTCCACTAAATGACCCTAAATTCACACCTAGTATGATGAAGGTTTTTGCGTTCACAACTGGTGAAGATAGAAGTGTTACTCCTGCTGAGTGCAGTTCAGTGGGGAAACAATGGGATAGAGAAAACTAAATTATAGGTCTTGATTCAGTCAGGAGTGCGGGAGTTGAAAACAAAGAAAAGTACAGATGCTGTCCAAGGGCCTTCCAACTTCTTGCTCTGCATCCATTAGACATCCTTATGGAGGGGCCCCTAACCTTTAGGATGTCAAGACACTGGTATCTTTCCCCACCCTGGACATGCTCCTTGTACTTGACTCTGTTCCCACAGTCTCGGATATAGGTGCAAGGAGGTATAATAAAAGCTGTGGCGCAGTAGTACTGGTAGGGACTGCTCTTTATTTCCTGGCCCTAAGGGTCAGGGTTGCAAAAGGTCATACTCCTCCCTGTCATGTGGCGGGAAGGGGGCGGTCAGTATCTGCTGATTCTCGTGGCTACTGTTACAGGAGGCACTGGCATTATCTTGACATCTTGCATCAATAATATACTTTCTAGAGTGACCTTGAACTGGGAACTGTATGTTCAGTGCTGCTTGAGCAACAGACTTTGTCCAAATGGATACCCTAGAACTAAAACTCTAGGACTAGAAGCATCTGTCCTAAGCCAATGGTAGCAGTACATCTGTCAACAACTATTGTGCTGCCTTTCTTGCTTGGGGACATTTGTTTGTGCTGCACAAAAATTGTGTCTGCACATTGGAATGCATAGGGTCTTGTGTGGTTTATTCTAGTGGAAGGCAGTGGTGAGTGTCAGTTGTCTGGCTGAGACATCTTTGAAGCTTTTATTTAAGTTGCAGGGAAAGTCTACACTAAGGTCTATATGAAACTAGGTGAACCTGTAACTTTTAAAATCCAGTTACATATGGATTCTATCCACAGGTGCCAGTCCAATCAAACTGAGATTCTACTTACCCTGGTTCTAATCAATCGTCTGTGTAGCTCACTGTCTTGTAGTCCAAGAGCTTTTTACCTCGCTGGCAGTTTTCAGACTGCTGAGGTTACCAAGAAACAGTATTTTTATATGAAGTTTCCTATCGCTCTGGTTTCTAAGACAGTTGTGGTCTGCATACCCTACTGTCTATGTGGCTTCCTTATTTGGATCTAGCCTATTAGAAAACTTCCAGGTTCTGTTGAGCAAGAGGTTTGTCCGAGCATGACTAGTTGAAGGTAACCTACTGTCTCTTCAGTTGATAATGAGTTGCAGCCCTGCAAGTATTTAATCCTTTTCAGTTCTGTCATCCTGTTTTTAAAATGTGGTATTCTATTTTGACTGAGTGTGGGAGATTCCAACTGAGTCACTTCAAGCCTGGGAACTCCTATTATTTCACAGGTAGTAAGTCAGTTTATCAGTTGTTTTGATTGTGTGTGACAGAGTGTAGGGGCTTTGGTCTCTAATGGCTACTCCACCTTTTGCTGGATTAAGTAGAGAGAGGGGGTGATGTGAATTATATGGATTCCTTTTGTGAGTGCTGACGGGGCAGGCCCTACACAGTGTTCTCCAAGGGGAGGGGGAGTTTTGTTCTGTGGTGGTGGAAGGTTGTCGAGCCTTACATTATTTCTCCCTTTTGTTGTCATCTGGCCAATTCTGGAGAACTCACATTTATGATTTTTATGGTTTTCATTTTTAGGGGAGCTATCTCTTTTTTTTTCCTGCACGTTTTGAAACGGACAGTGACTGCTCTAGAGAATGAGCCAAGGTAGTGCCAGTTGGAACAGAATACAAGGGAGGGGCCATACTAAACTGCCAGTGTGTCAAAAGGCAATCTCAGATTTATCACAAATAATGCAGTTTTGGCCTCTGCCACAAGAACTCTCACAAAAAGCTCCTGTCTTCATGCCTTCTGGGTGGGAAACAAAATGAGAGGCACAAAGACACACCCACCCTTCCCCACAGGTGCATAAGCTGCAAGCCAAAAGAAGAACCCATGTGGCAGTGAAAGACTCTGGCAGTGGGGAAAGGCTCCTGCAGCTCTCCATTGCTGGACCATTTCCCTGCTGCGTCACCCATGCCAGAGCCTTTCACTGCTGCATGCAGCTATTTGTACCCTACATGCCACTGCAAGTGTAGGCCAGGCCTAAGAAAGAGGATTCACTGTACCACCTCAGAGCACTGGCTCACCCCATCTGATATCCCATCTTCAGCTCTGGCCCATCTCTGATGTTTCAGAGAAAAGCTAAATAACCCCCAGCTAGTTAGGTTAGTTAGGCTAGTTGTGCACCGTCAGGAAAAATGTCCTTCCTGACCCTTGCAGGTGACCAGCTGAAGCCCTGAAACATGAGATTTGATTACAGTCATTGTTGTAGTACAGAGCTGAAAGTGTTGAACATGTTGAGGGCAATGCAGGCAATCCTGTTCTTCCTGTGGCCCAGGAAGGGAGGGAATGAACAGGGGAATTTATAGATTCCACGGCCAAAAAGGACCACCACCAGCTCTCCCTCCACCACTCATGTTAACCATGCTTTATTACCGCAGTGCCTATCATCCAACCAGTATCAGAACCCCCTTATGGCAGGCATGGCACAAACAGGGAGAAGCAGACAGTCCCTGCCCTAGTGAACGTACAGCCTCGGTTATTGTATGGATGTGCCCATTCACGTTGGAATGGGTGTGTTTATAAATCATAGGGAAAGAGATCAATACAATAAAATGGGCCAACTCCTCAGTTACCTCTATTCGGCATTGGTGAGACCTCATCTGGAGTACTGTGTCCAGTTTTGGGCCCCACATTACAAGAAGGATGTGGAAAAATTGGAAAGAGTCCAGCGGAGGGCAACAAAAATGATTAGGGGGCTGGAGAACATGATTTATGAGGAGAGGCTGAGGGAACTAGGATTATTTAGTCTGCAGAAGAGAAGAGTGAGGGGGGATTTGATAGCTGCTTTCAACTGCCTGAAAGGGGGTTCCAAAGAGGATAGATCTAGACTGTTCTCAGTGGTAGCAGATGACAGAACAAGGAGTAATGGTCTCAAGTTGCAGTGTGGGAGGTCTAGGTTGGATATTAGGAAAAACTTTTTCACTAGGAGGGTGGTGAAGCACTGGAATGGGTTACATAGGGAGGTGGTGGACTCTCCTTCCTTAGAGGTTTTTAAGGCCTGGCTTGACAACGCTCTGGCTGGAATGATTTAGTTGGGGATTGGTCCTGCTTTGAGCAGGGGGTTGGACTAGATGACCTCCTGAGGTCCCTTCCAACCCTGATATTCTATGATTCTATGAAGAATAGGTGTTGTAGTCCCAGCTGACTGCTGTTAATATGGTTGTGCTTTGGTACAGGCCTTATTATTAACCAAAGCATCATTGTGCTACCATAGGGTGGCTTACACCTTAAGGGCTAGAGGCCTGGGGGTCAGCCAACCCTGATTACTAAGGAAGCATACCTGAGGCGGAATCACTTGATTTCCCTATAAGAGCAGGAGGAAACTGCAGAGAGAGTTCTCAGGGGGAAGAGAGGCTGCTGGGAGCGATTAGGCTCCAGCAGAGAAACCTGAAACTTGGAAAGGCCTTGGAGAATGGATGGACTTGAAAACTTTATTATGAATGTTTAAGGTAATAAAGCAGAACCTGATAAGGGATGGGAATGGATGGAAGTGTTTGAATTATTGAGGAAGTCCCCTGAAGAGGGAAAGTGAGGCAAGGGACTCCATGTAGGCCATTCTGAGGCGGTGAGTGAGCACCCAGGAGAAGGTCACATGTTTACAACTTAAAAAAAAAACACGATGGGGGAGTTGGTAACACCCCCTATAGTTAAATTGCCTAATATTTTCCATTATAAAAAAACTCACTCACTCTTCCATTGTTTACAGAAAGCTGTTGATATTTGGCAGGAGGAACACTCTCCAGCTACAGAAATGTCTTTTCTATATTCTGTAAGGTTCTATTCAACCTTTTGCTGAGATATAAACTGTTAAAATTCACCATTTCACTTCTCTGCTTTTCATTCCTCAGGATAATTTTGACAGTATGAAAAAATAATGAAACACCTGAACATCCTAAGGCTGGGCTCATGGCTCATCCAGCTCATGGCCCCAGTGGCTCATACCCTTCTCTGGGGGCACCACATGAGGCAGGAACTAGCTAGGCTCATTTCTCCTCTCCCTCCACTAGCCCTGCACCTGGCCCCAGGTACGAAATGAGGTTGGAGCTCCTCCAACTTCCCACAGGGGAAGGAGAAAAAGACAGGCCAGGTTCCCTCCAGTTCAGCAGCCAATCCCCCCGCACCTCTGGAGATACAGTGAGTAGGCATTCCCCACCATTTCTAAGTGGGAAAGATAGGAGTGGGCCAGGCTTGGATACCCAGCGCTTGACCTAGCAGTCCATACTCCCTCTAGGAGAACAGCCTTCTGCTGCTGACAACTTATGTAGTTAGGCCTGTAGCTCAAGTGGTAGCAGTCTGCGCTGTACTGCTGAATGTTCAAGGTTGAACCCTGCTGATGAGGCATGGTTACAGTTGCACAGAATGTTGTTTGCTTTTATTTTTCTGTTTAAAAAATGTAGAACATTAGTATATTTAAAAAAAAATCTTGAGAAAGTTATTTAGGTTGCAAAATGAAGCACTTAAAAATTAGGAAATCCCAGATTGGTGGCTGCTCACACAACCTTAATTCTGCTTCCTTCTGTTATGCATTATGCCAATCTTTAATTACATGATCACATATCTTTTCCCTACAGGACACCTGCCCCATTCAGTGCACAGGATGGATGCACAGGGGGACAGAATTAAGTTTGAGTGGGCAACCATAAATCTGGCATTTCCTGTGAAGTGCTTGACTCTGCAACCTAAATAATGTTCTTTTGTGTGTGTTTTATGTACACATATATTACGGGCAACCTTAATAATAGGTGTCACTACCATCTTCACCTAACACTTCCAGTATAAGACCCTATTTTCAGTTGCTTATAACTTTGCAAAACTTTTACCATGTAGGCTGGATGACTGCCTGAATTTTTGTGAAAGTTTCAGCTAAAATGGTGTAGTTGTTTCCAAAAATGAGATTCAGGAAAAATATGTTGTATTGCCCATGTTACAAAATTTGTACAACCATTTTGTGGTATATCTGGAGCAGGGACTTGAAATTTGGCAGGGGGTGTTGTGCAAGTGTCAGAGATGTCTTTTGACAATCTCATGAAAATCCTCCCAACCTGGGCCAAGTTATAGGCCTCTGGAAACTGCAGTTTATGCAAGCTCAGTAAGCACTTGTCAGCTGCTGGCAGATAAATTTTTCTGAAGATTCCATCTACTCTGCAATCCGTCCCAAGATTGCAGCACCTGAGCTGCAATTCTCTTTCAATGGCGCCTCCTAGTTCCCAGGAGCCAGTGGTGCTGTTCTTTGTCCTCCCTCCTGCACCAGCGTCCGGGCAGTGTGGAGGAGGAAGAAACAGCCTGACTGGAATGCAGAGGGCTGAGGAGCAGGAGTTTGGGGAGAGTGAAGGGGGCAAGGAACCATAGGGTGAGGGTGTATAGGTAAAGGCATGGAAGAGGGTAGGACCGGGGGACATGGATGGGTGCAGAAGCTAGGGGTGAAGGTGGGGGCAGAAGTGTTTATAACTATTTAGTGTATGCATCCCTCCAGAACTTGTAATTTGAACCCTGGATACCTGAGTCACTACATTTCTATGCCATCAATAAATAGCTGTGAAACCCTCTGGCAAAGCATATATCTCATCTTTCTCCTGATTAATTATAGGGTGTTCGACTGAAACACCTGGTTGAAAAGGGACCCTGGCAGCTCCGGTCAACACTGCTGACCGGGCCGTTAAAAATCTGGTCAGAGGTGCTGCAGCGCGAGAGCAGGCTAGTCCCTATCTATCCTGGCTGTCACCACGCTGTGCCCCAGAACTGGCCAGTAGAGCCGGCTCCTAGGTGGTGGGCATGGGGCTCCATGTGCTGCCTCTGCCCCGAGCACTGTTGGTTCCTGGCCAATGGGAGCTGGGGGGCGCAGTGCCTGCGGGTGAGAGCTGCGCGTGGAGTCTCTTGGCCCCTCCGCCTAGGAGCTGGACCTGCTGGCTGCTTCTGGGGGTCGCACAGCACAGTGACAGGGCAGGCTGGTAGCCTGCCTTAGCGCCCCTCGCCCCCCCGCTGTCTGGGAGCCGCTGGAGGTAAGCCAACGCCCCAGCCCCTGAGACCCCCTAAACCCGGAGGCCCCTCCTGCACCCCAGTCCAGAGTCCTCACCCCGCCCCCCTACCCCAGCCCAGAGCCCCCTCCCACACCCTGAACCCCTCATCCACGGCCCCGCCCCAGAGTCCTCACCCCTTCCTACACCCCAACCCTCTGCTTCAACCCGCAGCCCCATCCCATACTCTAGCTCTATTGCACTCCAGCTCTCTTGGCCTCACCCCCCAGCCTGGAGCCCCCTCCTGCACCCCAAACTTCTCATCTCCAGTCCTACCCCAGAGCCTGCACCCCCTCCCGCACCCCAAGTCCCTGCCCCCACCTTGGAGCCTGCACCCCCAGTTAGAGCCCTCACCCCCTCCTGCACCCCAACCCCCTGCCCCAGTCCAGTGAAAGTGGGTGAGGGTGGGGGAGAGCGAGACACTGAGGGAGGGGGAATGTAGTGTGTGGGGGCGGGGCCTCAGAAAAGGGTTAGGGCTAGGGTGTTCTGTTTTGTGAGACTAGAAAGTTGGCAACCCTAATTAATTACACATTTTTCCAAAGCACCCCTGCCTTATTCAGTGCTCAAAATGGTGGACATTGCCCAATGTATGGGGAGTTGTTAAATATTTTTGTCTTCCTCCTTCAGTGTATAGCCCAAGCCTTATTTAACACACACCCAAACTTTGCAGTGAATACAAAATTAATTTCCTCATGCCCATTCCTATTGTGAATTCACCACGCTATCTATGTGTTTCACAAACATTAATGAATTTATCTTCACAACACCCTTGTAGAGTGAAGTTGTGTTATCATCCCCATTTTACAGATGGGAAACTGGCACACAGAGAGAGAGGTCTAAAATTGTCAGAAATGTCCACTAATTTCGTGTGCACAAGTTGAGACACCTAAGGCCTGATTTTTAAGGGTACCTGGCATTTTTACATCACTTTATATGTTCAAAGCACAGCTCCAATCACCTTCTCTTGCTCTTGTGAGTTTTCAACACTTCTGCAAATCTGTCCCCAGGTCTCTCAAATTGGGTACCAAGAAAATTCACTAGATACCTTCTAACTCTGCAACAAATGAGATGGGTCATATAGACAACAGCCTCATTAACTACCAGGTTGAATGAGGCAAGGGTCCTGTGGAAAAAACAGTAAAAGATCACATAATTAGACTGAATCATAATGTATATGCACAAGGGGGCTGAATTAAAGTTATACAGGCCAACTTAGTTCTGGCATTTCCTAACTTTTGAGTGACTGATTTTGCAACAGTAACTTTTTTTGACATTTTTGGAATGTAATGGTTATTCAGGAGAATTTTTCAATACAATATATAGTTATGTAAGGACCCTGGAATGACTGTAATTGTGAGAATTACTTAATATGCCAAAACATTATATTCAGAAGAGAGTTTGGATGTTTGTTTGTTTTTATTGCATTTTTGGTGTTTGTATTTTGGTTGATTTGAGCTGTCCCTTAAAGGACGAGATGGGGAGAGCACTTTTACTGTCGTGTGTGTTTGAGAGCATTGTGTAAGAGATATTGCCTGTATCCACACAGTGGAAGACCCAGCCTTTGTATGTTCCTGGGAGGTCAGATATTGATTTAATAAACTTTTCAGAAAGCAAGCCTCATTCTAGAAGTGTAACATTAGTATTTCTGGAGGACTGGATGCCTTAGGGCTTTGCTAATGAGCTACAGTGCCTTTCCCCTGGAAGTAATCAGAGAGTGTGTAAATATAATTTAGTGCATCCCAGTTCCAACTCCCACATTGCACTTATCGTTATCATTTGTACTAGTTAGCAAGTGAATTTGTACAGCACCGCCCTGATCTCAGGTGAGCCCTCTGGAGAGGGTTCCTGCCGCAGGGGTCAAAATCGTGTTACTCGTGATAAATGTGCGAGCGTTAGCAACACTGATGGTCTCTCACACATGCCTCGAGGATGGGCGGGGGAGTTAAAAACATGATTTAATCTTTTAAAAAAATTTCAAGCTCATTATTTTCTACAGTCTTACTCATGACTATTGAACATTTTATGGTTGCCAAACCTGAAAATAGCTAAGAGTTTAGGGAAGTTCCTATCTGTCTTATGCAGGGAGATGATTCCCAAGTATAGGAGTCCTGTGTGATTATCCTCTTCAGAGAAGTAGGATTACAATTCACTTTCTCTTTGTCGCAGCCCTTTCAGGAGGAGGCAGATGGCAAGATGTGACTACATTTGGGAGGTGTTGCTAGTCCTGAGGGGAAACAGTAGAATGGGAGAGGAGGGAGATTGTTGAAAATATGAGTGAGGACAAGACCATAAAACTGTTATGGAAATACAGTCTGAGAGAAGAAAAAAGTCAAGAGAAACCAATGGGCCTGTGACCGAGAGAGAGTCTGAGGGCCCCAGAGAATTGGGGCAGCCCTAGGGTTGTCCCTGGGATTTAGTGCTCTCACTTCTGAGTCAGAAATGGAAGGATTCCCATCTCCCTTCTTTCATGTGTAAAGAGGACAAAAATAGAGAGGGGGAAAGTGGCTAGCAAGGAATAAATCTTTCTTCTCTTGTCTCTCTGCAGCAGTTCGGCAAAATCCTTGATGTAGAAATAATCTTTAATGAACGTGGCTCCAAGGTAAGTCCTGTTTCTATATCCAGTTTCTCTTGTTGTTTTGCTTGCACAGAGAAATAGGCAGTTCATTGGCCAAATAACATGCTCTGCGGAGATCAGGAGGACCTGGTATGATGGGGGGAAATGGAGAAGCTATTTCTGGGACTCTCTCCTGCTTCTTCTAACTCCAGAATCTGAGCATGGCCAATTCTGGGCAGCACATCCAAATGCTCCCAAACATTCCTCTCTATAATGAGAGATCAGGTTCCCCAACCCTGTGAGGAAGGAGGGAGTCATTTGAACCCTCTTCACTGCAGAGCAATGTGGTGTTCTCTGGGGAAGGCAAGACAAGATGACACTACGTGTTATGTATTGATATCCATAAAATGGTTTTTATTACATAAAAAAGTGCTTATTGAGAGTAACTGGAATATCTCACATATGCAAGGAATTTTTTCCTCGCCTTTGAAAACTTAATAGGCTGTTGTGAGAAATACTGACCTTTCTTGACAGAGACATCTAATGCTTAAATTAAGTACCCACAATTTCCCCCAATATGAACCCTTCCCCATTGAATTTCTATTTGCGCAACTATTTTCACCTTTAAGATGCATCAAAAGGGAGGTTTTGTTCAGCATTGATGCTAATTTACCTCTCTGGAGTCCAGGCTTCAAATGCTGCTCAGGTCAAATGTAGTGAATTTCAGGGCTCTTTGTCCTAACTGGCAGTTGGGTCTCATCTCATAACCAAGATCATCACAATGACAAATTGATGTGATTCTCTCTCTGCCCAGGAGGTCCAGCACTGGAATAGCAGGGAGTGTTGCAGGTCAGGATCAAGGTGCATTGGCAGAGCTCTGTGGGGGAAGCTTGCACAGTGCATGTCTATACTATGCTTGACTTAATCAGTGCTACGATTCCCATTTTCAATTAAAAATGAAAATTTCCTCTCTCACATGAGATTTTGGAGATGCAAGCCAGCTAAGCAGTTCATATTTTTAAATCCTGCCTTTCCCTTGGGTTTGAAGTTCACAGCACTATGCGGCCTCACTGCTCCTTCAGCAATATACTGATATACAAGGTTCTCTACAAATTCTCACCTGTGTTCCCTAAATTGCATTTTAAAATTCCTTAATCTCTCCATGTATTCTCTGGAATCCAGGCAAGGGGTTGTTTTATATCTAAAAGAACCAAGATTCACTCCCCACTCCCAACAGCGCATCACTCCACCCATTTTTGCCCATTCTGTGTGTTTTATAATCCAGTCTAGGTAAATAGGTTTCTGGATAGTTTAGTTTGGGAGTTTTCTTTCTCTTTATAGATACAGTAAACCCTACATGCTTTTACCAGAAACATTCAGCTATGGCTGAATCTGTAAATATTTATTCTGCTCTGCACAGTTCTTCTGTTTGTAGGCCAGAGCTGTCTGTGAATTATCCTTGATTTTAGTCATTTCTCTTGGGTGTTGTGAACAGCCTTTAGCAAAATCTCTGCTTTTTCTGAATGTAATCTCTTTAAAAAGAAAACCAAAAAAACCCCCTCAACTGACCTGTCAAAAAAACTGTGGAGCTATATACCTCTTCCCCCACAGTATTTGTGCTTTACAGTTCTATATGCCTTTCCACCTCCATACACACCCCATCTCCTCCCCCAGCCCTGTATTAAACACCCACACCTGCCCTTTCCCATTTCAACAATATTAACATGGGGGATTTTCTGTGAATCCTTGAATTCTGATTATGAACACTAGCTGTGCAAGAAGATAAATGAGCCCAAGGCTTCTGATTTTCAGTTAAAACAAAACCCATGTTTTGCTGAAGAGTTTTTTGCAGAATTTTGCCCTGGATTCTTAGTAAATATTTTAAAAATGAAAACAACCCAAAGACATAATATTCTGGATATCCAGTTTCCTATTGCTGTTTGTCAACTTCATAGCAATGAGTAGTTGCAAAACTGATGCTTGCTGTTTCAGAGATGGGACCCAGAATACACCCAAAGAATATTTGTTCATGAGAGTTTGCATCCTGCTCTACCCAAAGTAATTATTACTGTTTTTTAAAAATGCCAAACTTATTCCTACTTAGTGTGAAAATGGGAAGCCCAAGTGTTACTGAGTGGGTATAGCTGCACGAACCACCTGGTATTCACGCTATAATGTAAAAACAACAATTTGGTGACCTGATGGTGAAGCAAAGGAAATGGATCTTTCTGGAGGCCCCTTACTCACTCTTGGGTCTCCCCCCCCCCCAAATAAAATTTGAAATAAATTAAAAATCTGAATGCATTTCTCCTGCCCTGTGGTTTCCTTTGTAATCTAATTATATGAAACCTCTCTCTTCTCCTCCTCCTCTCTCTTGGGAATCTGAAAGCAGATGCTCCTGCTGCCTGCCTTGTGCTGTGTTCTCAGTGCTCCCCTCCCCTTCCCAGAGTTCCTAAAGGGTGTAGCTTGTATGTGTGTTTGGTAAATATTTAAGGTATAAAGGTAAATCCCAAATATCCCTGGTTTTGCCCGCACCCAGTGTGTGATGGGAAACTCTTCCATGGTCTGAGCAGCTCTTGTCCCTGTCTAATGATGGCAGAGGTCTCTGCCAGAAATTGCTCCAAGATTGGTAAATGTAGGGATTTGAGAAAATGAGCAACTTATATCCTTCCTTTTGGATCCACCTGAGATGAACTGATAACTTTTCTTTCTGCATCATTAATTCACTTAGATGGGTGATCTTTTTATACATTTTGAGAGGAATTGTACTCAACAGGGCAAGTGATTGTGGCCCCTGAACACCTGAGAAATAACACTGAGTCCTGAACAATACAGTTACAGCACAACAACTGGATTGTGTTACTTATCTTAAAAAATTGCATTGTTGACTTTCTGAAGTGTGGGGTGGGATGAATTAGTTCCAAGTCACCTGCTGGTTTCCTCTAGTCACATGATTTGGATTCCAAACTAATCTGAGTGCTCCTCTGATTGGGACTATATAAAATGACACTGTTGCCTCTGGTGGTCTTTACACTGATGCTGTGCTGGTACGCATTCGAAAGCATAAATGAATGTTATAAGGCCTCTTGTGGCACCTTAGAGACTAACAGATTTATTTATTTATTTAGTCTCTAAGGTGCCACAAGTACTCCTTTTCTTTTTGCGGATACAGACTAACATGGCTGCTACTTTGAAACCTGTCATAAGGCCTCTTGGTTTTCTTGTGGTTTTCAGCTTGCCAAACAGAATGACTTCAGATTTCCCTTAAATGGGATTTTTTTGTTCCCAAGGAAACTAGCTGTTTGTTTTTGATTCCCCACAGTTTACCATTAAAGTTCTAGTTCATGTAAATGGTACAACACTCCCACCCCCAATTCACCATGCATTTTAGTGAACCAAGAATAGAATATATCCAGAGTAGGTGAGGGTATACGATGCTCCACCTGTTGGAGGAGGCACCTCTTCTAGTAGATGTCCCAACATTAGTATACCAGCTGAACAGCTGTGTGTGTTTGCAGAGTTAATGCCATCTGCATATTAGTTTAACCATAGAATTTTAATTGAGACTTGCTCCCCCCATTTCCTGTTCCCAAAAGTTATAACGGAACATTACACCAGAAGGAAACTTAGTGCTTTTCTCTTCATCAGCCATTCAAGATGCAGCATTCAGAGCTGTGCACATGATGATAACAAAATAAGACTGCTTCTGAACGAGGAATCCTGGCTGCTGATTGGCTGATGAGGGAATCATTTACAAAAAATAGTAAAGTGTTCAGTTTTAGTACAGATCTCACATGCCATTGATTTTAGAATTATGTAAATGATGTTGTCCCCCGCTGCCTTTTATGAGGGAAACGCAGACCCATCAAAAAGGAGTTAGCCCTGTGTCCTGAAGAGTGTTCTGAACTTCTTATGGGAGAGAAGGTAGTATCCACAGGAGCAAATCCAATGGGGCTTAACCCCAAAAGGGATTGTGGCTTGTTGGAGAAATACACATTGATCACATCTATAGAGTTCCACTTTTAGCTGCTAGCTGTCCTTAGTGCACACTACTACTATGGTGACCTAGGCTACTGGCCAAGTATTCGATTACAGGGTTCTGGTTCACAGAGCGATTTAATTCACACTGGGCTCTGCTCAGCACCACTCAAGCCCCCATGTAGTTGTATGTTTCATTTTAACATTTTGTAAAATATTATACACGTTCTGTAAATTTTGTTCTGGCCTATGGCAATTCATGCAGAAAACAGGCAGAGGTAGTTAGCAGGCACACTGATACATCCACCCACCCTTTATGGACTTCCAGTACTGAGGGTTGCCATGGCAGTCTCTGTTGCAGCAACAGCATCTCCTACATTCCTGAGATCTAAACCAGAGAAACCAAAAAGGGATGATTACTTAAAGGACACTCATGTGCAAATCTCTCTCTCATTTCCTCTGTTATCCCCAAGTAAATCCTCTTACTTTCACACACTGCTCCAGCACCCGGTCATCACCTCTTCTTTCCCCAAGGACTGAAACACATCTCCTGGAGCCTCACTGCTAGAGGTGAGGATGGGTGACATCACCTCTTCAGACCTTTTACTGGACCACATCCAAGCCCTGAATCTTAAGAGGGAAACCCAAGTGAAGAAACAATTAGTGCACCTACAAAACAAACTAAGAAAAGAAAATCAAGCTCCTTACCTCTTGAAGCACCACACCAGAATTCATATATTCAAAATCATAATATTGCCCATACTCCAGGCTCAGAATTGGTCTGTCAGCATCAGCAGCCCAAGTGGAGGCTATCTCACCCTTATGATAAAAGACAAGGAACAGCTTCAAAACACTGGTAGAGCAGACACCCATCCCTACTGCTTGCTATGCCCTTGAAAGCTGGGGGCGGGGGTAGGAGAATCTCACGCTGTTCATACAACTTATATAGCCCAGCATAGTTGCAGAAAGCACACTCCTGTTTTTTAAAAATGTTTTTGCACACTAGCTTAGGGCTTGCCTAAACAAGAAAGTTGCACCCATTTAACTAAAGCTGTAATTTTAAACCCATTTAGTTAAACCAGTGCAAAAGGTGTGTGGACACTCTTATGTTGGTTTAAGTCAATTTAAACTAAATCAAAATAAGTCACTAAGGCTATGTCTACACTGCAGACC
Source organism: Lepidochelys olivacea (assembly GCF_965140295.1). Lineage (NCBI taxonomy): Eukaryota > Metazoa > Chordata > Testudines > Cheloniidae > Lepidochelys > Lepidochelys olivacea. The sequence continues at coordinate 257,897,442 of NC_140411.1, read as the reverse complement.
TCACAGCAGTACTGCTACAGCTGCGCCACTGTAAGGTCTCCTGTGTAGCTGCTCTATGCTGGCAGGAGAGAGCTCTCCTGCTTGCATAATTAAACCACCCCTAACAAATGGTGGTAGTGATGTCGGTGGGAGAGCGTCTCTCACCAACATAGTGCTGTCCACACAGCGCTTTTGTCGGTGAAACCTTTGTCAGTCAGGGGTGTGTTTTTTTCTGACTGACAAAGGTTTCATCGACCAAGTGCCAGCGTAGACATAGTGCATTATTATTTTCTTACTAAACTGAAATAAGTGTGTCCACACAGGTTTGCATTGATTGAACTAAATTGGTTTAAAAACAGACAAGTTAAATCATTGCCACTTTCTTTTGTCAGCAAGGTCCTTAGTAATTACTTAGAATGAAAGAGATGTAGCCAAGATCTTTCCCCCTAGTTGTCTAGCTACAATTTTAGGCCTTGTCCACGCACAGTCTTGAACCCGGACAAACCTTGGTGTGCACACTTTTATTTCTGCTTACCAGTAACTAATTTCAGCTTAGTTTAAACCAATTCATAATCAGTTTGAGAGAAACTGAGCAAAGTCTGGCGTAAAACAAAATAAGAGAGTTCACACAGCCATTTGTGTACTGGTTTAACTAAATCCATTTAAAATCACACCTAAGTGCAATTCTGCTTGTAGACAAGCCCTTAGTTTGATTTTCCTTACTGACCAGAAGTTCTACCGTTCTCCTCCTGCAGGGTTTGGGGAATGTGCGTACACTCTTTAAACAGTGTGTGCTTGTTTCTGAATCTCCTGCTCTGTTGCTGTTGGTGCATTCCAATCACTCATCTCAGGTGGATTATGGAGGAAGGTGAAAGGTCCCCTAATCTTTCCTAAAGCCTTGGAAGCAGACAGCCCATACTGCTGGACTTTCCTGGCCATGTCTCTATGCTTCTGTGTCTTGACTGTATCTATAAAGAGGGTTTATTTTCAGAAAAACAACTTATTTTTGGTAAAAATTAATTTTTGAATGTAGCAGCAAATTAAGGAAATGCCCTTCAGAGGCTTTGTGTTCTAGCAACACAAGACAAAATCACTGCTGCTCAGGTGAATGTTCTAAGCACAGTGGAAAACAAAGAGTTAACAATGCATGGATTTCAAGGGACTGGTTTAGTTTCCTTTGGTTTTTATTTTCTGTTTTTTGTTGTTTTATTTTTTGTTTTGTTTTAATTTCTGTGTTCTGGCCACACCCAGGAGAACCGTCTGCTTTTGATTTCTCCCTTTACGGTCACATGGTAAATTTTCTTTCTCATTCTTCAGAGATGGAAACATTCAAAGACTATATATCTCTACCTATCTATTTTTTTACACCGCTCATCCTGTTGCTTGTTATTTATTGCAGAATCTGAGGCCAGACTAAAAGGGTGACAGTTACTCGGTCTCTTCAGGGCCCTCAAACAAGCCTTTGGGGAAAAAGAGAGGGATACTGTTGGGCTGCAGATTGCTCAAATGTTGCAGAGAGGTTTCTTTGGGGGTACCCAGTACTGTCTAAGCTTGATCTTATTTCCTACTGGTGGTTGAGCTACTGGCAAGGTTGACTTTGGGGTGGAAAGCCATAACAGTCCTATTAAACTTAGTCTGCTTGTAATATTTAGAAAACCCTAGATCTCTCTTGACCCAGCCCTGTATCCTCCCTAGATCTGGCCCTCTGCCTTCTGAGGCAAGGAGAGCCTTTGCCCATTGTGGATCCAGGTTAGCAAATATTTTTTGCTTGAAACAAGTATTGTTTTGTAAAGCAGACAGTCTTGTGTGTGAGCAGAAATTACCAGGGAGGGAAAAAGAAGACTGTTATAAATGCATTTAGGTACAAACTAATCTCCATTCTTTTGTAGGTCACCTTTTTTAAAAAGGATTTTTAAAAATCAGTTTTGTGCTTTTTTTTCTCCCACATGGAAATTTTTAAAACAAATGAAGAAAATAAAAATTCTGCAAGTTTTTTTTTTTTTTTAAACCTTAGAAATAGTAGTAATGTCAGGTACGTCTGGTCTAGTTTTACTGGACTAGTAGTTGTAGGCAGTGTTGTTGTAGCTGTGTTGGTCCCAGGGTATTAGAGAGACAAGGTGGGCGAGATAATATTTTTTATTGGACCAACAGAAGTTGCCTCTGGAGTACTAGTTGAAAGGCTCAGATGTGCTTCATGTGGTCTCACAGTTTAATGGAGGGTGCATAGGTGTTGAATCTTTAACACCATCCATACTCCAAAGAGTTAATTGGGTATTGGAATTAAATAGGTGTCAACAGAGGGATACAGTCTGAGGGCTTGTCTGTACATAAACTGGAACCAAAATAACTAAATCCGTTTTAATTCATACCTTTGGTTATTTTGGTGCAAGTCTGTTTGTGGGCATTCATTTTAGAATGAGTGCCCCAGTTTGATATTAGTTGTTGGTTTCAAATTTGTTTTTACTTAAGTTCATTTGAAATAGGGAACTCTTATTCCAAAATAAGAGTCCCCATGCAGATTTACACTGTCTAGAAGTAAAACCAGTGTAGTTATTTTGGTTCCAGTTTGTGTATAGACAAGCCATAAAAATCCCTTTTCCCTGTTGCTCAGTTTTATGTAATTTATGATGTCATAATTTCTTCAATTCTCTTCTCTTCATAAACTCCAGGACAGATAATTACAGATGTTTTTAATGAAAAAGCAAGTTTTTATTTTTAACTTTTTTACAACAAATTTTCAGGCTGCCTTTATACACCATAAAGGAGCAAAGAGGGGCACAACCATAACTTTCCCACCTTCACAAGTTGCCTTTAAAGGCAACCTATGGTCTAGCCTCTCTTGGCAGCCAGCTCAGCTCCAGCATGTCTGAGCCAAGGTTCAAGAGGGTTTTATCAATTCAGACTAATTTGTCATCCCTGATTCTGCCCCCCATGTGGTCTAAATTTGACTCATTTCAGCAACACACTTTCAAACTGCTTTGAAAGGGGAGACACTTGTTAGTCATATAGTTTGTTATTTTTTTAGTAACCAGGAAAATGTAATTGGCTGGAAGTTTAGATTCCTGGGGTAAGAGGAGACATGAGATTCTCTTACAGAAGCTAGCGTAACAATTTAATCATTAACTATGATTTTTTTTTCTTGATCTTAAAACAAAAAAACAACCAACACTGCCAAAAAAACCCTGCTTTACAAATGTACTGGAAATCCAGTTGTGAAGGATAAGGGCTACTATGCACAAGGCTACTGGAATGGCAAATAGCTCAAACCTTAGAAGGTTCTCATTATAAAACCTTAAAAAGCTCTTGTAAAATGATGGCCCACTAGCCTCTTGCCATTAAGCCTGTTTAGAAATCAAGATGCTGCTACTCCACTTCAGCCCGTGTGTTGAGGAAGGGGGCTGCAGAGCCGAGATGCCTTTTCCCTGCAGAGACATAGTCTTACATCACTCACATTACCTGGGTCTCTATTTAATATAATTTTTTCCATTAAATCAAACACAAGCTTTGTTCTCCCTGCTCCCCAGGGTGGTTCCAGCACAGATTACTGTCTGTGCACAACTGGTGTTCATTTTATACCAAGCCACAGAAACTATGTACCCCTCTCCTGTTCATAAAAGATCTTAAAAGCCATCTGAGGTGAAATTTTCACCTTGGTCCCTGACCACTAGACTTTTATATTAAAAATGTCCAAATCATCAGAGCTGTCTGTTAGAATGTATCATTTGCTGCTAGTTAAATTCCTAGTTCATTTAGTCAAGTTAGTCCATCCATGTGACAGTGCAGTTCATCCCCATAGGATTCAGTGTGATGTCGTACATTGTACTGTTTTATGGTTGAATGAGTGGAGACTTCTTAGGAAAGAGATTCTGTATGTGTGTTCAGGGTGGCCTGGGCTAAGTAGACCAAGGGCTTTGCATGTAAGGAGATGTTATAATAGCCCTTGGGCCACCATAGTTACCCTAATAGGCATAGGTGCTGGCTTGAAGTGGTTTCCATCATCTACAGAGTTTACAGTTTGGTTCAGTGACCCTCAGCACCCCCACTATATAAATTGTTCCGGTGCCCCTGCCAACAGGCCAATGTAAAACCATTCTTCTCCAGCTTCAGCGTTCAAGCCCACCTAGTGGTCCCACTTGTCTCTACACACAGTTGAGAAGAAACCGGGATACCCCTTTGAAGTAGGAATTGTTAAAATAGTAGTCTAGGTATGTAAATAAGTTAGGAGGGAAGCAGCTGTTAGATAGGGGATGTCAGCTAAATCCTGTCTTGGCCTATGACATTAATGCACATAGAAATCTCGTTCATACTTATTATGCTATATAGATTTGATATGGCAGTCACAGAGGGAAAATTTTACACTGTTTTTTTCTGACAATAATATATAGTGCTTTACATGTTTATATTTTGGTACTGCCTAGAAGTCTGAGTTAGCATTAGGGGCCTGTCCTAGACACTGTACAGGCATAGAGGTAGACATGATCTCTGCCCTGGAGACCTTACACTGGGCTTTACAAACATCTAATCCTCACAACAATTATCTGAGGTAGGTAAATATTATTGTACCAATTTTACGGATGAGAAAAGTGAAGCAGAGAGGGTGACTTGCCCATAGCTACAGTGGTGTCAATGTAGGAGCCAGGATCAGAACACAGGAATTCCTGGTGCCCAATCCTTAACTCAACCCACACCTCTCTCTTGCAAGAGACTGTTGAAACTAGCAGGTGCCTTTCAATACCAAATAAAGGTCCACAAAGTATCACAGGCATTAATTGGCAATGGCATGAAATGTCCAGCTTGGGCTTCACCAGCTTCTCTACATCAGAATAGAGTAGGGCCTAGGATTTACCTTTAAGAAAATTTGTCTCGAGTAACTTTGTACTTCTTTTTTGGTCTGGCCTCAATTGCTTTTACATTTTCTTTTCATTATTATTATTATTATTTATTATTATTATTATTTAATATTCTGATTAAAATTCCTTTATTTTATTGAATTGAATTTCTTTTATTTATGAAACATGCATGAACCAACTATGTGACTCTAGGAGAGTATTGCTGAGTTGTGCTGATGTCAATTTCATACTGTGATATTTTTTCTCTATTTACCTAGAGATCAGTATTTCAATATATAACGATGTGCATGTTTTCCCCCCTTCTCCCGCTGCATGCAGGGATTCGGGTTCGTAACTTTCGAGAATAGTGCTGATGCAGACAGGGCCAGGGAGAAATTACACGGCACCGTGGTAGAGGGCCGTAAAATCGAGGTGCATGTCTTCAGTAATTCAATTTCTTCTTTATATTTATTCTTTTTATTTCTTTTTTGTGTCTTGCCTCACTTATTTCACATTTGGATCCCTGTCTTGTGTGTGCGTGTGTTTGTGTCTCTGTGTCCTTCACCCCACTGCACTGAAGTGTACAAAAGTGACATCCCCTCCCAAAAAAATCTTTGATTTTGAGTATTTTTCTTTTTCTTTCTTTTTTTTTTAAGTTTGTTTCCCACCCACTCCAAATTTTTGCCCTTCTGCTGTCTTGATTTTCCTTTGCTTCAGTTTGTGAGGCTCCGATTTCCTGTTTGTTATCAGGCCTGAACAAAAGTAACTAAAAAAGTACTGTCTGATTTCTAACTCTGTGTCTGACAATAAAGCAGGGGGCCAGCAAGTATCCTTTTTCCTCAGAGGCCAGTTCTCCTTCATATGAGTGTGAGCTGATGTTGAGGGCAGGGTAGAGGGGAAGAGGCACTAATTGGGCTGCTATTGCTGCCTTCTTGATCTGTCTGCAGTCAATTAAAGTTAACTCTTAAAACTTCCTGTAAGGAGAGCTCTCAATAGAAGGGTTAAGTGGCTGGCCAAAGTAGCTACATATGGGGCCATTGCATGGTGCTCACCAATTTTCTGTTCCACCTTGTTGAAGGCTAACTGGCCCCTTCCCCTTCTCCCTCTTTCTTTACTACAACAACAACAACAACAACAACAAAAGTACTAAATATTAAAAAATATTAAACATAAAAGCCGCCGTTTTGAGTAAGATGTCTGCATATTTTGCTTTTTTTTTGTTTTTGTTTTTTTTATTTCCCTTTTCGATGGTTTAGCGTTTAGGGCCCTTCACTTGACTCACTCTTTCCATGGTAACTATACACAATGCTGGCGATGGTACGAGTTGGCGGTAAGTGAAACAAAAGCACTGGAGAAGAAGCTTGTATTTTTAAATTTTTTCTTAAAGTTACAAAAACAAAATTAAATAAGAAAGAAAAAAATCCATCTGCCATCTCACATTAACACTACAAAATGTGATTTGACTTGTTGTCCCCACCTGCCTCCTTTCCCTTTTCCCCTCTTTTATTTTCAATGCTGTTGAGTAATGCCGCCTGGACTTTGGATGTACGTATCGTTTTGTAGCAGTCTGAGCTGTTTGATTACTGACTTCATGGTGATTTCCCCTTGCACATCTTACTCAGAGTTACTGAACTCCAGTTTGGCTGGTTTTATTAATGCACCCATCCCCTCCTCTTTCTCTCCTGCCCCTTCTTTCTCTTGCTCTGTCTTTCCCAGACCTATTTGTAGCTGTGATTGTTTGTTCTCTCTTTCTCTCTCTACGCGCCCCTCCACCACATGCCCTCCCTCCCCAGTTTATTTCTTTACTTGGTTAAATGCAGCTGTTGGTCTCTCTTTGCTGACTGGTGGTTTCTGATTGGTTCTGGCAATTTTTCCTTTAAGTGCTTGTGTTGCACTTTGCTGTAGCAGCTGATTTCAGGCACTGGCTCCATCTTAATGATTGTCTGTGAGACCCTCTCTTCTCCTCCCTTCCCCCCCCAGTCAATTGTTTTTTTTTCCCTTTCTTTTATCTGTGTGTGTTTAACTGCATGCTCTCAGTCTCATCATTGTTGTTTCCCATTCTTTCTTTTTTAAATGTGTAATGTTTATATTGTTTTTGGGCCAAAACTAGAGTAAATGTGGTTCCAGGCTCCCCTCGCCTGCACAGGCTCACCACTCCATAAATTCCAAAGGGTTCCTTAAGGCAGGCTTCTTTCATTCCTCTGGCCTCTCAGTTCCATTCTGGCCTGAGATTTTGACAGATCATTGATTCCTGCTAAGAAGCTTCACCCTCCTTGCAAGAACTCTGAGGCTGTGTCTGACACAGGGCTGCAGTAACTTGGCTTTCAAACCCCATCCATTCTTTCTTTAGCAGCACCACCTCTGCTGTAACACCCACTTGCTGTAGCACTCAGAATGCTTGGAACTATACGGAGCTCTGTAAAGAGGGTGGAGGGTATAGTGAAACCAGGAGACCCATCTACACCCCTGCATTTTATTTTAGGAGGTTTTTGTGAGAATTTTAAAATCAGAGATAAACAAAGTAGTAACCCAAGGGCATCTTGAAACTAGGTTGAAGGCCAATGTCTCATAGGATTCCAAAAGTCTCTCTTGGCCTAGACAGATTAAATCCAAGACAACTGGAATCCAGATTACTCTTCTTCGTGAAGACCTGTTTGTCTATGATGATTGTGGTCTAGCACATTTAATGGTGGGCTTCTAAAAGAAGCTAGTTTATTCATCACCTGCTTTGTTTGTCCTCTGCCTCAGCTGCAGAGATCACCATCCTTACCACTCCAGTGGGACTGAGATTAGATTTTTGCCCATCCAACTGGTGAGCTGCAGATACCCAGTGTGCTTTAATGGTGGCAGGATGTCTGAGAATCCCAACTTTACTCTCGTTGGCCTTTTGTTTAAATGCATAAAGTGCCACAATTAGCTGTAACGTTTACAATTAAATGACAACTTCTAATAGTAATTTAAATTATCTTACATTTTTATAAAAGTAGCTGTTTGATTTCTTTGCTCAAAGATGTATAGGGTATGTGATATTGGAGAGGAAGTTATAATTTTCCCTAACGTCTTGTGCTTCCTTCCCTCTCCTCCCCCGCCCCTTTCTTACTTTTAGGTGAATAATGCAACAGCGCGAGTGATGACCAATAAGAAGATGGTCACGCCATATGCAAATGGTAAGAGAGAATGTTTGCGCTAATCCTAACCTGAAAGGTTTCAGGTGTGATGACAAACTCTACAGCCTCAAATTCAAGACCTTATTACAAGGTCTCATTGTTCCTTGACTACAGTGGGATCTCTGGCTGCTCAGCACCTTTGAAACTCAGGTCACTTATTTAGATGCTTAATTGTGGATTTAGGAGCCCACCTTTAGGAGCTCATTTTTAAAATAATCTGGGCCTTACTTTTAGCTGTAAATATAACTCTCTCCTTGCAGCCAGGAAAGCTGGGGCACCAAACAGTTTGTCTTTCACAGAACTTGCCTATTGTCAACAGTTTTCCAAGGAACTTGAATAAGGAATGACTCAGCTGTTTTGTGGAGTGAAGAACTCTGTCTTGATTAGAAGTCTTGGGTCTGTTGTCTACCAATCTCTCTGCAGCAACTCTATGTAGCATAGTATAGAAACAGCAATATTCTTATTATACAGTGCACATGTTGTGTTATGAGAACTGAGCACCATTATACTGGAAGCTGTATATTTTAAATCTCACCCCCCAGTGAAATTAAATGTGGAGTTTACAAAGTTGTCCTGGGACAGACTGAGGTACACAAAGTTGTCCTGGAACATAGTGAATGGTCCCCAGTTGCACTGAAAAGGTTCCCAAACAGCTTCTGTGCAGTTTCAAGTTAAACATACAGTAGATAGTGAGAGAGCATGGGTTGGTGGTTAAAACAGAAGATTGGAAATCAGAAGATCTGGGTCCTATTCTTGCCTCGTCTACAGATTTACTATGTATCCTTGGGCAAATCACTTAATTTGTGTTGTGTCAGTTTCCCAAGTGTGGTGAGGCTCAATAAATGTTTGTAAAGAGCTTTGAAATCCTGTGGTGGGAAGTCACTATGGAAGTGCAAAGTGGTTGTGCTGTGTTACTCAGTGAATAGGGACAGAGAATGTATAGGGTTACATGGTAATGACATGTAGACCAGGGTGACTGGCAAGAGCATCCTTTTGGTTTGTCAACCCATAAAGTCTACGTTAAAATAATGTAAAGGTGTATGGTATTTGGGCAGTTTATGAGTGTACTAGTTAGTGCTTTTCACTGCCATGTGAGAGAGACTAGGTTTGGGAATTAAAATCCATGTCTGTCTATCCAGGTTCTTATCTTAGCACCCATCATCTTAATCTCTTGCTCACAAAGTTGGCAGTGCACAGGTAATACGCCCAGTGCTGCAAAGAGGGTGTGCATTACATCATTCAGCATTACACCCCAGCATATTAAGTAGTGACATTGGTGGGCTGTGATCAAATCACACCAGAAAGGTGATTTGTAAGACCTCAAAGATGGGGCTGAGTAGTTAAAGTGTGGTAAGTTAGGACTCCTGTGGAGGAAGGATATGTGATATTTATTAGTAAAACCTGCATGATAACTAAGTAAATAGATGAGGCCTGCCCTGAAAAGTAAAGACTTTTCTGTGGAAATCAGACCTGATCATTTTAAAGGGCCCACCCTAATCCCAGTTCTCTTCCCTTTTTGGTTTGTATGGGTGGAGACAAACAGGTTTTCCAGCTCTGCTCACTTGGGAAAAGTGCCTCAGTTCATGTCCATTCTACAATGGCAGGCTTTTCACCGGGTTCATTATTAGCTTATTTAACCATTGCTCTCTTGTGTATTTGTGTTGATGATTTTCAATACTTGCCCATTGTACAGATTATATTAAATGATTCTCTGGGAAAGATTGCATCTGGGGGATGCAACATGGAGAAAGCAGCAAAATATAAATAAAACTGAGAAGAGAAAATGTGGAATGAACAAACTTGTTTGTTTGAAATACTTTTGTGCAACATATTCTGTGTGATTGTTACCTGGGAAATCGCCATTCAATTGCCATGCTGTCTTTAGTGACACTCCAGTAAATATCATAGCTAGTGTATTTGAGACATTGGGATGTAAAGTGACTTGCCTGAGATCACCGATTGAGCCAGTGGTTTAGACATAGTTAGAATCTTCAAGATTCCCAATGAACATATAGAATAATAAGAACTGACAGGAAGATTCACAGAGAGAACGCGTCTTGTGGGCCAACTATGGGGATTGTAGTGAATATATGTATAAGGCAGTTGGCTTTCTGCTCAGTTTTGTTTCTTATAGCTTAGACCAGAGGTTACTATGCAGTGGATCAGCTAGTGTTCTGCTTATACCTCCCATATAACGGTCTATATCTGGACACTGGCATTAGGAAAGGTAGTTTGCCTCTGTTCAAAAGCACAGGGACCTCGGTGGAAGCAGTAATGGGAGAAGTGCCTAAAGCTGAGTTTCACATGCAAGGCTCATTTTCTTCCCACACCCTTTCCACTGTTTTTCCTGGTATGGACTTCAGCACTCATTGCCATCTTTGCTCTTTCAGGTTGGAAATTGAGCCCTGTGGTTGGAGCAGTGTACGGCCCCGAGTTATACGCAGGTAGAACTTAAGTAGACACTTCCATTTCTGCCATTTAACTGCAGTGGTGTTTGTTTGTGTTCAGTCTGCTGTTTCTTTATAACCTTTTTACATTTTTTATTCTTTTTAAAACTAAATTAGCATCCAGCTTTCAAGCAGATGTCTCGCTGGGCAATGACGCCGCAGTGCCCCTGTCAGGAAGGGGGGGTATTAACACTTACATTCCTTTAATCAGTAAGTAGCCCCAATTGGCCCCTGTATTGTTACTGTGCTTGAGTAAACAATGATCTGTTAGCCCTCTTCTCTCCAGCCTGTATGATATATACTTGAAAGGATGGGTTTTGTTGGGGACAGATTTGCCACCAGCCAGAGCCCCCACGCTGGGCAGTGGCCATGACCGTTTCATCTTGCAGTGCATTTCCATGCTTGCTTTTGACAGGGGCTTCTGAAATGATAAGGAAGGTGCAGAGCAGGAGGGAGGGGAGTGTGAAGAGAGTGCCACTGCTTGTACTTCAAAACCAAAGAAACCAAACAGACAAATCCCCAAAGTACATATTATACAAGCTGCTAAACTGTGAGTCGACTGCAAGCCCCCTAGGGCATGCGCCTGGAAGCACCTTGGGTTGAATTTGTGCCTTGCGACTGGCTCCTTCTGGGTATCTGTTATTGCATTGTTTGTAGCTGCCTCCGAGATTCTGACCTAATTTGCCCCGAAGCCAGTTTACTCCAGCATGAAGTGTAATAAAACAGGGCCCAATACACATGGAACCGGTTACTGGTCACATTTGCTAGAAGATGATGGGCTCTTGGTAAACTGGCACTTAATGGGGAATTTCTGCTGCCTTACATGGGGGTTATCCTGTCTTTCTGGCTTTAAATTGAACATGGGGAAGGAGGGGATGGCAAAGGGGGGAAGGGAAGAGGACAACTGACTGATTTAAGGGGCTCATGCTGAATTATTTCAAAGAGCCACATCCAAATGTAGAAGAGTCGCCTGCTATATTGGTAGCAACTCTCTGTGCTTCTCGGGCTCTTTCTAACCAGACTGCATGGCAGTGTCAAAAATGGGGGTGGAGGGAAATTGTACCACGTTTGCAATGAGCAAGGCATGACACAACATTAACCCCTTGCATGCCAGGCCACTCTGCAGCCCCCCTCTCCTTCTGGGTCGTGATGTAGCAGGAGGTACATTCTTTCTATGGGGCTGTAAAGTATGCCCCTTTGCCGGACAGATGCGGAACATCCCATAACTCTGGAGCCTATTGTATTATTTTTGTTCAAAACAGATAGTTTTGAATTGGGCAGGAGTTCTGATCCCTCTCATCTTTCTCCTTATCTGTCTTTACAGTTCCAGGCTTCCCCTACCCAACTGCAGCCACCACAGCAGCTGCGTTCCGGGGAGCACACCTGAGGGGCCGAGGACGGACAGTATACGGTGCAGTCCGAGCAGTACCCCCCACGGCCATCCCTGCCTACCCAGGGTAAGCACTGGACACCAAAACAGTGTGATCTACACCATGTTGAGAGGCAGCTGATTGGCCAAGGATAAAAATCAGAGCTCTGTTGGATGGTGAGAGTCAGGATGCACCAACACCAGAGTATTCTGCACCCAATGACACCAAAAAAAAGGCAGATCTAAAATCTTTTGTGTTAGATACTTTACACTTCATTTCAGTATCCTGACACACTAGTAACTAATGGCAACTGCGTAAGGTACCAGCAGGTTCCTTCTCTTATGCATTAGCAGTTTGTCCATGTGGAATTCATCTAGCATTGACACTATGAAAAAGGACAAAGAAAGGGTCTCAAGTCTGTGGAGTGAGGCAGGTTCTGTTTTCTTCACTCCTTTGTATTTTGTTATCCAGGAGTGGGGAGTATTATCCGCTACCTTCATGCCTCCCCATCTGGGAGTAGGGCACAGGAGAGCCAGTTACCCACAATGGATTTGCTTTCTTTGTTGGAGACAGTTTAAAAAGGTTTAAAACAAAGATCAATCAAGTCCATTTAAATTAAGGTGGGGAGAGAGGGAGTATAGGGAAAATGAAACGGCAGTATGCTTCAAATAATAAGAATGGTATAAAGTACTGATGGATGTGTGATCTAGCATCCTTCACCATCTGATTTTCATTAGTCGTGTAGTGGAATGAATTCCGTAGCAACAAATTATTCTGTTGTTTGAAAGGTGTAAATTGCTGGATTTATTTGGGTTGTTTGAATCTGAGGATGCCTCATTCACATCACTTACCCCTATAGCCTGTTTGCCCGGTTCTCAAGGCAACATCCTCACATTTTCACAGAGGGAATCTGAGTGAGAGAGAATCCTCCCAGAGAGCAAGAAAGTTGGACACTAACTCCCATTTCTCCTCATTAGGTCAGCTCTGGAGGGGGAGAGCATAGACCATAAGTCTCCTAATACCACAGTACATTTGGACCTTGCCCTTGGATGCACTGATCAGCGTGGGGGACCTTGTGTAATAGATTAAGATGGGGGTTACTGTGCCCATTCTTTGCAGAGTCCAATCTGGCATTTAAAATAGAGCTCAATGAAGCGAGTTGGAGTGGCTAGACATCCATCGACCCTACAGCAATAACATATAGCAATAATTTGAATGGCTTCGCATCCTACATTATGCAAATAAATATTTTGGACTTAGTACGTCCAGTGACCTGGGGTGGGGAACCTGTTGCCTGAGCACATGGGGGTTCACAATGGTGTTCTTTTCACTGAGTTTTCAGATGATCATCCCTCTTACACAGATCCGTCTCTTTCCATTGCCATTACAAGTTTATATCCTATGTTCTCTAACCCTGGCCTCTGACCTACAACCTCTGTCCATCTTTGTTACTGTAATAATGACCCAGTCCTGTTTTATCAGGAAGTGCTCCAGAGTGAAGCACACAAGCAAAACTGAGCTAAGTGCTACTGTCTAGAAGGACTTTTATCCTGTTTTAGGAAGGACTTTTATTCTTTATCCCTGATAGTAACGGCTGGAGCATTCCTAGCAAGAGGCTGTCATCAGTGGTACACTGGGAGAACACTCCTTATAGCTTTTCTGCACTTATGACTGACTGGTTAAGTCCAACCCGATCTTTGTACAAAGGAGTTATTTACATTTGGAATACAGGCCATGCACCAGTGACCATCCCTTCTAAATAATATCTCATGACTGTATGTACTTGCAATTCATTCAGTTTGTCTGACACCACAGATTGATCTCATATGTCTTCATGTGCAGTGAATTGTCCAGCAAACAACTGGAAGACAGCAGTAAACAAGCTGCACTCTCAAATGATCCTGAATTGTGCTAGACACAAACATGAGGTTTCAATTAATACATTTGTTGTTTTCACAGACTGGGTCTCCAACATTGCATGTCTTACAGAGGAAGGTGGTTCCTCGTTGTAGAGTTTAAAATGTGGAGCAGTTTATGTTGTAAAAAACAGTAGGAGAGAAACAGTATTACAACCGAAGTTACATCAGGCCACTTTTGACCGTGAATGCTTAGTGTCATGCATACATTCCTGGCACCAAATCATGCATCAGTTACTTCCCCCTACCCTTTTAATGGAAAGATGAGACCATGAAACCAAGAACCAAGCCTTGAGTAACTAAAATAAAATGGATACTTAGGAAGAGGACATTCAATAAAATTGAAAGGTGGAAAATTCAAAACTGATAGTAGAAAATACTTTTTCACAAAACACAATTATTTTGTGGAAATAATTGCCACAAGATATCATTCAGGCGTAGAGCTTAGCAGGATTCAAAAAGGTAAGACATTTATACAGATAACAAGAATAGGAATTGCCAGACTGAATCACGATCAAGGGCCATTTATCCCAGTATCCTGTCTCTGATAGTAGTCAGATCCAGATGCTTCAGAGGAAGGGGCAAGAAACCTCCTAATCCCTAGTAATTACAGATTTGGTTTAAGACCTGAAGCATAAGGTTTAATAAAATTTGCATGAACATGCATTTTAATACTGCTAATTGCAGGTCATACATGTAGGGACTAGAAACAGGTTACACATACAGTTCCCCATCCTACATCTTGGAAGGCTGTGAACCAGAAAAACATTTAGGGGTCATAATGGATAACCAACTGAACATGAACTCACTGTATAACGTAGGGACTAAGAGAGCAAATGGAATCCTTGAGTGTACAAGCACAAGAATATTGAGAAGTAGTAGGGAGGTGATATTACCTTTGTATAAAATGGTAGTAAGACCATTATTGGTATACCATGTCCCTATCTAGTGGCCATGCCTTTAAAAGAATGTTGGGAAATTAGAGGGGGCCCAGAAAAAAGCTGCTACAAGAATTGAAAAACACATCTTACTAAAAAAGCTCAATCTGTTTAGGTTAACAGAAAGAAGGTTAAGAAGTGACTTGATCACAGCCTATTAGTACCTATGTGGAGAAATAATTTATGATAGTACAGGGCTCTTTAATATCAGCAGACAAAGGCATAACAAGATCCAGTGTCTGGAAGCTGAAACTAGACAAATCCAAACTAGAAATAAGGCACTTTTTTGGGGGGGCGGGGGCGGGAGGGAGTGCAGATAATTAACCACTGGAATAATTTACCTAGGAATGTGACGGAGTCTCCATCTTCTGTGCTGGGCCCAATGTGTATTCCACATGTGGGTACGCACGTGCACTATGCGGCTGAATCTGCAAGTTTTTCCAAGCAGTGTCGGTTGACCTGCACATGCGTAGTATCGTCCTTTGTGCTCCTGACCAAAGAAGTGATGGTGCAGGTAGAAGTGGAAGTCTTTCTAAAAGATATGCTATGACTCAAATGGAAGTTATAGGCTTGAAGCAGAAACCACTTGGTGAAATTCTGTGGTATGTGTAATGCAGGAAGTCAGAGTAGATAAACATAGTGGACCATCCGGCCTTAAAATATATGAATATCTCTTCAAAAATTTGTTTGCATTAATGAATTAATAAATCTGGATATTTTTGTTAGCTATATAAATGTCCAGTCCCTTTTCGAATCTTGCTAAGTTTTTAGCCTCAATAACCAGAGTTGTTATAGTAAATACTAAGAAGGGAGGAAAAAAATACCAAGAGTTTTGGAAGGGATTTAAACCCTCAAACTTCAGGTTATAAACCAATCTCAATTTATTAGGGATTACGGAGGAGAACTTTCTCTAGTGACAAGTTATCCCACAACATGGATTCTTGTACCTTTTTCTGAAGCAGCCAGTGCTGGCAACTGTCAGTGACAAGATCCTAGACTAGATGGACCATTGATATAATCCAGTATGGCAATTCCTATGAACTCCAAAATATTTTTACTAAAATGGTAACCTATTCATAAAACAATCACTGTCTCTGTCAAGTGTTTATCCTTCATGCAGGAGTGGGGACCTGCTTAATAAAACACATTTGACAACAGAAAATCTAACAATTTAAGTCACAGCCCCAGAAGCCAAACTTTTGTGGTTTTAGAGTTTGGTTCCTACAAACACCATATGACCCACTTCTTCCTGCTGAGGTATATCATCTTGTCTCTTCATCTCCACATCTAGTGCACTTAGAGACCAATGCAACTCTGTCCATGGGGAATGGATTGCACCTGTCTTGGAGGAGACAAAATTTTACCAAAAGACTTCACTTGTAGCTAACGCTGCTCCATTATTTTTAATGATAACTTACAGTCTGCTTGCAAGATATCCTGACCTCTCTCTCTGTACTTTACAATAGATGGGTGTTTTAATCAGGGTGTCAGGATTTTGGCAGCATTTTACACTCCAGCTGATACTATGAAAAAAATTACAGCTAATGTTCCCTACCTCTTTCTAGCTTGTGGTAATGCTATTGGTAAGTTATACACATGCCCCCATCAGTCTCAAAGATGGTGGAGATAATGCTTTTTAAAGTGTGGGTGGCTTAGGACTGAACTGTCCAGAGGACAAAACAGGAGAAAGTTGTATAATATGAAAGCGTGTGTTTATATCAAGGAGTGGAGGGGGCGGCGGGGCGGCCTGGAGAATACCTTTTTTCCTTCCTTGTCCTTCCCCAATTTTCATCCCCAAAGCAAGCTACATTACAACCTTACACTGCCAAATATTCTGGTAAGAGTGGCTCTTTGGGAACCACAGACCCTGGTCTGACATTTTTGCGGCTTGAAGTTCTGAGAGAAACTAATAGTTACCAATAAAGCCAAAGAGAGCACCACTCCATCCTTCCAGTTGCTCCTCTCTGCTGTGGAATGTGTCGTTACTATCAGGGATGATCCCACTGCACCTTTCAATTCTTGAACCTTGGACCAATCACTTAACCTTTTTAGCTCATTATCTCTGCTTGTGAAAGCAATGCATTGTGGGTATTGTTGGTTTTTTCTTTTGAATTATATTTCTCTGTGTTTACTTTGATCAGAATTGATTGACTTGTTTTCCTGAGGTGTTGCATCGGTTCTTTAAGATGCTGAATAATAATACTTTGCATGCTTGTGTGATCAGCCAAATCTTATCGCATGTCTAATGTGCAGGGTAAAAACAGGTGATGTATGGATATCAGAAACAGTCATGCAGCCCTGTAAAACTTAACATACAGAATTATACACAGCTTTCTCCAATGTGCTTCTGACTTAGGTGGATTCTAGCCCTTGTGGGACTGCTTCTAAAGGGCTTCTTTAGTCCATGTGAAACCCACTCCATGAAGCCAGTCTTTCCATGTGTTTAGGGAGTAACTAAAGTAATTCCAGGATCATAACCAGGGTGGAGGCTCCTAAACCCATGTTTCTCCTCTTCAGGGCATCAGGTCTTTCTGAGTCTATTTTTATTATACAATATGAAGGCTGTTTCCCTCCCACCCTATGCATACTGTCCCATCCCCCCACCCTCCCCGCCTGCATGCCATGGAGGATGACATGGGGCCGCATGGGTACGTGCGCACACACATTCTCTTGCTGATTCGCTCCTGCCAGAAAGCCCAGGTTGTGGATTCATACATCACCTGCCTGTGTAAAATGCATGTGCATGCTGCCGTCCTCAATAACCGGAATGTGTTTTCTGTTCTTTTTGTTTTTGTTTTTGTTTTTTTGTTTTTGTGTGGATTTTCTGCAGTGTGGTTTACCAGGACGGATTTTACGGTGCTGACCTCTATGTAAGTACACACACCGGAGCCTTCTCATCCCCAACCTTCAACAAGCCAGCCTTTTTTGTTCTTCTTGTTGTTTATTTATTTGGTTGGTTTGATTTGTTGTTTTTTTTTTTTAAATATCATTTACTTTGATTTTCTTCTTCCTTGTGGATATATATATTATATATTTAAGAATGCAAGCATGCTTCTCTGTCACTGCGCTTGCCCCTGGGTGCAAGACCTAAGCCTATGGGTTTCCTGATCATTGCCAGGGTCAGTTTACTGGGTGTCCTCTCCCCACATGCACACTGCTACTAATCAACCTGAGAGATGATTAGCAAATTAAAATTTCTCTCAATACTTCTCTCATTTGCATAATTTGGATATAAAAATAACAGGACTGGTTTAGCCTCAGATGTTCCCTTTCCCTCTCCCCTCCCCCTTCTTCTCCCCTCTTGGGGCCCTTTCAGGCTTGATTTGTGCACCATGCACTAAGCTAACTGAGCTCTGTGTTTACAAAAGCTCGTGTACCATTGGGATGTGGATGTCACTCCTCTGGAGAAGACGTGGGGCTGATTAAAAATGGAGTCTGAGATACTGGAGTGAAGGTTGGCATCTCATTTTACTAGTTGAAATGGTACCTAAATAGAATAAGGGTTCTCTTTCTTCTCCCCAGGGGAGTTGTAGAGCACGTATATGTGAGGATGTTTAGATGGAAGAATCAGCAGCCTCCTGCTTCCTGGTAAATTTCTCAAGCACCGCAAAAGGCTTTGCCCTATCATGTGACTTCAGCAGCATATCTGAATCCAGAATTCTTAGCGCACTGATGTTTGAACTGATTGAGGGTGGTGTTCCTACACCATGGGGGGAGTGGCGGGGGGGGTTGTTCTTATTGGTAGGTAAGGAGAGCAGTTTTCCTTTGGATGGAAAGTTCCATTATAACAATCACACTATAGGAGTGTGCTCTCCAGACCAAAGAACTTTACATTCATTGTCCCCACCTTCATCCTGCTCAAACTGTCGGGCTCCAGCAAAGCTCTTCCTTCAATAGGTGGAGATGTATCTTTGGAGTTACCAAGAATTTTGTCTTGTTTGTGGGTAGAGTTGCCAGAATAGCTGAACTTGGTTTCCATACTGCTTAGGAGATGGTGCCCCTAACATCCAAAGATATACATCTAGAGGTTGGTTCCTGGGTAATGGATAGGGTTGCCTTTGGGCTTCTCTGGTCTATATGGAGCTTCAGACCTTGTAAAGACACTTTTCCCAACCCAACCGTTAGAAAACATTCTATCTAAACACTGAGGAACTTAGTGTTATGTATATACTTTGCCTGTCTGCAAATAAACTCTCTCACACATGCTCTCACATGTACATGCCTGCGCACACACATGCATTTCCTGATTCACATGTGCTCTTGCACATATGCTCACCTAGGAACTGACCTGCCTGGTCAAGTGTTCCATTATAATAATACTTCAGGATGTAGGAAAGAGTTCTGTTTTTTCTCTGTCACTCCTAAAGCCTTACTCTAATCTATGTAGATCAATGAGTTTGGGGCTGACCTTGCAGTGACTAAGCAGGTAAATGGGCAGCTATTCTGTGCTTGGTGGCTTCTCTTGCACAGGCTAGCACATTAAAGCCTTGTTGAGAGGGAAATGTTGACTGGGGTTATCTCCCGATTCTTTTCAGAAAGTTCCTTCAGATCTTTAACTTGCACCTTTTATGCATAAAAGGGGCTCATTTAACACCTTGACAGCAACTTTAATAGTGCAGAGAATCCCCACGCCCACCTCATGTTACACTCCGCTTTCAGCATTTAATGTGTCTAAGCGCTAAAAAAGGGACTAGAACCCTCAGATAAAACCATTTATTTGGCATCTTGCTATAAATAGTTCAGGTTCCATTAATACGGAAAACAGGGACTTCAGTATAGGGCCTCTCTGAAGATGGGTCGGCCAGGTTTATCCCTTTCCTTTTTATTGCTAGAGTTCTCAAGAGAGATGCATCTCGGCCTGAACTTCTGAGTTATCCCACTTTCCACTCTGGATTGGCACAAATTGAATGGGTGCTGGTGCCTCATCTCCCACTGGATTGTATTCGTTTAGTTGCTGTATGAGGGCTGTCCTAAGCTTTCAGATGAAGGAACAGGGTTCTTCCGCCACTGATTGCTGATTTGGAAAGAGGGTTCCCTAGTTGTTGAGATGGCGGAAGTTAAGGTGAAGAGCCCTCACACCTGCTGAACTGATAGGGGTGGGCTGAGGGAAAAGCAGGGGGGAGAAGGACCTGCAGCTGGCAGGATGGGGTGATTAGGGGGAGAAGAGGGTTGTTCCAGGCTTTGGCTGCTTTTCCTTCCCACACAGGTATCATACACTTTGATTTGGTCTTCCTCTTCCTCCTCCCTCCTCTTCTTTTCTGGGGCAACCATCCTGCTAGCCACTTTCTTCTATTAAAAGGGCTGTTCCATCTCTTGTTGGACTCATTCCTGTCTGGCAAAATAACTGAATTTATAAAGTAACCTTCCCCAGGGTCAGTGTTGGGGGATAATAGCTCCATTTTGGCCATGAGGAAAGACAGTGCTTCTCCTACAATGGGGTCAGTCTGGGATAACAAACCACCCATAAAGACCACTCCCATCTATGAAAAGCGTGCTTGCATCCACTGGAAAGAAAAGGCTGGTGAGCCCCTCGGTGGGCTGTGTCTGTATGATTGTTTCTTTCCACAGCTGTGTTTTTTGAACTGCTCTTCCTGTGTTCTGTTATAGAATAGTCTTACAGGAACCAATCATTAGCGCTAAAATACCTCAGGTAGGAGAGCCAGTGTGACCTGCCAACCAATCAGATTGTGGATTGCAGTGGAAAAAAACTGAATTATACTAACCATTCCAGCGCCACGTTAGAGATGGGAACAGAGGCTTTTTTTAGGACAGTGCAGACTTGTGAGCGTGTGATCAAAGCTCCTGCTACCTCTGGGCTGCACATGTTCAGGTTTCACACCAAGTGGCTTTTCATTCCAAAAATTAAGTGGAAGGGTTAATACAGGTCATGCTTGTCCCATTACTATGTAGATTCTCCTGGTGCAGTGAATGCTGTTGTCCTGTCACCTCTTTCACCTGCCGATCCACAGTGCTTACCTGCCAGCTTTCTAATACTGAAATCCTAGAAATTAATTCCAGCCCCTTTTGCTTTTTAACCTTCAATTATAGAGGCATTGGGGAATGGAGAAAAGACGCGCCAGGCCTAGAAAACAAAGGGTTCCTAAAATTGGACTTGCAACCCCAAAACTGATAGGGTAGTGAGTATATAGACACACTCATCAGCATGGACTGTCCTTTTCTTCATGTTTCTGGAAATACCTCTGACACCTAGAGGTATGCAGGTACTCCATAGTACTGAACCTCAGCAACACGCTTCTCTGCTCACTCCCTCGTGTCCTCTGCCACTCCAGAGAAAGGGCATCTGCTAATATGCCTGAATAATAAGGCACTGAAAGAGGAGAGAGGAAGCTTGTTGTAAGGTGTAATTGGATTTCCTTATGGTCTGTTTTGTTTGATTGCCCCATATGGCTCTTTTGCGTGGAAGAGAGAGTGTGTTTTTTTGTGCTGAAGAGCAGTGTAGGCAACTGAAAACACTTGCTATCTGCCTTTAGAATCTTCAGTGGACAGCTGAAATGTTGTTTCAGTTCAAACAACAGCTTCATACTTACATCAGTTATCAAATAATTTTCAGATACTTGCAGCAGCAAACGAATACTGAAAAAAATCCACATTTTAATTTTGGCAAAGGAATCCAAAGGGAATGTTTTGACTTATCCTTCTGTTGCTGGGCCATGGCTGGTATCTGCTTATCTTGGTCCTCTGGCCCTCAGAAAAGCAGTTTGAGGTCAGGGGATTTCTGCCACAAACCTAGGAAAATCCAGTCAGATTGACAAATGAGGACAATGGAATCAGCCTGTAGGGCCCTCCATATAGCCACAGAAGAGGAGAGGTTCATTAAAGACAACTTCTCTCAGCATTTGAGACATACTGGGAGTAAAAGAACTCAAATGAAGCTAATCTGCACTTTGCCGAAGCAGTGCTTAGACTGTCCTCATCAGTCTTCACACATCTCCCTCAACCCAGCCAAAATAGTATGCACTCTAAAGACCCCATACCTGCTGTAGAAGAGCCTTCTCCTTGCAATTGAATGCTCACTAAATACATACAGCCCTTCTCCTTGCCCCTCCTCTCTTCTTATGGCAGAGCTTTGTTATTGCCTTGCTGGTAGGGAGGTATCTGGCATCACATTCTCACAAGTCCAGACCCATTCATTTGTTTTGAGACACAGTTTGGATGTTTTTTTTAAAAAAGGCTAACTAGGTTGGTGGAGATTGCACAGCTGCCTTGGGTATTTAGGGACTATGCCATTGAAGGGTAGGCTCCCTTAGGGTCCCTCTGCAGCACTGGAGAAGTATGGAGCAGCTATTCAGGAGGTGTCTTTTTCATAGGGTAACGTGAACATGCAAGGTTTCAGAGTAGCAGCCGTGTTAGTCTGTATCCGCAAAAAGAAAAGGAGGACTTGTGGCACCTTAGAGACTAAAAAATTTATTTGAGCATAAGCTTTTGTGAGCTACAGTGGATGCATCCAATGAAGCGAGCTGTAGCTCACGAAAGCTTATGCTCAAATAAATTTGTTGGTCTCTAAGGTGCCACAAGTCCTCCTTTTCTTTTTATGAACATGCAAGTTCAGTGAAAATATCCTGTAGTGACGCAATTTAAATAAGCTACAATACCTAATGAGAGTGGCATCAGAAATCATGGGGGTACGTCCCTATGAGTGGGTTAATAGATTCGCTTTTTTCTTCAGGCAAAGTTGTGTGTGGGCAGGAATAGCAGGATGGAGACGTTGTATGTGCTTTGGACAAGCTGTGTGGGATCTGAGATGCCCTGACGGAGCTATGTGTGGGTCCTGGGTTTGGAAAAGCAGGGACTGCTGCTGAAGAAGGAAACTCCCCCAGAGCTTCCCCTTGTTTTTTACAAGTCCTAAAACTCACCAGAAATTATTAAGGAATGAAAAGGAGTGAGAAATGGGACCTTTTCTTTTCCCCCTGTTTTGGTGTATTCGGACCTGCTTAGGTAATGCTAGATATATCCAGATGTCTGAATCCCCAGAAGTGGTCCATGCTCATTGCTCCTAGATCAGGAACATATCATAGTGAGGTTAGTCCTCGTTTTTTGTTTTATTTATTGTACACACACACAGAATATGTAAACGGCTCCAGATCACAGGTCTGATTGTGTGTGTATATACATATAGCCTTTAATTTTTTTTTAATTAACAGTAGCTTCCGTTTTGCATCAGTGCATGGTTAAAACCAGTACACATGTCAGCTGTTTCTTAACTTCATTTCTCCAATGAAATATTTCTCCTGTTTTTTGTTTGTTGTGCAGTTGGAGAAGAAATGTTAACATCTCGCTCTAAATCTCAGTGGAGTCTCTGTTCCCTTCTCTGATATAACAGATGGGTTATTGCTTGTTATAATTATTAACATTGTGGCGTGGGCTAGGGCTAGGGCGGGAGACATTTTTATTTTGGGGCGGGGGGCGGGTTAGGGTTAGGGTTTGGAATGTTAGCTCCAGTGGTGACTGACTGTTTCCGTAATAGCAGGTCGTTGTGGCTGCACGCTCTAGTAACTGAGGCTGTGTACTTCACCGAGCTTGTGGTAGAAGCCTAGGACAAACCGCTGTCCCAAGAGAATGCTGGGATAGATAGAACTAGCCAATATGAGTCTGAACGTGGTGATTTTGCTGGTTGTGTTAGCTCCAGTTGTCAGCATGCTTAGTTTTTAATTTGATTAATAGATGTTACGCCATTACCTTTCCCACACCTGATTCCAGTCCCTCTGTCCCTTTTCCCATTATATGACATGTAAGTTAAAAGAGAATAAATGAAAACCTTTTTTGGTTTCAAACTGCATCTTGCTGTTATGTTCACAATAACCTCCACTCATTAAACATGGCTGCCGATTTCCAATGTGGCTAGTAAATGTTCGGGAGAGTGAGAATCTGGGCACATTCTGATGCAGGCTGCCCTGCATGTGATACTAACATGTGGAACTGGGTAAATTTTACATCTGCCTGAACATCAGACATACCAAGAATTCAGGAATCTCATAAACTAGGAGAGTACAGTGGTGGTGTCAATTTGAAGTTTTGCTTGCATTTGTTGGCGAAGGTTAATATGGATGAACTGGGTCTCACTGTGCCTCGTGCACCCTCTCTCTTTTGTGTTTGGGGATTAGCAGTAAAGTACAAAAACCTAGCAAATTTAAGTGGAGGGACTAAAAACAGCCAGGTAAGAGTGGGAGAGTAAAAGCAGTGACATCACACCATTTTAAAAAGATGATGTAAGGTTTAATGGGTGACGATTTGCAATATGCTATATCTCATTAACAGGAAGATCCTAACTTAACCCTAGACATTATATCTTCACCTCCTCCAGAGTAAGAAAGCATCTGCAAACTTGTCTTCCAGTCAGCTCCCCACCCTTCATTCCGAGTAGCTCCACTAAGGCAGTGGAAACTAAACAAAAGCCAATTGCCTCTTTTTAAAAAGAAAACTTTGAGACAAACTTCACAAGGAGAAGGATCATGTATTTTCCCTCAGATTGAATATGAGCTTGAGTTTTTGCTTTTGCCCTCCTCTTGCCAAAAGTTTGTCAGCTAATGATGGCAAAGTTGTCATTAACCCAATCCAGAGATGAAGGGTGTAAGACCAGCATTTGGTCCTATACAACTGCGTAAATGTTGAAAACTGTCTCTGAGGTTTTCTGGCTTTAGTAATAGCTCAAGCTGGAGTCACTGGCCATATTATTCCCATATGGTTAACAAAAGCCATGTTCAAAGTTATACAGTAAATGCAGATCGAATCCCCATTTCACCAAGTTCATTATCCTGGTTTCTGACACTAGAAGCCTCTTTGGACGGGTCTTTGTCTCCATTCTGATTGGGAATATAGCTTTCCATCCATAGCTTACCTTTAATTGCCCCATGAAAGATATAGAAAGCCGCTTGCCTGACTACTCAGGTCCCTCTCAGCCCCGAGAAGGGGGAAAAGGAAGGAACTGCTTGTGTCTGTGCTTTTCCAGAATTCCACTCAGAGACCCACAAATCTTTCTTTGGCTCAGAATTTAGGATGAATTTTGCCTATTCCTTGGGAGCTGTAACTAACTCTCTGAACAACCTCCCATGATCTGTAGCATCTCAGCGTCTTTTAAAAGGCTTCTGTGTATTCTCAGAGCAACTATAGCATGGACCACAGCAACAACACACGCCTCCCTGACATAATGCCCAGATGTCCCCCACATGCCTCAGTCTTACTTTAAGGGGCCAACCCAAAGTGGCAAAAGGCCTGTTCAGTCTCTGTAAACGTTTAATCCTTGCTGCCTCTGCTGAGAATGCCAGCTAGTGGCACCTGCTTCAGTTTCTGGGCGTTTTGCTAACTCATCATTCTTTTGTGTATCTGGACCAGGTGAATATCTAAACTTCTTGTTCCTCTCACAGCAAAGAAACAAAAGCAGGAGTTTCCCTGGGTGATTTTCTTTCTGAAGTGCATATTGGTGGAAAAGAAAACACCTTGTTATGTTCCTTTGCCCACAGCCCACACCTCCCTTCTTTGGCAGCTTCCCCCAACTCTGGCAGAGGGGCATATAGGGGTACAACAGCCAAATTTAGCTCTTTTCTGTCCTGGTTTTCCCCTCCCCAACACCAGCTGTAATTTCCCACACGAATGACCGTATGAGATTTCCTTCGGCCTATGCCTTTCACTAAACTGCCTACTGAGGCTTTGATTCAAGGCTCTCCCCAACCCTACTGAGGGGTAGAACACAGATGGGTTAGAGGGTGACTCTGTTGTGATGGATGTAACATGGGAGCTGATGCAGTTTGAAACCCTTCCTCTCCTTGTGGTGTGTGTGAGTTTTGCTTTCTGTTGGTGGACAGGTATCTGTAAAGTCAGTTCTCCTTTCTCCTGCAGGGTGGATATGCCGCCTACAGATATGCACAGCCTGCTACTGCAACAGCAGCCACGGCCGCTGCGGCCGCTGCAGCAGCTTACAGCGATGGGTATGTAAGGAGGCATGGGGCGAACTGGATATGCTCAGGGGTTCGTGGAGCACTGCTACTCCTTTTAAATACTCCTCTATCTCATTACTCTGGCTCATTCCCCCTCCCCCACCCCCAAAGACACCCCCCCATCCACCCACACACACACACACTTTAGAGGAAAATGTCCAGTTGGCCCATTCCAGGCTTGGGCTCTGTAGCTGTCAGATATATGGACTAGGGCACTAAACCTGGTTTCTCCCTTACCCCTTTGGTCCTCTGCCAAAAGAGACAACATGGTTTTATGGTTAGGGTCAGGTACTGGGAGTCACAAGACATGGTTTATATTCCAATTTCTTTGTTCTGTGACTGTGGGGTAAGTCACTCAGCGCCTCTGTTTCCCCATCTGTAAAATGGTAAAAATGACCTTGTAAAGTAGTTTGAGATCCTTTCATGAAAACTTCTATATAAGTGCAAGGAATTATTCGGATTATTATCAGAGTAATTGCCATAAGGTCTTTTACCTCCCTGTACAGTGAAAATTGCATATTAATTCAAATGCATGGTGGGACTTTTCAGTCTTACTAGAGCTGGGGGAAAATTTTCAACCAAAACTTTTTGGGGGGAGGGGAAGCAGGGGCAGGGGAGGTGTCAAAAATGCAAATTCAGTAACACCAAAACATTTCATGAATTTATGTTGGTTTTGCCAAATTGTTCTGGCCAACTCTCCTCCCCCGCATCCCTCCCAAAGATCTGAAAAAATCTAAATGTTTTGTTTTGACATTTCAAACTGAAATGTTTCAATTTTGGGTTCAAAACCACTTTTTATTTTGAAAATTTCCTTCAGTTTTGAAAATGCAAAAACTTTAAGAAAAACACTTGAAGTCAAAACAAAAGGTTTTGTTTGACCTGAAACTAATTTTTTAAATTTTTTTGGAATTGTCAGCGAACTGAAAAATCCCTAATTCATCCAGCTCTAAAGCTTGCACTCCTGTCTTCATATTCTGGACAATTCCCCTCTCCCTTCCATTTAGTTGCTATAATCATGGCAGCTGCCCTAATACCAGTAGTTGCCCTCCTCCAAAATAGCACCACTAGAGGTAGGAGGGGCACTAAATGTGATGCCAGCTGTTCTCACCACGCTCCTGCTAATTGAGAATATGGCTTTTGTGTGTCTCTTCCTTGCAGGCCTTTCTTTCATCCCATCTCATACAACGTATCCATAGATGCTCTCTGGAGTGGGGCTGCCTCAAGCAGGTGTGGGCGGGGGCACAACATTTCCCCCCCGACCCTTCCACTTCCTCTCGTCAAAGAGTAATATCTAAATCCCTCTGTGGAGTGACATTTTTTCTTTTCCCCCTTCCCTCAGGTATGGCAGGGTGTACACAGCAGACCCTTATCACGCTCTTGCCCCTGCCGCTAGCTACGGAGTTGGCGCTGTGGTAAGTATGATTTTCTTTCTATCCTCCTGCCATTTCTCTCATTCCTGCTATGGTGAATAGCTGCCCAGGGCACAGGAGCTGCTATGAGTCTCCATCGACCACCTTTTCTCTTCAGTCAAGAGGCCTCTCACTGCAAGGAAGCTCTCCAGCTAGTCCATGCCCTCTTGTCTGTATTGCCTGACAGATCTGTTACTGCAGTTGGAGATGAGCAGTGTCGTCTTGTTCTGGTGCTTAGGAGAG
This sequence comes from Lepidochelys olivacea, assembly GCF_965140295.1. Taxonomy (NCBI): domain Eukaryota; kingdom Metazoa; phylum Chordata; order Testudines; family Cheloniidae; genus Lepidochelys; species Lepidochelys olivacea. The sequence continues at coordinate 257,870,192 of NC_140411.1, read as the reverse complement.
GGATGGGGAGAGCAATAGGGTGATATCTGTTAGTGTGGCTTTATTATTATTATTTGTGTGACCATAGCGCCTAAGAGCCCGAGTCATGGACCAGGATCCCATTGTACTTGGTGTTGTACAAACACAGAATTAAAAGATGGTTCCTGCCCTGAGGAGCTTGCAGGCTAACTAGACAACACAGAAACAGGGTGGGGGAAGGGGTCTCTCACACAATCAGAGTGAACAATGTATTGGTGGCAAACAGCATGTTAGTGCTTTTTTCCTTATTTTGGTGGGTGCAGTTAGGATGGGATAATTAAAAGGAAGGGCGAGGGGGACATTGAAGGGAAGGGAAATGAGGGGAATAGGGAAGGGAGGGGAGAAGAGGAGAACAGGGGTGATGCTGAGGCAGAGAGACTGTGAGGGAGGAGGAAGGGTTGGAGCCAACAGCCAATCAGCACAGGGTGGAAAAAGTCCACTCAAACCTGTAGAAAGTTCTCCCAGGATACGTCTACAATGCAGTGAAAAACCCACGGCACTGAGTCTCAGCCCAGGTCAGCTGACTTGGGCTGAAGGGCTATAAAATTGCAGTGTAGACGTTCAGGCTTGGGCTGGAACCTGGACTCTGAGATCCTCCCCCCTTGCAGGGTCTCAGAGCCTGGGCTCCAGCCCAAACCTGAATGTCTACACTGCAGTTTTATAGCCCTGCAACCCAAATCCCATGAGCCCAAGTCAGCAGACCTGGGCCAGCCACGAATCTTTTATTGCAGTGTAGACGTAACCTATGGACCAAAGGTCTCTGATTTGGCTATTTCTGCCCTTAACCAGCCCTGCTCTATAGCTTTCTTCCAAGCCCACGTGGGGGGAAGGGCAGAAAGACACACCTAGGTCCTAGTGTCCCCAGAGTGTGTGGACAATCTCGCCTGCACAATTCTGAGGACAGGAGTACCCCCAGTTGGGCCCATTTTACCCCCTCGCCCTCACTTTGGCTGCTTCTGCTTCTACTGGATGGAGTCTCTGGAAACTGTTGTGGCAAAGCTTGAAAGCACAAGGCATCCTTTCACCACCACTTCCCTTAACTTTAAAAACTGTGTTAAATGTCAAGAATACGAATTCTTGGTAGGGGAGGTAGAATAAGGTCTTGTCTCTCATGGGCCTCAAGAGAGCTGCCAATGGAGTTGTTGTTCCTGGTTCCCCTGGGCACTAGAATGAGGTTGCTGAGGAGCAACACAATGATTGGCAAAGTGCAACCTGTCAGCTATGGCAGAAAGAAAGTCAGTAAACAATTAGGCCCTCAGGGCCATTGCACCCATTGCCTTCCGTGGGTTTCCACAGGTGTCACTGCTTGGGACTTAGTATACCATTGTTTTGTACAAGAAGGAAGAGATTCCAGTTCCATCGCTCAGCTCTGTAGGGCTCAGAGGAATAAAAAGTAGCAAAAGTTTATTTTGTTACTGAAGTCAGATCTGACTCTGATACATACACAGAGCAGGTTAGCTGAGGTAGAAGGAGCCATTTTTCTGCCCCTGCATTGCTCTGTAAAGCAAAGCAGAACTATATAGGAAAGATGGTAGGTGAATGGATCAAGGACTCGTTGCAGAGAACAGACCTAGATGGCTTGCTTGGCTCTCCTTTATCCTCAGTGCTTCTTGCATTTCTAAATCCCAAGTTCTATATGTTTAAGGGCTCAGAATGGGAGGAAACCCCCTACAGAAAGGAGCATGAGGGCCTTCGAGCATTGGAAGCATTGCAGACCAACACTGAGGTGCCTGGGGGTGTGGAATTCCTGGGATTGGAACAGCAAGGGGTGTTCCAGGTCAGGAGTGAGTAAGGAGACCACATAGAAAGTGTGAAAAATCAGGACAAGGGGTAGGGAGATGAGATAATAGGTGCTTATCTAAGAAAAAACCCCGAATATCAGGACTGTCCCTATAAAATCGAGACATCTGGTCACTCTAGGAGTGAGATGCTGGGGAAGAGCTGTGGTGGGGGACATGACCTGGTCTAACCTGTCTTTCCAGTCAGGAATGAGGTGAGTGGAGCAGCTTGCACAGAACTCACCCTCACCATCTCTGCTTCCAGTCAATACTGTATCTCTGCTCTTATGAAAATTGAAATGCAAGCGGGTTCATCCAAAAAGGAAACATAGAATTGTACTCTGAGATCCTTGGAGCTGTTTGGATTCGGAGATTTGCTCAACTCTACTTTCAACTAACTGGTTGTCTGTGAGGCTGTCCCACCTGAGCCTGGTGTCTGTTTTTTCTGACTTTCCCATCTCATCTGCCAGTGGGAGTCTCCAAAGATGGTAGATCAACACCTGGGCGCACTCACTCCAATCCCTTTCATGGAGGTTTTGTCATTGCTTTGAATGTTTCTCTCCCCAAGCTCCTAATCATCTTTTCTTTTATCCTTTAACTTCTGCAGGCGAGTTTATACCGAGGTGGCTACAGCCGATTCGCCCCCTACTGAAGTGACGTGAGCCCCTGCAAGTGGGACAGCCCCCCCAGTTCATGAGGCCTGGCTATTGCAATATTTACTAGTAGAGGAACTCTATAGCAAGATGAGGAGGAAAAACAAAAAAAGAAAAGAGAAAATACTTTTTTATACCTCACTATGTTCTTTGAATATGTATTTTTCCTTTAAATTTCTGCCTTTAATTCTTTTGTTCCAAAGATTGTGCTTTTTTTGTTTGTTTTTTGTTTTTTAACTGTGGTAAAAAATAATGCATTTCCGTGTCTGTATGTTGGTGCATAGCTTATCCTACCAATCACGGAAGAGGCAATTAATGATAAGGAAAGATGTTAGGAACCAATATCATGCAATTAATTGTGGACAAAGTTACTTACCTGGGTCTGGTGCTTGGCACCTGTGAGATAGGAGGATGTGAGGGAGAGCCTCTTCCTGCTGTGTTTCTGCCCTTTGGAGGGACACATTGATTGGCTGTGGCTGGAACCCACATGCTGGTGAGAAGTAGTTCTTTGTATTTGAAAAGAAGGGAGATGCAGAGACTTCCAGCATTTTATCACCATCTGGCACGCACACACTTGGAACAGTTTCAGGGGTGTCAGGACTGTATAGTTGGTGAGAGAAGATTCCCCAAACTTGCCCAAAGACTTGGGCGATTAACTGCAGTAGGGGACAAGACTTTGAAATGAATTCTTGATATCTCTCCCCCCACACACACACCTTGATTGTTGTCCACTACTGGACTGTAATTGTCTGTCCTTCCTCTGCTTTCTAAGGTCTTTCTCCTTTACTGCCCCTCTTTTTCCCTTTTTTCCTTGAGGATTGGTTGGTGTGATGCTGAAAACGTGGGCCAGTAAGGACAGAGCTTGAGGCAATGGTTGAGAGTGCTTGTGTCTCGGACATCAAGGAGTGGTTAGATTTACCGAGCATTTGCAGCTTTATGGGGAAGGAAGCTGGCTGAAGAACCCTGCATCGGTGCCACACTGAGCTGCTCTGAGGTTCAGCATTCAAGGTCCCTCTCCCTATTCACCATGAGCCACTTCGGCATTGCTGCAAATAAATCATTAAAGTAGTGTGAAGACAAAAAATGAGTCATGGAGCAGCTGCAGAGGGACAGGGGAGTGTGTGTGAGGGGAAGAGAGTGTGTTTTATTTCAGAACGCTGTTCCTGAAGTGATTTTGGATAGCTCAGATGTCTGGAGGTAGGCAGAAGCCGTTTGTACAAGCTCTGAAGTCATAGGAACCTCCCATCTGCTAGATCTATTTGAGGCCCTTAAATATTTAATCTAGAGCCCCAGTGGCCATTTGCCCAGCCTCTTAGTATCCTGCAAAGAGCACCTGGACTGCTCAGTCCACATTTACACTACAGACTATTTAGAAGGGCTCCATGGCTCCCAAGGCCATCTTCCTTCTGCTCTTTTAACTGGAGTGACTCTTCTATTTTAAAAAGCAGGCATTTTTTAGGTTGCTGCAAGGAGTAACACTGTGGCAGGGAGTTGTTGCTGTCAACATCTGAGCTTGATTTTAGAACTCAGAGGAATAGTCTCCCCTCCAGTTGTTAGTTATTGCTATGCTCCCAGCAACTCTTGCAATCAAAGGCAGATTCTCTGAAGCTTTATCTAACCCTAGACACTAGAGAAACAGAGAGAGAAGCACAATTCCATTTGGCTCCCTTGTCTAGCTGAACTGGTACAGGGGTGACTTTTCACTCCCAGAAGGGCTGTGTGGGGTGTGGATTTGTAGCTAGAGCCTTTCAACTCCTGCCACCATACACTTGCTTCGCTGTCAACAGTTGATATCAGAATAGGAAAGCAGATGCGCTGAACTTTAAGCATTGTAAGTGGGCAGGGCTGTCTGGGAGGTGCACTGACCCACCATGCACAACACACATCTTTGCTCTTCCCCTCAGCACATGTCCTCCCTGTGCCTGGCAGGGAGGAGGTGCCTGAAATGGGAAGGACTGAGGAGACATTAGTTAAGCTAGAGACCCTAAGGCTATTGATTCTGTGGAGGAATAGCTAGAACAAGGGGACACCAAACTGCCAGCCTGTTGGCCACTTTTCTCGTTGTTGTTTTTTTTTCTCCCCCAAGCCAAAGTTTGGTTTGTTGCAGTTATGACAATTTTTGTTGTTTGTATATAAATATTTTAGTTAGATTGAAAACGGGGTGGGGGAGTGGGGTGTTGGGCTTTCACAAAATCAAGGAAATGAGGGGTCGGTGGGATTTTTGGCTTTTACTGGTTGAGTGGGAAACTTTTTTTTTTCCAGTAGAACGTCTAGTGTCATATTGAAGGGAAGCCAATTTCCATCCTGTGGCAGATGGGAGTGGGAGACTCCTTTCTGGAGCTGAGACGCAGCAAAAGCCTCAAATGGAGTTCATCATAGCCACACCTAGGGTGGCGGGGGGAGTGAAAACAGGATGTCTCTTTCCTTACTCTCAGGAAGGAGAAATTGCTGATGCTGTAGGGCCAGAGAATGGGAGAGGGTGAGGGGCCACAGCTTGCTTAGCGCTGTAGTGGCAGGAGCCTGAGCTTCGGCCGCTTTCATGTGTCTCAGTTCAGCTGGTTCTGACTGTAGCTTCTGAAAGGCCAAGCTCCACTTTCTCAAGAGCCCTCCTGCACCATGGCGGCGCAGCATGTGGTTGGTTGCCCCTTTGCTTCTCCATCTGTAGGGAAGACTGAACATATTTCTGCTGTTAAGTAGGGTCTGTGCTTGACAGATATAACCCTGCTTAGTGCTGAGAATCTGGGTTCTCGTCACATAAGTGCCTGGGTTCAGCAGGGGGTGGGTCACCTAATGCTTTACCACCTACTGTCACCAACTTCTGATCCACAAAGGCCAGTCCCCTAATGCATCAGTGGGGGCTGCCCTGATCTATTAATCACTGTTCTAGGCCCCTCAGTGTATTAGCACCTGGGTTTCCCTAATTCCTACTCCATGGTGACCGGGCTGGGGGGAAGCTAATCCCTTTGTCCTGCTGATTACAGGAGTTGGTTCTATAATTTTAGACATTTACCATCCATACGGTCCAGGTGATACTTTCCAAAACCAAGACCTCCCAGACAGCTTTTACCACAGCTGGATTTTTGCAGCATGGTTGCTCCTATGAATTCTGTGCCATGGCAAGCAAGAGCCTTTCATCCCTCCCTCCATCCCTCTTGGCAAACACAATGACTCTGATTCCACAGATGATATTTAATGAATTGGCTCATGATACGAAGGACCTATTTCCATTCAGATTAGCCAAGCCTTGGCTGGTTTGAAGTATCCATTTCTCCAAAGATTGAGGAAGGCCCATATCTTCCTATGCAGAATTAATTATATTCAGGCTTTTTATTACAGGGATGAGGGAATGGGGGTACAAAAGTGGAGCAGGCTTTTGTCACTGAGAACATCTAGTACTTTTGTCCTGTAATGATCAGTGTTCAAGAGTTTCTGTCACACAGGACTTGGCTCAGGTCCTTAACCACTTAGGTCTGGTCTGCCCCCCAGTGTTTGTACCAGTATAACTAGTTTGGTTAGAGGGGTGATTTTAATGATATTGTTATACTGGTACAATCCAAATGTGGGTGCTGTTATACTGGTATAAAGGTGCATTATACCAGTATAGCTTATTCCCCTTTCCACATGGGAATAAGCTATATCAGTATAAGGCACATATATATAATTGTGTCCGCGGTAGAGGTGTTGTGTGACTTTAACCACACTGGCGTAGGTAAAGCAATACAACTTTTGTGTGTAGACAAGCCCTTAGTGTTCCAGTTACCCATTTCTTATAACCAGGCATTCACAGGGCAGGCAGTCATGGAGGTCCTGTCTACAGTAGAGTTCAACCATGTTAGCCAAAGCCATGCTTTTAAATTATATTCTTGCTTAGACAGCCCACTGCTATGGGGACAGTAGTGTGGTCCAGTGGGATAGAGCACTAGGCTGGGAGTGGAAGACCTGGGTTCTAGACTGGTTCTACCGATGATCCTGCCATGTGACCTTGGGCAGGTCTGTTCATCTCCCTGTGCATCAGTTTTCCCCATCCACAAAGCAGGGATTGTGATACTTTATCCTCCTTTTGTGAAGCCCTTTGACACCTATGGATGAAAAGTTCTATATGAGATCTAAGTAATGTCTCAAATCCCAGTATAGGTAGGGCCTAACTGATATAAAATGGTTTATAAAACGATTTCATAGCCTAGCAGCTTTCTGGTGAGAATCATTCTTAAATGAGGTCCTGGCTGTTGTGGTTTTTTGAGCTCTGCTATGTGGGCACCTGGGGGCTTTGCAAATCTTCATATATCCCCCTTCTACTCCAATCCCCAAGGAAAAGACAAGTAGAGAATAGGTGTGGGGAGCACTTAGGAATTCAAGAAGGGAAAGAAATATTGGCTCTGGGGAACTCTTCTTTTGCTGAGTCCAGCTCCAAAGGGAAACCACACAAGCAGCTTGGAGAATAACTTGCTGCTTGCGCCCCTCTAGTATGGTCACGTCTAAGGAGTCCATGCCTTGGCGGAGGGGGAAGTGGTTTTTAAAGAGTGTGTTACTTGTTTGCACTGTTTTAAAATAGGAGAAAAAAACAAACTAGTGAACAAGGTGAACATCCAATGTAAACTTCGGTGTGTTTTTATTTTGTCATGCTCTTGAAAATGTCAAACATTTTGTAGTATACACGAGTGAGACTTGATTCTTTGTTGCATAAAACACTATTTTTTGGTGATGTTACTGTCTGAAAAGCTCCTCCCTCCTTGCCCCCACCCCACTGATCTCCTCCCCACCCCAACTTATTTTATTCTATAATGAAATCACCAGTCGACAAGGCATGCAGGAATGTAATAGCCAGAGTGTGAAATGGGGTCCTTTCCAAGTAGGCTTTGGGTGTCCTCCAGGGTGGAGTCCTTCCTGTAGCTTGCAGTATGCAATATAACGCCCCTCCCAGAACACACACCGGTTACAAAGCAAATTGAACTAAGACGTCCAATGCCAGAATCGGTTGCCACCACGAACAGTGGAGGGGGACATTCCAGAAGTGGTGTAACCACTTGCAGTTGTTGTCCTACCCATGTTTCTGGCAGCAACCAGTGAAAGCTTACACAGGAAGATGACAAATACGGTCAGTGCCAGTGCAGCCAGTCGGCAAAGATTGGTAGCAGAGTAAGAATACATCAGCCAAAACCTTGCCTTTAGGGAAATTGCTGATGTATAAAGCCGTCCACCTGAGTATTCATTTGGCTGGCAATCTGCAAAGTGCCAGTGATCTAAGGATTGATTCTAAAGCTGGTCAATAAGTCTCTCTTTTGCCAGATATTTTTTGGGGGTGGGTGGGTGGGAGGGGTCTGTTTGTTGCTTCCCTGAGGAGTGATCTCGTAAAGGGAATCTGGCCTCCCACATAAATAATCTCAGCTTCAGTCACTTTCTTCTGTTTTTCTCTTGACAGTATTTTTTGTGTGCGCGCGTGTTGTAGTTTTGGCAGCTCAGTTTGGCTGCATTCTCAAGTGACGAAGTAATCCTCTTTTACCCCAGGGGATAGGATTTGTTTTTCTTTTTATGTTATCAATTCTGCTTGTAAATAGCTGGAGCAAAAAAAAACCTGGGGCCGATAGCAAACGAGAACCAGGGCTGTAGAGCGATATGGAGCTGGTGGAGAGTTTACTGACCTCACGGGCTGATCTGCCTGAGACTTGGAGCTTTTCAATGCAAGGCTAAAATTCCACGCAACCTCCAGTGGCAATGACTGACTTTGCCCCTTCATGCAGTCTCCCCACCACCTTCCCATTGCCAGGTACCCTTGGGGCATAGGAGGCATCAAAATTAGATGCTTTCCTCTCCCCTGGATCATTTCCTAGGACGCCCAAGCTGCTTGTTCAGGGTCCCATTTCTCTGCTGACTCTGGAGAAGCAGTACCTGCATCCCAGGGCTTTGTGACCGTCTCTAACTTCCTTCCCCCTCTCATTAAGTATCATATTGTATAGTAGCTTTCAGACCATACAGTATTCATTGGGTTACTCCTATTATTATCAAGTAGCTGGAATTGTGAAGGTCGGAGTAGTTAGATCTTTAGCTTTTATTCCTTTTTTTGTATTACTATCCATGTGTATAAATTATTGATCATGTTGCTGGCTTTTATAAACTCTAAGCAAGGGAGGAGCCCTTCCTCACCCTTTGCAAATGGTAATGAAGCACTGTTTTTAAATAAAAGAGAAACACCAGTTGGATGTGTCCTGAGTGTTTGTTTACGGGTTCTCTGTTGTGAGCATTGTTGGTTTTCGTGCCCATTCCCCTTTCACTGTTCTCACTTTGGAGGGCAGAGAGGCTTTTTTAAAAAATGATCAATGTAAAGCTCAGGAAAGTCAAGCCAAGAATACTGCCAGGATGCAGGAGAGGCGCTCTCACAGCTCTGCTGATGCACCTCAGTCGTGACCTACCATGTTCATTAATTGGGCCCCCAAAGCTGTCTGTATCTCCCAGTCCTGTTCTACCGCACTCCCTGCTATCTATATCCTGCGTTTTCTTAAAAGCAGAAAAAACCACTCACTGTGGACATGATTTGAGACTTTATTTCACCTATAAGCAATCCACAGCTGAACCCAGTTTTAGGGGGTGAAAGGCTAATATTTCAGCCCAGAGTGTCTTTAGGGCCCTTGGCCTTAAACCTGTGTACCCAGCCACCCTGCCATTTGTGTTCACATGGCCTCAGCACATGACTCAGAGTCAGCAGTTCTAGGTTCTAATCTTGGCTCTGCATAGATTTCCTGTGGGAGACTGGACAAGTAATTTTAAACTCTCTGATCCTCTTTGCCCGTAAAATGAGGATACTATTATTGCACACAAGTGTTGAGGTTTGAATTCATTCATATTTTATAAAGTGCTTTGAAATACTGAAATGAAAGACATCATGCAAGTGTATTATTATTAGCCCTTGAAATAGATGTGTTTTCCAGGCTAATGATCCTAAGAATGAGGGAGAAATAATAAATCATAGTGCTGGCAGAATTACGCGTAATTGTAAAAGCTGACAAGGGGAGCAGAAGAATACAAGGAGAAATCTGTGGCCAGCAGGATTAAGGAAAAGAAGGAGAATTCTGGAGTACATCAGGAACAAAAGGAACGCTACCAAAGGTATTAGTCCATTTCTAAATGGAAATAGTAGAATTGTCAATAATAATGAAGAAAGTCAGAAATGTCCAATAAGTATTTGTTCTATGTTTGAGCAAAAGCAAGATGACGTATTCATATCCAATATTTTCCATTCCACCAGTAACTAAGGAGAATGTTAAACAGCAGCTACTAAAGTTAGACTTCTTTAAATCAGGAGATCCAGATAACTTGTTTCCAAATAGCTGGGCAAAGAGCATTCTGGCCCATTAATGTTGATTTTTAGTAGGTCTTAAAACACAGGAATTTCCAGAGGACTGGAAATTAAGCCAGTGATGTGCCAGTATTTAAAAAGGGATGACCCAAGTAAGTGTCAGCTTAATTTTGATTCCAGGTAAGATAATGGAACAGCTGATACCGGACTTGATTAATGAAGAAATAAGAGGGTAAAACAATTCATACCAGTCAACATGGGTTTATGTCAGAGGTGGGCAAACTACGGCCCGCAGGCCCCTCCTGCTCGGCTCATGAGCTCCCGGCTGGGGAGGCTAGCCCTTGGCCCCTCCCCTGCTGTCCCCCCGCAACCTTAGCTCGCTGCGCCGTCAGCGTGGGAGGGGGCTGCAGTGCAGGGGCAGGGGAGAGCAGGAAGGGAGGCTCACCTGCAGCCACAGGGGAACAGGCAGGCGGGTGGCGAGAGCACAGCGAACGCAGACAGAGGACTCAGGAGGAGCACCGCGCAGCCTGCTGGAGAGAGGCAGCACTTTGAAGGGGAAACCACGGCTCCTCCTGAGTCCTCCACCCATGTTCGCTGGGCCGCATTCTGAAAGAAGCTTTAGAGGGGGGCCTATTGGGGCGGGGTTGTGGATAAGGGTCGGGGCAGTCAGGGAGCAGGGGGGGTTGGATAGGGAGTGGGGTCCCGGGGGGGGGTGCGGTTAGGGGTAGGGGGTCCCAGGATGGAGTGGTCAGGGGACAAGGAGTGGGGGGGGGGTTGCATGGGTCAGGAGTTCTGAGGGGGGGGCAGTCAGGGGGCGGAAAGTGGGATGGGGCAGATAGGGTTAGGGGAGGCACAGCCTTCCCTACTTGGCCCTCCGTACAGTTTTGGAACCCCAATGTGGCCCTCAGGCCAAAAAGTTTGCCCACCCCTAGTTTATGTTGATACCATTTTTCATTATATTGCAAATTTGGTTGATGAAGGCAGTAGTGTTGGTGTAATACGCTTGGACTTCTGTATGGCATTTGACTAGGTACCCAACTACATTTTGATTAAGAAACTAGAACAATACAAAATCAACATGATACATAATAGATTAAAAACTGGCTAACTGATAGGTCTCAAACAGAAAATCATTACTGAGAAGGTGTGTGTCTATTGATGTCTGCAGGGCTGGTTCTTGGCCCTATGCTATTCAACAATTTCATCCTGGAAAAAACACACAGAAACAACACTGATAAAGTTTGCAGATGCACCAAAGATTGAGAGTCAAATAATGAAGAGAACAGGTCACTGATACAGAGTATTCTGGATTGCTTAGTAAGCTGGGTGCAAGTGAACAATGTATGTTTCAAATATGGCCAAGTGTAAGGTCATCAAGGAATAAAGAATGTAGGCCATACACGAAGCAGTGACTTTGGAAAAGACCTAGGGGTGATCAAATACTCTGGCTACAAGGGCTAACGCTATCCTTGCCTATGTAAACAGGAATCTCGAGTGGGAGTAGGGAAGTTATATCACCTCTGTATTTGGCACTGGTGTGACCGTTACTGGAATACTGTGTCTAGTTCTGGTGCCCACACTTCACTTGAAAAATTAGAAAAGGTTAAGTGAAGAACCACAAAAACAATAAAAGGATTAGAAAACACGCCTTATAGAGAGAGCTCAAGGAGCTAAATCTGTCTAGGGTATCCGAGAGAAGGTTAAGGGCTGAGTTGATCACAGTCTATAAGTACCTATATGGGAAACAAATCTGATAAAAAAAGAGGGCTCGTCAGTCTAGCAGATAAAGGTATAACAAGCTCCAATGGATGGAAGCTGAAGCTAGACAAATTCAATATTGAAATAAGGCACACTGTTAAAAAAAAAAATGTGGGAAATTAATCTGTGGAACAACTTACCCTTGAGTTGTGGTGGATTCTCCATCACTGAAATTTTTTAAATTAAGGTTGGTGCTTTTCTAAAAGATCTGCTCTAGTTCAACCCCAGCTATTGGACTTGATGAAGGAATTAGTTTAGGGAAGTCCTATGGCCTGTGTTAGGTAGGAGGTCAGACTGGATGATTACCATGATCCCTTTTGGCCTTTCACATCTATGACTCTACTGCACTGTGATGCCAACTCTTTAATAATCGGTGATGGGCTTGCTTTCACAGCACTTTGGTGCTGCCAGTCTGTCCTCTAGTGGCTGGCTGAGGAAAACTGCAGTTATTCCAGATAACAGTGATGGCTCTGAAACATTCTGGGACCCAGTGGGGAGCACCCTTTTCTTTTTTTCTTTTCACAAACAGTGTTTCCATTTGGGGAGCCCCTTTTTGAGATTCAAAAAGCACTGACTTTGGAGCACTGGCCGAGGGGTTACTACTTTGCCCTCTTGGGTTTATTTCCCATGGCAAGTCTCTCTCCGGACTGGTGCAGAGAGACTGGGTGCATTCTGCACTGTGGGGCCACATGTTCCAGGTTCACTCTCCAGTCCTATTGTCTCAACCTCTGGCCTCACGCTGGCTATCAACAGCATTGGGTTGTATTGTTTGCATCTCATTAGCCTCGAGGGGCCCCCGTTAAAACGTGGGCTCCATTGTGCTAGGTTCTATCCAGACAGAAATGGATTCTACCCCAAAGAGCTCACAACCTGCACGAGAGAGCGGAAGTGCACTCGCAAAGACATACTGGGAATTCATGTCTAGATGAGCAGGTTGGAGGATCACACCATCCGACAGCTGGCGTTTGGAAAGGCCTGTTCAAGAGTGAGTCTGCAAAGGCCTGGGATAGACCTGAGGAGAGCTTGGTTTCTAACCATGCACACTCTGCTTCTGTTACTCTTTGGTGAAAGTGGAGGCAGAAGCATTTTCTTGACACCCAAAGCGCAGTGGCCAATATCCCAAGATGGCTGCCAGAAGGCAGGAATTGACCTTTTGTGTTGAGAAATCATGTGACAGTCGGCTCCTGCTTTGCTGTGAGCTGATCACCCTTGGAATGGTCTCGAGATTTTGGGCACACCTGGGAGAGAGAGGATGTGCAGTGCCTGCACGGAGAGCAGCTGTCCCAGTCTGTGGGTACTTTGTCTTTTTAAGGACATGCTGAGTGCTGCACTCTAACTTTAGCACAACGGTACGGATTGACTCGGCTTGTTTTATTAATGGAAGGATATAAATACATCTGTTTTGCATCTGCCTTGTTCCTCCGTGTGCAAATGGCAGGCTTTGTCCCGACTCCCTTTGGTGATTAAACTCGCCATCTTTTCAATCACAAATCACATTTCCATGTGTCAGTAGGAAATGTAAAGCTACAAAGTCACTTTGCTTTGTATGGAAAGTGCGGCCCTTCAGCCTAACTCAGCTGAGAAGCCACTGATTTTGTGGAGCTCTTTAAAAATATCTTCACTTAATCTTTGTTTCTATCAAATGATCTTTTCCATGATTGGCAGGTCTAGCACTGCCGATGCACTATACCCCTTACCCGCTCCACACTATTCCACCCCATCCCCTCTGCCTCGGCTCTAAAAACCCTAGATCTCGGAGTTAAAAGCAGCAGTGCTCTTTAAAATTTTTACTACTACTTGGTTCTCCTCTGTCCACATGGAAGGAATTCAGACTCCATAAATATCTCACGAAATTGATCAAGTACATTTCACATGTGCAATTGACAGTTGTCTCAGAGGCCCCGGTTCTACAGAGCACAAAGTCAGTCACATACTCAACAGCTGCAGGGGTCGCAGCATTCTCATCATTTGAGGGGAGACGGCACCCTCCCACGGCTCAGGAACAACATTGACCAGCTGTGGAATTATGCTCAAATACATTGGTTAGTCTCTAAGGTGCCACAAGTCCTCCTTTTCTTTTTGCGAATACAGACTAACACGGCTGTTACTCTGAATCCTTGAACTCTGTGACTGTTCAGATACAGGGCTTTTGGGGGAGGGTAATGTGGCAGAGCTCCGACTTTGTACCCGTGGGTCCCACGCTTCTAGGCAGTTTATGCTAGCCTCAGAGGCTCACTGTGAGCTTCCACATAGCCCTTCTCTCTCTAGGGCCAGGGTTACAGTCTACTGAGCCCTTTTCATCATAAGCCAGCAAGGAGGTTGATGAGAGATCTCCCACAGTCTCTGTTGTCCCTATGGGTTCATACCCGAACAGTTTAGCCTCCTGTCCTGATGGGACCTGTCTTCCCCTTCCAGGAGGTATTTCTGTAGTGGCAGGTTGTGGGGAACCCGGGCCCGCCCTCTACCCCGGGTTCCGGCCCAGGGACCCTAATGGTAGCAGCTGTTGGCAGCTGACCTTTCACTGCCAGAGTTGCTACATTTCCCTGGGCCAGTTCCCCACAGCTCTCCTGCTTCTCTTCTTCACCCTTACCTTAGGGCTCCCTTACCGATGGCTTGAGGGTGTCTTCATTAACCAGCCCTTCAGCCGTGCTTCCTTTCCTCTGGCTCTCCTTGGCCTGACTGGAGTGAGCCCTTTTATAGTATCAGAGGGGCCTTAATTAGAGTCAGGTGTTCACATTACCTTAATGGCCTCACCTGATTCTTTGCAGGTTAATTGGAGTCAGGTGTTCTCATTAGCCTGGAGCCCCTGCTCTGGTCACTCAGGGAACAGAAAACTGCTAATCCAGTGGCCAGTATATCTGCCTTCTACTACTTTGTTCTACCCAACTGGCCTGGGTCTATCACAGTAGAAAGAAAAGGGGCGGGGTGGGGGGGAAGGGGCAACCCACCCAAAGCTTACAAAAAATGTTGGTAAATATGGCACGAGACTCCACATTTATGGATTTTACATATTTGTGTCTCAATGACTCAATTCAATTAACTCATTTTATATTTAGGAAGGAAGCAGGGGGAGGGGTTCTAGCTGCCAACCTTGCAAACTCATCGTGGGCTCTGGCCGTCAAGCAGAGTTCTTTGTGGCTGTGATAAAGGCAATTAATATTCTAGTTTATTATAATTTAGTTAAGAATACTGTCAATGATGTGTGAACCAGAGTCAAATCCAGCTTGCTGTCCCATAGTGTGTTGGCTCTGCAGGAGGAGCAGCAATAGAAAGATGTGAAAGCTCGATAGAGAGAGAAAAAGGTCTCTGAAGACACAGAGAGGGTCAAATCCATCACTGATGTAATTCCAATAACTACTGCTGACTCTAGTGATGAAGGCTGTGTCTGTGCTACAGATTACGTCACTCAGGGGTGTGAATAATCTACACCTTGAGTGCCATAAGTTATACCGACCTAAGCGCTTGTGTAGACAGTGTTATGTCAGCGGGAGAGCTTCTCCCGTCAGCTTAGAGCGTCTTCACCAGAAGAGCTGCACCGGTGCAAGGCCCTCCCCATCAAGTAGTTGTTGCTGGCTATTACTGGACAGCTATGGGCAATATGAAATTATCCATTGCAGCTGCCTATTGTCAATACCCTCAAGTCCCAAACTGGACACAAACTAATGCTCTAAGCAATTGATACGTTTTCGCACTCAATGGAAATGCTGCTGTAACACTGAGTGCTCCAAGACACAACGCTAAATGCCCTGAAAGCACAATAGTGCCTTGGGAGCCAAATGCAAGGTTTTCCCCTCCTTCTCACCCCTCCTCCACACACACCTTTTCAGGCCCCATGCATCTGTGTATCCTAGTCTTGAAGTCCCAGAGCCGTCCAGGCCCTAAGCTCCCCAGAACCTCATGAACACCCTGGGTGAAATCCTAGCCTCATTGAATGCAATGACAAAACTCACATTGACGTCACTGGGGCCAGGATTTCACATGCTGTGCTTTCCCTACCAGGACCTTGAGCGTTTACAGCCCCTGTTCCTGGTTGTGTGCTCTCATGGGCACAGGCGCTGTGCTCATAGGTCCTGTCCCTGTTTAGACCGCAACCTGTGATGGTACCTCATATCTCCCCTGCCAGTCAGGGCCCATACCTCCATGCCTCCACTAGCTGTAGGCCTGTGCTCCCATGCACGATGCCCACAATCCACATTCTGCATTCCCAGGGCAGGAATTCCCTACCCAGGAACAAACCTTCTATTTTCTGTATTGTGCGTGTTTGCACACGGGCTCCTTGCTGATGAAGAACTAAGTTTTTTCACCCTATTTCTTTGGAAAGTTAATTCACCTGAGACATGTGATCTTGGATTTGGCCTAGGTACTAGACATAATGGCATAGCCATTTTGAAACCTGAGGGATCCAGACTGATCCCTTGAGCCAGTAGGCAATTCAAGGAAATTTTAACTACCACAAGCCATCAGGAAATTTCCCCTACGTTTTCCAAAAAGTTACAGATTTGCCATGTAACCTCAGGATCCAAATAATGTGGGTGTGCACAATAGACTGACTGGGTACAGTACTTCCCAGAGCTTTTGTCCCAAGTTGATACAATGTTGTCGTTTTCCTTCCAGTGATTGTGCAAATACGCATTCCACTGTAGGGTCATGGAACGTATGTGTGCACAATACGTCTTGCAGAACGACAATTATTGTACATATCTGGTGAGTAACAGATTCTTGGCTTTTGCAATAGTAGTACTGGGTTTTCACATGGCGTGATAAGTGGTGTTGCCATGTGGGTGTGTACCTCTGAGTGGTGACTCTTTGTTCCTCAGTCTAGCACCTGCCTTCCTTTACCAAAGCGCCACCCTTTGGAAAAATCTTTAACTTAGTCTATTTTTAAAATACCCCCGTTCTTTTAATCCAAGAATTTTGCAGCATAGTCAGTGGAAAATAGTGCCCTAGAGAGAGAAAGGAATTAGAGGCTGAATTTAGAGCTACTGGAAGCAGGTGAAATTATACCGTCTTTGCTGGAGCTACACCTAATTCTAACAGTTGGAGTTGTGACCACAGCTGCTGAAATTCTAGCAGTGCTATACATTTCCAGTACACAGGGCTGACAGCAGGAGCCCAGCATGCTCAGCAGTGGAAGGTATCAAGTAAGCTCCTGCTCTGTTTACCCAAGTTGGTTAACAGGTGTGATATCCTGATACCAACATAAGGTCTGCTCAACATGAAGGGTGCATATTATGTATCGTCACTGGGCAGGGAAGCATAAAGTTTCCCTTAGAGTAAGTGAGGTACCATTTAGCAGCAGAGTTTGGCCCCTTGGCCTTCTTCCTGTACAAAAAAGCTCAACTAGCTTGTTAACTTCAGTAAACTAGTTAAGGAAGATCGAACAGGGAATGATCTGAGGCCAGTATGTAAAGTTAAGACCATGCATAAGTCTGTGCCGGATTGGAGCCTTGGGGCATAAAGCAGACAGGGAAGAATGTTTCTTTTCAGACTATTTACAAGACTGCAGAGGGAAGGGTCAGGTCCCGTCACCTTCTCAAGTCAGAAATAATTGTTCCTTACAGAGCATTCAAGTTTACATGTCCTTGCCTCTGAAAGCAGGGTTGATGTCCAAATCATTAGGTATTTAAGACACTGACATTCCAGTGCTCACCAGGTTATTTTTGAACAACACTGTAAGGGAAGCAGCAGCTCTGATTTTTGTCCATTTTATTATAAATTTATCAAAAGTCTCAATAAGTGGCAGTAGAGGAGGGGACTGATACTTTTGGTGGAGAAATAAAAGGAGGAGACTCACCTGCATGTAACATTACTACTGTATTTCTAGACTTAGTACCTTGGATACCCTGATTCTGTCAAATAGTGACTGCCATGGATCCAAAAACTTGTCAACCTGGAGCAGAGAGAGAGGGCATCCTTGTCATGACTCACAACCTGGTTTAAAGGGGCTGGGGGAAAAAATCCATTACTGCCTATACAGCCAAGGCCTCAGTTCAGCACTAATGAAAGCAAGAGCAAAATGTAGCTCTCCAAATCCACGTTTACAGGACCAAGTTCTACTCTCAGCTACGCTGTATAACTCCAGTACTTTCCGTGGAGATACTCTGGCTCCACACCTTGCAGCTAAGAGAAGAATCTGGCCTGTCAAGTTAAAAGTAGTGGCAGCAACCCCATTCCACCCTGTTAAAAGCTTTGTCAGGCATGAGAAGAGACTCCACCTTTTGTGAAATTAGACACTGGCAAAAAGTTTCAAACTAGGGAGTATACAATGAATCACAGAAATCCATATTTAGGCACCTAAATAGAAATGGCCTGATATTCAGAGGTTCTGAGAGATCCAAATTTCCGTTGAAGTCTGTGGGAGCAACAAACAATTTTGGACTGGGAAATCCACATTCAGAGTATTTCTCAACCTCAAGTTTTGCTTCCCCAATCGGTGTCCTGCCGCCTGACTTTTAACAACCTATGCACCTGTACCAGTTTTTCTCTTTTTTTTCCTTCTCCCTTCACAGCTTCTGAGCTATCTAATCCACTGGTATTTATAAAACGTCACCACAATACCTGATCAGAGTACATATGTTTGAACAGTGAAAACTGCCCGATATAGGGATTATAGGTTGGTGGAGGAATTAGTATTCTGTCCTACTCCGGGTGTAATCAGACTCTTAAATTGACCACATTATCCTTCATTTCTCTGGCCTCCTCTTTGGATCTAGTTACTTGGGGAATAATATGGCCAAGAGATGAATCCCGCTCCATGATAAGACCAGTGTCTCTGCCCTCTGACACTCCGTGCATGTCCATTTGAGGGAAATAACTTTTTCAAATAATTATTTAATTATTCTAGTGTACTGAAAATGTATAAGACATTAATCAGAACACATGGTAATGGATGAATAAGAATGATAAAAATGTAGAAAAAGCCATTTTTTCCTGATTGTTAGAGTCTGAGATTATAACATTTGGATGCAGATAAAATCAAAGCAAACACCAAGGGCCGTATGCCAAGATACAACCTATTTACCAGAACAAGAATATAGATAACAAGAATCACATTGACCGTAAAAATAAAGTGAACAAGTTTTCCAGTCAAATCAACCTTTTCCTATGAGAAAGAAGGGTAGAAAGAAAAAGAGAAAAGGATATATCCAAAGCTCAAACATCATCTTGCGTACCTATATTATTTATAATGATTTTAAATCCTACATGATAACCCAATATATTAGAAGAGAAAAAATAGTTCCTTTGGGAACAGCTGCCACACCGAATCCTTTAAAATCAGAGTCTCTGGTCTTTTTCCTCCTCTTGGGTATGTTCTCCACTCTTCTTAAAAATCAGAAAACTCATTTTTATCCATAAATAGCCTTTTTTCCCTTAATAAAAAAGTGTTTCATTTCGTGTGTCTTCAATCACTAAGTGAGTGAAGCATCCATACCCCTGACATAATGTATCTGTTTGTTTGTGACAAGCCAGCTCAGAGTGAGACATATGGCATCATCTGGGGAAGAATCAGGAATTAATCATCAATATATTACTTGGTAATGATAGAAGAGGAGGAACAATGCAACGTGATGGCCAACTCATTAGAGTGTCAAAGTTTGTCCCAGAAGATGGAGATACTTAGGTAGGCCTATTAGTAATGAGATTAGTTGGCTGGATTTCCTCCATATTTTAAGAGGGAGTGAATCAGCTGCAATCACAAATTGACTTCTAAGAGCTGAAGTCATATACAATTTATGAAGACTGTTGTACTAGATTTTATGGACCTAATCAAGAGAGCCAAGACATTCTAGATTATGTTCTTTTGTTTTTGTATTCACAGTTGCCTTTGCAGATAACCTCCAAGGCTTTCCGTGCTCTATTACTGATAAATGTTTTAGAGAGACAAGGTAGTCGAGGTAATAGCTTTTATTGGACCAACTGCTGCTTCACAGTAAAAGCTATTACCTCACCCACCTAGTCTCTCTAATATCCGGGGACCAACATGGCTACAACAACACTGGAAACAACAAGTGGTTTGGATTTATTCAACATTTTGTAGACTTGAAGTTAGACCTTTGCAAAGGCCAGTAGATTGGATAATTGATTCAAATGGGGAAAGAGAATAACATTAGTTCCACACGTGTTTTTTCAAGCCATGCCTTAGTTGAAAGTAAGCAAAAAAATTTGGAATGTAGATGACATCAACATAAAAAGCACATCTTAAGGGACCCTAGCACATCAGCATAGAAAATGCCAGCCAGTCATCAGATAAACCTTGACAAACTGCATGGAACTAGGCTAGGTTGAAATATTTTTATTTTTGTGACTGGGGCATAGAGGGGAAAGGGATGGAGTTTCACAAACAAATCCATGTTTGTGGTTGGGGGGAACAGTTTACAATGGCTTCGCTGATTGATGGACAAAAGCTATCTCCCCAATCTGTGTAGAGGCTCAATTTTATAAAGAGCACGTTGAATATGATGTAAAGCATTCCATACCTTCCAGGTGATCCTCCACAAATCTTAATGGGAAAGCATTGTTCTATACCAGTAGTTCTCAACCAGGAGTACGTGTACCCTGGGGGTAATTAGAGGTCTTCCAGGGGGTACATTAACTCATCTAGATAGTTGCCTACTTTTACAACAGGCTACATAAAACGCACTAGCAAAGTCAGTACAAACTAAAATTTCATACGGATAATGACTTGTTTATACTGCTCTATCTACTATACACTGAAATGTAAGTACAACATTTATATTCCAATTGATTTATTTTATAATTATATGGTAAAAATGAGAAAGCGAGCAATTTTTCATTAACAGCATGCTGTGACACGTTTGTATTTTTAGGTCTGATTTTGTAAGCAAGCAGTTTTTAAGTGAGGTGAAACTTGGGGGTACACCAGACAAAGGCTCCTGAAGGGGGTACAGTAGTCTGGAAAGGCTGAAAGCCACTGATCTATACCATGGTTTATATTTAGGAAGGTCAGGTGCCTCTCCCACCTTGGAGCACTTCAGATATTTCATGTGCATTTGGAGATATCTAACTGCTACCGTAATACATATAAATCGGCATAAAATGCCATCTTGGTTGAAAATGGAGATGCCTTTGATCATATAAAACCATTGCTCACCTCAGCCAGCAGTTCTACTGCACGAATAAACTGAAGGGGATATTTCAGTGTATGATTCTTCATTTGTGGTGTATTGAAACTCTGTTAAAATTGTAGGCGGTGACTTTAAATTTCAGGTTTTTATTCCTGGTCCTGCTTGCGAGCTAGGGGACTGTGAAAGTAGAATGAATTATATTGAAATTATAATTCATTAAAGAAATGCTGCTTGAAGAGTTTGTTGAAATATAGTTGTCAGGAAGAGAAACATTCAGGAGTGTGAGACAATGGGTCCTCAAACTAATTAACTTAGAGCTCCTACTGAGCTAGGAGATTGGTAAACATTAGTATGCAAATAAGATATGTATGTATATTTGTCAGTTTCTGCTTCCTTTTGTCTCCTATGTTAAATTGGCTTTGGCTTATCTGTATAAATAAGTTATCTTGAGCTTTTGCAGAAGGCTCACATATATCTGGGTGCATTGGCAAAGCGCTTTGCTAATGAACAGAGTGGTCTGACAAATTCAGTGAGTCTTGAATCTGACTTTGACAGGACGCTGTAGGAAAGCATGTGATCAGTCAGTCTGCAGACAGTCTGTCCAGACTCTAGAGTATAGTGGGTGAGTTGTGCCTCTCTGTTTTTAGGGAGCAGCCTGCTTTGTCTCTCTCTGTTTTGTGGCTTTTGTTATTGTGTGGATATGGGTTACTTGCAGGATTCTCTGGGTATATCTCATTTAATCATTTCCCTGCCGTTGCTGGGGCCTCCAGCACCAGGGCACCTCAGTCCCTCTTGTTCACTGCCTGTGGCACATAATAGTCTAGTCTCCTGTGGGCTGCAATACTTTGGTGTCATTTCAGTTGTTGGGTTTAGAGTGCAGGTGCTGGTTGATGCTGGTGGCCTGTGCTATACAGAAGCCCCTTTGTTTTCAGTTTAATCTGATTTTTACCAAAAAATTCCTGGGTTTTACAAAAAGTATTATTCATTTTTTTTTTTTACAGATTTTCACCTTACTTTTCTATCATTCAAATATATAAAAAAAACTTCTTTTATTAGGAAAATACAATACGTTGCATGAGATATATGTATTACGATAGTACATTAGTCTGTGTGTATATGCAAAGCTGCTTGTTGAAGTAAAGCTATGTATTAGTCTAGAACAGGGGTCTCCAAACTTTGAGACAAGGGCCATATTAGATTTCTAAAGGGCCTTCGCGGGATGAAGCGACTGTGAAAAAATTGAACATATGCAAAATCGTTAAAAAAAAGAAATATTATTTTAGGATTAGCGAGAAGTATGGTACTGATGTTTTTCTGACAAAACTGCATTTAGCTGTGGTTCAAAGTTAGTGTTCCCGATCATCAAAATTGATTGTACATGTTCATCAGACAAGGTCGATCTGTAGTTGGATTTCACATATTTCATCATCTCAAACGTTTTTTCACACACGTAAGTAGTGCCAAACACTGACATTAATCCACAGACAAGGTTTTTTACATGAGCATATTGATCACTTGGCCGGCATTTATAGAACTCTACCAGATTTCCTTCCTTATATTTGTCCTTCAACAAATCATTGGATTGCAGGTCAATCACTTCCATTTGAAGTTCAGGTGGCAGTTTTTCGAGATCGCAATGAAATGGGTTTTGGAAGATCCATATTTCTCCTGCATTCACATCAAGGTCAGAGAAACACTCCTGAAACTGTAGTTTCAGATCAGAAATGATTTCTTGTGCAAACATAGTTGGGAATCGTGATTCAGTTGAACTTTTCACAACATGTAAAATGAGCAAAGCAGTCCCTCATCAGCTGGGACTCGAAAAGAACTAGTTTTTGCCTGAATGCTTTCACCTGGGTGTACATGTCACAGATAAGCCCATTTTCTCCTTGTAGTCTAAGATTGAAGTCATTCATGTGCTTGGTTAAGTCTATGAAAAAAAGCTAAAAGAAAAGGAGTACTTGTGGCACCTTACAGACTAACCAATTTTTATTTGAGCATGAGCTTTCGTGAGCTACAGCTCACTTCATCAGATGTATGCCGTGGAAACTGCAGCAGACTTTATATATACACAGAGAATATGAAAAAATACCTCCTCCCACCCCATTGTGCAGCTGGTAATAACTTATCTAAAGTGATCATCAGGTGGGCCATTTCCAGCACAAATCCAGGTTTTCTCACCCTCCACCCCCCCACACAAATGGGCGCCCCATCATCTCAGGCATTGGCACCCTGACAGCAGGATTGTCTGGCTATGTAGACTCCCTCCTCAGGCCCTATGCTACCAGCACTCCCAGCTACCTTCGAGACACCACTGACTTCCTAAGGAAACTTCAATCCATCGGTGATCTTCCTGATAACACCATCCTGGCCACTATGGATGTAGAAGCCCTCTACACCAACATTCCACACAAAGATGGACTACAAGCCGTCAAGAACACTATCCCCGATAATGTCACGGCTAACTTGATGGCTGAACTTTGTGACTTTGTCCTTACCCATAACTATTTCACATTTGGGGACAATGTATACCTTCAGATCAGCGGCACTGCTATGGGTATCCGCATGGCCCCACAGTATGCCAACATTTTTATGGCTGATTTAGAACAACGCTTCCTCAGCTCTCGTCCCCTAAAGCCCCTACTCTACTTGCGCTATATTGATGACATCTTCATCATCTGGACCCATGGAAAAGAAGCCCTTGAGGAATTCCACCATGATTTCAACAATTTCCATCCCACCACCAACCTCAGCCTGGTCCAGTCCACACAAGAGATCCACTTCCTGGACACTACAGTGCTAATAAACAATGGTCACATAAACACCACCCTATACCGGAAACCTACTGACCGCTATTCCTACCTGCATGCCTCCAGCTTTCACCCGGACCACACCACACGATCCATCGTCTACAGCCAAGCTCTGCGATACAACCGCATTTGCTCCAACCCCTCAGACAGAGACAAACACCTACAAGATCTCTGTCAAGCTTTCTTACAAGTACAATACCCACCTGCAGAAGTAAAGAAACAGATTGATAGAGCCAGAAGAGTTCCCAGAAGTTACCTACTACAGGACAGGCCTAACAAAGAAAATAACAGAACGCCACTAGCTGTCACCTTCAGCCCCCAACTAAAACCCCTCCAACGCATTATTAAGGATCTACAACCTATCCTAAAGGATGACCCAACACTCTCACAAATCTTGGGAGACAGGCCAGTCCTTGCCTACAGACAGCCCCGCAACCTGAAGCAAATACTCACCAACAATCACATACCACACAACAGAACCACTAACCCAGGAACTTATCCTTGCAACAAAGCCCGTTGCCAATTGTGCCCACATATCTATTCAGGGGACACCATCATGGGGCCTAATAACATCAGCCACACTATCAGAGGCTCGTATACCTGCACATCCACCAATGTGATATATGCCATCATGTGCCAGCAATGCCCCTCTGCCATGTACATTGGTCAAACTGGACAGTCTCTACGTAAAAGAACAAATGGACACAAATCAGATGTCAAGAATTATAACATTCATAAACCAGTCGGAGAACACTTCAATCTCTCTGGTCACGCAATCACAGACATGAAGGTCGCTATCTTAAAACAAAAAAACTTCAAATCCAGACTCCAGCGAGAAACTGCTGAATTGGAATTCATTTGCAAATTGGATACTATTAATTTAGGCTTAAATAGAGACTGGGAGTGGCTAAGTCATTATGCAAGGTAGCCTATTTCCTCTTGTTTTTTCCTACCCCCCCCCCCCCCCAGATGTTCTGGTTTAACTTGGATTTAAACTTGGAGAGTGGTCAGTTTGGATGAGCTATTACCAGCAGGAGAGTGAGTTTGTGTGTGTATGGGGGTGGGGGGGATGTGAGAAAACCTGGATTTGTGCTGGAAATGGCCCATCTTAATTATGCACATTGTAGGGAGAATGGTCACTTTGGATGAGCTATTACCAGCAGGATAGTGAGTTTGTGTGTGTGGTTTTTGGGAGGGGGGTGAGGGGGTGAGAGAACCTGGATTTGTGCAGGAAATGGCCCAACTTTATTATCATGCACATTGTGTAAAGAGTTGTCACTTTGGATGGGCTATCACCAGCAGGAGAGTGAATTTGTGTGGGGGGGTGGAGGGTGAGAAAACCTGGATTTGTGCTGGAAATGGCCCACCTGATGATCACTTTAGATAAGCTATTACCAGCTGCACAATGGGGTGGGAGGAGGTATTTTTTCATATTCTCTGTGTATATATAAAGTCTGCTGCAGTTTCCACGACATACATCTGATGAAGTGAGCTGTAGCTCACGAAAGCTCATGCTCAAATAAATTGGTTAGTCTCTAAGGTGCCACAAGTACTCCTTTTCTTTTTGCGAATACAGACTAACACGGCTGTTACTCTGAAACCTGAAAAAAAGCTAATTTCCAAACCCATTCACTGTTTGTGAGTAAAGGTAGAGGTCATTTTTTTAAATTTAAGAACATTTCAATTTCAGTTCTAAGCTAAAAAAATCACGATAAAACCTTTCCACAGCTAAGCCATCGAACTGAAAAGTGGTAGGGCAACTCGTGATATTCTGATTCTATTTCCACCAGAAATGCTTGGAACTGACGATGGTTAAGTCCATGCGAGCGAATGAAATTCACGGTTGAAACTACGGGTTCCATAACACATGACAAATCCAAGTATTTCCCGCACAATGCTTGCTGATGAAGAATGCAATGAAGAATCATAGGCTTGGGTTTCATAGGCCCGCACTTTCACAAGCTTTGTAGATTTGTCCAATCAAACCTTTTTTGGAACTGCACATATTTCTACCTCCATCAACTGTAACGTATTTCAGTTGTTTCCATTGCAGGTTGTATTGAGAAAGTGACTTTTCAACTTCTTTGAAAATCTTTTCACCTGTGGTTGTTCCATGCATACTGTGCACAGAGGCTAGTTCTTCCATAACTTCAAAATTACTGCCGACCCCGTGAATAAACAACAGCAGCTGCGAAGTATCGGAAACATCAGTTGACTCGTCAAGTGCGAGGGAAAACCACTCAAACTTCTTAGCCTTTTCATTCATCTGGAAAATTATATTACTGCCAATGTCCTCGATTCTGCGACCAACTGCGTTTGCCGAAAGACTAATTGTCTTAAATAAATCTACTTTTTCTGGGCATATTTCTTTGGCTGCTTGAATCATACATATTTTAACTAGCTCGCCATCAGTAAATGGTTTTCTTCATTTTGTTAATAGTTGTGCCACTCGGAAGGTGGCTCTTGTTGCAGCTTTGTTCTCGGTTTTCTTCTTCTTAAATATAAACTGTTGTGACGATAAGCCATGTTTCATGGATTCTAATTTATCTGAAGGTAGCTTTCCCGTAAATTGAGAGTAGTTCGACCAGTGCTTGGTTCCATAATGTCTACAAACGTTGTATTCTTTTAGCACTGCGATAGTTTCGTTACATATTAAACACAATGCTTTACTACCTGATTCAATAATGAAATAGTCCACACTCCATTGTTCTTTAAACACGCGACATTCAGAATCAACCTTTCTCTTCTGTCCTTTTCCCGACATAATGGCCCCAGTAGCAACAGACTTAAACACAACGAATATACATTTCTCAATAGTCTGACACGCGCTAAGACAAAAACTGAGGGAAACAACAACTCATCACGCATCCAGTTCCTTCTGCTGCTACTAACTTACCTACTGTGTGCTCATCGGCTCTGCGACCCTGGCAGGAATGCAGTGGCGTAATGAAGTTCTGCCGCGGCTCTGGGGTTTCTGCTGCTGGCCCCTTGCCAGCCGGGGTCCCGCCGCTGCCTGCACCCAGCACCCGCTGCTGGCCTGGGTGAAGGAACCCAGGCTGGCAGTGGGCTGAGACCCCGGCTGACAGGAGCCTGCGGCGGGAACCTCAGAGCGGTGGCGGGCTGAGCTGCTCAGCCCACTGCTGCTCTGGGATTCCCGCCACAGGCTCCTGCCAGCCGGGGTCCGGCCGCCCGATGCGATGTTGGTTGTGGGGCTGGACAAATTGAAGCCACTGGCCGTAGTTTGGAGATCCCTGGTCTAGAAGATACACACAACAAACAGGCATGCACACAAGCTCTGAAGCGCATGCGTGTCTGAACGTACCGATGAATTTCATGTCGACCATGTACATGTTTCAAGCTGTGAGCAGATAACAGTTTAAAGATTTGATACACTAAAATGGGAAGAAAACAAAAATCTGTATCAGACTATGTTTCAGAACACACGGAAGTATTCGAAAGTTTTAAAAAAAACAAAAACGGGAGAAAAGGATGAAGTTGAGTGTATGCACTGCAAATGGTATAGCCCAATTATTAAATGTAAATATTTGTAGGCTAATAGTTCTAAGTCTACAGCAGTCCATTGTTTATTCAAATGAAAAGTTTTATTTGGGGATTAGAGATATATCGTTTTCTTAAACTCAGAGGTAGCATTATGTTTTGAGTTCTGTTTTAGTTCTGCAGCAAACGCACATTGACTAATGGAATTCAAAGCATTAATCTACTAAATACTTCCCCCCCACCGTCTTTCCATCCACCAAAATAAACCCCGATATTTACCCAGTAAAATGATGAATAGTCTTTTGCACTGATTTTCACCAGTTTTTGTTGTTATGGTAATAAACACTGTTAAATTCCTGGGAGAATGAACACTGAAAACGAAGGGCCCTAGCTATACAGGAGGTCAGACTAGATGATCTAGGGTGCCTTCTGGCCTTAAATGCCATGATTCTAAGGATAAGCCTACACTTAAACCGCTACCGCAGCACAGTTGCACAGATTCACTGTAGACACTCACGAGAGTCATAGGAGGGGTTCTCCCGTTGCTGCAGTTAATCCACCTCCCCAAGAGGCAGTGGCTGGGTCGATGGAAGTATTCTCCATTGACCTAGCCATCAGCTCCACTGGGGGTGATGTTGGCTTAACTCTGTCTCTTGGGGGTGTGGATTTTTCCAACCCCTGAGGGATGTAGCTATGCTCATGTAACTTTTCAGTGTAAACATTCCCTAAGGAAAGTTGTGTTATGCTGCAACCTTCTAGCAAGAGTATTTGGTTTTTATCTAACTTCTCCATGTGTATGCCATGAATGGTATATTTATACATAAAAGTTTGCTAATTTGCCATATCTGTCAATTCCAAATACGCTGTATACAGCAAACTGATCGCCTCAAGTTTCATTTTCAGCTTCTCAGCTATTTTTCTTATTTCAGCTCCAGTCCCTCCCTTACCTCCCTCAGCTAAATGTGTGACGTCTGTCTTAATCACACAGGCTTTGTTTATGATGGCTGGTGTTGCTATTACAGCATCCAGCCAGTTTCCTTTGGACGCAGCAGGTGGTGTTTCAGCTGAACCGCTTCCCATTGCCTTAGACTGTCTAGTTCTGCTAGGGATACTGCTTTCTTCTGACCTTGAACTAGGGTTAGCTTTTTGTTGAGTTGATTTGTTTAACTTTGTAATGTTTCTATATAATCCCTGAGCTGAACCAGCAGCAGACAAGAAATCATTCAAGTAGTTGCATGAGGCCTCCGTCTTCTGAAAAGCTTCTAATTCACAATCCTCTTCATTGGACATTTTCAGATAATTCAGGCTGTTTTCATATTGCTGTAGCAACTTCTTAACTTTATCCTCTATCTTGAAGTTGTTATGATTTTTGTATACAAGTCTGGAAATATTTGCAACATCACCTAATATCTCCCAACCAAGACCGAGACGGCCCCCATGTTTTACTAGATTAAAAATGCTTGAAATAAAACCCATGGTGTTTGCTGCAGTACGTATCGTGGCACATTTTTTATGGACGTCATCCATGGTGTCTACCATTTCCTCAAGGCATCGTATGAAGCTTTCCACCTTCTTTCTTTGCTCGGGAAACTGCTTCAGGAAGTCACCGATACTTTCTTTATTCCTGTTGGATGACAAAGTCATGCGTTTATAGTTGGTGCCACGGGGTCAGTCAACACATGAGAGCTGCTAAAAGGTAAAGGCTTGACTGGAATAACCAAATACACAAATGCAGAAGAGTTGAATACTGGCTACTCATGGACAGTAAGTGCCCCAGTGAAACTCTGTTCTATTCAGAAAAGGAGGACTTGTGGCACCTTAGAGACTAACCAATTTATTTGAGCATGAGCTTTCGTGAGCTACAGCTCACTTCATCGGATGCATATCGTGGAAACTGCAGCACCCCTCACCTTGTATGAAGATGTTGGAATGACAGGAGGTAATACACTGCAGAGACGTCGCTCTTGGGGGAGGGTGGGATTCTCTGAAGCTTCTCCTCCTGGCAGGGGCGCTGGAATGATTTGTAGAGTGGGGCTGCTGAGAGCCATTGAACCAAACTGTAAACCCTAGATATGGTGGAAACCACTTCAAGCGTAAGGGTGCGGCAGCACCCCTAGTTCCAGCACCTATGCCTCCCAGTGAGTCCCCTCTAAAACCGACCTCAGACGGAGTGCCTACAGAACAGTCAATGATGGTTAAGTGGTGGGTGTGCAGTGACTGCTGCTGAACATGCTCGTTGCAGTATTACCTTCCCCTTCCCCCTCTCTCTTTGCTGTATCCACTTGTTCTCCCTCTACGCTGAAGTTGTAAGCTCTTTGGGACAGGGGTTACCTTGTTATTTATATATATGTGCTACATCTAGTGCCTGGGAAACCCAAACCCTGCCCGAGCCATCTAGATACTACCCCAATAGCAATAATTGTAGCTCTCTTGTCATTTGGGAGGGTTGAGACAAGAGCTCCCCCAGGCAGACAGTGGCACAGAATCAGCAGCGAGCGGTAGGATGAACAAGAACTTGAAGCTACCTGCTACCCGTGTGCTTGAGACCTAGACAGCCACTGGGGTGTTAGTGCAGAGGAGTTGTTGATAGCCCAGAAGTTTGACGGAGATGCCCGGACAACCAGACTCTGTGCACAGGACAATCTGTGCCTGGACACCCAGCCCACGCAGGCTCCTTGTTTGGAGGGGGAAGTAAGGTGTCAACTTCTAGAATCAGGACATGTTGCCCCTCAGTTGCTGTCTGCAGGATGGGGGAAGGGAGGAGGGGACGCTCCATTTGCTTCTCAGCAGGAACCCAGCTGAGCAAAAGCACCCAGCCCCTTGTCAGCTAGTGGTCCCAAAATAGCTCGGCTCCTTGAGGCATTGGCAAAGGAGAGAGAATTTTAAAAAGTGAGTGACCTTATTTGAGCCACTGCAATATATCAGACTAGGGTCGTATCCCTTTTAACAGTCCGCGAGCCCTCTAGTGGCACTCCCTGCGTTCTGTGTTTTAGAAGCCCCCGGACACCAGCCGGAGCAGCAGCGTGTACGTGACTAGGCTGCCTGCCATGTTTGTATATGTTAGTAAACATGGTTACTTAGGGCCCAACTGTGCCCATGTGGTTTCTTTGTGTCATTATTGGCTGAGGAGCAAAAGACGCAGTGCCTACATTTACTGAGATGGAAAGTATAGTTTGATATTGGGGAGGGGGAAGCACTGTTGGGATGTATTCTGAAGCACTTTGAAAAGTCACTGGAGGCAGAAGTGAGCAGCACTCTCCCTTGACTTGGAAAACCTGCAAAGCTGTTGACCCACAGGATGCTCCAGCCACTTCCCCAGCTTGGGATTCACTTCACGCCTAACAAACAGGATACGAGCCAGCCATGCAGCACTGCTCTCAGATACCACCCTGAACGGTGTAAATCAGTGTGTCACATGCACCAAAGGAGGAAGTAAGTGGCTCTGCTTTACTGGTTAAATCTCTCTTAGGTTGAGTCTGCACTCGACGTTTTCTTAAGATTTCCCATCATTGCCCTACATCCCACCTCAATGATCTGTTTGTTTTAAACAGTGAACAGAGAAAGGGCCAGAATCTTAACTGTTAAAATGAAAGCTGAATGTGTAACAGCTGCGAGATATAGGAATTGCCAGGTTGGATCATACCCTAGATGTCCATCTACAGTAGTTCAGTATCCTGTCCCTAACAGTAGCCAGCACCAGATGCTTCAGACGAAAGGGTAAAAAAACTCCTGCAGCAGGCAGCTCTGGTATAACCTGCCCCCAGGGAAAGTTTCCCCCTAAACCACAATAGTTAGAGGTTGTCCTATGCCCTAAAGCTTGAGAAGGGGACTTCTTTCTATCATAACTGGCACCTGGAGACTGTGTCACTCCCCAGCTAAGGAACCTGGACTTTGATGGACTTTGAGTGCAAAGGATAGCCTTAAAAATGCTAACCCTCGTCACTAATTCTCAGAAGCCCTGTTTATGGTCGAGAAATTTTCGAAAAAAATTCCCACTCTGTCCATTGTCAATTCAGCTTCACAGACATTAGTAGCATGGAGAGCCCCAGCTCAGGACTCATGCTGCTGGCTTTAATGTTGTGTCCTGTAACCCTGCTCAAGGCAGATCGAATACATTTTCAGTTAAAAAAAACAAAAACAAAACAACAAACATCAGAAACGTTTCACAGACACTGCACCTATGCCTAGAACTGGAATATCACAGCCTGCATTTTTCACATAACACGGAACATTGTGTCGTACTAAAGGGGAAGGAAATTAAAGCAGATCAACTGGTTAACTTCTGTTCGCGAGAATTCTTAACTGGCCAAAATTGCCGTGCATTACCTCTCAAGATATATCAAGGCCTGCTTGACCATCATCAAATCTTCAGCATTCAAGTCAGTGACAATCTTGTCTACCAGTGTCCTCTTTAGATGCTTTGATATTTCAAGGTTGTCATCAAGATTTTCTAAATCAAATTTAAAATAATTAAACCAAGTATTCCCTTGTGTTTTGCATGCGAGTCAAACAAAGAAGGGGCAGGAAGCTACGCGCAGTGGTTCATGCACTGTGCTGAGCTACAGGAGATTAGAACTCAGTTCCAAGTCCTGATCCTTCATTCTCTGGACTCTCAAGTCCTGGAAATGCTCCTCATAATCATGTAGAAGACCCAGATTTGGGTCCCAGGCTCTCTCGTTGCAGGTCAAGTGTAACTGGGAGTGTTCTACAGGTTACCTGGGTGACCCTGATTAGGGTGACTCTCACAGCCAACAGGATGATGAGAGAGGAAAGCAGGAACCCCTGGCCCTGAAAGGGTGTTTTAAGTGTGATGCACTAGTTCTGAACAGTGAAAAATAGAGAATGAGAAGCAGCCTGAACTGCAGCAGATATTCAGGTACCTTCAGAAATACTGGATGCTCCTGAAGATATCCTGGAGGAAAATACTCTCTGCATCTTCTCTGTTGAACCCTTCAGAGGTATCTTATTAAAGGTGACTCAAGAGGAGACTGATGTGGCTTGTGGAATGACTGAGAATCTAGTCCCTAGTGGGAACAGGTGCCCATATTATAAAACTATCGGTGGAGTCAAAATTGGCATGAGCTGACCCTTTGTTGGTAGCCTCAGGGATTCCATGGGCAACATTCCCACCCCTGAGAGGTGTAGCTATACTGAAGCCCTGGTGTAGACAGCACTTCTGTCAACCTAGCTACTGCCTCTCGGGAAGGTGGATTAACTACGCCAATGGGAGAACCCTTCCCGTCAGTGTAGGTAGGTGTCTACACTGAAGCACTATGACGGCGCAGCTGGTGGGGCGGCCTCTGGGGTCATGTGCCGCCCCCACCGCCCGATTTGCTGCTTTGCTTGTACTGAGCATGCTCACAGACTGAACATGCTCAGTAACATCTGCTGAAGCTGCTGCCCTCACTCTGCCCTGCCCCCCAAAGGGCAGGTCTCTGAGTGTAAACATACCCTGAATACCTTTCCAAGACCTGAGGAAGAACTGTCTGTTGCTCAAAAGCTTGTCTTTTTCACCAAGAGAAGTTGATCCAATAAAAGATATTACCTTGTCTTTCAGTTAGTTAGTTATTTTGCCTTAATCTGGCAAATGTCAGTTTGAAATGCCATTTGGCTGAAACATAAGGCTTTTCTCAGTGTGTAGAAGGAAGAACACTAATAAATCTTTAGTGCTCTGCAGAATCTTCTTTGCAGTAGAAATAAAACCGATCACATTTCTGACGTGGACTCTTATCTGTAAATGCTAGATGAAGCACTAGAAAATATATTATGAGGAACAATCTTGTGCTAGCAGGCCACGAGAGAGGAGTGGACTCAATTACCTTGGTAGATCTTTTTCATCTGTAATTTCTTTGCTCCCTTAATTTAAAAACTGGTCATTTAAAGTGCTCTGGGCGGCTAGTTGGCTTGGACTCAGTAATTTAATTTAACAGCTCCTGTTCAGAGCCTTGTAAGTGTGTCCTCGCTCTGGTAACTATGTGGTTTGGGTTCAAGAGCACATCGCAGTAAGGAAGGTAAAGTTAATATTAACAACAGCACTGCATTAGGACAACCATTTAAGAGAAGGAAAGCAAAGTGAATCTGGTTGCTGTGACCATCAGAAACAGTCTGCTGTATGTTTTCTTTAGTAAACAGTTCACGTTTTACTAAGAATTCCAACTACAGTGTGTTATGTTTGCCAGCAGGAGACAAAACAATAGCACCTTGCTTGATAAATACAGAAGATCTAAATCAATAATTCAAATGAAATCCTATCGCACTTACCTCTCGGGCTGCCACTTCTTTGTCTGTGTCATGATTTGCATGGCTTTCCCTCTCCACTGATGCCCTGGCTGTGCTGTGGGAGGACAAAGAACAAAGCTTTCAAAAGAAAGTGGAACCAGGAAACCGGTGAGATAGAAACCGAAAGCAGATCCGATGGGGATTTAGTGCGTGTTTTGCAAGGTTAAATTAAGGTCTTGGGGCTCTGGTTAACAACTCTGCATTGAATTGCCTTTCATCATATGCAGATAGCCTGTCTGTGGAGAAAAAGTTCATGTAGGGTTGAGCATGAAACTCCTGGGCACCTCTTACCACCCAGTTCAACATTCAGCCAGCAGACGGCTCTCTAATCCTTCTAGAGTCCAGCACAGGAGTGGGAAGGAGGAGGTCACTGGGGGACCTGGCTCAGAAGAGAGCTGAGGGCCCTGTGGGAGGAACTGACTGTTGAAAGAAGTCCAGGCAGCTGGAGAGCTGAGGCTGGAAGGCGGGATCAAATCACAGCCTGTCGCTGGCAAGGGACAAGCACGAGCTGCTGCCAGGGGTACATCAGGTACAGAGGTTACACCAAGACTCTTTCCTTCATCACCTCGTATTGGGTTGTTCTTGGCCTTGGGGACTCTGAGTTAGGAGCTGCTGAGCTGATCATTTATCATCTCTTTTGCCTGTGACTAAAGCAACTGTGCGGAGTGTCTTTGCACCTTACCTCTTCAGCCCTAGTTATCCTCCATGTTATCACAGTGAATGGGCACTCACCCCGAGGGCTAGAGCTGAAAGAACTCAGTGCTTGGAGCATCCAAACCATTCACCTCCAGGGGTGTGGTTCACCCAGTGTGATACCAGATCCCTACAAGTCAGTGATCCACAGTGACGCCCTGCACTAGGGTTGGATACAGTGTCCCGTGGCTTGCAAAGTACAGCTCTCACGTGTGGGGGCTGCCATTTTCTAATCCTCAGCTCTGCTTACAGAGCTGTGGAAGATCTGCCTTGCTCCCCGAGGGACAGTGCAGTGTGGACATGTGCTGAATTGGAGGAAGATTCAGCTACAAAGGGTCCTGGCACAGTGGAACCTGCTGTCGTTGCTGGGTTTTTTGAGCCTCGCATTTGCACCAGCATGTGAATCCCTTGTGCTGTTACCAGGACCCATCTTTAACATCCCTGGCTTTGTCACTGCACAGAACTGTCTGTGTTGCAGAGATTATCTTGGTCGGTTTTAGCATGAAATGAATCTGCACTTAAAGCATTTTTTCAAGCATAGCCACCAGATGGCTTCAGATCATGCCAGTGGCTAGAAATCTGGACTACAACAGAGATACCAGCAGGAACATAACATTTGAATATGCAGGAAGAGCTTCAATATCTGCCAGTTCAGTTCAGTACGATAGTTGTTAGGGTCAGATACACACAACTGGGGAAATGTTAGACACATGATGTGAAAACTTCTAATGTGAAGCCTTACGAGAGACCGGAGTCTATTCTGGGCAGCCTAATGAGACTAAAGGGAGATGACAGGAGACATGGTTATTTGGAGGTGGGGGACTTGGACGGTCGGACTGTGGAATGTATGAGAGCGACACAAGAGCCCAGTGCTGTTACGGGCCTGAGGCACGACGTTCTGGGAGTTTGGATCCAGGGTTTTAATTCAGCTCATTAAAGAGCTGGAGGCCTCCCCAAACTGCAGACTTGGAGCTGGCCTTCCGGAGTTTGTGGACGGTTGGGTCTAGGATTTTGGCTTGGGCCTATTACTAGTTCCTGTGTGTGGGAAGCTGCCTAAGCAGGGAAAGCGGGACATGCTGTGTTTGAAATTAAATATTTTAGTAGAATGTGCTGACTCTGGTTCGATTTGTGTGTGAATGTTCAGAAATGAGCTCCCATCATGTGTTGGTGGAAAGGTTATTCTCCCTTTCTTTGCAACCTGGCTTTCACCTATGATTTTGATGTCACAATAACTTAGCTATTCTGAATGTACCAACAGTCTGACTAGTTCCCTCCTCGGCCTGCTAGGAATTGAAGGTCAGGCCATGGGTCACCCTCCCCAACTCTCCCCTCTCCTACTCCCCCAGTTTGCAGTAAAATCTTGGATTTGGCATGTCACGTCAATGTCACAACCATCTGGGCAATCTGTTCTGGGAATGGCCATCATATGAATTGTGTGTGTTTTGCCATATTGATCCTAGCTAGTACAGTGGGGGCCTGAACCTGTTCTGGAGCCTCTGGGCTCTACTGCAGTACAAATAATAAATCATATTTTCTAGGATGCGCTTTCTGAATGGCAGGGCTGGCTTTGGGGGTTTATGTGTAGGTTTTTGCCACTGCAACGTGTATTTTTAAATGGGAAACAAAGTGCACGCAATGCCCTCAGTGCTCCTCCATTTATATTATCAGTAATTTTGAAAGAACGTTTTTTAATTTCCATGTCTGCACCTTTCAGACTACAGCTTTATTTTCCAGTTGGATTAATTTTTTTCAGACACATTTTTAAATCATTCATAATGAGTCAGGAATTAAACTGCATGTGTCTAATGGGAAATACATGTGCACAGCTAGGGTTTCATATGGCTGCCAAGCTAGCTCTGCTTGGTCTTAACTCTTCACGGCATAAAATACCAATAAACCCCTCTTTTGCCAGGCCTGGTCTGTTGGTCTCAAAGGCAGGACATGGGAGCAATGTCACAGCTGCTGTACAGGGTGCATTCTGTAGGGCACTGGCTTTCTCTTGTTTTCCTTTCAAGGGCTGATACAGCCTTCCTTTTTCTCTAAGTTACTGTCTGTACATCCTCTCAGCTCCCTCTTGGTACTCTGGTCCTGAGGGTATGGATGCATGTATATTGGTTCTTGGTTAGTGCTGGCTGAGCCCGAAAGAACACATTAGCCTCTTCTCTTCTAGAGTGAGGGTGTGCCCCTCCCCTGAAATGTAAAAGTTTTGACCCTCCACCTTCCAGAAACACTGCTTTGCTACTCTCCATGCTAGTTCATGGCTGTGTGGTTGGTTAACCTAGAACTGCTAGGACTGCACAGCATGGCTTTAATTTCCAGTGAAGGGAGTTGGGGGAATCTCCCCTTCTCCGGATGCTCTTGCAGATGGGGGTGAGTTTCAGAACTCTGGAGAAATTTCTCTCTCCCTCATGCCTTCTCTTCACACCCAGCCCCAGTTTCCACTGAGTCTGTACAACACCTACCGTTGAGGCAAGTAGGTGCTACTCTAATATAAAAATAATGGTGGCCAGGCACAAATATCTCAGGTATTTCTATCTATTTGCTGAGGTGAATTAAAATGCTTCAGTGAGTATTACAGATGTGGGCAAGGCAGCTAATACACTCAAAACAGAAAGGAAGAAGAAGTTTAATGCTTTACAAGTTCATCTAAAAAGCAGGTACTGCTCTTGTAATTTCACTCCTGAGCAGATCTCTCTCACATGCGTACAGGATATTGTTACTTTCTCTTAAGCACAGGCAAAACAGGGTAAACTCCTAGCAGGGTGATTCACGGTGTCCCAGGTCCTGTACAAACAAAATGCACGACATCTCCCGATCCTTTCACTGAATTACCATATCAGTCTCTTTGAACTGTTCAGATTGTTTGATGCTTTTGGTCAAAGTGGAGCTGGGATCTCCTTATTAGTTGGCATCATGTGTCGCTTTTGGGGGCTTTGACGTCCTACCATGATCTCCCCTCCCCTTGTGGCTCGGTTCCTCTCCTGGCCCAGTGCTGGAAATGGGAACTTGTGTCTCATCTATTGGTACACCATGCCTTTCAGCTCCTCATACAGCTCGCTGAGATTCTGAAGGTCCTTTTCAAGGTAGCTAGCTTTTTCTCTTATATCTGCTGCAGCCTCCGCCTTTGCCCCCTCAGTTAAATGGATGGAGTCTTTCACGAGACTGTAGGCATCAAACAAGACAAAAACTCCTGCTGCTGTGGCACCGAACACCCTCGCACCTTTGGACATGGCAAGGGTGGTCCCACCTAACGCTTTTTGCACTTGCTTGGTCCCCTTTGCTGAGTTTCGGGCTGCACTCCCAGCCGCGGTGAGCCGTTTTGCTAAGGCCTTCAAACCAGGGTTAGCTTTCACCACTTTGAATGCTCTTACGTTGGTTCTTATCCCCTTAACGCTTTTGTATACTACCCCTGGAATTTTACTAGCGGTGGAAAGGACGGGTTTCAGGTGTTCGACCATGGCCTCGCTCTTTGGAGAGAATTTGGGTCTGAAATCCACTTCGTCGGGGAGGGACAGTGTTTTCAGGTTGCTTTGGCATTCCACCAGCAGGTCGTTGGCTTTGCTCCTTTCCTTCAAATTGCTGACGTTCTCATATATGCTTACAGAAATGCTGGTAGCTGCTGCTGCTGCCCCTAGGCCAATCCCAGTTGCCGTGAGAGCCAAACTCCCCCCTGCCGTCAGTGGTGCTAAGGTCAGCCCAAGGATGGTCAAGATGCCGGACGCCAGGCTTGTGGAGTTCGCGGCCATGTTGGCAATGGTGCAGTTCTTATGGGTCTCATCAATGCTGTCTGCCATATCCTTAAGGCACTGGATACACTTCTCTATCTCCTTTCTCTGGTCAGGGAACTGCTTCAGAAAGACCATGATATCTTCACTGGCACTCTCTTCCCAGGGGATGATTCCTTCAGACCTATTAGAAGCCAAAGGTATATTTTGGTCACTGCAAGAGACCTTATAGTTGTGCGGTGAAAAGTGACTGTTAAAAATGGCCCCTTCTTCCTCAGCAGATCTGTTCCCTTGTATGTATCAGAGTCATAGCTATTCATGGCAATGAAAATATTTTCTGACTTGTGAAGAGACTGTGTGTTCTAATGGCTAAGGTACTGCACTGGAACTTGGGAGATACCTGATGCTTATTTTGGCTCTGCCACTCACCAGCTGGGTGACCTTGGACAAGTCACTTTACCTCTGGGTCTCTGTTTCCCCACCACCCTTTGCCTTGACTGTAATCTCTTTGGGGCAGGGACTGTCTGCTAACTTCTGTGATACAGTGCCCAGCACAATGGAGTTTCAGTCTTGGCTGGAATCTCTAGGCGCTATTAGAATTCAAATAATAACGATACTGCCCGTCTTGTAAACTGAGCAAGAATCCCTGGACTAGTCTACACTAGAAAATTAGATCAACCCAGCTGAAAAATCCATCTCCCTGAGTAATGGAGTTAAGCCGACCTAAGTCCATGTGTAGACTGTGCTAGGTTGATGGAAGAATTCTTCTGTCCACCAAATTACCACCTCTCAAGGAGGTGGATTAACTACAGCAACAGGAGAGCCTCTCCCTTACTGTAGTAAGTGTCCACACTGAAACCTTACAGTGGTGCAACTGCAACATTGTAAGTTTAGACATAGACGCTATCCCTTACATACTTATCTGGCCTCCACTGCCATAGCACTGAGTGCCTCCTATTCTTAATGTATTTATCCTCCCTACACCACATCCTTCAGGGTGACTTGGGGGAACCCTCATCATTTTGGGGTTTTTTGTTCCCGCTTTTGTTTGGCTGGACAGAGGGGCCTGGCACAAGTGGGGAAGAGGGGAGAAAGCCACACACAGTTTCATTGTCTCTGGGGGAGGAGGGAGTTCTGCTCCCCAGATCCCTTGTTGGTGAGATTTTGCCTCCATAATACCCCAACAGGGATCTCTTCCTTCCCAAACCCCACGGCCCTCGGATCACTGATCTGTCCTGCCTGCCAAATGTTGAAACTGCTGCAGCCTTAGTCCCAATGAGGTAGATTTTCTCAGCCTGTGGGTTGGAACCCAAAATTGGGTCACTAAAATGTTTCAAAGGGTCATGTGGCAGCTCCTGTGGCTTCTGTCTCACGGGGCTGGCTGGGCTCGCATCCCTGCTCCCGGCACTGCAGCCTCTGGGGGAGCAGCACCACGGAGGTTTGGCCCAGCCGTCATGATGATGGGAGGCCAAATTTGAGTGAGTGGCACTATAACCCCATGAAGCAAGTCACAAATCCATTCAGACAAATTTGGTCTAGTCAGAGGTGCGGGGCCAAACCTGAGTGGTGCTGCAACCCCAGAGGTTGCAATGCCTGGAGCGGAGACCCAAGCCCAGCCAGCCCCACAGCATAGGAGGTGCAGGAGCTGCCATTGTGGGGTGAGTGCTGGGCAGGACCCAACCCCCTGGGGTGCAGGACCTGACCAAAACCACCCCAGGCCCCAGACTATTTACTGGGTCACGACTGGGCATAAACATTTACAAATGGGTCCTGAGCCCAAAAAAGTTGAGAATCACTACTCTGAGGCACTGGGTTGTTCTCTCTGGCACCCTCTATTCCTCTCTCTTGCTCTGCATACCGATTAAGGTTATCCTTTCCCTGAACTGAGCCTGCTGGCAGAGAACCGTTTCTGCTTTATACATCCTCACTGGTGCTAATAAATCTGAAATTGTTCACCGATAACAAATAAAATGGAGGCAACACCCGGGGCTGTCATGGATGAAGGGACCTTGGTGCCATTCAATTGGGGGGTGAGGTGTTATCAGGAGACAGCTGACCAGCCTCTGCGTGTGAGAATTCTTTTTTGACCAACATTTCTCTTGCTTACCTCTCAAGGTCCATCACATCCCGCAACATTTCCTCATAGTTGTACCCCTCAGGAAACAAGCTCTGCAGCTCCTCACTATATATTTTCTCCTGCAAAAGCTCTGAGATCCCCAGGCTGCCATCATATTGAAAATCGTGGTCATCAGTGTTTTCTAAGATTAAAAACAACATCAGACTGGAGTGTCTTGAGACCTACTTTTAAAAGGATGCATGCATTTCCCATTCTGAATCATGAAAACAGAAGGAAAGAGAAATAGCGCAGTGGAAGGAGCAGGGATACCTTCGTAAGTACTGAATGTTTCCGAGGCCATCTTATTGGGTGAAAATACCAGGTGCAATCTCTGTGACTTTGTTTACATTGCAGTCCTTCAGCACCTCTCATGCAGAGAAAAAGAGTGGCTTCCACCCTGGTAAAGGGAAGAGTAGGAGGGAAACATGGTTCAGAGTGAATCAACAGAAGGAACAAGTGTTGCATGTGGAATGAGTTTAGTGGGAAGGCAGGGTCCCATTTTAGTTTGCTATTGGAACATGCCCAGCCATCACAAAATCACCATCATAACTGGCACAAATTCTCCCTTTTGTTGGCAGCCGCAGGTATGTTGTGGGAAATCTAGCTGTTGATGTTGCTAACAGCTTGAAACCTGTAACGCTTTTATTGGTAACTTGCGATCAATTGGTTATGCAGGGGATTGATACTGCTCTTAATAACCTCTATGTTAAATATCCCTGTGAATTTAAAATGACTATTCCTGGCTTGAAGAGAGGCTAATCCAGGGATCAGCAAACTTTGGCATGCGGCCCATCAGGGAAATCCGCTGGCAGGCTGGGTCGGTTTGTTTACCTGCAGCGTCTGCAGGTTCAGCCGATCGCAGCTCCCACTGGCCATGGTTTGCCATTCCAGGCCAATGGGGGCTGCAGGAATTGGCGCGGGCCAAGAGATGTGCTGGTCACCCTTTATAGTAGGTACATCTAGAAGTAGTTAGGTCAGGGGTGGCCAAATTGTGCCTCCGGAGCTGCATGCGGCTCTTCAGAAGTTAATATGCGCCTCCTTGCATAGGTGCTGACTCTGGGGCTGGACTACAGGTGTTAACTTTCCTCAGCTCAACCCCAAGCCCCGCCCCCACTCCACCCCTTATCCCAAGGCCCCCCCCTTTCCTGCCCCCTCCCCTGAGCCTGCTGCACCCTTGCGCCTCCTCCCTCCATCCCAGAGCCTCCTGTACACTGCAAAACAGCTGATCACGGCAGGCAGGAGGCACGGGGAGGGAGGGGGAGGTGCTGGGGGTGGCGATTGGGGGTGGGGGAGCTGATGGGGGGGCTGCTGATGTATTACTGTGGCTCTTTGGCAATGTACATTGGTAAATTCTGATGCCTTCTCAGGCTCAGGTTAACCCCTGAGTTAGGTTAATTAGAATTAGTCAGAAATAAAGGGTAAATAAATTATTACATTTAAATGTACAATGTAAAATTGGGTCACTAAGAAGACAGGATCGTGAATTTTGAAAGCATGAAATCTGGTTTACCTTTGTTGTAAAAGCCAGAACCAAGATGCAATTTGAATGGATGCAAAGGCCCTTAGCCCTGGTCTACACTATGGGGTTAGGTTGAATTTAGCTGCGTTAGGTCGATTTTAAAATGAATGCATCTACACAACTACCCCGTTCCATCGACCTATAGGGCTCTTAAAATCGACTTCCATACTCCTCCCCAGCGAGGGGAGTAGCACTAAAATCGACCTTGCTGGATCAAATTTGGGGTAGTGCGGACACAAATTGACGTTATTGGCCTCCGGGAGCTATTCCAGAGTGCTCCATTGTGACTGCTCTGGACAGCACTTACATCTCCGATGCACTAGTCAGGTACACAGGAAAAGCCCCGGGAAATTTTGAATTTCATTTCCTGTTTGGTCAGCGTGACAAGCTCAGCAGCACAGATGACCATGCAGTCCTCCCAGAATCGCAAACTAGCTCCAGCATGGACCGAAAGGGTGACACTGGATCTGATTGCTGTATGGGGAGAAGAATCTGTGCAGGCAGAACTCCAATCAAAAAGAAGAAATGCAAATATATATGCCAAAATCGCACAGGGCATGATGGACAGAGGCTACACCAGAGGGACACAGCAGTGCTGCGTGAAAGTTAAGGAGCTCAGGCAAGCCTACCAAAAGACAAAGGAGGCAAACAGTCACTCTGGGTCAGAGCCCCATACATGCCGCTTCTATGATCAGCTGCATGGCATTCTAGGGGGGGACCAACACTGTCCGTGGACACTTGCAAGGGGGAAGTCTCATGCACCAGGGAGGAGGATTTTGTGGATGAGGAGGAGAATGCGCAGCAGGCAAAGCGGTGAATCCGTTCTCCCTGGCAGCCAGGACCTTTTCATCACCCTGGAGCCAGGACCCTCCCAAGGCGGGATACCCAGCCCTGAAGCTGGAGAAGGCAACTCTGGTGAGTGCACATTTGTAACTACAGTACAGGGTTTAAAAGCAACAGTGTTTAATGTTTGATTCGCCCTGAAGAATTGGGATGCATTCGTGGCCAGTACAGCTACTGGAAAAGTCTGTTAACATGTCTGGGGATGGTACGGAAATCCTCCAGGGACATCTCCATGAAGCTCTCCTGGAGGTACTCTGAAAGCCTTTGTAGAAGGTTTCTGGGGAAGGCTGCCTTATGTTGTCCTCCACGGTAGGACACCTTATCACGCCAAGCCAGTAGCAAGTAGTCTGGAATCCTTGTAGCACAACGCATGGCAGTGAATGGTCCTGGGTTTTGGTCGCATTCAAGCAACATTCGGGCTATACCTTTCTGTGTTAGCCTCAGGAGAGTGATATCATTCATGGTCACCTGGTTGAATGCATGAGGTGTTTACAATGCTCACAACAGCAGCGGTGAGCTCAGCGGGCTCCATGCTTGCCATGGTATGGCATCTGCACGGGTAATCCAGGAAAAAAGGCGCAAAACGATTGTCTGCTGTTGCTTTCATGGAGGGAGGGAAGGAGGGAGGGAGGGGCGACTGACGACATATACTCAAACCACCCGCAGCAATGTTTTTACCCCATCAGGCATTGGGAGCTTAACACAGAATTCCAATGGGCAGCAGAGACTGCGGGAACTGTGGGGTAGCTACCCATAGTGCACCGATCCATAAGTCGATGCTAGCCATGGTATTGAGGATGCACTCCGCTGACTTAATGCGCTTAGTGGGGACATACACAATCGACTGTATAAATTGATTTCTAAAAATCAACTTCTATAAAATTGACCTAATTTTGTAGTGTAGACATTAGTGTTGAGTCTGCAGCTGATGTTTGAAGCAATAGTTGTTTCCTGATAGAAAAATGGATTTTGTTAATAGTTGGCATTTTCCATACAGTAGATTCTGACCTGTTCAAACTGCATTTCATTAAAGTCTAAAATCTAGAGTGACATTTTAATCTAGATCAAGATGAGGCGAACTGCATATACACGGACTGAGTCTCCTCTCACATATACCAGGTTTAAACAGGTCTAATTCTGCTGGTGGGGTGGAAGCATGCTCTTGTGAAGTGTTTTCCAACTATTTCAGGTTGACAACCCCTTATTCAAATGCAAATTTTTTCCTGACCACCACCCCCCTTACATTTTTTTACTCTTACTTTTATACTAGCTATATTGATGATGATAATACCAAGCCTACATCATGTATCCATATGTGTGTTTCAGGATGTTTAATATTTGACCTTGAAGGGTAAGCGTGGGGGTGGGGTGGGGGGACTGGAGGAGCTTTAAGTTTTCAGTGCTTCACATCGTACCTTGATTGCCTTTTGTGATTCCCCTGAAGGTCATTGATCCCTCAGCAGAGAAATTCTAGTTTAGTAGATGAGGATCTGGATTGGGAGTCAGGAGACTGAGGTGCTATTCCTACCTCTGCCACTGTTGTGCTGGGCGACCTTGGGCAAGTCACACCCCCGTGCCTCAGTTTCCCCTTTGACTATCTTGTCTATATAGTTAGCGGATTATAAACTCTCACTATGCATTTATGCAGTGACTAGCACAGCATGGTCTTGATCTCATTTGAGCTGTTAGGCTGTACCGTAATACAAATAATAATCTATAATGGAATGTAGGAAACGGAGGATTTAAAATCTCAGCTCAGTGCTAGTCTCTTTGGGCAAAGAATTTCAGTAGTGATTTTGGGGGCCCAACATGAGATGCCTTAAGGGGGCTGATTTTCAGAAAGCACTGAGCATCCTCCTGTGAAAATCCAGCCCCTTTAAGGGACTGCAAGTTGCACTCACAAAATCACCAGATGCTTTAGAAGCTCTTGGCCAAGGACAGCAGCACTAGTCTGAGATGTTTTAAATCTTGGTCCTTGTGTTTTGTCAAGCGCCGTGCACATCTACTGGGCTCTGTTTAAAATTTTTTTTAAAACGGTTATTTTTAGAGCTGATTAAAATTCTGTGTACATGAATATGGAAATTAGGTATAGCACTGGGGCTCCTGGCTAGCAGCGAGCATGGCTCTTTGCACTGCAAAGGTCAGGCAGCTCTGCTGGTCAAATGAGCAGAGCTCAAATTACAGGTAAGAAAATTCCCTGTTGAGGTGTCCAAGTGCCTCACTGTAATTAGCATCTGTCACACTGCAAATCAAATGAGTGCCTAGAAGGATGCGGGGAGGGGCAGCAACCCAGCCATGGGAAAGAAATGGGGATGACAGATCTACTGGATGCTGGAGAGGCAGCACGAGAAAGGGACTTAGGAGTTGTATGACCCGGGTCCTGATTGTGATTCCACTCTGGCCATCCTGCGTGCGTTTCGGCTAGTCACTTAACTGCTCTGCGCCTCGTTTTCTCCATCTGCAAAAATAGGGGTGATCCCTGTGCCTCCTTTTGATGAGCTTTGAGCTCTTCAGATGAAATGTGCGATATGAGCCCAAAGCGCTGGGTT
Source organism: Lepidochelys olivacea (assembly GCF_965140295.1). Taxonomy (NCBI): domain Eukaryota; kingdom Metazoa; phylum Chordata; order Testudines; family Cheloniidae; genus Lepidochelys; species Lepidochelys olivacea. The sequence goes on along the minus strand of NC_140411.1, from coordinate 257,825,576 downwards.
ATTGTTACTACATCTGTTGTCTCCAAAGAGCAGCTAAAATGAAAATAGAAGAATTTTAATTTCAGTTTCATCAACTGCATTGCTGCAGCATTGGAGCAGTGTACAAACTCCTCCCCAAAGATGTTAGAAATTCAGCGACACAGAAAGGGTGTTTGTTTACACTGTGACGCAGCCTTGTTCTCCTTGCACTAGCAGCTCTGACCTGCTGGAATCACAACGAGGAATAGTTCCGGATGCCTTGTCCTGGGAGGTGCCTTGTGCTTCCTGCTGGAGGCTGGGTACTCTCATCTGCCACTGAACTCAAGGGGAGCGGAGCTGTTCAGCACCAGTCAGGATCAGGCCCTGAGGAAGCAAGAGCCCTAATTTCCTGCTTGGCAAACAAAAGCAACCTGTTCTGCAGTTTCAGTCCAACTGACAGTACCTGGGTCGGGGCCTCAGGCTCGTGTTTTGACACTGTATTTATACCGGGCATGGGTGTTAGCTGAGAAATGTGACTACTGACCACATGCTGTTCAGCTGATGTTGGCCCAGGCACCGTGGTAGGACAATCTCCCCTCCCTGCCTATCTCCCCTTCCCCACCACAAGTGGCCTTCAGCTGAATTCTGCCATTTTGCTGGTGTCATTGGGAGGCACTCGAGTCAGAGTACTGATCTGGTAACTAGGCAGGGTGGGCGTTCCAAGGGAGTGAAACTGTTTTCTTCTTGTTGTATTGTTTCAGTACAGAACAGAAAGCTCCTGGGGGGAACTGTGGCAGCTGTGCAGCACAATTTAACCTGCCTGGGGGTACAGCCACATGCCACAGTCATTGGACTAACTGCACCTCTGACTCCCACCTGTTTTCTTCGCGTGCACCCTGCTCTGGTCTTGGGCCTGATGCCATTGCCTTTCTCAGGGTGGAATCCTGTGATTCTATCTCTCTCAGAACAGGCCCTGGCTGCAGTCCCCTGTGATCAGCCATGATTAAGGCTGTGGGTCTGTCACGGAAGTCATGGACAGGGCTGGCCTTACTATGAGGCAAACTGAGGTGACCGCCTCAGGTGCCAGCCTGTGGGGGGAGGGAGCCACTAGGACCCAGAGTTTCAAAGTTTTGGCCCAAGCGAGGGGGCATGGGGACATCATTTGAGCTCCCTGCCTCAGGTACCAAAATGTTGTGGGCCAGCCCTGGTCGTGGATTCTGTGACTTTTCGGGACCTCCATGACTTCTGCAGTGGCCGATGAGGCTGGCTCAGGGGCTGCCACACAGGCTGCTGCTGTGGTAGTCTCGGGCCACTGCACCCCTCCCCCTCAGCATCAGCAGGAGTTTGGATGTGGAAGGGGGCTCAGGGCTGAGGCAGGGGGTTGGAGCGTGGGAGGGAGTGAGGGCTCTGGGTGGCACTTACCTTGGGGGGGGCTCTCTGGAAGCAGACAGCATGTCCGACTCCTAGGCGGAGGCGTGGCCAGGAGGCTCTGCGCTTCCCCCGCAGCTCCCATTGGCTGCAGTTCCCAGCCAATGGGAGCTGCAGATTGGGCACTCGGGGCGGGGGCAGCGCACGGAGCCCAACTGGCTGCGCCTCCACCTAGGGGCTGCCGGTTCAGACCGGCTGCTTCTGGGAACTGTGTGGAGCCAGGTAGGGAGCCTGCCAGCCCCCCCTCACCCCTGCAACAGTGGGAGTCCTGGGCTGCGAGCCCCCAGACCACCCCCCCCAGAGCACCTGCTGCACCCATGGGCCACATAACCCCCCAAAAAGCACCCAAGTTTTAATCAGGGGTATATAGTACGAGCCATGGACAGGACACTGGCCATGAATTTTTGTTTACTGCCCATGACCTGACCATGACTTTTACTAAAAATACCCATGACTAAAATGTAGCCTTAGCCATGATTACCTCAGCGGGCTGACTTATTTTCAGTGCCTGCATTTCTGTCCCCTGTGTGACCAATGACAATGGTATTCGCTACCCAGTAACAGAACAGGCTTTCTAAAGCAGAGTGTTATTTATTTAGAACCAAAGCTTTTCAGATTAAACAAATCTTAAAACAATAAACAGACTAATGCATGTCTAGCTTACCAGGTATCTAACACTCTTCCACATGAGGACCTTGGTAGATAGGTCTAAGCTTCCTGTAGAAACCCTGAAACCTCTAAGGTCTGGCCTGAATAATCTGTTGCTTTAGCTCACAAACTATTTCTCCCCCTGCTTCAGAGAGCGTCACCTTTAAAGACTGCGTAGTGTTTTGATCACTCCCCTATTTATAGACCTTTTGATCACTAGTCTCCTAGCCTTGCAGAATAAGTCTTGCATCTTTGTTAGAGACAAGATATAAGCTCTGTTCTTATGTGGGACCATTATGTTTCTTTCCTGCTTGTTTTTCCACAGTCCTCATTGAATTTGAGCATTATACGATTATAATAAACATTCCACTACCACAGTGTAAGTTACACAGTCTATCTCAATAACCAATAACCTCAGTAATACAGTGTACAGAAAATTATTACATACCGGTGGTCTTAGATTATTACACAACAGCTTTGTGCCCATCACACCATGTCTCAACACTGACTTGTGCACTCTCCAAAAGAAGGCAATCAGGTTATATAATTTTTTAGCTAGCTGTCTTTGAAAGCCTCAGACTGTGACCACTGAAGTCAATGGCAAAGCTCCCTTTGATTTTAGTGGCCTTTAGAACAGTTCACACAAGCGTACTGATGAGTAAAGTGCACTACACTGGTCTCTACACAGGTGAATGACCCAACATTTTGCACAGATGCTTCTCTCTCCCCGCCACACACCCCTATTCCAGCTATATTCTTGCCATGTTATTCTTGATATGTGCCTCTTCCAGCCCCCTTTCAGCAGGCAGCCCAGCCCCACCTCCCTGCTGCTGGAATCTGTCGGTGTCAAGAGATGAGGTAGTAAACCTAGCATTTAAGAGGAAGGGAAGATTTAAGCATAAGCGCAAAGGGGATCTGCACAATCCCTACCGGACCACCTCACGTTTCAATAGTAAATAGTTTACATTTTACAGGGAATTTCTGGTTTGCCCACAGGCCAGCAGGAGGCAAAACAATATCCCCTTCCTCGATATAAGGTCTGCAAGATCAAAAGCCCTGATGAAACGCTATGACCCTTACCTCTCTGGCTGCTCTTCGCTAGTCGGCCTGAGAAATAATAGGGCGGTGTCTGTGAAGACTGAAGCACAGTTTCCTGTAAGGAAGTGGAGAGGAGTTTCTCAGAAGTGGATTTAAAAAATATGTCCTATAGAAGCCAAATATACTCACCAAGGCCCTTAGTGTGTGTTTACCAAGGGTGGAGTAACTCAGTATAACCTGTTATGAAGGAAAGTGGGAGGAGTGAAACAAAGGGCATTTTTTGGTCAAAGAGCAAGCTTGTCTGCTGGCTACACTCTCCTGTTGTAGGCAGTGTTGTTGTAGCCATGTCAGTCCCAGAATATTAAAGAGACAAGGTGGGTGAGGTAATAGCTTGGGCCAACTTCTGTTTGTGAGAAAGGTGAGCTTTTGAGTGACACAGAGCTCTTCTTCAGGTCTGGGAAAGGTACTTAGAGTGTCAGAGCTAAATAGAAGATTGAACAGATAGTTTAGCAGTCTAGAGTCATGGTCTTACTAAGGACACTGTATTTATGGCTTATTACAACAATCTGTAACCCGCTAACTTCCTTTCTGTCCTATGACTGCAGGGGTGTTAATAAGCCACTTCACCTTGAATAGTCCCTTAGAATATGTGCTACTTATGCTAAACTATCTGTTTGATCTTGTATTTAGCTGGGACACTCTCAGTCTACACTACAAAATTATGTTGATCTAAGTTACATTGGCATACAGCTGCAGCAGTTATTGTTTGTGCTCGTCCAAACTGCGCTCCGTGTGCTGGCGGTGCGTGTCCTCACCAGGTGTGCTTGTGTTGATGCAGGGTGCAGTGCACCATGGCAGCTATCCCACAGTGCACCTTGCCTCCATCCAGTGCAGGGTGTTCTGGTAAGTTTCCATAATGTTGCATTGGGATGAAACCAGTTATGCAGGGGTGACTGGGAGCGTGGATTCAACTTCCCAGAATGCAGTATTCTCCATCCCATAAACCCGTGCTTCCCTCCTCGCTGTCTACCATCTCTGACAGAAGCATGGAGCCTGCACAGCTCTGCACTACTGTGATGAGCACGGGCCACCTGATCCTGCAGTAATTGCAGAGCTGCAAGAGGTGCCACAGGGAACATGATGATTTCTTGGAGGCTAGATGGCTGTGGGACATAGAAACAATTCAAAGTTGTTGTCAGCATTCACAGAGCAGCTTCAGACAGTGGAGAGCTGGTTCTGGGCCCAAGAAACAAGCACTGGCTGGTGGGATCGCATTGTCACGGGGGTTTGGGGTGATGAGTAGTGGCTGCAGAACTTTTGGATGCGCAAGACCACATTCCAGGATCTGTGTGCAGAGCTCGACCCAGCCCTGCGACTCAGAGACACCAAAATGAGATCTGCATTGACAGTGGAGAAGGGAGTGGCAATTGCACAGTGAAAATTTGCAACGCCAGATTGCTACTGATCAGTTGGGAATCAATTTGGAGTTGGGAATTCCACCAGGGGGGCTGTTGTGATGCAAGTGTGCAGGGCCATTAATTGCCTCCTGCTGGGAAGGACTGTGACTCTTGGCAATGTGCAAGACATAGTGGATGGCACTGCAGCAATGCGGTTCCCAAACTGCAGTTGAGCAATAGATGGCACGCATATCCCTATTTTAGCACCAGACTGCCTTGCCACAGAGTACATTAACAGAGAAAACTAGTTTTCTATGGTAATGCAAGCTCTGGTGAATCACCAGGGATGCTTTACCGACATCAGTGGGGGCTGGTCAGGAAAGGTTCATGACACATATTTAAGAACACAGGGCTGTTCAGAAAGCTGCAAGCAGGGACTTTCTTCCCCGACTGGTGGATTACCATTGCGGATGTTGAAATACCAATGGTCATCCCGGGTGACCCAGCCCTACCCCTTGCTCCAGTGGCTCAAGAAGCTGTACACTGGGCACCTCAATAGCACCAAGGAGTGCTTCAGCTGCAGGCTGAGCAGGTGCAGAATGACTGTTGAATGTGCCTTTGGATATTGGAAGGGTCACTGGCGCTCTCTACTCATGAGACTGGACCTCAATGAAAAAATATCCCAATGGTTATAGCTGCCTGCTGTGTCCTGCATAATATCTGTGAAGCAAAGGGAGCAAAGTTTCCAAGGAGTGAAGAGTAGAGGTGGAGCAGCTGTCCGGTGATTTTGAGCAGCTGGAGACCAGGTCTTCAAGAAGAACACAGTGCGGAGCTATTAGGCTCAGGGAAGCTTTGTAAGACCATTTTAATAGTGAGCCAGAGTAGTGTGTTGCTGTAGTGCGCTCTACCTGGCCTTGCTCTCCTGTAGCTCTGTTATGAACCCTTTGGTGAGTGCTGTGTGTGTAGTAAAATAACACGGCCAGTGCACCCATACTGTCTGTGAAGGATGGCAGCAGCATATGTTGTGATCAAATAAAAATGCATTTGTTTCCCAAAATAGATTTTTACTCCATAACAATGCAAATAGAAAAACATTTATAACTTAATAGAACATAACACATTAAGGGAAAAGAATGTATGAAGGGGAAAGAACAGTCATTTCCATCTCAGCTGCACATACACCAATCGTGTCTTTCACAGGTCAGTGTATGTGCGGCTGTGAATGTCTTTAATGTCCCCAAGGGGTGGAATGGTAGGGGTAGAGCAGCGGCCCCTTGTGCTGTGTGGAACATTTTTTTGGGGGGGGGGAGGGGGGCTGTAGGGAGATCCTGATATGCAGTTCTCTATGGAATGCAGAGGGAGGCGAGCATGGGATTGTGGAACCTGTAGGTCCACCAGAGTCTGCAGCATGTCTGTTTGCTGCCTGAGAAGCACTAGCATCTCCTGCGGCATGTCCCTCTCCTTTTCCTGCACCTCTCTCTGCACTCCCTGACTGTCTGGCCAGACTGTGCACAAGGGTGACCCTCCAAGCCCTATACTTGTTATCTGAAGCAGCGGAGGCTTGCAGGATTTTTTGGAACATGTCATCCTGAGTCCTCTTTCTCTTTGTCCTTATCTGGCTCAGCCGTTCTGCTGGTGTGGATGGAGTGACCCCGAAGGCCACATTTGCAGCTGCTGAAGATACAGTACACAGAGGTACCATTGTCAATGTATTCACGAGATAAACTGAAACTTAGGATACTGAACTCACTCCCCTTGATCCAGACAAGTTTTAAGCACTCCATTATCGCTTCTCCTTGGGGTTTATACAGCATGATGGCAGTCACAGCACCAGCCATGGTGAGTATGGCCCTGGGGTGGGGGACAAATTGGGGAAATTAGGGGAGATAGCTCACAGGCATGAGTATATGTGCATAGGGCAATTGAACTGAATACGGGCACCATTTTCCATAGGTGGAGCTGGATTTTAGCCGATATTTCAGTCCTGAGGGTAATGGAGGCTGAAAGGGAACAACTCCTGCAGATGTCCAGCTGCAGACCAAGGCAGTACGCTGCTAGCCTGTGTCCTGCAATGGTGCCTGCTGAAGTAATTGCTGAGTGGTGTGGGAAACTGTCCTACCGCAGTAGAAGAAATAAGGCAGTCTTCCCCAGAAACCTTCAGCAGAGGATTGCAGATTATCTGCAGGAAAGTTTCATCGAGATATCTACGGAGGATTTACAGGATATCCCAGTGCACATAAGCAAATTGTTCTGCGGGGGCCCCCTCTGCCTAACTCTAGAGGGGGATGAGAAGTGGATAGCAACTCTGACTCTGTTGTTTCACTACCTCTTCTAGCATAAGTAAAAAAGAGTAAATCAATGGATGTGTCCTGCCACTTTGGGGGTTCCATCTCTGTAATTTCTAAGCAAACCATATACTTACCAGAGGTTCCTTCCCCTGCATCAGGCTCATCCGTACTCAACTGTTAGGACTGGTTGGACTGCGCTGGAGTCAAAAACAGGTCCTGGGTCGCTGCGCTGCTGGATCCCCTGGTCATCTGTCTCCTGTATTCCACGTTCCTTCTCCCTGTTCATGGCGGGGGCCTCTGCCTTGGGGTCCTACAAAATATACACGGGGGCTCTTGGGGATGGTGGTGGGGTCTTGTCCAAGGATGGTGTGCAGCTCTTTGTAAAAGCGGCAGGTCTGTGGTTCCACAGCCAGTGCTTAATTTGTAATGAAAGAGGTGCCGGGGCTCAAGCAATTTTTTTATGTTCATAACTGATGCAGCAAGCCCAGAAGTGCTGGGGCTATGAACTGCCATGCCCAGAGGTGCCAGGGGCTCAGGCCTGGCACAAATTAAGTATTGTCCACACCAGAGTGATGGTTAGCCTCCCTTGCCTTCTGGTATGCCTGCCGCAGCTCCTTGGCTTTCACGCATCACTGCTGCTGGTCCCTGTCGTACCCCTTCTCCTCCATGCCTCAAGCGACCTGCTCGTAGATGTTGATATTTCTGTGGCTGGATCAGAGCTGTGCCTGTACGGCCTCTTCTCCTGACAGACCCATGAGATCCGACCCCCCCGTCCCCCATGTACTCCAGGCAGGAGCACGTCTGTAGCATGTAGCCAGCATGGTCAGTTGCCTGGTGAGCTCTCCAAGCCAGGCAAACAGGAAATGGAATTTCAAAAATTCACGGGGCTTTAAAGGGGAGGGGTGGCTTCCTGTGTACCTGGCTGCTGGACAGTGGAGTTCACAATGGTGACCAGAGCAGTCAAGGAGCGGCATTGTGGGGATACCTCCTGGAGGCCACCGACAACCAAGGTAAGTAACACAGTGTCTACACTGTCACTGCTTCGACCGAACTACATTGACCTAAACTCTCTGCTGATCATGGAGATGGAGTTAGTAAGTTACGTTGGCGGGAGCGAAATTTAGTGTAGACACCTCCAGAGTTAGGTCAACGTATGCTGCCTTGTGCCGACTTAACTCTATAGAGTAGACCAGGCCTTAGTACTGTTCCCAGCCCCGACGAAGAGCTCTGTGTGGCTCGAATGCTTCTCTCTCTCACCAACAGACATTGGTCCCATAAAAGAGATTACCTGAGCCACCTTGATACTCTGCTGTTGATAGGCTTGTAATGTGACCCTGCAATGCTATCCATGATATAAAGGTGTAATAGCCAGGATGGCCTGAAGCTGGTCACAGAATCATTTTATTTTAATAAAAAATTTCAATGTAAATGATTTTTTTTGTTTTTGCCCAAACGTTTTGGGGTTTTGCTGAAAAGCTGAACATGAAAAATATTTCCCTTTTCGGCATCTGCAAGCGAAGACACAACAAAACGAAATGAATTTTCTGGTTTTCATTTTTTTAATGAAAATTCAAAACAACTTGAGGAAAATGAACATTTTCCATGGAAATGTTTGTTTCTATGAAGAAAAAAATCTCAAACGAAAAATTTCAGCCAGCTCTACTAGCAATTCTGTCCTGAGTGTGGCCTTTACTGCATGCGTTCAGGAAGCCTGGATGTAGAGAAAAGACTCAAAAGGATGAGCATTGTGGATTCAGGGAATAAATCGAGAGGCAAAAGTGAGGTGCCAAGAACTATAGTGACCTCAGAAGAGTGAAGCTTTTGATGTCACCAGACCCAGAGATGACTTTATAGATTACAGATGAGTCTCTCTTCACAGTAACGTCATCACAAGAAAAGTTTGGACTGGGTGCAAATCACTTGGAATTAGTTCCCGCTGGCCCCTGTCCAAATACAATCGTATGGCTCACTGGTCCATAATTCTTAGGGGATCTCATGGCTCCTTTTTTACAGATAGGTCCCATCTTAGTAACTAAGGAACAGCTGTAGTTTCTAGAGCTAAATCTATGCCTTTGTTGTATCTTTGGAAGGATCCTGAGGTTAGAGCAGTGGACTGGGAGAACTGGGTTCTCTTCCTGGCTCTGCTAATGACCTTGTGCATGACCTTGAGCAAGTCATATAACCTCTCTGTGTGGCTCAGTTTCCATCTGTAAAATGGAGATGATAATGCAGTAATTGCCTTTCATAAGTGAAGTTTAATTCCTTAACGCTTGTAAAGTGCTTTGACATCCTCACAGAGAAGACGCCAGAAAGATGAAAAATATTACATGGTCATATCCCCCTTTTATTGCCAACAGAACCTTCCGACGCTGAGTACTGCCAATGAATTTCATTTGAGTTTCTCTAGTTGCTCTGTAATTTCCTTAAGGAGGCCAGTCCCTATCAAGTGTGGGTGATCCAGGAACGCTGCATCCTGTACCTTGCAGTAGAGCCCTGTGTGGGACTATTTTTTTAATCCCGCTGCCACTCCCACCTGCTCCCACATTATTCCTTGCATTTTTATCTCGCTCCCACCTGCAAAAACCTTCGATCTGGCAAATCCCGCAAGAGAGACAGGTTTTCCCTATGCTACTAAAAAACAAAACAAAACGCAGTCAGTTAACATATTATATATATAAACGTAATTCAGACACAATTTTTACCACTGAAATTATAAAACAAATCTTGCTTAAACCATGTAAAAATATTTTAACTCCTGTTAGAAAAGATACCAAATCTCTTTCGAGCCCTTGTTTAAATTTAAACATTAAAACCTTTATTTAAAAAAAAGAAAAACTTGCTTTACATCACTGAAAGTGTTTTCCTGCAAATTACCGTAGTCTGTTTTTTTTTTCTTGGCCCACCCAATCCTGCCCACAACAAAGCACATTTTACCCACTCCTGCTTTTATGACAGTGGATCCTGTGGGACCCACGAGATTCCCCGTCCCGCTGCAGGGCTCTTATCTTGCAGTGTCCCAGACATGTTTCTTGGAGTTGCCATTTTTGAGTTCCTGCCTCTCCCTTTTATAAAATGCCCAGCTACACACTGGAATGTTGCAGAAGTGAGAATCCAAAATGGCAGCTACTATCTGATAGCTCCTTTTGCTCTCGTGACGATCTTGTAACTTGTCCCCATCAGAGCACGATAGCTAATGCTGAATTGGAGAAGCAGCAATCTATATTTAAAGTCCTGCTAGCATGGGGCTCTTCCTACAGACATTGGTCATGCTTTAGTTAGCAATGGACCATAATCTGCACTCTTCTTCCCCACTGCCACACGGAGAATTCTTTAAAATCCCTGGCTCCTGCCATTGGGATTATCCTACTGTGATCTTGCTATGAATGAGGCTGCACTTATTGCATTACTCATCCAGAGCCACTAGGTGGCAGCAGGTCATGCCCAATAGGTTCAAGTTTGGGCTGAGCTCTAGGAACTTGCAGGATGTATGTATGAGCATGCAGCAGGCTCCTGTAATATAGATGATGGCATTATCTCTCTGTGTCTCTCACTTGCACCTCCCTCCTCCCCACTTGCCTAACATACAGGGTTGACTCTGAGGGAGAGTCCCAGTCAGAAGAACACTGATGATGACTTGGAGGCACAAGAGGAAAATAGAGGGACTCCTTAGGACTTTAAAGGGGAGAAGGGAAGGGAAGGGCTGGGGGGAGGGGTCACCAGTATTCTGCTTTGAACCGCAGAGCATCTGTTTGGTCCCAGCTAGTCAATGACCCATTGAGTCATGTATCCTGCCTCAGGGCTTGTCTACACTTAAAACGCTACAGCTGCAGCGTTTCAGTTTAGATGCTACCTATGCCGACAGGAAGGGTTCTTCCTTTGGCGCAGGTATTCCACCTTCCGGAGAGGCAGTAGCTAGGTCAATGGGAGAATTTTTTGTTGACCCAGCGCAGTCTACACCGGGGGTTAGGTTGGTACAGTAACTCCTCACTTAACGTTGTAGTTATGTTTCTGAAAAATGCAACTTTAAGTAAAACGACGAATCCAATTTTCCCATAAGATTTAACGTAAATGCAGGGAGTTAGTTTCCAAGGAAAAAATTTGGGGGCAGACAAAAGGCATTATATACTGTACTGTACTGTGGTTGGGAGGTACCCCTGGCTTACCCTACACAGGCACAGCCCGCTGCAGACAATGAGGTAGGCAAGGACACGAGGAAGCACCTTGCGCAGCAGCAGCGGCAGCTTCCCCCCCGGAAGAACAGGTGCCGACTTTGCCAGGGGATGCTCCAGGCCCGCCTCTTCCCCTCCCTGCTCCATTCCAGGCCCTCCTCTTCCCACCTCCATTCCACTTCCTCCCCAGAGCATGTCGCGTCCCCGCTCCTCACGCTTCCTCCCAGCGCTTCCCTGATGCCAAACAGCTGTTTGGCAATGCTTAGGACTTTCTGGGGGGTGGGGCGGAGGGGGAGGAGTGGGGAGACAGTGCTGTTTGGCGGTGGGGGAAGCACTGGGAGGGAGAGGGAGGAGGCGGAGAAGAGGGACTTGTGCAATGTTCCCTTGTAAAGTTGCTGTCCTTCCACAGAATCCTACAAGCAATAGACAGAGCAGGCAGCCAAACAACATTAGAAGGGAGCATTGCACAACTTTAAACAAGCATGTTCCCTAATGGAGCAGTGACGTAACTTCAAAACAACATTAAGCGGGAGGATGTTAAGTGAGGAGTTACTGTACAGATACGTCTCTCGGGGGTGGATTTTTCATATTCATCAGCACACTCTGTTATACAGCGTTATAATCATTAGCACTTATATACTGTGATTTACAAAGATGATCTAATCAGGTAGAATGTTTTTCCTGAGGGCTAGAAGCTATTTGGAATGATTTATGTCATGTCTCTTTAATTAGCCTAATGGATCTATCTAGATGCGTATGGTCCTCACAAACATTAATGGATTTTAGCCTTGTGAGATGGTCAAGTATTATCTCCATTTCACAGGTGGGGACCTGAGCCACAGAGAGATCAATGTGATAGAAAGGTTTTACTGGGTTTTTTAGGGTTTTACTTAGATTGTAAGCTCATTGGGCCAGAGAGTGTCTTTTTGTTTGGTGTTCATATAGTGCCTTGCACAATGGGGTCCATGTCTCTGACTGGGGTTCCTAGATGCTACCACAATACTAATAATTATTAATAATAGGCTGAGTTTGGGATGGAATCTTTACTCCGAGCAGAATGAAGCCTTTTTACCCATGAGTTATGTGGTTATCCCAGATGAGTGCTAATAAGACCTTTTATACCATATCACATGATCATGTATCTGTAATTGCCCCATATTTTTCAGGAAAACTTTGTTTTAAACAAGTTTAGAGTTACATAAAATGTTAATAGTTCTATATTCCTTTACTTGTCAAACCAGACTCCCTTTCATACCATGAGACCAACTTTTTGGACCTCAGAAGAAGAGGAAAATTAGAACAAATAGATTTTGGAAAAGTGTTTTATCTTCTTGAAAAGGAGGCTTTTCTGGCTTGCTTACACTATAACTCTTATTTTTAGCCCCAGTGGATCATGAGTTATCGGAGCTTTAAATCTCTCACTGTTCTAAAACAGAATATTGACCTGTCCCTGGCCTAGTGTCTGTGTAATTTGGGTGGAGGCGACTGGGCGGGAGGAGGACCTTTTGTGCCAGGTTGTTTTTTTAAAAAAAAAGTAGAGTAGCCTGGAGTGTTGTTAGATGTCCCAGCAAGATGGTTTAGTGAGCTGAGTGCAGGTGAGGTGGTCAAAAGTACATGATAAATTATACCAATCAGACAGCTGTCACCTAACACTCTATACTCCCCACCCTTAACGTAAATGTCCCCTTCCATATAGAAACTCTGAAATGAAATTGAGTCTTTGATTAGATCCAAAGTCTGGGTGGATGTTTACTGGCAGAAAATTGATGGCCAAAATTTAGTATGAGGTTATCATGGTGAATCATACAGTTCAACTTGGTTTATATTACAGAAAGTCAGTACAAAATTATATGCACATTTTACACCACACTTCTCCAGAGCAATTTTGTACCTGGGATTGACTCATGACGTCTGAAATGTGATATGTGGTGTAATAAGCTAGGCACAAGATAGGAAGCAAACTGTAATTTAGGGGACAGAAAGGATAGTCGGAGAAAGGTGACAGAAGGGTTACAAATATGAGTTTGTCTTGACCAACGTACTAGCGAAGCCCAACTGAAACTTGTCCTTACCCTCCAGCTAGCCTAGGGGAAACACCTTTAGCCTCAGTTTTAGGTGGTCAAGTTGTAGCTTAGGCTCCTGCCACTTTTCCTAGTCAAGACAAACCCTCTATGGCTATGAATTATTCAGAGATGTCATACACACCTCTTGAAGATACTTAGCTTGCCCTCCTCACTGTAGTATCTGTAACCCTCTCTGGAATTGTTTGTCCCTAACATATTACACTAAGCCTTTAGGGGGGTTACCCCTGGACTACAGCAGCAATGGCTACAGAAGCTCAGGGCTCTTTGCCTAGATTCCAGGGTGGAGATAAAACAAGCTACCAGAACCAATCTTAAGCCAAAACTCGGAGAGAAAGGGTTTGGTTACACTTTTGGGTTTTGGCTGTGTTTGGAGTATGGCAGGGAGAGAAGCATCACAGCCAGGGAGGACCCTTTTATCCTCCATGTTCCTAACCAAGGGAAGACTTTTGCTAGTCTACTTAGATGACCTCATCATCTTCGGAAAGCCCTTAAAGGACCATGAAACACATTTGCTAAAGGTCCTAGATTGTCTGCAGGAATGTGGCCTGAAATTATCACTGCACAAATGTGTTTTCTGCCAGACCACCATCAAATATGGGGGACACGTCATGTCTGAACCAGGAATATCTCCCAGGCCTGACAAAATAAGTGCTTTGGCTACTTGGTCTCAGACATGCAATTTAAGAAGCCTACTATTCTTTTTAGAATTATGTGGATACTGCTGCAGGTTCGTCAAGAGCTATTCATTAGTTGTGAGACCCCTGCGTGAACTAACACAGGGATATGCCCCTACCAGATCTGAGGGGACTGGCAAGAAAACATTTAAAGAAAAACCCTATTTTAAGGAGTTTCAACCTTTCAGAGCCCGATGAGACCCCAAATGTGACGAGACATTACAGCAGATCATCCAGTGCCTGACACAGGCCCTGGCTGGTACTAGCCTAGGGGTGGGCAAACTTTTTGGCCTGAGGGCCACATCGGGGTTCCGAAACTGTATGGAGGGCCGGGTAGGGAAGGCTGTACCCCCGCCCCCTATCCTCCCCCTCCCACTTCCCGATCCTGACTTCCCCCCTCAGAACCTCCGACCCATCCAAACCCTCTGCTCCCTGTCTCCTGATCGCCCCCACCCGGGACCCCCTGCCTGGGACCCCACCCCGTATTCAACCCCCCTACTCTCTGTCCCCTGACTGCCCCAACCCCTGTCCAAACTTCCACCCCCTGACAGGCCCCCCCGGGATTCCCACACCTATCCAATTGCCCCTGTTCCCCGTCCCCTGACCGCCCCCCCACAAACCTCCGCCCCATCCAACTGCTCCCTGTCCCCTGACTGCCCCCCCGGGACCCACTGCCCCTTATCCAACCCCCCCCTTATCCAACTAGCTGTAGTGGTCTGGAAGCAGTTCTTTATCAAGGAAATGATAAAGAGTTAAAACCCATTGCCTTTGCCAGCAGAAGTTTGAAAGTAGAGGAAAAAAAAACTATTCTGCTCACAAGTTGAAGTTTCTGGCATTGAAGTGGGCAGCAGTGAAAAAGTTTCATGACTATCTTTATGCAGCCAAGTTTCTGGTATGTACGAACAGCAACCTGTTATCCTATGTGCTAACATCAGCTAAGCTTCATGCTACTGGACACCGATGGCTTTCAGCATTGTCCCTTTATGACTTCAGCACCGGCTCAGTTTGAACGACACTAATGATGGTGCTGTGTCTTAGCACCTTCACACAGAACAGAACACACCAGATTTCTGGAGGACTATTCTTGACCCTGGTGTAAAGGCTATATGCCATATGCTAGTCTCTACAGACAAAACGACCACCAACCTGAAGAGGGCTGCCAACCAGCTGGGAGCCCCTCCAGAAGCTATCTCTATGGGTTAAGCCCATTTCACCCATTTGGATACAACTTCTTTACTGCAAGTCTGCCTAGAGAAAAGCTCAGAAAACCGACTTCAGTTTAAAAGACTTTATTCATACTCTGCAAAAGGGATTGTGAGAGTTATCAGTCAAGTCTCCTCACCAAGATGCACCCTTATTTTTTTTAAAAAATGGAGTAAGCTTACTCTAATAAATGGCCTATTATTTCGCATAAGCCAAGGTTAAATGGCCCCAAAGAAACAACTAGTGCTTCCTTTTAAACTGTGGAGTATTGTCCTACATTTCCTCCATTACGAAAATGAGCACTTGCGAGTAAACAAAACTCTTAACCTAGTAAAGTTCAGGTTCTGTTGGCCATGTATGGCTCATGAAGTGGAAAAACATTGCAAGGCTTGCTTTAGATGTACATGTAACCAGGATCTGAATGAATGCTTCCCTGACAGCTAGCTGGGAGAGGGAGAGACTTTGGGTGTGTTTATGTAAATACAGTTTGCTCCTGCATTGCTTATATATTCAGCAGATGGAGTGGTGTCAAAGTAATCAACTTTGGCTGGTGTTGGGTTACAAATCACTTACCAGCCACCAACAGTACCAGGAGGTGTGAGCCGGTATGACATTGTGCATCAACTATGAGAAAGAGACCGAGAGACTTTTTCCATTGGACCATATGAACCGGAACCATAAACTCACTGAACATTAAATCTCACCAAATGAGGGTAAATCCATCCTCATCATCGTATCCACTCATTATACTCCACACCTGCATACAGCCATTATATGAACAACATACTCCCATATCTCAATGTCTGTACTTTGACCCGTTAACCTTTTACCCTCAATCGGGGAGACTGCAGATTATGTATTTCTTATGCCATCTGTTCCTAAACCGAACTTTGCACCCCTTGATAATCTGTACCTTATTCCCTAATAACCAGAAACTTCTATGCTTAAACTCGGTACCGTTTTCTTTTTATTTCAACATCATCTTAATAAAATTATTAAATCTGAATTCAGGAGTGGTGAAATATGCTTACCAATGTTGTAATTGTAGTAGGAATACAGGAAAGCGGGACTGTGCTTAACCTGTCCCAAAATAAGAGGGTCACCCTCAGTTGAAAGAACCTCGTTAAGCCAGGGGCTCAAATGCCAGAGCTCTGTTAAAGAAAGAGGGGTGGGGCTAGGTGTCTTAGTCAAGAGGCTGAGAACCCTCCCCAAAAGTCCTTCCTGGACGGTTAAACCTGTTTCTCCCCACTGTTCAGAGAAAAAGCTAAATAGGCTTTATTAGGAGTTTCTTTGTTATTTTAAATGCTCAGTCGGAGCTGAAATCAGTTGTGGTAGGACTGTGTTTCTGCCCTGCCTGCTAAGAGCTAAAAATCATTGAGAGACTGATGTGCAGAGGTCACAGCAGAGAAGCAGGTGGCAGCAGTAGGTGATTGACAGTTGGCTGGTGAACGAGTGGCTGGTGAGGCGGAGAGGCACAGCGAGCAGCCAGCAGGGAGGCTGGCAGAGAGTGCCACAGCAGAGCCTTGCAGAGATGGGTGGTGAGCGAGTGCTCGAGCACTAACGTGCCTCTTTACCCTCCCATCACCCTGGGTGTGGTGGGGTGAACTCTGCAGATGCACCTCTGAACTCTGGGTCTTCACTGACCAAGTACAGCAACTGTGAGTGGGGTGCAGAGAAGGGTCAGGCACGTGAAAGGGACTTTTGGGTTCCTGGCCTTAAGAACCTGAGGGGAAAGGACACTGCCCAACTTATTTGGGGGTGGGTCTTTTGCTCATGGTTTTTGTTTATGAACCCTGTTTGCGGAGTTTTTCCAAATTAACACCCAGTTACTTCCCTCCTTTTATTAAAAGTTTCTTTTCTACACAGACTCTGTGCTTGCGAGTGGGGAAGTATTGCCTCTCAGAAGTGCCCAGGGGTGATGTGTCATTTTCCCAGGTTACTGGGTGGGGGCTCAAACCGGTTTTGTGTTGTATCGATGGAAAGGAACCCCTAGCTATTGAACCCGGCCCTGGTTGCTGCTGGCTCCAACTGTCAGAAGGGTTACATTCACAAAGAAAAACACTGCCAAAGATATCTTCCCCTTTAGTTAATATTACCAGCTGCGGACCCCTTGATCTCGTACACATGGACTTTTTAAGTTTGGAAAGTAATACTAAGAACATTGAAAACATACTCCTGGTAAAGGACCATTTCACCCAATACTTGCAGGCCTTCCCCACTGAGGACTAGAAAGCTGCCACCGTTGCAGAGGTGCTGTGGGAAAAGTTCTTTGTGCATTATTGATTGCCCTGTAGAATCCATTCAGATCCAGGAAAAGATTTCAGAAGTCAGCTTATTGAAGAACTATTGCAAATGACAGGAATGAGGAAATCCAAAACAACTCCTGCCATCCCCAAGAAGACCCTCAGCCAGAGAGATTTAATAGGACCTTGTTAAACATGTTAGGCACCCTGAACCCTAATCAAAAGTTCAAATGGAGTCAGCATGACAGCTTCTTAGTACCTGCCTAAAATCGCACAAGTAAAAACCCACTGGGTATTCCCCATGCCACCTAACATTTGGGAGAGAGGCAGACTGCCAGTGAACTTAGCCTTTGGAGTGTCTGCTGATGGAGCTTACTCTGAAATCTACCTCCAGTGTGTCATCCAACTAAGAAAGCATTAAAAAAGGCCTATAAAATAGCCACAGAAGCAGAAAAGAAAAAGGCAGAGAGTCCAACAAAAGCAAATAAAACAACTGTGTGAGGGATCAAACCCGCAAACCAGAGAGCAGATCCTGACACAAAATCTTGGGCTCCAGGAAAGACATAAGATTGCTGACCATTGCCAGGCTAAACCTACATCACAGAAGAGAAGGTGCCAGGCCTTCTTGTCTACAAAGTTTGGCCTGAGGAGGGGAGAGAACGTAGCAAGATTCTCCGCGGAAACCAACTGTTGCCCACTGGACAGCTAGACTCCAGTACTAACACGGCAGTACCAGCACCTGTCCAAAGACCTCCTGTTACTTGGAGCAGGAAGACAGCAAGTTAATCTCAGTCTCCAGTGCCATCTCTCAATATAGCTCATTCAGTGACAGCCAAGGGGAAACCTGTTGCTTCTAATGACGATAATAAGTATAGTTTCCCATGTGGGGAAATGGTTTATGAGCACATCAATCTGATGACGTTTGGAAGGAACAAGACTCATAATGAAATGAAAACCCTAGTTTCAACAAAACCTTACTGCTATAGGTAAGTTAAACCCTTTGGCTGAACATTTCATTTCACCACAAAATCAAGACGATATGGCCATGGTTATGGAGAAAAATCCTACTGAGGGAGAAGTTGCAGACCCAAGTGTGGAGCCTGAGGTGAGAAGTGCATGCCCTACTGCTGCCAAGGATACAGCTGTACCCGGACAGTCTGGTCAAGAGGTGAAACCTGTCATAAAGTTAATCTATGACTCCCCTGGTGTCTCCTTCAGTGTACTTCTCCCTGTGCTGTATAAGTGGGTGTCAGGAGCATGCTGTCCAATATTAAAACCCACTGTGTAGCGAGGGGGTGTGGCCTCCCTCCCAGACGGTTGGAGAGACAACTGTGAGAGCCCCATGGTGGGCAGAGCCAGGACACCCACGCCCACCTCGCCAGAAACAGAGGGATGGGACAGGAACTGGAAATCTAAAAGGCAGGCCCTTCAGCTTAGTTGGGGAGAAGCCGCCAGAGGAGAAGATGTCTCCCACCAGTTGCTGGAGTTCGGACCTGACAGCAAACATTACAGTGCCCGAGACCCGGAGTGACTATCAGAGCTGCTGGTCGCTGGAGACACCGAGAAGTTGCCATTAGCTGTTTATCCTAGCGAGGCGAACGACGACACTGGGACCCAGGTACACCCCCCTGAACAGGAGTGTAGGAATTAGCCCAGGGGAGCCGAATATAGTTCGGCTGTGTTGCTGACTGACATCCGACTAACGTTTTGTGGCTGAATTTCCCTGCTGACCCAGCGGTGGACCACTTCACCACTGCTAGGGCCCTGAACTGGGACCCAGTGTAGTCAGGCAGGCCCAGGTCCTCCTGCCACCCCACTCTAGGCCAAGAGACCTGTGTTTGTTTGGTGGTCTGCCAGAGCCAGGAACCCCAACTGTGTGCTGCCCCACCTGGGGCTTATAGACATTACTGCTCTACCCCGCCGACTGGCAGAGACCCCAGGTCTGGAACTGCACCCTCCCAGAGGCCTTGTAGCGAGGGGGCATGGCCTCCCTCCCAGATGGGTGGAGGGACAACTGCGACTGCCTTACACCATTAATGTTGTCCTCAGGTTGTAGTAGGACAGCGTATTTGTGTACATTAATGAAATTGAATTTACATATCATTTTAAATGTCTATTGAAATTTTTGATGGGAACATCAAGTTTTCCCAGGTGAGGGAGTGTGTAACCCCCTCTTGAATGGATTGTTCCGAACATGTTACACTGAGTGCCTAGGGCAGTGGTCTCCAAAGTGGGCTGCGCAAGACCATCCCTGAGGGTGTGCGGCAGGAGGAGCGCTGCCGGCACGCCTGCGGCAGCTCTTCTACCTTTGGTTCTGCGGCGGCAGGAAGCGAGCGCCTGCGGCAGCTCTTCTATGTAGCAGCTCCTCCCTTCTTTTTTCTTCGGTGGCACGCCTGCGTCAATTTTTTTTTCTCCTGGGGGTGCGCAATCAAAAAAGTTTGGAGACCACTGGTCTAGGGGACTTGCCTCTACACTACAGCAGCAGTGGCAACAGAGGATCAGGATCCTATTCCCCAGACTGCCTAGAGTCCAGGGCAGAGATCGAACAAGCTGGAAGGTACTACAGAACCAATCAAAAGCCAAAACTCAGAGGCAAAGGGTTTGGTTATACTTCTGGCTTTTTGCTTGTGTTTGGAGCGTAGCAGGGAGAGTAGCATCACAGCCAGGAAGGACCCTTCTACCCTCCACATTCCCACCCATGGGAAGATTTGAAGACCTTTTGGAATTTCTAGGACAATGTCATCTCAGCAGAAATCAAAAACTCAGAAGACTTCAAGTTGCAGTCAGGCTACTGAAAGTCAGCCTAACTGCACACTTAAATCCAGATCAGAGAGGCACAATGACAATCTCCTTGGTGTGAATACAGTAGTTTGTAAAAACACCCTTGTTTATTTATTCTGATATTGTGTTTTAAGCGAGCCACTGATTCAGTGCTGCACCATCCATCAAAGACTGAGCCTGAACTCAGTTTTTGCCTCGGCAGATGCTAGCTGCTGGGAGAGGAAGTAGTGTGGTTTGCACTGGCTGTAAATGTTGGGTGGGCGGTAGAATTTATATATGACTAATTTTGTGTTTTGTTGGTTATTGTTTTATTACTCTGGGAACTGATATAGCTATTTTATTTTTGTGTATTCTGACTAATGCTCCTCTGTATGAGTTTGGGTGGTAAATATTTTCCCAAGGAACAGGCCCTCTGTGTTATATTGGAATTGGAAAAGGTTCAGAAAAGGACAACAAAAATTATGAGGAGTAAGGAATGGCTGCCATATGAGGAGAGATTAATAAGACCGGGACATTTCAGCTTGGAAAAGAGACAAACAAGGGGGGATATGTTTGAGGTCTATAAAATCATGACTGGAGTGGAGAAAGTAAATAAGGAAGTGTTATTTACTCCTTTCAGTAACACAATAACTAGGGGTTGCCAAATGAAATTAATAGGCAGCAGGTTTAAAACAAACAAAAGGAAGTATTTTTTCACACAACACGCAGTCAACCTGTGGAACTCCTTGCCAGAGGATGTTGTGAAGGCCAAGACTATAACAGAGTTAAAAAAGGAACTAGATAAATTCATGGAGGATAGGTCCATCAATGGCTACTAGCCAGGATGGTTTCCCTAGCCTCTGTTTGTCAAAAGCTGGGAATGGGCGACAAGGAATGGATCACTTGATGATTACCTGTTCTGTTCATTCCCTCTGGGACACCTGGCATTGGCCACTGTCGGAAGACAGGATACTGGGCTAGATGGACCTTTGGTCTGACCCAGTATGGCCGTTCTTATGTTCTCTGCACTAGGAGGGGTTTCCTTGGGTGGAGGCACAAGGTGCCTTTGTTGCTGAACCCAGGACCCATACCCACACCCCAGGGCTGGGTTACACTCACACCACCACCGTGAAGTAGGCCACTGCTATTACCCCCATTTTACTATGGGAAACTGAAGCACTGAGAGACTTACTGACTTTGCTAAGGTCACATAGGAAGTTTGTGGCAGGGAACTGAACCCAGATCTCCCAAGTCCTAGGCTGGTGCCAATTTTCATCTCCTAACAAGAGTTCCCTTTCTCTGTGCATATACACTTCTGCTTAGCCATAGATACGGGTGCATATTAAACAGTAATTGTTGATTGAATTTTATTATCAGGACATGTTCTGACCATGTCAATAAGGATTCCTTGAACCTGGGAGGGAATAAATCAGCACTTCAGTGTGCCTGCCAGTTGTCTGTCCTTCCCTGGCCAGCTCCCTCTATGGAGCTATATAGAAGGTTGGTAAGTCTCCCAAACTGTAAACACAGCGCTGTTCTTCCCTCCCCCCCTCCCCCTGGATTTCTCCAAACACACAGTTATTTGAATGTAGGGATACAGACAGTTAGTTAATGATTAGGGGAGGGAACATTATCAGACAGGATCAGACCCTGGGTCTATCTAGACCAGAGTCCTGTCTCAGACGCTTCAGAGCCCTGAAATATGCAGATGTGGGATAATCTGCCCCTGACAGTAGGTCTCACCCTGGCCTCTCATACTTAGAAATTGTTTTGAGCCCTGAAGCATCAGGTTTTGTATTATTTGACAAATGGTTACCTGGGGGCTATGTGACACATTCTGGGTACCACCTTGCAACATTCAAGCAGTTCAGTGCTATAATGTTATATCCCCCTTGGTTTTTTCCTGGTTCTGGAGAGTGAGGAGGGGAACACATGGCATTTGGACCCAGAGGAACTAAAAGCTCTCGAGGAGACTTCTCCATGAGACTGTGTGATTTTCTAAAAGAGAATCACCTGCTTTTATCAGAGAAGAAAATAAGAATATTAAAAAAGAAATATAAAATCTCATCCCAGATCCGCAGTGGAAAGGAAATACTTTTGTAATCAGTAACCAGTTCTACAGGACAGCTGGGACTTCCCCTGTTGCCCATCCTGGGGGGATGAATAGAGGTGCAGAGAATGGGTCACTACAGACAGACGTGGTCCATCTCGGCGCCGCCAAGAGTGTGGTTCTGAAATCTACAGCTTGAAATTTTGACTCTGCCTCTCGGGTCCTTGGGACAGCAGCTCTGTGACAGGCTCCTGGCACTGCACTCCAGCAGTGTCCTTTCTGCCACAATGGGATACGTGCCAACCCAATAGGAAAAGCAGAAATTATTCCATCAGTGGCAGCCACAATAGCACCTGACCCAAAATAGCTTCCCAGAAAGAGAGAGGCAGATTAGGTTAAACTAGCCTGAAAGAGAGCGAAACTCCAGCTGACAATTGACAGGTGTCTGTCTGTGAGGAGGGATTATAAACCGCAGGAGTGAGCTCGCTAGCAGCACTCTGAGGCAGGGCATTCGGCTGCTAACAACCTCATCTCCGCTTTTTTTTTTTCAAGCACCAGCAAATTATGGGGCTCAGTGATGACGAATGGAACCATGTCCTGGGCATCTGGGCGAAGGTGGAACCAGACCTCTCGGCCCATGGACAGGAAGTTATAATCAGGTAGGCATGAAACTGGTGATGGAAGCGTGCGAGAGAGCATGGCTCAAGCGCTTGGTGCATTGGACTTTAGGAATAATATGCTTTTGAGCATCCTTTAGAGGTGTACAGGTGAGAAAGTAAAGAGGGTGTTGTGACTCATTAGCCCTGGGGCTTTAGTTTTCTCTAGCATTTTTATGAACTGACTTCTTTCTTTATTGATCATTTCTAGGGCAGTGGGTTTCCCGTCACTATGGTTTCTGGGTCAAAAGCATTAACTTTTTAAGGTTACCCTCCCCCCGGCTCCCCCCCCAAAAAAGGTCTTGGGTTTTGTTACTCCCTTTGCCCTGATCAGCTAGCCCACTAATGAAGTTGAACTCCAGGTCCCCACTGTCAGAAGCAAAATGTTGGAGTGAGGTGGGTGTCCCTCCCGGGCCTTCCAATTCTCTGCAGTTAGTCCCTCCGGAGGTAGGGAGGGGAAACAGCATGGGAGGATACAAAAAAAGGGGTCAGGGGAAGAGATGAGAGAAAAATTGCATGTGACCAATTTTTATGGAATCTGTGATTTCATCAAATTTGCTGTGATTACCTGTGATTTCCCCCCACCAAATTCCCCCCCGCCTAATCATTTCTTTCTGTTTCCTCTTCGGTAGTCCTCTTCCAGCCTGCCACAACCTCAGGACAAACCATCTAGAAAGGTGGGAGGTAGGACCCAAGCTCTTTTTCCAAAGCCCAGCTTGAGTCTGGTCTGAGATGGGGCACTTTCCCACCCCACCCTCCTCCACTGGAGTGTGTGATTCTGAGGTTAGGGTGGGAATTCTCCCCAGGCCAAGCTCTAGGGAGGCCCCACAACACTGAGTTTTTGAGCATCTGGGGATGGAGCAGTGAGTAGCATTTCAATGACCTTGAGGTCCCCCTCCAGTGGGATGGACATGTTGGGTTTTGATTCCCCTGGGTGCCGTGTTTCAAGTCACATACACCATGAGCTTTAACAGTAAATTGAGATCCCCTTTACGTATCAGTTCTGCCTGTCCAGTTCCAGAGGTCACCAATCCCCATAGGAACATGCTAAAAAATGATGCACATAAACATGTTCTTGGTTAAGTTGCTTTGAGTGCTTTACTTGTGTTATGGTAAGGTCATCTTAACTAAAAGTGGCGCCAATGACGTTGTCGATATTTTAAGAAGGGACTGCTACCAGATTTCTCCCTTAGCCGGTGCTAAATCCCATATACCAGAGGTATGGCGTATACTTGCAAGGGGAGGACGTGGGGCAGATGACTGGAGAATCTATCGGTCTGCTTCCCCTCTTTGAATGAGAATGTTTTCTTTTAAGCATAGCTAAGGAGGGGAGCAACATTGCTTGGCAAATCCATACTCAGCGCCCTTCACTGGAAAGGTCTATACTCTGCTCTTGAAAAATATCCTGAGTGTAGTATTCTTGTATGACAATTTTTGGTTCTGGTAGCAGCCACAGTATGTTAGACGCTTTCCAAACAGAAAAGAAGGAATTGTCCTTGTTCCAAAGAGCTCACAACCGAAAAGACAGACAGAGGGAGGGTAGGGGAAATGAATACAGCATAAACAATAAGAAAAGCCAGCCATGGTGGTGTATAGCCACATCTTGGCAATACAGTGTTTTAATAACATAATGGGGAAGAAGTGCAAGGGGTGTTTGTTTTTTGCATAACATACATAGATTATCCCTCACTACCCCAAGACCTAATCAGCCAGCTGGTTTCTTGTAGGATCAAGAGGGATTTGAATACAGGGAGGCCTTGCAGACGTCTGTTGGCATAGTAGTGTGTTCAGCTTGTGCTAAGGGAAAGAGCTTGTAGGTAGATATCATCCCCTGGGAATATTTTTGGAAAATATTTGACACTTGATGCAGCTGGATGCATTTCAAGCAAAACAAAAATTGCTCGTCAGAGGTATTTTTAGGAGTCCAAAAGATATATCATCTTTGGCAGGCATAATTTAGCCATAGCCAGGCAGAGGGTGAAGGGAGATCCATCAGAAGCATAGAACAATCATAACTTTTCTTCCAATTTAGCAGTGGCATTTTAACAAGGCTAATTGGTCCTGATAGGCTCCTTACATTGCACTGGGTGGAGAGTGTGTCTGCAACAAATTGCTTCGCTTATAAACTACAATAGCATATAGTTCAAATGATACTAAACGAAGCAATTTGTTGCATGTCCTTCCCTAAGAGATACCTCTGTGCCAGTCATTTCTTTCTGAAACCAACCAGGTCGTGAGGAGGAAACAAACAAGAAGGAAAAGACCCATCTTGATACATGTAGTACCTGATAAAGGACAAAATTGACACAGAAATCCTTTGTTCTGGTAACACTGGTGCCTTCTTAAATGAAAGCCCTTTAAAGAATGGTCACCCACATAAAGAATCTTTTTGCTACAAGGCTGTTCCTATTATCCATATACTCGGGGTGTTTGTCAATTTAATCTAATATAATGATGTCGTAAGACTGAGAATCTGGCACGAGACTGAATGGCCCATAGAAGCAGAATTCCCTTCTTACTGCCCTCTAAGGGGTCTCTAGTTAAAGGTGGAGGGACTGACATACCTGCTACTGGCCAATAGCATCATTCCACATGGCAGTGAAACCTGGTGGCCATCACGTTGTGAAAGATGGTTTGGTGGTGAAGGCACTGGACTCAAGAGATGTGGGTTCAATTTCTGGCTGTTCCACAGACTCTTCGGGCAAGTCATGTAACCTCTCTGTGCCTCTTTTCCCCATGTATAAAATAAGGATACCAATAATTTTTTGCCTTTTCTTTATTTGCCTTGTTTATTTGGAGTGTATGATCTTCAGACCAGGGACGGCCTCTTTGCCTGTGTCTGTACAGTACCTAGCTCAATGGAGCCTGATCTTGGTGCTACTGTGACACAAATGATACATACTTATTACGTACGATATGAATAAATAATAGCAATGTGAGCCAGTATTCCCCTTTCATTGTCACTGTAGAGCGTGGGGCAAAAGTGATGTTTCCTTCAGGACTGGCTGCCTGCGGTATCTGTCTCCAACCCCCAGTAAATTCAGCAGGGGAGGAATGGTGACAGGTCTGGTTTTTAACCACCTTCCCACCGTCTCCATTTCAGGAAACAGAGCTCCTGTTTGTAGCTTTGGATGGTGTGGGAAACTTGCCGGCCCTGGGATGGCTGCAGACCTTGTGCTCCTCCAGCTCTTGTTACCCAGTTGCTCCCCATTCTCTAACAGTGCACAGTGGCAGAACCGTGCTGTCAGGTATCAGGCTTAGCTGATGGATGAGTGAGAGAAGCGGTAGGAATTAACACACACTCTCTGCCATGGTGTTGGGAGTGCTGACTGCTGTCTGCACACACACAGGACTCTGGCACAGCATCTACACCTCTCTGTCGGAAGGCTTTTGGTAGCACCTTTGACCATTCTATTTAAGTGCTGTACATGGCTCCCCTGGGTGGGAGGGAGGGGAGAGAGAGATGTCTAATATTGTTCCCTCCTGGTCAATTTAAGAGCAGCGCTGATGGGCTCAGATGGGAACTCAGATTTTAATGGCTGTAATGCCTCATGAAGCAGAGCTTGAAGAAGCAGCCAAGGCATTAAATTGTGTGAATCCTCAGAGCTCCATGGCAGGTGAGGGAAGAAGGGATTTCTCAGACAAATGTCAGTCACTCCTTCGTGTCCTGGCTGGCCCTGTACTCCTACCCTGATCCTAATACGCTGGTACAATCCCAGGTGACTGGTGCCAAAGGGCTAAACAGCTGTGAAAAACAAGTAAGATGGGCACCTGCTCTGTGACATCATTTGAAAATGTTAAGTGCACTGCCTGCCTGCCTCTCATGAAGAGAGATGGAGAAGGCTGGGATCGGTCATCTTAGAAAGGAGACAAATATGAGGGAACAGGATTAAATGTTAAAAAATGATGCTTGGTCCAGGGGAGGAGCTTCTGTTCTCCCTGTCTCATAACACAAGAACAAGGGGATGTGCAATGAAATGTAAAACCATTACATTCAAAGTGGATAGAAGGAAATACTTTTCCACACAATGTGTAATTAGACTGTGGAACTCACTGCCACAGGATGTTGTTGAGGCTAAGAACTTAGCAAAATTCCAAAAAGGATTAGGTATTTATGTGGACAACAAGAATAGCCTGAGTTGTCATAGTTATTACTGAAAACTTGGAAAGGATCTAAAACTTCTTACTTCAAGGCACAGGTGCTGGAATTAGGAGTACCGGGGGTGCTGCCGCACCCACTAGCTTGAAGTGGTTTCCATCATATCAGGGTTTACAGTTTGGTTCAATGGCGCTCAGTGCCCCCACTATACAAACTGTTCCAGTGCCCCTGCTTCAAGTGTCAGACTAATCTCAAACAATTGAAGGCCAGGATGAGACTTTCATGGGAGGCAAATCCCACATCTGCTTTCTTATGAGGTTCTTATACCTTCCTGTGAAGTATCTGGTTCTGGCCACTGTCTAAGGGTATGCCTACACTGCAATCGGCGGTGTGATTGCAGTGTGCATAGGGATACCCAATCTCTAGCTAGCTTGGATACCAGAGCAGCAAAGCCACAGTTGCAAGCCTACCAAGAACCCTGGTTAATTACTTGGATGGCTAGCCCATGCTGATGTCTGTTCTGCCTCAGCTTCACTGCTCCAGTAAACAGTCCAGCTAGATTAAAGCTAGCCTGGGTTTGTCTACTCGAGCTGCAATCATACTGCAGTGTAGAGATCGGTTTGATGCTGAAGTAGATGGACATTGGGTTTGATCAAGTCTGGCAATTCCTGTTTTTTTCCCCATCCCACCTTTGCACCTCATGGGTTCCCTGCCTCTGTTCACAGACTCTTTCAGCTTCACCCCGAGACCCAGGAACGCTTTGCCAAGTTCAAAACCCTGACAACGATCGATGCGCTGAAGAGCTCAGAAGAAGTGAAGAAGCACGGTACCACCGTCCTTACCGCCCTGGGCAGGATCCTGAAGCAGAAGAACAATCATGAACAGGAGCTGAAGCCACTGGCAGAGAGCCATGCCACCAAGCATAAAATCCCTGTCAACTACTTGGAGGTATGGGAATTGGAGAGGGTTTCTCGGGTGAGAGGGGTTGAGTGTGTGTAGAGAATGTGGGCTTGAGTGGGAGGACGGATTGCACCTCTGCTCACTGATATCTAGTTGGACCTGTATGAGCTCAGTGTGATGTAGGAGGCCACTGTAATATTGGAAGGCTCAGCTCCTGGGGTGTGAGTCCCCATGTTTACATTGCTCACACGCAACCCTTAACAATAACAAACCAGTGTGTGCAGCGGCAGCACCCGTGGAAACCAGATCATATTAGAACAGTGAGTGACAGCACCCAAGATACTTCTTTGTATTACAGCAGCATCTGGAGGCCACAGTGAAGATCGGAGATCTATTGTGCTAGGCACTATACAAACACAGAGGGAGAGTTTACAGTGTAAATGGACAAGGCAGACAAAGGATGGGAGGGGAAGTGACTTTCCCAGGATCACGAAACAGGTCACTGACAGATCCAGGGCTAGAACCCAGGTGTCTCCGAAGTCCCAGCCTAGTGCTTTATAGGCCACGATGCCTCTCAAATGGCTGAGGGAAGGACTACTGAATTCAGTCCTAGGACTTGCCTATGCAAACACTTAATTTGTGGCCAGCTGGAGTGTAAATCTATCTTGCAGTAGCTTACCACGCACTAAGTGCCTGTATGCACCCTGCTGCCATGCACCAAAAGCTCCCTGATGCACTTTGATCTACTCCCATTTCAAAGCGGGGTAGATCAAAGCGCACTAAAGAACTTTTAGTGTGCGGCACCTGGGTCCACATGGACACTCAGTGCACAGCAGGATTGTGCGGGGTAGATTTACACCCCTGCTTGCCACGAGCTAAGTGTTTGTGTAGACAACCCCTATCTGCAAATAATTATTTACTGAAAGGTCCCTACTGTGAGTGATGCTTACCTGTCCCTTTTCCTTTCCCTCCCCCCTCTCCTTCTTGACAGTTCATTTGTGAAATCATTGTCAAGGTCATTGCTGAGAAGCATCCCTCGGACTTTGGGGCCGATTCCCAGGCTGCGATGAAGAAGGCCCTGGAGCTGTTCCGAAATGATATGGCCAGCAAGTACAAGGAGTTCGGTTTCCATGGCTAGCGTGCACATCAGGCGACACCTCCATGGAGGCCCAGCAGTGCATCTTAGAATAGCTTCCTAAGCCCCGGTTTGGGTGCCTCTTAAGTGACCATCCAAAGAGTGAGGGGGCGCTTTTGATTAGAGCAGTGTTCAGTCTCTCACCAAAGAGAGGTGCTCACGGTGATATCTGGCTTCACCTAGAGGAGAAATCTGTTTTCTTAGCAAAATAATGTATTTGTTCATTACGGAATGACCTGAGACCTTCTCCCCTGAGCTCGGCCCCAAAGACCCCATCTCATAGCAGAGCCAGAGAGTAGGAGAATGTTTAAGAATAGATGTCTGAGAATGTGTGTGGGAAGGAGAAACTGGGCTTGAACTAAGAACTCTCCTGCCCGCTGCTAGAATTGACACCACAGCTGGCACTGAGGGACAGCCTTGGCCAAGGTCTCCAAAAGGAACTAGGAGTTTTAGGTGCCCAACCAGAGATGCCATAAATGGGCCTGATTGTCAGGAAGTGCTGAGCTCCTGCCCTCTGAAAATCAGGCCTCCGTAAGGTGTCACAGTAACTAGTTTGGAAGAACTTAGCAGCCTCACATGAGCCACCAAAGGAGTGAATGGGCTGTGGGGAGTGTCCCACCTCCCCCTAAGAGGGGGTGACAGTCTCTCAAGAGCAGGGATGAGACATGTTAGCAGGTTAGAGGGGAGCTCGTATTGCTACCAATGGTATTATGCCAATTCTGGGGATAAGCACAGCCCTTCAGCTTCTGGGGGCTGGCAAGTGTGTCACTAGTTGCTAAACTCTCATTAGCAAAAGCTCTCAAGAGAAAGTGTAGGACTCCCTTGATCCCCAGCAGCTGCTGCTACGCATTTGAATTTCCATCGCACTGGGTTGTGAATAGTGTGTTTCACAGTAAATAAATATGCTTAATGTACCGGAGTCTGTGTCTGCTTCTTACGTTTGAGAAGTGCCTAGGTGAGAAGCAGGGGAGGTGGGAAAAAGAGAGAGTAGCAAACACCCAACATTTCCTCTCTGTGACAATCACAGGCCATTGCCCCTGTGGTACCAGTCTACGTCTTGAGATGCACTTGGAGTCTGTATGCTTTAGTGGAAATCAAGCTGCCCTGTGGAGGAATAAAAGCCCCTTATATTTGTGTATGGGGGAGACACCCTCAGCTTTGTCATTGCTCAAATACCAGCACAGATTCACAGGCTTATCGGCCTTTAAAACTCCACCTCAGCTGAATTCTGGGTCCCTGACTGCGCTGTGTGGTTTTCTTGACCAAACTCTGTGGCCACTGCTGGGCTGGAGATTCTCCTTGGCCCAGCACGGGTTCTTCCTTTCACAGATGCTCAGCTGGTGCTACTTCTGCAGAGAACTGAAGGTGACACTGTACTCTACTTTCTAACGGCAGCACATTTCTTATGTAAACCGAAACATGGCAACAAAAGAAATGCAACTTCTAGCTCAAGAGGGTAATAGGGGGCTGCAGCTGGCAGGCACGTGGTTAAAACCTGCAATGGAAGGAGGACAGGCCAGTGGTTAGCCTAAGACTTGGAAGATCCGAGTGCAATTCCCTGCTCTGCCACAGAATTCCTGTGTGTCCTTGGGCAAGTCGCTTAGTTTCGCTGTGTCTCGAGATAGTAGTATTTCCCTACCTCAGAGCTGTTCAAATATGCTGAAGATAGCGAGAGGCTCAGTATGATAGTAATAGGGGCTCTAAATACTTCAGAGCGCATTCCCTACTTCAGTGTGAGTGAAATCAGCAGTGACTAAGCCCCCAGTTTCCTTAAAATACAGAAGACTAGCTGAGGTGGTCCTGCTCCTTCTCCATTCAGCTCAGAGGTCCAAAAACCCTCTGCCACTCAGAGGAGAATAGGGGTAAAGTCCTTGATGGAACAGGGAGTATTTCTTACTTTGCTCCCTTTATAAATCCCCACCACTCCAGTTTTGGTCATGATCAGCATTCTCTGGGAACTCAACCTTTCAGAATCTGGCATTGTTAACTAGCTGGAAGGGTCACTGAACTCCCTCTTGCCACCTAGATGAGGTTACAGTCTACTTGGTCCTTGTCTCAGTCAGACCACTAGCAGCTTGCGCATTCTGGCTCAGGGTATAGCAGCTGCTGCAGGAAGAGCAGCATATTAAATATGGGCCTAGGATTGTCAGCTGAACACAACAGGATTCCCTGCCAGCGACAACAGCCGCTGCTTTTGGCTATAAAGCTAGGCTT
Source organism: Lepidochelys olivacea (assembly GCF_965140295.1). Lineage (NCBI taxonomy): Eukaryota > Metazoa > Chordata > Testudines > Cheloniidae > Lepidochelys > Lepidochelys olivacea. The sequence goes on along the minus strand of NC_140411.1, from coordinate 257,794,632 downwards.
GGTGGGGAGCTAAATTCTGCAGCTATGGCAGCTGCTTATGTCAGTCCAAGTGGGCCAGCAGCCATCTATGGCTATGTTCATTTAGGGCAGTGTAATGGAGGAGTGGGGCTTGCTGCTGGCTGTGTTGTGTCTGACTACTTGCTGCATACTCAGCATAAGCTGCAGTTCTATTGGGTGAGGTGAGTCTCTACCCTCCCCAGCCAAGCTAGTAGGGAACAATGCTAAGCTCACCTCAGTCGTGTCCTATTGGTTTGGCAGAAAGCCAGTCACCCATTTGTCTGTAGTATGGTAGCATGGAAGCACCCCCAGCTGGTGAGCAGGGCTGTGTTGGGCTGGGCACTGTACAGATAAGACAGTCCCAGCCCCACAGTGTTCACTACCTAGGATTTTGGACAGGCTAAGGTGGTAGCTTTCGCTTTAAATCCTATCCAGCATGCCGATTGCTGGGCCTCACTCACCCACCACATGGCCAGTCCTCTTGCTTCGTGGATTTCCCCCTCCAGTAACTGGTAGCACTGGCGTGCACGTTAGTGACTAAATGCTGCGATGTTGATCACTGGCTCGTTGCAGGCGAGGATGGAGATGGTTAATTATGTTATAGGGCGAGAACAATAAAACACCTCTCGTGGGCACTGTAACCGGCTTTGTCCCACCAGGTGCAGCTGATGTGAGGAACAGTGCCTAGAACATCAGTCATTTCTTCAGCCCAAACACCCAAACCCTCATCCATTTGAGGATATTTGAACATGCTGAGACTGCCTGGGGTCTGGGCAATGTCCCAAGAGCACAGAGTCTGCACCATGGTTGTTGCTAGACTAAAGGGTGCCACCCCAGTGCTCTGTACCCAGTGCAAAGTGATGTAAAACGCTGCCAGCTCAGCATAGTTACAGGTTATGGTCACTTGCCTTGGACGTGGAGAATCCAGCCAGAGGCTATAGGGGACTGGCAGAGGGGTGCATGTGTCCGTCCTAGAAGTGACAAAGTAAATGGAAAGAGAAGTCCAGGTCAGACTTGTCTCACAAAGGCTTATAAATGTGTCTAGCCGAGCATGTGTGAGAAGAGAGAGCCATGCAGGCCCGTTTGTTAGCACATAAATTCACTCCCGGCCTCTGTGACCCTAATCATGGCAGGGTCCATCTCTCAGTCCTGTGACTTGCATATAATCCCTTTGCAAATGTCAGCAAAGGTGACTTTGTGGCTTTTTAAAGAGCTGTTTTATAGACGCTTGGCTGAGTTGCACCAAGGTCCTTCCCCAGCTTGGCTGCTCTCACTCCATAAAGATACAAGCAAAACAAGCATCTTCTGCCACCCCAGGAAGCACTGAAGCTGCCTTTTGTAGCAAACAGAGGCACCTCCCTGGTATGTCGTGCAGTCCAGGCTCTTGCATGTGTCCACAAGCACTACGGTGATTTCCAGCACAATAGCCATGCATTCAAACTACGGTGCATGTTCGGGTCATGGTGATCAGCCATAGCTGTGCCTCATCTCCCTCATCCAAACGATCCTGCTGCCTCAGCTCTTGCTGGGGCAAATGGAGATTTCGTAGCACCAAGTGTTGCACTAGTTGGTGATGGATTGTTTCCGAGACTGTTTGTTTTCCCCGGGAAGCGCAATACAAATATAGCATGCGGGGGCCCTGCTCTAATATTACAGCCTTGTTGTGGCCCGGTCACACACTGAATCAATTGAATAGTCTGGGCTGGAAGACCTCTTAGCTTCTAGTTCTGGTGTTTTCTCTATGCCTCCTTGTTTATCTGAACAGCAGCTCCGTGGGCTGACAGTGGTATTTGTTTGGAACTCCTAGTGCGAGAACGGGAACCTCATTTACTCTGTCCCTTTCTCATCTGCTCCACCCCCCACCCCCTTCCAAATTCCACAGTAGATTCTCCCACAATCCCACCGTAGGCGTGGAAAATTACTGGTGTTGACATCATGCTAACGCAGTGGGGGGGGGCTCTGCCTTGGGCCTACGTGAGAGCAGTCCCGTCCTGCAGGCTCTTGGTGAGCTCTTGGGTTATCGAGAGAGTAGCTGATATGTCAGAATGGTTCTGTCTCTTCTCACTCACCCCCTCCGCTGGATGAACATATACAGGAATAGTCAAGCTACTCAGAGGAAACCCTTTGGGGGATGCAGGATGTCACGTATTTACTGGGAGCGGGCAGAGAAGGGGGAAAACTAAATGGGACAGAAAGAGTGAAGGTAAAGCACAGCTGGAAAGAAAAGAAAACTGCAGAAATTGCTACCAATGGGCTATCAAGCCAGGTCTCTTCCCTTGGACAATAGCTAGTTCCATGAGCTTCAAAAAGTTGCTCATAATTTTTCACTGCTTTACAGTGGGCAGGAGGGGAGGAACATGTCCTGATCCCACTGATGATTCATTTATGATCTGTTGCAGGGAGCTATTGAGACCGTTTAGTATGGCTACTCTCACTTCAGCAGCTAGTCTTCTTATTACCCTTGTAAAAAAAAATCTTATATGCTTTTTGTCTCTATATTGTCATGTGTCAGTAAGTTCCACAGGTTAATCATAGCACATCAAGTTTAAACTGCTCATCCTCACTTTTCTGCTCTTACATAATTCTTCTGTGTCCAACATCTCAGACCTACTCAACTTATTGTAAGCTCTTCTCCCGGCCCTTCCCTGGTCTGTCAAAAAAGGCAGGCTTGACACCGGCTTGGTCTCCTTCCATTCTTGTCCCTATGACTTTTTCTATGCTCCCTCTGTAAATGAAATGACCTCCTAGTCCCAGTTCATGAAGCCACCAGATGCACATTCATAGATTAAAAAAATCCTTAACATGGTTCCTCCTGTGGTTTTCCAGCACATTCTTCCTAGGTCTGTTTTAGATTGCTGTCTGTCTGTGCATCTTGTCTGGGATGGAGCACGTTATGAGTATTTAATTAATGATAAGGTATTCTGGTTTATTATCTATTTTGAATCCATTGTTTTTTAAATCGGAGTACCCATCTGTTATTGAAGCATGACTTAGTAAATGGGCACACCTGCTTAGCCTTCTTCCTGCTATTCATTATATTATTGCTGTCTCATTTAGATCTAGGACGCTTCACTTCCTGCAGAGAACGACTTGGGCAGTAGTCCCATGTGCTCTTAAACAATTCCATCCCCGAGGTGGTCACCTTTAATTGGTAGATGAGACGATTCCTGTATCCAGCTGTGCAGCTACTCCAGTGATCCGGTATAGCTAACCAGACAGATTACAGATGCTGTCTGTAGGTATATCTACACTTCAAGTTGTGTAATTTCCAGCTCAAGGAGATCGATTCATGCTAACTCTGATTGAGCTAGTGCATTAAAAATTAGTGAGGGGCTAGAGGCCCCAAAATCTGTAGGCGGCACATTCGCGACGCTAGGTATGTAATCAGGTGGCTGCCGTTACAGCGACATACTGAAAATAGTGTTAGCTCATCAGAGCTAGTGCAGGGATAACTCCTGGAGCTGGAAATGACACCTCCAGCTTGAAGTTTAGATTAGATGACAGAGTGTGGTTAAGAGCTTTGGGTTTAGTTTGGAAGAAAAGGCTCTGGAGACATACGCACTATTATCCTTAGAACTCTGTATAGTGGCTTAGTCTTCTCCTTCCCAAAGAAAAAGCCCTGGCCTGCAAAGAAAATGGCCACAGGTGCTGTGAACATCAGTGGCAGGCCAAAGCAGAACACTCCAAGCCCCTGGAGTCACTAAGCTAGAGATTTATATATACAAACAGAGAGAAGGGAGCAGCCTATCTTTTGAGGGCACAGCGGGTGCCAGCCATCTGGGGTACAATTAGGAATCACCTTTTCACTCAGATCCATTTGCTTTGCATTTAGCCTCCGCATAAGGTGCTATGGATTCTGGTGGGAGCTTTTAGGCTACCATCAGCCATGCCCCGAGCTATCAGTGCACAGCGTTCCTGCTGTCAGACTGAACTATACCTGCTGGGATTTGGACAAAAAGCCACTGGCTTGAGACGACTCAACATACTCCACTTGCAATGTAACAGAAAATGGAAACCAGGCCTTTGTGTGTTAACTTACCGAACCCCGAGTCCCCAGTAGTGGTCCCTTTTGTGGCAACGGCTGTGATCTCTTTAAAGCACCAACACTTCAAATCACAGTTCCCAGCAGCAGGGGTAGAGAGTAAGGTATCAATGGGAGCAAGTAAAAAAAAAAAAAATTGACATCCCTCCCCCACCCCCATGCTGGTATCCATCCTGGTTGGCAGTGGTTAGTAGACCCTGCCACTTGAGGGCATGACTTGGTCTCTGGCTTTAGTGTGTTATGGCTATGGGGAAGGGAGGCTGGATTTCCTGGAGAAATTGTGCTGTGATTTGTATGCCTGCGTCATTCTCCTTTATTTATCCCCAGGGAGAGGGAGATGGTCCTATCCCACTGACTAGATCTACATTCACAAAGACATCATGACTAAATCCACATGGCATGACTGCCAGACTGAACTCTGATTTAACAGCAGTGCACTCATTTTCAGATCAGCAGTTTGGCCTTACAGGTGAGCTTTAAACAGCATGGGGAGGGTGCATACATATGGTGGGGAACAGAAGGGTCTTGGACAGCCTGCTTTATAGGAGAACTAGCTTCAATTTTCACAACCTCTTATCTAACTCTGTATAGTGCTGTAGCAATATTATTAGTGTGAGCTATGCACGAGTGTAAGGAGTCCAGTAAAGGCAACAAAAGCAAGCTGCTCTCTCTCCTGGCACAATATATGTAACAACCAGGATATCATGGAGGCCCCGTAGGAGCTCCATAGATAAGGTTGTGTAGAGATTTCGGTTTAAAGCAGGACTAAAGTCCATTTGTTTTGAATTTCAGCTTAGGTGCTGATGCTCAGTTACTCAGTTCCTGCGGGTACAGAGGATAGGGCAGGAATGGGGGTAGGGAAGGAGAAAAGGGGCTTTGAGTTAGGTTTGTGCTCCCTGTGTTGTGGGATAGCCAACGGCCTGCCTGCTCTCCAATGCAAGCTAGAGCAGCCGCAGGGCTGCTCTTACATATGTGCTGTTTCCCCTGGAAGCAGTGACTAGCTGGAGTGTGATGGATTCTGGCCACCTCTCCTCTTGGCTCTGCCTTGCACAAAAAGCCACTGGCTTGAGACCACTCAACATGTTCCACTTGCAATGTAACAGAAAGGGGAAACCAGGCCTCTGTGTATTAACCTACTGCACCCCGAGTCCTTGATGGCAATGACTGTGATCTCTTTAAGTGCTCAGACTCCAAATCACCATTCTCAGCACCGAGTATAGAGAGTAAGATATCTGGAAGCAAGTCAAACAAATAACCCCATCTAATGCTACTGCCTCATCCACTCCACCTACATGTTTGCTGAGAGAAGATTCTCAGAGTGCTGTTTCCACTCTACCAATCGTTGTGTAACTGAGAATCAGTCCCTTAAGTCTCCAAATTATACACTGCTAAGCAGGAGACAACTGAGTTTTTTGGGTAAGCTGCCATTGCCTTCCGTGTTAGCTTCTGCCTTTGGCTTTTGATTGGTTCAGAGGAGCGCCGGCTGACCTTTCCCAGCTTCCTTTCTGAAGAAGTTGGCTCTCTGTTGCTTTCATAACTGGATAGGAAGGCTGAGGTCATGTGACTTTGCCCCTTAAACTACAGACAATTGTCTAGTATGAAATTGCCTTTTTACTGAGTAATGTGACTTCCAGCACAGCCAGGACTTATTGTAATTACATCACTAGTTTCTTTAGGGAGCCATTCTGAACCATTTCTTCTTAGCTTGAGGTAGAACCACAGCTGGGGGAAACAGACACCCACCCTTCCAGCCTGAGAGGAGGCTTAAGTGCTCAATGCTAAAATGCTCAGAGAATAGTTCTCTCACAGAGCCTGAGTTTGTGGTCACATATGGGTATCCCAGAGCATGGAATTCTAGCAAGAGTGCCTGGAAGAGATGTGTGGTGGAAACAAGCAGTGGTAAGAAAACAGAGGATTAAATAGTGCTTTCCCCTTGGTTGCTCTTAGCGGCTTGACAGCTGCACCATCTGGAGGGAGCGATGTTAAACAGACTTCCCTTCAGAATGTGTCCCAGTACAAAACTAAGGATTAGAGGAGTTGTCCTGCACACAAGACCTTAAAATGCCTAGGGTACTTTCAAACTGTTATATGCACGCTAGAGGTCCTGGCCATGACTGGTATCCTAATCAAACAGATTTTGTTGTCTATCAGGCTACATGAGCAATGGCTAGACCACATAATAGTTGCCTGCACAGTTAGTATCTATGCATAGCTGTGTGTCATAATGACAACAGTGCTTTGAGATCTCCAGAGTCATTCTTTCCCCACCCTCCATTTTTTGATCCTTTTCTTTGGAAGCAGCTATTGGTATGAAATTCTCCATTTCACCTCATGGGGATCACTGTGTCTGGTCTCATATTTTCCATTACACAGACTCTTTCATAACCTCCCATGAGACACCATCCTACTACGCAAATGAGAACTGCCCTCCCTTATCTCGCAAGGAGCAGCTTCTGTCAGAGGCCTTGTCATAGCTATAATTTGTTAAGCACAGACCATGTACTTGGGCACTGTACAAGACAAGAGATGACAAGTTTTCTGCTCCAAGTAGCTCATCTGCTGACCGAGTGGAACTGAGAGAGACCCATGCCTTGCCACCAGACCACTAAGCTAGAGGTGCTGAGACTGTAATCTCAGAGACTCCTCTTCACAGACGTCAGCACAGCCAAGGACATCACAGAGGCTTATGCTAATGACATCAGACCAACACAGTGGAAGCGCTGAGCAAGTGTTAGCTCAGAGGCTAGTCCATCAAACTTGAGATGCTGAGCCAAGAACTTCAAACTTTGCCTCAACAATAGCCCCGCAAGATAGCCTGACGTAGTCAATAACCTTACAGATGTCCAGGCCTTCATGTAAGGCCAGAAAAACTAACAATGTTGATCCAATGACCTTACAGAGGGCTGTCCCTTAACATCAGGCCAGCAAGTTAGAGGTACTGAACCAGTGAGCTCAGAGGCCTATGCCATGATGTTAATCCAATAAGGTATAGATGCTTAACTGGTAAATAACTCCACAGAGGCCTGTGTCTTCAAATAAGCCAGCAGTTCAGCAGAGGCACAAGAGTGCCTTTGCAGAGGTCTGTGTTTTGACATCAGCCCTTCAAGGTAGGGAGCCAAGTGGCAGGGTAAGTAAGCAGCAGTGCCTCGGAAAGCAGCTTTCTCAGAGCATCTCCCTTTCTTTGCCCAGGGAAGGGAGAATTCATCAGGTGAGGGACTCTGAAGTGGGAGCCCAGGAGCAGAACTGACTGAAATTTTTTAAATGAAAAGTTTCCTTCACCTTGAAAACTGGCCTTTTTTTGAAAAAAGGGCATTTTAATGAAAAACTGTCACCATTTTCCACATTCTTTTTTTGTTTTTCACCAATCATGACTTTATCAGAATTGATTAAAAAAAAAACAAAACCCCAAACATTCCTGACATTTTTTGTTTAAACAAAAAATTACTTCGAGAACCATTTTGATAGTGTGTGGATTTAAATGTTTCATTAAAAGCTTTCAGGATTTTTTTTAAAAATAAGGTTGCGCAGAGCCCTGCCAAAGGAACACAGCTTCAGCATTTCCCACAAAACTGCATGTGCACTTTTCAGCCAGCTCTAGCGGGGAGATTCGGGGGCTCCACGCATTCCTGCTGGTAATGTGCCAGCACTGGCATCTGAGAGGATTACTCACACTGGGAATTCCTTATGTGTTTCCTCTCTCCTGCAGGAAGATCTGGTTTCCTCATCCGTCTAGAGGGGTGTCATAAATATAAAGGGAAGGGTAAACCCCTTTGAAATCCCTCCTGGCCAGGGGAAAGCTCCTCTCACCTGTAAAGGGTTAAGAAGCTCAAGGTAACCTCGCTGGCACCTGACCAAAATGACCAATGAGGAGACAAGATACTTTCAAAAGCTGGGAGGAGGGAGAGAAACAAAGGGTCTGGGTCTGTCTGGATGCTGCTCTTGCCAGGGACAGAACAGGAATGGAGTCTTAGAACTTTTAGTAAGTAATCTAGCTAGGTATGTGTTAGATTATGATTTCTTTAAATGGCTGAGAAAAGAATTGTGCTGAATAGAATAACTATTTCTGTCTGTGTATCTTTTTTGTAACTTAAGGTTTTGCCTAGAGGGGTTCTCTATGTTTTTGAATCTAATTACCCTGTAAGATATCTACCATCCTGATTTTACAGGGGGGATTTCTTTATTTCTATTTACTTCTATTTTTTATTAAAAGTCTTCTTGTAAAAAACTGAATGCTTTTTCATTGTTCTCAGATCCAAGGGTTTGGGTCTGTGGTCACCTATGCAAATTGGTGAGGCTTTTTCTCCAACATTTCCCAGGAAAGGGGGGGTGCAAGTGTTGGGAGGATTGTTCATTGTTCTTAAGATCCAAGGGTCTGGGTCTGTAGTCACCTAGGCAAATTGGTGAGGCTTTTTACCAAACCTTGTCCAGGAAGTGGGGTGCAAGGTTTTGGGAAGTATTTTGGGGGGAAGGACGTGTCCAAACAGCTCTTCCCCAGTAACCAGTATTAGTTTGGTGGTGGTAGCTGCCAGTCCAAGGACAACGGGTGTAATATTTTGTACCTTGGGGAAGTTTTGACCTAAGCTGGTAAAGATAAGCTTAGGAGGTTTTTCATGCAGGTCCCCACATCTGTACCCTAGAGTTCAGAGTGGGGGAGGAACCTTGACCACTGGGAATTCCTTATGTGTTTCCTCTCTCCTGCAGGAAGATCTGGTTTCCTCATCCGTCTAGAGGGGCAAAGAGAAAGGAAACCACTTTCAGCTGTCCCTTCTTCCCAGGAGTAAAGGGACAGATCTTACCACTGGCAGAGTCCATGGGAAACCAAATGGCCCTATAAGTGCCTGCTCCCTTCCTGGTACTGCATGGTGGGGAGGGCAGCTGGGAAAACAATTCACAGCTCCACCCACTGCCTAGGAACGGGCAGGCAAACACCACAGGTGTTTTGCTGGCTGTCACCCGCTTTGGGGACAGGCAGTGGTGCAAGTAGAATTCCTTTTTTACCAGTACTCTGCACCAGCTAAAGGGGGGGGGGGGAATCTCCGCACATGACTTCTCATGTGACCCTGCCCCAGCCCAGGGCCCTGTGCTCTCCCCATGATCCGCCCCATGTTAGCTGGGGGGGCTCTGTCCTCTTCCCGCTGGGCTGGAAACTTCTGAACCGCAGGGTTCTCCAGAAATGCAGCGGGGAAAGGCGCAGAACGTGGGGCCAGCAGGCGGCCCTGCGCCGGCACCTCCTCCAGCGCAGCTGTACCACCCCCAGGCCCTTTCATGTAGCTGTGTCTCCTGAGTTCAGGGAGGCAAGGCTAGGGGCGGTACAGCCGCGCCGGAGGAGCTGCCGGCATGAGGTTCTGCTCCTTTTGCTGCTGCAGTTCCCGGGAGAGCCCTGAATCGCAGAGCTCTCCTGGGAGCCACAGCGGCGAAAGGAGCAGCACGTCTGGCGGCCCCCACCGTGCAGACCCCAGACAGGAGCCGCAGGCATGCAGCGTCAATTCAGGGCTCTCCCGGGAACTGCAGCAGCACCCCGCGCCGGCAGCACGATGTCCAGCCAATGCAATGGACTAGCTCTTACTTTAGTCTGCTTTAACCACTCCGTCAGAAGAAAGCCCACCAATCAGACACAGCACACCCAAGCTCCAGCCTCTTGGTGTTCACGTAGTTCCTGGGTTTGAGAGGCAATGGGTTCAGCATTCTTACTGGTGTCTGTCTGTGGTGGCAGGCTCCTGAGACGCGAACGGTTGATGCCTGGTGAACTCTGATAAGAAGGGAGTTCCAGGGCTAGGGGCAGCATCACGGTAGTCAGATTAGGGGAAGGATATGAACACAGTGGTGAGGTGGAATTCAATGGCAGCTAAAGAATATGGGACATACTGAGCTGACGGTAAGTTACAGGGCTCAGTACAGGAACTGTTGGATGAACTGCAATGGCCTGTGCTATGCAAGAAGACAGACTAGATGAGCTAATGGACCTGTCTGGCCTTAAACTCTGTTCATTTTGCACAAAAGAGGAGGCCTCGCAGCCCAGTTCTGATGGCTGTCACCCCACATCTTCATTTGGTGTGGTGAACAGATGTTGCATCATCTTGTGGTGACAGCATACAGCAGGAGGACACTAGATACTATGGCCCAGCTCCACAAAGGTACTTAGGTGCCCCAAGCCCAAATTTAGGCATCTAAGTGCCAGGTTTAGGTTCCACTTCGATCCACAAAACTTTTGCCAAACACTCAGCAGGTAAGTTTTGAAAGTAAAAATTCCCTCAGCACCCAAGTTTCTGCCTCTGGTCATGCATCCTGCTGCCTCACTCTAGGCACCCAGATGGGTGCTCTAACCATTGGACTACAGAATCTCTCTCTTGCTGGACCAATGATTGTTCGACTGTGGATAATTCTAAATAGTCATTGGGCCAGACACCAAGAGAATGACTCTGTTGTCCAGCGGTCAGGGCACCCATCTGGGAGATGGGGGGCCCCCCGGACCAGTCCCCCCTGCTCCAGCTACTCTTATTATTTATCCACAGGGGAACAGCTTCAACAGGCAAAACTGAGGGAGTCTTACATCAAAAGATCCCAGAGCTCAGTGGTTAGATACTCTCCTGAGAGGTGGGAGATCCCTGTTCAAATTCTTTCCTGTCCTCTGACGGGGTGCGGGGATTGAATCTTAGGCTCTCACCTCCCAGGCCAATGCTCTAACTACTGGCTAAAAGTTATAAGGTGGGCACTGGCACTGCTCCTAGTCCCACCAACCTCAATTTTGTGTGGAGCCATGTAGGTGTCTAACCACAGGTGAGAGGGAAGGGTCTTACAACACACTGGTGGTCAGCATTTCCCATGGGCTAGCTTAGGCAGCTCCCTGCCTAACATGTTAACTTTTGTGGATCATCACAAGGCACCTCTCTCTCCCCATTCATTGTATGGGCAGCCCAGGTGCCTAACTCACTCTTTGTGGAGCACAGTGGTATTCCTGGTGCCTAAAAAGGTTAGATGCCTTGAGTCTGAGTGTTGCATAGGGTTGCCAGGTGTCCTGTTTTCGACTGGAATGCCCAGTCGAAAAGGGACCCTGGCAGCTCTGGTCAGCACTGCTGACCGGGCTCTTAAAAATCCAGTCAGCGGCACAGCACGGCTCAGACAGGCTCCCTGCCTGCCATGGCTCTGTGCAGCTCCTGGAAGCAGCGGCATGTCCCCGCTTTGGCTCTTATGCTAGGGGGGCTGTGCATGCTGCCCCACACCTCAAGTGCCGGCTCCGCAGCTCCCACTGGCTGGGAACCTCCTTCAGCAGAGGCCCATTCCCTCCTCTCTCCACTTCCTCCAGCTAAGTCTTCTGTTTCTGGGAATGAAAAGGCTTTCTTGGTTTAGAGAGTTACCCCACTGGGCCAGGTGCTCAAGCAGAGAAGCTGAAGTTCTCCCAGTCATCTGCTCAGACCTGGGGATTCCAGCCCTCCCTTCCCCCCAAGAAAGGTTTCTGGGAAGAGAGTCTATTCAAAGTCAGTGACCTTACTGGCAGACAGCCCAGTGTCCCAGCAGGGGAGAGTCACACAGTTGATGGCTCTGTCAGCGCCAGCTTTCTAGGAGGTGCCCCCATGCCCTCTGCAGGAGCACAGTGTGTCCAACGCCACCTTTATGTCTTAACCCAAGATGGAGGATACAATGTAAAAGGACTTTCACAAAACAAAATGGCATTTACAAGTTGACACGGACGTATTCCCTCAGACTGTCACGGTGCTGGTTAGCGATTCATGGGGTGGGAGGAGGGACATACTCCTGGGAACCAAAAGCCAAGGTCAGGTTTGGAAATAGACAGTCAAATAGACTGACAGGGCAGTAAAGTCTGCCTCATGAGCTCTGCATTTGTACAGCAATTGCCTATTGGGTCAGAAAGAGTCTCATAAAAATAACTCTCACATAGGCTAGGGTTGCCAGGTGTCCAGTTTTTGACTGGGCGTTCTGGTTGAAAAGGGACCCTGGTGGCTCTGGTCAACACCACTGATCGGGTCGTTAAAAGTCTGGTCAGCAGCACAGCGGGGCTGAGGTAGGCTCTCTGCACGGCTCCTGGAAGCAGTGACATGTCCCCCTCTGGTTCCTATGTGTAGGAGGATCCAGGGGGCTCCCCGTGCTGCCCCAAGCATTGGCTCTACAGCACCCATTGGCCAGGAATCTTTTTTTTAAACTAAATAAACAAACATTTTGCCCCCTCTATCCCAAAAAAGAAATTTAGTTCCAGTTTGTTGAAAGGCACCCACTTCAAATTCTTTCCGTCCTCATGGGGCTGGATTCAAAGTACAGATGAACTGACATGACTCTGGGAGCCACAAATTCCTGGATTGTACTTGCAATCCTACATCCACCACTGTGTGCCTCAGTTTCCCCAACTGTAAAATGGGAATAATTGCTTATCAGACTGAGGGCTTGTGAGGGTTAAAGTAATGTGCGTACACATGTGAAGATGTATAGTATTTATTATGCCAGCCAGGTGGCACATACAGCATCTGGTGTCATGTCTGTAGGGACTCAAGACCTGACACTTTTTGTAACTGGCCACAAGATGGCATCATTGTGCCTCACATCCCACCAGCTGGGCATTTATCAGGAAGAGTAGGGTGCATGTAGGTGGCTAAGCTACAGTCATACCATCCCCAACACAACAGATCTTCCAGGAGATCTCCCCAGCTGATCGGCTGTAGAGCATTCACATTTAAATTCTTCAAGACAGCCTACGGCTCTCACATATATGGATGTAAATCCAGAGTGACTGCAGTGAGGTCAACGGTGGCATGAGTCTGCCTTTACACAATGCAAACAAGATCAGAATCTTCCTTCTCATTCTTACCTCTGAAGCTCTGCCTCTCCTAACATCTCAAACTGGTCTCCGCCTGCTTCCCCTGCATTCCCTATACTCTACCCCCACTTGTCTTTACTTGATGCCCCCTTGGTGTCTTTCTCCCAGGCACACCTTTGATGCCATGCCCTATGCCTGGAAAAGCCTCAATCCCCTTGAGCACTGAACACCTTCCCTCTCTAAATCCCTTCTTGGCTCTCTTTCACTCCCTGACAGCAGCACTGGCATCATAAGCAACCTTACTCCCACCTGACCACATCATTAATTGAAACAAATAACCTGTCGCTGATCTGGTCAGACTCCCTCTTGCAGGCCGCCCACCAAATGGCTGTGGAGAAGTCCAAACCTTTTGATCCCTGGGTGTTTTAAGGCTCCCGAGTCTGAACAGAATGCTACTCCCTCCTGACAGCGGTGACCTTGCTGTCCCCTGCCCAGCCCTATTACCAGACCTGACGCCGCAGGCTCCCCCAAGCTTCAATACACCTTTCTCCAGAAATCCACCAAAAGGTGTGAGGCATCTGGGTTACTACTTTAGTCTCTCAGGGTTGCACATGGTAGATGCAGCATACAATACGCATGCATTTTGCCTGGAGTTCTACAACGCTGCTGTTCTTTAATAGTATGAGAATTACACAGCGCTTAACAAAATAAAAACCCCACAGACAATTCTCCTCACTCTAGCCAACCCTTCCCGTTGGAGTCCTATCTGTTTCCAGATACACGGAGGTCCCAGCCACAGCAGCGTCCCTGATCTTACGCTCATGAAAAATTGTCAAAGAGAGAGACAATAGACTGAGCAACTCCTGCACTTTAGAGTATTCCAGTCCCTCTGTCAAGTGACTCATTGATCAGCCTACTCAGGTGATCCACAGGCCCTTACCAAGCTGACTTCATTGCCAGGTGACCTCTCCCGTGATAAACCATTTCTCCTGCTTGGGAGCCAGGCTACTGTATACAGTTATTCCATTTCAGTGGTCAGCCAATCGGATTTACCATCCTGCTATTGTCAGCCTTGTATCACTGCCTTGTTGGAATTTCAGTCCAACTTGGTGGTACAGAGGTAACAGAGTAGGTAAAGAACCCCACAGCCAAGATGGAGTCAGCAGGTTGACACAGATACAGATGAACAGTTCATAATCTCACACAGAGCTCATAAATCATACAGATTCCCCAAATCACCACACCAACATTAAAATCAAACAAAAATAGAAAAGAAACATGGAACCATAACATACAGAACAATCTCAGTTCTTCATAGTTCACTCTCCCCAAACCATTTTTCCTTTTCTCATTTTCTGTTATCTCCCCTCTTGCCCTCCTATACTTCTCCATTGGTCTATTTATTATTCTTGAGGAAGGGATTGTGCCTTCCTGTCTGTACAGTGCAATTCATATTTATTGGGCTAATGCCATAGGATGGGAGGAAGGATCTTGGTTGCCAGCCATCAACTAGAGATATGTACTAACTCCAGCATGGATTATTGGCTTGATGCAGGAGTGGTGGAAATTCCCTAAAAGTAAGTAAGAGAGAGAGAGAGAGAGAGAGAGTGTGTGTGTGTGGTGGGGGGGTGTCACCAGCCCCTGAATGGTGGCTCCGCCCCTGTGCCCACACTATCCGTTAGCCCTGAAGCCACACCCCCCACACTGCCCCTTCTCCCTGAGCCCCAGCCCTCATGCCACCTGTTCCCCTGCATGGCACATCTACTCCCCAATCCTCTCCCCCCAGCTTGCTCGCCCTTAGGGCTGGTAAAAAGTGGGAGGGCATATCCCTCCCACTTTTAAAAGTGATGGGGCCATGGCCCTGCTGCTCTCCCCGTTCTGGCACCCCTAGCCTGATGCATGAATTACTGAATGAAATTCTAAGGCCTGTGTTATCACAGAGGTCAGGCTAGATGAACACAATGGTCACATCTCACCTTGAACTCTCTAAGTGTATCATGCTTGTTAGCATATGAAAGCTAACTAAAAGAGAGGGTCTAACTCACTAAACTTCCATTAAAGACAGGTTTTAAATGCCATTGAATTGCACTGGCCTGGGAGAAGTTTTGGGGATGGACAGAGATAGAAAAAGGATAGTTTTTTGCTATGAAAAAAAGCAGGGACTAGTCCTACTAAGCACAGGCAGTCAGTGTGTATGAGTTTACTGAGTCAAATAAACCATAAAAAATTGACTGACATTAAAGTCAGTGCAAGAGACAAGAGTTGGAAACATTTCCCCCTTAATTGGACATATGCTTCTAAATAGATTCTTTTTTTATATATGTAATCCAGATTTATGGCTTGAACTGGATAGCTGAAATGTTTTTTCAAATGTTACCATGCATGATCATCAACAAAGAGAGTCTTAAGATTGCTTTGAATTGGACCCAATCCTACTCTGCAGGAGTTTTTGTAATTGTTATCAGGGGAGCAGAAATGAGCCCTGTTGATAATATATCATCTGATATTAGCCTTCCAAGAGGGCAGGTCATCTCATGGTTCAGTAACTGGTTAAAAGATAGTAAACAATGGGTAGAAATAAAATGGTCAGTTTTCACAATGGAAACAATTGAATAGCGAGGTCCCCCAAGGATCTGTATGGTGACCTAGGCTGTTCTACATATTCATAAACAATCTGGAAAAGGGGCTGGACAGTGAGGTGGCAACATTTGCAGACAAAATGAGACTACTCTAGATAGTTAAGTCCAAAGCTGACTGTGAAGTTACAAAGGGACCTCACTAAAGTGGGAAACTGGGCAACAAAATTGGCAAATGAAAATGAGTGTTGATAAATCCAAAGTAATGTGCACTGGAAAAAATAATCCTCAACTCTACATCCAAAATGATGGGGTCTAAATTAGTTGTTAACACTCAAGAAAGAGATCTTGGAGTCATTGTGGACAGTCCTCTGAAAACATCCACTCAATGTGCAGTGGCAGTCAAAAAACAAACAGACTGCTAGGAACAAGTAGGAAAGGGATAGATAATAAAACAGAAAAGATCATAATGCTGCTATATAAGTCCATGATACACCCACACCTTGAATATTGTGTGCAATTCTGGTCACCCTATCTCCAAAAAGATATTAGAATTGGAAAAGGTACAGAGAAAGGCAACAAAAATGATTAGTGGTATGGAACAGATTCCATTTGAGGAGAGAGTGAAAAGACTGGGATTGTTCACTGTAGAAAAGACATGACTAAGGGGTCATATGACAGAGGTCTATAAAATCATGAAAGGTGTTACTTTCCCCTTCACATGACACAAGAACCAGGGGTCACACAATGAAATTAATAGGCAGCAGATTTAAAACAAACAAAAGGAAGTACTTACTCAACCTGGGACACTCGTTGCCAGGGGATGTTGGGAAGCCCAAAAGTATAACTGGGTTAAAAAAAGAATTAGATAAATTCATGGAGGATAGGTCCATCAATGGCTATTAGCCAAGGTGGTCAGTGATGCAACTCCATGCTCTAGGTGTCCTTAAACTCCTGATTGCCAGAAGCGGGGACTGGATGACAGGGGAAGGATCACTTGATAATTGCCCTGTTCTGTTAATTCCCTCTGAAGAATCTGACACTAGTCACTGTCAAAAGACAGAATACTGGGCTAGAAGAACTACTGGTCTAACCCAGTGTGGCTGTTCTCATATTTATTATTAGTATTAATTATTTGTATTACCATAGCACCTAGCATCCCTAGTCATGGACCGAGACCCCACTGTGCTAGGTGCTGTACAAACACAGCACTAAAAGGCAGTCCTTCCCCCAAGGAGCTGACAATCTAAGTATCATACAAGGGATAAGAGGTGGGTACAGCGCAAGAAGGGTGAGCACATGGAAACAATGATACAATAGTGGTCAGGATAATGAGCAGCTGCCTAACCATTGTCAAGGGTTATTTTTTGTAGGTATCATGGCACAGGAGAGTTTTAAGAAGGGATTTGAAGGAGGAGGATGGGGTGGCTTTTTGTTGTACATTTTTTCAGTGAAAAGGGTAGAATGTCAGTGTCATCAAACAAACATATTATATATTTGCTGTATCCTGGGACTGTTAGCCCCTTCACTTTTCCTAAAAGGAATCAGTCCCAGATTTAGACGGGGGACTAGGAGAGAGATGGGGAGTTCAGGTGTGAGTGGAGCTCTGAACAAGACTGAAGTGACAGGTTTTGCCTCTCTCTTAAGGACCTGATCTTACACAGTGGGGAACTTCCTCAACTCCGGTCCCAGTCAGTGGGGATGGTGAGGAGCTCAGCACCGAGCAGGACGAAGCCCCAAATGCTTTGAAATCAGAGGAGAGTTGGTGTCACAAAGATCAAATGCAGCCTCTTCTTTTCCATGGGTGAAGCCCCCGTCCATGCAGGGGGAGATTGTCCACAGGCACACACAACACCTAACTCCCACTGAAATTACACGCATTGGGGATCTGGATACTTGTTTCCCCTCACAGACCTTTCCTCTGGAGTCCTCAATTTCCAGTGTCACTGTTCGGTCACTACAACAGTTATTTAGTACTATACCTGTACCATGAGAGAGAACCACAACGCTTTGCCCTTCATCTGAGGATCTCAAAGCACTTTGTGAACATTTCTAGGTCTCATAACACCTCTCCGGGATAGATACAGTATTTATACCCTAATTTTGCAGATGCGGAAGCTGAAGCAGAGTCACTTGCCCAAATTCAGACAGAGAGTCAGTGGCAGACCTGGGAATAGAACCAAGAAGAGCTGCCTCCAAGTCCACTGAGCTAACCAATAAGCAATGGTGCTGATTCTGTCTCACCCAGATTTTAACTAGAAACTTTGGATCTTCCCACTCAGAGTTTTCAATCCTCCACCAGATTTCAACTGGGAACCAAAAACAGAGGGCCCAAACCAAAACCCTGGATCTAGTCACTCCCAAACTTTGGAGAGGTCCAGATCTGATGTTTGCCGCTCAGAATCACCTCTAGTGGACTAGACGTCACATCTCCCCGGGACCAGCCCTTGCCCCAGGAGCGATTGCCTCTAAAAGCCCAGTGCAGAAGATGCTGCTGTCAACCCGCAGCCATGACAAGACTACCCCTTCCCGCCCCTATATTGTACTGCAAAGCCTCTTCCATCTCCTGGCATGTGGGACTGATCCCACAGGATACCTTCATTTAATGGGGCAGAGGGATCTCACAGGTACTACTTTGGCCCCCTGCCTCACAAATGCCCCCAAGGTGCACAGTTGTCCAGTGCAACCTCCGTACAATTGCTTAGACATTATACAACATTTCCAAAAACTCAGCCATCTTTCTCCCCTGGCTCTGTAAACTACACCTGTTACAAGCAATAAAAAGGAGCCACACAATCATCAAGTGGAAAATATTTTCCCCCTCCCCCTCTTTCTTCCACCTACGAGGTATGATTCTCAGGCTGCACTGTATGGATTAGATTTTCAGCGAGTCACTTATTTCTGGCAGAACCTGCCTCCGCTCTCTCTCCCTGCTCACTGGATGAGTGACACTAATCAATGGTGTGGGAGGTAAGGAGGAGATTAGCATTGCTGTGATTGACAAGCCTCACTCAGTATAGCAGTGGATACCTGAAGACCCACTGGATAGATCTAACCCGTTGATACCACGCCCATCGCTGAAACAAAGGGCTCACTTTGTGAACAGAAACAAACAGGGCAAGTTACCGCAAAAAAGGCCTAACTCAGTGACATTTTTAATCAAGAAATTTCCCTATATTAATCACAATATGTAATCAACAGGAAAATTGGTCCCTGCTGTGGAAGGAAAGATCCCTTGAATTATCTCAGCAGGGAAGCTGGCACTAATTTATCGCTGTTTCGTGCCAAGTCTTTTTGATGCGACAGATGAATGAAGCTGATGTTTTGGACCTTGACTCTCTCATTTACCCTAAGGTCTTTTACACTGGGCTGGCAGGGCCATGTAAGAGGGAATCAGGCCCTTAGTCTTTTGAAGCATGGCTAAGGTCAAGAAAGCTGGTGCTGTTAAAACTGCTCTCTCTCTTTTCCTTTCTTTTGCCCACCCCCATCCCTGCACACCTCCAAAGTCTTGGCTGGATAGGACTCTCCTCCTCCTCTCTTCATCCCGGAAGAGCTGATATCACTTCAGAAGAGCAAGCATTGAAGCCCATTCTGCCTCATCTCAGTAAACTCGTGGGCTGAGTGCCTGTCACATTGTTGCTGGTGATATTGCTGTAGAAAGCAGCAAGGGCACAGTTTGCCTATCAGAAACATTTGCTTCCTCATTTTAAGAAAATGTCTCCCTTTAAAATATGTCACCAAATCAAAATGTATTCCCCCTCTCTCACACACCTTTTCTCCTGAATTCTGGCTAGGGGAGGGGAGGCCTGTGACACAGTTTCCTTTAGCCCTAAAGAGGAGGGAGAGCTGGAAGCACCACGCTCTGGCTCTTTCCCTCTCTGTCCCCCTAGAGGAGATGGGGAACCAGCAGGGGAATAGATCCTCCTCTATGAAAAAGGGGGCAGGTAGGGAACTACCAGCCTGGACAATTCTTCTCTGCCCATCAGAGCCCAGTGCTGCTCCATCTACTGGCAGAAAGCCATGGAGGCCCAGAAATACTCCAGGCAGGGAACAGCTCCTGCTGTTACTCCCACTTCTGATTCTCCTGCCTGATGAGTCCTTACTGCACCTGCCTGTGAAGAGGCAGGAGGTGGGGGAGCTGAGAGCTCCCAGGGCCAGGAGAAGAGGAGAGCCGTATTCCCACATGCTCCTCTTTACTTTAACCACTGCGCAGCACCTCTATTGTGAGCTCACTGGCTTAGCACTTAGCTTGCTGGTTAACACTTAAGGCCCAGACTTTTGTGAGGCCACGGGCTCAGCAGCTGAGCTGATGTGAGAGGTCTTTGAGAGTGGTGCAAAGTAGCCTCCCAGCAGTCGGTCAGTGCTGATGAAAAGAGGAACTCTAGCCTAGCCCACCCCACCCTCTGGAATTCAGGGTCCGGGCTCTGGACTCGAGGCATTGGTGTGGGTTTGCTACCCAAACACCCCTGCTTTCCAAGACTACTTTCAATCACGTCTTTGCTCTATCTCCATAGGACAAAGGGAGTAAAGCCTTCCGATGGCCTGAAAACACACACAGACTTTGGACCCTGATCCTCTTCAGAGCACAGAGAGAAATTAAAGCTTTTAAAAGAGGCTCAAACAAATACCACTTAAAAGCAAAACAGACTTACTCTGAAGTTGGTGGTGCTGCCTCTGTGATGAGCAGACAGTCTCCAGCGATTGCTCCACTTGCCCCAGCTCCTAGTACTAAAACTCAGTGGGGGTGTTTGGGTTGGCTAGCTCCCAGTACCAAGGGGAAATCAGGACCCTGAGACTGACAGTTCCCAGGAACAACGGGGAGAGGCCAATGCTCCACGTCACCCTGATTGACAGGGCGGGCAGGCTAATCAGGGAGGCAGGAGGCCAGGGGGGGTCCCTTCCTCTGTGTGAGCTGGAATTGCCTGGGTCAGGCAGAGTGGGGCCAAGCTAAGGAGAAAGCAGGGGCCCCGAGCTGAGCTGGGGAGCAGAGCTGTGCCAGCCAGAGGGGCCAGAGAAGCAGCCCAGGAAGCAGGTCAGTGCTGGGAGCAGAGTCACAGAAGAGGCCACTGAGCAGACCTGTGCTGGGAGCAGAGCTGCAGCAACCAGGGCCAGAGGGGCCAGAGAAGCAGCCCAGGGAGCTGGAGGCACAGCAGGAGCTGTGCTGAGGCAGAGTGGAGCTGGAGCAGTCCAGAGCCGGGTGCTGTGAGCAGCTGGGGAGAGCGAGGGGGGACCCTGGGCAGCAGGCCCAGCACAGGGAGATGCCCCCAGCCAAGAGGCCCTGCAGGCTAGACTTGGAGGGGGATCATAACCCCAACGGGGCAGAGGCGACACTGGGAAGGGTCCTGCCGCCTAGAGCCTGAGGGTGTGTGACCACCACCAGAGCAAGTGTCCAACCCACAGCATCTCTGCAGCACAGCCAGGGCCTGAGAAGGAGGCCTGGGACGTGTGAGGAACAGACTGTGAACTGCCCTGACATTCTAGAGACTCTGGTTGTGGCGTCCCCATGCCACAGAGCGGGGTGACACGTTTTCCTTTAACCTTTCCCCTTTTTCCTTATTTTTTTAAATTGATTGTTTAATAAATTGTATTTGCTTTGAACTGTATGTAATGATCAGTGGGTCAGGGAAGCATCTAGTGCAGAGAGAGCACCCAGGAGTGGGGACACCCTAGCCCCTGCCCTAAGTGACCACAACAAGGTTGGGGGTTGAGCCCCCCAGGAATCCTGGGCCCAGCCTTGTTGGGGTTATGAGGACTCTGCCACACGGGGGAGAGTGGAAGGGGAGCCCTTGAGGTCAGGCAGAGACTGAGGACTCAGATCCTTTCACTAGCCCACTTCACCGGAGTAGTGTATAAGCCAGGAAAGTTTCCCCACAACAGCGGGACCATTCCCCCGCTTATACTAGCTTGTACTTCCTCTTAGGTGTCTCAGGCTGGTTTCCTGAGAGGCAAATGGACTTTAGCTGTTTTGTGAGCCTGCCGGTTAACCCTTGCTTTCCTGACTGGATCCACAAAGCTTTCTAAATAGGTCACTCCCTACCCCTCTTGGGACCCAGGTATGTAATATATCCCATCACAGCAAGGTTACTGACTAAGTACCTCTACAATGCTGGAATGATAGATATCGAGGCATAGGCCTCTTTTAAGTTGCTGTCGCTTACTTGCTTATGTGATGTCAAGGAACAGGTCCCTGTAAACTCACTGACCAAACATCCCTGGTTTGCTGGTCACTAGCTCAGCAGCATTAGCCAGTTGGTATGATGTCATAGCCTCTGTGAGGTCACTGGCTTCACTCATCTAGCAAGCTGGGCTGCTGTCTAAACAGAAGAGTCTCTGAGGTTACCTCTTCAGCACTTCTACCTTGTTTGGATGATGCCAATGGACAGGTCTCTCTGAGACTACTGATTCAAACTGCTGGTCCTTCAGTGTCTGAAAAAGATCAAAGTAGGAGGAGAACCTCCCCCATTCTGGTGGATGCACGTTATTGTGCAAGTTGACATCATGTAGTGAAGTGATACTTCAATATCCTGTCAGATGGGACATGACATGTTGAAGAAAACAGAGCTAAGGGAATAAATGTACTGTGCATGTGTGCACATGCAGAGTGTGCAGTTGTGTAGGGGAACAAACTTTGTCTACCCACAACCCCACAGTGGAGTACCAAGAGGGGACACGGTATTGACAGTCATTTTGTTTTCCTTCATTCTGGTGAGGAATGAAGGAAGGGAGGCCTAGAAGTGGGAAACTCTCCTTTTTCCCTCTCTGCCCCCTTATAAGGGAGGAGGAACCAGCAGGGGGACAGATCATCCTGTAGAAGAAAGAAAGCTGATCAGAGACTCCTAGTTTGGATAATTCTCTTAGCAGGTTCTGGTGCTGCTCCACCTACTGACAGGAAGGCTTGGAGCCCCAGAAATGCCCCCAGCCGGACACCAACCAGCCCCTCCTGCTGCCCCTGCTTCAGATTCTGTTCACCAGCCCATGAAGAGCCAGGAGGAAGTGGAGGGCTGGATAGCTGAGCTCTCCATGCCCAAAAGAGGGTGAACCAACCTGTGAGCCCCTGAGATCCTTCTTACTTTAATCTCTGATTAATGAAAAGATGTTAACTGGGAAAATAACAAACAACCTTTGTCCTTGAAAGAAAAGGAGGACTTGTGGCACCTTAGAGACTAACAAATTTATTTGAGCATAAGCTTTCGTGAGCTACAGCTCACTTCATCGGATGCATTCAGTGGAAAATACAGTGGGGAGATTTATATACATCGAGAACATGAAACAATGGGTGTTACCATACACACTGTAACGAGAGTGATCACTTAAGGTGAGCTATTACCAGCAGGAGAGCAGGGGCGCGGGGTGGAACCTTTTGAAGTGATAATCAGGGTGGACCATTTCCAGCAGTTGACAAGAACATCTGAGAACCACTAACCCAGGAACCTATCCCTGCAACAAAGCCCGTTGCCAGCTGTGTCCACATATCTATTCAGGGGACACCATCATGGGGCCTAATCACATCAGTCACACTATCAGAGGCTCGTTCACCTGCACATCTACCAATGTGAGATATGCCATCATGTGCTAGCAATGCCCCTCTCCCATGTACATTGGTCGAACTGGACAGTCTCTACGTAAAAGAATAAATGGACACAAATCAGACGTCAAGAATTATAACATTCAAAAACCAGTTGGAGAACACTTCAATCTCTTTGGTCACTCGATTACAGACCTAAAAGTGGCAATTCTTCAACAAAAAAAACTTCAGAAACAGACTCCAACGAGAGACTGCTGAATTGGAATTAATTTGCAAACTGGATACAATTAACTTAGGCTTGAATAGAGACTGGGAGTGGGTGGGTCATTACACAAAGTAAAACTATTTCCCTTTGTTTATTTCCCCACCCCCACCATTCCTCAGACGTTCTTGTCAACTGCTGGAAATGGCCCACCTTGATTATCACTACAAAAGTCCCCGTCCGTCCCCCCCTGCTGGTAATAGCTCACCTTAAGTGATCACTCTCCTTACAGTGTGTATGGTAACACCCATTGTTTCATGTTCTCTATGTATATAAATCTCCCCACTGTATTTTCCACTGAATGCATCCAATGAAGTGAGCTGTAGCTCACGAAAGCTTTTATGCTCAAATACATTTGTTAGTCTCTAAGGTGCCACAAGTACTCCTTTTCTTTTGCGAATACAGACTAACACGGCTGCTACTCTGAAACCTTTGTCCTTGAGTCAATGCAGTCCCCGGGAATGCATTCCTTTGCCCAACTGTTTGAACAGAAATCAAGCGTCCCTATTTTCTAAATGTAATCAAATGAAAATAAAGACCTCTCTCAGCCATTTGACCGAGGAAATGTTCTCAGCTTAAACCCCTCTCCTGGAAAGCCACTTATTGTTCCTTTGAATGGGAACCCCGTTCAAAACAACATTGCTCTTTAATAAACATCAGACCTCAAACTCCCTCTCTACACTTAGACAATTGAGGGAACATTTTCAAAAGGAGCCAAGTGATCTGGGAGCCTGAGCCTCATGGAAAGTCAGTGGGATTGAAGGCTTCGCTGTCAATTAGGTGCTTTTGAAAATTTCACCCTTTGGCAGAACGCTGAGAAACGAGCCAGGGTGAGAATTCGCCCAGCCCGGGGAGAAGGAGCTAAGAAGTCTTTAAGCCTTAAGGAGGTTTTAGTACCCTTATACAAGGCACTGGTGAGACCTCACCTGGAATACTGTGTGCAGTTCTAGTCTCCCACGTTTAAGAAGGATGAATTCAAACTGGAACAGGTACAGAGAACGGCTACTAGGATGATCAGAGGAATGGAAAACTTGTCTTATGAAAGGAGACTCAGGGAGCTTGGCTGGGTTAGCCTAACTAAAAGAAGGTTGAGGGGAGATATGATTGCTCTCTATAAATATATCAGAGGGATAAATACCAGAGAGGGGGAGGAATTATTTAAGCTCAGTACCAATGTGGACACAAGAACAAATGGATATAAACTGGCCACTAGGAAATTTAGACTAGAAATTAGACAAAGGTTTTTAACTATCAGAGGAGTGAAGTTTTGGAATAGCCTTCCAAGGGAAGCAGTGGGGGCAAAAGAGCTATCTGACTTTAAGATTAAACTCAATAAGTTTATGGAGGAGATGGTATGAAGGGGTAACATGGTTTTGGTAATTAAATATTCATGGTAAATAGGCCCAGTGGCCTGTGATGGGCTATTAGATGGGGTGAGATCCGAGTTACCCAGGAAAGAATTTTCTGTAGTATCTGGCTGATGAATCTTGCCCATATGCTCAGGGTTTAGCTGATCGCCATATTTGGGGTCGGAAAGGAATTTTCCTCCAGGGCAGATTGGAAGAGGCCCTGGAGGTTTTTCGCCTTCCTCTGTAGCATGGGGCACAGGTCACTTGCTGGAGGATTCTCTGCTCCTGGAAGTCTTTAAACTACGATTTGAGGACTTCAATAGCACAGATATAGGTGTGAGGTTTTTTTTGTAGGAGTGGTGGGTGAAATTCTGTGGCCTGCGTTGTGCAGGAGGTCAGACTAGATGATCATAATGGTCCCTTCTGACCTAAATATCTATGAATCTATAAGCCACTTTTGCGCCCTCCTGATTCCAGGCTGCTGTAGAAACCAGTGCGCTCCCAGAGAGCGGCTGTAGAAGCCAGTGAGACCCCTTCCTGCCCCCAACGCTCACCCAACAGAGGGGCTTGCAGCAGGGCCTTTTAGGACAATGTAAACTGCCTTGCCCAAGCCTGTGCGGGGGATAGGGGGAGGAGGAGAATTCTCTCCTGTCTGGAAGCAGGGCTCTGCTACACTCTGCAGCAGTACAAGGGAGCCGTAGAGAAGAGAATCCTTCCCCCTGCTGCCCACACTCCTCACTACTTCGCCTTCAGTGATGGGGTACAAACATCTCCTCTCCCACACTCAGCACCCAGTTGGCTACATCTTACAGAACCACTCATGAGTCAGCTAAGGAGCGAAGTGATCTAGCAATCCCTAGAACAGCCCTCCATGAGAGTATTGCAGGAGTGACGTAGGCCAATATGTTCGACAGTGGCTGCTGATTTTTGGATGCCCAACTTGAGACACCTGTTGATTTTCGGAGGTGCTGAGCACCCGCAGCTCTCTCTGATTTCAGTTGGAATTGTAGGGGCTCAGCACCTTTGAAAATCAACAAGCTGGGCACCCAAAACATGGGGCCCCCAGGACTGAGAGGACAATATTTCTAATTTTGGCTTTCCTGTCTTGCCCTAGAATCAACTAGGGCCCTACGACTTCTGGGCAGGACTGTATGGGAGCTCTGTCCTCTCCAGCTGTGTCTTAGCAAGTCCAGCTGAAGAAACATTGTCCCTAAAATTACACAAATTATCAGTGCTGCTACCTATTAGAATATAATAGTTACTAGGTCTTCACAGACATACTGATCACTTATTTATAATGTTAACCAGGGCAGTGGCTGACTTCTAATGCATACAACCATACCCATTTCAGCTTACCACACAGGGAGAATGCCTGAGAGACAAGGGTTGTGCAGATGACTAGTCAGCATGAATAAAGCATAGGACAGACATCATGATGATGCCAAGTATCAGAGGAGTAGCTGTGTTAGTCTGTATCCAGAAATACAATGAGGAGTCCAGTGGCACCTTAAAGACTAATCTTTTAGTCTTTAAGGCGCCACCGGACTCCTCATTATTATTGTGATGGGCACAGTATGGCTATAGTACAGTTGGCTACTGTCAGCCAAATTCTGCCCTGGCCTTCATTTAGATTGTAAGCTTTCTGAAGCAGGGATCATCTCTTTGTTGTGTGTTTATACTAGCACAATGGGATCCTGGCCCAGTGACTGGGGCTCCTAGGCACTACTGCCACACAAGTAATTAATACAGAAAATAATAATAGTCTGTATAAGATTCCAGGATTGTCACTCTGAAGCCTAGAATGCCTGTTGAGTCAGTGTGACGTGATAGACACCACTACAAGCATGGCTGAGAGCTTTTTGTTCCAAATATCACCAGGTTAAGTTATCACTGGGCTTCACGGTCTATTACCATCCAGTGTTTAAGTTCTCAGCCATTTTGAATGTATGAAGTACACCCGTACAGTGAACAGCTACAGTAAGGCCTGTATCTATGCCATGCCAAGAGTCCTAGACCACTGTGATATCAGAGGTAACTCAACCAAACACCATCCTCACTCTACAGGTAATTTGCTTGCAACAGTTTCATTCGTTGTATTAGGGAGTGTGGACGGATGGTGGATTACTTGGCCCAACTCCCATACCTATGCAACACCAGGGCTTTCAGTTCCTGGTAATAATAATAATACTGGCCTTTGTGTAACTGCACTGAAGTCTAGGGAGTTGCACAGCCTGTGAGTCATTGTGTTTGTGTAAGGGGAGAATGTTCATCTTGCCAGAGGTGTGCCTGGCTAGAATTGTTCTCTTCTATAACTGCCAAAATGTAGGTTTCTCCCAGCTGGCAGCAGCTCATAAAAAGTGTCTGAAAACTGCTGCCGAGCTCTGGCTATGAAGGCTCCAAGGAGAACTGTTCATCCCCATCATGCAATTCCCAGGCAAACCTCCTGTCACTTGGCAGAACACTTTTCCACGCTGTGTTTATTTCCCTTTTTATTTTATTTCTTTTTAGAAACCTGTATTTCTTTGGTTGGCAGCCTGCCACCAGGACTGGAACAAACTGTTCCCTTGCGTGTGGGGCACTCGCCTGTATCAGCCAGTCAGAGAGCCACCTGCCATGTCACCACTCCCTAGCCAGTGCCACTTTATCAAAACACACACTATTTTGTAATCAACTTGTGTTTGCATTAGGGGTTTAGGTTCCAAAACAACTAGGAGATGGATGAGTAATTTATACTCCATGCCAGTGTAGGGTGACCAGACAGCAAATGTGAAAAATTGGGACAGGGGGTGGAGGGTAATAGGAGGCTATATAAGAAAAAGACCCCAAAATTGGGACTGTCCCTATAAAATCGGGACATCTGGTCACCCTCTGCCAGTGCAACAGGCTCTTGGGCTCCTACCTGTCTGCAATCCACTCCCGGTTCACACACCACAGTGCACTGATCTGGGGGTGGAGGGATTTTAATCCTTAAACTGATAGGATTTTCTAGGCTGCCAGGAGGACATGCATAGTCTGCGTACCTCAGTTTAAAAGTGGTATATAGCTCCTAGGAAATGCAATTCCTTTCCCCCACTGTTGGCCTTGCAGTAGTTCAGCTACTAGATGAGGCGATAGCTTATTTTTGGTATTTCTTTGGAACTCTACCACCATAGTATCTGAGCACCCCACAATCTGTAACATAGTTCTCTTCACAACCCCCCGTATGAAGTAGGGCAGTGCTATTATCCCATTTCACAGGTGGGGAACTTAGGCACAGAAACTAAGACCCAGATCCTCAACAGCATTTAGGTGCCTAACTCCCATTGGAAATCAGCGGAGCACTTGAGTATTTCACACCCTTCATAAACGTTGTTACAAAAATTTCCTGCTTTGTTTTTTAATTTTGAAAAATATGGTGACCTTATCCCACCCCCGCCTCTCCGTCTCGTCTAATCTAAATGATCCAGCCACCGTCCACCCACTGGCTGGAATACATTTGCATAAATCATTAATCAAATACTTTTGAATAATGAACACATATGTAAGAGCCAGTGTCTCTTCATGGATAATTCATTGATTGTTTGCTGCAAATAGGTCACTGAGCTCCTCTGAAGATGCTCTCAAAATGGGGTCTAGTACAAGTCATCAGGTCTACCTTGTAATATTAATCTGCCTGAAGGGGAGCAGAGAACTACCCAACCTCCAAGTGGCATAGTGAGAGTGTGTGGAAGGAAGGGGGTTGGAAGTAAAGGGAAATTTAGGGAGATTTTTCATAGATACCAGATTCAAAGGCCAGAAGGGACCACTGTGATGGTCTAGTCTGACCTCTTTGATGCAGACTTTGGGCATCTCATGTTCCATCACAGAGACACTCTTAGAGATGGAGATAACTAACCTATTCTGTCATCCAGTCCATCCCACTACCAGCACAGAATGATTCTTTGCAAGCTAGTATATATTCTAGTGTTTATCCCTATCTAGTTCTAATGAGACTTCCATGACTTGAGATTATACCAATAAATACCACTGTCAGGAATTTTCCCCTTCTTAACTTAATCTTTTTGTAACCCGTCTGCCTGTCAGAGTTGGCAGCAACAAGGGCCGGGTTCAGTATCTAGAGGTTCTGTTCCAATAACAGAGTGCAAAACCGGCTCGAGCCCCCACCCAGTGACCTGGGATAACTACATACCCGGGATAACCACCCCCGGGCACCTTCAAGAGGCAATACTTCCCCTCTCGCAAGCACAGAGGCTGAGTGTAGCAAAAGCCTTTTAACAACAGAGAGAAACAATGTGGCATTATATTGGGGAAACACCACAAACAGGAATTGTAACACAAACCATGAGCAAAACCCACCCCAGCAAATTGGGCTGTGTCCTTTCCCTTTGGTCCTTGAGTCCCCAAAAATCACCCGAAGTCCCAAAAGTCCAACAACCCAAAAGTCTCTGTCCTTAGTCAGTGCATCCCCAGAGTTCAAAAGTTTATCTGCAGAGTTTTACCTCCCAGCCTGGGTGGAAATGGGGGGGGGGTTAAGGGCACCTTACGTGGTCCAAAGCCGACTGCCCCGCCTCTCCGTGGGGCTCCTCTCCACCAGCCATCCCATGAGCTGCTCTAGCCATCCCACAAACTGCTCCACTCTGTTAGCCGCTCCACTCCACCAGCCATCCCATGAGCTGCTCCACTCCGCCAGCCGTCCTGCAATATATCTTCAGAGCCCACCCCACTACTTAACACAGCACTCAGTAATTTTAGCTTTTTAGTGATTTCAACTTGTAGTAGGGGAGCCTCAGTACTGGTGCACCATTATTCCAAATCAAGTTCAGCTCTGCAGCCTGTAACTAGACTCCTAAGGGAATCAAAATTAGCTCTGATATTCCACAGTAGTGAGATGAAAAGGTACAATTGGTGTTTTAAGCCATCACCAGGGAGCCTATACCATCAGATATTAATACATATCCCCAACCTCTCCCCATTCACTGGGCTCTGGAGCCCATGACCCTTGCCTAGAGAGTGCTGCTTAGTTGATGGAGAGTCCCACCATCATAACAAAAGGCCAAGTATAGTTCCACTGTCCTTGATTCACATAATCAGGATAATAACAGTTTATTCCTTCCCCAATAACAGAGAAACTGGGGCTCCTACAGCAGCCAAAGTAACCATCTAGGCAGGGTGGGTGTGCCTATGCAAATGAGATCAGCCCCTGAAGTTCTTTTCCACAACCAGCCACAACTCACCACCAGATGTCAGGGTAGAGCTCATCCTGACTTTGCTTACATCATTATTCCCAGTTAGATTTAATAATTTATTAAGATGATGTTGAAATAAAAAGAAAATGGTACAGAGTTGAAGCATAGAAGTTTCTGGTTATCAGGGAATAAGGTACAGATTATCAAGGGGTGCGAATTCGGTTTAGGAACAAGGTGGCGTAAGGAATACATAATCTGCAATCTCCCCGATTGGGGGTAAAAGGTTAACGGGTCAAAGTACAGACATTGAGATATGGGGGTATGTTGTCCATATAATGGTTATGTTCAGGTGTGGAGTATAATGAGTGGATATGACGATGAGGATAGAGTTACCCTCATTTGGTGACATTTAATGTTCAGTGAGTTTATGGCTCCAGTTCATGTGGTCCAATGGAAAAAGTCTCTCGGTCCCTTTCTCGGTCCCATAGTTGATGCACGATGTCATACCCCCTCACATCTCCTGGTACTGTCGGTGGCCGGTGATGTGTTCGATGTAGATGTCCCTGGACCATCGGATGGTGTCCGAGACCATGAGGTGCCGCATGAGCCGTGCGTAGTGTCGACCGATCCCACAGGTCCACAGCACACGCTCGTTGTAGGAGTCCCAACCGCCCAGGGCTCCAACGATCAGGGCATCCATCTGCACCTCGTAGCCCTTCGCTCTCAGGGTGTCAGCCAGGGGGAGGGGGATGGGCGTATTTTTCCAGCTTACGAGCTCGGGCTTCGCGGATGGCTGAGGTCCTGTTCTCAAAGGAGACCATGACGTTAACGAGAATGATCTTTTTCTGGGCCTCGTCGGTGACTACCATGTCAGGTCATAACTGGCTGTCGGTACCGGGGATGGCACAGTTCACGGCGACCTCCCCGAGGCACGATGCGATGGCTTTCACCAGGCGGTTCTGGATGGTATTGTGGTGCAGCTGCCAGGCTCTGGAGTGGGGCTTACAGCTGTAGAGGATGTGGGGCAGGGTCTAATTGGAGTAGCCCCACTTCCTGCAACGCTTGTCTTGGTTCCCGTGGTGGACGGCTCCGTTGAGCGGGACGCAGTTGAGCCGGGCATGGTGGATGGCAAAACGGGTGAAGCTGCCCCTGGTGAGGAAGTGGTTGTTGGCGTCCCACTTAATGGTCAGTTCGAAGGTTTTACCCTGGTCTGGTTTACGCTTCAGGGTTTCCATGTACAGTGAGTGAATGGCTGCCTTCAGGGTCCTCTCCAGCATGCCCCTGGTGCTCTGGGTGATGATGGTGTTGTCGGTGGACCTGATCTGCGGCACCAGGAACTCCCAGCTCCTGGTGCTCCTCGCACCACTCCCAGAGGCAGCCGATGCGCTTCCCCAGGCGACATGTGGCATTGCGAGCGCAGGACCACAGCAAAGCGATGTTGCGCCTGTCCCGTCCAAATTCGCCATCCAGGGAACTGCTCAGGAAGGTGGCGATGTCTTGGTTGGAGGGGGCTCTGCTGATCCGCTTCTTTGTTGCGTCATGGAGGGCATTTGCCGCGATGTTCCTTACCATGGCGTCGGGACACGTCAGCAGGCGGAAGGCGTGGGTGATCTCCGCGATGTCACACAGGTTGCCCATGTGGGGGACATTGGCACCGCCATGCCTGTGGGTGACGTAGACCAGCTCGTTGCTGGCTCTCTGGGGAAGGAACAGCCACTTCTTCACCAGCTGCCGGACGATCTTGTCTGCCTTGTTGAGGGGTACCTTCGCCATGGCAGATCCCCTTAGGATGAATGGGATGCGCGGGATCAGGAAGGCGTTCAAAGTGTTTATCTTCTGCCACGGTGCTCGCAGGGAGACGTCAATCTTGGCGGCATCCTGCAAGATCTCTTGGATGGTGTCCTTGGGAGTCTGCCAGACATGGAAACCCGTCGGCGTGCCAAGGTGCTGGTATGCCTGTCCCTCTGCCAGGGGGATGACGGGCTCGCCCAGGATCTGGAACCCCATCGTGTGCACCGAGTCCCTTTTGCTGCCGTCAATGTGGAGAGTTGCACGCTTCTTTGCATTGAAGCGGAGCCCCATCCAGTCGACAGTTCGACTGGTGGCATCTAGCATACCTTGGAGGCTCTCTGGGTCGTCCACGGTCGGGACCAGGTCATCCGCGTAAGCCAGGACGCTCACCCTCTCATCATGGAGGTTGAAGCCATCTGTGCCATTGGAGATCGTTCGCAGCAACGGCTCCCTTCCAACCATAAATAACTCCTCTTCTTGATTTGTCTACACGTTTCAACTACTTATAGCAAGTTTTCATACCATCACCTCCCTTAGAGATTGTTTGCCTAAGATGTACATATTTAGCTCTTTCAGCCTTTCCATAATCCTTATAAAAGTCACTCTCTGTAGCAGCCCCATAATCATTTTTGTGCCCTAACTCCCAGTCTACATTGTCAATAACCGTATAGTAAAGCAGTATCCAATAGCCATTGCATAGCCCAAATGCTGGGATCAGCCTGTGACTGTGTGTGTGGGAGGGAAATAAGGAGAGGATCTGGGCTGATGGCGTAATGATCTTTCCCCCCAGTTGCATCAAATGTTTCCTGGAGGAAGGCCTCATCCCCTGAACCCACCAGATGGCAATTCTGTAGGGAGTGAGGGAGTCTGGTGCTTGGGCCCCAAAGATGGGAAATAAAGCTAAAATCCACCCACTTTGTTGGCCTGCAACATGGCTAGATCAAATATCCCTGCACCATGTCTTATAGTTATTGCATGGAAGTTGATATCTTATATAGAACAGCAGTTGCACCCTGCTTCTCGATATGTGTCTTGCTGGAAGTATCATCAGTGAAGGTATGTTATGGGGGCTGGCCCCTTGTCCTGGTTTCTGAAGGGTTGACATTACGTTCCCATGAGGACTAAGAGGCAATATATACAGGAACTGGTGTAGATCAGCCTTTGTATACCTCAACCACTGCAAACTTTTTGTTGTCACTGTGAACTGAGAGAAGAGACAGTCATTATGGAAACCAGGGGGAAAATATACATTATATCCCACTTTAGACCTGTTTCAAGGAAACCTTTTCATCTAATTCCACAGCTAGGTGGGTTACTACAATGATTTAATTTCTAAAGCATCTCTGGCCCGTCTGGCTGTGTAAAAATAGCCAGAGCTTCGCGAACCAGCTGAGCGGCGGCGAACCAGCTGAGCAGCAGGGGACAGCAGAGCAGCTCACAGCAGGAGTTTGCCTGGGACTGGTAAGTATCTGAGTGTGTGTGTGTTTGCTTGCGGAGGAAGTATCCGAGCGTGTGTGTGCTGGGAGGGCAGTGTGAGAGCCTGAGTGAGTGTCTGATTGGCTGCTAGCCTGCAGGGGGCGGGCAGTAGGGTGTCTGTTTGTTTGCGTCAGGGAAGCCTGGCTGTTTAAAAATAGCCAGAGCTTCGCGAACCAGCTGAGCAGCAGGGGACAGCAGAGCAGCTCACAGCAGGAGTTTGCCTGGGAGTTCACCTGGAGTGAGCCCAGTGAGGCTTACGTCTTGCAAACTGCTCTGAGGAAGCTCATAGTAGGAAGGTGATATGGAAGGGGGGGGGGTTCAGCTGTTGTGACCTGCACTGGATGTGCCATGTTTGTCTTTCTTCCACAGGACAGAAGCGACTTTGTCTGTACAAAGTGCAAGCTGGTCTCCATATTGGAAGAGAAGATTGAAGGTCTGGAGCAACAGATAACAACGCTGCGTTGCATACGAGAAACTGAGGATTTTCTGGACAAAACTCAGGATAGGCTTCTAGGGGCACAAAGCTCTACAGATATAGAGCAGGTTGCACAGAGAAGCCAAGAGGCCAGTGAAGAAGCTTGGCAACATGTGACCTCCAGAAGAGGTAAGCGGAATGTCCGGGTTCCAGTAACACAGACACAGGTAACTAACCGCTTTCATGTTCTCTCCACAGGTATCGTTGCGGAGAGTGGACCAGATGATATGTCTGGGGCGAGAAAGCAGAAGGAGACTCCGCTGGTTGGAAGGCATGAGATGCTATGTCCTGAGGTTGGGGGTTCCACGACCACCACTCCCAAGAGGAGAAGGCGGGTGGTGGTGGTCGGGGACTCTCTCCTCCGGGGGACTGAGTCATCTATCTGCCGCCCTGACCGGGAAAACCGAGAAGTCTGTTGCTTGCCAGGGGCTAAGATTCGCGATGTGACGGAGAGACTGCCAAGACTCATCAAGCCCTCGGATTGCTACCCCTTCCTGCTTCTCCATGTGGGCACCAATGATACTGCCAAGAATGACCTTGAGCGGATCACTGCGGACTATGTGGCTCTAGGAAGAAGGATAAAGGAGTTGGAGGCGCAAGTGGTGGTCTTCTCCATCCTCCCCGTGGAAGGAAAAGGCCTAGGTAGGGACTGTCGAATTGTGGAAGTCAACAAATGGCTACGCAGGTGGTGTCGGAGAGAAGGCTTTGGATTCTTTGACCATGGGATGGTGTTCCATGAAGGAGGAGTGCTGGGCAGAGACGGGCTCCATCTCACGAAGAGAGGGAAGAGCATCTTTGCCAGCAGGCTGGCTAACCTAGTGAGGAGGGCTTTAAACTAGGTTCACCGGGGGAAGGAGACCAAAGCCCTGAGGTAAGTGGGAAAGCGGGATACCGGGAGGAAGCACAGGCAGGAATGTCTGTGAGGGGAGGGCTCCTGCCTCATACTGGGAATGAGGGGCGATCAACAGGTTATCTCAAGTGCTTATATACAAATGCACAAAGCCTTGGAAACAAGCAGGGAGAACTGGAGGTCCTGGTGATGTCAAGGAACTATGACGTGATCGGAATAACAGAGACTTGGTGGGATACCTCACATGACTGGAGTACTGTCATGGATGGTTATAAACTGTTCAGGAAGGACAGGCAGGGCAGAAAAGGTGGGGGAGTAGCACTGTATGTAAGGGAGCAGTATGACTGCTCAGAGCTCCGGTACAAAACTGCAGAAAAACCTGAGTGTCTCTGGATTAAGTTTAGAAGTGTGTGCAACAAGAGTGATGTAGTGGTGGGAGTCTGCTATAGACCACCGGACCAGGGGGATGAGGTGGATGAGGCTTTCTTCCGGCAGCTCACGGAAGCTACTAGATCGCATGCCCTGATTCTCATGGGTGACTTTAATTTTCCTGATATCTGCTGGGAGAGCAATACAGCGGTGCATAGACAATCCAGGAAGTTTTTGGAAAGCGTAGGGGACAATTTCCTGGCACAAGTGCTAGAGGAGCCAACTAGGGGGGGCGCTTTTCTTGACCTGCTGCTCACAAACCAGGTAGAATTAGTGGGGGAAGCAAAAGTGGATGGGAATCTGGGAGGCAGTGACCATGAGTTGGTTGAGTTCAGGATCCTGACGCAGGGAAGAAAGGTAAGCAGCAGGATACGGACCCTGGACTTCAGGAAAGCAGACTTCGACTCCCTCAGGGAACGGATGGCCAGGATCCCCTGGGGGACTAACTTGAAGGGGAAAGGAGTCCAGGAGAGCTGGCTGTATTTCAAGGAATCCCTGTTGAGGTTACAGGGACAAACCATCCCAATGAGTCGAAAGAATAGTAAATATGGCAGGCGACCAGCTTGGCTTAATGGTGAAATCCTAGCGGATCTTAAACATAAAAAAGAAGCTTACAAGAAGTGGAAGGTTGGACATATGACCAGGGAAGAGTATAAAAATATTGCTCGGGCATGTACGAATGATATCAGGAGGGCCAAATTGCACCTGGAGCTGCAGCTAGCCAGAGATGTCAAGAGTAACAAGAAGGGTTTCTTCAGGTATGTTGGCAACAAGAAGAAAGCCAAGGAAAGTGTGGGCCCCTTACTGAATGAGGGAGGCAACCTAGTGACAGAGGATGTGGAAAAAGCTAATGTACTCAATGCTTTTTTTGCCTCTGTTTTCACTAACAAGGTCAGCTCCCAGACTGCTGCGCTGGGCATCACAAAATGGGGAAGAGATGGCCAGCCCTCTGTGGAGATAGAGGTGGTTAGGGACTATTTAGAAAAGCTGGATGTGCACAAGTCCATGGGGCCGGACGAGTTGCATCCGAGAGTGCTGAAGGAATTGGTGGCTGTGATTGCAGAGCCATTGGCCATTATCTTTGAAAACTCGTGGCGAACCGGGGAAGTCCCGGATCACTGGAAAAAGGCTAATGTAGTGCCAATCTTTAAAAAAGGGAAGAAGGAGGATCCTGGGAACTACAGGCCAGTCAGCCTCACCTCAGTCCCTGGAAAAATCATGGAGCAGGTCCTCAAAGAATCAATCCTGAAGCACTTGCATGAGAGGAAAGTGATCAGGAACAGCCAGCATGGATTCACCAAGGGAAGGTCATGCCTGACTAATCTAATCGCCTTTTATGATGAGATTACTGGTTCTGTGGATGAAGGGAAAGCAGTGGATGTATTGTTTCTTGACTTTAGCAAAGCTTTTGACACGGTCTCCCACAGTATTCTTGTCAGCAAGTTAAGGAAGTATGGGCTGGATGAATGCACTATAAGGTGGGTAGAAGGCTGGCTAGATTGTCGGGCTCAACGGGTAGTGATCAATGGCTCCATGTCTAGTTGGCAGCCGGTATCAAGTGGAGTGCCCCAAGGGTCGGTCCTGGGGCCGGTTTTGTTCAATATCTTCATAAATGATCTGGAGGATGGTGTGGATTGCACTCTCAGCAAATTTGCGGATGATACTAAACTGGGAGGAGTGGTAGATACGCTGGAGGGGAGGGATAGGATACAGAAGGACCTAGACAAATTGGAGGATTGGGCCAAAAGAAATCTGATGAGGTTCAATAAGGATAAGTGCAGGGTCCTGCACTTAGGACGGAAGAACCCAATGCACAGCTACAGACTAGGGACCGAATGGCTAGGCAGCAGTTCTGCGGAAAAGGACCTAGGGGTGACAGTGGACGAGAAGCTGGATATGAGTCAGCAGTGTGCCCTTGTTGCCAAGAAGGCCAATGGCATTTTGGGATGTATAAGTAGGGGCATAGCGAGCAGATCAAGGGACGTGATCGTTCCCCTCTATTCGACATTGGTGAGGCCTCATCTGGAGTACTGTGTCCAGTTTTGGGCCCCACACTACAAGAAGGATGTGGATAAATTGGAGAGAGTCCAGCGAAGGGTAACAAAAATGATTAGGGGACTGGAACACATGAGTTATGAGGAGAGGCTGAGGGAGCTGGGATTGTTTAGCCTGCAGAAGAGAAGAATGAGGGGGGATTTGATAGCTGCTTTCAACTACCTGAAAGGGGGTTCCAAAGAGGATGGCTCTAGACTGTTCTCAATGGTAGCAGATGACAGAACGAGGAGTAATGGTCTCAAGTTGAGGTGGGGGAGGTTTAGATTGGATATTAGGAAAAACTTTTTCACTAAGAGGGTGGTGAAACACTGGAATGCGTTACCTAGGGAGGTGGTAGAATCTCCTTCCTTAGAGGTTTTTAAGGTCAGGCTTGACAAAGCCCTGGCTGGGATGATTTAACTGGGAATTGGTCCTGCTTCGAGCAGGGGGTTGGACTAGATGACCTTCTGGGGTCCCTTCCAACCCTGATATTCTATGATTCTATGATTCCAATCCCAGAAAAGTGATGGAGGGGTGGGGCCTATGCAAGGGTTAACAGAGCTTAAAACTGAAGAAAAAAGCAAAAAGAAGCACTTTCAGATGGTTCTTATAGGTGCAGAAGGACAAACTGAGGAGGATACCAAAGGGAAAAAAGTGTCAGTTCCCAGCAGATGCCTCAGCAACACCTCTATCAGTGACCGGCCGTGGGTGTAACGGCTGAGCTCCTAGGTGGCAACTAGTGTCAGATACCCATCCAGAGGAGGCCCACAGACAAGGTCTTGAAATAACCCAGGCCTGCAGCTCTTTACAAGAACCAGCTCGGAATCAATTTGTGTGACTTCATCCCATCCATGCCCTTTCACTTCTCCCTTCTCACACCCACCTCTCCCTCAGCATCTTTCCCACACCTCCCCAAACAAACCTCCCACACATACTTTGGCCTAGCAACACTGGCAACTAACAAACATTAGTAGCCTTTCATCAAGCATGGAGAACCTACCAAAGCAGTCACATAGATTCATAGATACTAAGGTCAGAAGGGACCATTATGATCATCTAGTCTGACCTTCTGCACAACGCAGGCCAGAGAATCTCACCCACCCACTCTTGCGAAAAACCTCTCACCTATGTCTGACTGCTGTCACCTTACCCTCCTCCCATGCCCCTTACTATCTGGACATCTTTCCCTACATTATGTCTCCTTATCTAAGGCTGTATGCGCCCCCAGGACAGCCCCCTCCCCTTTTACTAGTCTGTAAAGTGCCTTGCACACTATGGGCACTGGACAAATATGAAATCATAATAGCTGTGATCGGACTCACTGTTTATCAGCATCCAATGACTCCTGCCTTCCAGGTGTGATTCAGACCAATGGAGAGCAATTCCACACACACATCAGCAACATTCCTTGGAACGCCAAGGCAACAGCACAGACTCAACCACCCCGAAAGCTGCCAAGAGGCCCAGCGTGGGCAGCTGGCCCCAACCTAAATACAGCTGTAGATCGTGCCTTTGAAATTATTGAAACAAACCATTTTGATTTGTCAGGCTAGATTCACAAGGAGATTTCGGCACTAGTCACAAAATTGAGGAAGAGCAGGTGGTAGTGACTGTGGTGCATGCCTTCCTTTTAGCCAATAGCCTGATGGTTAGAAGAAAAGGAGTACTTGTGGCACCTTAGAGACTAACCAATTTATTTGAGCATGAGCTTTCGTGAGCTACAGCTCACTTCATCGGATGCATACCGTGGAAACTGCAGAAATAATGTCTTCTGCAGTTTCCACGGTATGCATCCGATGCATAAGTGAGCTGTAGCTCACGAAAGCTCATGCTCAAATAAATTGGTTAGTCTCTAAGGTGCCACAAGTACTCCTTTTCTTTTTGCGAATACAGACTAACACGGCTGTTACTCTGAAACCTGATGGTTAGGACACTCACCTAGAAGGGGGGAAAACCTGTTTCAAATCCCTGCTCTGGATTTCAAGTGTTCCCAATCCCAGGTGAGTGCCTTAATGACTGTGCTACTTGTTAAAAGGGGGACACCGCCTCCTCCATGAATCTAGCCCTTCATGCCTTTTGCTTCTGTTAAAACTGTAACCCTTCTGCCAGGTGGAGCCATCAGCAACCAGGGCCGGGTTCGCTATCTAGGGGTTCCTTTTCAACAATACAACACAGAACTGGCTCGAGCCCCGATCCAGTAACCTGGGAAAATTACACACACACCCTGGGCGCCTCTGAGAGGCGATACTTCACCTCTCGCAAGCACAGAGCCTGAGTGTAGAAAAGAAACATTTAATGAAAGAAGTTACCCGACATTAATTAGGGAAAATGCTGCAAGCAGGATTCATAAACATAAAACTGTGAGCAGGATGCCCACCCCAGAGTGCGTGGGGCAGTGCCTTCCACCTCATGTTCTTGAGTTCGACACCCAAAAGGTCCTTTACTGTGTCCCTCTCTGTTCCCTCACCGTACCCCACTCACTGTGGTTGTCCTTGATCAGCGAGGACCCTGGGTTCAGAGGCGCATCTGTGTGAGTTCACCTCCCACCTGAGGAAGAAGGCACCTGGCTTGCTTCACCATCTGAGCACTTGCTGTGGCTGGCTGCTTCGCCAGCCGCAGTTCCTCACTGTCTGGCTGCTTCGCCAGCCACTTGTTGCCTCACCAGCCGCTCATTCGCTGGCTGTCAGTCACCTTCTGCTACCACCTGCCTCTCTGTTGTGACCTCTACACATCAGTCTCTTAGTGATAGCAGGCTGGACAGAAACATTGCGCCCCCCAAGTGATTTCAGCTCTCATTTGAGCTCTTTAATATAACAAAAGGCTCCTAATGAAGTCTATTTAGCTCTACCTTTTAACAGTGGGAAGGATCAGGTTAAACCAGATTAGGGACCGTTAGGAAGAGTCCACACCTCCGGCTGGGAACACCTGTCCCCACCCCTCTGACTTTCACAGAGGTCTGGCATTTGAGCCCCTGGCTTAGCAAGTTCCTTTCAGCTGAGGATGGCCACTCAATTGGACAATGTTCAGTTCTGCTCCCCTTTAGTCATACAATGAAGATAACATTGATAACATTTCTCTACCCCTGCATTCAATACTAAAGTGATTTGTAACCAAGCATCAGACAAAGCTGATTATTTGGAGCTACACAACTCCTGTCTGCTAGATACCTACGCAGAGGGGTGTGTTCATGTAAATACAGTTTGCTCCTGAAGTCTCTCCCTCTCCCGAGCTAGCTGTCAGGGGAGAGTACATTCAGACCCTGCTTACAAAACAAAAGGCTAAAAATACGTTCCTCCTCCCGCCCCCGCGCATGAATAAATAAATAAATAAATAAATAAATAAAATTAACCTGACATTTTGTTTCAGGTTGTGAAACGTTTCATTTGACCAGAAATGAAATTTCCAA
The DNA here is from genome assembly GCF_965140295.1 of Lepidochelys olivacea. Classification (NCBI taxonomy): domain Eukaryota; kingdom Metazoa; phylum Chordata; order Testudines; family Cheloniidae; genus Lepidochelys; species Lepidochelys olivacea. The sequence goes on along the minus strand of NC_140411.1, from coordinate 257,754,488 downwards.
TTTTTTTTCAATACGCTGTAAATTCTGATTACCTTTTTCTTTGATTTTTCAGAACTGCCAGAGAACCAAACCAAACAAACAAAAAATCAGTTATTTTCACAGTTCTAATGGTGGGTCAGAGGACAATTTTCCTTCACAGAGCTCGCATCTAATCCAAGAAGGGGTGGACAGTGTTTTCAGTTCATGAGAGGAGGGAGAGAGCGGCTGGCTCCCTGCACCGTGAGCAATGTGGGGAGCATAGCTAGCTGCCTGTGCTCTGGAGGAGATACGGGCCCCCTTTCATTTGTGCTTGTAGCATAGCACCACGGCCTGTGACCCAAACAACCCAACCCCTTCTCAGGAGCTGCCAAAAATTATGGCATCCTCAGAGCTCTGTCAGGGATGTATGTATGTAGCGGGAGCCTTCTGGAGAAAATAAAATGTTCTGTTCCAAGCAGGTCAATGAAGTCTGAAAGGGCTATGAAAATCCCTTTAAATGTATGCTCCCGTCAGGAAAAGAGAATCCTTTTCTAAGACTTCAGCTGAAGCCCCCTGTTCAAAAATCACCTGACACCTTACATAAAAACCCTACTGCCTTCCTAATTACTCCTGCTAAAAGCAAAATCAGGCAGGACACTGCTAATAAATCAATCAGGTTTAATCATAAACAGTATACATATTTATAAAGAGTGAGAGAGACTTGAGAATATAGGGTGTTGCCATGGCACCAGGAATCAAACACTTGTGCGTTTTACCTGTGAATACAAGGAGAGGATGGAATGACGGACAAGTGGAGACAGGATTGGGTCTCTCAGAGGCTATTTCTAGCAAATATCTGTCATTTTTTGTCACCTGTCAAGTTACAGAATGAACTACCATTCAGCCCACAGCTCCAGCCAGGACACAGCGAGATGAATACATACAGGGGCAGTATGTGAGGGATGGGGCGGGCTGGAATATGCCAGGGCTGGTATGAGGTGTATATATAAAAACCACACACTCATGGGAAGAATATATGCACTGTTGTTACTTACAGTTTTAGAACTAGATTCTACCCACAGCTATGTATGCGTTTCTCCCATTTAAGTCAATGGGAGTGGCATGCTCATATCAAAGGGAATACATCTGGCTTTCTGAGTGCACACAGGGGCCCCAGCACACCAAACAAGAGATGCTGAAATAGAAAAGACAGGGAGAGAGCAGCCAGGGACCAGGGCAAGGGAGGAATGGGAAAGAGTGACTCAACTCCAAATTAATCACAGTGGCAAAATTCACACTGTGCAGAGAGCTAGCACAAGGACTGTGCTGTCAGGGACTTTAGTGGTGCTACCTATGCCCATCCTCTGTTCAGGGGCAAACCCCACCAGTAACAAGGAGAACTCTGGAATGAAGGGATGGTTCCAAGCAGAGTTGGTTCCAAATCAACTCCCCACGTCCTGTCACCCTTGAATTTCAGAGGAAGGTCCAAACCTCTTTCTATAATGGTTCAAGCCAAAATTCAAATCAGGTCCAGCTCTTGTCAAAGACACGAGGAAGGAACCATTGCTCTGATAGAGAGGTGGGGCAGAGTGAGTGAGTACCTGTAACAGATTTGTGTTTGTTTTGAGAAGCAATCACACATGAGGAGAGCTAGCAGTCAGATGTGTTGGCTTTACAGTACAACAATTTCACTTTCAATTACTGTACATATTATGTAACCTTAAAACTGAAAATACTTGGCAAGTCTAGAACACAGACACAGTTTTCATTTCAAATACACAATTGCCATCTGGTTTCACTTGAAAAAACAAAACAAAAACAAGATTAAAGCTATAATACAAAAGTGACATTTACGTCAATGGCTGTTAGAAATTGCCACCTGTACAGCAAAATTTCATCGCTCCCAGACTTTCTAAGATACAGCAAACCAGAGCTCATCTACCTGGCCAGTCAGAATTGCATTCCTATGTATCAAGTCCACCCTCAGTCCTGGGAGCCTGGGTTAATACCATTATCCGTTGGATGAAGATGGGGAAACTGGAGCATTTTTAAAGTGTGCTTGAAAAAAGACACACATTTGTTTTTCTCAGCAGAGGCTGAATGATGGGTTACTCGTTATTTACATATATCCAATGCCTTCTCTGTGTTGCTGACCTATTCCCTGGGTAGGCATGAAGCAAATCCTTCTTTACAAGTCCAAGTTCTTCAGACAGGAGAAGAACAAAAAGAAACTTAATTAAGAAATGAAGAAGCTAGTCACCTTTCAGACCTCGGATTTCCTCAACTGTTTATAAGGTGGCTTGGAAGTTTACTATTTACATTAGCGATGCTGTGGAGGTCTGAGGAAGAGCCAAGCTTACGGCCATGGTGGGCATCCTCCATCAGGTGGGTGCTATGAACCTGTTCTCAAACCTTTTACTTTAAGGCACTGCACCAACACAATGATTTCACTCAGAATGATGGATACCCCTTCACTGGATAGTGCATTTCTCCCTCTCCCTTGCCTGGCCTTCCCTGAGAACTTTGGATTTGATGTATTTCAGGTCACTGTTTACGCTGGGTCGGCGAGCGAAGGGGGAGACCATGCCATAGGCATCCATCTCCTTGACCCGGCGCATCCTGAAGGATTTTTGGTGGAAGGCGTCACCATACTGGACAGAGATTTTCCTGTGAAGGGCAGGGCTCATCTCGTGAGGTAGCTTGGCCATGCTGAAAAGGACATAGAACATCTCATCCACATTCGTGTTCTTCTTGGCTGAGATTTCGAAGTAGGCACAGTTCTCATCGCTGGAGACAAGCTTCTCTGCTTCCTCCGAGCGCACCTTGCGGTAGATTTCACTATGATCATTTTTGTTGCCACAAATCACCATGGGGAGGTCAGCTGTCTCCTTGGTCTTGTTCTTCAGGCAGGATTTGACTTCAAGGATCTGCTTTTGGATCCTCTTGACCTCATCAAAGGAGTCTCTGTTATCCAAACTGAACACTAGGATGAAAACATCCCCTGTAATTAAAAAGAAAGCCAGAGGATTTGTTTATTAGAATCCATCTCAGAGCAGTCTACTTCCCTTCCACCAAAGAAGTTGGTCCAATAAAAGATATTACCTCACCTATCTTGACTCTCTCTATTTAAAACAATAGATTTCGTTCCCCCTACACACCCATCATTCTTCCTCTTTGCTTGTTTCTCCTTCGATCCTATACACTCTCTAAGGAGTGTTCCTGGTCACCTTCTGATTTACCTTCTCCCTTGTTCCCACAGCTGTAGAAACGTCTTATGGTCAAAGTATTTCCTCAGTCATATCCTGTTGTCTTATCCTAGACTGCATTTGACTTATTGATGTGGCCTATTTGCACCATGTGTTTTCAACAATCTTCTGACTTAATTCTTCTGGGTCACTCACTCCTCCCCCCCACCCCCCAATCATTTCTCCTGAAAAACACCACCCGTTTAGCAACTCCTAAGAGCAGAAAACAGTAGCTATGATACCTCGACCCTTTCAATATACAAGAACAGGAGCAGCACTTGACCACAAGACCCACAAGCCAGTCTGTTCAGAGCATCTGAGAAATGAGTTTGAGCTTCCAAGAATCCAGTGCTCTGCTACAATTTCACTGGCTCAAGAGAAACAGAGTACAAAAGGAAGTGCAAATGACAATTTGCACAATCTACTTACAATGCTGGGAGAATCTTTCTTGTACAAATATAAGATAAAGCAAACTAACAGCCTGTTAAGTGCAGTTTACATGGAACTGAGAAAGAGATCTTTCATGGACCCAAGCTTACCCCCACTCACATCCTGGAGTTTGGCATCTGCATCATGTAGGATGCAGATCCTGGTATCAAACGCTACCTAATATAGACTTGGGGTCTCACTGGATAGTAGGGCAAGTAGGACTTAACCCAGGTGGGCTATAAACTATGGCTGTATATTCAGCCATGTACACACCCACAGTCTAATTTTCAGAAGTGATGTACGCACAGCAGCACCCACTGAAAACAGGAACTCCTAGCTTATCAACACTTTCCATATGAGGCCACCATTCTTCTAATATGTGGTTTACTTCATTCTGGGTGACTACAGGAGAAGGCAGAAATAGTAAGAGTGGAGGGAGTGACTTTAGGGAGATGCATTCCACTGGAATTTTTAATTGTCCAAAAGCAGGAAACCAGTTTAAAATTTTTTTTCAAAACCTTGTCAAGTCATTTTTAAATCCCTCCATGTATATTTTACATTTGTATTACATTGCTTGTGCATGGTGGTGACAAACTTCCTCTTTCTCCTGGTGTTCTTTATACCTGTGAGATTTTGATTTTACCATTCACTTGTCACCGCAGTTAAAAAACACAAGTCATACGTATTATACACGGGGGGTGAGGGGAGGAGAATAAATTAGGCAAAACAACTCAAATTTTTGAACATCTCCAAGTTGATTCCTGGGTGAGTGATGTACTCCCTGATGACATCTGGAGTGCTCCAGTCAGGGAATGTCACTGGGGAAAAGATGCATCTTTATAACAAGCTCCATCCCATTACCCATCATTCCCTCTATCTATCTCCCATAACTAGTGCTTTGTTAGGAAAGAATGGTGTCCTGGTTATTATTGTCAAGCAGAGATCCACAGTTGGGATCCTTGACCCACCATCCCTCAGTAGGACACCCTTTTCTGTCTCACACCCCACCCCTCTCACCTGTCAATATAGAAAGCCTCCTCATTGCGGGGAAAGGGTGATTCCCAGATGTGTCCAGGATGTCCAGCTGGTACATGTCTCCCCGGATGTTGTAGACCTTGCGATGAAAATCCTCAATGGTGGGAGTGTACTGGTCCTCAAAGCGGCCAGTGAGAAAGCGTGAGACGATGGCGCTCTTGCCCACTCTGGAGGCTCCCAGCACCACCATGCGGTAGGAGTTCTTGGCTGGCACGCTCAGGGTGCAGTTCCCACTGGACACAGTCTTCATCATTGCTTGGTGCTGAAAGGGTCAAAATAAAAGCAGGCAGGGGTGGAGAGAAAGGAAAGAAGAGTGAGGCTGTAGTGGAGAGACCTCTGTGTTTTCTTACAGCTAACTCAAAGATCACTGTGGATTGCTACATGATGTAAGATACAGCATTTGGTTCTGGTTAGCAAGTCTGCTTAGCAGATATAGGAAATCTTGATAAGGAAATTACATGAGGGAAACGGTCTCATTTTTTAGCCTGATTTAAGGAGAATTTTCTTTTCTAAGTCACATCAAAATGAAGAAATTTATATTTGAACATAAAGTTTTGAACTACAATTTGCCATTTTATTTAAACATTGAGGGCTAATTTATCAGCTTGGCTCTAGCCATGACTCCAGTTTCATACCCACAGTTTAAGCCACTTAGAAATTTGGGGCCTGATTTTCAAAAGAGCTCAGTTCTCGTTTAGACACCTCAATGAAGCAGCCGGGTTTCCAGAAGCACTGAGCAGCTCCCATTAAGATCTAGCCACTCCCTTTAGGTATCTAAATGGGAGCTGCTCACAGTACCTGCTTTCTAGGATCAATCAGATACTTAGAGTCCAAGTGACCTAAAGTGCTGGTACAGGTAATTGCAGGCACAGAATTGCATCATCAGACACTAGCTTCAAAGACTTGGGCCCCAAATGTTCTTTTTCAAATTCTGACACCAGATTTTTATCCAACAAATCTCTTAGGCCAGAGCTCCTCACCCCCAAACTGTTAGCATCTCAAATACTGCTGCTTTGCAGCAAGATGGCTGGTAGTGGATGGAGCTGCAGAAATGCTAGTTTTGTTTTTCATGGATGTGTCACTCTTTACATTCACATGTTAGTCCTCGGTTCTGGCAGTCCTTGGCTGTATTGAGATAAATGAGGGACTGTGGGGGAAGAGGGCAGCTTTCTGATATAACCAAAGGGCAAGGTGAATACTAAAGTGAGTCTACAGACCCCGGAGATTACATTTTGACACAGCAGAAAGATACAGGAAATCTTGATAGAAAAACATGGATTTCACAGACATTTTTTATCTTTCAGATCAAATATGTTGTGCACAGAAAAGAAAAATACAGGCACACTGTGGAAAACTAGCTGTCATAGCATAGCAGACACATTTGGACAGTTTATTTTGGTTACTAGGAGCGTATGAAAGAAATATCAAGTTCCCATTGTGCTGTTTATTAAATGTAGGTGTTGTTTACTGAATGATAGGTTTTGAGTATTTATATATACACTGAGAGATTATTTCTGGGTACAGATCTGGATGACTATCCTTTCCCCATGTGAATTTCATCTCCCAAACCTTTATGTATCTGGTATTTATGCCAAGAAAATCACTGAAAATGTTTTACATGTGTTAAGTACCAAGCAGAAGTAACGAAATATTCTTTGTAAATAAAGAAGCCTGTAAGAAGTCCAAGCCAGTATCCCTACTGGCTTTGTGCTGTGGCTTAAGGCACTAGCAGAACATTACTACTCATCGTTATGGTTATTTACTGAGCATTGACAGCATTCTCAGCTCTGTAAGGAGCAGAAAAGAAAATGCAGTGCTTGCCCCAAAGGCAAATTATAATCTAAATTACACTCAAAGGGGATTACAGCCTAAATTACAATCAGGCAGTAAAATCAGGATGTAATATTGTGCACATGTAGCATGGGTCCAATTCTGTCGATGTGAGCGCTGTGCCAGGCTAGGCTGGCAAGATCCGGCCCTATGTTTGGACTGTGTCTAATTTGGAACAGGTTGTACCTTCTCAGTGCAAAGTCACCAATTTTCCTCAGAAACACTGACATCCAGTGGTGTTCGCTGGCCCTTGTACTCTCCTTTGTACACTAGGATGTGCAGGTTCTAGGGTCTGTGCACCAAATGGATGGGGACTGATCTGTTTTGGGATTAGGCAGAAGTCCCCCCTCCCGCCTCCCGTGCTCTCTGAGCTTTGTTTAGTAAGGTGGGGTATTTTAAAAAGGAGAATCAGTTTTGCCAGACAATCCTTATAAAAAAGATTGACATTATCCTGCCATAATGGTCTGATGCTGTACATAGGGCCAAATCCTCAGCTGTTGTACACTGGTGTCATTGCACTGACTTCAGTGGAGTGATGCTGATTTACACCACCTGAGGATCTGGCCCAGTGTCTTGCAGCTGTGCTGCTACAGGGTGAATACTGTTAGAATACGGTAGCATTCTTCAAATACGGAACTCTATCGGTGTTATCTGATGTGTTTGGTACAGTGCCCAGAATGACAGGGTCCTGATCCTCACTGCAGCCTTGGGGTGCTACCGTAATATAAACTAATAAATAAATAAATACTGGCCAAAAGGCAACTGCGTGAACTAGCAGCAAATCACAGATATATAGCCCCATCAAGAAAGCAAGCAGGAGAGTGTCTCATTTCAATGGGTGGGAGGAGAATTCTGCATCTATCATACAGACATGCCAAGCTGCACGTGTGCATCATCTCTTCTATATTTGAGTGCGTGGAGGAAATACTCATTTGGGCTAACAGCTTTAAAGTGGTCAAAGTCTGGGGCTATCCAAATCTAATGGATCATAATATAAAGTGGCTCTGAGAGATGGCCCACCACAGGGGTTCTATGGGGTTGGGGATGAAACAGACGCTCCTCAGCTGAGCACTGAAGGAAGTGATAGAACATAGGGCCAGATTTTCAGCAAAGCTCTTTGTTGGGATCTGAGCACTGGAATATCTGGCCCCAGTTGTGCATGATGTACATCTGCAAAGCTGGCCCCAAGTTCATACTGGCCCTATATAAACCCTATAAACCCTGAATCCTTCAGAACATGCTGAGAACAAGAAGCAAACAACTGAATTGGGGCAGAAGAGTATGATTTTAGTTTTGGGTCTGGTTGGGAGCATACACACGTTGTCAGTTTCGTTTTACACGTGCAGGCTTTTCACACTGCTCTGGATTTGTCACATCACTTTATTGATAACAAGCCACCTACAACTCTCTGTCCATTCTCTTCCAAAAGGGGACAGCACACATTCTTCCACTGAAAATAAAAATAATCCACTTTCTGTCCATCCTGCCTAGCACAGGACTTTTAGGAATTTTTCTCTCATATTCATCCTAACAATCGGGGCAGAGAATCTGCAGAACAGTCTCTCTTGGGAACTGGTAGGAGCCTTATGGCTTGGGCCAATTAACAAGCTTGATGAAGCATGGGAGAGTGCACAGTTGGGAGCAATCCTAAAACATACGGGTCTTCTCTAATTCCCATACACACAGGCTGGGGCAGCTCCAACTTTTCTCCTTCCTCTCAAAGACGCACTGGCCATGAAAAATACAATAAATCAATACCCCTTTTGCATCTCCACAGCACCTTCAATCCAGAGACTTCAAAGCACTTTTTGTTAATTTTTCCTTCAGTGTACTCCTGAGAGAAAAGTACTATCATCCCCATTTTACCGAGAGGGAGAGAATGAGGCACAGAGCGGCTCAGTGACTTGACCAAGGTCAGACAAGTCAGTAGCAAAGTGGGGAACAGAACCCAAGTCTCCTGGCTCTCAGAGTGCCCCAAATTCCAGTCACTAGGCTACACTGCCTGCCAACCTGAGCAGGGCAAACCCTTATTGTGCATGGTTAGGGGAAGTGGTCAGACAAGTCAGTAGCAAAGTGGGGAACAGAACCCAAGTCTCCTGGCTCTCAGAGTGCCCCAAATTCCAGTCACTAGGCTACACTGCCTGCCAACCTGAGCAGGGCAAACCCTTATTGTGCAAGGTTAGGGGAAGTGACAACTGGAAACAGATCTCCCACATCACACCCAATATTCATTTAAAATGTCACCTTATGGTGCCCTTGAGAGGTTCTGTTTGTCAGATTATTCCTTTAAGGGAGCTCCCATGCTCTGCAGCCTGCCTTTGGTCTAGTGCACAGTAAATAGATCCTTTCAGCACTTCTAATTCCTGTAGCTGTTATTCATTTCATTGCCTCCCCTGTGCACCTGACTTGCAGGGTGCGGCATAACCTGGAACCTTCATTTGTCTTTCACGCTCTTCAAATCATCACAGCTTCTCTCTGACTCAAATCTTTCTCCTCTCTTACTCAGAGAAAGAGACCAAGTTCAAGCCCCTTGCGGGGTACAGGGAGCCATACACCGGAAAGATTAAAGGTAGTAAGGAGGAAACAGAAAGAGACCACATGGTTATTTACTAAATAAAGTAAAAATCAATCAGAAGAGGACAAACACACACCACAAGCTGGTTTGAATCTATGACTCTTCCTTCAAGTTTATTAAAGGTTTAAAAATAGATTTGTTCCCTGCTCTGTCTTTAACTTCCTGCACTGACCTGAGGGTAACAAAACACCTGATTTATACTATTTTGCAATTTTAGAGCACCTTCTGTCCAATGATTTTAAACTGTTTCACAAAAGGTAGGTAAATTTAAAACTATCCCTATCTCTGTGAAACCAGGGCACAGAGAGAGAAAGCGACTGGTCTAAGGTCACACCATGAGCCAGTGACAAGGTAAGCATTAAAACCAAAGTCTCCTGACTCCAGCCCCTTGCTCTAATCATTAGACAATGCTGTTTTTGCAAATTTAAGACTACATTATAATGCATCTGCCTTTGCAAATCCACGCGTGCACTAAACAGATTATGCCAAAATTCCAGTGAGGTGGTGAAAAGTCTGATCCTATGCACCAGTTACAGAAAAACATAATGAAGATAAAAAACCTGCTGCCTGGAGCTTTTACATGTTAGCTTTCAATACCCAAATGCTGAGTATTACTGCATGCAGTATGCTCCCTACCACTGACCATACATAAAAACATTCTGAGATGCCACTGTTTACAGTCACCAGTTACAGTATCTCTCTCTCTATACTAATCCTAAATGATTTATTGCATCTGGCTAAAAGAGACATAGGCAGAAGCAAACCAAACTGTGCATTACAGACCTGTCATTGATTAGAAAATCCTGGAGTACCTTTCATTTTCATGCACACTGATATTATTTCTGCAGGGTGTTTTTCTTCCTTTCTATTGCTTTAATTTCAAGTTCAGTGCCTCTCCCTTACCTTTCTTTGTTTGGAGGAGAAGTCCTGAATCTTAGTGCCGTGGATGAAGCTGTCTTGATGGCTTTCAGAGGCTGCTGCTCCTGCTGCTCCTTTCTGGATCCCAAGTCACTGAGCTGGGCTCTTCTCCACCACTTTGGACCTTAGCTGGACTGGGAAAGACCAGAGCGCTCCAGGGGCTGGTTCCCCATGGGTGATCTTTATTGGGTCAGAAGATTGACATGATCCAAAGTAGGCTCTGTGTACCAGAAGTAGTTTTTGCCCTCTGAAGAGGTTTGCTCTTCTCCTGGTAGTCTCAGTTCACGAGGTCTCCCACACACTTTCTTGTCTTGCAACTTGTAATTCGTAGACTCATTTGCATGGAAGTGGCCTCTGGTGCGACACCTAGCTGTCAAGGCTAGTGTGTGCATTCAGCTGACCCACAGTGCTTTTATGTAGACCCTGTGAAATAAAGAGGGGGAAGCAAATTAGGGGTTAAGAGGGGGGCCTGGGAGTTTCTTATTATAGCAGGTTTGAAAGTACACCCTCACTCTTGCACTGCAAAAAATCCTGGCAGATAAAATAGACTTCCCCACCTCATCTGAGATTTGTTTTAAAATGCTTTGCTTTTTCTTTACATTTTAGAATTTGTCTATTGATTCTTCCTCCCTGCCTCTCTCACTGTCTCTCTCCCCCAGCAGCTAGTAAGTTGCAGGTTTTCCTTCTGCAGAACTCACCGATAATTGGCTCACTCCTCCCTTTAAGTCAGAGACAGTGGAAGAAGAGTTGCCAAGGGGGTGGGATCTTATGTTTATTGAAGGGCTTTTTTTTTTAAACACAAAATTCTTTCACATTCCAGATTGCAAATTCTTTTTCTTTCCACAAGAGACCTGTGTGTATATCTGTGATCGTGTGTGAGAGATCCTTTTTACTCCTATTATATTTTATGCTCTGAAAACTCATGAACTTTTTAAAAGCACTATTTTCCCCTTCCAATGTTTCCTGCTAAACAGAGATGGACTGAGCGGTTAACCAAATAGGGATTTTCTGTTCCTAATTTCTATGATTCTTTTGAGATATAGCATCCCCTGCCCCAAGACACTTTGCAGTTGTTAGGAACGCTCGTTGGTTTTGATCTAGAACTACAAATCAGGCTACAAATGTTAAGTGGCTTGCAACTTCATTTTGCTCTGGATCAACCCAGAGACAGTGCTAATTTCCCCTCTAAAAGCTGTGGTCCCGCCTGCTTTCTCATGTTTGGATTCCTGACCTCTTCTTGCTGCAACAAGACCACTTTCTCCATAGACTGCATATCGGCATTACTGCTGCTGGCAGCCCTGATTTGTAACCACCTCCCTCCTTAGCCACACCCCTTAGCTCTACAAATGATTAATCGCTTCCTAGGAAGAGGACTGCTGGTCATACCCACCCACTGCTGAATGTGCATGTGGTATTCCTGATGGCATTCTGTGCCAAAAAATTTTAAAAATTGTGCCAAAAAATTAAAATTCTGTGCACAATATTTTAAAATTCTGCAAATTTTATTTATCATAGAAATGTGGAGGCTCCAGCATGGCATTGGGGAGCACTGGCCATTGGCTGCACAGAGGTGGGCCATCACTGTGCAGTTCCCCCCTGGGACACGTACTCAGCAGTGAGGCTGCACCCAACCCTGACACAGCACAAGGACGTGGCCTGCCCCAGAAACACCCCAGGGCCCTGCCCCTCTGTGTGGGCAGGCAGACTCAGCAAGGGAGGATCCAAGTGTGCAGGGGCTTAATGTGGGGGGATCCAGGTGTGGGCTGAGAGGGTTCTGTGCGGGACAATCTGGGTGCAGGTGGCTCAGCAGTGGATCCTGGTGTGTGTGTGGGGGGGGAATCTGGATGCACAGGGGCTTATTGAGGGGTTCTGGGTGCAATGGTAATGGGACTCTGCAGGGGGGTCCAGGTGAAGGTGGTTGAGGCTCAGCAGTGGGAGGGAGTCTGAGGGTGGGCTCAGTGGGGGATCCAGATGGAGAAATCTGGGGGTGGGTCTGGCCTGGCCCCGGATGCTGTGCAGGGAAAGAGGAAATCCCATCCTCCCCAGCCCAGCCGGGACTAGCAGCTGAACCCAGTGCAGGGTAGGAGCCACTAGCCGGGTCTTCCCCAGTCCTGCCTCCTGCCCTCCCCGCTCTCTGCCGGCTGCCCTGGGCACCTGAAACATACTGCTGGGGAGGGTCACATGACCTTTCTTGTGGCTTCCCTTTGCTTCCCATTTTTCTGCAGGGAAGCAAAGAATTCTGCAGGGAACATAAATGCTGTGTACATGCAGTGGCACAGAATTCCTCCAGGAGTAATGTAGCTGCACTGTGTCAAGTTTTCGGGCTCCAGCCCTGGGGCTTGGGTTCTCAGCCATCCCTCGTAACTCCTGTATGATAGAATCATAGACTCCTAGGACTGGAAGGGACCGTGAGAGGTCATCAATCCAGGCCCCTGAACTCATGGCAGGACTACGTATTTTCTAGACCATTCCCGACAGGTGTTTGTCTAACCTGCTCTTAATCTCCAGTGATGGAGATTCCACAACCTCCCTAGGCAATGATGGTACCCTACAATAATGGGGGATAAATCAGTGCATCAGGTTAGCTCCCTGCCTAACCTCCTCGTCTGGGGTGAGAGTAGGGTTGCCAACTTTCTGATTGCGGAAAACTGAACACCCTTTCCCTGTCCCCTGCCCCGCCACTTCTCTGAGGCCCTGCCCCTGCTCACTCCATCCCCCGTCCCTCCTTCACTTGCTCTCCCCCACCCTCACTCACTTTCACCAGGCGGGGGAGTAAGGGCTCCAGCTGGGAGTGGGGGTGAGGGGTTTGGGGTGTAGGAGGGGGCTCCAGGCTGGGGCCGAGGGGTTCAGAGTGGGAGAAGGGGCTCAGGACTGGGGATTGGGGTGCTGGAGGGGGTGCAGGCTCTGGGAAGGAGTTTGGGTCCAGGAGGGGACTCAGGGCTGGGGCAGGGTGTGGGGGGAGGTGCAGGCTCTGGGTGGCACTTAACTCGGCACGTCCCTGCGGCTCCTAGGTGGAGTCATGGACAGGTGGCTCTGTGCTCTGCCCTCACCCGCAGGCACCACCCCCGCAGCTCCCATTGGCTGCGGTTCCTGCCCAATGGGATCTGTGGAGCCAGCACTTGGAGAAGGGGCAGCATGCGGAACCTCCTTGGCTGCACTGGTACCTAGAGGCCACAGAGGGACTTACCAACTGCTTCCGGGAGCCATGCAGAGCCAGGGCAGGCAGGGAGCCTGCCTTAGCCCCGCTGCACCACCGACCGGACTTTTAACAGCCCAGTCAGCAATGTTGACCGGAGCTGTCAGGGTCCCTTTTCGACCAGGTGTTCCAGTCAAAAACCGGATGCCTGGCAACCCTAGCCTGCAGTTGGCTGGCTGTCTAATTAGTCCCAACCACTACACCTGGGAAAAAGATGGCAACTTAATTGGCTGAGCCTCATAAAAGGAGGAGTAGGAAATGGGAGAGTGGGCACCGATACTTGTCAGAGGTTAGGATGTGCAGCTCCAAGAAACAGAGGGGAGACTGGGGAAAGTCCTGTTAGCACAAAGGGCTCTGAGGTAAGACCCAGGAACTTTTGGTTGGTGATATCATAGAGTGAGGGACAGACTTGGGGGTTGGGGAAGGGACTTAATCTTTACAGGCTTTGTGGGGAAAGACTGTGAAACTTTGATCTTGTTTTCATTAAGAAGGCTTGAAATAAAACCCACAGCAGTTAGTGGGAGTGGAAACTACTCTGTCTGGATTCTGTGAGAGGCCCCATGCAGGATTCCCCCAGGGAGGGAGCTAGCTCTGCAGGCACCAGCCTGGGTCCAGCTGGAAGAGGGTGCTACAAGGTAGGCCTAGTCCTTCTTATATGGCTCCTGAACAGGGACCTTTCAATCTGAGCCCTTTCCATCAATGGAGTAGATACTCTGACTAATGATGAATCAAAAGCATGTGGAGAATAAAAGGATCGGTCAGTTCCAGGAGGCTCTCCTTGGTTCCCAACAGCACCTGCAAGAAGGCCAACTGGCTGACCATGAGCAGAACAGACAGCTCTTAGATAGAAATGGCCTCGCTTGCTCTCACGATGGCTGGCGGGAGAAAGGAACAGCCACAGAGGGAAGCCAGCTCTGGAGTTTCACCCAGTCTTACTTTGACCAAAATGGGCAGCAGTGACAACCCTGAGGCCTACCTGACCACCTCTGAATGTGTTGCTACTACAGTGGGCTGGCAGAGGAGTTCCTGGGTGGCACATCTGGCCCCATACCTCATTGGAGAGGCCCAAGCAGCTTATCAGGCCCTGCGTGTGGATGAGGCACAATCCTATGCAATGCAAAGGGGAGTCATCCTGGACCTCCTCTGTCTCTCTATAGAAGCTTATTGAAAGAAATTTTGGTTGGAGCCATTCCCTAAAGGGCGCACCCTTGGGCAGTAGCTCAATGGCTCCTGGAGTTGACTACCCAATGGCTAAACCTAGAGCCCAAGATGGTAGTGGAGCTCATGGACAACATTCTCTCTAAGGTGGTACACACCTGGGTTCAACATTTTCAGCCTGGATGCACTGCAGAGGCTGTTGAGACAATGGAGAGGTTCTTGGCGGCTGAATTACCGAGGTGTGGGAAGGACAGCCTCTCAGTCAGCTGGTCTCACTTAGAAAGGCAGCAAGAGACTATGACCTACCCCCCCCAATCGAAACTTTACCGCTATCAGGTCTCCCACACTCACAGCAAGGGTCTCAAAGTTCCAGACTTCCCATGGGCCACTACTCCCCCCCTCAAAGGGCCTGTGGTATGTTACCGCTGTGGGCAACATGGGCACATCTGACCAGAATGCCCTATGATGGAATGTGACTATTTAGGATGCCTCTTTGTCCAAGCCAGGGAGACTCCAAGCCAATCCATAGAATTGAGCGCGAGGCCCCTTGTGGTCCCAATAAAGACAGGGCCAAACATGATGGAGGAATTAATAAACTCAGGGTGTGGGCAAATGCTATTTCAGTAAGACCTGGTTCCATCACTGGTTCCAGAGTTCCAGACCTACTCAGATTTCTTGCATTCATGGGGAAATCCATGCATACCTAACAGCCTCTGTTGTTTTGCAGGTCAAATATGGCGCCTCCAGGTAGGAGTGGCAGATTGCCTACATTGGCCCATGATCCTGGGTTATGGCTGGAAACCTCTTTCAACTCTCCCGGGAGAAGAATCAAGTCCCTGCAGCCAGACACTTTAGAGAGGCAAGAAAAGAACCCCACTGAGGATATCTGGGATCTGTTTCCCATTGCTCAATCTGACTTCTTTGAAATCCCACGATGATCCCAAGGTTTGCAAAGACAGCCCAAGAAGTCTCAGAAGGGAGGACAAGCCAGAGGTGATTCGATGGAGCTGTGAGAAGAATCTTCCTAAAAAGCAGACCCAGGTGAGGGGACAGCCTACTGATTGTTGGGATATCCCCTATCCATGGATACCACAGAGCCCATCCCATCCTCTACTATAACACCCTAAGTGACACCTTTGATGTGGTGGTGGGTCAACACTATGACCAGATGCTCTGGGAATATTTCAACCAGTTTGCTGCCATCAATGGGGTGGCCGTCTCTGAAGATGCATCTCACCAGTTCCCCCCCTCTGAATTACAGGAGGAGATCCTGTACTGAGTAGAGACACATCCCCAAACTTCTTGCCTCATGAACTCCTATGACTAGCTCATACACTCCCCATGGCAGGACACCTAGGTAAGGTGAAAACCCAAAAAAGAGTGTTTCTATTGGCGCTATTCTTTTGGCTAGGGATACATAAAGAAGTAGGCGATTTCTGTGTATTGTGTCCCAATTACCAAAAAGTGACCCCAACAAATCAGGGCTGGGCCCCTTAACTCCCTACCCAACATTGCAAACCCCTTTGAATGGGTAGGGATCGATTACTAGGCCCTCTGGAGGAGAGTGTCTGAGGTCACAAGTTTATTTTGGTACTTGTGGACTACGCCACCTGAATTCCTTTATGAAATTCCTTTGCCTCCACCCTAGCATTTTCCTCAGCTGATCTTCCTGTGGAAATCCTCACTAATCGGGGAATGAATTTCACATCCCAGGTGCTCCAAGCGTGGCCACTGTTGAAAGTAAAACCACTCCAGATCTCAGTCTACCACCCTCAAAAAGATTGACATGGAGAGTGGTCCAATAAGACCCTTAACGATATGTTAAAATTTGTGGAACAGAAGCCAAAGACTGGGACCAACTGCCTCTCTATATTTTGTTTGCAGTGTGGGAGGTACTGCAGGCCTCCAGAGGCTTCTCCCCTTTGGAGCTCCTTTATGGGAGACAGCCTAGCAGAGCGTTAGACATAGTTAGGGTGTGTTGGAAAGCTCACCCCTCCTGCTCTACCAATAACCTCCAATACGTTATTCAAACTAGGGAAAGGCAGACCCAACAGGCCCAGATGCAACAATAAAATAAGGGGTCTAGAGCCAGGAAATTCCAAATATTTCCCAGCTCAGAGAGCAAGCACCTGGCCAAATGGCAGGGATAATATGAAGTGCTCCATTGAGTGGGATGAGTAGACTATGAAATCTATCACCCTGACTGGAGAAAACAAAAGTAGATTTATCACATAAATCTGTTAAAATCCTGGAAGATCCAGGAATGTCTCTTCATCCGCCTGAAGGAGGGCGAAGAGGATCTGGATTCTCAGCTCCCTACACCAGCTGAAATAGGGATAGGAGAGGTGCCACTTGGGGACAGACTGTCTGATGGGCAGAGAAGGCAAAAAACCTCCTGAAAGTTTACATGGAAGTGTTCTCCCCACTATCAGAATGAACCTCCTTAGTAATTCACTGCATCGTATAGAGCCGGGGGGGGCAAGCCCCTCCAGAAGTCACATCCCATCCCAGACAGCATAAAACCCGTTAATTCAGGAAAAACAGGAAATGTTAAGATTGGGATTAATCAAGGAGTCTAGTGGTCCCTGGTGTAGTCCGGTAGTTTTGGTACCAAAGCAAGCTGGGACTGCCCAATTTTGGGTAGATTTCTGTCAAAGATTATGCATATCTGATGCTCCAAGTCAATGTATCGCCTTGGTCAAGCCTGCTTTATCATGGCATTAGATCAAATTAAGGGCTATTGGCAAATTCCTCTTACTCCCTTTTCTACCCCACTGGGTCTATTCCAATTCATTAGCATGGCCTTTGGATTGCATGGGGCCCCGGCTACCTTTCAAAGGCTGATGGCCCAGGAGTTTCAGCCCCATCATTGCTATGCTACAGCCTACCTTGATGATATGGTGTTCTATTGTCGGGACTGGCTCACCAAAACCTAGCAGGTGTCTTTCAAGCCCTATAGGAGGCCATCCACAGCAAATCCAAAAAAGTGCCTGGTGAGGAAATGGGAAACAAAATATCTGGGGTATCTAGTAGGGAACAGAAAGGTACAAAGTGGACAAAGTTGAGGCCCTAGCAAAACTCCCATATCAAGAACTAAAAAGCAGGTCTAGTTCTTCCTAGCTCTTGCCGGGTACTGTAGAAGATTGGTACCGAACTTTGCCCAATTGGCAGCACCACTTATGATCTTGTTTAAAAAATCAGCCCCTCGACAGGTCATGTGGTCTTCCCAGTGTGATCAAGCATTTTGGAAAAATTAAACAGCTTCTATGCAACAAGCCAATAATGCACAGCCCCAGTTTCTCTCGAGAATTCATTCTACACCCTGACACCTTGCACCACGTTGTGAGTGCAATGTAATCCCAAACCTTCCATGGACAAAAACACCCTACCCTCTATATAAGTAGAGAACTCCTATTCTGGGAAACCTGATACTTGGTCCTTGAGAAGGAATGCCTGACCATACACTGGGCTGTAAAGGCACTGAGGTACAGTTTGGAAAACTCTTTGTCTTGGTCACTGACCATGCGGCTCTAAGGTGGCTCCAAACCATGAAAAACTCAAATGCCCATGTGACATACTGGTACCTACCCTTACAACCCTTTCAGTTTTGTATAGAGCATTAACCCGAGAGTGATCATCAGAATACCATCTTCCTGTCACGAACTGAAGACTACTAGGGGCCCTGTGGTGAGTGCCTGACAGGACCTCTCAAGGACAGGTGATATGTGAAAGTATAAGGGATAGTATTCCTCTGAGGACAGAGGCCTCCAGATGGCTGGCTGGCTAAGTAGCCCCACCTGCTTCACCTGGAAAAATGACCAGCAACTGAATTTGCTGATCCTTATAAAAAGAAGAGCAGGAAATGGGAGAGGGGTCAGCCATACCTGCCAGAGGCTGGAGCAACCGTTGGGAGGAGCAGCTCCAAGAAACAGAGGGAGAGAAGAGAGACTTGGAAAAGTCCTGTTAGTGCAAAGGGCTCAGAGGTAAAGAGCCAGGAACTTTGGGTTGAGCAACTCGTAAGGTGAGAGACAGACTTGGGGGGTGGAGAGAGAAGGGACTTAACCTGTACAGACCTTGTGGGGAAAGGCTATGAAACTTTGATCTTGTTTTCATTAAGAAGGCATGAAATAAAACCCACAGCAATTAATCGGAATGGAGACTACTCTGCCTGGATTCTGTGAGAGGCTCCCCCAGCAGGATTTCCCCAGGGAGGGAGCTAGCTTTGCAGCCTGGATTCAACCGGAAGAGGGCCCAATCCTTCACACTCCTTTCATACAGCAAGACCAGGGCTCCTTCAACTACCGGGTCTCCCCTGGCATCTTGACACATACTAGGGGTGGGGACTGGATAGCTCAGGGAATTTTTTCTAAAACTGGGATATAATGCCCTTTACCGCTAGGTTACCAATTCAAACTGAATACAGGCCAACAGGAACCAAAAGCTGTCACTATAGGATAGCTGTTCCGTGGTCTAAATAAGATGAGCATGAGGGCCCCACCACCCAGCTTCTAGCAGATAAGAATCAACAGCACAAAATCACCACCCCAAGAAAACGGGAAGAGCTTGGTTTGTTTAGCCAAACCAAAAGAAGGCTGAGAGCGGATATGATTGCTTTCTATAAATATATCAGAGGGATAAACACTAGGGAGGGTGAGGAGCTATTTAAACTAAAGGACAATTCTGACACAGGAACAAAAGGATATAAACTGGCCAGCAATAAATTCAGGTTGCAGATTAGAAGAAGGTTTCTAACCAACAGAGGGGTGAGGTTCTGGAATGGTCTCACAATAGGAGTTGTGGGGGCAAACAACTTAATTCATTTTAAGGGATAGCTGGACAAAATTGAGTGGGATTGTATGACGGGGTTGCTTGTGATGGGATGTCCCTTCTGGTTTATGTCTTATTTTCCTAAAGCTTATGCTTCAGGACTTCAGCCAATCACCTACAGGGGGCAGGAAGGGAATTCCCCCCCCCCCCCCCAGTGTATTATGGTGGTTTTTTTGGTCTCCTTCCTCTGACGCATCAGAGATGGCCAAGGCTGGAGGAAATGGGATACAGAGTGGGATGGGCCAGTGCAATGAGGTGACACCAAGAAGTCTTTCTCCAAGGTGCTTGGCTGGACGGTTCTTGTTCACATGCTCAGGGTCTAAGTGATCACCATATGTAGGATTGGGAAGGAATTTTCCTCCAGGTCAGATTGGCAGTGACTTTGGGTTTTTTTGGCCTTCCTCTGCAACATGGGGTGTGGGCCACTTGCCAGGATTATCTGGGTGTCTTTCAATCAATTCTCTGCCACTGCTGGGGGCCTCAAGTGCTGGTGTAGCTCAGACGCTCCTATCTCTGCCTGTGGCACATAATAGTCTAGTCTCACGTGGGCTGTAATGCTTTGGTTTCATTTCCATTGTGTGGGTGCTGTCTGGTGTTGGTGGTCTGTGATATACAGGAGGTCACACTAGACGATCTGGCGTTCTCTTCTGGCCTTAAACTCTATGATTCTATACCTGTCACTGGCAGTATTATGGCCAAGGACTGGATCGGCTATGGAAGCTGAATTTGCCTTCCACTCACAGAGTGCATGTACCCAGAGAATATCTCTAAGAGTTTCTCTGAGCTGGTGCATCTCCACCAATGTTATCAAAGGCAGAAGCTGTAGAGTAGACAGGGTGCAGGCCATATCACCACCATGATGTCTAACCCTAATCAAGGTAGGTCACTCTATACCTAATGCAGGTGAAGATGAAGACGCAGAGAAACAAAAGTGAGGTTACAGCCTGAAAGACTTACCCAGCCTTCTTCACCAAAACCAAAATTGGACTTGGATATCTTTTTCTGAAAGGTGCCCAGATACCATGTTGATGGCTGCTGGATGGGAACCTAGATAAGATAAAAGATTTCCAGACTTGCAAATCAGTTCCTGCAATTATATCAAGAGATAATCTGGACAGATTTTGTCAGGTGCCCTTGGATCCATTTGATTTCACCAAATGGGTAATAAAACAATCAATTGTATTAATAAAGTAAAAATAAACTATAAATCTTCAAATTGCTTTATGAATAGCACTATGATTTTTATTTATATTTTTCTAGCATAGTCACACAGTTCATGAGAGGAAAGATGGCCCAGTGGTTCATGCGCTTGCCTGGGACTCAGGAGACCGGGAGTCAAGTCCCTGCTTTGCTACAGACTTCCTGTATGACCTTGGGCAAGTCACTTAATCTCTCTGTATGAGACCCATGAAGCAATTTAGGCACCAGAGTTATGCTCCTAAATCCTTGTATGCTCCTAAACCACTGTGACCCACAAAACTGCTGCTTGGCTGCTGCCTAAACTCACTTAGTGCCTAACTTTCTGCTGTCAAAGTTCCCTAGGGACCAAAATTTTAGACCCTAAGGCATGTACACTGCTGCCCTACTCTAGGCATCCAGACACCTCTCCCACCTAAGCCCCAGAATGATGCACGAACCAGGAGCATTTGGCTACCACTCACTTCATAACTCGTATCCCGTTATAACCCAGATTCAATTTCCCCTCTCTGCCAGAGGGTGGGAAAAGGAATTGAACAGGAGATTGAGAGCCCGTCTATAGAGTCATTCATTCTCTCTCCCCACCTCAAATGACTGTGCCACTGTGGATAAATACTTAAAGAGCCATTGAGCCAACAAGAGAGTGAGAATGACTCCGTAGTCCACCTGCCTAGGAGATGGGAGACGAAGGGACCAGTCCTCGTGCTCCAATCACTCATTATATATCCACAGGGCAACAGGACAGACTGAGGGAGCCCTAACTCAGAATATCCCCTAGCTCAGTGTTTAGAGCACTCTCCTGAGAGGTAGGAGACCCCTGTTCAAATCTTCTCTTCCCGCTCTGGCAGAGATGGGGGAATTGAACCTGGGTCCCACCTTCCAGGTAAGCGCTCTAACCACTGGTCTAAAGTTATAAGGTGGACACCACCACCTCTGGATATTTAGTGAAGAGCAAAGCAGATGCCTAACCCATTCCCACAAGAAATGTCTTAGGTGCTTACGCTGTCTGACTCCCGATGATTGCTTCCCATTCATGGATTGCCAGCAGAGGTAAGTGCCTATCTCATAAGAATATAAGAACGGCCATATTGAGTCAGACCAAAGGTCTGTCTAGCCCAGTATCCTGTCTTCCAACAATGGCCAATGCCAGGTGCCCCAGATGGAATGAACAGAACAGGCAATTATCAAGTGATCCATCGCTGTCGCTCATTCCCAGCTTCTGGCAAACGGAGGCTAGGGACACCATCCCTGCCCATCCTGGCTAATAGCCATTGATGGACCTATCCTCCATGAACTTATCTAGTTCTTTTTTGAACCCTGTTATAGTCTTGGCCTTCACAACATTGTCTGCAAGGTGGTGCGGCTTAATACATACTCCTCTCATCAGCATTTCCCATTGGCTAGCTTAGGTGGCTCCCCATCTAGCTTGCTGGCTTTTGTGGATCAGATTCTAAGGTGCCTCTCTTTCCCCAGTCATTATACAGGGAGCTCAGCTGTCTAACTCAGACTTTGTGGATCACTGTGTTGTTCCTGTGATATTTTTGTTGTTTTGTTTTAAGTGCCTATAAATTAAGTGCTGTGACACTCAGCATTGCAATGTGTTGTGGATCCCTCCCTTTGTGCCTCATTTTCCATCTGTAGAATGTGGATAGTAGCACTGTTCTTCCTCCCAGGAGTATTGTGAGGATAAACACCTCACAGATTGTGAGGTGCTCAGATACTATGGTAATGGGGGCCATATAAGTGCATTGTATAAGTACATAGTTGATTTGTAATCCAGAACATGAAGCCAGCTAAAGTGTGTAAGAAAACCATGTTGCATGATACTGAATGCAAGCACACTCACTATGGTACAGATCCCATAGCAGTGTAGAGCCCAAAGAAAGAAGTCTGGGTTATGGTCAAGATGAGAGAAACCAAATTGCACATATCAAACAGCTCTCTATCTCTCTCTGGCTAATTAGCAACTAGCATCAACAGGTTCTGGAGGGAGCTCTGCCTACCCCTTGTTCATATCAGGGCTTTAGAGCTGTGCTCCAGCTCTGCTCCAGCTCCAGGCAAAAACCTGCAGCTCCACTGCTCCAGAGCTGCTCCGTGCTCCAGCTCCGGGCTCTGCTCCAAAGCCCTGGTTCATATTGACAGTGTCTGTGACGTGGAGCACAAGTCTGGGGTTAAAGTGTAAGAGAGGTAGGGAAAAAGGAACAGTGCTTCAGATTCTTATCAATTGAACAAAAACAGTAGCCATTATTTGGTCAGGGCCCACAAAAATGTTTCTTCCTCCATATACTGGCTCTGCAGCAATGAACACATATATACACTGTCCTATGAGTCCAAGATCACTCACTGATGCTGGTGTATAAATGAAGTTGTTTCTACAGCAGAATGTGCGGTAGATGATGAACTGGTTGCTGATGGGCAAAAGTGCCATGGTCATTTCAGATCAACCGGGAAAAAAATAGGTCAGCAGAGGAGAGAAGGAAAATTTACCAATAAGGGTCAAAGGAAGGAGAGCAAACATGGTGATGGGAGAAGCTCCATGTTCCAACTTCACCAGAGGCTTTACTAATAAAGGAGGAGGGGGCATGGAGAAGTGAAAAGCCAGAGTACAGTGCAGTTCAAACTGACTGCTTCCAAATCTAAATGACAGACAGAAAGCAAAGTGACTTGCTCTGTAATATTCTGCATTTGAACCAAAGCACAAGATGGCAGCTGCAGGGAGGCTCCTCCATTTTTAAAGATGCAGTGCTCCCAAAACAGGATGGTTGCATCACCTCTCACACTGATTGCTTCAGGATCACAATGGGACCCCTCCCCATGTAACATACACCATTGGACAATAGGCTAGGTGCAATAATTGTTATTGTTTTACTTCTGCATACTTCACTGATGAAGACTGGATGCTGAATTAATGGACTAGTGGTCTGATGAAATGAGACTCATCTGTTCTCTCTTAACCAAGGATATGAGGAAAATGACAATCGCATGCCTCTCACCTCTGATCACAATTAGTTCAAGACAAAGGATGTTCCAAGGTTTTTGTCTCCTTTTCAATGCACATGAGAAATTAAATATTTAAATCAGCTTTCCTGTCTTCTCCAATTCATTTTAATCTCCTTCATTATTCAATGTACCAGACTCATTCTCCCTCCCCCACCATCTTTGTTCTTCCCTCCACCCCTCTCGTATTCACTTCAATTGCTTGTGGCCCCTCCCTGAATAATTGAAAAGTTATTATGCAGGAGACAGCAAGCTGCAGCTCTTTTCCCCAACCCCATGTAGATTGCCAGTTTTGGTTGGAAGTATTCCTGGAGCTGTTTCAGACTTAATCCTGGAGACTCCAGGACAATCCTGGAGGGTTGACAACCCTACATGTCACACTTACTATAAGCAGTACAAAGTTGGGTAGCCCTAAAGATGAGAGCTCCCTCCACCCCCCAGCTAATTCAACTTAGTGAAGGACACTCAAGGAGGGGGGAGTTTACAATCAGTCATGAACATGGGGAAATAAGCGGCTATCAACAGCGTTAACCTAGAATGGGAGGAAGGATGAGATGCAAGCCTGGGAGACAGCCGGGATTCTATTCCTAGCCTTGCCACAGACTTTGTGTGTGACCTTAGATAAGTCATTTGATTTCTCAGTGCCTTACTGGCCTTGGGTGTAAAACAGAATAATAGTTACCCTTCTCACAGGGAGACTGAATAAAGCTGGTTGAAAAATGGAGGAACAATTTTGTGAAAGTTCTAAAGCTGTTTCTCATTCACGAGGTTTGAAATTGAACAATTTTTCATTCAACAAAAATGAATTTTCATTTGCCCCTGTTTCTCTCACTTGGCCACTGAGTGCATAAAATGAAGGATGCCCAGATTTTACCTCTTCCCCAAAGTGCACAGACAGTCTTTTTTTCCTTTTGCCACTCTAGCTTTTCAAAATGTTTTGTGCATCTTTGAAAAGTTACCAAGTAGCAGAGTTAGAGTTCCATTTGAGTATTCAGAAAGGTTACAGAGTGGAAAATGGGAAGAAAACAGAAAAATGAGGAAAAAACCCCCACTGAACTGGGAGAAAAAAAAACAAATTCAAAATATGTGGTTTTGGTAAAAAAAAAATGGAAAAAATGGAAAAACTGCTTGCAAAAGTTTTCAATTTTGAAACAAGTCATTTTTCATCAAAGAAGTTGTGACTGAAAGTTTTCAGCCATCTCTACTTGCAAGTCTACATTCCTTTATGTTTGTAAAGCTCTTTGAGGTTCTTGGATAGAAGGTGCCAGGGAAATACAAAGTATTATTCTTCCCCTATCCTAGGGAGGGCTGTACAGCTAAGGGTAAAGAAGTCAGTGTCTATATTCCCATTGGTGGACCAAGTTAATTGGTTTATAATCTCCCCTGCCCTGATGAAGGAAAACAGAGTGGTCTAAGGCATTCTCTGCTGAAGGAAAGCCCTGTTCTCCTCTGACACTGAGTACAGAGTACTGTACTGTATAAAAACCCTTCATGAACATGGAGGAGCCGGCACAAGTCATGAGTTTGGATCTCTTTCCCACACCCATTTCTTCAGGCAGACAATAGTGCATATTGGAGCAAGGAGGGGTGCACACCTCTGCCTCCTGAGTCCTGCAGGCCAGTGACAGTGGGTATGCAGCATGGTATGAGGGGTACCACAGACTCCATTCCCTAGGGGTCCTGATGGCTTCTTCCATCTAGGAGCTGCATACAGAGAGGGGAAATGGCAGCTACCTGGCCTCTTCCACAGTTCTGTTTCTACAGTATCTGGGTTCTCCTTGGCTCTCCATTTTATGACCCTACTTTCCCTCTCCCTCCCTCCCAATCACCTCCTGTCAGGGTTGGAACCTTCCAGAAAATGTTTAGTTACAACAGGAGTGTGAGGAACTGACCGAGGAGTGGGGTGAAGAGGTGAATACAGGGGACCACTTGAAAGCATCAGAACAAAAGCATAATAAAGCCTGGTAACATGGGAGGGGAGGTGGGAAAACAGAGACAAAACAAACCGCATAGAAACAAACTGAAATACATGAAAAATGCATGAAGCATTGAGTAAAACACCACAGCCTTCTGCAGCACATGTGATGCTGTCTCTGGCAGGTAGTTCTATTTTGGTCCCCATTAAGAAACGTCTGTTATAGCCCAGGCAGCTCTGGCTGCTGCTACATAAACTGGGACAGTGTAAATACTCATATTCTGAGGCTCCATCTGCCTTGCAAACTGGATGGAGCACTACGGGGTGGGGAAGCAGCTTACAAAAAAATGCTTCTCTGGGATCTAGGTTTTTAAAATCTATTCAAAAAACCCTTTCCACGTTCACCCCCACCTGTGCCTTCAGGAGATGGTGGGAGCAGTATTTGCAGAAAATACTTTGCAGATCGTTTCTTCTAGCACGAATGCTGCCAAATCTGTGTTCTTTGTGCCTGAGAGATGGACTTTTCTCAACCCTGATTCTCTGCTTTCTGGAGCTGATACCTCACTGGTGGAAGGTGCAACTGAGGGCTAATCCCTTTGACACTTCCCTTGGTCTTTCTCCCTGAAGTCAGTGTTTCAGGACCAGATTTCCCCGTTATTAAAGATAATTAATCCCTTTGTTATCCCCCTTGGCCTCCTCCCTGAAGCTGGCTTCACCACCATGTTGCTCCAATGTTATACTATTGCAGATCCATGGATTTCACCTTGGCGCTTGGTTTCAATGGAGTCACACCAGGGTAAAAATAGATGGCAGTGAATCAGGCCCAATGCCTCAGTGATTTAGGTGAATGTCTCATTTACCCGCCCTTTCCTGTCCCATAGAACTGCTGGACTATCTCACTGCTGTGCCATTTCTATGTAATCACAACAACTGTTCTTTCCCTACCATTTTTAACTTTTATTATGAAAATAAGGAGGCCTCTGGGATAAATAAATGCCTCCTTACTTTGACACGATATTAAATACCTCTGGGTTTTTTAATTGAAGTCTGTGACTAACTATAATTCCTGGAAAAAGAATAGCTCAGAATTAACATTTGTCCATTTTTTTGTTCTTGTTCTCCGCACCCTGTTTTTCTCTTTTTGTTCTAAGCATAGCAATAATGTACTCAAGATGCAAAATGACAGCCATACTAATAAATAATAGTAATGCTTGAACTTCTATAATCTTTTACTAATACCACAAAATGCTTTATGAACACCCATGAGTTTAGCCTCAGACGCTCCTATGAGACAACTACACAAATATTTGTCTCTTTTGACATATGGGGAAACTAAGGCATAGAGGCAAGCTATTTTGTTCAAGGTCGCACAGTGAATCAAGTGGGAGAAGTGGAAATAGAAACCTTGTTTTCCAACCATGCCAGTGCTGGGTCTGAACCATCAGACCAGGCATAATCAGCACAGAGAGAGGATACAAGGAAAGCTAATTGCAAAGTCTGAACGCTTACCATGGGAGGTGAGTTATTGCATGAGTGAATAACAGTCCATGTGGTATGAAAGTTTTTTTGGGGGGGAAACTGATAACTCATATGGAACAAAGCCATTTTTGTCCAGTTGTAATAAATGCAGCATTGTCAACTACAATGCCAACCACAAGCAATCAAAAATTATGAGTCAACCTCCCCGAAAATCATGAGATAAAAAAATATTTTGGGTTCTTTTTATTGTTTGATTTTTAAGCCTTTAGGATACATTGGGGTCACATTTTAAAACTTTGCTTTGAAAATAAAAGGGCTAAAATCTTACTTTAAAAAAGCTGGGGTTTTAAGTGAAATGTCAAATATCACTAGATGTGCAATAAAATCAGAGCTGGCAGTGCTAAAACAGAGCACTGTATTGTTGAGTGGAAGATGTAGGGTACCTACCAGAAGGACTGTGTGAATTTGTTTTCCCCCAGGGTTTGATCTCAAGTTTGAACGAGCCCCAAAATTCAATGTGGAGCTCATCTGGAAGCTCTAATATTCAGGAACCAGGGCTGCTCCACTGTTTTTGAACCTGTGTGCAAGCCTGGTCTGAATTTCAAGCTTTGAATGAAATTCAGATCTGGATGAACATGGCCCAGTTTCAGGTTTCATAATGAAAGCTACAAACAGCTGTGCTGACATGGGGCCAACTTCACCATCACCTCGCTCTTTAAATGAATAGATTTCAAGGCCAGAAGGAACAATTCTGATCATGCAATTGGGCCTTCTGCATAACACACGCTCTGCAATTACACCCAGTGATTCCTGCATCAAGCCCCAATAATTTGTGATCAAACTAGAGCCTGTATGAATGATGCAAATTGCTACCACTCTGACACAGCAGTGGTTTATGTGTGTAAGTGACCATACAAGGTGCAGGGCCATAGGGAATCAGACCCAAGGTGCTTTCTATGTGTTCTGGATCAAAGTTCACAGAACATGTGTAGTACAAAGTTATTGTTACCTTCTTTTCACTTCCATATCCTCCTGACTTTCCTCTGCTTTGAGACGCTTCTCTCCTCTCCAAATAATCCCACAATAATCCAATTAGCAACAAGCTCCCACTGGCTGTGACCACCACTCTCCTTAAAAGTAGAAAAGGACTGCATCTGTGAAATGAACAGCGGAAACAAATTTAATTAGTATCAAACTAACCAACTGGAGTGCCACTCCTTGCAGTGCCAGAGCACAGGGAAAGTGAGCTACAATTTATATGGGGATTAGAACTCTCCAACAAAACAAGGAGAGGAGAAGAAAGAGGGAAACTATGAGCATTTGTGCACTGTAGGATACTATTTTATAGCTAATTAGGCCATGAACTGTGTATATTCACCTCTGCTTAGGGTTGCCAACCCTCCCAGTTTCGCCGGGAGTCTCTCGGAATCGCGCTTTATCTCCCGGAGGCTACTGAAGCCAAACCAGGAGATTTTAGGCTGCTAAAAGTCTGGCAGCGGAGTGGGGCTAAGGCAGGCTCCATGCCTGCCCTGGCCCTGCGCTGCTTCTGGAAGTGGCCGGCACATCCCTGCGGCCCCTGGGGGTGGTGGGGGCAGGGGGTCTCCATGTGCTGCCCCTGCCCCTTGCGCCGACTCTGCAGCTCCCATTGTCCCAGCCCTGAGCCCCCTCCATCACCCAGACTCCTTCCTAGAGCTTGCATCCGCATCTTCTCCTGCACTTAACTCCCTGCCCCAGGCTCAGCCCAGAGCCCCCTCCCACACTCTGAACCCCTCAGCCCCAGCCCAAAGCCTGCAACCCCCTCCTGCACCCCAACCCTCTGCCCCGTGAACGTGAGTGAGGGTGGGGGAGAGTGAGCGATGGAAGTAGGGGGGATGGAGTGAGTGGGGCGGGGCCTCATGGAAGAGGCGGGGAAGGGGGCTGGGCAAGGGTGTTTGGGTTTGTGTGATTAGACAGTTGGCAACCCTACTCTGCTCCACATAATACACAGCTAAACTATCCTTGAATTCTCTCTCTGCGTCAAGGGTCCTACTGCCTTACTCTATGTCTCCATTTGGGCATTTGCAGTTTACTTCCCTGTCCCTGCCTTAAGAAAAGACTATAGAAAGAAAGTTGACGAAGTTAATATTGATTTTTTGGGGGAGGGGGTGGTGGTGAGGGGAGATTGTCTCTAGAAAGCTTATATAACCACCTGGAAAAAAACCTCACTGTCCTTGCTAGTTTCTTTAAAAAGCACTTTATTCTATTTTAATCCCAGAGAAAGAGACACCAAGATACAGAGAGATACATACTGCATTTCAGTTCCCCCTGGCTGGTGACAATACTTGCTCAATGAGGACTGAAAGCTAAAGACATCTGCAAAGGACATGCTACTTGGAATGTTGAGGTGAAATCGATGCTCATGAAACTGAGGTAGCAAATAGCCCAGATGGAAAGACACTATACAAACTTCCCATTCACCGTGTCAGTGCACCTCTGTCCCAGCCTCCTGCTAATTCAATCCTGGGTACCCCTCCCTGTTCTACCAGTGCACCTAAATCATGACCTGCAGTTCCCCTGCTATTCTACCCCTGAGAAACGCCCCCTGCCCCAACAGCTCTGACAGTGCATTTAAATCCTCACCCGCATCACCCCCTGTTAATCCCCTTCCCAGAACCCTCCAGCTCACAAATACGGCCCTGCTAATGAACCTCAGTCCAACTTTGCAGTGCCACCTGACATTATTGTTGCCAACTCTTGCAATTTTATTGGGAGCTGCAGGATATTTGGTGCTTTGCTTAAAGCCCCAGATCCTAATTTTTATTAATGTGATTATGTGAAAGCCTCAGATTTAATTTTAAATTTTATATTTCTAGCCCTCACAGTTGCAAAGCAAAGCTTGAAAACACGATACATTTCTTTGGACAGGAAAGTGTGTTATGATTTTATTTGACATGTGACCACTTGTTGCCAACACTGGTATTCCTTATGACTTGACTCTGCTCTTTGATTATAAACTTATTCTTGTTTTCACAATAAATACATCTCAGTGCTGTGCTGCTAAGTGAAGTGCTGGTCCAGAGTTGAATCTTACAAGCTGGTGTGTATTGTTCCTTGGGGGACAGGAGGCCCAGTTATTCTGAGAGTGTTCAGTAGATGAGGGGCTGGACACTGCAAGGGATCCTCCGAGTATTCAGGGGTTGGCATGTGCCTGTCACGACCTGTATGGAGAGTGTGAGGTCTGCAGAGGCCTGGAAGGCACTGCTTGTGCTGACAGAGGCTCTTGGTTTCAGGAAGCTGACCCACAGCAAGCACAGAGAGGACTGCTTCATGCAAAGGGCAGGTAGTGGTAAGGTGCCTCACAACTCTGGGAGCATCACAGCCCCCCCCCCCCAAAACAAGGGAGTTATTTGTCCATCACTACAGTGTGTGCTCTCTCTCTCACACACACACACAAAGTTTTCTATCATGAGGGAGACGGAGACTCGGGGATGGAAGTTGCCATAGCAACCTCCGACTCTGCAGTTCCAGTCTTATGCAACCATAAGCAGGTTTGGAAGGTGCAGTGGGGCACTTGGCTTATGGCAGAAGATTTGCTTTAGTTAGTTACAGTTCAAAGGCATGCTGTGGGGTTAAACTGAGGCAATCTGTTTGCCAGAGCTACAGCACTTTCTTCCCGGCACAGCCCTTGCCCTCTTCATTCACATCTCGCTGCCGCTTGCATGGCGGGATTGCAAGCTTGTGTGTGCAACACCCTCTGCTAACAGACCAGCCCTGTTCTTGGAAGGGCATCCAGGCAAGCCATTTCCCACCACACCATCAGCCAAACATGAGCATCCACAGCCAAGTGTCACACCGCTTAAACAGGTGCACACAAAAAAAACAAAACCACACCACTGTGGTGAGGCTGGACTGAAATGCTGTTGGACCAGGTGGGTGTGTTACTGCCACCAGTCTCTGCAACTGCTTCATTGAAATGCAGCTCTGCAGCTCTGAGGACACAAGGCACAAGGTCTAGGAGTAAACGTGACTGTTTTTCGCTCTCCTTGCCAATTGGAAGCTTGACGATTTAGACACTAAAACAGCAAAGAAGCAGTTTTCTCTCCCCACCCCGCACAAAGGAGAAAGGCAGAGAGAGGCCAGGGACATTTCTCTCCAAGTGGATCTGCTGGAGCATGGTGGTGCCAGGGGTGTGAGCCGTGTTTTGCTTTCTTTGACCACATTTGCTCACTGCATCCTTGGGGGTGTCTGTTCTGTATTTTCAGACATGAAGAACAACCTGCATCTTTTGTTTTAGAGCAGCGATACTCAGACCTCAGTGGTTCAGGAGCCAAATTAGCAATCAGCATTACCCAGAAAAGTCACAGTAGTGTGAATTCATTGTTTCATTTACTATAGTGCTATATATTCCTATTTAAACAGTATGACAGGGTAAATATTTAGCTTCTATATGTAATTCTCACAGCAAAATGACTGACCAAGTATTATTATATCAACTACAATTGGTTAACAGCATAGTAAAAGCCTCCTGACTGGTTAATAATTAAATCACAACGTGTTGTAATATCATGTGCTGTAAAGAGCTGCAGGAGACCCATTAAAGAGCCACTTGAGACTTGGGAGCCTCTGTCTGTATCTAGATGAATATTATTTCAGATTAAAGAAAATAAATGGAGAAGAATTCCAAAGTCACCATGACAGAGGGAATACAGTGATTCACTCTAAGGCCCTGCATCTGATCCAAGCTAAAACTGATCTCCAATATGGACAGCCTCAAAATGAAAACACAAGGTGGGTGCGGTCATATCTTTTATTGGACCAATTTCTGCTGGTGAGCAAGACAAGCTTTCAAGCTACACAGAGCTCTTCTTTAGATCTGGGAAATGTACTGAGAGTATCACAACTCTGGATATAACCTTAAAATGGACAACCAGGCTGCCTTCTTGGAGATTTAAAGGACCATACAGAGAAAACAGATTCAGCATAACATTAACACAGCAATGCTGCAAACTCTTGTGATTTTACTGCAAGTCTTGCAATATCTGGTGCTTTTCATAAAGTCCCAGCCTCTAGATTCATATGATTAGAGGAAAAAAGAAAAGGAGTACTTGTGGCACCTTAGAGACTAACCAATTTATTTGAGCATAAGCTTTCGTGAGCTACAGCTCACTTCATGCATCCGATGAAGTGAGCTGTAGCTCACGAAAGCTTATGCTCAAATAAATTGGTTAGTCTCTAAGGTGCCACAAGTACTCCTTTTCTTTTTTGCGAATACAGACTAACACGGCTGTTATTCTGAAACCTGTCATGATTAGAGGAGAATCTCAGCTTTCATTTAAAAAACAAGGTGTCTAGACAGAATGGTTTCAGATAAAAGCTTAGAAATGTGACCCAAGTGT
Organism: Lepidochelys olivacea; assembly: GCF_965140295.1. Classification (NCBI taxonomy): domain Eukaryota; kingdom Metazoa; phylum Chordata; order Testudines; family Cheloniidae; genus Lepidochelys; species Lepidochelys olivacea. The sequence continues at coordinate 257,722,354 of NC_140411.1, read as the reverse complement.
GACAGTTGGACCCCCCCACACTCTTGGTCCAGGATGCCAGCTGATGTGCTGAGGTTTCATTGAACCTGTCTGCTCAACTAGCCTGGGCTCCCTCTCCCTGTTTTGCTGAATCAGGCTTTCCGGCCTCTGGCAGCACACACAAGGGCAGGGACGCACCAGCTGTAGACTCACACACAGTCTGCAAGCAGCTCTCTATGGGGAGATTCAGCTAGGAAGTTGCCCAGCACTCAAGTGCACACCCCCTTTTGGAGAGTAAACCCAAAATAATATTGTTTTGCGCTATATAGAAATATCTGCACAGCGCAAGCTCATAAAAATTCACCTTCTCCCTCAATGTGGAGAGTTATGCACAACTTCTTGCCCCCCCTCCCAATAGGAATTCCACAATCTGGGTTATGTTATAAACAAGAAATAAGTTTATTAACTATAAAAAGGTAAATTTTAAGTGATTATAAGGGATAGCAAACAGAACAAAGCAGATTACTGAGCACATAAAACGAAACACACATATTAGGCTTAATACACTCAAGAAATAGATAATAAAATGTAATTTCTCACCCTAAATGTTGTTTTAGGCAAGTTTCAGAGTTTCTGTAGCTTAGAGTTCCAGTTATTTCTCTTTACAGACTAGACTCCTGTCTTAGTCTGGATTCAGCCCTTGACTTTCCCACAGCTCATTTCCTTTGTCTCTTCAGGTACTTTCAGCAGTCTTTCTTCTTGGGAAGAAAGAGTCCTGTTTGCCTTACTCCCCAGCCTTAAATAGAATTTACATAAGGCGGGAAGCCTTTGTTTCCAGTGGAAAAGTACCAGCAGTGTCAAAAGTGGTACTTTTTACCAGGTGACATTATCACCTGACCTTGCCGTGAAAAAGCAACCATGAAACCAGGTTTATTTGCAATGTCCACAGGAAGGAACCCCCAGAAGACGGAGGATCCGCATCTTCAAAGACTCATTGTTTTTTTCTTATTGGTCCATTAAGGCTGATTGCTTACTGTCTGGTGGGTGTCTCCAAGTCTAATCACAGATGGAATTGTTACATAGTCAATATTCCTAATGCCAGATACAGAAATGATACATGCATACAAATTGGATAATCTCGTTCAGTAAATCAACCTTTCCAATGATATCTTACATGAGCCATCTTGCATAAAATATCTTAATTATGCCATATTCATATCATAAGCATATTTCTATAAAGAATATGGAGCGTCACCTCACACCAGGTTCACCCTAGAAGCTCAGAAACCAGGTGATAAATAGGAAGAATCTCCTTTTTTAAAACCTCATTATTGTTAAGCCAATCTCATGATTTTTGGGGACTTGACTCATGATTTTTAATCATAGAATATCAGGGTTGGAAGGGACCTCAGGAGGTCATCTAGTCCAACCCCCTGCTCAAAGCAGGACTGATCCCCAATTAAATCATCCCAGCCAGGGCTTTGTCAAGCCTGACCTTAAAAACTTCTAAGGAAGGAGATTCCACCACCTCCCTAAGTAACACATTCCAGTGTTTCACCACCCTCCTAGTGAAAAAGATTTTCCTAATATCCAACCTAAATCTCCCCCACTGTGACTTGAGACCATTACTCCTTGTTCTGTCATCTGCTACCACTGAGAACAGTCTAGAGCCATCCTCTTTGGAACCCCCTTTCAGGTAGTTGAAAGCAGCTATCAAATCCCCCCTCATTCTTCTCTTCCGTAGACTAAACACCCCCCAGTTCCCTCAGCCTCTCCTCATAACTCATGCGTTCCAGTCCCCTAATCATTTTTGTTGCCCTCCGCTGGACTCTTTCCAATTTTTCCACATCCTTCTTGTAGTGTGGGGCCCAAAACTGGACACGGTACTCCAAATGAGGCCTCACCAGTGTCGAATAGAGGGGAACAATCACGTCCCTCGATCTGCTGGCAATGCCCCTACTTATACATCCCAAAATGCCATTGGCCTTCTTGGCAACAAGGGCACACTGTTGACTCATATCCAGCTTCTCGTCCACTGTAACCCCTAGGTCCTGCAGAGCTGCTGCCGAGCCATTCGGTCGCTAGTCTGTAGCGGTGCATTGGATTCTTCCGTCCTAAGTGCAGGACACTGCACTTGTCCTTGTTGAACCTCATCAGATTTCTTTTGGCCCAATCCTCCAATTTGTCTAGGTCCCTCTGTATCCAATCCCTACCCTCCAGCGTGTCTACCTCTCCTCCCAGTTTAGTGTCGTCTGCAAACTTGCTGAGGGTGCAATCCACACCATCCTCCAGATCATTTATGAAGATATAGACAAAACCGGCCCCAGGACCGACCCTTGGGGCACTCCACTTGATACCGGCTGCCAACTAGACATGGAGCCATTGATCACTACCCGTTAAGCCCGACAATCTAGCCAGCTTTCTATCCACCTTATAGTCCATTCATCCAGCCCATACTTCTTTAACTTGCTGGCAAGAATACTGTGGCAGACAGTGTCAAAAGCTTTGCTGAAGTCAAGGAACAACACGTCCACTGCTTTCCCTTCATCCACAGAATCACTTATCTCGTCATAGAAGGCAATTAGATTAGTCAGGCATGACTTGCCCTTGGTGAATCCATGCTGACTGTTCCTGATCACTTTCCTCTCCTCTAAGTGCTTCAGAATTGATTCCTTGAATGCTTGGGGTTGGCCAACCCATTGACCACTACAGGAAGGGGAGGTGTAGGACTTTATAGGCATGACATATGCATAAAGCCTTCTCTCTCCTAATTGTAATATCGTAACATCCCTCAGTGCAAAGGGCCTGCCAAAGATACCCTGCTTTCAGTTATATATTCAGTGAACATGGCCCACTTGCTGACTGGATAAGCCATCAATCCTTTAAGCAAGGGTCAGTCCTAGAGCAATATTGTGTATTTGCATGAGGAAAACCTTCTGGTCTCTCCAGTGTAAGTGGTGATTCCACCCAAAGTTTTACCTGCAAGCAGGTAAGGATCTTTTCCATTATAAAAATAATCACTAGCCCATGGGCTAGGACATTTTGTCAGCACTCAGACATGGGCATTTACCAGGATGGTCTCTGTAGTTAAACCCTACAGCAACGCTGCACATTGCAAAGAATTTTTGGGTATTTCCAGGCCGTGGCTATACTCTGCAGGGAGAGAGCTGACAGAGAGGACTTGGCAAGCTGACATAGGCTGCTCTGGAGATGTAAGTCCACATGTTCATCTAAACAGAGCAGCATTAAACAAACTGTCAAAAGCATCCAATAACAGCTAGCAAAAATCTCCCAAGCCCATCACAAATGTCAGCTGAAGGGGGAAGTGAAATTAAATGTATGTAACACCACAACCTGACCTAGGTGCGATGGCCTGAGGAGAAGCTAATGGAAAGGGAAGGAGAGAGAGATCAGCACATGGGAAGGGGTGAGGTGTGAAAGCAAAAAAAAAGAGAGAGAGAAATGCAGCTGTTCCCCATTTCCTTGTTTGATTCCCGTCTCCGGGCCAACACAGGTGGGGACTCAAGGAGACATATCTCATTCCTTACACAAGGGGGCCAGTCTGCAATAGACCCTACTCTCCATGGGGAGCACGTCATCACCTTATAAGGGCAAAGAGGGGTGAAAACCATGGCCCTGCCTTCCTCTGCACTACCCACTGGAACAGAGTGGGTTTACTGTGGATAGCAGGCTGCACTATCCTCCTTCTGTGCACCAAGCAGCTTAGGAAGGGTTTGTACAATCCTTAGAGTTCCCCCTAGGGCAGGGTAGCTCTGAACAACCCTTTACTGAAGGCTGCCGATTAAAGGCACAAAGTAGGCCTCTTCATTTTATGCCCTCAATAGCCAAAGACAATTAAGCCTTTGCCTTGGACAGCTGCTGAGCCTCTAATCACTTACAGATGGGAGGTTTTAGTTGTCAAGCACAGCTGCTCCTCGTGGCTAAGCATTGCTTACTTTTGCAGGGAGGCTGAAGGAATGTTGCAAATTTTTTGGCCAGCGGCTGTGGTAGCTCAGCCCGACCTGAGCTGAGGTGATCTCTGACCCAATGCCTCTTGCACCATACATTCTCCTTGAGGTGGCCTTGGTGACCAATGTTGAATTGTGACACTAATCTGAACATCCTGGGTAACCACAAGAATTAAATGCAGTGTCATGAGGGGCCATTTCATCATCACGATAGTGGCGATCACAGACTGATGACACAAGTAGCTGCTGTGATACTGCAACGTGTCACAAGTGATGACTGCATTATCACGCTAAGTTGGAAACAGTGAAGAAACATGTAAGTATCTGTCCTAACTCCTCTCTTTAGTGAGTCTGCTTCTGTGAACCATTATCTAAGTGGTACTGAAATTTTATCTTATGTCAGTATGGGGATGGAGGAATCACCGACGAATTCCTCACATGAGGAATCAAGCCCTCTTCCTCGTCAGCCATCTTTCTGCATCGAGCTCTCTTCCTCATTGGCTATCACCAATCAAGAGCCACAGTGACTTGCCGCAAACCCTGAACCGGCACACGGGCATAATAAGGAAATCAGATTGTGCGTATTTAAGAATCAGGAGAATTTGATGAGACTTTTCAAACTCTTCTTCCGCGTGTTTCATTTCCATGGGAATAGAAGCGTCAAGTCCTAAAAAAAACCAAAACCCTGTGGGTGAATTTCATCATCAGATGCACTTCAGAACCAGCTGAATTGCACTCCAGCTGGGTGTCTTGCTGTGGAATTACATGGGAGCCATCAGAGTTCTTTTCATTGTTTCCCAGCCTCTCTACTGAATGCCCTGAAATCTCCCCATCCACACAGTGATTTACAAGCACTTGACACCAGCCATTTTCTTTAATTTACCTTGATTTCTAAAGCCTCCTTGAGATGGGAGGCTGGCAGGGCTGCTTTACCTCTCTGTTGTGTTCCATCGTCTGCAGCTGTCATGAGCAGTAGGGTATGTCAGCAGAGAACGTTCTCAGGAATGGGTGAGCTTCAGTGCTCCACATCCGTCACTGCAGGGAATGGCTGGTTCGTAGGCATTCCAGAGTTGACGTCCCTTAGCATGAAGCCCTGTCAGGAATGGTGTGGGAGCACTGTTTGTGCAGGAACCTACTCCAATCCCAGCTTCTCCCAGCAGCAGGTGCTGTAGAGAATGACACACAAGCACAGGCTCTGAGGCACAAACAGCTCCACCATTCCCAGCTGTCTCCAGATGTTGAGAATGGGACAGATTTTATTTGAGATGCTCCATTGCCCACCATACAGAACAGGATTCTTCAGAGACTTTGCTTCCAATAGCATTTTGGGGGCTCTTTGAATTACTTCCCCCATCTCCTTCCCCTCTGCTCCACTCCCCAAACTCTGCTCTTGCCTCCTGGTGCTGTGATGACTAGTGTTGTCCCTTGCTGCAGCCTGGCACCTTTCCCCTAGGTAAGCTGTGATGCTTCTCCTGGCTGTCTTTGAAACCAACTTGGCTGCGGTAGCCGCCAGGCTTCAAAAGAAAAGCATCATTAACAAAAAGGGATTTCTCTCACCTCAGATATGGGCAGTGAATACTTTTAAACACAAGATGTGCTAATTGGCACCACTGTAACCCCGTGATCCTTCCTCCTGGGCAAGCTAATAATATTCATGTATTCATTATGAAACCCCAGAGTGAAAGAGGGCTTAACACATCTCCAGCACTCAAAAGAAACACCATACCAACCCCAACCCTCAGTTATGAATGAGCCTAACACATGTGCCAATGCATGCTTTAGGGCTCAAGTCAGGAGGAACCTAAACAGATCAGATACGTGGCTGGAGAGAAGATAACTAGCATGAGTTTAAATGTAGGAAAATACTATCTAATACACCTGCGGGAAAGCAATATGAAACACAGATGCTCAATGGGAGGGAGAACCCCAAAGCAATAGAGATGAAGGAGAAATCGTGGGTGGCAAGTCAGCAGGGCCGGCTCCAAGCACCAGTGAAGGAAGCAGGTGCCTGGGGCGGCCAATAGAAAGGGGTTGCACTCCGTGCGTTATTAGGGTGGCACTTCCGGGTCTTCGGCGGCAATTCGGCGGTGGGTCCTTCATTCCCTCTATTCCTCTTTGGCGGCAATTCAGCGGCAGCTCAGTCGGGTTTTTCTTTTTTTGTTATTCTTTTTCTTCACCACTTGAGGTGGCAAAAAAGCTGGAGCCGGCCCTGCAAGTCAGTCTTGGCTTTACAATTCAAATGTGGCAGCCAGGAAGAAAAAGGGCAATTCAGTTTTGGGTTGAATACACATTGGCGTCAAATCACATACAAAGAATTAATAAATTCCTCTCTGCATGGCTCTGGCACACTTACACTTGGAATATTGAATTCATCTGTGGTGTGGTCACTTCATTATCAGAAAGAATTTGGAGGGTGTTTAGAGAAGAACAACAGAAGTGATTTAAGGTGCTGTAAGTATTGATTAATAAGGAAAAATTAAAGCTGAGATTTTCAAAGGGGCCTAAGGAAATTAAGCAATCAATTCCCATCAAAATTCAATGGGTGTCATGTATGTAACTCCTTTGGTCCCTTGTAAAAATCTCAGCTTAAGTGCCTGATCCAGCTCCCATTGTAGTCAGTGGGAGACTTCCCATTGATTTGCATGGGAGCTGGCCTGGATCCTAAGTGTGCTAAGTACATAGGGTGAAATCCTAGCTTATTGCAGTCAGTAGGAGTTTTGCCATTGATCTCAATGGGCCCAGAATTTCACCAACACAATTTAGCTAAAGGATTGTATGGCTAGAAATGATTAGTGTTACTATAGACCAGTGGCTCTCAACCAGGGGTGTGTGTCCTTCTGGGGGTATGCAGGGGTCTTCCAGGGGGTACATCAACTCATCTAGATATTTGCCTAGTTTTACAACAGGCTACATAAAAAGCACTAGTGACATCAGTACAAACTAAAATTTCATACAAAGACTTCAAGCTTCAGAGGGGTAGCCATGTTAATCTGGATCTGTAAAAGCAACAAAGAGTCCTGTGGCACCTTATAGACTAACAGACGTATTGGGGCATGAGCTTTCCATGCATCCGACGAAGTGGGTATTCATCCACGAAAGCTCATGCTCCAATACGTCTGTTAGTCTATAAGGTGCCACAGGACTCTTGGCTGCTTATACAATGACTTGTTTATACTGCTCTATGTACTATACACTGAAGTGTATGTACAATATTTATATTCCAATGGATTTATTTTATAATTAAAATGAGAAAATGAGCAATTTTTCAGTAATAGTGGCTGTGACACTTTTGTATTTTTATGTCTGATTTTGTAAGAAGTCATTTTTAAGAACAGCCATACTGGGTCAGACCAAAGGTCCATCTAGCCCAGTATCCTGTCTTCCGACAGTGGCCAATGCCAGGTGCCCCAGAGGGAATGAACAGAACAGGTAATCATCGAGTGATCCATCCCCTACCACCCATTCCCAGCTTCTGGCAAACAGTGAAGTGGGTAAGTTGGAGTTACTCAAGACAAATCAGACTCCTGAAAGGGGAACAGTAGTCTGGAAAGGTTGAGAGCCACTGCTATAGAGAAGGGTGTGGTATAAAATTTAGAGCTGGTCTACATGGGAAAATTATACCCCTATAAATTAGGTGTGAATTTAAACCAATTCGGTAATACTAATACAGCCCCTTGTTTGGATGCTCTTATGCAAGAGTGCCATTTTGTTTTGGTTGTTTTTTGTTCTTCACATACGGCGCTACAGCTGCATCGGTACAGCTGCGCCCCTGTAGCTCTTTAGTGAACACGCTACTATGCCAGCGGGACAGCTTCTCCCATCAGCATAGTTAATCCACCTCCCCAAGAGGCAGTAGCTATGTTGACGGGAGAAGCTCCCCCATCGATATAGCACTGTCTACACAGGGAGTTAGGTCAGTGTAACTACATCTCTCAGCAGTGTGGATTTTTCACACCCCCGAGCGATGTAGTTATACTGACATAAGTCTGCAATGTAGACCTGGCCTTAGTTTATATTGCTTAATTTATGGGAAGAAGTTTAAGATGTTAAAGATCATCATTTAAGTTAAAGAGTGTCCACACAGGCAATTATATCTGTATAACAGGGCCCGTGGAGATAAGGCCCTAGGCAGATAGATCAATAGAGGCCATCACAATCTGAAAATATCTGAAGGGTGCGGAAACCCAGGACAGAGAGGAACTGTTTGGAATGAAATTAACAGAAAGTTTGGACAGACTATCATGGAAGTCTTCCCAACGGTGACATCTGTTCAGCTGTGGAATAATCGCCCCAGCGAAATGGTGGAAGGTCCATCGCATGATTTTAAAAACTAGACAGAATAAAACAGAACATATAATGCATGGAACCATCCTCCACGGGCAAGCAGTTTGACTTTAAGATCAAAATGGGCTCTTGCTATCTCTAGGACATGCCACCACGAGCAACTCCAGCCCTCATGAGCCCAAAATAAGCAACGCCACACACACAGCTCTGGCCCGCATGAGCAACCCTGGAATAACAAAACCCAACAATCATAAGCAACCCTACAAAAACAAGCCGCAGTGTGCAGCTCAGCCTTCAAATACAGCCCTGAAGCAACAAACTAACGTGAGCCGGTGAGCACTTTAAATAAAACCAGATTTCGGTTCTAATCTGCCCAGCGGTTATTACAAACAACAGGGAAGGAAAGAGGAGTTTACAAATAAGGAATGCCCAGGTTCCCCTTTTAAGCTGTACAATAACTAGGACTCTTACTTTGAAGAGTTTTCTCTCTACTTCCTTCTTTGTTCTGAGGTCCAGTGCCACTCTAGTTTAGGATACTGGATGAATATTCCAGGAAGCATGGAGACGATGCCTGAAGGTGGTTGGAGAAGGCTCTGCCTGGGGGCCTTACCCACTCTGTGGTCCCCTCTCAGGCTCAACCTTCTGTCTGGCTTCCCGGAGAAGTATTCCCATCTCCTGTAGCCTGTTACCACTCTTTGCCTGGGCTTCTGAGCACCTTTTAACCTGCTCTTTTAGTCAGAGCATGCTCAGCAGGCCCGGAGCAACGGGGCTACCTGGGCCCAGTATTGTTTTTTAACACGTTTGGGCCCAGTGTGGGGTTTGTATACTTCATCACAGCATGGCTGGCTAACTGGATTTTGAAAGACACAACATTTTGTAGGTAAAGGTTTTCGGAGAAGAAGCGCTGATGACCCTATTTTTTACCTTGATCCCTTCAATTCACTACACCTAGTAGATGGGTGGCCCTCAGAGCTGGGACCCTTGCTAACATGCTCAGCGTTAACGAAAAGCACTAGCAACTTTGTTGAATAGGTTTGACCTCGATGGAGGTCTATGCAGCACTAGCTAGGATTGCCCCCAGTATGCACTGGGTCTCATGTAAAACCTGGGGAAGGGTGTCTTTCTCCTTGAGCTGTTCTAAAGTCCTATGGGGATGGGGGTGGGACTTTCCAGACTGTTTTGCTATGGTGGCACGATGGGCAGCTAGAGAGAAGGCAGGACAGTATTCTGGTTCACTTCCCACATGTCCTGGCTTCAGCCCACCTGGAATTCACTAAATGGAGCTCCTTCAAACTGAACGCAGGTCCCGCTGGCCCTTCATTTATCAGACAACTTCGTCTCCTTATAAGGGCTGCAGTGCTCACCCATCCTCCTGTACAGATTATTCCTCCTGCATTTTGCTCCACTTTGCAGTTTGGCTTTTTGATCTTATACATGCCCCACTGCCTAAATCCCAGAATGTTCCTTCCTCATCCCTTCTCCAAAATCCACGAAGTCCTGTTTTTATATTACAGCATAAGCCTCTCTCTACTTCTGGGCCCTGCTCCCTTGGCGCGCAAGCTTTGTTCTCCTGTGGCTATACTTCCAGGCTCCACCCTGCTAGCCCCAGTGAGCTGGACTGGTTTCCAAAGTGAGATCAAAAAACCGCCCCGAGGAGGAAGAACTATAGGAACTCTGTAAGAGCGTAATACCAAAGAAGTGAGGAGGCCCCACTCCAGTGCCATATGCTTCAGCATTGCCAAAAAAGGGAAGAATTACCAACAGCCATGTCCCCAGATGATCACTCTTCTGTTCTCTCTCACTCGCTCACTCTCAGCATCCTGTTCTCTTTTTCCTATAGGCAGATCTGTAGCAGTACATCAGTCACTCTCTGACTCAGCTTGTCATGATGGATTCACCCTCCCCATTATTTTACCCGTTGTTGGTCTCTTTTATTCTGGTTCTTATTCCGTGCCTATCACCACATGGCAGGCATAGCACAGGCATGTGCAGACTGGGAGGGCAAGAGGGGGACAAGGATGGACTGTGGTCTGATGCAGGCTTTGTGGTTGCTCTAATTTACAGCAGCCTTACAGTGTTTGCCTACAGGCTGCGGTACAGCCCGGGACTTTTGTAGCAATGGGCACTACTCAGACTCCCCCCTCCTGCCCCTGGCTCTGCACCCATCACCATAGACTGAGGCTGGCAAGGGGCTTGGTATGGGGCCAATTCTTCCCCAACCACTTGTAGCGCCTTTACAATCCCTACACCACTGCAGCAGCATACAGGGGCTGGAGCAAGGGGGTGGGGAGGGAGGGCACAATTTCTCTCTAACGCCTGATTCTCAGAGGTGATGAGTGCCTGCAGCTCCCATGGACTTTTAGACCTTAATATTTGAGTGAGGATAGAAGTCACCCCCCCCCCCCAACTCCACCTCCCCATTACCCACTTACTGCCATATCTCATCCAGATTTAATTCACTCACATGTACATCCACTGTAGGGTCTTGCTGAATCTTTGTTGGGACCCATAAGAGTCTGACAGCAGCAATTCAATTTAAACTTTTGGCCCTTATTAAAAAAAACCCAGGGAACTTCCTAAACAAAAAACATAAAGGGTTCAGGTTGAAATTGTGTTTCACTGGGCTCCAGCTACCACCAAAAAGCAAGGATATCTTCTTTACAAAAATGCTAAACCTTTAAAAACCACATGCCTCTCAGAAAGCCTGAAAATATTCTGGGTGAGGTGATACGTCAGCTAGAGAGAAAAAAGGAGCTGACGGCAAAGTACAATAGATGCCTTGAACATGTCACACCAACAGCTTTGTACTGGTATGCAAAAAGTTATATAACAGAGCATAAGGCCCTCATGAAGGTGCGGAACAATTAGTGACAGAGTTACAATTGCTGACTAACGACTGTGCATTTATGAATGTGGATGAAATTATTCAGGACAGGAAGCTTTTGGAACAAATTTACCATAATAAGCAGAGAGCTGAGCTTGATTTAACTGAAGCTGTGCACACTGCTAGAATGGCACAGGCCCATCTCAAAATCAGTGTCTAAAGAAGAGATGGTGTGTGCAATAGCCAGCTAACTGAGCAGTTGCCCTCAGGATTCTTGAATGTAAACTGCGATGGTTTGCCCTGATCACAATTTTTTTCCTATTCAGATATCAGTGAAAATGGTCTATAGACTTAATTACTGACAGAAGTTCCCAGCAGGGATGGTAATAATTCTTCTGTGCACAACAAAGACTTTTGCTGTAATAACCTACCACCTTTTCAAATCCTTTATGGTGTTGTGCCAACGCTGTCCCAAATCTGCAGGTTCCCCACTGCTTCGACCCACAGAATTACACTCCATGATCATAGCTAAAAAAATATAACCTTCTTTCTCAAATATTTTTACATACCAGTTACGTTTTCTTTTATATCCTTTCTCAGTTTGCTAAACTCGCTGCTGCTGCCTACACTTTAAAAATACCTTAATAGAGTTAATCTCTCTTAAATCATGCCTCCCTACTTTCCTAGGTTGCTCTTCATATTCACCCCCCTTCCTCCACCTCTCTTCACTTTTGCACTCTCTTTGTTTTAGTGGTCCAGTAAAGTTTGCAGGATACTAGTACTGTGCTTCATCAACAATAAACCTGGCTGGGTGCCTTCGTACCTTAACGGATCTTGTGGTCATTGGGCGGTTTGCTCAAGGTCTGCTGTGCCAACTGTCTGTGCAAAGCTGGGACAACACACAGAAAGAACACACACATGCTGCCAAACATCTAAGCACACCTACATCCCTCCTCAATATTCCATGTGGCATCAGGGGCTGCATGCCTACCCCCACCACTCCACACAGGGAAACATTAAGGACAATCATGGCTTCACATACACTGACTAGTGAAAGCCATGGTTGCTGTATGCATAGCTAATATGGAAATGAATGTTTTCTCCTTCTTAAGTTCTGATCCATAAATGTATTAAGTTTTTAAAGTATTTGCTTTTAACTTGTACAGAAGTTTTTTGCATTATTTTGTTACTAAAATTCTGTAGTTTGGACAATAATTCATCTTTATTAGTTCCCCATATATGTTCCAGAATGCCTTGCGGTACTGAAAGCACGCACTTATTTGTTATTATACAGTGTGACACAACTCATAAGATCGGTGACAAACTGTAATAATTGTAAACGTACAGTAAGCACGTTGCATGGACAGTGTTATATTTATAGATCTACACCAGTGGTTCCCAAACTTGTTCTGCTGCTTGTGCAGGGAAAGCCCCTGGCGGGCCGGGCCGGTTTGTTTACCTGCCACGTCCGCAGGTTCGGCCGATTGCAGCTCCCAGTGGCCGCGGTTCGCTGCTCCAGGCCAATGGGAGCTGCTGGAAGTGGCAGCCAGTATGTCCCTCAGCCCGCGCCGTTTCCAGCAGCTCCCATTGGCCTGGAGCAGTGAACCGTGGCCACTGGAAGCTGCGATTGGTGGACGCAGCAGGTAAACAAACCGGCCCGCTCCACCAGGGGCTTTCCCTGCACAAGCGGCGGAACAAGTTTGGGAACCACTGATCTACACCAATCACCACAGTATTCCTGAAACAGCAGGGTGAAGTAGAGCACGGTATACCACAAGGCAATACTGTGGTTTGCTGTTCAAGCACTCTTTCAAAGCCTCCCTGAGATGTATAGTTCTGCACTATAGCTGTGGTGGCTCACTATTCAAATCCAGCAAACAGCCACTCCACCTCTGTCCTCTACCCTGGCAGCAACTTCTCCTCCTTTGCCTCACAGATATTATGCAGAACACAACAGACAGCTAAAACCTCCGGGATATTTTTTCCCTGAGATCCAATCTTTGATTAAATAACACCAGCATCCCTTCAATCTACCAAACTGTCTATTCAACTGTCATTCTGCACCTGCTGAGCTGGTAGACAAACCTTTCCTTGGTGCTATCATGGTGGCTGGTGTATGGCTTCATGAGCCAGGGGAGCAAGGGATAGGCTGGGTCTCCCAGGATCACTAGTGGCATTTCCGCATTACCAATGGTAATCCACCATGGGGGGGGGGAGGGGAGAGAAGGTCCCTGCTTGTAGCTTTCTGAACTGTGTTCTTAAAGACGCGAACGTCATGCATGTTCCCTGATCGGCCAACACTGATGTTGGTGAAGAATCTCTGGTGATTCTTGCATAATTATAGAAAATAGCCCTTTCTCTTGATGTACTGTGTGGCAAGGTGGTCTGGTGCCAAAATAGGGATGTGAGTGATGTCTGTTGCCCCACTTCAGTTTGGGAACCCCATTGTTGCAAATTCATCCACTATGTCCTGTATATTACTGAAAGTCACATTCCTGCATAGCAGAAGATGATTAATGGACCTGCACACTTGAATGACAACGGCTCCCACAGTGGATTTTCCAACTCTAAAATGATTTCCCACTGACTAGTAACAACCTGGCTTTGCAAGTTTCCACAGCACAATCACCACTTGCTTCTCCATTGTCAGTGCAGCTCTCCTTCTGATGTCCCTGCGCTGGAGGGCTGGGGTGAGCACGGCACACAGATCCAGAAATGTAGCCTTAAACATCCAAAAGTTCTGTAACCACTGCACGTCACCCAAACCTGCATTATGATGTGATCCCACCAGGCAGTGCTCATTTCTCAGCCCCAGAAGTGGTGCCCCATCATCTGCAGCTGCTCTGGGACCACCACCAACAGCCTTGAACTAGTTCTCACTATGTCCCACAGCAATCTGTCCTGCACAAAATAGTCATGTTCCCCACTGATTCAGTTCTTGCAGCTCTGCAAATACTGGAGGATTTTACAACCTGTGTTTGCAATGCTCATGGCAATAGTACAGAGCTGTGCAGGCTCCACGCTTCTGTCAGAGATGGTGGACAGTGAGAAGGGCTAAGTGGGTTTGTGGGATTTTTTAAAAAGGCACAAAAATTATGGGATATAGATGACATGATGTGATGGAGAAAGGTCCATGCTGGTCCTCTTGCTCCCAATTGGCCTTGCGTGCCTCATGCATTGCCAAAACTTTGCAAAAGACGGTGTGCTGGATGGTGACAAGTTGCACACAGGGATACTTACCCATGATGCACTGCACTCTGCATCGACACAAGCACTCCTGAAGTCTACGTGCAGCACCAATACAAGGAGCCTAGCACACATGCGCACATGGGGTTTGGAACGTGTCCCATATGAGGAGAGATTAAAGAGGCTAGGACTTTTCAGTTTGGAAAAGAGGAGACTAAGGGGGGATATGATAGAGGTATATAAAATCATGAGTGGTGTGGAGAAAGTGAATAAGGAAAAGTTATTTACTTGTTCTCATAATATAAGAACTAGGGGGCCACCAAATGAAATTAATGGGTAGCAGTTTAAAACAAATAAAAGGAAGTTCTTCTTCACTCAGCGCACAGTCAACCTGTGGAACTCCTTGTCTGAGGAGGTTGTGAAGGCTAGGACTATAACAGGGTTTAAAAGAGAACTGGATACATTCATGGAGTTAGTTAAATCCATTAATGGCTATTAGCCAGGATGGGTAAGGAATGGTGTCCCTAGCCTCTGTTTGTCAGAGGGTGGAGATGGATGGCAGGAGAGAGATCACTAGATCATTACCTGTTAGGTTCACTCCCTCTGGGGCACTTGGCATTGGCCACTGTTGGCAGACAGGATACTGGGCTGGATGGACCTTTGGTCTGACCCATTACGGCTGTTTTTATGTTCTTAAGCAATATACTAATTGTGGCAGCTTTATGCTGACATAACTTGAGTCAGCAGAAGTTTGAAGACATACACATTGCCTTACACTGATAATCTTCAGGAGTAATTTGGGATAATTGATAGGTAATCTACATAATCTACCCCTCCTCCCCTGCCCCCCTACACTCAGACATACAACCCTCTGTTAATATAATCTTATATTACCATATCGTGGCCAGTCACCACCTTGATTTCTTCCCTGATCTGCTGGGCCTCTTTCTCTTAACCTTTATTTTTAGACTGTGAGCTCCTTGGGACTGAGACAGTTCTTTAATCTAGGACATCGTGGGCTGTTGCCAGAATGGAAATAATAATAAATATCTATACCAAAGATAGTGCCAATGGGAATTCCTGAACAACAGCCTACTGTTGACACAGCCCGACAGCAAGAGTTTGACATTTTGGAAGGCCAAAGAGTGGATATAAAATCCTTAGATCCTGTCTACCTTAAAGGTGGAACCATGTTGGGTGTATCAAAGACCAGGTACACCCATTTGACATGAAGCAAACTCATTTCAGTATGTTTACACAGTAAATTTTTTCTTGACACAAGTGCAGATACAATTCTTCCCTTGTTTACAAGGTACGACTCCCCACTGAAGTTAACAGATGTTGCTCTGTGCAAGTGAAGGCAGAATCAGAGCCTATGCATCAACCATGTTAAGCCCTGAAACATGACATTTAATATCTCTGAGGACAGGTTAAGACAATCTCTAATTACTGGGGATTAGGATGTTTCTTGCACCTACGTCCGGTGTTGGCTACAGTCAGACACAGGATACTGAGCTAGATGGGCCTTGCATCTGACCCTCTTTGGCAATTCTTATGGTAGATGTGGACAAGCTGACATAGTTGTCATCCAGGCTCCAACACTGCCCTCACTTATGGATGGCAATCAATGCATTCTGGGAAATTCTGTACTCAATGGCAAAAGATCATTGGTGTTTTTCAGACAGAGCAAAGCACTTTGGAATGTCCCCTTGTACAAGGATCCGAGAGGTAGGAGGACTAGCTAACCCAGTTGTACAGCAGAAGAACCACATTAAAACTTTACAGCCTGACAGCTCTGCTATGGCCCCATTTATGAGCGGGGCCTGTGGCAGTATGCATGGATTAAGTAGTCCAAAAACTACTCCAAGATCCCATTCTTCGGCATGGGACGTTCCCTCTGAGCACAAGCATGCTCCAAAGGGATACACAAATGGACATACTGAACCATCTTTAAAAGTTATCCATAAAACATTAAGAAAGGGTCTCTAAACCTCTCCCTGGAGAAAATGAATGAGACCTACAAACACCAGGAGAGCCCAGTCCCCTCCACAGGGCATTCAGCTAGCCTCACTAAAGCATCTCCCAGCTCAAGCCTTTCCACACTCACTTTATAACCAGCTTTTCCAGCCAGCAGCTCTCCCAACAACTTTCAGGGAAGAAAACTGTCTCTTGCTTTTGTCTTACTCAGAGGCTTTTATAGCTACTGTCCTAAGCATAGGTACAGCTCAGACCATCCACAGGTAGGCCTAGTTTGCCCTCACCATTACAGCTCAACTAGTCTTAACAGAACCACCTGTGCCCAAGTAAATCAAACTGTTCTTTCAGGCCTCTGGCACTCATAAATGATCTCTAGCAGAGGGTTGAAACACAACACTTCCACATGGTTAGAAACTACATGTTAACCAGGTGGTGTGGGCATGGACTGGAGGTCGAGTCAACCATACTACAGATATGGTAAAAACTTCCAGTACAGATGGGACCTTGGATTACCCTGACATTTTGTTTTCCACATGCACAAAACCACATATTTCTAATATAAATAAAAGTTACTCCTGTTCCTGCTTATAAGCTTGGATCCAGACTCTGATCTCTCTGGGAAACTTAGAACTGGGATTTGGCTGTTGTCAAATGAAAATAAATACAGGGGTTTGATAGATGGAACAGCTCTGTTCAATGTTGGTTTAGTTAGTCTGTTGAAGAAGGGTGAAAAACCCCAACATCAACTAAACATGGCACATTGACTTCATGCAGCAGATGCTTTGGAGTTTGTAGGATTTCACATGGGAATCAGCTGTGGAGGGACAAGTGTAGTGGGGAAGCCATGAGTTAAGGGCAGCATGATGTTGCAGTCAGTACTTCTTGGAGTAATACCACAGAGCCGGCCAATCTGGACTGGCTTCTCAGCATTGGAAGAAGTACAATTAGTAACAGTTTATCCTGTGCATGCTACTGTAGGAGATCCAAAATAAGATGTTATTTTCAAGGCAGCAGCAGAGCCACCATTAGGAGTAGGCTAAACAGGTGGCAGACTATGGCACCTTATTTTTAGAAGTGGCTTTAGCCCTGCCCCCATGACACCAGCTCAGAGAGCTTGGGGATGATGGGCTGTCCCTTTAAGGCTGCCCATCCCACCACCACTTGGAGCAGAAGCAGGTCGAGGAGCTGCTGCATCAGCATGGTTCCAGTCCAGCTCCTCCTCTCCACCAGATGGGACAGCTTGTGGGGGACACAGTCTGCCCCGTTAAGGGTGCTCCCCCAACCTCAACCACCAGGTAGCAGTAGTTGTGTCTAGTCCCAGGCTTCGGTAGCAGAATTCTCCCCCACTCCCATTCATTATTCCTAGGCATCAACCCCTCTTCCCATTTGGAAACAGCCAAGTTTTTCCCACATCCTTCAGGTCCACCTGTTGCTCATAAAATCTGGCCTGATATTTGAGGTAACAGCTGTTGTCTGTCTGTGTCCACACAGCTCCTGAGACCTAACTGCAGTGCTGAAGTAGAATAGCCATCCCACAACTACATGCCACAGGGAACCCTAGTGAGGGGGAGATTGCATGAATTACCAGGCATTCCCTCCCTGTAGAACACTCAGGAAATCTATGTCACGCTCATACTAGCCCAGAGGTGGGCAAACTCTGGTCTGCGGGACTGTCCTGTCCAGCCCCTGAGCTCCTGGCCTGGGAGGCTAGCCCCCAGCCCCTCCCCTGCTGTTCCCCCTCCCCCACAGCCATGCCGCCGTGCAGGCAGCACTCTGGGAGGTGGGGTTGTGCGCTCCTGCAAGGCAGCACGGCAGCGTGTCTGGCTCCTTCCGGGTGGCACAGTTGCCAGACATGCTGCGCTGAGTGGCATGGTAAGGGGGCCTGGGCTGGGGGGCAGTCAGGGGACAGGGAGCATGTGGGTGGTTGGACAGGGCAGAGGTTCACGAGGGTGGATGGACAGGGGGGGTTGGACAGGGGGTGGGGTCCCGAGGGGGGCAGTCAGGGGGTGGGAAGTGGGAGGGGTCAGATAGGGGGCAGGGGCAAGGCTGTTTGGGGAGGCACAGCCTTCCCTACCCAGCCCTCCATACAGTTTTGCAACCCTGATGTGGCCCTCGGGCCAAAAAGTTTGCCCATTCCTGTACTAGCCCCTATTAACTGCTACTTTAGTACGCTGGAGAACACTTTGACTAACTTGCATCTTTGCAGACCTTTCTATATTCTCACTTCCAGCCGATTGAGATAGTTATTTTGAAGTTGCTTTCAAAAACAACCATATGGAAAAAACTCTATATTGCTTCTCTGGTTATGTATATTTGTATGCCCCAATTTCTGTAGTATCTGAGTGCCTGGCAATCTTTGATGTATTTACCCTCATTATGCCCCTCTAAGGTAGAGAAGCACTATTATCCCCAGTTTACAGCCTGGGAAGTAAGGCAAAGAGACACTAAGACCTAGATTCTCAAAGGTACTTATGTGCCTAGCTCCCACTGAATTCAAGTGACTTGCCTTAGGTCACACATGAAGTCTGTGGCAGATCAGGGACTTGAACCCACATCCCCCAAATCCCATCTTAATTGCCCTAATCACCAGACTATTCTTCTGTGATGCTGCCTGAGGGGGTGGGGAGGCAGGGCTTTGAGGCACATTGCTACCACCTGCCCTTAGTGTGAAGAACCCGTGTCTGAGGGCCGTGGATCTGTTCCCCAACACCAACAGTCTCTGGCAACACAAGCACTCCCCTCTAGGCCTCTGCAGGCCCTGCTTTCTCTTTACAGGTTAGCAACAAGCTCATTCCAACTCCTGAGTCCTCCAAGCATCTCCTTGGAGTGTCCAGCCCTTGGTCCACTGGACACTCACAGAATTCCCATATCCTCTCTTCCCAGAGGGACAGTACAACCCAGCTTACTAGTTCTGCTGTAGAACACAGCTCCACTTAACACCCAGCACTTAGACTTGCTTTCTCTACAATCAAATCTAAGTTTATTTAACAAAGAGCAGAGATTCAAATGACAGCAAGCAGAAATATTGGAAACAAAGGGTTACTTACAACATGAAATCATAACACACTTACACTTAACTGACAAGACATCGTCCTATCATACAGAGCAAAAGCTCATGCAAAACCCTTCCGGCATATTACAGCCAGACTTGGCTGTGGTCTTCCATTCACGAAACAAGCCCAGTATCCGCTTACTTCCTAGATGAAAAATGCACACTGAGTCTCTGTACCTACAGTTATACTTCCAAACATCCATCATTTCCACTTGCAAACAGGATAACTCCTACTACTTATGGGTTTTCCTGGGTCACACCTTCCACTACTGAGAGCTCTGTTTCTGAGTTAGTTAGGCTAATCATTCAGTTACCCTTTGTGTTTCATTGTCAGCCAGCCTGAGGCAGGTTTTCAGAAGCAAACTAGTCAGCCAAAGTAGGATCACATGACAATTTTTTTTCTGCATCTCTGTTTTCTGCAGTAATATAAATGTTCTTTGGGAATTTCAGATGATGGGAAAGTGATTGTCAGGAATGGCCTGCACCTGCCTTACTGAAATCCCATTGGGGGTATTACCACTCACTTCGCTGAGTCAGGATCAAACCCTATGTAAGGGGACTGTTGCCTCCTTACTAACATTCAGTGGGGGTGTTTTAGTTGCTAGCTCCCAGTACTCAAAGGGGAAGGGTCAATGGGGAATCAGGACCCTGAGACTGACAGTCCCCAGGAACAATGGGGAATGGCCAATGCTCCAGGTTAGCCTGATTGACAGGGCGGGCAGGCTAATCAGGGAGTCAGGAGACTAGGGGGGGTCCTGTCCTCTGTGTGAGCTGGAATTGCCTGGGTCAGACAGAGTGGGGCCGAGCTAAGGAGAAAGCAGCGGTGCAAGCTGAGGGGGGGAGCAGAGCTGTGCCAGATCCAGAGAGAGCAGACCCTGTCCTGGGAGCAGAGTTGCAGCTCCAAAGCCAGAGGCACAGCCCCGAGAGAGCGGACTTGCCTTGGGAGGAGGGCTGCAGCAACCAGAGCCAGAGGGGCCACAAAAGCAGCCCAGGAAGCAGGTCAGTGCTGGGAGGAGGGGCCACAAAAGCAGCCCACAGAGCAGACCTGTCCTGGGAGCAGAACTGCAGCAACCAGAGGCAGTAGGGCCAAAGAAGCAGCCCAGGGAGCTGGAGGCAGAGCAGCAGTAGTAGTGCTGAGAAAGAGTGGTGGAGCTGGGGCTGGAGCAGTCCGGGGCTGGAGCAGTCCAGAGCTGGGGAGAGCGAGGGGGACCCTGGGCAGTGGGCCCAGCACAGGGAGACACCTCAGCCAAG
This sequence comes from Lepidochelys olivacea, assembly GCF_965140295.1. Lineage (NCBI taxonomy): Eukaryota > Metazoa > Chordata > Testudines > Cheloniidae > Lepidochelys > Lepidochelys olivacea. Next base: position 257,701,854 of record NC_140411.1, on the reverse strand, counting down.
AGGCTCTGCAGGCCAGGCTTGGATCGTAACCCCGAGAGGGTGGGGGCGACACTGGGAAGAAGGGTCCTACCTTGTTGGGGTTACGAGGACTCTGCCAGTCAGGAGAGTGGAAGGGGAGTCCGCAAGGGCAGGGAGGCCACTGGGTAAAAGAAGTGGGAGCGAGGACTCGGATCCTTTCGCTAGCCCACTTCACCAGGGTAGTGCAGAAGCCAGGAAAGTTCCCCACAAAAGCAGGACTATTCCCCTGCTTAAACCTAAATCTAGTAAATAAAACAAAACAGCATTAACAGAGGATAATATCAAACCTACCCATCAGAAGCAATCAAGGTTGAGCAGCATTTCAACTGTATGTTTTAACTCCTTTAAATTTTCCCTTTCTGAAAGGAATATACTGGGAATTCCTTACAAAGGACAGACACAACCTACATATCTTTCCAACATAGTTCAGGTCATCAAACCTTTGTGCTGCCATTGAATTGAAAGGGAGTTGATGAGAGGGACTTTCAGTCATCTGCAGTACTTTTCTGGTTTGCTTAGGATCTCATATTTTGCCTTTGTGCTGTACTCTGAGTTTTGTACCAAAGGGCTGCAACCCCGACATTTTCCTATAATGGGCTGTGTGAACCTTGATCCTCCAAGTCCTGGTGTGGTACAGAACCAGGAGTATAAGCACAGGTTATGGATGGACAGAAATACAGTTAACCTTGCTGAGCAGAAGCAAATCTACCTTGCACACATGCTCTCTTACGCTCAAGAACATGGAGTGAAAAAGAGGGCAGGTGTGTGTGTGGTGAGGGCAAATGGGCACATCTGAGGAGACTGAGTCTAAAGGTTTGTTGTCACTGCTGTGTTACTCAGGTGATTGGCACCCAAGTATGAGCAGCCACACTGCAAAGCCCTTCCCGAGTTACTGCATGCTCACTGGTGCTGCACTGCCCTTCGGTGTGTGTCGCTAGGACTTCTGGGGGCACAGCCTATAGTTCCTTGTGCTGGAGTAAGCCGAGCAGCTCTAGGAGTCTTTCCAAGTGAATTGTGGAAGAATTTGTCCATCCTTCTGTGCACATGGAGGAACTGGCGGAAGGAATTGGAGGACTAGCAGCACTGGCATGATTTAGTCTGTGTCCTCACTGCAAAGAGGGTGGGTTACCAGCCTGAGCAAAAGTGGTACTAAGCTCTAGTTTGTATCCCCAGCTGGGCCAGCTGGCCTTGGTTTGAAAAGCACCACCGCACTCAAGGGAAAGGGTTTTGTGTGTGGACAAGAGGCGGAGTTAGGGGCAACACCTGAGTAAGAGCCTGGGTAAACTCTGCAGAGAAGACATACCCTTAAAATATGATCCTCAGCATGGCACTAAACTACACACTCCCCTATTCGGCCTCTCTCTTGTTAGAAGGCAAGAATAAACTGTTGTTTTCAGTGATACAGGATTGGGTTCCCTCACACTCCTTGGCCTGCTCATCATTTTCTACGTTGTCCATACATGTCCTACACTCTGCCCCTGTTATTAAAGCATGCCTTGTTGCCTGGATACTGGGATGCAAGACAAGAAATGTAAAAATTGTAGAGGTTTTGTACGGAGTCTTTTTGTACGGAGTTTGCTCTTTGCTGTTTTCTGGGGAGCTGTTTCTGCAAAAAAATAAGCCCAGATCTTCCTCTCCATCCTTGTTCGGTAAAGCAGAGATCTGTACGTTGTGGATTCTAAATTGGCTTTCAAGTGCAGCAGCTGCTTTATAATGTAGCATTTAGTTTTCGTTCACCCTGCAGTCAAGTAAGCTAGAAATAATTGTATTTTTGTCGTCATGTTGTTAGAGTTTTGATCTGATTTGCTAGAGCAGTGTAAAGTGACCTTAGTTACTCCTAAGGAAATTCTGAGCCAAAAAAATAAAAATTCTGCACACAATATATTAAAATTCTGCATGTTTTATTTGTCAATAAATAAATGCAGAGGCTCCAGCATGGCAGTGGGAAGCACAGGCCACTAGCTGCGCAGAGGTGGGAGATCACCCTGCAGCCCTCCTCCCTTCCAGGACACGGACTTGGCAGTGAGTCTGCACCTGACCCTGAAACAGCACAAGGGCTGGGCTGCCCCAGAAACACCCAGGGGCCCTGGCCTGCCACAACAGGCATGCCAGATGTGGGGCAGGCAGGGTCAACCACACAGGATCCAAGTGTGGAGGGGCTCAGTGTTGGGGGGGACCCAGGTGTGGGGCTGAGAGGGTTCTGTGTGGGAAAATCTGGGTGTGGGCATCTCAGTTGGGGGTCTAGGTGTGTGTGGGATCTGGATGCACAGAGGCTCATTGAGGGGGCTTCCAGGTGCAGGAGCAATGGGTGAAGGTGGCTGGGGCTCAATGAGGGGGTCTGGGTGCTGGGGGAGTGGGGCTTGGTGAGGTGGGGGTCTGGGTACAGCTAGCTGGGGCTCAGTGGTGTGGGGGTCTGGGTGTGTGGGGCTCATTAGGGTCGTCCAGTTACAGAGGGGTGGGACTCATGGGGTGGGGGTTTGAGTGCAGAGGGCTCAGTGGGGAGTGGTCTGGGTGCAGGAGTGGGGCTCCAGATGCAGGAGTTGAGGTTCAGCAGGGTGGGTTTAAGGATGGAGGGCTGGGGGAGGGGGGTCTGGGTGTACAGGTTCAGGCTTGGTGGGGGGTCTGGGTACAGGGGTCTGATTGCACCACGGTCGGGCAGATGGGGCAGCAGCAATGGGGACAGGAAGCAGGGGAGGATGCTGAGCTTCCTGCAGACGGGGCAGGTTTTTCTGGGGGAGGATCTGACACAGCCCCATGTGCTCCTTGAAGGGGAAGAGGAAGTTTTGTCCTCCCCTGCCTCTAGCCCAGCCGGGACTAGCAGCTGATCCCAGCACAAGTAGGAGCCACTGGCTGGGGTGGCCCCAGCCCTGTGATGATTTACATCTCTGCCAGCTGCTCTGGGTGCCCAAAAGGATGTACTTGCACTGCTAGGGAGGGGTGTGTGACTGCTCTTGCAGCTTCCCTGTCAGTCATTTTTCTGTACGGAAGCAAAAAAAATCTGCAGAGGATATGAATTCTGTGCATGTGCAATGGTGCAGAATTCCCACAGGAGTACTTTGTGTAAATGAGAATGAAGCCCATTAATGTTTGTCAAGCATTTTAAGATCCTCAAAGGGAAAGTGCTATGGAAATGCATTCTGTATATGTCTGTCTATTACTACTATTGGAGGGGAAAGAACAGCGGCTCTGGCTTCAGGCCGTTCTAGCTGGCTCAGTGCTGCTCCTTCCCTGCCATCCTTAGGAGCACCCTGGTCAGTACTACTGTGTTTTCTGCATCATTTACCTGAGACTAATGTATCAGCATCAGGCCTATTTCCTTTTCCAACAAGGAGAGATTTCTGGATAAGCCCTAACCAAACTGGCTATAGTTTCTACAAGACCTCAGCATCGTGCTTTACCTGTTAACTCATATGTCTCACTGTCCATAACAGTCTCCTCAGAATAACAGTTAAGGAGGCTCGCCTCTTTGCTGGTTATTTTGTATATCCACAACATTTACTGGTCTCCTTGATCAGCCATTGCCATAGAGGCTGGATGCTAGTCTCATCCACCTTCCTTACAGCCACACAATATATCTTAGTATAATTATTCCATAATGATATGCCTCCCACAATGCATTTCCTCCTTCCTTGGTGCTGTCCGCTGAAAATACAGCCAAATCCAAAGCTATACAGAAATGCAACAGAATAAACTTCTAAATGAATCCTTGTGAATGGACTGAATCTGGGGACTGATAAACCCTTAGACCCAGATCCTCAAAGGTATTGAGATGTCTGACTCAGGGAGTTAGGCACCTCAATACATTTGAGGATCTGGGCCTTAGTCGCTGCTTCAAATCCAGCCCTGGTTGGGAATAACTGGAAGTAGGATGACTTTCTGGTGAGCCATGTGAATGGAGAGAGGGGGTGGGTCTCGAGCCGAATGTCAGTGAATAGGTGGCCACATCAAAAGCCGCTGTAGCGCTTGGCACCCTTGTTGGTATTCTCAGCAGAGAGCCCAAGGAGTGAATGGGCCATAAGGAATGAAATCCCCTTTTCACATCGTTATATGTATTTTCTCCAAGGCAGGTTAAACCTGGAATAGTTTGCACTGCGATGCCGCCTCAAACATACCTCTTCTATGCATAAACTGAGGATTTCTTTCTTTGGAGCTGCCTGTCTGGTACCTTTCATAAACACTGTTGTCACATGAAACATTAAAATGAGAAAATCTTTTATGAGGTCTTTTTCATAGGGAACTGACAGAAATTTGGGATGGGGAGTATAGACTTGTCTCCCCTGTTAAACCATTTACAGATGGAATAGAATAACTTTTTAAAGGTTAAAAATGTGCCCTGATTTATTAAGATTCTTGTTTCCTAGTTAAACAAACAATCTGTGAAATGTCTTGCTGTGTACAACTTCTGGCCTTTTGTTTTAATGTTTCTCTTTTTTTAATCAACTTCCGCTCACAGCATTAATAAAAATTACTGGTTTTTTTTTAGTGCAGTGCTGATTCATGAGAGAAAAGGAGTCATGAGTTTAACGTTTCCTCAGCTGCTTAGAGCAGCTATTGAATTTAATGATTCAGATGGGAAAGTAGGAGACATTTGGGTATCTGGAAACTTCCTGAACTACAGATCAGACATAAAACCAAGTTCCTAATCCTAACCACTTATGGTCATTTAAGACGCAACAGCACTTTCTGAAAGAGTAGTGGCGTGAACCATGGTATCCTGGCCAAATTCCAATCTGGTTAATTATAATCTTTTAACATAGATTTTTCCCACAGTTTGGGATGTGGTATTCTCCTTCACTTCCTGTCCTAAACCACTATTCAACATTGCCACATGCTGTTAAGCAGATGACACATTTCACCCCAGAAGGTGAATGTAATGGGTGAAGTAATTCCTTCTGCATATATGGGCCTGATCTAAAGCCCATTGAAATCAAAGGCAATACTTGTTATTGATTTTGGAACATGAGTGTATGGACTGTAAAGCTATTCGCAAGCCTTTGGGAGAAGATATGCCATGGAGACACCAGATGTTATTGCTACCTTATAGAAAGGCATGTTGTTGTTTTTTAAGATGGAAATTTCCTGTCGGCTTTTCCTAAAATGGAAGATGTGCCTCAAACTACTTCAAGCTAGAGCTCCTGGGAAGGTACAGCTCCTGGTCTGCACTGATTTTTAGCTTGATTGATCTCTTTAGCTTGTATTTCCTCAGCGTGCATCAGGCAACAGGAAACTGACTTTTGATAAGAGACTCAGATGCTCAAAGGGAAATAAAATTCAACTTCAAACAAACAACGATCACCGCTTCCTTTTCGACTGCAGTCTAGGGGGAATGTGTCATGAGACACAAGGGGGTTGTACCTTTGAGGATCCACTTCAGGAGTCAGGCTTTAACTCTGGCAATTTCTTAATCACTTCAAATAAGGCTGCAATAGAACACTGGGCTTGCTACAGGAAACCAGTACTGCAGCAGACAAAAAAAGATTACATGTTGAATTATCTGGCAGGGATAGGAAGGCTGCCACTGTCATTGCCACCCCCTCCCCCATAGCTCCATGATGCGCTGTTTCAGGATTTGGAGGACACAGCTAAAGAAGATCCTCTTCAGAATAAACTACACCCTGACATAATCAGACTAGTGGCTTTCCAGGACCTGATGAGTACAGGACTCTTAATTTGGAAGATTTTTTTTGTTAAGCAGGTTATGATTATTGCTTAGTATTTGCATTGCTATAGCACCTAGAGGCATTGAACTTAGTGCTCCATTGAAGTAGGCACTGTGCACACACACGGAGAGACAGTCACTGTCCCAAAGAGCTTACAGGCTAAGACAAAGGATGAAAGGGGACACAGAGATGACATGACTTTCCTGAGGCCACACATCAAGTCGATGGTAGAGCCAGGGTGTAACACCTAGTCTAGTGCCCCAGCTGATAGACCTTGCTGCCTCCTCCAGTTGCATCCCCAAAGGTTCTACAAGTGACTCACTTTCCTGATTGTCCCACTTCGGTATCAGGAAGATTTTTATCACTGGAAAAAATGTGTGGGTAAGAAGCATATTGCATGGTTAATAACCTGCATTGCTTTCAACTTACAAAAGTCTTCCAGGACCGAGTGGGGAAAGGGAGATCTAATGGAATGGGGAGCGAGTTCAAGACTATGCACAGATACCTCTTTTTTAAAAAAGAAAATCACTTCGGAGGTGTTCAAAAGAAATGTTTCCAGGATAGTGGCTGGGATTAATGCTAGTCATGACTTGCATTAGAAAAAAATTTGGATTTCAAAAGCAGAAATGTTTGCAAAACAAAATTGATTTTCTTATTGCTTCATGTTCCCAGAAGCTGCTAGTCAGTTTGTGGGCTAAGTGGGTCCTAGATATTCAGGAAGGCACTGGAGGGGTGATTAAACTCTCTATAATGCACAGCATTGATGCGGATATTAGTTATCCATGTATGCTGATTATGTCCTGTACTGTACCCTAACAATACAACTGCTTAGTAAGGTTCATTATTTATCTGTAACCATAGTGACTCAGCACTTAAATAAGATATTGTCTAACCTAAAAGACAGATATCCAGGTGTGTGAGCTAGCTGAGGTACTTTGATGGCCCATGTTACCACAGTACCTAAGCACCTTACAATCTGGAATGTATTTATCCTCACAGCACCCCTTTGAGGTAGGGCAGTGCTTCTATCCCCATTTTGCAGATGGGAGACTGAGGCACAGAAAGACTAGGGGCTAGATTCACAAGGGGGACTGCGGCATTAGAAAGCTTTAGTGGAGCAGCAGCTGGAACCCAGTTCCCCTCTCTCCCAGGTAGGGGCCTGAACCACTGTGCTATAGAGTCATTCTCACATGCTCTCTGGCCCAATGAATATGTAATTATTTATACAAAGTGGAATAGCTTCAACAGAAGAGCTTGAGAGACCAAACCCAGAATGCCGTACAGGCCAAGGGCTATGGCATTCTCTGAGGAGAATGGGTTCTAGTCCTTAGGCACCTTAGGATTAGGTTGCAGCGGAGTAGGGGGTTGTGAATGCCAGTGTAGGGGGAGTAGGGAGTAGCGGAGTAGGGGGTTGTGAATGCCAGTGCTGCCTAACTGTTGGACTTTGGCACCAAAGTCCCCCTTGGAAATAATAGAAATAAGAGGGCATATCCTCGGTTGGTGTAAATAAGAAAAATATTTCTTAGAAGTAATTCTCTATTTCCTGTGGGAAGACAGGGAGGCATTTGCTGTTCTTTAAGTAGAAGCCTCTACCCTGCTGCTGTGGCCCCCTATCTCACGTGCTGCTCCCCTAGAATTCTTAAGCTCTGCGGAGCATTTAAACTGTGTGGGCTCCCCACAGCACCCTGGCAGCTCTGTGCTGCCAAAGCCTGTTTCCCAGGGAAATACATCTACAGCTAGAACAGCACAGAATAAAGCAAACGTGAAACAAACAGATCTACAGTCATTTATAATAAAAGCTAGTCTGATCGCTAAATAATTGGTGGGAGGAAAAGGCTCCCCTGGGCTCCTTCAATTCTTTAGCATTTGGCTTGGTGTTTTTCATTGTTAAGTTCCAACATTTTGCTCAGCGCTGTTTGATCCCATGAAGAAGACACTTGTCATTGACCTGCAGATTTTACAGCCTACACAGAAAGACAAGTTGAAAGAAAAGAATAAGGGTGGAACAAACAATGTATTTTATTTGGACTGTATTTTTTCCTGCAGCACCTTCCTGTCATTTCTGATCTTTGTGTTTCACAGCTCCCTCCCAGTGAAGCATCCCCCTTTTCCCTCTAATATCACATTCTGCTGCCATGGAAATGATTGAAACGTCATAGATCCAGCATCGTGACCTCACTGCGGGAAGGCATAAAGGCATAGGAGAAGAAGGGCTGAGATGGAACCAAGCCAGTGTCTGAACACAAAGGTTCTATCAATAAGTGGCATGTGATGAAAAGGGAATGGATGTATGTTTACATCCTATGCTTTTTTATAATGTTTGTCCTCTAACATCATAAAGGGAAGTTGGAATTTCCCAGGGCACATTGTAGAAAAGCAAAGTTCAGCTTTTGGACCAAGGGAGGATTAGCTTTTCACAATGAAATGTATTTTAGTTGTAGGGACATGAATATGGCCTACTTGAATTGCCAGTGTGTTTTAGAGATCACTTTACAGATATGTTTCCTCATTATTCAACCAGCTCATATCAACACAGAGCAATTTCTGTCCCCTTCCCGCTGCTGCTGGCCACCCCTCCCTCTCCTCCCGTTTCTCATTTTGATCTTGTTCATGTTCCAGTTTCTAGCAGTTTATCCAAAGGCACGACCTTAAACTGACTGAATTAAACAAGTGTAAAACTCTGTGTAGATGCTCTTAATTTGATTTAAACCTGCCTTACATCAATGTAGTTTAACTCAGCTCCTTATTGAGTTAAGCTAAATCAACACGGGCTTGTCTTCACTAGAGGACAGACTCAGTATTCCTCTTGATTGTTCCTGTTAACTTACCCCCACATCCCTGTCGAGACTCAAAACCTCCACAAGTTGTGTCCTGGCTGTGGCACACAATCAGGCAGCTGCCTTGCTCTGAGGTTTAGTCCAGACTGTGATTAGGTTGGCTCAGTATTTGCTAACCTGACGTGTCCCCAGTCAGAACACTGGCCTCAGTCCCCACCCACCAGTCGATTGTTGCTGGTCCTCCAATCCTTTTCCAGAACTCCACACAGCACTTCAGCCTAGGTCCTTATCTTGCCATCTACCCAGTCTCTGTATGCTGATTGGATGTCACCTCCTTCAGATGCTGCTGCTTGAAGTCCTTGGCCCCACACAGGTTTTGCACCAATTTAAACTTTAAGTAGATTTTTAAACCAATTTAAAGTTCACCTGGTACAACTTTTAAATATGGGCAAAGCCATCGATAGCAATTCTTAGCAAGCGGTGTTTTTTCCATAAAATAACATGCATGGCTCTCTGGGGGCCCCCAAATTAAAATTCCCAGCTCGGTCACTTATTCACCATGACCCTCACTTTTCAACAAAGCCAAAGTCAGCAAAAAAAATTTTTCCAGCTGTGGAAAAAAGTAAGATTTTTCATGTATTGTTTAAAATATATTTCCATTATGCTGTAAGTTTCTTTTCATGGAAATTCTGAGAGAGCACTTGGGAGACAGCCCAGAAAAGACAGACAAATTGTGTATGTTTTATGGGAATGTGGAAGACAAGACCCCATGAATCATTATTAGGGCTGAGTGCCATAAGTCCTGGCTGATGTCAGCTCTAGTAGCCTTCTAGCTATTTAGTGCCAGAATCCCAGCTCCCGAAGGTCACATTTTCTTTTAGCAACATTTTGCATGTCATATCTTTGAAAAGCCTTTATCGCTCTTTAGATGAAATTTATCATCATCTCATAATTAACATACCAGTTGATAAAAAATGTTCTAAATGACTGAAGTTCTGTAAAAGGAGTTTCAGTTAAATCACACAACACGTGTAGTAGCTTTACAGTTCTTAGCTCTTTGTAATAACAGATACAAGTTGTACTGATATGCAATGAGCAAAATTATTATACAACATGTTCTGCCAATCAGCACCCAGAATTCTCCCAGCATTCTGAAGTACCGGGTCCCCAACCAATCAACTTCAGTGATCCCTCAAATGCCTTCTTCTAACCAATTGGCACCCAGGATTCTCTCACTATTCTGAAATACATCCTCACCCAGTCAACACTCATGAATCTCCCAGCTTTTGGAAGTCTCTCCCCCTCAGCCAATCAGAATCAACAATCTTTCAGTATGTTGAAGTGCCTCCTCCCAAGCAGTCAGCACCTGGGATTCCCCTCATATTGTAAAGTTTGTATTTTGCTGTGGATGGAGATGACTGCAGCTTCCAGAAACCATGGGGAAATCCACCGGGTCCACAATTAAAAAGAAAACCAAACACAAAAATGTCTACTATTTTCTGTAGGACCTGAGCACTGACTGTTATCTACCTGACTAAAAGAAAGAGGAGCACTCAAGCCACAGAAGCCGTAATAATGTAACCACACTGTCCAGAGTATAGTGCCAGCAACAGTAACGTATATAATAAGATTCCAGGATTGTCACTCCATCTGCGTGTCTCTCTGAAGCCTAGAACATCTGTGGAGTAATTGTGAAATGATGGAAACAGCTACAAGCCTAGTTGAGAGCTTTTTGTTCAGAGTATCACCAAGTTCAATCATCACTGGGTTCGCAATCTGTTACAGTCTAAATTTAAGTTCCCAGACATTTTGACTTTACCAATTACACCAGAGCGGTGTACAGCGACAGTAAGGCTTGTTTCTATGCCATGCCAAGAGTCCTAAACCGCTCTGATAGCAGAGGTAATGCAGCCAATCACTACCCTTATTCTACCACTAATTTGCATGCAACAATTTCATTATTTGTATGAGGGAGCGTGCATAGATGGTGCATTGCTTGGCCCCAGCTGTGTGACACCATGGCATTCAACTATTAGTTTGTTCTAAGTACTTACAAAAGCTAACAGTAGGGTTTTCCTGAAAGCCCACCCAGATAGTGGCCTCATCATGCTTTCATTTTTGGCCCTTGTACATTCCCTTCTCTGAAAGCCCCTCTCCATATTTAACTCAGCCTCCATTTGTGAAACACACTGACCTACAAATAGCTACACAGATTTCTTCATATCCATGAACTATTGCTATTGATTGCACTTCTGGGCATACCTTGCTCAGATCTGAATGATCTCATGAAGACTGTTCCCTGCCCCCTCCCCCGCCCCCACAAATACACATGAATTGCAGTGGGTTTCTATCTGGGAGCAAATCAAGGTGTTGATTGTAATGGTTCAGGGCCTGGCTACCTCAGAGACTGCCTGTAGTTACACACTCTGACAACAGCTGACATTAGTTGAGATGCTGTTGCTGACAGTGTGTAGATGTACACTCTTGAGGACGGGATGCAAGATATTTTCACTAGACGTGGGAAGCCCTGGCTGTGGTGGAATTCACAGTCTCTGTTCACTGAGTTTATTGCCTGTGGCTCTGAGCCAACTTCATTAACATCAGTGGAAAGACTCCCACTTACTTCAATGGGAGTAGGATAGGGCCCCCTCAGAGAATGGTGTAAGGCATAACCTTTTGGTCAAAGCCTTTGTTGGCCTCGATGGTTTATCAATGGCAGAGTTTCCTTATGTTGGGCTGGGACAGTACAGAGATAGGATGTCTTTGCATAGGCTGTTGTGGGTAGTGTCATTTAATGCATAGGCTGCTTTTTACATATGTTTTGCCTAGATACCATGGCTATGTACATAAAAATCATTTAAATAAATAAATGCTTTACCATCTGTTTCTGCAGATGGCATAAGCCCATTTAATTATTTTGTAAGTTTCCATTAATTCTGTCAAAAAAAATTGTTTTCTATTGTACCAATATCTATGATGAAGCTAAAATTCAGTTTATAAAATGTAAAAAAAAGAATAAAATAAAATTCCCTCACCTAAAAGATGTATGCAGCTTCTTTTAGCTTTTTCCTCTCTTTCCCCCTCATTTCCTTGTTCCCTTTTTTCTTTTCTTCCTATTCCTCTAACTTTCATTTTCTCTTCCTCTGTTGCCCATAGTGTTTCCCTCATTTGTGGTGTTTTTCTCCTATCTAGAGCTGGTTGAAAAAAGAAAATTTTATTTTGGTGGTAAATTTTCATCTCTTTCTAAATTTCCTACAAATATTTTTTGTTCTTTTGATGCAAAAAGGCAAAAGCCCAAATTAAAACATTTGATTTTTGAAAAATATTTCCACTGGAAAAGGTGGGGGTGGGAAATGGAGAGAAAGGGGGGAAACTGAAAAACCAAAAACCAAACATTTTTGGGGGTTGATTTTTCATTTAAAAGAATGACAAACGAAAATTCTCAGCAAAATTCAGAGAGGCATTTTCTAGTAAAAAATAATTTTGATGGAAATGTTTCATCAAGCCCTACCCCTATCTCTGTCCTTTCTCCTCAACCTTTTAGAAATCATAATATGATCCCCTTTTCCCTAGACTGGAGCAACAGCTCCTTTCCCCTACAGCTCTATTGCATCCCTCCCTCAGATCATATGTCTGTCCACATATCCCCCTCCACACACACACCTGACTCTCCTCCCTTGTTATGCCTATTCTGTTCCCTCTCCCACTCTGCTCTTGAAGTGTCCCCAGCGCTGTTGTCTTGCTCCATGCCACCTCAGGCCCCTGTTCGGGTATGTTTGAGAAACATGGAATTCAAGGTAAATGCCCAAAGCAGGAGGTCATCACTGGAAAGTATTGTGAGGTGAACAGAATATTATCTCAACATTACACAGATCTCTGTTTATGTGCAGCATCTTAATCCTCAGCTTGTATTTATTTAAAGTGTGTTGATGAGACAGAGCTCCGACAAAGCTAAAATTGAGTTTCCATTCCTCTGGAAATGTTTAACTCCTAGAACACCAAGAGACTCTGTAAAATGCATTGAGGAACTGAGATAAGTCTAAACATCCTCCTGACTCTTTCTTCTCCTCTGTCTCCTCCAACTTCTGACTTCTCTGTCTTACAATACACAAGAACTCATCCTAGCTCTCCTGTCCTACAACATCCTCAATAGGAGAGCTGGTGTGGAAATTTTTGACAAGTCATTTTCCCACCAAAAAATGCTGATTTGTTGACACAGAATCTGTTCACAGGAAAGGGTCAGTTTCAACTAATTTCTTGATTTGAAAAGATGTTGGGAAAGAAGTTCTGAAATGGTCAAAACCTCCTTTTTTGACATTTTCAAATGAAAAATTTTGGTTTGTTTAGGAATCTGGGCTAAATAAAGTGAAATTAATAATAATGACTGAAAACTAAACAAAATGTTTTGAAAATGTCAAAATGAAATGTTTTGATTGACTTAAACTGAATTTTATTTTTATTTTTGGTTTGTCAGTTTGAAATTTTTTTTGAGATTTTGATTTTTTGTCCTGATTCAGAAGGAGAATTTCTTCTAAATCTCAAAATATTTTCCCAGAACAGAAAAACCATTCCTGCCCAGTTCTACTCAATATCCCTGCATTGCCAATCCCAAGTCTTCTAAAATCATGAGCCAGCCTGCTCCCCCAACCCAAATAATGATTTTTAAGCCAGATAATAAATGTTGGATTCTTTTTATTTACCGTCCGGTTTCTGAGCCTTAAAGCTGCACTCAGGTCATATTTTCAGGCTTTTCTCTGTAACCATGAGGGTTAGATATTTGCTCTTTTATAAATGAAAGCTGAGATGCTCACATAAATCACTTGCCTCCAGGAGCTGGGGCTTTAAGAAGGCACCAAATATTGCAATATGCATGATAAAAAAATCATGAGTTGGGAACAGTGATATCCAGCATGCTTACCCCTTACCTCTGCTGCCATTCATTCATCCTCCCGTGTTGTCAACTATCTTTCTTGATCCCACCCCCACAATTTAGGCCCCCAACTGTGGGACTCACCATGAGCATATATCAGTGTGAGGTGGAAGGGTTTTGGCACCAGGGAAGCGGAGCGGATCAGGACTCATTCTAGAGGAGGATCCCCCACAAGCCCCTCATCCCAGCTGCCAGAAACTTTGCTCAATATCCAGACTAGCGCCCACTACCTTATCCAGCTGCCAAACCCTAATACCCACAACTTCCAGGTGTCCTTTGCCTGATGCTGCTCAGCGTTCTAAGAGTTAAAAAGTTCCTCTCGAGTTTTATTCCCATTTTATCTGCATAGTTCCCTCCCACATTCTGATCCCCACGGGATTTTATAACCTCCATGTCCTATTTTGGCTGGTGATGTCAGAGGCAGAGCTGTTACCATGGAGAGGAGAGGGACAGACTCCACTGAGACGGACACAAACATAGCCTAAAACTAAAACAAACTTCTGATTCATCAGCCAAATTGTATCATTGTTCACGGATTGCAAAATGGTCATCAATAATTTCCCAGATGGATGTGCATGGTGGGAGAGAAGTACATTAAAGCCTTATATAAGACTCTGGATAACATTTACGTACGAAGCTCCCAGAACATGTATTACAAATTAATCTGTGGAATGAAGTCAGAGGGTCATTTCATGAGTGGCCGTGGATGAGAGCATATTGAAACCAAGCTCTTCTCAGAGAGCAAACAGGATTACTCACTGATACCAAAAAGGATGGCTCCCATACTGCAAACAAGATGATATTCAAGGACCATACGTATACACTACAGCAGGGGTGGGCAAACTTTTTGGCCTGAGGGCCACATCGGGAAATAGAAATTGCATGGCGGGCCATGAATGCTCACAAAATTGGGGTTGCGGTGCGGGAGCGGGGGAGGGCTCTGGTTGGGGGTGCAAACTCTGGGGTGGGGCTGAGGCGTTTGGGGGTATAGGAGAGTGCTCCGGGCTGGGATTGAGGGGTTTGGAGAGTGGGAGGGGGATCAGGGCTAGGGCAGGGGCACAGGGGGAGGCCCAGGGGTGCTGAGAGGTGTTTACCTCAAGCAGCTCCCAGAAGCAGTGGCATGTCCCTTCTCTGGCTCCTGTGCAGGGAGGGGCCCCCGACCCTTGGAGCGGGATCATGCAGCTGCTTCTGGGAGCTGTGTAGTGCGGCCCCTGACCCAGTGCCCTGGCTGGAGCGCCAGAGCGGGGCAAGCCCCAGGTGAGTTTGCCCACCCCTGCACTACAGCAACAATAATATGGTGCATGGAGCCATAAGCAGTAATTTATTACCAATTATTTCTGTATTGGCAGGTGAAATTCAGCAAAGTCATTCACATTGGAAAAAAACATCCCAACTGTATGTACAAAACGATGGGGTCTAAATTAGCTATTACTACTTAAGAAAGACCTTTGAGTCATCATGGATAGTCCTCTGAAAACATCTGCTCAAAGTGTCCTAGTGGTGAAAAAAGCTAGAGAATGTGAGGGACCATTAGGAAAGGGATAGATGAGAAGACAGAAAATGTTATAATGCCACTATATCAATCCATGGTACACCCACACCTTGGATACTGTGTGCAGTTCTGGTTGCTCCATCTCAAAAAAGCTCTATTAAAATTGGTAAAGGTGCAGAGAAGGGCAATGAAAATGATTAGGGGTATAGAACAGCTTCTATATGAGGAAAGATTGCAAAGACTGGGATTGTTCATCTTAGAAAAGAGACCACTGAGTGGGGATATGATAGAGGTCAATAAAAGCATGACTGGTGTGGAGAAATGGAATAGGGAAGTGTTATTTACTCCTTCACATAACACAAGAAGCAGGGGTCACCCAATGAAATTAGTAGGCAGCAGGTTTAAAACAAACAAAAGGAAGTACTTGTCAGGAGACTGGGGTGTAGTCAATCTGGCCTAGAGGTTGGAGCAGGAATGAGGTCTAGTAATCAGAGCAAGGGTCAGAAATGGAGTCAGAATCCAAATGCCAGAGCCAAGGGTCAAGACAGAGTCAGAGTGAGGAATCAAAGCTGAGGGTCAGAACTGGATTACCTGGAGACAAGGAAGGCAGGAGCAAGGCTGGGACAGAATTAGAACAAGGCTGGGTGCAAGGCAGGATCCAGATTGCAGAAGTGCAGGAGCAGTGAGGCCAGCACAAGAAGGCAGAGAATGCACAAGCATGTGCACTGAGCAGCTGCTTATCCACCGCAGCTGATGAACTTAAGAACAAGCCACCTGACTGCCCTAGCCAATCAGGTAGTTCGGCTATGACCCAGTGGTGCTCTTTGGCTGCTTGGTGACTGGGCAGGCACAACTGCAGATCCTCATTCCTGACAGTACTTCTTCACACAACACACAGTCAACCTGTGGAACTCATTGCCATAGGATGTTGTGAAGGCCAAAAGCATAACTGGTTCCAAAATGAATTAGGTAAGTTTATGGAGGATAGGCCCATCAGTGGCTATTAGCCAAGATGGTCAGGGACACAACCCCATGCTCCAGGTGTCCCTAAACCTCTGTCTGCCAGAAGCATCTGGCAGTGGCCTCTGTCAGAGACAGGATATTGGGCTAGATGAACCATTGGTCTGACCCTGTATGTCCATTCTTATATTTCTTTCTCCAGATATATTATCTTATCTTATATATTATATATCTACAATGTTTAATTTATAATTTTTTTTAGGTAGAGAAAAACCACCTCTAATGGAACATTCCAACACTAGCAAATTCCCTTTCTCAACAATTGCCCTGCTCCATCACTCAGAACTGGGGAATCCAGGATGCTCTTTGGTTGTTTCAGAGTAACAGCCGTGTTAGTGTGTATTTGCAAAAAGAAAGGAGTACTTGTGGCACCTTAGAGACTAACCAATTTATTTGAGCATAAGCTTTCGTGAGCTACAGCTCACTTCATCGGATGCATACTGTGGAAAGTTTAGAAGAAGATCTTATTATATACACACAAAGCATGAAAAAATACCTCCTCCCACCCCACTCTCCTGCTGGTAATAGCTTATCTAAAGTGATCACTCTCCTTACAATGTGTATGATAATCAAGTTGGGATTTGTGCCCAACTTGATTATCATGCACATTGTAAGGAGAGTGATCACTTTAGATAAGCTATTACCAGCAGGAGAGTGGGGTGGGAGGAGGTATTTTTTCATGCTGTGTGTGTATATAATAAGATCTTCTAAACTTTCCACAGTATGCATCCGATGAAGTGAGCTGTAGCTCACGAAAGCTTATGCTCAAATAAATTGGTTAGTCTCTAAGGTGCGACAAGTCCTCCTTTTCTCTTTGGTTGTTGTTGAGGTCACATGCTTTACTATTAAATTTAAAGTACTTTACAACGTTACTCTAGAAATAAAATCATCATGGGGTTCGGTGTTTGTTGTCTTCCAAGGATTCCGCATCAATATTTCTCAGTTTACAAGTAAAAAGGATTGTTTATTTATTTTTGTTAACTACAAGCCTGGCAAACTCAACCTGGGTTCTGTCTAGCTCATGCATCATCACCAGAACTGAAACTCAGTTCACAATTCTGACTTTAGCACAATAGAATCCAAACTGTTCTCTCATATCTGTGTTAGCTCTCCATGACTAACAGGGCTAAAAAATAATAAAAACCAACAAAACCAAACCTTGGCCAAGATTTTCAAAGAATAGATGCATAAAATTGGGCTCCTAAATTAATAGCCTAATTTTCAAAAGTGCTGAGTACTCAGCAGCTTCCGCTGACTTCAGCATAGTTTTAGGAGCTTAAAGTTAAGTGTCTATATTTGAAAATCTTGATTTATTTTTGTTACTGAAGTCAGCAGATATACACACAGGGAACAGATCTGTTTGTCCTTTCCTAGATTCACTTTTCTGATTATAACTGCACTTTAACAGATTGCTTATTGTATGTTGTTCCAATTATTAACCCTTCTCATGCCCTACAAGTGTGTAAGCTCACATCCAACAACGCACCTGTCCTCCATCCCCCCGTATGGCTGTGCTGGGTATATTGCACATACTGCAGTCATTCTCATGGACCCACAGCACACCTGCAAAGAGCTTTCAGCAATGCATGGAACTTGCTGTGGTGTAGTTTAAAAACAACATGTCTTTATTTAATATGCCATAACAGTCTTATTCAGTCGGTGAAGTAGGGAACCTTCATTTAAAGGGTCACTTGTAATATTAGTTAGGCTTCTCTTGAATCCAGACTTGCTGCAATGGGACAACACGAATGAGCTCTATCCTTGAAGCCCCTGGCTCCTCTTTAGTACAGAGGGCAAGTTCTTGTCATCCACCCTAAACCAGTAAGGCCTGCTGCAGCAAGAGAGGGGCTTGGTAAGAAGCATTTCCCACTACAGTACAGTGGAAAAACCTGGACTTCTCATGGTGACACAGCAAGAAGAAACATCTTGCTCTGTTTTTGTTCCATAATGGGTGTGAGAATTTTAACATAAATAGATTGGTTTATAAATGTTAACTCTGGAGTCAAACGGCGCCAGGGCTAACAGACACATGCAACAATGGCCCTACTACAACACTGCCGTTCTAAAAGACAAGGATATATTTCTCACCCTTGTTTTTTCTCTTCTTTCCCTTCTTCCTCCCCCTGCCCACCCCACACCTGGGGATAAGTGCAAAGGGAGTTGTACTGAGGCGTGTTTTTCATTAAGCGATATCCATTTGTTTAATTGAGGGAACTCAGAGAAGCAGGAATAAACATTCCACGCGAAGCACCAATGTAAATATTTAAGTCTGGGAGTTCATGACCAAACTGCATTCTGGACTCAGCGAAGAGTTATATAACCAGGTGGAGAGCACCCTGAAGCTTCTTGGGGGATACTTTTAGAAAAATGCCCCAAAAGAAATGTTTTGATCTCTTGGCACTGTTATGGGGTAGCTCACACCATTGGAGTCCTGGGCTGTCAGACACAAGACAGGCTATGAGGAAGCTCAGAGTTTCAGCGCTCCAGGCTCTGCACTGGCAAAGCACTGCTATGAAGAGACTCACAGCTAGAACTGGTTGAAACTTTTTGTTCAAAACGTTTATGGCTGAAAAATGGTTTTTTTGTCAGAATGGAAATTTCCACAGGAACTATCCATTGTCAGGGACAGTTTGGGGAGTGTTGTCAAAAATCTGAAAAATCAAAGATGGAAAAGTTTTCATTTTTGTTCCCCAAAAATTTCCCCCAGAAGTCAGTTTTTTTGACAAACAGGCAAAAACATTTGAAGTAAAATTTTAACAGAAATTTTAGTTTGTACATTTTGCTGAAGTTTTTCATGGGAACAAAAGCCATTTCCTGACCAGTGACTCACAGCACTGAATTCCCTGCTGGCATTGAGGCTCCTTGAGCCCCTACAACTTGGCTTCCATCCCCTACGTTCTACTGAACCCATGCTCACTATGGGTACCAGTGACCACCTCAAGGCCTCTTCACTGTTCTCATCCTTCTCACTCTACTTGCATGAGGTGCTCCAGTCGAGAAACCTGCCACTTCCTTGGCTGTAGAGAGACTGGGCTTTCCTGGTTTTTTTCCACCCTCTCCCTCACTGTCTCCTTTTGTGGCTCTCCTTGCTCTTCCCTCTCGCTATGTCTGGGTTCTTGTGGTGGGGCTCACTCATCCTTGGAGCACCCCTTTGTGTTGGTGCGAGATGTTGCTGCTATCTTTGGTTCCAGAACATTCTGCAGGCTGCCTGCCTCTGGCCCCAGATCTTCTGTGGCTCAGCTCTCTGGCCAAGTCACCCAAGTTCAGACCCCTTCTGGCGTATCATAAGCAAGCGTAAATGAAACTGAATAAGTCTTCAGCCCTCTTGGCCTACTGAAGTCTTCTCTGCTTATAAACCCAATCTCAGGACTCCCTTGCCCAGGAGCCTCTTCTGCTCCCTGTGAGTGTCCCTCCATAGGAGAGTCCTGCCTTGTCCACTGTCTCTCCCTAAATCATGCTCCCTTTTTCTAGGCCCCACCACAGGGCCTAATCCTGTCCCTGTGGCCTTCCTTAGCCTGCCTCCCACAAGCCTTTCCTAGGGAGAGGGAGGGTCTTCCCTTCTCAAGGGAGTGCCTTCAGTCTACTTAAAGGCCTAGCTCCGCCTCTTCTTGCCAGGAGGCAATTAGTTAATCAGCCCCTTCCCCCTCCCCCGCAGGTGTAAAGCATGACTAATCGGTGTTTTATCCCTTACCTTCCAGGTGTGATGGGGGTTAAACCCTGACGCTGTTCCACAAGGGTCTGTACTCTGCCCACCCTCCTGCTCCTCAACACAATACTCGGTCACTGGGAAACCTCATCCATTCTCATGGCTTTAATTACCACCCCTCGCCATGTCTCTCACATTTGTCTCTCCAACCCTGACTCCTCCCCCTCTCCTCAGGTTTGTATTTCCAACTGCATCTCTCATATCTCCTCCTAGACGATCCACTGCAACCTATCAATTATTTATTATATAATTATTAATTATTATTATGGCCACAGTGCCTAGGAGGACCCCATTGTGCCAGGCGCTGTACAAACACAGAACAAAAAGACAGTCCCTGCCCCAAGGAGCTGACAATTCAAGTATAGGACAATTGACAACAGATGGATACAGACAGGTGGGGGAGTACAGTGAGACAGTATTGGGCAGAACTACAAGCAACCTAACTGTTGTCAAGTTCTTTTGTAGGCAAAGGAGAGTTTGGAGGAGGGGTTTGATGGAGGATAATGAGGCAGCTCTGTGAATGTTTGCAGGGAGCTACTCCTGTGTGTGTGTGTCGGGGTGGGGGGGGTGCAGCATGGGAGAAAGCACGAAGGTGCTTGTTTGACAATTTAACGCGTGGCAGTGGAGGCTGGTATCATGGACTGATTAGAGGTGGGAATCGACATTTCAGTAGCGAATGAGAGATGATATGGAGGGTGAGGATAGACTGTGAAGGGTCTTGAAAGTGAATACAAGCAGCTTAAGCAAAAACTGAACTCCTCATCATTCCTCCCAAATCTTCGCCTTCTCCTTTGTCTGGAACTGTTAACTATGCCGCCATCCTCCCTGTCCCATCGGCTCCAAACCCTGGTGTCATCTTCAACTCCTCTCTCTCTTTATCTCCTCCCACATAGATTCTATAATTAAACCCTTCCAGTTTCAGCTCACCTGCATCTCAGACTGTGGTGTCAAACACCCAGTCTGTGGGTTGGATCCAACCTGTTTCACGTAATGATCTGGCCCCCATGACAGATTCCACTTTTGCAAAACCTAATTTTCATGTAAAAGGGAGGTGTGAGGAGCCCTTCTGCCAGGTGCCAATAGAATCAAGTAGGGCTGGGTACAGTCAGTGCAGGGGCGCTTTTCTAAAATAAATTGAAGGATATCTCAAGCCTCGCCTAGAGCCATGACCTGTCTGCTTCTGGCTCTGGGAAATTAAAATCCAACTTCCCTGGTCGCCATTGCAGGTGGCTCTTTCCCACCTGCAGGCACTCAGGAGTGCTTGGGAACATGGAACCACAAGTACCTTTTATTTGTAGGGGAGAAGGAAAAATCCAAACAAAGAAACCCTATGTATGTATGTATGTACATCCAATCGGTGTGTCACGAATTTGGTTAGCCCCACGGTTCCAATGTATTAATTATCTGGCTTGTTGGGTCCAGAACTTTTAGCCACACAGCAACCCCCACTCCTCTAAAATTGCAGTCACAGGTCTAATTAGATGCAGGAGTAGCAAGGGCTATCATGGGGGCTAGCTCTCTTTCACCAGCTGCTCCAGACCAGAGAAGGCCAGATCATGACGCCATACCACTTGGTCCAGCTCTATGACATCAGCTCTATTGTGGTGGGTCTGGTCGGTCCTAGATGCAATAATCTCTACAATGATGCCTGTTGAAATTCTGTGGAGTCACCTGTGTATTGCCACCACCGGTCCAGTTAGGCCTCCCTGCAGAGAATCATAGAAATGTAGGTCTAGAACAGACATCAGAAGGTCATCTAGTCCAGCCCCCTGTGCTGAGACAGGACCAACACCGAGCCACCCTGGTCCAGGCAGGCTCTGCAGCAAAGCCAGCTTTGCACCCCGCTCTGAACTTCAGCTTGGTCCAGCCCTTCAGAACCATTCCACACAGGAATCAAAATCTTCAAATGTAGAACCCAGAGCAGTACAGAGCCCTGAGATTGAGGGCCGGAAGTAGAGCCTCTAGTTTTTATAGCAAAACCTTCCGCCATCTCTGGGTGAATTGGATCCTGTTCCCAAACAAGGGCCCACTACCTCTAGAGTCAGGGTGACCCACTTATTCCAGGGCATACCTTGCACATTTCCTGTTACCTTTCAGGAGTACGATTACCATAACAATCAATTTATATGGAGGCAGAACAGGGGCATTCCAGCTAAATCAGCAAAACACAGTATACGGAATTATGGGTAAGTAAGATTATATTTTATGGAAATGACATTGGCCAGAACAGGATTTTCCTCTTTTTCCCTATAGAGGGAGTTCTATTTCCCCAAACTTTTGGGGTTTACATATGTACCTAGCCCTGATGATTGTGACCACATTATCCCATTGTCTTCTCCCTTCTCCTACCTGTCTCTGGACTACCTTCTCCTCCTTTTGGTCTCACCTTAATTTAGGATTGTTTATTGTTAGTATGGAGGTAGCACCTAGAGGCCCCAATCAGAATGGTAAGCTCTTTGGGCAAGGGAAGCCATCTTTATCTGTGATGTAAGCACCATACATAGCCAGGGTGCTCTGTAAGCCATAAATAATAAGCAGACTAGAAAGAAAGCTCAGATTTCAAGAGGCCCAATAGCCAGTGACAACACTATTGTTGAAGAAGCTCACATTCTTGAGTTCAGGGCTGGCGTTGACAAGGCACTGCTGTTTTGGAAGCTTGCAGCACCAGAGTCTGGAGCGGGGACTGGCCGGACACCAGCGTGAGGAAGCTCAGCTGACAGGAGAATCCGAGGCTGGCGCTGATAGAGCGCTGCTATGAGGAAGCTTGCAGTGCCAGTGTATGAGACAGAAAAATCAGTACCCTCTCATTGCGCTGTCACAGAATCAAAGGCAGTAAAAACAAAAGAGAAGGTTGGTGGGGGAGGGAGGGGAGAGCTGAGACGACTGGAACAGAACACAATGTATCTTTATGAAATATTTAACATTTTCTTTTACCCCATCTGTCTCCTCAGAGCCAACTGAATGTTTTGTATAAGCCAACCCCTCTGTTGACCTACTTGAGATAAAACCTCAAGAAGTCCTATTGTAAATGCGGCAGGGAGGCAGAAAAGAGAGCCCAGAGGGGGAAAAAAAATTTCCATAATAAAACTGTCAAGGGGAAAAAAAAGACACCAGAAATCATTGCAAGGGAAAGTAATTAAATTAAGAATTTAAATGGTGACGTCCACTCCAAACCACTCAACATAAACGGTGTCCTTCATTCTCTAGTTAAAGAGGAACATTTCAGGGAGAGGTGTGCACTTAGCTCAACCGAGACAGAACGGGAGCAGCTCGGGAACCTTTGTTCAGAGAAAAAGATACCCTTGTGAATTTTAAAGCTGGGCTGGAAGATTTGGGAGCCAGTAGTCACTGCAGTGTGTATGGACCTGATCCTATCTATCTGGTCTCAACACATGCCAAGAAGCCACAGAAATCCACATCCCTCTTCCCTCTGGGTGTTCCCCCCAGAGTTCATTCCACAAGGTCTCTCCTACTTCAGATCCCTTCTGCAGACTTACCTCTACAGCAACTACGATGGAATGGCTGTAGGATAATCTAATGCATTTACCCTGCAATGAGACCTGTGTGAGCAGATCCTGTGCCCTGCAGTCTGTGAGGGTCCATCCATATGGAATTAGTTGCAGTATCTGGGCCTAAGTGTGGTGCACAGAAAGCTGTATTAAAATCATAATCTATAGCTTTAAATGCAATGTGTTTTGCCCTCGTCCTTCTTGCAGGCTAGAGGTCTCTGTAAGAAGTGAGCAATCTGGATCTAGCAGAGCCAAGGTGCTAAGAGCCAGCCTTGAGCAACATGGGGCTAATTGTGCCTTAGGGAGCAGCCTACTTTGTCTCTCTCTGGTTTTGGTTCTTCAGTGATAAAAGTTCTGGGTTTTAAGCAATAAAGAAGCGTTACTTTGCAACCTTCCTAAAAGAGTATTTTTTATGCTTTTTATCTAACTTCTCTGTCTGTATGCCATGAATATAACACTAAGATTGTATAACATTAAATACCCTCCCACCACTGTCCCACTAAAACTTCATCTTATCACGATATGGCTAATCATCTCCTGGCCACTTTTTTTGTATGTTGCAGCCCTTTTTTAAATTGGCTTTGCATTTTTAGAGTGTGAGCTCTCTGAGGCAGGGATGCCTCCTTTTGTGTTTGAAAGTTCAGAGCAAGTTGTGAGCATTATCAGAAGCACAAAGTAAATAAATACTGATCGTTCATATAAAGAGTAACAACAGGGCACAATAATCCAGTGACAGGTCTTTCCTCCCCATTTGTTGCAAAAGGAAGCAACTCTAGGTGGTTGCAGAAAGGCAGTTTAGAGCCAGGTTTTCCCAGAGCTGGCATTCAGAGTTCATTCCAGGGCACACAGCTCCAGTTCAGAATCTTCTTCCAGAATCCGTTCCAGCTGGTCACAGGAATTCAATTCAGGATTCTTCCCTTCCTCCCTGCCCCCCTCCCTCCCCGGGGCTGCACCCACAGTCCATTCCAGGGGACAGAGGATTCCAATGCAGGCTGCACCTGCCTCCTTCCAGATGATTTAAGAGTATGTTTATAGGTAGTGGGGGAAAAAAGCATCTCTGGATCAGGACAATGAGCTGAGTGAAGCAGGGCCAGGTTCTTAAAACCACTCACACACCCAATGTTCAAAAACTAAAGTATAAATTACTAGTGAGCAGGTGAAAAATCCAGGTCCTTTGAACAAATCGCCAGGTGTTTTAAAAACCCCTGATCCTCTGGGAGGAAAGCACAGTGGGTAACAGAAAGAAAAAACACCAACAAAACCCAAGACAAGTAAGGAACTTGAGGAACCTCAAAGATGGGGGGGCAGATGTGGACTAGCCAAAACGCAGAGCAATAATACTGGAGAGTGTCTAACAAAAACTGCAATCTCATTTAGCCGTATGCCAGATTCATAAAAGAGCCCTGCGACGTTTAGGAAGTGTTATGCTCAGTCACAAGCCATGTGTGACAGATAAATGTCACGTGGTTGGCATTATGCAGCTACCCTGCAAATTTGTTGGACTTGCTTAAACATAATCTTTTTATATTTTCAACACACCAAGTTCCACTTAAGTATTCTGGCTGCCATAGCAACATGGCATATTCATTCCAGGTGTCATTTTCCATCACAATCGGTTTGTTCGGAACTCTTCCCTGACTTCAAAACTTTTGTTGCCGAGGTAACAACATTTCTTTTCACATGGAAGTGCTTGGCTGTGTGCATATGTGGCAAGATGAGGTCTGCTCTCTGCAGGAGCTCATAGTACAATGGGATGAAGATCAGGAATGCTAAAGAATATTTGTAATAAAGGAAGGGTGGGATGAAGGAACTTTAAGAGGAAACAGTGCTGCAGTGGCAGGTGGTACAATGTGACGGGGGATGCAGTAGGATCCCAATGGGTGGCCCCAAGGTTAGAACATGGGAAAAATATAACATATTATATCATAAAGAATAATAAATATAATAATAGAAAAATAATACTTTATCCTTCTAGCAACCCTTTCCTGCAAGGATCCTAATATAGAGTTGCAACACTTCCATATTTTTTTTCTTTTCTTTCCAACAAAAATTCACCCACATTGACCTAATTCGTAAATTGTGGCAATCAACCTGAATCTGCATTTTTCAAAGTTTTGCATGAAAAGTGTTGCCCCGCTCTGCTAAGACCCACAAATAGTGTAGACAGACCCTGCACATGCTTTCCCCACCCAGCTCTGCAAAAGCTCTTCACTGCTGCCCTGCTGCTGTTCCAGCCTTGTCCATGCCCCTCAGTCTTCCCCTCTGTCTCTACCAATGAACCTCAGCCTTGATCTGCAGCATCCCCCGCTATGTCAGTCTTAGCCTACCTCCCTATCTCTATGGGTGTCAGTGCACCTCAGTTTTGACGTGTAGCACCCCAGCTGTTCCAATTCTGAGCACCAGAATCCACCCACCCAAACTTTCATCTTCAGACAATGAAGCCCACAAAACCTGCTATCCGTATCTGTCCTACTGAAAGGGCTGATAGATAAGGAGGTGCTGGTGAAGCTCACGGTGGGATAACATGAAGTACAGTAGGATCTGGCATATGTGAGGCATGACTAAGTACAGAAAATCATTCTCTCAGCTAATGCATCAACCATCCTCTTCCAAAACCAGGCATGAGCAGCTGATGCTT
This sequence comes from Lepidochelys olivacea, assembly GCF_965140295.1. NCBI lineage: Eukaryota > Metazoa > Chordata > Testudines > Cheloniidae > Lepidochelys > Lepidochelys olivacea. The sequence continues at coordinate 257,676,104 of NC_140411.1, read as the reverse complement.
AGCGGGGACATTCCAGACACTCCAAACCGCTGCATCCTGTGTGCGGTAAGATATCCCTGTGAGTCCCTAATCTCACACAGCTGGGGAATGCTGAACATAACAGAAGCTATTGGAAAATAAGGTTGATTAATAGATTGCAAGCCAGGGCTGACTCCTGCTTGTTTGCATGTTGCAATTGATTCATTTGGATAGCCAGACACATTTCTGTTTTACACGCTACATCTTGGTGCCCCAATTCCGGGCTGCTAATGACTCTAGTGGCCAAGTGTGGGTCACTGGGGTGGGGGGTCAGGCTTTGATTTTTATTTCATCACAGCAATTCATAGTCAACTGCACAAGCTGTGTTGTGTACAAATCCGCCTCCTGGGTCACTGGCCACCACTGCTTCTGAGTCTGGGTCAGTGCGGCATTTGGCTAGAAACAACAACACACTTGAAGAACACAGTCCTTTTAGGCAAGAACAGGGAAAGGAAGTGTTTGTGAGAGGCACCCTGATGTGAGAAGCAAGGTACAGTGACATCTGAGGTGGCAGTGCCGTCTCCCTCCTGTGTGAAATTACCTTTGATTCTTTACAACCAAAGAGCGGTGTCTTTCAAACCTACAGCTCTTGTTTATTCCTGGGAAATGGAGTGATCAGAAAGAGCTGGGGAGGGACAAATACATCCCTGAAGTCCAACTGATTCCCACACCAGAGTTGGACTCTTTGTAAAAGAAGCAGTGAGAGTCAAAAAAGCAACCTTTAAAAAGTGGAGGTTAAATCCTAGTGAGGAAAATAGAAAGGAGCATAAACTCTGGCAAGTGAAGTGTAAAAATATAATTAAAAAGGCTAAAAAAGAATTTGAAGAACAGCAAGCCAAAGACTCAAAAAGTAACAGCAAAAATGTTTTTAAGTACATCAGAAGCAGGAAGCCTCCTAAACAACCAATAGGGTCACTGGATGATCGAGATGCTAAAGGAGCATTCAAGGACGATAAGGCCATTGCAGAGAAACTAAATGAATTCTTTGCATCGGTCTTCATAGCGGAGGATGTGAGGGAGATTGCCAAACCTCAGCCATTCTTTTTAGGAGACAAAGCTGAGGAACTGTCCCAGATTGAGGTGTCATTAGAGGATGTTTGGGAACAAATTGATAAACTAAACAGTAATAAGTCACCAGGACCAAATGATATTCACCCAAGATTTCTGAAGGAACATAAATCTGAAATTGCAGATCTACTTACTGTGGTATGTAACCTATCATTTAAATCAGCTTCTGTACCAGATGACTGGAGGATAGCTAATGTGACACCAATTTTCAAAAAAGGCTTCAGAGTCAATCCCGGCAATTACAGGCCAGTAAACCTAACTTCAATACCAGGCAAAATGGTTGAAACAATGGTAAAGAACAGGATTATCAGCCATATAGATGAATATGATTTGTCGGGGAAGCGTCAACATGATTTTTGTAAAGGGAAATCATGCCTCACCAATCTTCTAGAATTCTCTGAGGAGGTCAACAAGCATGTGGAAAAGGGGATCCAGTGGATATAGTGTACTTAGATTTTCAGAAAGCCTTTGATAAGCTCCCTCACCAAAGGCTCTTAAGCAAAGTAAGCTGTCATGGGATAAGAGGAAAGGTCCTTTCATGGATCAGTAACTGGTTAAAAGATAGGAAAGAAAGGGTAAGAATAAATGGTCAGTTTTCAGAATGGAGAGAGTCCCCCAGGAGTCTGTACTGGGACCAGTACTGTTCAACATATTCATAAATCATTTGGAAAAAGGGGTAAACAGTGATGTGGCAAAATTTGCAGATGATAGAAAACTATTCCAGATAGTTAAGGCCAAAGCAGACTGTGAAGAGTTACAATGGGATCTCACAAAACTAGGTGACTGGGCATCAGAATGGCAGATGAAATTCAGTGTTGATAAATGAAAAGTAATGCACATTGGAAACCATAATCCCAACTATACATGTAAAATGATGGGGTCTAAATTAGCTGTTACCACTCAAGAAAGATCTTGGAGTCGTTGTGGATAATTCTCTGAAAACATCCACGCAATGTGTAGTGGCAGTCAAAAAAGCTAAAGGTTGGCAATCATTAGGAAAGAGATAGATAATAAGACAGAAAATATCATATTGCCTCTATATAAATCCATGGTATGCCCACATCTTGAATACTGTGTGCAAATGTGGTTGCCCTCATCTCAAAAAAGATATATTGGAATTGGAAAAGGTTCAGAAAAGGGCAACAAAAATGATTAGGGGTATGGAACAGCTTCCATAAGAGGAGAGATTAATATGACTTGGAAAAGAGATGACTATGGGGGGTGGTGATATGATAGAGGTCTATAAAATCATGACTGGTGTGGAGAAAGTAAATAAGGAAGTGTTATTTATGCCTTCTCATAACACAAGAACTAAGAGTCACCAAATGAAATTAATAGGCAGCAGGTTTAAAACAAACAAAAGGAAGTTTGTTTTTTTTCCCCACACAATGCACAGTCAACCTGTGGAACTCCTTGCCAGAGGAGGCTGTGAAGGCCAAGACTATAACAGAAAGAACTAGATAAGTTCATGGAGGATAGGTCCATCAATGGCTATTAGCCAGGATGGGCAGGGATGGTGTCCCTAGCCTCTGTTTACTAGAAGCTGGGAATGGGTGACAGGGGATGGATCACTTGATGATTACCAGTTCTGTTCATTCTCTCTGGGGCACCTGGCATTGGCCACTGTCAGAAGACAGGATACTGGGCTAGATGGACCTTTGGTCTGACTCAATATGTCTGTTCTTATGTAAAGGCTGAGAGGTGAGCCTGCGGGTGGGGGGTGGGGGCGGGCAAAGGTGGTTTTAAGTCACCTTTGCACCTCCTCTAACCGGAACGTCATTTTGGCCTCTGGTGCAGGTTATAGCAATCTGAAGGCTGTCTCCAATGGCACTCTGCCCAAGGGGCGACTGTGGCCACAGGGAATACCTGGAGTGAAGCAGCACTTGGCCTCAGCCCCATCCTCTCCTACCCAACATGCTAAAGCGTCCCTTGTGAGGGTGGCATAGGACCAGCTACGGTGGCTGTACACTAGCCAGGGAAACCCCCTATATCAGGAATTACCCAAGGGCTGGGTCCACTCTATTTCTGACCCTTTGACTCCAGTAGAGACATCATAAAAGGGATGTGGTGCAGTAATGAACTGGGCCCCTGACTTGATGATACTTCTCTGATGATTTCCCTCCCTCCCATTCCTTGGCTCACCTTTCCCCAGGGACTGACTGCACGGGAGCTTCCCTCAGTGCTCCAGGCTTTCCCTTTTCTTCATGCAATGCACCAGCATTACTGCAAAAGGCCTTTATCATGCCTGTTAGGCATTGGCCCACCTTGGTGCAGTGTAAGCCGGCCGCCCCAAGGGGCCTTCTGGAGCACAGGGACTGCCACTGCAAAAGGCCCTTGCACAGGGTACACAAGGGTAGGGAGGCTCCTTAGATGCAGCTGCATTCCTACACAAGGGTCTATCCCCATCTGGCCCAAAGAGTCTGCCTCTCCTCTGAAAAGGTCCCTTATGTAAGAGGTAATCAGGCTGAGGGGACAGTGAGTGTTCCCTGGACCCAGGCATCCAAGAGCTGGCTGGGAGTTCCAAGTTCCTAAAGGGATAAATGTTAATAGCTGCTGAAAGCCCAAGCGAACAGACAAATAATCCCTGAAAAACAACTCCAAACACCAGCCTAGGCAGTCATAGTACATCAGCTCTCCCCTCTGAACGCACAGCTGTCCCCAGAATAAACAGGAAACAGTTTTATCCTCTGAGGAGCAAGGAGGTGAAAGGGTCAATTCTTTAGGTTGTGTGTCCAGGATTTAGGCAAGCAGCACAAGTTCCAGACTAATAGATTTTCCCTTTTTCTCATAGATGAGGGACCCAATGGCTGAGTTCTTGCTCATGGGTCTGTTTCTTGGTCTGAAATCACCCTTTCTCCGGCACAGGGTGACAAATATCCAGAGCCCAGAATGCCTGGTTTTGCCAGCAAGGCTTCAAAACTGAAGTAAAGTCACATAGGTGCTGGAACTAGGGGTTCCCCCTGGCTTGAAGTGGGTTCCAGTTGGTTTTACAGTTTGGTTCAACGGCTCTCAGTATCCCCACTGTACAAATCAGTGGTGGACAACCTGTGGCCCATGGGCCGCCCATGGCCCGTCAGGGTAATCCATTAGTGGTCCATGAGACAGTGTTTACATTGACCATCCACAGGCACAACCGCCCGCAGCTCCCAGTGCCCGTGGTTCGCCGTTCCCGGCCAATGGCAGCTGGGGGAAGTGGCGCGGGCCACAGCGATGTGCTGGCCGCCGCTTCCCGCAGCTCCCATTGGCTGGGAACAGCGAACCGCCGCCACTGGGAGCTGCAGGCGGCTGTACCTGCCGACGGTCAATGTAAACGCTGTCTTCCGGCCCGCCAGTGGATTACCCTGACGGGCCGCATGCAGCCCATGGGCTGCAGGTTGCCCACCACTGATACAAATTGTTCCAGCACCCCTGAAGTCACTGCAGGAAGAAAGCCAAGTAACGTGGCAAGAGGAAGAGCTGTTACCCTGCCCCTGCAGTTGCCTTCCAATGGGCTTATGGTTCACATGCACCCAGCTCACATGGAAGCCTGGGACATGTCTGTCCTGTCTGATTCTGGGTAACCATGCATGTTAATTTCATGCTAGTGACGCTGGATAAGAGGCCTGGCTAATGATGTACTTTCATCCAACCCCCCAATTTTATGGTGTTTATCAGGAAAAGTTTACCCCTTTGGGTGCAATTTCTCATGTTCATTCTCAGCCCGAAGATAAGTTTTTCTTTTTTTTTTTTTTTTGTCTCCTTAGAGGGGGAAAAAACTCAATCAATTTTTTTGTTTTGTTTTTCCCTCCACCCCTTTGAAAATCAAACTGGGCAATTAAATGAAAAAGAAAAACTAGTGCAGCATGAAGGTTGAGAATTTGCACATGGTGAGGGCAATGCCTCCCCTTGTGACCTACGAGCTCAATTATTGGAATTCCCTGTGTGCTGCTCTGCCCCTTGCAGCTCCTTCAGAATGCAGCAGCTTGGTTGCTGATGTGTTGCAGCTATCATGATCACATTCAGTCCCCGTTGCTTTCTTTATATTGGCTGCCTGTTCAATGGTGGACTCGGTATAAATGAGCCTTATTGGTCTATAAAGCTCTGTATGAGACTGACCTGACATTTGTTTTTCAGAGGTGTTGTTAAATGACTGCCACAGTTGCTGTTGTTGAATTGTTTTGTTGTGGCTGGTTTTGTTTACCTGCCTTGTCTGTAATTTTGTTGGGGGTCTTCTTTTATTAATGAAGGAGAAATTGTTTTTATGATGGCTGATCAGCACCCTGGGCACTTTTGCAAGGGTGGGATTGCAATACAAATAGAATTGTATTATGATGGTGATGAATTTACACCCCCCCCCCCCCATTCAGATTGTTGGGCTAGATGCAAGAATCACGCAATGAGACTCGATGGCCACAGACTCTGTGGATAAGGGGCAGTGCCACCCGAGCCTGGGGCAGCAGCAGGCTGCACGCTTGTAACACTGACGTTGAGGTGTATGCTGTTGTTCTGGTACCCGAATGCAGTACGGTATGTTGCCGCGGGTGCAGTGTGGCCGCGGTCGCATTGCTGTGGAGCCACGTTTTAATTGTCTGACTCTAGAAATGAAATGCACAGAAGTAAGGCAAAGCCAGCATTATTGTTTCCATAGCAACGTGAACGCTGCCATACAGGGCACTGGCCTGGGAATCAAGAGACCTGAGCTCTATTCCCAGCTGTGCCACTGATCTGTTGGCAGGGCCAGATGAATGCAGACCCAAATTAGGCATGTGCCTAGGGCCCAGATTTGAGGATTGACCAACCCAAGCAGTGTTGTGACCCTATGCACCAGGGCACAATGCTACTCACTGATATTTTGCTTGGCTGCCCCTCCGTCATGACGGAGGGTTGGCTGGGCCAAACCCAAGTGGTATTGCAACCCCATGTGCCAGGTTGCAATGCCACTCGCTCAAATGTGGCCTGATCACCTCTCCCCCACAATCCCTGCTCATCATACCTAAGACCCAGTAATGGCTGAATCCAGCCCTGCCTGCTGGGTAACCCTTGGCAATTTGTGTCCTTTGTGCCTCAGTTTCCCCACCCACCCTTTGTCAGTCTTGTCTATTTGGATTGTGAGCTCTCCAGGACTGGCACGGTGCCTTGCTGTGTCCAGTGCCTACCCCAATGGGTCCCAATTTCAGTCGGGGCTTTGTGGTGCAAATAATACAAATAAATTATTATTAATAAACAAAATAATTGTACCTACAGTATGTCAGGCACAAATGTAACAGGATATACAGGGAAACGGGTAGGTATTGCAAGTCCACGAGATGAACCAGCCCTGGTTGAGCTAAGAAGTGTAAATGTTTACTATCCTGCCTTGTGGTGTTTAACTTTTCAGCCTTAATGATATTCTGAACATCATTGTTATGATCCTTTGTTTATGGTAAGGACAGCACTGTCCTAAGTGCTTTCTAGGCGCATTGTCAAAGCTGATAGATTCCATCCAGCAGAGGCCAGCGGGGCACACTCACAATACAGGGAGCTGATATATACAAGATCTGTGGGCCCACAGGTGGTGAGCGCGCATGAACTAACATACATCACTAGCTCTGGATAGCCCCATTTTTTCTACAGAGCAAATGCGATTCACAGATATTAGGAGATCCTCAAGAAACAAAGTAGGGCTAATGTGTCTTCTTGAATTTTGAGAGTTTAGAATTACCATAGGATGAACTGGTATCAAAGTAAATAACCATCAGGTTTATTGATCATGTCCCCTCTAGGGAGACATCCACAAATAGCCAGTTAAAACTCTCACAGCTAGCATGCCCTGAATCTTGTGTGAAAGGGTGGCTTCTGGTCCCTGTGATAGAGTGGGTTATGTCCGTATCAGATGATGAGCTCCATTTTGTATTACATTTTGAACGCATCTGAATTTGCTCAAGGCAAGCCTATTGACAGCAGCCCTGCCCGGGAATGGTGCTTGACGCCTTGCTGAAGAATTCTCATGGAGAAGCCACCAAGACAGAAATCTGGAGCTCTCGGATTTGCTTATCTCTCAGCTGCTGGCCCATGGAACAATGGGCTTTCTACACAGAGGACCCACAAGGGAAGAAAGCAGCTGGAGTTCTCCATCTGAGCACATGGCAATGAGACAGAGACTCAATTTATTAGTGGGGTGCTGCTCTGAGCAAGGGAGCCCAACCATCAACACAGAATTGAAGGGCTTGCAGGAACAAGAGGGCAGGATGGCCTCTTCCCAGCCTGAAACACTAACGGACCTTGGACTCACGGAAGGAGTCAGCTCAGACCAGGGAAGGGGGCATCCCAGGACTTATGCCATTTTCAAAGATCTGTAACTCTCAAGTGCTTTAAGAGTAAAGTCTCTGTGGTTAAGAAATTCCTTTGCTAAACCTGTGTCCCTTGCTTTCCTGCCACTTTTTCCCTGAAGGGGTTAAATTAGAAGCCCAGAGTGACTACAGCCTTGGCGGAGCTCTGGGGGATTATATATATGTGACTGGGGGGGCTTAAGAGGTCTCAGATACCAGTTTCAGGGTTAGGGCAGATGGCCAGCAGTGCACCATAGCCTAAGGAAGGATGTCCTATAGTCCCAGAGCTAGAAACAACGACCAGATGTTGCCCAGGCTTAGTTGGTTTGGAAGCATGTGGGATGCAGTGATAGGGTCCACTCACAACAGGCTCTGTCTGTCCCGCGGGGGACTGGATGAGGTTAGGACAGTTCCTGCTTTGCTAGTTCCACGGTCCTGGTCAGGAAGACTGGGGGGATTTGTGTAGGTGGGTAGAATTTCGAGGACATAATAGATGGGAGGCCAATATAAAATGGGGTGGTGGGGGAGGTTCTGCATTTCTACCACTGGGGCAGGTAGCGAAGGAAAGAAACCAGGCCAGGCAAAGGGAAAGAATGAGGGAAAAGAGAAAGCAGAATGTGTTAAAAATGAAGAAGCAGAGACGAAAACCAGGAATAGGAAGCGGCGAGGGGGTGGCCATGCTGAACTGGAGCTGGAGGGGGAGTGGGCCAAGGGGGAGCACAAGGCTGGACGGGGCAGTTTCGGACATGTGTCCCTTGGCCCATGAGGGACTTCCTAATAACCAGCTGTAAAAATCGATACAGAGCATTCCATTTCATTGTCCTGCCCCTGAGCAAACCCAGCAGGCCTGAACATAGAAGCCATGGGCTGTGCTGGGAATTCTGTAAGGCAGCCAGAGGCCAACAGCCCAACTCAGAAAGGTGTGTGGGAGGGGACCTGACACAAGGCAAGTTAATAGGAACCTGGCACAAGGCGAACACGGGGGTGGAGTGTGTGTGGGGGAAAAACAGGTAAAGAGGGAATAACGGAGTTTGTTGGAAGAGATCTGGAACAAGATCACAAAGGATGGGAACACAATGAGAACTGATAGGAGCACTGGGGAGGAAGAGACCTGGACAACAGAGGAGGGAGAGGGAGAGGGGTCTGTGTTTGTGGAGTTGAGCGAGATCTGGAATTATGAGGGAAATAGACCTGGAATTAGGGGATCACAGGGAGGCAGTTGTGGGAGTTAGTTACCAACTTTGTTTTCAACACCAGAGCAGGTTTCTGTTCTTGGCTTTCAGTTAGTCAGCTCTGGCACCAAGGATATATCTGCAACTCTACAACTGTCCCATGGTTAACCAAAAGGCTAATATGAACAGCTCCTTCTATTAGAGCCACAGTATAATGCCACTGAGGGCCTGGCTGTATTTTTGGCCACAAACCAGAATGACTTTTTACTCTTAAATCCCCATGGTTTGCAGTCCCCACAGATCTCTCTCTTCCAATTTCTCATTGCTGGCACTTCACAGAGGAATGAATGAAAGTTTCTCGGCTTCCCAGAGTCCCACTGTGATGAGACTGCCTGATCTCCCACTGCTGGTTACACTGAGAACTGGAGCGGACCCCTACATGTGCTGCTGTTATTTATTGTTTCTATTACCGTAGCACCTAGACCCCCAACTGAGATCAGAGCCTTCCTGTGCCAGGCATTGTGCAGACACACAGTGAGCAAGAGGCAGTCCCTGCTGTGAAGATGTTACAATCTATATAGACAACGAAGACAACGGCAAACAGCAGGAGGGGAAACAGAGGCAGATCAATGTGAAGTAACTAGCCTAAGGTCACCAAGCAGCAGAGCTGGGAACAGAACCCATCTCTCCCAAGTCCTTGTCCAATGACTGGCCCACTGGATCACGCTGCTTCTGGAAGCATCAGAACCAGCATTTCCTCTTTTCCATTGTTTGTCTCACCGCCTGTAGCAACAGCTCGCATGACTCCACAGTTTGTTTATTTATTTTAATTAAATGACACTTAAGGCTCCTGCAGAGGTCACGTCACCACATCGCCACATCTCGTGCAGGGCCTGGTGATGGGAAGCAGCTAAGTGATGCAGACATGACTCAGCCACTCTTCTCAGCTATGCTGGTTTTACAGCAGTGTAGCTCCGCTGGCGTGTTTCAGTGGGGAGACTCCTGACTGAAGGGTAAGCGTGTGGAGAGTCCAGGCCAGCGAGTTTCCCCTAGTCACAACAGCCTGAAGTGAGGCTACTGGCTACTGCCACCCAGTGTGGCTCACAGAGATGACCGGTCTTTGCATTCAGTGCCCCATGGGGAGCCAAACAGTCTGGTACAAATCTGCATGCTGGCACCTGTAGTATCCAGGGAGCACTCCTCGGTATGAAATATAGAATCATAGGACTGGAAGGGACCTCAAGAGGTCTAGTCCAGTCCCCTGCACTCATGGCAGGACTAAGTATTATCTAGACCATCCCTGACAGGTGTTTGTCCAACCTGCTCTTAAAAATCTCCAGTGATGGAGATTCCACAATCTCCCTACGTAATTTATTCCGGTGCTTAACCACCCTGACAGTTGGAAGTTTTTCCTAATGTCCAACCTATATATATAGGCACCGGCTTCGTTTTAAACAAATCAGGTCAATCCTCAGCAAGTTGGCACCCTGGCCCTCACTATGACAAAATTTGGGTGCTCCTGTCTGAGCACAAACTTGTAAAGGGGGCAATCCGAGGCCGCACGATAGCTCTCAGGTGACTGTTTGCTCTCTCTGGCTTTGGCAGTCCTACTCTTGTTGCAGAATTATCCTAAAGGAGCCAACCATTTTCCTCTAGGTACAACATGAATTGGGTGCGGCTATATGGCCCTATTACAGCATTCCGGGGCCATCTCAGAACTCCAGAACTGTCGCAATGCTGCAAACCACAGCAGCCTGGAATTCCAGGGCTGATGAAAGAGACGTGTCCCAGCCATGAGTCACACCCATGCTCTAAAAATCAAGCCTCTTTACAATGTCAAGCTTTGTACCTAAAACTGGAGGCACCCAAAACCACGAGCACTTTTGAATTGACCTTAGATTTTAAAGTCTTTAGGGTAGGGATCATCTTCCTATATAGCTACTTATCTGGTCCCCATTATCCTAGTAGCTGAGCTGTTCACAAATGTTAACATTCATGTGAGGTAGGGAAGTATTATTAGCCCCATTTTACAGATGGGGAACTGAGGCACAGACAGGCTATGTGACCTGCCCAAGGTCCCCCAGGAAATCTCTGGTGGACCAGGGAGCAAGATCTCCCAAGTGTTAGGTTAGTGCTCTAACCACTGGACAATCCATCTCTTAATAGCTATACAGCACTACTGTAATAAATCTCATCCCACCCATCTGATATTTCCCACCCAGTCTTAATTTTGCCCCCCAAAATTTACCAAAGAAGTGCAATGTTCAAAAAAACAAATGACTAACTACAGAATTTCATTTGCAAGACAAAGTAACAGTAATGTACACCCCAGCACTCCTTATTGCAACAAAACTCCATCCAGTAGTAGCTAGAGAATACTAGTCACTCTTACATAACCCAGCACCCTGTAATCAACACATTTCATAACCCCCAAAGCCATCAATCATTCCACCCCAGTCACAGGAATACTCTTCTGCTCCTCCAACGTATCACGCAAAGAGAGAGCCCGTCGCAGGCTGCCCTAGCTTGCTGTACCCTGGGACTGTGCCCCTTTCACAATCTGAACTGCACATTCAGTAAACAATATATAAAGTCAACAGGAGAAATCCAGTGGCATTTTGCGATTATAGCACAAACCAAGTGGCAAAGGAAGGGTGTGTGGGCAGGGTGAGTCAGGTGGGAAGGAAGGGCGTGAGTGAGGATTATATCGCAGTGAGGAGCTGATGGGATCCATTCATTTCCAGACGTTCTAAGGCTTAAGGTGTTATTAAAGTAGAGTTTTTGTCACGAAAGTGCAGTAGGTGGGAGCATACTCTTTCACCCAGAACTCTTTAACAATGTTGTTTGGCGGTGAAATATGTTTCTCTCCCCACCACCACCCTGCTGTAGATGGGAAAGCAGCTGGCATAAGTAGGTTTCCTTTCCCTCTCCCTTCAGTGAGCACAGGGACAGCTCTTCCTTGGGCTTGAGCCAAAGCCCACTGAAGCCACTGACTTTGGATGAGGCAGATAGGTGGACTCCTGGCTGGGACACCTCCCTTTCTTCCAGCTTCAGGTGCTATTCAGTGCTCACCCTGAAAGGAAGTGAGGAATCCCAGGGCCATCCCACCCAGGCACCATCTCCTCTTGCTCCCACTTCCAATTCCCCTGCCTGAGGAGCACTCACTTTATCAACCAGAGAGGATCGGGGCCCCAGGGAGAACAGCACTCGCCCAAACTGGGGAAAGGGAGGGGAGGTATAGCTCTGCTTATAGACTCATAGGCCAGAAGGGACCATCATGATCATCAATTCTGACCTCCTGCACATTGCAGGACTCAGAACCTCACCCACCCACTCCTGTAATGGACTCCTAACCTCTGGCTGAGTTACTGGAGTCCTCAAATCATGGTTAAAGACTTCAAGTTACAGAGAAACCACCATTTACACTAGTTTAAACCTGCAAGTGACCTGTGCCACACGCTGCAGAGGAAGGTGAAAAACCCCAGGGTCTCTGTCAATCTGACCCAGGGGAAAATTCCTTCCTGACCCCAAATATGGTGATCAGTTAGACCCTGGGCATGTGGCCAAGACCCACCAGACAGACACCTGGGAGAGAATTCTCTGTAGAACTCAGAGCTCTCCTCATCTAGTGTCCCATCACCAGCCATTGAAGATATTTGCTGCTAGCAGTCGCAGCTCGGCTACAGAGGAGGTCTCATGCTTCTAGGGAAGGGGCTCTGTACTGTCCCTGGCTTTAACCCCTGCTTGTTCCAAGCAGCCCCTAGAACTACGGGAGCCCTTGGGAAGAGCGCTGTGGTTTCTACATGCTGTCAGCTCCGCGTCAGGTCAAATGGTTTGCAATGAGCACCCCTGCATCCTCTCTTACGTTTCCTTTTGCGTAACATGTCACCGCCAGCACTCGGCTATCAGAGCCCTTACACAAAAACAAATAAGAAAACTCAAGCTGGTCTTGACTCCAGGGCAGGGCACCCTTGGGAAATGGGAGTAGGGAGAGGAGCATGAATGGCTCAGCATGAGGCCTGCGTGTGCTTCGATGGCCAGCAGACTGCCTCCCCGGGACAGCCCCCTGAGGAGCACGTGGCCTGTGGTGTCAACAGGCGCCTGGCTGCCTTGGAGTGGATGGCATTGCTGTACTGGCCAGCTAAACCTGGTGGAGCCTTTGCCCCAGCTGCACTGCCCCATGTCCTCTCCACACCAGAGGTCCCTAACCTGTCTCCTTCCTGTATTCCTCTTCCCACCCTCACATCCAGTCATGTCCCTGCTGGGTCCAGCTGTCAAATCCAAGAGGAGCCCCTTAGAAAGCAAAGGCTATCAATAAGCAGAGCAAAAAGAGCTCACACAGCTGCTGCTGGTCATCATGGCAACAGCACTATCGGCCAGAGGAGTCCTACTCTGCCCCTGAACACCTGGGCCCTGTCACTCCCTGCTTCTCACAACACCATTGGGCTCCAGGGTGCGCCCCATGCCTGCCTCTTGCTGGCTTTGAGTGTTACTGGTTGGCCTCCAGTGGGTTAAATGGATGCGGTTAGCATATAGCACTGCCCTATGGGAAGCCCAGGAGCACACCTCCACCCCTTACTTCTAGGCTGAGGGCATACTGAATTGCTACCTGGGAGCTCAACGTCTCAACCCTGAATGCCAGAGGCGAGGAGTACTTCAGCCTGCAAGCTGACGGAGCCCACTATGGAGCCCTTACCACTGCCACAGCCCACTTTGAAGATTCGTGGCGCTTGGTCTTAGCTACAGCAGTAGCTTTGCAGTTCGTTCACGCCCATTAACCAGGACGTGACCACATCTACCGTTGCTGGCTCTCAGGAAGGGTTCAGTCACTCTGACCCTGCCTTTGGCCTCTTGTACACTCAGACAGGGAGGCCGGCAGGCTCTTAATTGTATCAATTACACCTCCCTCCGCTTGTGAATGTCAAGCCAATTAACCACACCTCTTTCCCCTCCGGAGCACCAGGGTAGGAGGCTGCCATTTGGGAAATGTCAGCGAGGCACCGCATGTGTAATTGGACACTGCGTCTCCACTCAAGCTGAGCGCTTCAGCCTATTCCTGCGGGAGAGCGGAGCATGCCATGCCCAGTATGGAGTCAGTCCCTATTTGGGCCACTTTCTCAGCCCTCCCCCCCCCACCTTTTCCTTTGTTCCAACCCTTGGGCCCCAGGGTGCTGCTCCTCAGCCTCCGGCAGCCACACTGGTGCAGGTGCCACTCTGCCTTTTGACCTTCCTTGCCTCACTGCAAGGGAACAGCTGTACCAGCCAGCTGGTGGCTAGACTCTAGGGTGACCCTGGGATGTAGCCAGACACATGCTTGCCCTTTGTGGCAGCAGACCCTCCTACCAGGGAGCCTGGTGAGGCACAAAGGTAGCAGTTCCACCAGCTGAGCGAATGGGGCGCATTCTCCAACCCCCTCTGGCAGAGCCAGGCACAGGTGGAAGTTTGTGTTCAGGACCTGCACCCAGGAGCCACGCCTCACACCTTCATTACCAGCTGCTAGTTATCATCCCTCTCCAGGACAGACATTACAGCAGAGCTGGCTGGGCAGGTTCCTGCCACACCCTGCAACTGGACTTGTTCATGCCACAAAATATACAAGAACTCGCCTGTAGTTATGATTTGCCTTTGGATGATCCGTACCCGGTTGGCACCTACACCAGGTCAGAGGCCACAGCTTGAACCCCATCAGACTGAAATCCCTCTTGGCATGGTCTCAGGGCTTCATAGGCCTTTGGCTGGCAAAGCAGGGAAACCGCTTTCAAGGTGAACCAAAGAAATACCTGAGAGATAGCTCGGGGCAGTGACCATTATTAAAACCATGGTCAGTGGGCCACTTGATGTGCACCTGCTGCCAGCTTTCCTCCTGGTTTGCCTCTCAGAGGCACAGAACAGATGTGAGGGGAGATGAAACAAAGACCAGAGCAGACAGGGAGATGTATGTTTCAAAATGGACCACCACCCAAGGCAGTTAAAAATCCTTTTCTGTGTGGAAGAATGGCTGTCATGGCCACAGAGGTATTACGATTGCACACAGGAGAGGAGGTAGGCTGGGTGACTGTATGGGGGAAGGGAAACGGGCCATGTGATGACAACCTGCTAATATGTTATCTGTGGAAAAAGTTTGGGAGCCTTTTAAGTTTCTCTCCCTTATGGCAACATAAAGCCCACTACACTCTTGTTCAATAGGCAGTGCTTTATGTTGCTGTAAGGGAGAGACGGGCTCCATTCCCAGTGCTTGTTTCCAGTCCCGCCTCATTGGTGGGATGCGGAGTGCTGTGGAGATAGCACATGGTGATGGTGGTAGGAAGGAGCTGAGACTGCCTGGATGGGATGGTCCTGTTGACATGGCTGATAAAGAGGAGACTGAGGGGAGGAAACTGAGCTAGAGACACACCCAGAACAGCCCTGCATGCTGGGGAAGTTTGGATCTGGATCAGATCAAGATTAGCTCCTAATTGAACCAAAATCCTGGATCCAAACTCTCCTGACTGTGGGTAGAATCCAGATCCAAACACAGTAACTCAGGCCTTTCCTCTATCTTCGCTGCCTCTTAGGAAGCATAATAAATATAACTAAGCTAGAATTTCACGACCAAAAAAAGGAATAACTAGAGAACCTTTCCCTAGCCAAAAGGTGCCATGTGACCAATCACATGCCAAGAGTTTATGACTAGCAACCCTCCAACTGAAGAGGATTTACTCTTTTTTCCATAAATACAGTGCTCCACCTCTCCATTTCAGTTATGGCCCAGAGCTGTCCTGGGGTTGCAGCATGACCGTAGGGGCTTCTTGGGTCTTTAGTGGCCTCTACTGGCCATGAGTATGTATTGTGTGGGTGCCTGAAAGTTGCTTTCTAGGTTATGGTACAACCTTCTTGCTAAGGTGTCTCTATTCTGAAAATGCTAGAAGTCTAACTCTTCCTCAAGGACTTTAAGTCTTGCACGCAAGATTCTCACCCCTATTTATGCTGGCCCTGGAAGCAAGTGATTGCTTGGAGACCTATCACTCCATTTGTGTCAGATGCAGTATTACCACACTGTCTTAGGACAGAACTATACTGAAAGACCCTATGTGCAGGATAAACCCATTGTGTTGTGTGTGTGGAATCAAGACTGCCACCATATGTAATGATAGGAGGTGATCCTCAATACATAGGCAGGGGCTGCAGCAGAAATCTAAGCCAGTTGCCTCTGTACCTGAGCTAATCCTCCCAGCACAGCTACATACATTTAGACACTGAAAGAAGGGCTTAACAAGCCACCTCTTGTATGAAGCAACAGATTTCCTTCTTTGCTGTTGGGAAATGGGAGAAACAACAGGATCCGGTGGTTAGTCAGTTACTGATGGGCTGCCAGCATGTCTCGACCCAACATTGCAGGCTGCATAACGTGCCTCTGCACTAATGAGATTTATGTTTCATGGGAAAGATCAACTCTCTTGGAAAGCCACTCCTTGCAGTTACATTTGTGTGTGTGACCTCAATCAACAGGGCTGAAGGCCCATTTTGAGGGAGGAAACGTGTCCAATGGCTCAGCTACCAGGGAATGCAAATGGAAGTCCCAGCATAGCCATGAGCAAGCAGAACAGATCACAAGGCAATGGAGAATCCCACATAGTCACGAAACTCGTCCCTCCGCTCTCTTCAAAGCGCCACAAGAGCCATTGGTACCAACGTTATCTTTTATTTGAAGTTTTATTGCAACTAAAAGCTTTGTAATGTTTTATTAAAATGTCATCATGATGTTCCCCAGAGCAGCTGCGATACAAGACAAGCAGCCTTTCCTGCCATCAATCTGGTTAAAACCGGAGGTGCCCTCCCATTTAGGTGCCTAGCTGGAGGCTTCTTCCATGCACAGGAGAGGCCAGCACTACAGGGCCTTCTTCATTAAGATCTTGCTGGAACTCAGGAGCATCCTCATCCGCAGCAGCTGGCCCTGGTTTCCCCGGGATGGTTTTGGCCACCGGCAAGAGGGTGAGGAAGCGAGATTACTTGATGCGGTAGAGGACTTTGCGCTGCATGCGGTGTTGGATCTCACCACGCCGCATCATGAGCTGCAGCACCTTGTAGATGGCGTGCTCGGGGTATTTCTGGAAGAAAGCGGTGCAGGAGAATGACAATCCCATATGAGCCTTTCACAGTACAGCCATGAGCTGTGGGTGCTGCAGCCCACCCAGGAAAGTTCACCGTAGCCCAGTGAGAAACAAACACTGAAGTCATTCCAGACTGACAGACGTTTACATAGAGAAGGGGCTTGTAATACAGGATGAACTCTTCTCTGAGTCATCGATTGGCATTCTGACTGTTCCAATATCAGTGGAAACAGTGGAAGGAGCTGGAACGGCAGTTGGGCTGCACAGGATGGAGAACCCCTACAGCATTCCCTAGGCCAGGGGTCGGCAGCCTTTCAGAAGCGGGGTGCCGAGTCTTCATTTATTCACTTTAATTTAAGGTTTCCCGTGCCAATAATACATTTTAACGTTTTTAGAAGCTCTCTCTCTCTAAGTCTAGTTATAGAATATATAAACTATTGTCGTATGTAAAGTAAACAGGGTTTTCAAAAAGTTTAAGAAGCTTCATTTAAAATTAAATTAAAATGCTGATCTTACACCGCCGGCCCTCTCAGCCAGTTGCCGGCCTGGGGTTCCGTTCACCTAGGCCAGCAGCAGGCTGAGCCAGGCCTGTGGCCAGGACCCCGGCTGGCAAGGGGCCAGCAGTCAGAACCCCAGACCGGCAGCGGGCTGAGCGGGGCCGGTGGCCGGGACTCCAGACCAGCAGCAGGCTGAGTGGCTCATCCCGCTGCCATTCAGCCCACTGCCGGGCTGGGGTTCCGTCTGTCAGCTCCTGCCAGCCAGGGTCCCAGCTGCCGGCCCCGCTCAGCCTGCTGCCGGTCTAGGATCCCGGCCCTGCCCATATAAAGTGGGTACCTACCTTCTCCCTGGTTCTAGCCCATTCTCTTCCTCTCTCTCTGCACTGAGCTGAGGGTGGGAGTGCACTGAGCTCAGGGCTGGGGGTGAAGGAGCAGGCTGGGGGTTGGGGTGCAGAGTCTGGCCAGGAGCTAGAATGAGGGAGGGGGCTCAGGGTTGGGGCAGGAGGTTTGGGTGTGGAGCGCTTACCTGGGGAGCTCCCATTTGGTGCGAGGGTGCAGGTAGAGAGGTAGAGGTAGAGTGTGTGTGTGTGCGCGCGCGCGCAGGAGCTCCCGTTTGGTGCTCAGGGTGGGGGTGGAAATATGGGGGGTGCAGGAGTCAGGGCAGAGGGCTGGGGGGGTGCTCCCAGCTCCCTGCCCAGAGCGGCTCACGGCAGGGGGCTTGAGGGGATATGCCCTGATCCCACCCCCCCGTCCCCACGGCCCCGTCCCCACCTCTTCTCCACCTCCTCCCCGGAGTGACAAGCGCGCTGCGGCTCTGCTTCTCCCCCTCCCTTGCAAGGGCCATCCGACTCAGTGGCAGGGAGGGAGCAGAGGAGGGGCAGGAACCCAGCACGCTGGGGGAAGAGGCAGGAGAGGGGGGAGCTTGCCTGCCCTGCAGCAGCAGCCAGCAGGACCAAGTTTCTTTACCCTGCCCCCATGGGGGACGGGGGGAAAAGAGCAGGCTGGGGCGGGCAGGATTTTTAATGGCACACTGCTGCCGGCTGGGGTCCCGGCCTGGGTTCGACAGCGGGCCGAGCAGGACCGGCGGTTGGGACCCAGCAGGCAGCAGCGTACCATTAAAAATCTGCTCACGTGCCGTCTTTGGCACGCGTGCCATAGGTTGCCGACCCCTGCCGTAGACAGTCACCCACCTCCCTGGTTTCACACCACTCCCTGGTTTCACACCACTCCCTGGTTTCACACCACTCCCTGGCACCCAGCTGACTGGGAAGGTACACAAGCAGCAGCAGGAGCCTGGCCACATTTCAGGAAAGAGTCCTCATGGCCATAGCTGTCTTGTAGGGTCTTGGTATCACAGCCCTTCAGACTGTCCCCACCAGGGACGGGCTACACCCATTAGGCTCACCTGTTTGGTGAAGTCCTGGACGATGCTGTGCTCTGACACTTGGGAGCCAATGGCAAAGCGGCGCTTCAGCTGTTTTTCAATGCGGGACAGCATCTCCTGGTCCTCCTGCGTCGTGAAGCCCTCCACTCCTAGGGAGGAGACGACGCTGGATTAGAGACCCCTGCTCCTCCGAAGGCCTCGCTCATGCCGCACGAGCTGCCCCCTCCCCACAAAAGCAAGAGAGACTGGACAACCCTTGGCAAGCCAAAAAGGTGACCGAATAGCAAAACATCCAGACTGAATCCTTCTCATCTCAACTTCTGACAACCACACCACGCTGCAAATCCCCTGGGTAAGCCTCTGTCTCCGAAAGGAACAGTATGGTCGAAGGGCTACTTCCCATCGCTCCCCATGGAAATATGGGGGAGCTGGGCATCCAGCCCTCACACCCCCATAGCTCCTGGGCTTGCTGGTCTGAACCAGGAAACACCCAGACTCAGCACCTCCTCTGGGGTTTGGGAGAGTTCATGCTCCCCCCCGCCCCCCTTTAGATGGGAGCATTAGGCACTACACTAACCCTCTGCCTGGACTACAGTGACAGGACGACACCTGCCACAGAATGAATGAGGGGCACCTGCAGCCCTGTGCATTGGCCTGCCCAGGGGAGTCACCACCACAGCCACCCAGAAGCACCAGGTTAGGTTGCCTTGTGGTGCGCCCCCGCCCTCCCCCCAAGAGAGGTGGGGTTTATTCTCCACCCACTGATCAGAAGGGAGTGGGCTCAAAAAAGATGATTTACACTGCAAGAGGTTTCCGGGGGGGGAAGAGGGGAAACACAGATCGCTCAGGGCCTCACCTGACAAGCTGCCCGACATGGCTGCATCAAGAGTGGACACCTGGAAAAGCCGCAAGGCCTCTTCAACGTCTCCCTCGGTGGCAAAAGGCTGAAGCTTCATCTTGCAGAGGGACTCTGCAATCCGCACAATGGCCTCCAGCTGCCTGGGAACCACAGGGAAGCCCTTTCTAACAAAGTCACCATGGGCCTCCACTCCCCCAGAACCCTTTCCCGCCTCGGTTAGGAAATTCCTCCGTTCCACACACCGCCTGCTGCATACATCCCAAAGCACTGAGTAAAACAGTCGTTTAGCAGCTGGGGAAGGGTCAACACATCCCAGACACCCCCACCTGTGCAAAGCAGAACACTCCCATCCTATCTAACGGGAGTGGGGCGCTTGGACACAGACTGGAATTAAGGTGTAAATTTTTAAGTGAGAGCAATTTGCCCATGGGACGATTTACCAAGCGCTGTGGTGGATTCTCCATACTGGCAATTTTTAAATCAAGACTGGCTGTTTGTCTAGAAGATCTGCTCTAGGAATTATTTTGGGGGAAGTTCTCTGGCCTGCATTATACAGGAGGGCAGACTAGAGCAACACAATGGTCCCTTCTAGCCTCGGGATCTAGGAATCCCACGTCTTGCCCCAATGACTCCCACTCCCACCCAAGGGAAACACCCAACCCAAGGCAGGGCTCTCCCCATCCACTAGATAGTGGTGCACAGTTCCCACTAAGCAGACACTCTGCTAGCTCAGGCCACCGTTCTCCATTAAAAATGGGGGAGAAGGGAAATGGGTGGGAAGGGGAAATTCTGGCCAGAAGGAGCAGTCTTCTCCTTTTCCACTCCCACCACAAGTGAGACCCAGGTGCAGCCTGGAGACGCTCTGGTATCTGTAGGTCATTACTCCACCCTAGCCACCTTCCCTTAAGTGGTGCTGCCTCCAGTGAAGCTCTCAACAATGGAAGTCGCAGGTCTGTGCGATGCTACCCCACGTGAGTGAGAGCCTGCACCGGAGCCTCGTGGTCCCCACGCCAGCAGAAGGCAGCGACGGTAAGGACAGTTGGGGGGGCAGAGGGAGAGATGGAGAAGAGGGGAGCAGCCATCTTTAGGAGTGAAGCACTTACAGAAGAGCCTTAGAGCATGTACTTCGCTCTGGTGGCTTTAACAGGGTCCAGCTCAGTGCAGGCCTGGGCTCACCCGGAGCCTATTCCATTCTCAGGGGGCTTGTGCAGCGTTGGCCATATTCCCTTTGTAGGATTACTCCAAGCATCTAGGGTTCCCACCCCCTTTGTGTCCCTCCCTGCACCCGGCCAGGCGCGTGCTCTCACCGGACGGTGATGGGGATACTGGACCGGCGGTCACTCTCCCGCTCATGCTGGCGGGCCCCGCTGCGCATCAGGACATAGCGGTTCTTCAGCTTCTCTGCAGCCTCTGCCGAAAGGCGTGGGCCGCACTTCCTGTGAGAAGGGAACGGGAAGCGCCATGAACCAGACGGTACTTGGGAAAAGACATAGTGGCACCCCCCTACCTATGCAGTGCAGTGGTGGAGCCTCTTCCCCTGCCACTGCAATCCAGGCCAGATTTTGTGAAAATCCAGGCCCTGGTGAGAATTTACCCAGCTGGCATCTCAAACAGAACCTCAGAGGTGACCATGCCCCTCCTTAGAGCCAGGGGTGGAAATAACCCAAGATGCTGGGGGCTGACTGTAGAGAAGGAGTGCTGATGGCCCCCACTAAGGAATTAAAGGTCTGACACTGGGCCCATCTAAGTGAAGCCACTTCAAAGAGGCGACCGGCCCAGCAGCAGGTCCAGAATTGCTGAGCGTAACTATAAGTCCCAGCAGGAGTTTGAGAGTGGCAGAGAACACATCAGCAT
Organism: Lepidochelys olivacea; assembly: GCF_965140295.1. Lineage (NCBI taxonomy): Eukaryota > Metazoa > Chordata > Testudines > Cheloniidae > Lepidochelys > Lepidochelys olivacea. The sequence continues at coordinate 257,654,875 of NC_140411.1, read as the reverse complement.
GGCACCAAGCAGGACGTGCCCAGCAAGCTTTGCAGCCTGCCCATGGTTCTGCTGCCCAGCCCAGTCGTCATGTCACCCGAGAGTCGCTGCAGACTTACGTTCGACAGTAGGAGATCAGCTTCTTCAGCTTGTTCAGCTCAATCTCACCCTCCACTGCCTGGGTCTGCGTCAGGGCACTCACATGTAACGACATCACGTGTTTGGCCAGAGTCTGGAAACAGTGCAGAGAAGAGGTGGATAGCAGAATTCCTTCCGCCCTTCAAATGCTACAGACAGAAATTCTGCCCATTGCTGGTACCAGGGCAAAAGAGAACAAGCCAACTCCACGCTTCTAATCTGGGGCAAGTCAGGAGAACAGATGGGCCTTGCGCTTTGTTCTAAAGTTCTGACCCAACAGTGCTTAAGTGCACAGAGTTTGGGACCACAGGAGACAACTTTAATTCTGTCTTCCAGTCCCTGCCAAATTTACTTTCCTTTCCCTAGGCCCAAAGTGGTTGAGCTGTACTCAGACCTGCTAAAGAAGGGCAACAGGTAGCAGGTCCATTGCAAGGTACTTCAAATCAAATAACCCACTTGGCACCGGACACACTTGGGAGGTGAGCTGGGCAGACACTTTCCTCCACTGTCCCCTTCCACAAATCCTCTGCCCCAACATTGCTCCCAGCTAATCCTCCTGCATGTGTCTTATCCACCCCAGGCAAGTCGCAACACCAAGCCCACCGCCTGCCCTCACCACGTCTCGCTCCTCATTGTGCTCATCTTTAACTATGAAGATCATGTCAAATCGGGACAGGATTGTCGGCATGAAGTCTATGTTCTCCTCGCCTTTGGTTTCATCCCAGCGCCCGAAGACAGAGTTGGCAGCAGCCAGGACTGAGCAGCGGGAGTTCAGAGTGGTTGTGATACCAGCCTGCATGAGAAATAGAAGGGGGAGTGGAGGTCAAGCCCCACATCAACACAATAACCATGTTGTTGGCTCCTAATGCAATGTACATTGTCAGGATCACACGGACGCATCCCGGGATGGCAGGGGGTGGGGAAAGCTATTTAACCATTTCTTCTCTCTCTGGTTCTCAGAGCACTGAGGAAACCTCACACATACCAGCATTTAAATAAGGGCCCATAAGCGGCATCCAGTTGGCCAAGGAAGGGTCCCTGCTGGGGGAGGTGGAGGCTGGCAGGATAACCATAGGGATTTGGACAGCACAGCCACATGAGCCTCACTTGAGGAAGACCTCCCTAAAAGTCCCCCATCGGTGGAAGCCACATGTAATACATAACGCCAACAGCATGAGAGGTGCTGTATAGACAGGCGAAGAGGCCACGGGGCACACCCCGGATGTGCTCGAGAGAGTTGTCCCATCACAAGTTTAATGATGGCAATGGAGAGGAACAGGTGCCTCGTGGAGATGTAGTGCGGGGAAGTAGTTTGATCTGGTGATAGGAGAAGTCACAAGTTTAGAGCAGCAGGAGAAAGAGGGAGGAGTCAGGAGTTACACCGAGGCATGAGTCTGAGTGGCAAGGGGCATGGCAGAGTTGCCAGCAGAAAGGGTGGCTGGGAGGGAAGACAGGGAGTTTGGTTCCACTCATGCTGAACCGGAGAATGATTTCCTTTAGGCTCTCTCGGACAGGGACATTGCCCCAGAGCAGAGCCTGCTGCTCCCAGACCAGAGCAGTCGGTAGCTCCAAACCCCATACAATCTGTCAAACCAGTGATTCGCAGGGAACCCAGGGCAACCCTTGAGGCTCAGCCACCTTCTGGCAAAGGCCCCTGGGTCCATGAGAGCTGGTTACTCTGCTCCGCAAGAAGCCCTGAGCTGGATTCAGGGGCCTATCCCTACAGCCACCCCTCCTCTTCTCTCCCCACATTCCCCCAGTCTCAGCAGCAGCTCTGCAGTTTCACAGAGGGCTAGATACAGGCTGAGGCCAGTGCCGTTTGCTGGCACCTCACCTTGGCAATGGAGATGGTCTGCTGTTCCATAGCCTCGTGGATGGCCACTCGGTCGTCCTCCCGCATCTTGTTAATGGGTGGAGAGAGAAAAATAAAATTTATACCTGAATATCCCTTTCTGAGGCCTGGGCTCGCAGGACAGCCTCATGTAGCCAGCACGGTTTCCTCCTCCAGCACACTCACGTTTCACGTATTTTTAATGCACACAAACTGAGATTTCTCTTGCAATTGCCTCCTGATGCCAGCTCCTTTTCCTGCCCTCCCACATAAGGCACAGGTCTCCATCCACCGCAAACAACCCCTGCCCTTCCACACTGCAGCACAAAACATCACCCTCCAGGGGAACTCCCTGCCCTTCCTGTAGCAGCACATACATTTCCCTGCAGGCGAGGGAAGGCGGCAGTTCCCCCCCCATGGCTCCTCCCTTCCCACCACCCTTAGAGAACATTGCACGGCCTGTCCCTCTGCGTGCTATGTTTGTACCTTGTCAAATTCATCAATGCAGACCACTCCCCCATCCGCAAGGACCATGGCTCCTCCCTCCATGAAGAAGCTCCGTGTAGAGGGGTCTCGGATCACAGAGGCTGTCAAGCCGGCTGCACTACTGCCTTTCCCCGAGGTGTACACCTGAGGGAAGGACAGGAAGAGGACAACAGGTCAGGCACCAGGAGAACCCCGAGTCTGCCTCACTCGGCCCCGGAATGAAATAAACCCAGCGCAGGGCTGTGACCTCAGCCACAGAATAGCTACAGGCCAGCCCAGCAGCTGCGAGATGAGATTGAGCCCTGGAAAGTACCTCCTCAGCATGCACACACTAAGATCCAGCCTTGACAGCCTTCAAGGTACAGAGTAAGGGGACTTTATTTAGCCAGGGTTTGGGCTAAGTAGTTACAAAGCATTAGAGGGCTCCTAGACAGATGATGCAGCTATTAGATACAGAGAGTAACTTATTTGATCACTTCAGTGGGCTGCAGAGTTATGTTTGTTTCACTCGAGAGGAAGAAGGGTGCCTGGATGCAAGTGTCGATGAAGACAGCAGAAAAACGTGGATGGAAATAAAATTCCACACTCAGTCTCAGTTTGGACCTCTGTGTCTGACAGGTGCAGTCAATCAGAATTATTTCACTTTATCTTCCAACTTCCCCATTAGTTCAGTTTGTTATATGCAGCTCAGCCAGCTTGGACAGGCTGGGGAAAATATGCTCAGTTAAATATTCCAATAAATCATGGCTAGGTTGAGAAAGTGACCCTGTGAGAAGTGCTCTCTGGTTCCGACCCATTATTTGCCCACTCCTTATGCCTACTTTTCTGCTGTTGACTGTGATCAACAGGCCCACGAGCTCATCAGCCCTGCAGAGCACACTCTGGCTTCTGTTCTGCCCCATGAACCATCAATGGAATCATCTACTGGCTCCAATTCTCAAGGATACAAGAAGCAAAAAGAAACTGACTCGCCCTGATACAAAGTCTCTGCCTGATGGTAAAGTAGTAACCCAGGTTACGTAGGACACTTACCCCAATGGGTGAACACTTCTCTACAAATTTCAGGAGCTGGGACTTGGCTGTGCCAGGGTCTCCCAGCATCAGCAGGTTAATGTCCCCTCTGCGGGTTAACCCATCCGGAAGCCTGCAGAGAAAGGCAGGAGGGGGGAGGTGAGGGCTGTTCTGGTTAGACAATGCACAAGCAAAAACATCACCGACATGCAACTTTCTGCTTCTAGGAAACAGAAAAAGGATCCCAGAAGGATTGATCCCAGAAGACGACGACTTGTGTTGCATCTCTGACCCTGCTCCCTTCCCACTGTGCCCAGTTGGATTCATTTCCCTGACCTCTTGCGGGAGCCTCCGAACAGCAGGCAGGAGATGGCTTTCTTGATGTCAGTGCTGCCATAGATAGAGGGCGCAATGCTCTTGGCGATAGTCTCATAGACATTGGGCATGGAAGTGAGATGGCGAAATTCCTCCTCTTCCTGTGGAGTCACAGAGCTAGCAAAACTGCGGCCTAGAAAGGGTGGAGGGAAGTAAACTGTGAATGAATCTGTCAGCAGAGATGAACCTAGATCAAGCCTGGCTGGCCACCAGAGTTTTCTCCAGAATCCACCTGCAGGTCTGGGAATTACTTTAGTAACACTGTTACGAGTTCACACGGAAAGGAGAGCGGAGTTAACCATACACAGCAGGGACTGGAGTTTGCTACTGAAACCTGAGAGTGCAGCCCTGAGTAGAAGCATTTGTTTTGTTCCGCAATAAAGAAGTAACACTTAAAGTTGGTTCAGCTGATGTCAACCAAGCAACAGTCAAAGAGGAGAGTGACGTGGATCACTGCTGGATGTGGGGAGAAGGATCAAGAGGCCTGACTTATGCTAGGGGGAGGAAAATGAGGATCTGGAGGAGGAAGCTATGCCTGATGCTTTGGGGGTGGGTGGAGAATCAGGAGCAGAACAAAAACTGAGCGTGCTTTTGAAACATGAGCTGGATTTTTAAAGCCGATGAGGTTTCCTGTTTAATTTTACCGAGCACAAGCAGTGCAGAGCTGTGTAAGAAAGCAGTAGTGCATATACACAGGGAACCTGGGACTAATGCTATATCCCCTCTGGACCGGTCTGAGACCGTTGCTACGTGAGTGGTATTGATGGACGTGTGCTGCTACAGAAAGGCAGTTCTCACCCATGGCATCACTAGCTGGAGGTCACGGGTAACAGCTGTTCAGAATGGAGGATTTTCTAACTCCATGTTATAACCTGAGCCAGAGAGGAAACCAAAGTAAGGTCTTACCTGAGCCATCGGTGTCCACCTGGATCCCCACCACACGGATATAAGAGCTTCGGATCCCCACTCCCACATTGTCCCGGCCTTTGCTCTTGGTCTGGCCAGATTTCTTGATGGAATAGATGCCCATGATGGTAACTCTGTTTCCAGGGACGACTTTGTCACACAGATACCTGAGAGGAGGAAGGGGAGAGGAGTGTTAGTTCTGTATAAGAAAGGGATGGGATGGAAGGCTACTGAAGATGGGAAAACCCCCTTCATCTCTTCCTCTCCTTCCCATCCAAACTTAGACAAGAGGTTTAGATTCCTGGCACTGGAGAACCAGGGAAGCTGCTGCTCAAGATAAAGGAACCACACACCAAAAGTCACCATCTTCACCTCAAGCCCAACAAAAAAAAGAAAAACCTCTTCTGCTCCAGTTTACCTCTTCTTTCATGATGGTACCTGAGCAACTTTGCACACAGGATCCAAGGATCTCAAAGCACTTTGCAAACTATTAAGCCTCATGGAATTGTTGCGAGTTAGTTGATCCATATTTACATACCTAAGATTCCAAAACCCTGTTTATATCCATTCACAACCAATCCTTCCCCCCAGCAAAAAGCTGGGGAGAAGACAGCACCCCCCACATACATCCAAACCCAGATAAACACCTCATCCAGCAAATGGCTGGATCTACCACTGACTCTCCTTGAAACAACCCTCAGGACAGGCAGCAAGGGAAACTGGTATTACCTGTCGCAGTATAGCTGCATGTGCCGGGGCATTTCCCCGTGTGGTACAGCATCTGGAGACTCCTGGAGCTTCAGGGTCTGGAAGTCCACACACTTGCACTTGTCCGGCATGATGAAGTATGGATCCAGGGGGCACTTTGGGCGGCCAGCCTGTTCCCTAAGCAAAGGGGGAACGTTAAAGAAACGGATCATTAGAAAGCTAGTTAGTGGCATTAGGAGTCAGGAGAGATCATCAGGAAGCTCTATTTGCATCCAGTGATGCCATGGAGAATAGTGCCCTGTAAACACACAGGCTGAGTTTTGCCTTTATTTAGCATTGCCTAGTGACACACAAGCTTCCCCCCAGAAAAGTCTCCCCAGAGAAGCTCCCAAAGTGGGCAGATTTGGTAAGTGAAAAGCTACCTCATCTTAGACTGTGATGCTGAATTCTGACAAGACCATGACAAACTGGTGGAGGCTATTTGTACAAGAATAATGCTAGAGGCACCAACTGAGATCAGGGCTTCATTGGACTGGGTGCTGTTCAGACAGACAGCAAGAGCCAGTCCCTGCCCCCACAGAGCTAGACAGACAAAGGGAGGTAAAATGGAAAGCTCAGAAAAAAGAAAATAGATTAAGGGAAAAATGATGGATTGAAGTGGAAAGATTTGAGAGGTTTAAATATGCTTAGCTTGGTAAGTAACAACTAAGTGCGGACAAAAGCCTACGAGTTTATAACACAAAGGAAGAGAAGAGCCATTTACAGTTGTCTAAGGAGGTTTAGTTAAGGTTAGTGGGATAAACTATAAAAGGAAAACTGTAGGCTAAATAGCAGGGAAACATCCTGACACTGAGATTTGTTAGCATGGTCTATGGTCCCCCACGGGACATGGAAGTCATTTTCAACCAAAGCTGAGATTTCCAAAGGTACCTAGAGACATAGTTGCCAACTTTCATACGGTAAATAAGCACCCCGATTTTCACAATAATCCAAAAATCAAGTTAATCCCATTTCAAAACAAGGCCAAACCAAGCCTATCCCTAAGAACCCGAACACTATGTGACTAGATCCCCCTGGCCTGCAGTCTGGGACTGTGGTGGACTGGCTGTGCGCCCCTAACTCTATCCCTCTCTTGCCCCTGCTTGCCAGGAGCCAATCAAAAAAAGAAGCAACAAGCAACTCACAGGCCAATTAAGCCAAAAACAAGCCCAATTTCGGCATTTTTTTCGTGGGTTTGACATCTGCCTAGAGATTGGCACACATGGCTCCTGTTCATTTATAATGGAAATTGGGCATCCAAATCCCTTGGAACAGTGGCTTTGGGAATCCCATCCTAAGTGCATAGCGCCATTTCATGATCTGCTTATTCATGCTGAATGCTACGTTACACCAAAATAGCCCTACTGAAGTCAACGGGGATACTGTGGAGTAAGGTATTACTCAAGGCATGTCTACACGTACAGCGCGGCAGCGCATCTGGTAAAGGCGCTCTATGCTAACAGGAGAGAGTTCTCCCGTCGGCATAATAAAACCACCTCCGTGAGCGGCAGAAGTTACGTCAGTGGGAGAAGCTCTCCTGCCAATATAGCGCTGTCTACACCAGAGCTTATGTCAGTGTAACTTACGTTGCCCAGGGGGCGATTTATTCATATCCCTGAGCAACATAAGTTCTGCCGACAAACTGTAGTGTAGTCATAGCCTCAGTGTGAGAAAGTGTATCACAATCTGACTTACTGTAAGGAACAATGCACTCACTGGGGACAGGGGAGGGTAATTAATTAATTACATGGATCAGATGACCTAGCAGGGCATTTCATTTATCTTTACACACAAACACACACACGAATGGTATGTGTTGTCTGGTGACTGAGCAATTAGAAGTATCAGTAAAAAGCCAGTCTTTTTCGACTGGAAGCTCTTGGAGACAAGGACCATCTATTTTTAAAGCTCAGGCCAGGTGAGCAGCCCATTGGTATTCAGGAGGTACTTAAGGACTTTTGTGATTCTGCGAAGGCAGTGAGAGGACTTTTGGGGAAGGCGAGTTGCTGAGGGAGGGAAGCGTATGTGTGACTGCTCCCTTTAATTTAAGCTCGGGGGTGGGCAGAGACCGCACTTCAGTATGGTTGTGCTACTTTGGTAGCTAACATTTGGCCTTAACCACCCTAACCCCCAACACATGCAGACCTGGCAAAGCCTTCAACTCACAGCTCAACTGACTTAGTCACCACCGACTTAGGGATGACCATCCCAGAGATCCCAGCACAGAGCACTAGGTGAGACCTACTCATGCAGCATCCACAGCCAGGGGGACTCCCAGGAAGACAGAGTAGGAATTTGGTCTCCCCCACGCTACCCAGGATTCCTGAAAGGACTCCCATTGCTTACGTATTACACTTCCTGGGCAGGGCGTAACCCTCCAGGCCGGGGCGCACGGTAATGTTGCTGATGGTGTTACGGCAGGTGCGGCACTGGATGGCGATCTTGGTGGCTTTAGCTCTCACAGCAGTTGCAGCAATTATGATCCCGGGGATCTTCACCAGATGGGACATCTGGTCAGACTGAGGAAGGAGAGGTTGGGGGTGGTAAGAAAACATCTCACACAGGAAGAAGGGAAACCCCAACATGGTAGAGAGGGCAGGTGGAAGAGAAGGGAGGGGAGAAATGCAGCAGCCTTCAAGCACAAAGCAGCCAGGATCATGGGTATGATGCTTCGTGGGAAACATGGGGAAAGCTGCCCATATAGGCAATCGAGGAGGAGTGTATGGAATGACCATGACCATCCTCACAACACACACCTCCCCCACAGAATATTTTAGGTCAGTAGTTTGGATCCATACAATAGCCTACCAGGTCGGTTATTCTCCTTGGTTCCATTTGCAAATGAAATAGTGGATTTTAGTATGTGCTATGAGTGTCATCTTAACAGTGCTCTGCTGAACCCCTCCTCGCTCTCCCTCCCCACAAGGGCCTGCGCCCTTTCCAAGCCCTTCTCCTGTAATGCATTAGGGCTCAAAGCTGCGGTGTGCATCTCAGGGAAGCAGCCATTCCCCACATGCAGACAAAGCAGATTGCACTGCACAGCCACAGACCACAGGGAAGGGGCTGTGTTGTTTTTAACAAGAAACTTCATTATTCGATAGCTATGTCTCTTCCTGCAGCATTTTGCATTGTATTGATCAGAGAGAAGTTTGTGGTGAAGAAAGCAGTGTTCCCCAGAAAGACCCTCAGAGATGCAGAAATAATTCTCACCACCTAATGAACAGACAGATCAGAATACCCATCCACTGACACTTTGCCACCAAAACAGTAACCAGAGCTATAAAGACCTGGTATACACACATTTGGTATCAATTTAAGTACTTCAACTCGGGGGAAGGGGATATTTTACTGAAGTAGTTACGTTGGTACACCTCTAGCATGGACATGGATATACCTGCATAAAGGTGCCTTGTACCAGTATAGCTTATTCTCCTAAATTTATGGGATTAGCTATAGCAATATAAGCACCTTTATACCGGCATTAATGTAGCCACACTAAGGGGATGCACTGCTTTAACTATACCGGCTCAAATCAATGTTCAAGTGTTACAACAATTGTGTGTAAAGCAGCCCTAAGACTAACGAGTCCCATCAAGCACAGTAAGTCAAATACGCGTTGTCTCGTACAGTGTCATCCTGATAAACAGATCAGAGATGGGTCAAAACCCAAACCATTTATCCAACCCAGTCCCCCCAACTAAGCCTTGAGCAAGTCATCTGGTTCTAGCAGCTCTCGCCACAGTCAAATCCACCAGTGGACAATTCCTGTCCCCACTGCTCCATACTTATGAGTGGATTCAGCTCACCTTCAGACTACGGATATTGGCTGCATTGGCATCTGACCTCAGCATGACCTGGATGTCTTGAAGTGTCTCCTCCCCTGCTGGGCGAGGACGGGTGACCTCATCTGCTACTTCCTTTGCTGCTTCCTCCAGCTGGGGAGGCAACAACACAGCTCAAGTTGCCATTCACACCAAGAAGAATCCTTGGGGCTATTGTGGTTACCTGACTGCCCATGATTAGCTGGCAGTATGCCAGTTCTAAGACTACTCTTACAGTAGTCCTCCATGTCCTCCTTTCCATGGTATCCCCCATACTTACCAGTTGCAGGTGCTCTGCAGGCTGCTTGTACAGGTAGTCTGCCAGGTCCTCATCAAAGCTGGCCAGGTCCTCCATCTCCACCTCGATCCAGTACTGGCCCAGGTTATAATGCCGTTTGAGCTCATCCCTGCAAGAGAACAAGAGTAAGACTTGAAGAGCAGAAAACATCATGCAAATCTTAGCAAATGCATGTAGTCAGCAAGCCTAGGGGCAAGGAACAACCACAGAAGGGACCCAGTGACCACCCTATACATTGTTCAGAATGACCTGGCTAAGTTGGAAGCAGAATGGACAGGTTTTGTAGGTTCTTTGGAAAGGAACGTGATCCGGGAAAGTGACAAGAGCTCCATAAGGGATACAGTGGAAATGGAGACTGCTGGGCAGATTTTTCCCAGGGCATTCAAATCCACTTTCTAAAACTGTGTTCAAATGGAACCAGACCTGGCCCAGTTCTGGCCCCAATGGTACACATAATGTTTAATGCCAATGTGCTATCGGAGTTACATAGGCTGTTCACATGCTTCAAGTGCCAATGATAAGGTCCATCACACCCAAATTATGTCATAACAGTTGTTGATGTTCACCTTAAAAATCAGGATGAAGGGAAATAAAAGATGGATAGTTGGTTATTTCTCAGTCTCTTGGGTGATCTGTGCCCATTGTTTATTTCCCTGCATCCTGCAGATAATTCAGCACCTGTTCTTTACACAAAGGAATCACAGACCTTGCAGTTTAAAAATACATGAAGCTCATGCTCAAATAAATTGGTTAGTCTCTAAGGTGCCACAAGTACTCCTTTTCTTTTTGCGAATACAGACTAACACGGCTGTTACTCTGAAACCTGACATGAAGTAGAAATACATTTAATTCACAGAGGGATCCTCACAGACCTCAAAACACATAGGATAAAAACCCATTACTGATTTACAATCAAGAGAAACCCCAAACTAAACCCCAGATTTAAACACCCTGAAACATGAAACTGGGAACTTGAAATTCAGATCTAGAGCCAAACTTTGCAGCGCAGCCCATGGAGGGCAGCATAATCCAGGGAATGGGGCACTGGATAGGGAGTGTAGAGAACCAGGTTTCATTCCCTGCTCTGTCACTGGCCTGCTGTGTGATCCCAGGAAAATCACTACACATCTTGGTTCCTGAGTTGTCCCACCTGCACAAACAGCCATGATGACACTGACCATCCAGCAAAAAGCTGTTTGGGAGCTACAGGTGAAAGCAGTATGTAAACGCTAACGATTATTTAGATTGGACACACACTAGAAGGAAAAAGAACAGGAGGACTTGTGGCACCTTAGAGACTAACCAATTTATTTGAGCATAAACTTTCGTGAGCTACAGCTCACTTCACCGAAGGCACGTAGTGAGCTGTAGCTCACGAAAGCTTGTGCTCAAATAAATTGGTTAGTCTCTAAGCTGCCACAAGTCCTCCTGTTCTTTTTGCAAATACAGACTAACCCGGCTGCTACTCTGAAACTAGAAGGAAAGTGACCAGCTGTCCCTCCAAAGGGAGGAGAGAAGGTGGACAGCTAAAGGCAGAGCTGGCTGGAGGGATTCCCTCTCTGCCTCAGCAGCAGCACCTGTATTTGAAGGTGAAGCCAGACCGGTCCGTGCCCACCCGGTACTGCCTCAGGAACTCCTTGAACCGCCTCTGCAGCTGGGATTTCCGGACCTGGCCCTCATCTGCCACCGGGTCGCCCCCAAAGCTGTCGCTGTAGTAAATGCCGGGATCATCAAAACCGGACATGGCGAAGACTGCGCCGCCGCCCTGAGCAAGCCGCGGAGAAGGGGATAAATTAGCCCAGCTCCCTCCCCAGAGAGCGCTCCGGTCTGACACCCCCCCGCAATAACCCCCATCTACCCCCCACTCCCCATCCGACTGCCGGGCGGGCGGGGGGAATCCCGCATCCGACCCCCCCACGGCCTAGCCCGCGGGGGCCTCCCCCATCCGACCCTCACCGCCCCCCACGATCTCCTGATTCGCCCCCCCAGTCTCCCGCCAGGGCCGCCGCGCCGCGCCGCTCCCCCGCATCGGCCCCCAGCCCGGCTCAGTCACCTCGTATCGCCCCAGCAGCGGACACGCGCCGACCAGCCGGTTTTCGCGGCAAAACTAGGGGGCGGAGGGGAGCGGGATGAAGACACGTTCTACCCGGGTAGGAGACGCGCGCCCCTATTGGCCAGTCTGGAGCTTGACGCCGGTGATTGGCCCGGCGCCGTTCCGCCTCGTCCAGCCCGAACCGGAAGCGAGTGGGGAGTCGCCATGGAGACGGAAGAGGATTGGAGGAGGCGCTGAAGCCCCGCCCCCTTCCCGCCCTCCCGTGTGATCAGGCGCCGTTTGGCGCGAAAACCCGACTGGAGGGAAGTGGGAAGTGGAGGGGAGGGGGTAAGATGGCGGCCGGGCAGAGCGGCTCTGGGCCGGGCGCGGGGCAGCGAGGTGGGTGCTCATACCCCTGCACGTGGCTCTGTCTTTGCGACCCGACCCGTGGTGGGTGGGCGGAGCTATCAGCCCTCTCGGGTCGGGGCCGCTGGGCAGCCGCCCATCGCTCCAGGGGGGCCTGGGCCTGAGGGAATCAAAGGGCAGCCACAGGGCGCAGCCAGCGCAGATCAGGCCTGTAAACAGCTGCAGTGACCGGGGCCCAGTCCCCTGGTCCCTACTGTGCCGGTATGGCGCGTCCTGCTGGGCCCCAGGGCCTTAGTAACACAGAGTTGCCCCTCGGTAAATTGCCTCTGGTCCATACTACACCAATACAGCCCATCCTGCTGGGATCCAGTGCCACAGTAATACAATCTGGCCCCTAGATAACTATCCCCTAGTCTACACTGCTCCAATATGGGTCATTCTGCTGGGCCCCAGTGCTGCAATAATGTAAACTGGCCGCTCAATAACTGTTCCCTGGTCTATAGTGCACTGATATGGCCTGTTGTGCTGGGCCCCAGTGCCATAGTCACACAAGCTGGCCCCTCAATAAGTATCCCCTGGTCCATACCACACCGATACTGCCAAATGCTGTAGTAACACTAAGTGGCCTCTCAGTCCCTATTTTCTGGTTCATACTGCTCTGATGTGGCCTGTCCGCTCCTGCCAGCTGCCAGAAGTATAGTGATCCAGCCTAGCAGTGGTGCTGGAACTAGAGGTGCTGCTGCAACCCCTGGCTTGAAGTAGTAATACCATACACCAAATACTTGGTTCCATCATCAGCACCCCCACTATAAAAATTGTTCCAGCACCCCAGCAGGCTGGCTCCTTGATAACCATCCCCTGGTCTATACTGCACCAAGAGAAACCATCCTGCCCGGCACCAGTGCTACTGTAACATAGCGCTAGCTTTTAAAGTAATTTTTCTTTTTTTGCATTCAGTTTAAAAAATAAAAGTGTGTTCTGGCCCCAGAGCAGTGTCGCCTTTTTCTGCTGAGCTCTGCTAAGACCCCTGGCAGCAGATCACCTTAAGGGTCTCCAGGGAGCAGAAGATACTTCCAAGAAGGCTGCTGTTGAAAAGCATCTGGTTATATTACAAATTTACAAGCTCTCATGCAGAGAGCAGTACTAGGGTTGCCAGCCCTCAGGATTGTTCTGAAGTCTCCAGGAATTAAAGATTAATCTTTAATTAAAGAACATATCATGTGATGAAACCTCCCAGAATATGCCCAACCAAAATTAGCAACCCTAAATAGTACATTGTGCATGAGTTCTTGTACCATGAATAATATATGGATGGGAGATGACCCTCTACAGTAAGTTTTCCTGTGTTTTCTTATTTTCATACACATGCACCCTATTTGCTTGGTTGTTAGGCTCTTGCTGTACTTCTTAGTCTGTGTCTGTATTGACTGTTCTAGTACTCCTTCCAGATCAGCTGGCTTTGTTGTGACTCTATGATAAATGTAGGTCTGGTGTCTGTGCTGTAATCTCTTCTGTCAATTTACAGTCATCTCTAAGGCCATTGGTCTGGGGCCTTTCACCAGAATTTAATTCACTTTTAAAAAGTTAGAAAAGAAAGTAGAACTCTAATAATATCCTCCAACACATACACTCTGCATAAGTAATTAATTAATAGGTATTTCTATGGAACTCTTCCCCATAATATTTCAGCACCTATGTATTTCAAATTAGAATATATTTTAAAAGTGCCTATCCAGAGCTCTAGCTCTTTGCCAAAAATTAGAATACAGTCATATAAAACAGACCACCTCCACATCTTACTGCCAAGACAAAAAAAATTCCAGCTGCAATAAATCAAATCCAACCAATAGCCTCTTCTCCCCAAACATCAGTCCTCATTATTGTGACTCTCTCCCCCCAGAACTTTGGCTATATAGATCGACCTCATAGTGTGCCCTACAGGTCAACACCCAAGTTATACTCATAGTTTATTTTCTCTAATATCTCTCACGACTTTCGCCAACTTGATTATATTAGACAAGTTAAGAGTTGCATAAAGTAGCATGGTCTAATGCAGTGGTCTCCAAAGTGGGCTGCGCAAGACCATCCCTGGGGGTGTGCGGCAGGAGGAGCGCCGCCGGCACGCCACCGGCAGCTCTTCTACTTTTGGTTCTGCGGCGGCAGGAGGCGAGTGCCTGCGGCAGCTCTTCTACATAGCAGCTCCTCCCTTCTTTTTTCTTCGGCGGCACGCCTGCGTCAATTTTTTTTTTCCTGGGGGTACGCGATCAAAAAAGTTTGGAGACCACTGGTCTAATGGATTAAATATTAGACTGGAAACCAGGAACTCCTGACTTCAAAGTGGCTAGGGCTGCCAGATGTTCATTTTTTTATCGGAATACCCAGTGGAAAAGGGACCCTGGCGCTCTGGTCAGCACTGCTGACAGGGCAGGTAAAAGTCTGGTTGGCGTGAGGCTGAAGGTTCCCTACCCAGCTCCATGCAGGTCCTGGGAAGTGGCTGGCATGTCCCTTCGGCTCCTAGGCCTAGTGGCGGCACTCCACACACTGCCCCTGCCCCGAGCACAAGCTCCACAGCTCCCATTGGCTGGGAACCACAGCCAATGGGAGCTGTGGGAGCAGCGCCTGTGGGCAGGGGCAGTGCTCAGAGCTGCCTGGCCATGCCTCTGCCTAGGAGCTGGAGAGACATGCCAGCCGCTTCCCAGGAGCCACCTGAGGTAAGTGCTGCCTGGAGCCCCCCACTGCGAACCCTCTCCTGCACTCCAAACTCCTTTGTCCCAGCCCCAAGCCCCCTCCTGGACCCCAAATGCCTCATCTCTGGCACCATCCCAGAGCATGCACCTCCAGCCAGAGCCCTCACCCTCTCCCTCGCCCCTGCCCCAGCGGAAAGCCCCCTCCCACACCCTGAACCCCTCATTTTGGCTCCACCCTGGAGCCCGCACCCCCCGCTGGAGCCCATACTCCAACCTCCTGCTCCAGCCCAGTGAAAATGAACAACTGAGGATGGGGCAGAGTGAGCAACGGAGGGAGGAGGAATGGAGTGAGCAGGGGCAGGGCAGGGCAAGGGTGTTTGGTTTTGTGTGATTAGAAAGTTAGCAACCCTAAAAGTGGCTCTGATATTGACTCATTATGGAACCTTAATCAAGTCACGTATCCCCACTATGGACCTAATCCAAACCCCATTAAATCAGTGGCAATCTTTCCATTTACTTCACTGGATTTTGGATCAGGCCTTATTAGGGTTGCCAGTTTTTGTTGGACATATTCCTGGAGGTTTCATCACATGACATAATCTTTAATTAAAGATTATTCTTTAATGCCTGGAGACTCCAGGGCAACCCTGGAGGGTTGGCAACCTTGCCGCCTTAGGTCTATAAAAGGGGTAATACAGACCTACTTAGCAAGGTTATTGTGAGGATTAATTAGTCACAGTTTGTATAGCACTTATTCAATGTAAGGTGTTAAGTTACATAATTAAAACTATTTGATTCAGCTCTGGCTTAGGACAACAATCTTTTAAAAGTCTTTTATCCCATCACTTGTGTAAGTGACAATGAGTCATGTACACAACTAAATTATGATTGACATCGAGATAGACATTTTTCGTTAAAAATTCACTGCAAAATGGTTTCCAAATGAATTTGCCCATCACTGAAGTGAAGACATTGCTTGGGTGGAAGGAGGCAATTTTTTAATAGCACAGGACTGAATGTGTGGAGTAAATGGAATTGCAGAGGGATTTTAGAGGGGCAGAATGTAAATTGCTCATCTGATCTTCATGGATAAAGTTTAGGCCTTTAAAAGGTCAAAATCAACACCTTAAATGATTTGGGTTCAAGCTTACCGGAAGGATTACCTCTCTTGGTGCAATACCACAGTGGCTGTGATCTTTTGAGACACAAGCCCTCCCCTGACACTAATAGAAGGGGCTTATAGCACGGCCTTCTCCGTGTCTATCTGAACTCAGATTTGGTGACTTTATGGGCAAAATCAAAGACTTACCTGTTTCCCCATGCTTGTCCTTGGACAGAAGGATGAGTTGGAAATGGGAAAGATGTTGGGGTAGATAGAGTATGTTGTTTGAGATTTGTGCACATTTGTGTGCATGTTCTGTTTAACATTTTTGAATTAATGGTGCAATTATAATTATTTTATACTTACAGAAACCTGATCAGTGGAACATGAAACAAGTGTGAATGAATAAATATTGGAATTTGGTCAGCTATCAAAAGATTAACATTCCTACTTTTCAAACCTTAAAAATGAGCCAATTTCAAATAATTGGTGTTTTCCCAGGCTTGGTAAATGTATCCAGTAGGGTTTTGAGAGGTGGGGTAGATTGAAACTTTAGTTTGAAGCTGGTCCCTCTTTCTCAGGAGGCCCTCCACAATTTTTATTCCCCACAAGACCTGCCTTCTAACTGCTATTTGACCAGGATCTGGCAATTAGCAGACAGGTCACCTAGGGGTACACTACCACATGATCAGAAAGGGAACCAGAGCTGGCAACAGCAGATAGACAGTAGGACTGTCAGGTAGGAAGAAGGAGGGGACCTGCAGTGGAAAAGGGATGACCAAAGGTTGTCAACACCTCTGTTTTATGTCCCACCTGAAAGACAGCATCTTCTGCAAGTGCTTGTTTATAATAAGATCACAATGTGAAGTGATATAGCCTGCAACTGTAATAGCTGCTAGCCAGGTTTCAGTCAGTGAAAGGGGAGGGGGAAAAGAGAATCCTTTGCATAATTGTTGCTGTAGCGATACTGGTTATGGTGCTGTCTTTATCACCTCACTGCATGTGTCAGATCTGGTGACTAATAGCTGGTGTTGCCTTGGTTGTTAGCAATGCTGTGTTGTGCAATTAGATGCTTGCAGTCTCTTTTAGCTCTGCTCTGTATAATTAAAAGCCAGTCTGGTGTTATCATCAGGAATTTAACTTCTTGGTTTTAAAATATACTGATTTTTCTAATCCAAGGTGAAGTTCTCAGCCAGGAACTGTGAATGGATTCATGATGGGCCAGGCCCTCATGAATGGTGAAAGTCAGCACAGCTCTACTGAAGTCAGTTGAGCTGCGCCAATTGACACCAGCTGAGGCTCAGGCCCAGGAAACGTGGAGGGGCTTTGGCTCACCAACTATTTCCTTTAATGTCAGAGACATTTTATAATTAACAGACCTCGCTCTTCCAGAGAGCTTTTCATCCATAGATCTCAAAGTGCTTCATGCAGATGGGTAAGTGTAGTTATCTCCATGGCACAGACAGGTTAAGAGACTTTCCTAAGGTCACACAATGAATTGGTGTCAGAGCTGGGAACAGAGCCCCGATCTGCTAACTCCCCATTCTGTGCCTCATCATGTCAGTTTTCTGAGCGTGCAGCCATGCAGCCAGCCCCTCCCAAAGCATTAACAACAAGTGAAAGGTACCTCCTTCCTCCCCCAGACCAGAAAAGGCACTAACCCCAGGAAACACACAGCAGAGTCTTCTTACTTTGAGGTTTATTGTTAGTCTATAAATTATACAGACAGGACACAAGGACAACACTGTATTTTCAACAACTGATCTGAAGTCATGATTGGGAAAATATGCTATAATGGGCTAATAGTGTCATATAAAAACAGTCTACAATCCAAGTGGAGCCTCATCACTCCACAGAAGCAATCGCTGCTGCATCAGCCAGCTGTACAAAACACGGAGTGAACAAAGCACCAGTAAGGCTTTTTCCCAGGCAGCAGGGAAGCTACCAGGCCTGTGCTTTACATCTGGGGCTCTTTGCAGGAACTGTTTGAAGCAGTGCCAGGTCCCAGCAGGGCCTTTCAGGACCTTTCTGATTCTGCCTCAGCTTTTTGGTTGAGTTCAGTCTGCGGGTTCAGAAATGCTCTCAGCGCAGATCAGAGAGAATTCACACGAAGGCTTCAGAGTGCTCTGAATCCACTGGAAAAGCGTTAGTGGCACAGCCAAGATCAGAGTGTCCGGGTTGAGGGCTGGATGGACGGCATTAGGTGTGTTAGTTTGGGGAGGGAGCGGCAGGAGGGCAGGGCCCTTCTGTTCACATGGCAAACAAGCCCACAGCAACCGTTGTCACTAGGAAGCTGAGGACAAGAATCCACCGTGCCAGTGGAGTGCTAGGCAGCATGTCTGTGTGCTTCATCGATGTCTTTTCACCTTCTTTCACAGGAGCTGGTCCTAAATCAACAGAAATCAAATTTTTAAGAGCAGGAATCAGGCTAGGAAGGGTTTGTTTCTATGTTAGTTTTATATCAATCTCCAAAGATGCACTGATGTTATCCCCTAGCACGCTAAACTGTGGCCAAAGTGAGCAACTGCACAGGATAATGGTGGAGGGGTACACCAGATGTACACCACAAGTGGGTGGGCTAGTGAGACTCAAGGTCAGTAGTCAAGTACCTTCAACCAGTTCAGAAGGGTAGGGTTTGTGGTGTAAATCTTCACATCCCTCCCAGGCATGTAGTACAGTCTAATAACCCTCACTGCCCTGCAAGTGCACTCAATTGGTTTCCTCCATGCCAGATGTGCAGGGTAGCCTCTCACTGCTGTAACTTAATGTGTTTTGGTTCCTTTTGCTTTTTGTAAATCTCAAATTTAGTACAATGCCAGGCTCCTTCTGCTTCCTAGGAGCAGCTCAGTGCGCTGTGTAGAGAAAGCCTGAGTGTTGGTTAAAGCTTTCTCAGTGAAAAGATTTTTCTGGAGCACCTAAGATTATTTCATCTCCTCCTTGGCTTTGCTTCCTGGAAAGCCCAGTGCCTGAGCCTTTCAGACAGTCTCCAGCCTTGTTTTCCCCAGCCACTCTTCATTCCCTGGCTCCAGCCTGACTTCATGGCCCAGTCTTGGCTCGGACTCACAACCCAACCCTTGCTCCCTCTGTACCCTGCCCCAGTCCATTCTCTTCCTTCTGGGGTCTGCATGAGGGCAGAATATACATTGGACTATAGAAGGTTTGCTGAAGCAGGGCTCCTCTCTGTCAGATCTTAGCAGCTCTGCCAGTGGTCAAAAGAGCCTGCATGAGAGTAATGGGAGCCTCCCTCTCTTCCTGGCTGCCTCTTTGTATCCCTGAGCTCCTCACCCTGGTTCAATACTCCCCTATAGGCCCCTCCAACTCCTGGCAGTTGCAGAATGCAGGTAAGCACTTGACATAAAAAAACCTTTAGGGTGGGATTTTCAAAAGGCCAACGCTGAGTGCTTTTGAGAGTGCCACGCTCAATCGTGAAGAGGGGGATAAAATTCCAGAATGACAAAAGATGCATTAAAAATGTTTCATGCCATTTCTGTGAAAATTATCCCATCCTTGAATGTGTAGAGAGACCTACATACAAGGGTGAAATTGAGAGTAATGTTCCTTATGCTGAAATTAAGGCGACCCAACTGAATACCATATGAAAGCGTTGTTTGCTAGTTTCAAAATTCTTAGGTTACAAGAACTTTCTTATTTTAACCACATCCTCTCAGATAAGTCACTTTCTCCAGTAGAAGTCTGGAAGCAATCTTTGCTACGGAATAGTTACTCTGACCCCACAATAACAGCCTGGTTTGTAATGGCTGGAGATCGCTTTGAACCTCAGCATGTCATTCTTGCAATGACAGCATCTTGTCAGTAGATGGAGCCATTTCAGCTCTAAAGTTAGACTAGAATATGGAGGCGTGGGAAAGTAGTCGCCCTCGGATACTGCAGCTGCAAGATCTCAAGCCCCGGGGTGATACCAGTAGTTCTGACTTTGCTATATTTCATAGTAAGGAAATGCTGCAGGGACCACACAGCAGCACTTTCCCAACACTCAGGAGAAAAAGAGAATTTTCTCTTGCTTTCCATAAATATGCACTAACAACAAGCACAAAAAGTTTCAGTCCAAAAGACAGGAGTCTGGGTAGGTCTTCATGTCAAGGGGCTTATAATGGGAGTGCCTCCTCAGTCAGGGCTGTCGCATCAACCCTTACCATGCTACCCTGTGCCCAGTCCTGCAGCTTTTGCTCATGCAAGCAGTCTCAGTTGGGCCGGCGTAACTCCAGTGAAGCCAATAGAGTTACACTGGTGTAAAACCAGTGAGAGGACCAGAAGAATCAGGCCCATTCATTGTAACCCTTCCAAACAGTCAGTTTTGCCATGTGTGAAAGGGGGACGATGATAGCACTTTGAGACCTACTGGGGAAAAGCACTGTAGAAAAGTGGCGAATTTTTATTTCTGCAGAGCTCACAAGACTCCACATGCTTCCGGCCTCCTTTGAGGCTCTCAGCAGCAGTTTCCTCACACAATCGTCTGCTACACTAGCCAACACTAGTGGAGTGGAAATAGAGACACAAGGACAGCTGGCGCCAACTCCTCTTTCTTACCACTCAGCAAGAAAAGGTAAAGGGAAGAAAAAAACCCCAAAGGAAACTAAAAATTGACTTTAGGAAGGTTCTTACCTTGCTCATGTGCTTCACTTGTGCCTCTTGTGCGAAGCTCCGGCTTCTGTTGTGCAGGGTGACTGTTCTCATGGCACTGGGACACGAATTTCTGCAGTTCCTCAAACACCTTGAGAACAAGAAACACACACACAGTTACCGCATTACCTGAAATGCTGTCTTCTCTCCTCCCTGAGCCCCTTCTTACTGCATAAGAGATTTTGGGAACTAGAGAAAGACATCTGGCCCAGCCACTGATCCTGTGTGTCCTTCCTTCTCCAGAAAGGAGTCTACCTAAGGGTCTCTCTTGAACTCCTCTATACTCCTTGCTTGTTTAATAGTATGAAGTGTGTGAAATGCTTTCCCAGGGCAATTCAATAGGAAGCTGTGCTCCAATGCTCATCCTCCAGATCAGAGGGGAAGCAGAGTGTGTGTTCTCATAGAAGAGTTGTAGGGGAGGGAGGGGATATGTGGAAATACTAGGATAAAGGGATATGTGGACTCTGATTCCTGCCCCCAAATAAACACTCATGTTCGAACAAGAGCAGCAAAGGAAGAGCCTGCATTCAAATCCTGGAGAGGATCCATTGCCCAAAGGAAAAAAAGTTTTCTAGTATCCAGTCTCTTAGGAGGCTCATAAAAGCAACTTTCACACAGGACAAGTTCAGTACAGCTCTCACTACTCCTGCCAGCCCGCAGCTTCCCTTCAGTTCATCAGTACAAATGCCACCACGCCTATGTGGAGATAGCAGCTGTACTTTAGGTGGGAGAGGCAGTGGGGAATGTGGGCTAGTTCCTCACCTGTATATTCAGCAAGAATGCCCTCTTGGCTTCCTCCAAGATTCTCTTCTTGGTGGCTGGGTCCATCTCGATGGAGTTCATCCGGGAGCGGTACAGCTGCTTGAACTTTGTGGCATTGGACACCCCTTCAAAGGTGAAGAATTCCAGTCCTTCTCCAGTACTGGGTAGGTGGAGAGCTTTCTGGGCAATCTTTTTTAACACCTGCCCACCAGATAGGTCTCCCAAGTACCGAGTGTAGGCATGGGCCACCAGGAGCTCTGGTTCATGCTGGCCCACATAGTGGAGCCTATTCACATATTTCTGAGTGGACTCGGGACATGAGATCTCTTCCCTCCATAGTGGGCCGTAGAAATACTCCAAGTCTTCCTGAAGGGCAGTCTTACGGTGCAGTTCAGCTGGGAAGTAAACGGGGATATAGGCTGGGTGATCCTTGTTACGCTCAATCTCCTCCTCCAGAGCAGAGTAGATGTAGTACAGAGAAGCCATAACCATCTGCAGTAAAAGGGAAGGAATAAGTCAGCGACAGGGTCTCTCGCCTTCCAGCTTCATGTGCACTTCACGTTAATACAACATATCTGCATATATACACTGTGTATGTGTCACTGGTTATTGGGTCGTACCATATCCCCAACTTCACCTTCACCAAGACAGACCTTGGGATCATAGAAATTAGAGTGTGAAGAATCCTATTAGGTCACATCTAGTCTATTCCCCCATACACCGCTCCCCATACAGGGATGATTTCCAAAAGGTACATTCTCCAGTGCACTGTTCAGTTCTGACTGTCTCAAGAGATTGGGGAACTTATCCCTTTCCTAGGCCCTGACAGACTGTTACACAACCTTTTTACTTTATGATCTGTTCATCTAAAGGGCAGACCTCTGCTCAGACACCACAGATGTTGGAACCGCAGCCCCTATCCCTTCATTAAGGTCAGTAAATAGGGTGGCTACTTTCCTTTCACTTTGGTTGCCTCAAGGAGACCAGATAGGAACATCTTTTCAGAGACATTCAGCTAGTAATCCTCAAAAAACACCCACCCACCGTGGCAGCCAAGGTCACTCCTGGCATAAAAGAGGACAGGAAGCACATTCCATCTCTGAAAAGGGACTTTGTGAAAAGATCATTGGGAGGTTGTGTATTTGTTGTGTCTCTATTGCCAATTCACATTTTCTCCTCTTACAAGATGCTTTTTCTAACTGCCAGCCCTTCAAACTGGGGCTTGACAGTTAAACTGGGCTCTTTCCTTCTTGTGCATCATCACCAGAAGATCCTGCTGCTCAAATGTTGCTTTCGTTAACACATGTACAGTCCCATTGTCTTTTCAGTCAGGGTGCTCAGGGGTAACTAAGGGCAGAATCTGAAGGCAATGTGATACAGATGGCTCAGGCTTGGTTAAAAATTCTGCTGCGGATACAAAAACCAGAAAAGAAACCAGTTCACTCTCCCTGATCTGTGTTGTTTCTACAGGGCTGACAGCAGCAAAAAGTAATCACTCCTACATTTCCCACTACAGTCAGCAGCTATTTCTACATAGTCATGTTTCAGAAGAGATCTGTATATTACAGGGAAGTTAGCAACAGAAATAAAAAGGATTTTAAACACTGACCCCGTTAGCCAAATCCTTGGAAATGTCTGGTAACAGCCAAAGGAAGCTTGGTTACAAAATAGAGGAAAATTGCATGGCAAGTTAAGAAAACTTAACTAGAATAGTTGATATTTTCAAAGCTAACTAGAGGCTTTAGTGGAAGTTGTGTGGCTAAATCCCCCAGTTGATTTTGAAAATCGCAGCCAGTCGGCATTACCTTTTGGAGCCCATAGTTACTTCTGACTCTCCCTGACAACAGATCACTATCCTCTCAGAAACTGACCTGAATCCCTTGGTCTCTGAGGAATGACTTGTGGGGGGCGGGGGTGGAAAGTGTTACTGTTACCCCCCTTTGAAGTTCATTGCCTAGGTAATGCCACGTCCCCATTTGCAGGAGTTTGGCACTGTAGTTACTTTCAGAAATTGGTGGATGATTGAGTCATGCTAGATCAAATCAACACCTGTGGCATGACAATCCATGTGTCACATCCTCAAGGCTCTCCGGAATTTCTAGCTCACTTGGCTTTCCTGTTTTTCCTTATGGCTTTGTTTATTATGTGATTCAGCTGTTGGGAACCCCATTATCTCTCCAGGGTTAACTTACGCCTAGATATTGTATGATCATAGAAATTGCAGAGTTATGTATAACTGGTCCTGCTCAAGCTGAGCAAAAAGGGCTCCATAAGGTAATTAGCATTTATTCATTCATTCACTCAACTGGAGCAATGATTAGCTCTTGCATATTTGTGAATGACACTGTTTGCTCAAATCCATTAACTGTATGGTCGTGTCCTCAGGTCCAGTGCAAAACCAAGTTATAATTCTAATATTACAGAGGAAACAACTAGGAACCTTCAGGACCAGAGACTATTCTACAGCCTGGCAGACTTCACTTTTAGGAAACGACTTCCAATATCAAGACTGAATTTTCCTTGTCTCTTTCCTGCTGTTACTTCCATGTATACCCACTTCGATCATTCTAAATAATTTGTCACCCTCCTTGGTGGCTTTAAACCCTTCATATGCTTGTACACAATTATATCTCCATCAATCATCATTTGACTATAATCAAACACATGGGCATTTAATTGCTTTAATCTTTCCTCACAAATCAATTTCTTCAGCCCTTTCTTGTAGCCTCAGCAAAGCAAGGCACACCCCCACTAAGCGTAGCTTCGGTACCCACCCAGAAATACACAGCTCTGTGTCACATTCTGCAACAGGAGTTTGCAAGACATTGAGAGAGCCCTGAAGTTACTTGGGGCCAGATGCTGGCGTGATGAGTGACACAATGATGCCACGTTGTCATGACCCAAAGATTTTCCCGTTCAGGAGCCCTGGCTTGGCTGTTCTGAATTAGACACGAGAGGTTCCCTAGAGCCCAGTTTTCCCCATCCACTCCAGCAGCGCTGCAGGGTTACCTTAAACTCCTGGAGTGACACCTGCCCCCTCTGGAAATTCTTCATGAACTCTGTGCTCTCTGCCTGCTCATGCACCTCTTTGGTGGCTTCCTTCAGGGCTTCTGATAAGTCTCCAGGCATGCTGGGAAAACGTTAGGAAAAAGCCCATCAGTGTCAGAAACATCTCACCACCCCCTCCAAAACAAAAGCTAGCTCTTTCCCAACAAGTGGGGTGGGGAGAAAAAGCATCCCAGGGTGGGAGTGGAAAGAGAAGGACCATCAGCATCCCAAATTCTGCCAGGAGAGGGGGAAGAGATTGTAAGTAGAAAGGAGGAGAAAGGGAAAAGGATCCTCCCATTCCCAGTAGAGTAGAGGTGGAGAGCAGCAATCCGAATCCCAACCCAAAGAGTGAGGTGGGGAGAAATGCCATTCCTTTCTATGATAATTTCCCTTGGATTCTAGCCCCACTGTCACCTTTCAGAGCTGTGTGTCTTGGAACCTTCCATTTCTCTTTTCTTTTCTTCCTTCGCTTTTTCACTCTTCTGTTGTCTTCTTCTCTCCTGTCCCCCTTTGTCCTCTCTTCTCTCAGGGCTCTGGGAAGCTTTGGAATTAAGCAGCCCTTCTGCATCCTGCTTTATACTTGGCTCAGATCACGTGAGCAACCAAACAGCTGACCCTGGTGTAATTGTTGCAACATACACACTTTCCTCCAGGGAAGGGAGGAGTCTCCTGACCTCTCTTGACAATGAAGCTCAAAAACAGGATGTTGAAAGATGTCTCCTTACAGAATGCTGGGCAGTTTGCCCAGGCTTATTAACCCTTTTTCTGCCCAGCTGGTAGCACCGAGAACTAAGACGCTCCAGTGTGAATGCTTGGGACGATTCACTAATGCTTAAGGGGTTCACACTGGGAAATTAATTCAGATTAAAGCAGGGTGTGAATTTAAAGTGCAATCTCTAGTCCTGATCAACTCCCTGTGTGGAGACTGATTCCAGAATAAGGGTGACTTTTTCCGAATTAGTTTAATCCATTTTTGTAAGTGGATTAACTAATTCAGAATAAGGCACTCTAATTCCCTGTGTGGATGCTCATATTCTGCAATAAATCAAGACTAGCTATTCAGAATAACTCCCCGTGTAGACAAGCCCTCAGAGTCTATCTGTACATGTCCTCCCTTTCAGATAACATGGAGCTCAGACTTTGAGGAGGAGTGAATGGAAATGATGGTTGGCAGCTTCAAGGGTACTAAGTTCCCACACAGTAACTGCTTGGTACATGGCACAGAGAAGGTACATGCTAAAGACCCAAACAAGGGCATGCGCAAGAATAAAAATGTGACTGCCTTTGGAGGGGCATGTTCTGTTGCTCGCTTGCTCTCCCCAGCGCGGCCACGGGGCCGGAGGAGCTCTGTGCCCCACCGTTTATTGTGCACATCCCTGGACCTGAAGGATGGTGAACTATACCTGGGTTAGGGGAAATTCTGGTGGAGGTCTGCAGAGACCTTGAAATACAAACCTGGGTCTAGGGGCAAAAGAGAACTGGATTGTCTAGAGACTGGTTTCCTGGCAGTAGTTGCTGGCACCTGCCCCTTTGCGGTTGTAACTGGTGAATAATTAGGAACTCATGGGGCCAAAATGGAGTTCTCGTCAGGCTTTAGGTGGGTTAGAAGCTCAGCCTGCTAGTGTGGAGCTGGATGTGGAAAATGCATCGATTGGCTTTCTTTTTGGCAAACAGAACATTCTCCTTCAACCAGAAAACAGGGCAGGGTACAGTTAAAAAAGGGACCCAGGTCCTGGTGAGGGCACTGTGGTGTGAGCCTCTCACCCCAGACCTTTGGCCACACCTTATAACACTGACTGGGGACCGTGCCAGTACTAGGATATAGAAGCCAGCTGGCAGGATTTGTTGTTTTCGCCTCAGTCAGACATTTGCAGTTAGGAGGCTGAGTGTTCAGGAAAGATTACACAGCACTTCTGCAGCTGACTCATCTGGGCTCCCTGCCTTCCCTTTTTCTCTTAAAGCAATGGGAACACTCAAGAACATTTCTGCATAGTCTCTAGTTCCCTTCCTCCCTCACACCGTACATGTCATTACACTTGGGGTGCTGCTATTCTTCTGCATTTATCCTGCAGGATAAAATAACTGTCTCACATCTGAGTTGTGAAATCATGTTGCATCCTCATATCAAGACTTGACATCATGAGGCCTAAAATATGCTTGTGACATAGGGGTCCTGAAGGGCGACCGCTACTATGCAGGTCTGCATATACAGGATCCTTCTTCAGAGATCCACCTCGTGGAGGATGGAAAGGTGGTGTCCTTAAAATGACCATTTCTCTCTCACATTGTCCTCAGGGTCATGTGGAACTTTCAGGTGTCTTCAAAGAGTCCTGATAAGAGATAGAGGATGCAAGAAATCAGACCTCTAGCTCTGGCGGAGGGGGAGGTTTGTTTGTGATGAAAGAGCCCCTTCCTTCCAGGAGCACCTCCACCCCAGAAGTTACATGCTTATGTTACATGCTTGTGGATATCTAAAGAGATGATGTACAACAGGGAGGGAACAATCAGGATATTTGGGGAACTATCTGAAAATTACGTAGGCCCAGTCTTTGCAGTGGCAGGACTTGGACATCGCTGAGCTCCACTGCTGTTGGGAGAGAGGTTTGGTCACCTCTGCCATGCTGCCAACATGACATGTTGTGGAAGTGGACAAGGGGGTTGAGCATGCCAGTGAGTTGGCACAGATTTGAGAATGGCTCCTCTCTTCCTATTCTGAGTTCAACATCCAAAAAGGGCAGGGGCACAGGAGGAAGCAATTCCAATGCCCGGACACTGAAGCTTGAAAAATACAAACAGGAAATGAGGTGCACTTTTTTAAACACTAAGGATTAATTGACCATTGGAACAACGTAGCAAGAGACGTAGTGGATTCTCCGTCATTTGAAATCTTTCCATCGGGATGGAGTCTCTTTCTAAGAGAGATGCTTTTGCTCCATTTGTGAGTTATTGTGGTTGATACAGGGATCACTTGGTAAAATTCTATGGCCTGGTAGAAAGTCAGACTAGATGCTCACAATGATTGCTTTTGATCTTAAAAATCTATGAATCCTAGTGGATGAGCAAATTACACCAAGAAGTCAGATGGTTTAGCAGTTGATAAAGAATTACTGACCAGTAAATGGGATGGAGAAGGAGAACTTAAGGAGCATTTGGCCTTGTATAGGATTGACAGCAAATTCTGCAAGTAGAAGTTATGTTTCCAGTTAGAGCACGTGAAATCACACATCCTAAAAAGTTTCACTTCTCTGTGAGATGTGCTGTCCCTGCTGGGGCAGCAGTGAGTAATGCCGGAGGCTGGGCTCAGAAGAGAACACGGTCCTCAGGAAAAGTTACTGTTGCCATGTAAACAAGGGATTAGTAGTGTTTGCCAGGCCGTGACACAGCAGAATGCAGCCTGGTGGTAGCCTGTAGTGTATCAGAAAGCAGTTAATATTCAGTTTAAAAGATTTAATGGAGATGACAGGAGCTTTATGGAGCCTAAAACCTTCCCCAGCAAAATAGGAACGTGACCCATCTGGAGACCAGGGTTATAGCCACCCCACACCTTAGCTGGCAATTACCAGGGTGAGATAATTCTATTCACGTGGATTCACTGACGTTTACCAAGGGCAGGATGGTCAAACCTACGATCAGTACAGGTATGGTGCAGGTGTAGGCAGTCTGACAAGCCTAGATCAAATGTAAAGTCTGAAATCACAGGTCAGAAGTCAGAATGCACAGTACTGAAGAAAAAGGGCTGGGCGGAGACGGGCATGTGCCCACAGTATGTCTGAATTCCTGTGATGCACCCTGCTAAGGTGAGGGGTGCACATGCAGTACAGCTCAGTTCCTACAGAAGCATACCTCTAAGGTGAGGGGTGCGCACACACTGTGGCTGAATTCTTAGGTTATATACTTCAAGAGTAACGGATTCACACAGTACAGAGGAATTCCAAGGACAAATGCTCCAAACAAGATGACAGCACATAGTGTAGATGAATTCCTAGGACAACTTGCTTGAAGGATGATGGAGAACATAGCACAGATGAACTCTTAAGACAAACATTCCAAAGGTGACAGAAGAACAAGGTAAAGGTGAATTCCCATGACTAATGCTCCAAGCATGACAGAAGTGCACAGTACAGGTACTTGTTCCTAATGTTCAAGAGCTCAGAGCACTGGCAGGTGTGCTGAGCACACACGTGATATGTACACATGCCAGGGGCTGTGACAAGAGTGGATAACAGAAAAACTCCCCAGGGCATATGCTCTTATGCCTCCTATAATATAGAAAGCAATGACCTCTTTAGGATATTGGTAGCGCACACAATGGGAGTCCAAAGTATCAACAAATTCTGGTGAGAGTTTGATGGGAGCACATAGTACAATTAAAGTCCTTAGGGCACGTACAGCACTGACAGGCTCTTCGGAGCACGTACTGGAGTGGGGGCAGAGGTGAAAGTAAGCTAGTACGCCCCGGTACGGCATACTGGCAAGAGCTGGTGCGCCGTACTGGGGTGGATCGGCTTCCCCAGGAGCAATTTAAAGGGCCTGCGGCTCCCAGCAGCAGCTGGAGCCCCCGGCCTTTTAAATTCCTGCCAGAGCCCTGCTGTCGGAGCCCTGGGGTAGCGCGGCGGGGCTGGGGCGGCGATTTAAAGGACCCGGGGCGGTAGCTGCGGCCGAGCCCTGGGCCCTTTAAATCGTCCCTGGAGCCCCGCCGCCGCTGCCACCCTAGGCCCTTTAAATTGCCCCTGGAGCCTGCTGGAGCCCTGGGGAAGCGGCGGCGGGGCTCCGGGGACGATTTAAAGGGCCCAGGGCTCCGGCCACCACTACCGCCCAGGGCCCTTTAAACCGCTGCCAGAGGCCCCGGCTGCTGCTGTTACCCCGGGGAGGGGGAAGGAGGCACTTGCCGGTACAGGGTCCCAGGCCCGCCCCTTCTGCCTGAGACCCTGCCCCTTCCGGGGGCCAGAGCCAGCCCCAGCCCAGCCCCGTACCAGTAAGTCCCCAGACTTACTTTCACCCCTGAGTGGGAGTGCACATTACTGATAAACTGTGCAGCATGCGCACTGTGCTGATCAACTACTTGGGCTGTGCATGACCTCCAGTCCCCTATACCGTCACAAATACACCTGGCCGAGGGGGGGAAAGAGAGCAAGCAGAAACTCACATAGTCAACCCGCAGAAAATAAGATAATGATCCGATCCCGCAGCGCAAACCCTTAGCATTTAACTGTGTTGTCCCTTTGAATCAACAAGACTACTCATGTGTCTAAAGTGAAAGGTGTGTGTGTTTGCAAGACTGGGGCCTAAGCATGAACAGCAGCATTTGAATACCCCATACACAAACTGGTAAATCTGTCTGGTGAGTTGTGTATCTTTCTCAGAGTAGGGGAACCTGCAGGAATTAGATTTCAAGTTCCACTTTACCAAAGCTCCCATTTTCTTCCTGCTCGAAGGGTATCTATCACTCATCTTCCCTTCCCCCTGAAGCAGTAATTAGGGGCTCCCTGGATTTAAGGCTTAGCTGTATTTCCAGATAATTCTGAGGTCTGATTGTTTCCAAAATGGGAGTGTTGCCAGCTGAAGCAGCTGCAATCTCAGGCCAGAGAACAGGAAACTGCTTGATTAATACACAGCCTCACATGGGCCTCTGACTGCCGTGACTCAGCAAAAAAAAAGCCTCTGGACTGAAATTTGACACAGCACTCTGGAGAGGCAAACAAACACTACAGTGACTCAGCAAAATGAGGAGCCAAACACATGATTTTGGAGTCCCTTGAAAGGGTTAGTTAGCATAATCCAGACAACTTGGCTCCTGGGCTATGTGCATTTTGGGCATTTGCTGTTCCTGTGGTCAGAGTTCACAAAACAGATGGATTTTCTGACCGACACACAGCTCCCCAAGTTACCAGCAGTTCAGGGGGGAAGACCAGCTAAATAAAATACTACTTTGTTCACCTTCACAAATGGCAGGAGATTGTGAAAAGAGGCAAATCAGAAATTTCCTCCCCACCAAAAGAGCACCACATAAAATATAAATGAGCTTTTAGAAGAAACATTTAAAAACAAATCTATCACCACCTGCCTTCCCCACCCTCTTGATCAGGGGTGCTCAAGCTTTTTCTTTCTGAGCCCCCCCCCGCCTAACATGCTATAAAAATTCTACGGCCCACCTGTGTCACAACAGCTGTTTGTCTGCATATAAAAGCCAGGGCCAGCATTAGGGGTAGCAACCAGGGCAATTGCCCGAGGCCCCATGCCACAGGCACCCCTATGAAGCTACACTACTTAGGCTTCAGCCTCAAGTGGTGGGTTTTTGCCCTGAGTCCCAGTGGACCCCCTGAAACCTGCTCGCGGCCCCCCAGGTGGCCCCAGACCCATGGTTGAGAACCATTGCTCTTTACAACTCTATTTTACACCAGAACAAGCTGCAAATTACTGCATTGCCTCAAAGTAGCAGAATTCATGGTGTTGCATCTTCAGTGTAAAAACTCAATGGAGCTCCGCACATGAGTGAAGTTACTCATTCTTAAGTGCCTGCGGTGTCAGACCACAATACACCAAAAGATTAATTTTATTATGTTGACGTATAGTAGTAGCTGAAAGCCTGTCCTGGTGCACAGGAGTAATTCGTAAAGTCATGTGTGTAAAAAAGCCAAAAATGACTGAGCACTTAAAAACTGAACAGTAACAGACTGCAAATCCCAGCTCTGACTGAACCTAGTGACATCCTGAACAAAAAGAGCTCTCAGCCATGCTTGTAGCTGTTTCCTTTGCTTCACACTGACTCAGCAGACATTCTAGACTTCAGTTTGGGGTTATTGCGTATGCTCGTTGTGTTGTGGTGAGGGGTTGTGTTGATTTGTGTTTGGTTTGTGTTGAGCTGGCTGGGAGAGTTGTGTGGACTTGTGCGGGTGGCGAATGAGGTGTGCGTGCTGCAGTGAGCGGTTGTGTATGTGTTTGGAGTTATTGTGTGTGCTTGTTGTGGTGTTGTGTGGATTGATCGGTGTCAGTGGGGTGTGCTGGGAGATTTGTGCTGATTTGTGCAGATGGCAGTTGGGCCCACATATGTGGCTGTTGGGCCAAATAATCCACTGTCTGTGCGGCCTCCCTCATTCAACCAATGAAACCGTTGAATACAAATTAGCTGCAGAACAATGGTGGTAGCTGGTTGAGTTACCTTGGATATCACAGTGGTCTAGGACTCTTCTAGATACAGGCCTTACTGTAGCTGTACGACATATGGGTGTAATTCGTAAACTCAAAATAGCTGAGAACTAAAAACTGGATGGTAAAAGACTGTGAATCCCAGTGATGACTGAAGCTGGTGCTATTCTGAACAAACAGAGCTCTCAGCCATGCTTACAGCTGTTTCCACCGCTTCACACGGACTCTGACACGCTGAAGTCCAGAATGTCTAACAGGCAGTGACAGTCCAGGAAGCAAGAGTAACAACCACAAGAAAATAGGTCTTACATGCTAGGATTATTGAACAAGCAGATGCAGTGGATTAGTTAATGCCCCTTTTCAAAATTTGCCAGGGCAGGCACAATAGCTACTCATCAATTCTTTGCCATGATCACTGAGGATAACAAACCATAATTATTATTTGATTTATAGTAGCTCCTAAAGGTCCCATCCAAGAACAGAGCCCTGCTGAGGCAGTGCTGCCTAGTAGATAGAGCTGGACAAGCCCTCTGGGGGCTTTGGTTCTATTCCTGGCTCTACTACTGGCCTGCTGGGTGACTTTTGGCAAATCACTTCACCACTCCCGTGCCTCGTTTCCCCATCTGAGAAATGAGAACTATACCACCCTTGTTTGTAAAATGCTTTGAGATTTATGGTTGATAAGCATGTGGAATTATTATTACTGGGTTCAGTGCTGTATAAATACATAGTAAATACAGTCTGTGCCCTGGAGGAAAAGGAAGTCTTATTTTAGAGATGGGAACTGAGGCACAACAAGATTAAGTGACTTGCATAAGGCTACTGAGGAAGTGTGTGGTAGAGGCCAGAAATGTTATTTTACTTGTGTATTAAAAATACTTGCCCTTGGACAAGCAGACAGGAGTAATTTTGCCAGGCTGAGTTCATATCTGTAAAGTGCTTTGTTGATTAAAAATACGATATAAATACTAATTATTAAGTAATATTACCACAGACTAGAAAGGCAGAAAGCCATCAGGAACATACCATATTATTCAGTGAGCAGCCAGTGGAGGATCTCATGGAGATCTTTGAATTTGCCCCAAAGTCCCACAAAAGACTTACTAGGGAGTGTCTCACTGTTAAACAGAGTTTAAGGCCTAAAAGTTCCAGGGACAGCAGCGCTTAGATACTGCACTTATTGGTGCTATAGATAAATCTAAGATAGAGTTAGTTGCTTCCATTCTCTGGATGGCGAGACTCTCACCATGTTCTCCAGCATCACACGATGATCACTGTCTACTATACTCTCAACAACTCCCACACTAGCATCAACTTCCTGGACACCACAATCAGCTTCAACAATGGAACCCGACAGACAACCATATACAAGAAACCCACAGATCACTACCTTTATACCTACCTTTTTACACCTACCTTTATAGATCCCATAACCACCCCCAACACACCAAGAAATTGGTTATATACAGCTAGGCACTTACATACCACAGAACATGCTTTGAGGAGAAAGTCCGGGATATGCACTTTAACAATAAAACTACCTTCAAACAAGGACAGTCCACCAGAGAAGTAGATTGCATCATAGAACGGGCCACCCAAATACCCTGAGAGATCCTGCTTCAATACAGAAATAAAATCCCCTCTGACCAAACACCCCTGGTTGTCAGATACTATCCTACACTGGAATCCACACAGGGTATCATTAAACAACTACAACCCATACTCAATGGGGACCCCATTCTGAAACTACAACCCCATAACCCTCACTTTTAGCCTTCAAACAACCCTCCAACCTCTTGAAGCTCATCATCAGATTCAAGCTCCCCACAGACCAAGACACACTAACTCAAAGCAGCACCAGACCCTGCCAGAACAACAGATACAAAACCTGCCACTGCTACAATGATCAACACCCAGCACAACACACCTTTCAAGATCCATGGGTTCTACACATGCCTATCACAACATTTGGTGTACCTCAGCCAGTGCATCAAATGCCCCAATAACAAATATGTGGGTGATAAGACAATTACTAAGCTTTCAAATGAACTCATGCAGAAAGATGATAAAAGACAAAACCATCCTATCACTTGTGGGTGAACGCTTTCCACAAAGCAATCTCTCTATATCTGACCAGCAGTCCTCATCCTCAAAGGAAACCTGCACAACACTTTGAAAAGGTGAGCGTAAAATAAGTGTAAATTTATAACTCTGCTAGACACTAAAAATCATGGACTGAACAAACAGTGGATGTGTGGCTTATTACAATAATCTGTAACCTACTAACCCCCTTTTTTGTCCTATGACTGCAGAGGTGTTAATGGGCCACTCTACCTTAAATGGTCCCTTATGACATGTGCTAACTACTTAACGCTAAACTATCTGTTCTACCTTGCACTTTGCTGTGATGCTGGGAGTACCTTTCCCAGCCCCGAAGAAGAGCTCTGTGTGGCTCAAAAGCTTGTCTCTCTCCCAATCAGAAGTTGGCCCAATAAAAGATAGTACCTCCCCAATCTTGTCTCTCTAAATTGAAGAGAGTTCAGAGAAACGTACCAAAGCTAATTGGGGACTGGAGGCAGTGACTCAGGTGGAAAGAATAATAGACATAAATAGGACTAGCTCATCTAACCAATGACTAAGGGGAGTACATGACAATAGCCTACAATTACTTGATGGTTGTTAATTCCAATGAATTATTTAAATTCTTATTTAGGGTGGAAGCTAGACTATGAACAATAGGAGAAGATTAAGAAAAGGAAAACTGAGACCAATATGGGGGGAAAATCCTGGGCATTGAGAGTGTCAATGAGGCTGTGGAATAGTATCCTAAGGGAAGCCCTCTTGCTTGGGACTTGTAAAGCTAGTCTGGATCAAGCACTAGAAAATGCTCTGTAGGGAACGGCCCTGCACTAGCAGGGGATGGACTGACTAACCTAATAAGGGGTTCCATTATGATACTACTGGAATGGCAAGAGTGCAGCCTAAGCTGTGACTAACCGACTCCTCTCCCTTGACCCTCATCAGTGCACAACACATACTGTTCTATACCAGTTGGAGCTGGAGGCAGAGGTCTTGGAAAGACAGTGCTACCAGGGTATGTATACTCACAAACTTGAAGTAAAGGTGACAGGGAGTTCTAGAAGCAAAAGCGGTCCTTGGAATCAGAGCCTCTGGAATGTGTGAGAGAGCTGGAGCTGCTGCTCTTAGAAAGGCCCTGGCTTCATTTACTTGGACTGGGATTGT
This sequence comes from Lepidochelys olivacea, assembly GCF_965140295.1. Lineage (NCBI taxonomy): Eukaryota > Metazoa > Chordata > Testudines > Cheloniidae > Lepidochelys > Lepidochelys olivacea. Next base: position 257,620,256 of record NC_140411.1, on the reverse strand, counting down.
CATAGGGACCCAAGGGAGTCAGATGCTCAAATCCTGTTGAATTGAAATAGCACTTTATTCCCCTTGTTCCCTTGTACATAAAGGCTGGGAGTTGCAGAGTGCCTCTCTCAAACTCTAGCTCAGGGGTTCTCAAAATGGGGATCGGGAGATTATTACAGGGGGGTTGCGAGCTGTCAGCCTCCACCCCAAACCCTGCTTTGCCTCCAGCATTTATAGTGGTGTTAAATATATAAAAAGTGTTTTTAATTTATAAGGGAGGGAGGGGTCACATTCAGAGGCTTACTGTGTGGAAGGGGTCACCAGTACAAAAGTTTGAGAATCACTGCTAGCTGCCTCACAGTCTTTACAATCTTGACCTGAAGAAGAGCTCTGTGCTGTTTGAAAGCATGTTTCTGTCACCAACAGAAGTCAGTCCAATAAAATATATTACCTCACCCACCTTGTCTCTCTAATATCCCGGGATTGACAGGGCTATAAACAGAGATAGTTATCCCATGTGGCTAGTACCCAAGAAAAGGAGCTCACCCCAACACACTACCAAACAGTATCCTCCCCCTCAAGTCACCTCATACCCCAATCAAAGCTTCCCTGCAGGGATAGCTTGGGAAAACACACAGGTCTTGGAGATGCAAATCTGGGTTCTTTCAGACCAAGGCTCGGAAATGAGTTGCAGAGTCAAGGATCATTCACTGGGAAAGCCCTGCCATCAGAAGGTTATCTACCAGTGGAGTCTCCATACCATACCCCAAGCCTAAAACTGGATTGACTTTGGTCCCAGAACTCTTAAAACTCTTAATATAGCCAGAATTGCTTCCCAACAATTTTCTCAATAATTTTCCTTCTTCCCAGTCCGGGTGGGGGGACGGAGGAGAGTCAAGATGGGCAGCCTCACCAATTATCAATGTATGTCAAGAGCGATTTTATCAAACAGGAGAATTGTTAAGGTCCTGCAAGAGATGCTAGCACCTTCCCCTCTCCCAGGGAGGTGCTGAAAGTCTCCAATAATAGGCCAGCTGTGAGAAGTCATCAGAATTTACCCCAATGTCTGTACCACCCGGCAAAAGAACTTGTGGTCATTCAAAGAATTTGTCCCCAAACCCTCCATGCTGGACAAAATTCTAGTTGGAATAAGGGCAAAAAGCAAGGAGCATGACCACCTAGTCTTGAAAGTGGGTCTTTCATACTCTCAGAACAGGATGTCCAAAAAACAGCACCAGGAATATCCAGTGTTGGAAAAGCTGGAGGGTGTGGAGAGCTCAAGGGTAGAATCTCTAACTTGAATTTACAACGAAGAGAAATCTCTGTATCTGAAATAATACGCAATTCTGTGCCTACTGGAAAGAACCAAAGGCAGAGTGAGGTTATGCACCTCTTACTATTGAATAGGCCTGATGGATCCCTACACAAAAGCAGGAGCTCCACCCCCAAAGTGAGAGAGAATTTCTTTAGCTGTGACGAGCATTAACACGGCCTTCCAGACCTCTAGATACTAACAGCCTGATTTTCAAAGGTGCTGAGCACCAGCAGCTCCTGTTGATTTCCACGGGATTTGTGAAGGCTCAGCACTTCTAAAAATCAGGCCATACCGAGCTGGACTGGCAAGCAGAGACAGAAGGAACTTTAAGAGCTGGAGAAAAAGAAGAGACACGGAAAGAGCAACCCTTCATAAGTGGAGCAGAAGAGGAATTTCTCCCAAAGACACCAGTGTAGGAAGAACTTTTTGACTGAAATAAACAGATCACCTGCTCCCTCTCTTTTCTGGCTCTGTGACTCTGAATAACCTAGGGGTCAGAAAAAGGAAGTGAATCCAATCAGATGCTTGCAGAGAGAAGCAGAATCAGAAGTTGCCCCCTGTTTACAAGATTTTGTAAGGCAAAGGACAGACGGAAAAGAGGAAGTGCTGGGATGGGAATGCAGGGCCTATACAACCCCTTGCTCCCTACCCCAGATTTCCTAAGTCAGAGCAGTATAATACCCAGGTGTCTAGTGGACAGGCTATGGTTTTGGGGGTTTTGTTTTGTTTTTTTTAAGTACCCTCAAAGTCCAAAGGTCCTTTGTAGTACCTTCAAAGTCTTCCTCCTACCAACCTCCACTCACAAGCAATGTCTACAGATGTCAGCCTGTGGTCTGTGGAGACTGCCTCATGGGGCTGATACTATTCTCGGCACATCATTCCAACCTGACATGGCACACAGATTAGCTTTTCCTCAGAACATTTCAGCCATCATTGGTGAAGCTTCAGCAGGGGAATACGTGGCTAAGCAACAAGTGCTCTTCCCCAGTAGCTCAGACCAGTCGCTTAACCCAGAATTCTATTTCAGCAGACAGTCTCAAGCTGTGATTCAGGCATCTGCTGAATGAAGAGCCTACAACCAAAAAGGGACTGACTTGGAAAAGGTGAAAAAACACACACAGAAAACCCAACAAAAACCAAAGACATGCAGGTTATCAAAAGTCCACTGGGATTTAGGCTGAGGCATATCCCCTTTTCATAGGTTACCCAAATAATTGCAATCATAGGCTTACCTTTTTCAATCCAAAGAGACCAAATACTTAACCTTCACAGGGTTTGGTCAGGAGCTAGTGCGTACATTGAGGAAGGAAATTAAAATAATTGCTTGCTGGAAGTTCACCCCAATAAACATTGAATTGTTTTCACCTTCAGACTTCAGGTACTGTTGCTCTCTGTTCATGCGAAAAGGACCAGGGAAGTAAGAGGGTGAAGGAATAAGCCTTCTAACACTAGTGCCTCCTGAGAAAGGTGGTCACGATAGAATTTTTGTGTTGTTCTTTTATCAGGAATAGCGAGGGACTATTGGAATTTATTTTTGGTGGAGAGAGATACGTTATTTGGGTAGATCATCCAATCCTCCATCCATTCCTACAGTCTGTGAAGCACTTAGTGGATGGACCTGTCTTTCCTCCCAGTTACAATAGGGGCTTCCGCCCCCCCCTTTTTTTTGTTAGAGTACCCCCATGTGGTCGATTGGCCCGTGTGCCCCTTGAATCTTCCTGCCCCAAGCCTCAGTGCAGTTACAATCCTCTCCCCTTTTCGGTATATTTTCTCACTCTTCCTTTTCTGTGTCTTTTCCTCCCTTCCTGTTATAATATTTTTGCTTTCCCTCTCTGCCTCTCCCCTCAAAATTTTCCCATTCTGCCTTCCTCCTTTTACAGCTAGGCCACTGCCGTTCATATGAACCTCTCTGCACATAGCTCTCCAATATCCCTCATTTTAATCCCAAAGTCCCCTACACTCCACAAAGATTTGGTACCCCCATCACTTATTTGAGGAAGTTATTTACATCGGAAATAAACCATCCTTGAGCTGAGGCTATGGATAGAATCATTGACATTAAAGGAACTGAAACCATAGCAGCTTCTGTTTCCTTCATGGGTAATATTGTAAATAACCCAATGCAGAGATTCACAGCAAGTGCTGTGATACACCTGCCCCCTAGAGGCTTGGTAGTGTGCATGTCTGCTTGGAGCAAGTCCCATAGGCACTCAAAGCATGAGACCCTTTGGGCTGTAGGGGTCAGAGGAAAGATAAAGGGTTGCTTTACTAGGGCTCCCAGAAACAAGGTAGGTACCCTAGGTACAACTGCTTTAAAAACAACTAGTAGTCCTTGTGGCACCTCAGAGACTAACAAATTTATTTGGGCATAAGCTTTCGTGGGCTAAAACCCACTTCATCAGATGCACGGAGTGGAACATACAGTAGGCAGGTATAAATGCACAGAACATGAAAAGATGGGAATTGCTTTACCAAGTGGGGAAGCCAGTGCGAACGAGGCCAATTCAATTAGGGTGGATGTGGCCCATTCCCAACAGTTGACAAGAATGTGTGAGTATCAACTGAGGAAAAATTATTTTTGTAGTGACCCAGCCACTCCCGTCTTTATTCAGGCCTAATTTGATGATGTCCAGTTCTGCGGTTTCTCGTTGAGGTCTGGTTTTTTGTTGAAGAATGGCCACTTTTAAGTCTGTTATTGAATATCCAGGGAGATTGAGGTGCTTGCCTACTGGTTTTTGAATGTTACAATTCTTGATGTCTGATTTGTGTCCATTTATTCTTTTGTATAGAGACTGTCCAGTTTGGCCAATGTACATGGCAGAGGGGCATTGCTGCCACATGATGCCATATATCACATTGGTAGATGTGCAGGTGAACAAGCTCCTGATGATGTGGCTGATATGGTTAGGTCCTATGATGGTGTCCCTTGAATAGATATGCGGACTGAGAGAGTGTGGGGATAGGTAGTAGATCCTTGATGATGCACTGGAGAGGTTCTAGTTGGGGGGGCTGTATGTGATGGCTTGTGGCGTTCTGTTACTTTCTTTGGCGGGCCTGTCCTGTAGTAGGTGACTATACCCAAATAAATGTTTTAGTCTCTAAGGTGCCATAAGGACTCCTCGTTGTTTATGCTGATACAGACGAAGGCGGCTATCCCTCTGGAAACTGCTTTAAAGTTGCAAACAAAATGGGGTAAGACACCACACACAGCAGGTGCCCCCCATAGCTCCTAGGGTCAGTCAAGTCCAAGGCTATGAAGATAGGGCTCCTCACATAGAGTGCCAGGGATTCTTGCCCCAGATTACCTGTCTTTCGACAGCACTCATGCACTGGCCTGCAAATCCACTGGCCAGATTCTAGTCCTTTTGTCCAGCACCTGTAGTCTCCTTCAGGCTCATCTCCACACAGCTCCTTGTTTGTAGACAGCTACCTGTCATGACTACTGCTAGTAAGGTTGCCAGGCATCTGGTTTTTGACCCGGAATGTCCAGTCAAAAAGGGATCCTGGTGGCTCTGGTCATCACTGTCAACCGGGCCATTAAAAGTCCAGTCGTGGTGCTGCGGGTCTAAGGCAGAGCAGGTAAGGGACTAGCCTGTCTCTGCGCTGAGCCCCAGAAGTGGCCAGCAAGGTCTGGCTCCAAGGCGGGGAAGGGGTGGGAGGGCACGGGGCTCTGCACACTGCCCCGCCCCAAGCACGGGCTCCGCACTCCCAATGACCAGGAGTCGCCTGAGGTAAGCCCACTCCCCCGTCAACCCAGAGCCCCTTCCTGCACCCCACACCTCTCATCCATGGCCCCACCCCAGAGCCCGCACCCCTAGCTGGAGCCCTCACCCCCCCCCCCAACCCCCTGCCTCAACCCACAGTCCCCTCCTGCACTCCAAATCCATTGGCCCCACCCCCCAGCCTGAAGCCCCCTCCTGCACCCCAAACCCCTCATCCCTAGCCCCACCCGAATCCGCACCACCAGCTGGAGCCCTCACCCCATCCTACATCCCAACCCCCTGCCTCAACCTGCAGCCCCCTCCCACACTCTGAATCCCTCATTTCTGGCCCCATCCCAGAGCCCACACCCCCAGTTAGAGCCCTCACCCCCTCCTGCACCCCAACCCCCTGCCCCAGCCCAGTGAAAGTGAGTGAGGGCGAGGGAGAGCGAGCCACCGAGGGAAGGGGAATGTAGTGAGCTGGGGCAGGGCCTCAGAGAAGGGGCGGGGCATGGCAGGGCCTCAGGGAAGGGGCGGGGCTAGGGTGCTCGGTTTTGTGCGATTAGAAAGTTGGCAACCCTAACTGCTAGTCCCCTTGCCAGCCCCAGGCTGCTTCCCAGCTTGGCTCTGAGCATTTCAGTCCCAGCTGCTGGCCTTCCCTCCACAGCCAGCTCCTAGGCTGCTGCTTCTGGCTTGCTCTCCTGCAGCCTCTGGCTCCCTCCTGGAGCAAGTACCCTCTGACCTCTGGTTTGGGGGCAGTAGCAGCTGTTAGGGTTGCCAGGTGTTCAGTTTCCGGACAAAAAGGGAAACTGGCAGCATCTGGTCAGCACAGCTGACCAGACCGAAAAGTCCAGTGACCTGCACTAACTGGCTTCTGCCACTAAGGGGTGGGAGGAGCAGCAGCTGCTGGAGTGGTTCTGCTTAGAAGCTGCTTCTCTTCCCACCCCACAGCCTGACAGAGAGAACTCAGAGGTACTGGCCCCATCTGGGGGATGGAGAAGGAGAGTGTAACCTGTCTGCCCCACCCACCCCGATTTCCCCAGCCCCTCGCTCCAGGGACAGACCTCACCCAGCTGTGCTCTAATTTCCCCACCCCAACCCCCCTTCTGCCCCGGCCCCTTGCTCTGTTGTGCCCCAGTTTGGTCACACCGGCCCCTTGCTCTGGGGACTGCCCCCTGCCATGTGCTGACTGGGCAGGCAGGCTCCGCGTCAGCTCCTCTCATCCCGGCTCTGCAGGCAGTAGGGGAATCCCTGGGGATGGGGGAGTGATTGAGCAATGGGGGAGGAGGGGGAAGAAAGAGAAACAGGTGGGGCAGAGCCTCAGGGGAAGGGGTAGGGCAAGGGGTGTTTAGTTTTCAGGGATCAGAAAGTTGGCAACCCAAGGAGCTGGTGACTTTTTGGCAGGTCAGGCACATATCACAGTCTCAATATAGGTCCTCCTCCTTGCAGTCCTGGCTTGCGGGGGTCTCTGCTCTGCTGGGCCAGGATGACTGCAGCCTCTTGTGCAACTTATGCCTTGGGCCCCCTCAGATGTGCAGGGAGCACCCTTCAGCCCTGCTGTCAGAACTGGCCTTAACTGCTGCAATCCTGTCCCAGCCTCACCAAGCCGTGCTTACCACAGCAACACTCAAACAGATTCCAGGGTCTGGTAAATTGTCATGGTGACAAGACAGCTTCCTAAGGCACTATTCCATGGCCCATGATTTGAGCCCACACACACACGTAGCTTTGGGGAGTTAGCTTCTGAATTCTTTGATTGGGCTGGGCCTCACTTGCTTAGGGTGATGAGCCATCACTGTTGGAGGGTGGGATTATGCCACCTGGCTGGATGTTGTGTTGTACCCAGTGAGGAGCCAGCAGGTTCATGACAATATTTTTGTGTCCCATGTTCTGGGCCTTTGTCACACATTATGTCCCACACTTGTGCCTTGGCAGGTGGAGATGTACATCTCCATTTCCCTTGGCTGATAGGAATATACAGCTTTTCTCCTAGCCTTGTTGCCTGTTACCATAGCAAGGCAGCCACCAGTGCTTCCGGGAACAGCACCGCGTAGCACCTGCTGCAGGATACAAGGCCGAGACCAGGGGATCCCCAGACACTGGAAAAGGGTCTGTTAGCTGGATATTCTCCCAGAAAGGACTCTGCCCACTGGTGCACTCTGCAAGTTGGCAAGGAGTACTACAGAAATAAAAATTCTCTTCTCTTCTGCCTTGTACTATCACTTGGATCTTGTGATATATATATCACTTGGATCTAATAGCACTGGAGCTCCCCATCTAAGAAATGGATATAGTCCGTGGAAGCAAGTAAAATATGAAAAGTGAACAATTCTGCTAGTTTAGTTTATCCTTCTAACTTAATACAATTTTTACTAAAGCAACAAGCAGCCTGGGTCTGTTTGCTCCCACAGAGGTTAATACCTTGGGTCACAGGTTAAATCGAAGACTATTGAAAACACAAGGTAAATTCCCTTTCAAATGACACATGGCACAAACTTGCAATATAAATAGTCTAGAAGGAATTAAAGTTCAGTTGTTAATGTATACAAGTTGAACTTTACTCCTGGGGGAATTCTGCACCACTGCACATGTGCAGAATTTATGTCCCCTGCAAATTTCTTTGCTCCTGAAGAAAAATGACTTTCTGAAGCAAAGGGAAGCCACAAGAGCGGTCATGTGACCCTCCTCAACAGTATGTTTCAGATGCCCAGGGCAGCCGGCAGAGAGGTAAACCACTGTGGGGCAGGAGGCGGGGCTGGGGAAAACCCTGCTGGTGGCTCTTATCCTGCGCCAGACTCAGCTGCTAGTCCGGAATGGGATGGAGAGGACAAGGCTTCCTCTTCCCCTGCACGGCATCCGGGGTCAGACCCACCCCCAGATTTCTCCCCCAGCTGCAGGAAGCTCTGCAAACCTCCCCCCATCCCCCCACCCCAGGGTTCCTGCACCTCAGCTGCAGGCAGAGGGATCCCTGTACAGCACAAGGTGGGCAAACAACATCCCGCAGGACCATCCTGCCCAACCCTTGAGCTCCTGGACGGGGAGGCTAGCCCCCAGCCCCTCCCCTGCTGTCCCCCCTCCCTCTCAGTTACGCCGCCGCATGGGCAGTGAGCTTTTGCTGCTCTGAGCGGCATGGTAAGGGGGTGGCGGCAGCATGCACACATGGTGGCAGGGGGAGTTGGGTAAGGGGTCCTGGGGGGCAGTCAGGGGACAGGGAGCGGTTGGATGGGGCAGAGCAGTCAGGGGTCGGGGAACGGGGGGGGAGGGGGGTTGGATAGGGCATGGGAGTCCCAGGGGGCCTGTCGGAGGGGGCGGATAGGGGTCAGGGCAGTCCGGGGACAGGGAACGGGGGGGGGGGTTGGTTAGGGGGTGGGGTCCTGGGGAGCCTGTCAGGAGGCAGATAGGGGGAAGGGGCCAGGCTGTTTCGGGGGGTCACAGCCTTCCCTGCCTGGCCCTCCATACAGTTTCGCACCACGATGTGGCCCTCGGGCCAAAAGTTTGCTGTACAGGGAGCTGCTCCCCCATCTGCCCAACTCCCATGCATCCAGACCCCCTCATACCCAGACCCTCCCATCAAGCCTCACTCTGCACCACCCCAACAAGCCACCCACACCCAGATCCCCACCCAACCGAGCCCCACTCCCCCAGCATCTGGACCCCCCACATCCAGACCCCACCTGCCAAGCTCTATCCTCCCTACACATAGGCCCCCCTTCTGCTGAGCCCCAATCACCTTCACCTGGACCTCCGTGCAGAGTCCCATTATCATTGCACCCAGAACCCCACAACAAGCCCCTATGCATCCAGATCCCCCACTGAGCTGCCTGCACCCAGCTTGCCCCACACAGAACCCTCTCAACTCACACCTGGATCCCCCCACAATAAGCCCCTCCACACTTAGATCCTGCCTTGCAGAGCCTGCCTGCCCACACCTGGTGCACCTGGCATGGAGGGGCAGGGTCCTGGGGTGTTTCCAGGGCAGGCCCAGTCCTTGCACTGTGCCACAGTTGGGTGCAGCCTCACCACTGAGTCTGTGCGGGGAGCTGCACAGTTACCTGTGTTCCTCAATGCCATGGTGGAGCCTCCACATTTGTCAAATAAAATTTGGAGAATTTTAAAATATTGTGTGCAGAATTTAATTTTTTTTGGCACAGAATGCCCTCAGGAGTAAAGTTGGCCACTGTACAGTATATAAGCCAACAAGGTGTAAAAGAGTTCACCAGTAAAGTGTCAGCCTTTTACAAGGTATCAAGTATTTAACACAGGACACTGCCTTGGAGGAATCACCTAAAGGAAATAAGAACTAATTTTAATTTCACATCAGAAAATAATTTCCCTTATTTTTCTAAAATAAGCATGTTACAGAGAAATATACCCCATCCCCCTTTGGGGCAGGGAGAGGGGCATTATAGCCCCACGGCTGAGTGTAACCACCCTTACCCTCAGGGCTGTATGGCTTAGGGGCCAGAGTCAATACAGCAGCCCTCCCTCGCAGGGCTATGCAGCCTAGTGGCCAGATTCAATACAGCTACCTTCCCTCACAGGGCTGAGTATCCCAATGGCTAGTGGGGGATGGGCCACCACATGGCATGTGGTGGGCAGAGTAGGGAGACCCAGGCTCTCCCTACTCCACCAGGTCCCAGTCAGCAGTGAGCATACTTAACCCTAGGTCAGCAGGGATCCAACGAAAATACACTGGACTTAGTTCCTCGTCCTACAACTGGGTCAATGGCTAGTCCCTCTGGGCTACTTCCTGCCCTGTCTTCCAACAACATGGTCTCTGTGTCTCCAGCCTGTGAAACTGCAGACAGTTCCGACGTCTCCTGGGCATCTACAGGTAGCTGAGTATCTGTCCAGATTTCAGCGGGCTTCGCCTCTGCAGACTCGGACTCCAGCCGCTCCCAGGCAAGAGCCTGCAGCAGCCATCCTCCCTCTTCAGTGGTAGTCAGCCCTGACTGAGCTGGGTTGCTCCCTTTTATACTGTCACTCCAGTTAGAGCATGCCCAGCAGGGGAAGGGGGCGTGGCTTCCTCTGCCCAAAGTATGGGGTTAAGCCCTCCTTGTCCAGTGCAGGGCAAGCACACCCCATCACAAAGCACTTTTAGGGAAATATTCGGATGGCAAATCACCTGAAAGCCATACTAAATTGAGATAGGAGCATGCATGGAAGGGGTTACCTTTGAATACATTCTCAAGACTACAGTGCAATCACTGGGGAATTAGGACGTATTTTAGTTAAAAGTCCTTGAAAAAAAGCCTAAAACTCTTTGGATTTTATCATCAGATACAAAATGGCCCTAATTTTTCATGCTTCTAGGGGTGTGATTTTGATATTTTAACAGCCACACACATACAAATGAGAGTAAAATTCTTGTGAACATAATGCAGAATAGTATGTGCTTTATAGAGTAACTCTCTACAGACACAGGCCAAATTCAGATCTGGTGTAAATATGTTATGGCCATTTGCAGCCTGGCTAAATATGCCCAGACAGCATAATTTGGTCAAAAGATCAGCGTAAGTAAATTCTATAGTAGTCACCCTAGGAATCTTTGTAAGAGTTTATGGTAGGAGTGAATACACAGAATATAGTAACATTCTGTACTGAGTTTTCATAAGGTTGCACAGCTCGGTAACCACTAACTAGGTCTTTGGCAACCAAAACCCTGAAAGATTTTCAGTCTGATTTTAGACAGCATGTCCTGAGCACAGTAGCTTGCTGCTGACCTGACCTCTAGTGGTCACCTTGTTTTACAAAATAATCAAGTTACTTAAAAAAAAAAAAAAAGCTCAATATTCGAAAATGCAAGTGTATAAAGTTCATTTTTAATTAATTTAAATGTGGTCTAAGTTTGTCTTTTTTATAGCCATAATGTTGAAATAATGCATTTTAAGTTGTTTCATGGGTAACTTCACAATTTTGGGGAGGAATCTGAAAAGAAAAACAGACCTTGTACAATTCCATCTGAATTCAGAGGTACTTCTGGATCAGCTGATAGTAAAGCAACATTTCACACTAGCTTAGGAGCATTTCCTCTGTTTACCTTTTACTTTGGTGAACACAACGAGACTTACACAAGTTATTCCATACTGTACGGGGAAAAAAACCCCAAAACCCCCAATCAAATCTACTGCCCGTTCATTCTTTAAGTCACAAATTAAACCAACACTGATCTCTGCTGTTGGTTTAATTTTTGAGCCTAAACAGAACATCGTTTAGACAGAACCAAGACTTTGAGGGACTTGCCTGACTCAGGGTGTTGGTAACATGATGCAGAACCTTTCACTTGTAGGTCATTGCGTCCAATAGACTCCAGCTTTGCAGTGCTTATACGTTATTACCATCTGTTGGGCTTTGTTAAATTAGAAATGATAGCATCAGCCCAGTGGACAGGTGTTTTCATAAACATTGCTGCTCGAGTTTTATAATTGTGGTAGTCTCAACAGACAGACCAAGGAACAAACAGGCCAAAGGTGGGCCCTCCAGCTCAGACTTAAGGCACAGTAGTAGGGTAGTGTGAACCTTGCACTTCTTCTGCCAGGATGGCATATATTCTTTGGACAAATAAAACATCTTAACTCTCCAGGGCTAACAGTTGATGCCTGGGCTCCGTGGCCCCTCCCTCAATTGAGGGGGCCAGGCCTTGTGTTGCTTTAGTGTTTGGACTCCACTCAGCGTTCCCAGTCATCTGATAGCCTGGCACCTTTCAAAAGCTCTAAGTTCACAACAAAACGTATTCTGAAGAAAGAAAAGGTGGACTTGTGGCACCTTAGAGACTAACAAATTGATTTGAGCATAAGCTTTCGTGAGCTACAGCTCACTTCATCGGATTGAAGTGAGCTGTAGCTCACGAAAGCTTATGCTCAAATCAATTGGTTAGTCTCTAAGGTGCCACAAGTACTCCTTTTCTTTTTGCGAATACAGACTAACACGGCTGCTACTCTGAAACCTGTCATTATTCTGAAGAAGAAACTCTTCTTAACCCAACCAGCTGGTGAGCAGGACAGTAAGGAGACACAGAGCCCTGTATGAGGACCAATTGTACTATAGTATTCTGGGTCTTCAGCTTGAGGGACCATCTCCCAGGGCATCCAAGTTCTTTTATTCTGGCCTTCTATCTTGCAGGCTCTGGCTATTCTAGATAGGGAGCTCAGATAGAGTGCTGATCTTTGATCTTTTCTGGCCAGGGTACAGCTGCCTTTCCATTATACTGCCTTCTTCAATCAGGCAGCCCTGGATGGGGGCAGCAAGAGCCTGCAGATGCTCCGTTCCAGATTCTGAGCTGCATCTCTCCGGAAGTACAGCTTGGTGGTTGGAGAAAGCAGCTTTACGCCACCTCTGTGCCTCTGGAATTCTGGGCCCAGCCCCTTCTGACAGACCGACCATATCCTGTAATATTCTGGACAAACCTTATGGAATTAAGATAAACCTTATAGAATTAGGGTTAATACCTTTGAAGTCCATTGTGTTAAAAATGCAATTGTGTATGTGTTATTGTGGCATTGTACGTACCTTCTCTAGGGGCAGGGATGCTAGTGTATGCATCTGTTGTCAGCTCTTTGAAGCCACTCTCCCCGGAGACAGATGCATACACTAGCTCAAACTGAATTCTCCAGGGACCAACAGACACAGAAAGGGGTTTGGACAAATAGCTTGGTTTTAAACTGGCTCAGGGCCTTCTTCCTGATTGGGCAGACAGGACCCCTGGTCTATGGAGGGTCCTAATCCTTAGGGAAGGGCTGAGGCCCCATAAGATTAGGTGCTTGCTCTGAGCTGTTGCTATGATGAACTTGCAATCACAAAGGAAACCCCCCAGCTGGGGGTGTTGAAGGCCTGCTGCTGCCAGAGTCCGTGTGATTGCTGGTAAGCTTATTAGCATGCATGCAGGTTCTTTTATTGTTTTTAATATTTTTGCTGTAGTGCTTTTTACTTTATCTTAAAGTAGGCTTGCGTAGGAAGTGCTGCGTGGGTAACATAACTGTGGCAATTACACCTGTTAACCATCTCTAAAGGAAAAGCAAGCAGGTATCCATGGGCAGCCTGTCTCTGCTGGGAAGAACATAGTGAAGGCAGGAACGTGTGCAGCCTGGAAACACCTGGTCAGAAGGGAGGGAAATGCAGGCCTCCTCCCAAGAGAGGCAACAGGTGGAGAACTGGAAGCATGATAATGGGTGTCCTGTCTGGACCACAATGGGAAAATACAGGTGCCGTTGCCCTGATTTTGTGACATCCTCAGTGTATGTTAGAGCAACCCCACAGATTGCTCTATCAGCCCAGAATAGCAGAGTGCGGAGTACTCCAGCCACACCCCTGCCTCCTTTTCCTGCTCCTACACCAGGGGTTGCATGGGGAGGGAGGGCAATATTCATGGTTAAGTGGGCTTTGAGGCTCTTGGGTGGTGGCTGAGCTGTCATAAAAGGGGCTACAACAGAGACTAGAATGAGAGCTCTTCTAACAACTTAATCTCTGCAAGAAACAGCATCCCCCCTTGTTTTAGTTCTGTTGCCTCTCAAGCCTTGGTTCAGTCCTCAAGGGAGAACGCTTGAGCAAACCAAGAACATGTGAAAATGGGGTCCTAATAGAAATCTGCTGTTAAACTGCCTTATCTTCAACATTCACTACCTGCAAACCTGCTGCCACCTCTTTTCCATCTCCCCCAGAGCCTCCTCCTGCACTGTTCCCCGCAGCTCCTTGGTTTGCATATGCCAGCCATGGCCCCACAAAGTCGCAAGAGCTCTTCCTCAGCCTGCTCCTGGCAACAGCCAAGACAGCCATCCATCAGACCAGGAGGAGGAAGTTTGATGGAGGTAGTGCTCTGCGACTGAGGGGCCTGTTTCTGCTCCCTTGATGGTTCACATATCTGGGGTGAGTTCCTCTTGGTGGTGTCCACTGGCTCCTTGGACTCCTTTGACGAGCCGCGGGCACAGAATGCTCTGCTTGGTGTCCCCCGTGGGATCCCTGGTTCTGACCCTGTGACCTGCACACTCCCATCCTTGTTTTTGCATTTGATTCCTCTGGAATCAGTTACTCTCTGGGCTCTGTGGCTCCTTTGCCTCAGTTGAGGTGCAGGCCTTTAGTCTTGGGGGGACGTTGACCAGCTCTTCCTGCAATGCAATAGAAACCCATAAGCCCTCCAATAATAAGCATAATGGAGACACAAAGCACATACATATCCCTTTTCAACTCCAACAGAATACTTTACAAACTGTACCTGATTAACCTCTACAATGCCCTAGGTACGTCATGTACATTTTTGTGATGTGGACGCCTGTCCCAATCAGGGACTTGACTGGGACACCCAAAATCATTACAACCAGAGGGAGTTAGCAATGACAAATAAACTTCCTCCTTGCTTCCAGACATCAGTAAGGCACTAAATGAAGACATCATCAGGTAGAACTGGGACAGAGGGTGATTGGCAGTTCCTTCCCACTCTCTGCTGGACCTACCTGTGCTCAAAGGGATGGCAACTTGTCAGAGATGAAAGTGCATTCAGAGAGAATAGGAGGCTGGATCTGCTGCACAACTTGAACCTTCCTGTCTAAACCCACTCTACAGCAGCTGGATGGAGTTCCCACCCATGGTCCTTTACTCCTCCTTCCTCCAGAATCACACGCAGGTCACCATTGCAGCTGCGGGCACTGGAATGAGATATCCTGCTTCATAGGCTTAACGGACAACCCAGCTGAGATGCTCCCATCATCTTGGAAAGCTGGAGAGGCCAGGTAATAAACCCTAAGCCCAGCTGCTCTGCAAAGGGGGAGGGTAGCTTGAACTGCCACCCAACTTGTTCCAGCACAGGTACATACAAGCACATACCAGCTCGGCTCCCAGCTCTTGTACTCTCCTTCTCTCTGCCTCTGAGGTGTTCAGTTGAGACTCCAGGTTAGTGGAGAAAGGCTTTCAGGTTCAAACACCTTCCACTGATCTAACCCTTTCCTACAGAGCGGGGCAAAAGGAAAGTGTCCAGTTTATTCAGTTGCCCTTTAAGTGACCCCCATCCCTGCGCTGCTTCCAAGCGAGCCAGTCGTCTAGCAGCTTGCAGTGCATGGCTGGAGAGGGAACTCCCCTCCCCACCGCTTCGGCAGAGCTTTTATTTAGTGGAAATCTTTAAATGAACAAAGAGCAGATCCAGCAGCAGCTACCTGCTGGAGACAGGAGGGGTTAGCTCCTGCTGACGCTTCCCACAGGTTCAGGACATTGATCAGGGTGATCACAATATGAAGGTTCAGAGGGTGCCCGCTCTCAGCAGTCATGGTCCCCCCGCTCCCCTCCTACCCCGAGCCGGTGTCCGCTCCTGCTCTCAGCAGTCTGGCTCCCCAGGTTCCTCTGCCCACAAGGGCGGCAGCACACACTCTCCAAGAGGGTCAGGACGTTGCTTGTTTAATGTGCGATACAAAAGGCAAGTCTCCAAGGTTACATGGAATAATCAGCATTAGCCCCAGGCCTTGCACGCTCCTCCCCTGCCATGTCTGCATAGGGCAGCATGCACTGTTTGTTTAAAGTGTTCTCTTCTTTCTCTCAGAGACACTCTCCTCTCACCCCCCCCATTCCACAGCGGGAACAAGGGGAGGCTTAGCTGGACGTCATGGGGGGAGTTAAGTCCGGGGCGGGGGGACGGAGACTAAAGGAGATCCAAGAATCAAAGCAATTCACCTCAAAGCGTTTGCTGAAGGCACATCTGCCCCTTTGCCCCCCTTTCCAGAGTGGGACTGCACGCACCCCTCCACCCTCGGATTTGGTACCGTTTGCAGCCCCTTCCCCATCTCCAGCCATGAGATTCGGTACCTGGACTACGGGTGACAAAATCACACGGCCCCCGAGTAGGGTTCTGGGGGCACAAGGGGGGTGTTGCATATATGTGCTTGTGCGACAGGGAAACGAATACTAGAGGCCTCCCTGCTGTCAGTGCTCTCCCCATCACTGCAATCGCCCCACCCCTGCGCGTCCCACTGCAGCAGGGGATGGGCAAAGCTCAGCCCTGAGAGCAGCAGGGAGGTAGGGAGGGGACCCAATCTGGAGAGCAGCCTAGAACAGAGCGCCCCAGCTAGACGTGGGAGATGCAGCCAAAGGGAGCAGCCGAGCAGGAAAGACCCCAGATGCGGACACCTCCCGGCTGCCAGTTCTCAGGAGGGGTTACAGTGATTTCACTGGAAAGAAGGGTGGGGAGAGCCCTCCGCTTGCCCCCATCACAATAAGATACCCCAGGGCCCCCAGACTCGTCTGGCAACATCTCCAGCAGCTTCACCAGCGTTCTTCGTGGGCCTACTCCATGATGTCCCCAAAACACAGCAATAATTAACTTAACCCCAAAGCAGCCTAAGATTGGTAAGTGGGGGGGAGGAGTGAGAGGAGAGCAATGGGGGCGCAGGGCCCTTCCTCTCCCGGCCCCTGGCAGGGATGGAGCACCACAGCGTGTGTCCTCTTGCTCCACAGCACACCAGTCCATAGGGTTCATAAGGCAAACATAGTGTCGTCTTCCTTCTCCTGCTTCCGGTGCGGACTGGAGGCGGCAGGTGGCCCTGCTCGGGGGCTGGGGAGTGCGGGCAGTTGGTCCGCCACCTTTGCTCGCTCTTCCAGGAACTTGTCGAACTCTGGGGCAGGAAGAGAGAGTTAGCGCCGAGGAGGGGGAGGAGGGTTCTGAGAAGGGCTCAGGAGGAAGGAGGGGCCGGCGGCTCTTACCTTCGCTGGTGACGCCCTTTGCCTCTTCTGTCTTTTCCCCCTGGGAAAGGAGAAGACAGACATGTTGGGAAGCAGGCCTGAGCACCCCAGGTGGACACAGCGCTCCGATCCACCTAGGCAGATGGGACTGCAATCCTCACCCCTACTGACAGGAAAGGGGGAGGTTTCTCTACCCAACCCCCAGCAGGAACAGCTGACAGAGCTGGCAGGAGGGCAAGAAAACTCTTCACCCAGATCAGATTTCCCTGGAAGCCTTTTGCCAGCCTTGTGGCTGCAGACAGACACCCTCTGCTTCCACGCCACATGAGAGACCCCACCAATCCCCTTGCTCACCACACAGCCAGGAGAGCCTTGGTCACCTGGGTCGCCCTGCTGTCTCTCAGCTGCCCCCTCCCAGCAGTGCACTGGGGGCACGCTGCACAGCCTTTCCCGGTCCTGTTACCCACCCTCTCCCCTCAGTCAGGAGGTCCTGCTCCAAGACCCTGGCTGACTTCACCGGGACGACGCACACACGTCGAGCTAAGCACGTGCCTCAGTGTTGCAGGATCAGGCTCTAGGAGGTGGTTGGGCATAGTGGCCATCTGGAGAGGTGGGGAGGAGGATGGCAGTGTGGAATGAAGGAGCATGGGAAGGTCAGTGGGGTGTGTTCTGAGGAAGGGAGCATGAGGGAAACCCCTGCCCACATCGACCTGTTCCGCACTGCCACCTGCAAGAGCCTTGGACGGTCATCGCCAACATCCAGGGAATTTTGAGCCTCTCCTGGGGCCGAGGGGGAGAGACAGTTCATTGCCAGCCCTGAGCAGTAAGTGAAATGCCAAAGGAACCACCCCGTTCTGCCCCTCACTTACCACATCAGTGGAAAGCCACTGCTCGATATCCTCCATGAAGCCAGCCTGGGGGACAGGGATCTGGAGTTGAAGGAAGAGAGAGGAATGAAGCAGAGAAAGAGAGGACATTTCTCAAACCCATCCTGGCAGAAACTCTCCCCCTCTCACAAGGTTCACTGAGCCCAGCCCCTTGTTGCACTGGCCAATCCCACCACAGCTCTTCCAGCCAACAGTGTCATTTTATGCCTTCTCCCTACCCACAGACGTATCTTCTAGCACATGGGCCTTTCTGAGGGAGCTGGAGGTTTGAGACTGGTGCTGGGGTACTGACACTGGCCTATCCCCTTTACAGGGCTCATTCTCCTCTCCAGCACAGCGCGGTCTGGAAGGGCAGCACTGGCTCAAACTCAGCCAGGTTGCTCAGACAGGAAGCTACGTCCACAGCGGTACTTTTCTGGATTCCCCTTGCTATCACTGCCAATTCTGACCCAAAGAGCATGAGATTTTATCTCCCGTCTGATGCCGTTCCACAGCATGTGACATCACAGCCCACCACACTGCAGACAAGGGGGCTGCCACAGGTTTGGCTTCACATCACCGCTGTGGGGTCAGATTTGAGGAAGAGGTGAGC
Source organism: Lepidochelys olivacea (assembly GCF_965140295.1). Lineage (NCBI taxonomy): Eukaryota > Metazoa > Chordata > Testudines > Cheloniidae > Lepidochelys > Lepidochelys olivacea. The sequence continues at coordinate 257,602,124 of NC_140411.1, read as the reverse complement.
CTGGCAAGAAGGAAGGCCCAGGTGTAACTGTGGCTCACTGTGGAATGAAGGGGCAGGGGAAGGTTGCTGGAGATGCCAAAGGGGAAGCTGTGGAAATGCATACAGGAGGGAAAACTCCTCTACAGTTAAGGTGGAGATACGTGACTGCTGGCTCCCCCATGGAAGCGCCTCTTTCAGATGTGCTTTCACCATTGGTCAATTCCACTGTGGAAGGGGAGAGGAGCCCTTTTTGTGTCCAGGGGTAACTAGTCACGCAACACCAGCCCAAAGCCTCAGATCCTTATCCCAAGACCATGCCCCAGGACCAGCTGAGAGAGAAGCAGCAGCTGCGGGTTCCCCAAGCAGAAATAGGAGGTGGTCATTTGGAGGCTGTTGTCCCTTCGTCTCCCAAATTCATGGAACCCTCCACAAGGAACAGCAAAGCCAAGCTCAGCGGCAACCCTCTCCTCCCAAGAGCAGGTTCCTCCAAACCAGTCCCTTGCCTCTGGACAGATACTGCCACAGCCTCCCTGGTGTCAAGATGAAGCTCCTCTGGGAGGAGAAGCCCTCAGGTAGTTACCATGGTTGGTGGGGGGCAGGCTGCGATTATGGAGGTTTCAATCTGTCCTGAGCGGGATCCCCAAGGCTATAGAGAGTAGAGATTTTTACAAGCTAACTGGACAGCGTGTGGGGACTTCCCAGACCAGAGGTTTCTCTGGGCTGGGCGCTGCTAGGAAGCCTGAAGCCTCAGCCTGAAAGGAGAAGCCCTGTGAGTGTATTGCTGCCCCAGGGACTGAACCTGAGACCTCTGGGTCTAAAAGCACAGGCCCTGCTGCTTGAGCTGAAGGACCAGGCTCAGTAGCTTCGAGGCAGTAGCAGCCTCAAACCGATTTACACAGTCCAGCTACCAGAGAGGGACAACACGCCACACTGGGGTAATGTGCACTGCACTCTCCCCAGTCCTGAGAATCAGAGGTCAGCAGCCGTTCAAATCCCAGCACTCATCATGATGCCCTTGCTTAGGCTGACAGCGACGGAACACCAGACTGGCGCACCTATCCAGACCCGGCCCTTTCGCTAAAGCGATAGATGCTTATGCTTTTGGTCCTGGGTTCAATCCCTACAGACTTCTCCTAGGGCATGACTACACCAGGTGAGGAGCCACAGCCTCTGGCTTCTTTCCTCTTAGTCTCTACTACCTGCCCAGACCAGGGTGCCCTTCAGGAATGTTGGGGTTTGGCCGGGCTCCTCATTGCCCAGCCATTCTCCCATTGCCTGCAGTGTGTGCCCAGACGCTGTACCAGTTTCAAACCCTAGCCCAGCAGCCCCAGCTCTCTTTGCTCTCCACCGGCTACGCGCCTCCTCACCATTCCTTGCTGCACCATCCAGTTAGTTAGTGGGGCTCCATCAATGGAAGCTCTAGGTTCCATCTGCTTAAGAGAGAGGCTGCACTGAGGGCTGCTTTCGAAGTGGGAGGTTGAGGAGAGGATGGGAGCAGAGCAAGTCAATCCCTGACCATCCAGAACTCCAGGAGGGTGGGGAGCGGGAGTCTACAGGACAAAGAAGGAGTCCACCTCTGCTCGGGGGCTTGGAGAAGGGGATAGGGAGCCTCACACCACTCCGGGACCAAATCCAATCCAGGCCCAGGTTTAGCGACGACTGGAAATTACCACCATCACACTGGTTAAGGATTGGCTTGCATGAAATACATTGGGAGGCTCTACCCTAATGGACCTCGTTGACTGGCACTGCCGTTGGGCAGGAAGGATGGGCCCATTACTGGTGGGGTGTGGAAAGCCCCACGGCCACTTACCGCTCCTGTGCTCTGCTGCCGGGCATCTAGGGCTCCAGCCAGCCCTTTGTTTGCTTGGGGGTCTTCATACTTTACCCTGAAAGAGAGCAGCAGGCTAAAGTGAACGCATAGAAGTGGCAGGAATACACAAGGGGGCAAGCTCCTAGCGGAATTCATACATATAAATATTCAGGGCTGTTGACCACACTACAGCTTGCTTGCTGCGACCCTGAAGATCTCCCTGAGAGATTTAGGAGATCTCAGATGTGTGCAAACACTGGCTTGTTAGAAACACTACAGTAAGGTCCAACCCAAACACTGCAGCAAGATTGTGAGGTACCACAAGAAGGTACTGGGACATTATTGTACGATGGCTGGGCCACCATCTTGGCCAACACCAAGGATGAAACCAGGGACCTCCAGAGCTAAAAGCGAGAGCTGGAGAGCCAGCCTGAGATCTGGAACAGACGGACATCTTCTCTGGACTGGGCAGAGAGGGGAACACAATACACACCGACCAGTGGGTTACAATGGCTGTACAAGGGCCCAGAGCGAAACAAAAACCCGCACCAACACAAGCACACTTCACCCACCTCACCCCTCCCCATGCAAACACGTCCCCCAAACAGACCCCACCCATCACACCCTCACTGACAGTCATGAACCCACTAGCGGCTGAGATTCCACGGACTGTGTAACACATGAGGTCAGACCCGACGAGCAGAATGGTCTCTTCTGGCCTTAACACCCATGAGTGTGCAAATACAACGACCTTGCCACACACAAACACATCTCACCCAAGATCTCTCTCTCTCTCTTTCAGACACACACCACCTATCTGCCTCCTCCTCTACGTCACTCCCTCTCAATTTGCTTGCAGTCCTCATCGGACCAGTGCAGGCCAGAGAGACTAGCTCCTATTCCAGGAGAACGAAGCCACCTTGGATGACGTCCCAGCGCTGGAGGCCTGTGAGCTGGGGAGCTCCCGTCATCTAGCTGCTCTCATTGGAGGGCAAGGGCTTGGGCCACTTGCGCTCAAACTTTTCAAAGAAGTTCTTGTCGGTGAAGGGCCCGCTGTGGACGATGGCGTTGAGGATGAAGTAGAGCACTGCCACCATGCCGCTGATGAGAAAGAAGGGCAAGAAGGGCTTGAGGTGCTTCCAGAACTGCTGAGCCCAGGTACTCATGAGTCACGGGGCCAGGGGGATGCCCCGGCCCCACTGCTGGGATCTCCTGCAGAGGCGCCCTGGTCCGACAGCAGCGGGGGAGCAGCTCAGCACAGAGAGAGGGAGACGCAGGGCTGGTGGCACAGGAAGCCTGAGTCAGCAAGTGCAGAGGCTGGCTGGCAGGAGAGCAAGCGCAAGGGCGGCGAGAGCCGGCTGAAGGGGGTGGCGAGAAATAAATAGAAGATGCCTCGTTTTTGGAACGATCACAGGTCCCTGTCCCTGGAGGATCGGGTTATGCTGGCGAGGATACACTTCCATTCCTGCCCAGCCCCTAGACGGCCGTCCAGCACGGTGGGGGAAGGGAGCGCACTGAGCACATGCCAGGAGATCAGGTTTCATTACAAAATCAGGTGCTGTTGGCTACGATGCTCCTTCCCCATCCTGCCTCTGTCCATGCAGCTCCACTGCACCCCAGCTCTCTGCAGATGGCCCGTTGAAAGCACTCTGCCCGCAGCATATCACGCGCACAGCCTGTGCACCCTCGTCCTCACATGGTTGCTTTCAGGTTATAGCCCAACCACTGTTTGGTAAAAGTGACAGCTATTAAACCATTCAGTGCTAAGTGCTGTGCCAGGTACGTCCATCCTGGGACCCAGACGAGTTTTCATCAGTGTCTGTATTCAAGCACAACCCCCTCAACAACATGTGTTCCAGCGGCAGCAGAGAGAGCTAGTTACCAAGCCGAAATGTTGCCTGGATTGACCCGGGAACCAGGCTGTCTGTCACACAACTGCACATTTTCACGTCCACTTGGCAAGCTCTGCAGGTGGAACTGGCTTAGCAGAAGAGGCAGTCAGTGTTTGGCCTTTGGTCCAGTCAGCACTGGCCACCGGCAGAAACAGGCAGGGAGTTGAACCGCACCCGAAAACCGGTTCAGAGAAGTGCTTTGAGTGAATCACAATAAACTATGACCTGAAAACCTCTCAGTCACATTGAGCCCGAATTGGAATTGAAACCAAAAAAACCAAAACCTGGTAACTGGTTCAAAACAACAGGTTCAATAATCAGACAATGAGGGAGCATTTTCGGGGGAGAAGGGTACTGAGAAAGGGTCTGTCTTGGCTGCACTCTTAAAGAGAGGGGGAAGAGACTACACTTCCCAGGAAGCCAGAGGAGGAGATGAGCCAAGAGAGAGGTTCTGGGATGGGTAGTTCTCTTGGCTGTTGTGCCCAGGTAGAGGACTTCCCACAGAAGGGAACTACAACCCCCAAAACACCTCCCTCCCCTCTCTGCCTCCTCCTTCCTCCTGCTTGTTCTTGCTACACAAGGCAGTGTAGTAAGATAGGGCATTTTCTGGGCCGACATTCAGTTTGTCACCTCAGCGGTGAAATATGACAGAGTTCTGGACCATGTTGTACTAGTGCGTGCAAAGAACTTGTTTAAAAAAAAATCGTTTTTCTACAATGAAAGAAATATGTATCACTGTATTCTTTTGCTAGGAGTTACAACGGCAACATAAGAGTGCGTGACCTTAATCCGCAGGAATGTATTTGAACCAGTTCAAACAGATTCAGCGTGGTTGAACCAGTTACTGAACCATCATTCTAAGTTAGTGCCTGAACCAGAGGCAAACTGGAGCAGGGGTGCCAGAATGGGGGCGGTGGGCAGGGGCCCCCCTGCTTTTTACCAGCTGTAAGGACGAGCGACAGGGGAGGGAGGGAGGGCGAGTGGAACGAGGTGGGGCAGGGTCTTGGAGGGAAAAGGAAGTGCAAGGGTGGGGCCTCGGGAAGAAGGGGCAGGGCCTTGAGGGTGGCGTGGAGGCGGGGCCATGGTTTGGGCACCTGTGGCCTCCCACTTTTAGGGTGCTTCCGCCACTCCTGAACCAGAGAGTTAGGAAATATCGATGAACATGAACCAGAAATGAACCAGAATGTTTCACGGTTGGACTCCCTGGAAACAGGACAGCAGGCTAGATGGATCAAGGATCTAAACCCGTACAGCAGGCCAGGGCGAGATTTCACAGAGCATTGGCCCACCTAGTGGGGTGATTTGTATTCCTAATCCAGAGCCCTGCTCCTCATCAGCAACGCTCCTATATCGACCAGCTCCACTCAAGGGGTTAATAAACTCCGTCTCACTTGGCTAAAGCTGCGAAGAATGAATCAGTTAAAGCTGTAAGTTATTTTGCTGCAGCTTCAATTCCCAGAAGCAGTGTGAGAGGCAGACTGGGCAGGGGAAGGATCAATCCTAAAGACTCCCTCGGTCTGCTGTAAGGAACAGAGGATAGCACGACGCGCTCTTGTGGGTTAGGGCCTGGGAGCTCATGGTTTTAAACTTGAAGCACAGGCACCAGAACCAAGATTAACCAAAGACCGTGGCTCTCTAGTGGCTAGTCCAAGGGCAGAGGCTGAGCTACAGAAGCTGGGCTCTTTAGCTGAAGCCGCAATAGTGCTTACACAGCGCTTTTCATCAGCGGATCTCAAAGCACTTGACAAAGGAGGGCAGTGCCATCATCTCCTCCTCTTTTACAGATGGGGAAACTGAGGCACAGAAAGGGGAATTGACTTACCCAAGGTCACCCAGCAGGCCAGTGGCAGAGCTAGGAATAAAAACCAAGTCTCCTGAGTCCTAGTCCAATACTTTATCTACTAGGTCACACTGCCACCCGCTAAGTGCTCATGGTTTGAGATCTAGAGGTCCCAAGTTCAATCCCCGTTGCTGCCAGCCCACCTGGGGTATTGTGTTACACAAAAATTCAGACAGCGCCAAGGAGGCACAATCACTCCAGTCCTATGTATCCATCCCTTATTGCCCAGCCCAGCCACCCCCTCTGTGACCAACAGGCAAGTGACATACAGACATTCCTTCTCCCATCCCTGACAGGGCATAACAAAGGCCTTAGGGGAAACAGCTAAGAGCAAAGCAATGAGAGCAGAAACCCTGCCCCACAATAGTACATGGAAAGCGCTGGCTCCCTCCTCAGCCTCAGGACTCTCAGGAACGATTAGCAGCTGGGAACTCAGGTCTCCCAACACAGGTGATCCTTTTCCTCCCTGTACCCTGCAATCAAACACGCTCAGAGAACACGAAGGGGAGCAGAAAACAGGAGCCGCCACTCACTCTTTGCGCTGCTCAGCCAGCGAGCTGCCCCGTGTCAAGGCGAACATGTCAAACTCTTCCTCCAGTTTGCCAGAGCTGTCTAGGGACTGCAGCCCCGCACTGACGCTGCCGGAGCCCAGATCTGCGGGGGCAAGAGGGGAGCAAGGTACATCCACAGCACAAGGGACACACCATGAGACAGAGCGTGGAGGCTTGTGGAGCTAGTCTGAAAGCTTGATGCTAATTAAAAAATGTTCAACTTCTGCTTCGGGGCCCCCTTCCTCTCCTTCTGGGCACTGGCTGCAGGGGAAAATCCATCTCTACGGCTATTCAATGGATGCATTTGCAGTTCAGACAAGGGCCCATCAAGAGCACCAGGTTCACCAGCTTTCTGCACTGATTCCTGGGTGATGTCTCTTCAAGACAGGTTAAGTCACACCCTAATAATTACAAACAATGCATCTGATTTCCCTCATGCCTCCTGTCCCCAGAGCACTCTACAAACATTAGCCAATTGACGCCCCTGTGCCCCTCCCTGGGGAGCTCCACACCCAGTAGAGGCCACTGCTTGGTTACTTACTTATGCCAGCCAGCTGAGAGGAGAGGCTGTTGGCAGCTTCGGGCGGCTTGTCTATCAGAGGAGCACTGGGCCCCTTGTTGATCCAACTGTTTTCCACCTCAATTGGGACCTTTGGGGAGAGAGGAGAGTTATTTTCTACTCCTGAAGCCTGGGCTTAGCCCTCACTGATCCCTGCCCGTTCCCCTCACCACGTGCATCTGAGACGGAGGCCCTCCTCAGCAAGAGACCTAGGCCACAGGGTCTGCCCCCTTCTCCTTGCAGGGAGTGGGCTGTGAATGGTGTCAAAGCAAATTCTCCCTAGGTCACCATCCTCCCATCTCTCCTGGATGCCAGCAGGTCAGGTGCTAGCTCAGAGGCCACAGCAGTGCTGATTCGGGTTCCTCTGATCCTTTTCCACGCAGGGACCTGCCCATCGCTGAGCAATACAAGACGAGCGTGGTGGTTGCTACCCCGACACCTGTCTGCCGTCGGTCTAGGGGTCACAACCCCCAGGTTGAGAGACCAAGCTGGACACCCACATTGCTGCCAGCCCTAGACGAGACTTTGGGATTGGGAATGAAACATTTTCCCACGTGCCAGTGCAGCAGACCAGCTGGGTTTCAGAGCAGTGCTTACAGCCTGTGAGAAAGGCACAGCGATTCTCCCTCCACCCAACCCAAAAACAGCAGGGCATGGAGGATGCAAACCAGGCTTTGGTACATTCTTATCTGCAAGATGCCCAGAACCTTGCACGGGAAGGGAGCTCAGAGTTACCTTAATGGGCTGGCCAGCCCGGAGCCGCTCAAACCTGCAAGGAAGAGGTGAAATGAGACGACTTTCTATCGCAAGAGCTTTCATGGCTTCCAAGCATTTCAAGTAATTATTCACCCTGATCCTTCTGGCTTAACCCCTCACTCCAAGGGCTGGCTCGGCCTGCCCCTTCACACCTGGAGGAAGGAGAGACCCCTGTTTGGGACCTGAGTCTGACCCAAGGTAACAGATACTGGAGGAAATTCAAAGGGGGCATGTCCTGGCGGATGGCACAGGAAAGGGTCTAATGCCCCCCTGGAAGTATTCCCACCCCAAGTGACCCAGGAGTAGCTTTTCCTTTTCGATGGGAGAGGGGGAAATCCCCTTGCTTCCTCCCAGGATTCATTCAAATCTCCTACTAGTATTACAGGAGGGGCAGGTGGAATGTAGGAGAGTGGCCGATGCCTCTGCCCATGCTAGAGGTCTGGGTATCTACCCTCTCTGTTCTACTCAGCAGCCTCGCGGCTTGGGGGCCTGCTCTGAAGCTCTCCTGTGCAGCCCAAAGGCAGATCCCTCCTCCCATCTGCCCCTTCAGGGCTGTGCTGCAGAGATCTCTTTATGTCCCATCAATAATTACACAAAGGCCAGCATCATGAAGGGACAGAGATGAACCAACACGAGTTGAAGTGGAGACAACCATGTGTTTTCTTGAGTCGAGGGAAGACGGCGGACCCGGGTTGATAGGCCTTGCCAGTTACATTCACGGAAAGACACAGACAGTACATGGGGCAGAATGGGAGCTGCCATGGGAGAACGAGCCCGTGGCTTGTTCCTTGGGAAAGAGCTGGGCTGCTGTGTGAGAGGCAGGGAGGGAGAGGATGGGGGCACGAGGCTTCGGGGTACCGTTCGTAGCGCAGGAACACGTTGTTGAGGTTGTCGTTGACGATGAGCAGCTCCTCCGTTAGCTGTTCGTGGAGGATACGGGGGATCAGCTCCAGCACGCGCTGCTGCATCGCTTTACACGTCCGGTTAAGTTCCTGCCCATGGTGAGAAGAAGGAACAGCAATGGTCAGGCCAAGGACACAGGGGTAGCCTGAGAGTTCACAGCATTGGGGGCTCTGGGTTTAATAGTCGAAGACTATTGGGTCTCTGCCAGCGAGGAGGTAAAAGCCAAGCCCATGGATACTAGCATGAGGGGCTCTTACGGTTACTGGCCTGGTTGGGTCTCCCAGCTCAGGAAAGCTAAAGACTGGGCCCCTGGTTAAGTAGAAATGCCCTATTTCCCAGGCAGAAATAGACAGTCAACCACCTTGGGAGACTATTCCGTGGCCTAACAGCTCTCACTGGTGGGCAGCTTTTCCTTGCAGTTCAGACTAAATTTTCCCCTTTCTAAATTTCATCCTGTCACTCCTCATTATACTCTGTGAAAGCCCACCCTAAATAATTCTCTCCATAACATGCCCAGCCCCCTAGCAGCTAAGTGCAATTTCTCTCCCTGCAGGGCGTGAACACCACTCAGTTCACTGAGCCAGCACTTAGCCGAGCTCTTCGTATTTCTCTCTCCGCCTCAGACGTCTGCTGGAGATTCCTTACCTGAAGGAGTTCAAGGTCAGAGGGCTCAGCCTGTCCGGGCATCAGCTCTGTCAGCATCTCGGACATCACCTTCACATTCCCGTTCACCACTTCCAGCTCGCTGCGCAGCTTCCCAATCTGCAAAGGCAAGAGGAAAGTGCTGACCAGGATCTGACTGCCCACAGCCTGGGCTAAGGAAGGCTACAGGGTTAAGGGCTAAAAGAACTGCTACTGCGGCAGACATGACTCTGACTCCTTGGTTACAGTCTCAGGAGCTCTACCAGCTGGGAATTTTCTAGGCCCTCTAGTTACCATCTCACGGGGCTCCATTTGCTGGAGATAGAACCCAGGCCACCACCAATAACTTCTGCTGCCAGGCCTCAATCTCCAGGCTGAGTTCCTGCATTTTATGCACTGGTACAAGCTGCTGTTGTGACCCAGGTCCCCCTTTGCAACCATTCAGAGAGTCTCACTTGCAAAACGAACAGTGCAGGTGAACAAAATTAACCTCAGTCCGAGCGTGAGCCTGCGCTGAGTGACAGAAGTGGCTAATAAGCCTTGGGAGAGCAGTTAATTCACCTCCCATTAGTGCAAGGGCACTAAGTCTGCTAGAAGCTGGATAATTCCATCCTTCTAGGGGAAGGGAGGTGAGAATCTGATGTCATGTTCAGTCAATGGCAGCATGGAGGATCATGGACAGGGAAAAGAGTGGAATCACTGGCTTCCGGACACTTCCTCCCCGGGCAGAGCTGACAGCCAGGAGAGTCATTCATACACGTGGAGAAAAATCAGCTGGGAGTGGGGCAAAGAGAGATGAAAATGAGGCACTGGCTGAGCAAACTGTTGCCATGATGAGACGTTGAGGAAATGGAAGCCAGGAGCCTGTTCCTGTAAAATCTGTGTCCCCGCACCACTCCTCACCTGTGTGGCTGTGCATCAGGAGATGCCATCTCCTTTTTAAGCTCATCCTGGGCGGATTCCTTTGGGATGTCACTGCTCCGTGTTGGTGACATCGCAGCTTGGCGTGACTGAGTCCCTAGGGCGTTCTAGAGTGGCAGCACCGTCCGGAGGAAGGGGGAGCCCAGGGGCAGCTGTGTTGTGACCAAGAGCTTCAAAGTGAGGGGAGGCGGCAGCAGCAGCAGCACTGGGCCTGTGTTCTGCTTACCTGCTCTGGTGTGGGTGTGATGGGGGCATCACTGGAGGCACCCGGCCCCCCCGGCAAGGAGACAGGATGCAGGATGGAGTCTACTCCCTGAGGGGAGTCGCCAGCAGGCGAGTTCTGTTCAGACGGAGAGTCAGAGCTATACACAGTCTAGAGAGAGAGAAGAACAAGCACAGCGCAAGAGAGAGGAACCAGACAGCTCACAGGTGAGAGGACACAGCTGCTAGAGAGGAATGTTTATACAAACTCACTGTCTGTTTCCAACAGCTCTGCCTGTTTCTCCTTACCATATCTTCTAGGGCCCCTGTGTGCCCCTCACCACCCCACTCCCATGGCTTCTGCGCTCTGGGCACAGCCCCTTTCCACCCACACAGGGCCCCACATGTAGACTGCAATCAGAGATCCTTACTCCTAAGGTGAGCTCTGTGGGCTGGCTGCAGTCACAGTCCCATGCCCCAGCCCCAGAGCCCCCATATGGCAGCAGCCATATCTCCTCCCGTCAGAGATCCCCCCTTACCCTCTGCGGTGTGTGGATGGGCGACAGCATGTCGAGGTCAGTCATGGGGAACTCCAGGCCTTTCCTCCTCAGGTCTTCGTAGACAGCTACAACGCCTGTCAGGTCTGGTAAGCTGCGGAACGCATCTGCCCAGGACTGGGGAGAGAAGCAGACGTGCATACCATGAGCAGTTAAAGCATGCACCCTTCCACACAAGCACCTAAGGGCAACATAACCCAGGTCAGGGCCCATGCTCTGGAGATCAGTGCTTGGCACTGCTGAGCCAGAGATCCACATCCCATTCTCGGCTCCAGGAACTGGAAGAGCTGTGGGGGTGAGGCCCGGTGGCCTAGAAGTTGTTATTCAGCACAGCATTGTGGGATACCCTGGTTCCTTGCTCCCCTACTGACCAGCATCTTGCCAAGTGCTTGGAGGCAGGAGAGAGAGGGGCCCTGCCCGGCAATCAGACTTGCCGACTCCTTTCGTCCCTCACTCACCTGTATGAGAGTCAGCACCTTGTCATGCACTATGGTGGGTGGGTTGTTCTTAGGGAGGATGATTCTCACCAGGACGCTTTCCACAAAATCTTGGCTGGCCACGAGAACGTGGAAGCGGTGGCCACAGTTTTTAACGCATGTCTCCAGAACCTGCAGAGTCACAGGGGCGTTAGTTACAGGCCCCTCCATCCCAACCAGTTTGCCTCGCTCCTCTAACCGGCAGGAATGGAGTCCCCGCCTTTCAGTTTGAGGGGAGGCGTTAACGCTTCTATCACACATCCTCCAGGTGTCTGGAGATGGAATGTCCACACGGTAGAGATGTGAGAAGTGGGAGGAAGGAGGGGGTGGAGGGAGGGACCCTTCACCTTGGTGGGATCCTCATAACTGCTGGCTAGCTCAGCTTCCTAGCTGAAGGGTGGGGAGTGGCTTTACCTGAGCCATTTCATGATCAGCTGGTACACAGGGCTCTAAAAGGAAAACCCCACATGATGGTATCCCTCATTGCACTTGAAGTAAAGCCTGCCAGATTTGCCACATGCCCGGGCGTGGGGAGCCCTGGCTCCTACAGGAACCCCGGCCTTCCCTACTCAGACAGCAGGAATCACATGGTGTCACTCACTCTGCAGCTCCCAAGATGCAAGCGTCCCCGCTGCACCATCCTCTTGACTCCAGATCCCAGACTCCCTTTACAGTGCCATCCCACACTTTAGTCCAAGGCCCCTTGTCCCCACTCCCAGACTGTGAATACCACTCCCACAGACAACTCCATAACCTCCCTGTCTTATTTGGTTCCGACAGTGACCTATTGAGCTGTACTGTGGTAACCCCTGGAGATGGCAAGGGCCAATGGTAGAGCAACCCAAGGACCTAGCCTAACAGCAGGGTTCATGGAGCTGAGAAAGGGATCACACCACTCACTGTCAAAGCCAGCATGACCTCATGGAAGTTCTTATTTCCTACGATCCGCTTCTTTATGGCTCGGAAGGCATCTTTGGGCCTGGAGAAAGATTACACAGGGGGCTGCACTGGCTGAAGAGACACAAAACAATATGTCTGCCAGCTTCCAGGGACTTGCAGTGAGGGTTGCAATCAGCCAACGATTTGCCCCCAGGCTTTTGCGGTGGCCCAAAGCAACAATGAGTGAGCTGGCTCCCCGTGGTGGCTCTGCCTCGGGAGCAGTCGTTAACACTAGCAAGTTACATTTCCTGGAGCCACGGGCACCTGTGCTGACACCATTGACAATCCACCACGTGCAGAGCGAGGCAGAGAGAGCGAGAAAGAGCAGACAAAAGGAGCTGCGCTAGGAACACGACATTCCTGGATTCACCACCTGGGACAGAGCAAAATCCTGTGCCAGAAGGGGGAAATTCCACTTCTACGCAGAGATGTTATCCTGAAACCTTAGGAAAAGCACCACCGATGGAATGAACTTCCAGCTGCAATGCAGGGAAGACACAGTGGCAGTGGTCAAGCCTGTAATAGCAGGTGGTGCCGAAGGGTCAGAATAAAGTGCATTTTATGGGGGATGGGATGGGAGTAACAGGGGGTGCTGCAGGTCAGGACTGAGGTGCATTGGCTGAGCTGTCTGGGGCCCAGAGCTGGACCAGCAAGAGGACTGCAGGCTAGGCCTGAGGGACAAGGAGAGAGCTAGGAGTGTGTGTGCAGTGAGGACACCAAGACTGCAACAGAAGAGATACTACAGGTTGCTGCTGAGATGCGCTAACAAAGATGGGTGATTCAGAGAATAAAAAGCTTTGTAAGTGGAGACTGGGCCATCGTAGGAGCTCTCACTCCAATCCCACGCTGCTGTGGGCGGGACAGAGGGAGCAGCGAAGCCCCCGTTTTGGATTTCATGTAGCATCATTCCCGTTACATACTGTTCTTGACGTCTCTGCAGCCAGAGGGAATGGCCCCTTTGGAGCTCACCAGCAAACCCACTGAGGGTTATTTATAGGGTCCCGAGTTAACATGCCTGGCATTCCCTGGATTTCTGAATGTCTTGTCTTAGGGCTGCTCAGGGAGAGGGGACCTTGGACCTCCCACCCCCTTGCATAGGTCTGACTTACTGTGTATGAAAATACCTGAGAGCACAACTCCCAGGGAGAGAAACAGCAAGCTATAAAGAAGGAATACAACAGAATAAAAGAATTTTAAACTGCTTCCTCAGAGGGGATGAGAACTTGCTTGAATCGGGTGTAAGTGGGGAACCTGATGGCCCATTTGATAAACTGCTCCCCATGCTGGAATTCTGGGGCATAATGAATGAGGCCTTTGGCAGCTGACATTAGCTAGGCTGCCCCTCTAACTCCCTCTACCAAAGCCCTTACCCTGGGAGTGTCCAGTGACCCAGCTTTTTAATCCCACCAACCCATGCTGCCAGGAGATCTGACTGTCCAGGCTGTGTGCGTTTTTGGAGATGCATACACAGCAGACTCTGGGGTTGCAGCACGTACGTGCACACCGCTTAGTGGGGCCAGCTCCCTTACCCTTCCTCCGTCTCGTTAATGATGTCACAAATCTCCATGTTGAGGGCCCAGTTCTCGCTCTGCAGGGATCCATCGGTAGCTTTCTCTGGGGAAAGGAAAAACAGGACAAGGCTAAGAATGGCCCTGGTTTGCCTCTGACTATTGCTCAGTAGTCAACTGTGAGGAGTGCGGACACCTAGGAATGAAAGGCTGCTCTCACATGGTGGTGGGAGCCAGGCTGCCAAAAAGATGCCCCTCCAGGAATCTTAACCAAAAGGAATGTGGCCAGAATATCCCTGTAAAATCCCAACCCAGCCTGGTGAGGGGAGCCTGCTGCCCAGTAGGTGGCACTATTGCAAATAGCTTTACTGGTTAGCAATGTTTTTGCTCCAAGTCAGCATTGCCCATCCACTTTGTTCACTACCTCACTGAGCTTCACACTAGGTGCAGACTTAGGGGAAGAGGCTCAGATGGGAAGGCGTGGCCAGTGAACTCCAAAATACAGTGACACTGTAATGGGAACAATGCTGCACAGCCAGCAAGGGGAGCAACACCACACCGGGCCAGATCCTTCTCTCAATTTCTCTGGTTTAACTCTTGCTTTAAGTGAGAGCAGAATCACGCCCCTTGTTTTTATGTAGGCCCTACAAAAACAAAAAGCTGCTTAGTTTTTAAGTTTCTCTTCCCATGAAACCAAAACATCTGGCCCTTTAGAATGTGAGGAGCATGAAGGGAAGTGGGTTCCAGCACCAAGTTGGGGCAATGTCAGTCCCACTCTGACTGTGTCTCCTTTAATTAGGAGTTCCTGAATTTGCCATGATGTTATTCATGGCTGAATCCTGAGCAACAAGCTGCTATTACTCAGAGTTACCAGTGCCTCCACCCTGTAATCAGCCAAGCCTCAGTCCCACCCTGCACCCACTGGTTAGAGGACTGGATAGGCTAGGAATCCTGCCAGCTTGCAGGGGGAAAATAACACTAACCAGGCAGACAGGCAGCTGGGACTCTATATATAGAGAAATTGAGGGATGGGCATGGGAAGACAAGTAAATACAATACAACTGATCGGCATGCCGCACACACAGAAGTGCTAGGGACCAGAGAGGATCTTTCCCAACCCCCCATCCCATTTTCTAAACTGCTCACTGATCACACGGGGCCAGAGTTTCAGAAGAGCTCAGGGACAGAGTTTCAAGTGCGCAGCAGCCACAAGCTGGGCCTGGTTTTTCAAAAGAGCTCAGCCCCATTTAGGCACCTAATTAAAGGCCAGATATTCAAAAGTGCTGAGCACTCAGCATTGTGAGCTCTCTGGAATATCGGGCCCTTCGAGTCATGTGGATGCCCCTCTCCCTCCCCTTCAGAAACAGAACCTCTGCAGATCTGTCTTCCCTCCCCATTTCTGACCCAACCATTCTACTATCATCAGAGCAACAGTTAATGGTCTTGATGAAGACTGTAGTCCCTTACAATGCATCCCTCCCTGCTGGCACTGGAAAGGGGGCAGGGACAAGACAGCGGGGGGTAGGATTAGAGAAGGTCTTTGCTACTCCTAGATAAAGAAATAAAATAAAATCCCTGCATTTCTGGATATGATGCCACTAATGCAGGAGTGGGAACACACTCTGCAATGCAGCCCATGGCTACCTTCATTGTGTATATGGCTATGCATCCCTCAGAGATTAGAAATCTAGGCAGGCGATTGCCCAGCAATCTGCTCCCTTTAATGCAGCACTGGAAAGGTCTGGCTTGTGGATTCCTCCTGCCCCACTGCTGTACCCTGAAGGCTCCGGGCAGATCAGGTGACCCTTTTTACCTCAATAAATAAGTTTTAAAATGCTGGTCTTTGAGATATCCCCTTTCCCCCCTTCCCCAGTACTCCGGTGGGTACATCCTGCCCATTATAAACCTCAGCACAAAATCCAAGACAGCTGCATACTCTGCCACACTGTCTGTTACCAGTCCACCTGCATCGAAGGGCACAAGTAACACCATGCACACTCTACTGAAAAGGGCGTGTACACAAGCACACCATTCTCCCACCTCACAAAAAAACCCAATCACACGTGGATGGAGAAAGGGAGCCACCTCACTTGTGCACAGGAGAAGAGGCAGCAATGGATGGGGCTGCTGGACAATCTTCAGCAACAAGAGAAACTGGAGGGTGGGGGTGGAAAGAAAGCTGCTCACAACCATCCTGGCTTCCTTTGGATGCAAGAGTCCCTCAACCCTGAATAGCCTCTGCAGGCACCCTCCCCCCACTTTCCTAGGCCTGATTTCACACAGTGAGCTGTATCACCCCCATGCAAAGAGATCCTTTCAAGGTCTGGGAGGGTATTTACGTTTCAGAAAGGAATGCAAACAAGCTGCATACACTCCTCTGGCTGGCTGTTCACCTACCAGAAAGGGAGGATTCCAAATAGGTGACATATATGTACACAAATGGCCACAAAAGAATGCACCAGGGTTCACTGATTCAGCCATCCTATCTGGCTGTGGCCAATGACAGGTGGTGCACCTGCTAAAAATGCAATGCACACTCAAAAAAAAAAAAAAATCAGAGTAGAGAGCAGTATTTAGGTTAGGGTTGCCAAGTGTCCAGTTTTTGACTGGAACATCCGGTTGAAAAGGGAACCTGCCGGTTCCAGTCAGTTAAAAATCCAGTTGGCGGGGCTGGCAGGCTCCTTACCTGGTTCCGTGCGCATCCTGGCAACATGTCCCTCAGCTCCTAGGTGCAGGGGTGACCAGGGAGGCTCCGCACACTGCCCCTGCCCTGAGTGCCGGTTCTGCAACTCCTATTGGCCAGGAACCATGGCCAATAGGAGCAGTGGAGACGGCGCCTGCGGGCAGAGGCAGCGTGCATCATGCAAAGCCGCCCGGCCCCTCCGCCTAGGAGGCAAGGGACATGTCGCCACTCTGGGGAGCCCCCCAAGGTAAACATCACCGGGAGCCCAATCCTTGCACCCCCTCCCATACCCCAACCCCCTGCCACAGCTTGGAGCCCCATCCAGCATCCAAACTCCATCATGGAGCCCACCCCCACACCCCTGCACTCCAACCCTGTGCCCTAGCCTGGAGCCCCCTCCCGCACCCTGAACCCCTCATTTCTGGCCCCACCCTGGAACCCGCAGCCCCAGCCCAGAGCCCGTACCTCCTCCCATACCCCAACCCCCTGCCTCAGCCCAGAGCCCCCTTCTACACTCCGAACCCCTAGGCTCCACCCCCAGCCCCCTACTGCACCCAAATCCCTCATCTCTGGCCCCAGCCCACAGCCCACACCCCAACCCCCTGCCCCAGCCCACAGCCCCCTCCCACACCTTGAACCGCTCATTTCTGGCCCCAACCTGGAACCCGCAGCCCCAGCCGGAGCCCTCACCCACTCCCGCACCCCAACCCCCTGCCCCAGCCCAGTGAAAATGAGAAAGTAAGTGAGTGAGGGCGTGGGTAGGATGACCAGACAGCAAATGTGAAAAATCAGGATGGGGGTGGGGGAGGGGCAATAGGAGCCTATATAAGAAAAAGACCAAAAATCTGGACTGTCCCTATAAAATCAGGACATCTGGTCACCCTAGGTGTAGGAGACCAAGTGACAGAAGGAGTGGGGGATGGAGTCAGTTGCCAACCCTAATTTGGGTGCATGGAAAGATATGAGTATGATTGTGAAACAGATCCAAAACCAAAGCACCAGGAACAACCCTAAACAGTGTAGGGGCTGGACTAGCTGATCTTCTTTTAGATCTTCTTTTGTCTTTCTTCCACAGGACAGAAGCGACTTTGTCTGTACAAAGTGCAAGCTGGTCTCCATATTGGAAGAGAAGATTGAAGGTCTGGAGCAACAGATAACAACCCTGCGTTGCATACGGGAAACTGAGGATTTCCTGGACGAAACTCAGGATAGGCTTCTAGGGGCACAAAGCTCTACAGATACAGAGCAGGTTGCACAGAGGAGCCAAGAGGCCAGTGAAGAAGCTTGGCAACATGTGACCTCCAGAAGAGGTAAGCGGAATGTCCGGGTTCCAGTAACACAGACACAGGTAACTAACCGCTTTCATGTTCTCTCCACAGGTACCGTTGCGGAGAGTGGACCAGATGATATGTCTGGGGCGAGAAAGCAGAAGGAGGCTCCGCTGGTTGGAAGGCATGAGATGCGCTGTCCTGAGGTTGGGGGTTCCACGAGCACCACTCCCAAGAGGAGAAGGCGGGTGGTGGTGGTCGGGGACTCTCTCCTCCGGGGGACTGAGTCATCTATCTGCCGCCCTGACCGGGAAAACCGAGAAGTCTGCTGCTTGCCAGGGGCTAAGATTCGCGATGTGACGGAGAGACTGCCGAGACTCATCAAGCCCTCGGATCGCTACCCCTTCCTGCTTCTCCACGTGGGCACCAATGATACTGCCAAGAATGACCTTGAGCGGATCACTGCGGACTATGTGGCTCTAGGAAGAAGGATAAAGGAGTTGGAGGCGCAAGTGGTGTTCTCGTCCATCCTCCCCGTGGAAGGAAAAGGCCTAGGTAGGGAGCGTCGAATCGTGGAAGTCAACGAATGGCTACGCAGGTGGTGTCGGAGAGAAGGCTTTGGTTTCTTTGACCATGGGATGGTGTTCCATGAAGGAGGAGTGCTGGGCAGAGACGGGCTCCATCTTACGAAGAGAGGGAAGAGCATCTTTGCCAGCAGGCTGGCTAACCTAGTGAGGAGGGCTTTAAACTAGGTTCACCGGGGGAAGGAGACCAAAGCCCTGAGGTAAGTGGGAAAGCGGGATACCGGGAGGAAGCACAGGCAGGAATGTCTGTGAGGGGAGGGCTCCTGCCTCATACTGGGAATGAGGGGCGATCAACAGGTTATCTCAAGTGCTTATATACAAATGCACAAAGCCTTGGAAACAAGCAGGGAGAACTGGAGGTCCTGGTGATGTCAAGGAACTATGACGTGATCGGAATAACAGAGACTTGGTGGGATAACTCACATGACTGGAGTACTGTCATGGATGGTTATAAACTGTTCAGGAAGGACAGGCAGGGCAGAAAAGGTGGGGGAGTAGCACTGTATGTAAGGGAGCAGTATGACTGCTCAGAGCTCTGGTACAAAACTGCAGAAAAACCTGAGTGTCTCTGGATTAAGTTTAGAAGTGTGTGCAACAAGAGTGATGTAGTGGTGGGAGTCTGCTATAGACCACCGGACCAGGGGGATGAGGTGGATGAGGCTTTCTTCCGGCAGCTCACGGAAGCTACTAGATCGCATGCCCTGATTCTCATGGGTGACTTTAATTTTCCTGATATCTGCTGGGAGAGCAATACAGCGGTGCATAGACAATCCAGGAAGTTTTTGGAAAGCGTAGGGGACAATTTCCTGGCACAAGTGCTAGAGGAGCCAACTAGGGGGGGCGCTTTTCTTGACCTGCTGCTCACAAAATTAGTAGAATTAGTGGGGGAAGCAAAAGTGGATGGGAATCTGGGAGGCAGTGACCATGAGTTGGTTGAGTTCAGGATCCTGACGCAGGAAAGAAAGGTAAGCAGCAGGATACGGACCCTGGACTTCAGGAAAGTAGACTTCGACTCCCTCAGGGAACGGATGGCCAGGATCCCCTGGGGGACTAACTTGAAGGGGAAAGGAGTCCAGGAGAGCTGGCTGTATTTCAAGGAATCCCTGTTGAGGTTACAGGGACAAACCATCCCAATGAGTCGAAAGAATAGTAAATATGGCAGGCGACCAGCTTGGCTTAATGGTGAAATCCTAGCGGATCTTAAACATAAAAAAGAAGCTTACAAGAAGTGGAAGGTTGGACATATGACCAGGGAAGAGTATAAAAATATTGCTCGGGCATGTAGGAATGTTATCAGGAGGGCCAAATCGCACCTGGAGCTGCAGCTAGCCAGAGATGTCAAGAGTAACAAGAAGGGTTTCTTCAGGTATGTTGGCAACAAGAAGAAAGCCAAGGAATGTGTGGGCCCCTTACTGAATGAGGGAGGCAACCTAGTGACAGAGGATGTGGAAAAAGCTAATGTACTCAATGCTTTTTTTGCCTCTGTTTTCACTAACAAGGTCAGCTCCCAGACTGCTGCGCTGGGCATCACAAAATGCAGAAGAGATGGCCAGCCCTCTGTGGAGATAGAGGTGGTTAGGGACTATTTAGAAAAGCTGGACGTGCACAAGTCCATGGGGCCGGACGAGTTGCATCCAAGAGTGCTGAAGGAATTGGCGGCTGTGATTGCAGAGCCATTGGCCATTATCTTTGAAAACTCGTGGCGAACCGGGGAAGTCCCGGATGACTGGAAAAAGGCTAATGTAGTGCCAATCTTTAAAAAAGGGAAGAAGGAAGATCCTGGGAACTACAGGCCAGTCAGCCTCACCTCAGTCCCTGGAAAAATCATGGAGCAGGTCCTCAAAGAATCAATCCTGAAGCACTTGCATGAGAGGAAAGTGATCAGGAACAGCCAGCATGGATTCACCAAGGGAAGGTCATGCCTGACTAATCTAATCGCCTTTTATGATGAGATTACTGGTTCTGTGGATGAAGGGAAAGCAGTGGATGTATTGTTTCTTGACTTTAGCAAAGCTTTTGACACGGTCTCCCATAGTATTCTTGTCACCAAGTTAAGGAAGTATGGGCTGGATGAATGCACTATAAGGTGGGTAGAAAGCTGGCTAGATTGTCGGGCTCAACGGGTAGTGATCAATGGCTCCATGTCTAGTTGGCAGCCGGTATCAAGTGGAGTGCCCCAAGGGTCGGTCCTGGGGCCGGTTTTGTTCAATATCTTCATAAATGATCTGGAGGATGGTGTGGATTGCACTCTCAGCAAATTTGCGGAGGATACTAAACTGGGAGGAGTGGTAGATACGCTGGAGGGGAGGGATAGGATACAGAAGGACCTAGACCAATTGGAAGATTGGGCCAAAAGGAATCTGATGAGGTTCAATAAGGATAAGTGCAGGGTTCTGCACTTAGAACGGAAGAACCCAATGCACAGCTACAGACTAGGGACCGAATGGCTAGGCAGCAGTTCTGCGGAAAAGGACCTAGGGGTGACAGTGGACGAGAAGCTGGATATGAGTCAGCAGTGTGCCCTTGTTGCCAAGAAGGCCAATGGCATTTTGGGATGTATAAGTAGGGGCATAGCGAGCAGATCGAGGGACGTGATCGTTCCCCTCTATTCGACATTGGTGAGGCCTCATCTGGAGTACTGTGTCCAGTTTTGGGCCCCACACTTCAAGAAGGATGTGGATAAATTGGAGAGAGTCCAGCGAAGGGCAACAAAAATGATTAGGGGACTGGAACACATGACTTATGAGGAGAGGCTGAGGGAGCTGGGATTGTTTAGCCTGCAGAAGAGAAGAATGAGGGGGGATTTGATAGCTGCTTTCAACTACCTGAAAGGGGGTTCCAAAGAGGATGGCTCTAGACTGTTCTCAATGGTAGCAGATGACAGAACGAGGAGTAATGGTCTCAAGTTGCAGTGGGGGAGGTTTAGATTGGATATTAGGAAAAACTTTTTCACTAAGAGGGTGGTGAAACACTGGAATGAGTTACCTAGGGAGGTGGTAGAATCTCCTTCCTTAGAGGTTTTTAAGGTCAGGCTTGACAAAGCCCTGGCTGGGATGATTTAACTGGGAATTGGTCCTGCTTTGAGTAGGGGGTTGGACTAGATGACCTTCTGGGGTCCCTTCCAACCCTGATATTCTATGATTCTATGATCTAACAGGCCTTTTCTGCCTCCAACTTCTATTATCTCATGATGGACCATTTTAAAACACCTGTTCTCAGCATTGCACATCCAGGCTGCTCTTTGAGACAGCTGGAGTTATTTCCCTTATAATCCTTCTGGCTCCTATGCAATAACGGACTATCTGAGCTCAATACGAGACGACGGAGTTTTCTCCGAGACAGGAAATCCTGGACTTTACTGCTTTGTTGGAGCTTTGGCGGAAAACAAAGTCTGTTATTGCTCACATGAAGGATCAAAAAGCAGGGCCCTGTTTCATGAGCTGTAATTAGTACATGAGCTGTCTGCACCTCATGAAATCTGATGCCTGCGAGCCCGAGTACTGCACAGAACAGCGATAGATTCCTAAGGCAGGAGGCACAAGAGCCTGAATACGATTGGTTTCAGAGTAGCAGCCGTGTTAGTCTGTATTCGCAAACAGAAAAGGAGTACTTGTGGCACCTTAGAGACTAACACATTTATTTGAGCATAAGCTTCCGTGAGCTACAGCTCACTTCACAGGATGCATTCAGTGGAAAATACAGTGGGGAGATTTATAGGCAACCACACACCACACAACAGAACCACTAACCCAGGAACCTATCCTTGCAACAAAGCCCGTTGCCAACTGTGTCCACATATCTATTCAGGGGACACCATCATAAGGCCTAATCACATCAGCCACAAAATTAGAGGCTCATTCACCTGCACATCTACCAATGTGAGATATGCCATCATGTGCCAGCAATGCCCCTCTGCCATGTACATTGGCCAAACTGGACAGTCTCTACGTAAAAGAATAAATGGACGCAAATCAGATGTCAAGAATTAGAACATTCAGAAACCAGTCGGAGAACACTTCAATTTCTTTGGTCACTCGATTACAGACCTAAAAGTGGCAATTCTTCCACAAAAGAACTTCAAAAACAGACTCCAAAGAGAGACTGCTGAACTGGAATTAATTTGCAAACTGGACACCATTAAATTAGGCTTGAATAAAGACTGGGAGTGGATGGGTCATTATACAAAGTAAAACTATTGCCCATGTTTATTCCCCCCACTGTTCCTCAGACGTTCTTGTCAACTGCTGGAAATGGCCCACCTTGATTATCACTACAAAAAGATTTTCCCCCCCTGCTCTCCTGCTGGTAATAGCTCACCTTACCTGATCACTCTCCTTACAGTGTGTATGGTAACACCCATTATTTCATGTTCTCTCTGTATACAAATCTCCCCACTTTATTTTCCACTGCATGCATCCGATGAAGTGAGCTGTAGCTCACGAAAGCTCATGCTCAAATAAATTTGTTAGTCTCTAAGGTGCCACAAGTACTCCTGTTCTTTTTGTGAATACGATTGGCCACTCAACATTCCAAATTGCAGAGGTCATCAGAGAATATCCTATGGCATTCCCAAGAGCTGGAATCTGATTGGCAATAGCACATTCCAAGCTGACTGCACGTCCGCCCCATAGAAACTTCAGAGCCATTTAATTTTGGCAGTTAATCTAGCTCCAGATGTTGAGGAACCACTGAACCTTGTGGAACCATATTGCTCTATGGGCTGGTCAGGTTAATCCAGGCTGCTGGGAATTCTGGCATGCTTCAAACCCAAATCATCTCCTCTTTTCCCTCAAACAGCAGCTCCAATGCCCAGGCATATATGAGCGAAGAACTGAATCTCACTTTTTTTTCCCCGCCTGCTCTTTAAAATTTTCCTGCTTATTGTGACTAAGTTATCAAAGCTATTTGTGTTCTAAAGATGGGAGTCAATTCCAGACCTGGCATAAGTAGTACAGTGGAGGTGCATCTGCTCATTCCAAGACTGAATTGGACCTAGGGACTTTATTAATTTGTCAGTCTCTCTCCTCTTCCTTCCCAATCCTGCTGGGGAGAGCACGGTTCTGGATTTGTGATCTCATACAACCATTCCTGTGGCAGCAAGATGTCATGTGGCAAACAAGTCAGAGTACTGGAGAAGCTAGAGACAGAAGAGATCAATCAGCCTCCAAGACCTCTGTCTCCTTCCTCCCTCTCTTCAGCATTGAAGAACCCCTCACAAGTCAGCCACCACCCAGAAACTCCTCTCTTCATCTATATTCTGAAAGGCTCTCCAGTAACAAGTCAGAGTCTATAATCCCCTCCAGAGCCTCCTCCAATTCATCCTTATGCCTTTTGCCAACATTCCCTGTAGTGCTTTGTTCAGTCTAGTTTTAAAAAGTTTTGCAAAGGGCTGAGCACTCAACTCCCACTGACTTCAGTTCGAGTGGAGAGTGCTCAGCATTTCATGGGATCATGACCATGGAGATCCAGCAGAAAGTGACATCAGAGACAATGCACCCTCCAGCCAAGTTCTCCCTGGCTTCCTGTCCAACTCAGAATCCTGTACAAAATCTCCCTATCAAGATCTATGCTTTCCCCTCCTGTGAAGAAACCTATGGGAGGAGATACAAGCTCAGGAAAGTCTCCACAATTCAAACTCTATCTACATTCTTCCCTCAAAGGGAGGGGTTTCCACTTTAGAGAGAGGGGAGGGAGTGTGGTTCAAAACCATGTCCAGGCTGAGGATCCACAGAGACATGCTGCTCCAAACCCGTGGGCAGTTGGGCCTTTACACTTCTTCCCCTGCTCCCCTTCCATCAGGCAGCACGGTTTCCTAAGCTGTACTGCAAATACCTGTTCTGTGCTGGGCTCTTCCAAGGGGTGCAGGCCCTGAAGCGGTGTTAATGCTTATCACAGCAGCATTAGCTTTCAGGTACCTGTGTGGTTCTGGGGGGGGGCATGCTGAAGAGAACGGCTGCTCTCCGATTCTCTTCTCTCTCACCCCCTGAAACTGCAAGCCCCAAGTCCATGGAGCTGGGATGGAGGGACCTCTAGGAGGTGGGGAGGGGATGCTGCATTGGTTTCACTTCTTTCCTTTCAATGGTGGGTGTTTAGAGGGTGTTTCTGGTGTATTATATTTTGTTCACCTCTGTACATCACAACGGACGGCCTCATATCTCCCTGGCCTTTGCCACCCCACCCCACCTCTAAAATTAGCTCTTCCTATTTATCATCTTCCTTAAATACTACACTCCTCTATGCCTCCCCACAGGATAGAGACTTGAATAGAGACTGGGAGTGGTTGAGTCATTATACAAAGTAAAACTATTTCCCCTTGTTTATTCCTCCCCCCCTCCCCCCCACTGTGCCTCAGACCTTCTTGTTAACTCCTGGAAACGTGCTGGAAATGGCCTACCTTGATTATCACTTCAAAAGGTTTTCTCTCCCCCCACCCCACTCTCCTGCTGGTAATAGCTCATCTTAAGTGATCACTCTCCTTACAATGTGTATGATAAACACCCATTTTTTCATGGTCTGTGTGTATATAAATCTCCTCACTGTATTTTCCACTTTATGCATCCGATGAAGTGAGCTGTAGCTCACAAAAGCTTATGCTCAAATAAATTTGTTAGTCTCTAAGGTGCCACAAGTACTCCTTTTCTTTTTGCAAATATAGACTAACACGGCTGCTACCCATGGGTGAGAGGAATGTAGGTCTCTGACATGACAGAGGCTTGGTGGTGGTGGCATAGCCACAGGGATTCCTGTGGCAAACGTGCTTAAACAGCCTGTCATCAGTATCACGGGTTCAATTAGTGAGTAACTTCCTTCAGGCTGTCAAAGAAAGTCTGCAGAAGGTTGAAAAGTCTGAAACAAAACACTGTGGAACTGACAGGCAAACAAGGAAAGGACCAGAAACCAAGGACAGGCCTAGTTCCCAGGGACACAAGATTTCCCTGAAAAATTGAAAAAATATTACACGACACAAGCAGGCAGTCTTTATACATATTTTTAAAGAAAACTTTGTTAAACACTTAAAAAAAAACCAACAAAAACTTACTGTGTATCCCTCCCTGCTTTGTTGCTCCAGTCCTTTCTTGCACTTTCTCTCTAAAACAATTTTCCAATTTCTTGTTCTACCCTTAGTTTTTTCATCTTTATATTAGTTTCCTCTCTTCCTTTCGTTAAACTCAGCCACAGACTAAGAGGAATGCTGTTCTTCCAAGATTTGCAAGGTCTTGGATTGGACGCTATTTATTCTCAAGTTCTTAGAGGTGATGTACGTCTAAGATATCCTGCCTTTCTAAAAACTTGATAGATGAAGACACATTCCCTGCCGTATCTGTAAAGCATGGGGAAATACCTGGTGCTATAGAAAAGGCCCCAATCCTAAAAAAACTCCGGCTAATAACTAACTCAATGAGTAGAAATCAATATAGTACTAAAACATAACATGTTTACACTGAACGAGCCTATTCTTCAGCTAGGGAAGATGCCCTAATTAAGAGAGCTCAGTTAAACAGATTAGCAAATACAAACAAGACTTCCCTGTTAGAAATTCCACAGATTTTGCCAAAGCTTCCCACAGATTTCTATCAAGACTGATCACGGGTCTTGTGGCCTGTGGCAGGGGCGAGAAGGATAACGCCACGAGAAGATGGAGGGTGTGAGGAGCCAAGTAAGGAATTAGCCTATGGCAGGGCCAGGTGCATACAGTTATTACAGGTTTCAGAGTAACAGCCGTGTTAGTCGGTATTCGCAAAAAGAAAAGGAGGACTTGTGGCACCTTAGAGGCTAACCAGTTTATTTGAGCATGAGCTTTCGTGAGCTACAGCTCACTTCATCGGATGCATACTGTGGAAAGTGTAGATCTTTTTATACACACAAAGCATGAAAAAATACCTCCCCCCACCCCACTCTCCTGCTGGCAATAGCTTATCTACAGTGATCACTCTCCTTACAATGTATTACAGTGCCATAAACTTAGAGACGCATGCACAACCCTTGCCCTGTAGGGCTGGCTGTGAAGCTGCCACGGGCATGTGTCCTTCCCCCCAAAACTAGCTGGGGCCCCAATAATTGCACCGGTCGGGCTGGGCGGCTCCAAGGGCAGGGAGCAGATATTACAGCTCCCCTCCCGACAGCGAGCGCCTATGGGCTGTTCCTGCGGTTCCCTTCCTCTACAGGCACCTACCACCCCTACCGAGGCGAGGGCGCCCGGCTCCGGTGAGCTGCTTCTCGGGCGCGCCCAGCAGCGGGAGGCGCCAGGTTTGTTCCTGGAGGGTCGCCGCCGCCGCCGCCCCGGCCAATAGGCGGCCTCAGAGAGCTGTGAGGCCGGACACCCGCTCCCAGCCCCGCCCCCTCGCAGGAGACGTGGCTCTCGCCACCGGGGCCCTTTAAATAAGAAAAATTCCGAGACCCCCCGCGCACGGGGATTGGCTGGAAGGGGAGCCCCCCCCAGGGCCCGCCTCCCCGCCCGCTCCCTATTGGCTGCTGCTGCCAGTCAAACAAATGAGCCTCGCCTCCTTATTGGCCAGAACCGTGTCAATCCCGCCTTGAGGCCGTAGGACTCGCCCAGCCGCTCGCGCCTACCCAGCACCCAGCTGCTGTCGCTGCTTCCCAGAGGAGGGGGCTGAGTTGGCGGCGGAGTCCGAGCGGCCGGGACGTGGGGTAAGGGGGGGGCTGAGGGACTCACCGATGCGCTGCCCCACGGGGGAGCTGAAGGGGCTGCCCAGGAGAAACTCCATCGCCGCCGCCGCAGCACAGCCCAGTAATCAGCTGACAGCGCGGGCGCCCGTCACGTGACCTCCCCCCACCCGGGTCCGGACGGGGTGTGTCTCGTAGCCCCGCCCACGCGTGACGAAAGCAAGCGGCCTTCTGTTCTTCGAGGGCGTGGCCGCGGGGGAGAGCGCTGGGAGTCGCTGAGTGAAGGGGAGGGCCTGTAGCGCTCGCCACCACAGTGACGTCACACAGCCATGCCCGTGACCTCACAGTGTGATGTCACAGAACATGTCATCGTGCTGCAGGGTCACAAGGGGCCTGTGAAATATCCACTGGGAAGGTGAAGGACCGTGCTGCGGCCCGCTCCTTCCTTCTCCCATCCCCCCAGCGGCCCCTCTGCCCCCCAGCCCTCTACTGACCAACCCACAAGACCTGTCCTTTCTTTGCCCTCAGACCTGAGCGCCACCTACCCCCCAGACCTGATCCTTCACCCGCACCCACAAAGACCTCACTCCCCCATTCTTTCCCCACATCCGAAGGACTAGACTAGGCCTCTGTCCCCAGCGCTGTGTGGCACATGGATTAGAGCAGAGCAGCAGTCTCCTATGCAAGGGATGCACTTGCTCCTCCCCCACGTTACTGCAGCCAGGCAAGGGCTCGCGCTTATTTTCAAGGTAAGGCATAACATGGGGCAACAATGAACCCAAGGTCATGTTATCACATTACAATGCCCCCAAAGAATTCTGGATCCTGCCAAAGTAAATTGCAAGGGCTTTTATCATAGCCCTGCGACATGCCTATTAAATTCACAGCTGCCTGTCTCCCCTGCCTGGGGTACCTCAGTGCTGTCCACCCCCTGCCAAAGCAGGTGCTCTCGTGAGTGAACAAAAATCGTCACCTACGTCCTGACCTGATATGCTGATTGTTTTTCATCTCAGAAATTGTCCTCACTTCAGGCAGTGGGAAATGTGGTCTGGCGGTTAGAGCAGTATGGGAGTCAGGAGTGCTAGTGTGAGCTTTGACACTGACTGCCCATTTAATCTTGGTCAGATCACTTCAAGTCTGCCCCCTGGGTTTTCCTATTTACCAAATGGAATCATACCCATATTTGCCTAATATTTTTGAAATCTGCAGATGAAAGGTGTGCTGGTAGAGGAAATTAGACTGAAGAGTTCTGTCAGCATGCTGAAGGGTTAACCTGCACCAACCTACAACTAGAGGCTTTCAGGAAAGATTTTTAAGTGGTACAGTTAAATATTTTCAAATTGTGTTTACTTTTCCTAAGTCTTGGGACTTCAGAGACTCCACAATCACACAAAGGCCTGATCTACCTAAAACTTATATTTGTTTATCTACAGGGCTAATTTTATACTGAGTCAGTGAAACTGGTGCAACTTTGTGTGTGGACACTATCAGATTAAACCTGGTGTATTGCATTTTGGCTTGTCAATAAATTTACAAATGCATGCTAAACCAATATAACTCTGAAACCTATACAAGAGAGTTCACATACAACAGATGCACCAGTTTAACTGAACTGATTTAAATTAAACCAGTGCAATTTCTGTCTGGATACACAGATCTAAGGGTGATGTTGCTTCTAGGGGGTATCAGTGTGGGAACAAGGGGAAAGAGTGGGAATTCCCTAACAGGAATTGATTCACCCTAATGACCTAAAATGGAAAATTTCAGGCAAGAGGGCCTAGTCTTCCTACTAAATCCAGCGCACTGGTGGTACTCAACCAAAAAACAAGACTTTAATAGATGTGCCAATCAAAATACCAGCCTCATTTGTTATTCCTGACAACAAGGGTACTGGATACTAAAGAATATGTCTCTGTAGTAATTATTCCATAGAAGGGAACCATTTGAAAGTCACCAATAAGTATTTTTGGAGCAAATACCATCCATAAAATGTCTTAGAATCAAAACACCTTTTTGGAGCGACAGTAATCAAATGCAATTTATTGTTTTAACATAGTATGTTACTCCAAAAGCCTGAATGTACTGATTTATTAATCCATGCAGATTATGAACTCACAATAGCACCCTGTGTATGTGTCATATCTATTTTTAAAATAGACCTAGTAGTTTGGATTCTACTGCCTCTGAATCAAGCCAGGCTTATTACTTCTGTGGGCTCTGGTGACATGGGTGGAGGCTGCTGAAGAGTGATGGACAAAACTGCTTCCTTTGCTATGGGACTTGTGCTGGGGAGTTTAGGACCCCTCTTTCTACCTGAGCGGTCTTTTAAATTGGCCAACCCCAGCTCCAAAGTTTACATTTGCTGTGTTGTGAGTGCGAGTGGTGAACTAGAACATAGCCTGCAGCACTTAACATACGCAGAACAGTTCTAAGTGCTTCATCTTTTAGTTTTACTGTTTGTTTCTGTTTTATGCATGATGGTAGGAGGAACTGACAACCACCTTCAGTACATAAGTCTTTTTCCGCCAACATATTAAATAGTTCTTTTAATGTGGTTTTCCTGGAATGTTGAAATGTGTGAGGGTAGGTGGTTATGTATTTTAAAATTTATCTCTTGTCAACTTGTGTTGAAATACAAAATACAGTTTGCGTTGGTGAAGTGTCATATTCTGTATCATCATGGGTTGAGACATCCCAACATACAAGTTCTGAGGCTGCAACTGGTCCATGAGTTTCTCAACTCCCGAAAACAGAATTTTTAAAGAATATAATGACAAGATGTGATCCTACTATTCCTGTAACTAGTGGTTTACCATACTGATTCTGAACCACCAGTACTATTTTGCTTGCAACACATGAATTGAGCTGCAGGGAAGGTCACAGGGGCAGGAACATGGCTCAGTAGTGGGACATTTGCAATGCTAGATGACAGCTCTCAGGCATGTCTCTCATTGATGCCGCTAAGAAGTATGGAGTAGGGGGTCTAAATTATCAGTAATTTTCAAGAGATGTATCAAGCAGATTGTGCTATTAGAAATGAGGTGTTGGAACACAGTGTCCATAGAACAGGAGAGGCTAATAAAACAGACTACTATGCACTATTTAGTAATACTAAACACTAGTAGCCAGTGTTGTTGGGGAGAAGATGCAGATATAAATACAAAATAATGACACAAACTCCAAATGTTAAAAAAATTATATGTAAGTACAGTACAAAAGTTTCTTTATACAACTGTAATGCAATCTGGACCAAATGGCAAGAAAAATAACAAAAATATAAAAACAGGTCTCAGTCCAAAGTTTCCCCTCTAATACCAAATACGACAAGATACAGATTATACAAATGTTTACAAATTTTAAATAAAAATACAATACATTAGGGTTTGTGTGTGTGGTTGGTTCTTTTTAAAACTCTTCAAGAGTTTGTTATATAGATGGCAAAGCTATAGTTGATTGATCCCCTTATGCTCCTTAGATAGAGATCTGAGTATCTATCACTCACTACAGTGCTCTCCATTGTGGAGAGCTAGAAACACAGTCAGGTGTTTTATGCCATTTCTTAGAATAGAGGGTTTGGTGAGGGTTCAGAAGCCCACTAATATCTCTCTGTTCACCCCTACCTCCCTCAAATGCCGCTTGGGATTAGCCACATATTTTTGAGATGTGTATGCCTAGGTCTGAGGCCTAGGCCCAGATCTTCTATATGCTCTATAAGAGCCTTCTGTTTCACCCACCAGTCCAGCCCTACTGACTGATCAACAAAGCAGCACTGAACTGGGAAGAGAGGAAGCCCTACAAGACAGCATTTACCATGTACGTGCAGCTGGGGAAATACACAGTAGAGGGGATTGGGTGGAAGCTTCCCTCTACACATCCAAGGATTTGCTTAATCGTGACAGATTTAGAGCTCAGCCATATTGAGATACAGCTCACTTCCAACTGCCACGGAAAAGAGAATCCAGAATTCAAAACAGAAGCAAAAGTGTCCTCCTTCTGCTACTTTAAA
Source organism: Lepidochelys olivacea (assembly GCF_965140295.1). Taxonomy (NCBI): domain Eukaryota; kingdom Metazoa; phylum Chordata; order Testudines; family Cheloniidae; genus Lepidochelys; species Lepidochelys olivacea. The sequence goes on along the minus strand of NC_140411.1, from coordinate 257,571,421 downwards.
ACCTATAAATTATAAGGGATGGGGAGGCTGGGGCCAGAATAAACAGGTCTCCATTTCAGCTTCCACCCAACATCCCTGGACACACTGTTCTTCACAAGGGCTTAACATCCTGTTGTTGCTATTCCCTCTTGCACAGTCTATGCCTGCTACAACAGGAGCAGCTAATTCCTGTAGGGTGGGGGGTGAGCACAGCTGATTCATATTTTCCACAAACGATTGGTGGAGGGAAAGCTATTTTGTTTTTAAATTTTATATATATATATATATATATATATACACACACACACACACATATATATATACACAGAAATATACAGGATAAATTAAAATCTATTACAGATATTGGCAAAAGTTAAATACACCACACATACACACGCACACCTATGTGAGAATCAAATGCTTTCCCGCAGCTCACTTTAGAGGAGAAGGCGCTCAGGTGGGATCTGGCCACCCAACCCATGTTCCACTCAGCAAGAATCTCTTCGATCTTTAACATTAAGCACTGTCTCTAGATAATCCGGCAGCACCAGGATTCCATAACTCTTTTTCAATACTGCTGGTGAAATAGGATCAACACTCTTAGAAACAAAGTCCTCTTCCCACAAAACAGGTACAGATGGGCAGAGGCAGTGCAAGTTTCTCCCACCTATTGCCCTCTCATCCCCATCAGGGTGGTACAGCCCTGATCTGAAGGAATTAAGAGGGTGGTTCATTCTCCTCAGTCCATTCAATCTTTGGCCCTTTTCTGAGGTTGGCATCTAGTGTTGATGATGATGTAGGTACAAGTCCACTAGAAGAGTACAGATTCTTCACCATCTCCACAATTATTTTAACACAAGCTACCAGCCAGTCAGCAGACAGTAACACTAATGACCTGGGAGTTGGAAGAAATGACCTAGAGGTCAAAGCCTCTTTCTTCTGACAGCCATCCAGTCCTCCCCCAAAGCAGTGCATTTCAATAAAGTTAGAAACAGGTCTGGTGATGAGTCCAGCAGTATTGCTTGGTCCAAAATGAACAAGCCTGTGCACTTGTCCATTAACAGACAGTCTGTGCTCAGGCCAATTCCCCAAAAAGGCTTCTTTAAATTTAAGGCTGATGTATCAAAAGTTTTATGAACTCCAACCACGCAAAAACCTTCTGACTGGAGAATACATTGAGTAGGTCTCTCCCACCAACAGGAAAGGATTTGCTCAGCTTATGTCACAACTTTTCATAAAATTAATAAAAGTAAAATAGTTACAATCCTATGTATATACTATACAGATATAAAACTTTAAAACCCTACACACGGAGCCCTTAGAGAGTGCCGGTATAGCGCCTATGTACACAAGTCGGTAACGTGGAAGCAGGTTCATCCCAGGGTCCTTTCCTGTCAGAGTCCAGGCATGATGTAGGCGATGTTGTCTAGTGTATTTGACTGGAAAGAGAACATTTAACATTTTTTAAAAGAATCAGTTGTGATTCTAAATCCTACAGAAACAATGCTTCAGTGTAACAGAGCTGTGGGATGTGGAGATCCTCATCTTGTCATTCTCTTGGAAGTTACCAGTACTGTTAGCTAACCTTCGGCGTTTTGGAAATACAAGGAGACCTAGCTGAAAGATAGTCTCAGGCACTGAGAGCACAGTGGGGCACCTGGAGGTAAGGGAAACACTCACAGTGCGTTATAGTGCTTCCTCATCCCACCTGGCCAGTGCTAAGAGCAGTGTAGATGCATTGGGAAGCAATCCATACCCAGCCCACATCCACCAGAGGGAAGCTCAGTGAGGAAGGACCCAACCCAGGGTGATGGAATAGGGGAATCCAGGAGAAATGCCCTGCCTACACAAACTCATGAAAAACTCTGCTAGAATTTGGAATATGAAAGTTGAAAAAAGGAAAATATTTCAGAAATAAGGTGAGAGTGAAAGAAAGTTTGTCTTAGCTCCTGGATTTTCTTTGCAAATGCTGTTGGCAGCCTAAAGGACATTGTTGTGGTCCTCAGCATCTCAGTAAACATGTTCCAGTGACTTCACCTGTAGTGTCTATGACTGCAGCACACCAGTAATTCCAGAGGTGTGGCTGGCTACCCAAAAGAAGCCTCAGGCTAGAGCTGTGCGAATAATGGATTTTTCAGTTCTCTGGCAATTCCGGAAAAAAAAAAAAAAAAAGGAAAAGAAACTCATTTGGGATGAAGAAAAGGAGGACTTGTGGCACCTTAGAGACTAACAAATTTATTTGAGCATAAGCTTTCGTGAGCTACCCCTCACTTCATCGGATGCATGCAGTGGAATATACAGTGGGGAGATTTTATATACACAAAGAACATGAAACAATGGGTGTTACCATACACACTGTAACGAGAGTGATCAGGTAAGGTGAGCTATTACCAGCAGGGGTGAAAAAAATCTTTTGTAGTGATAATCAAGCTGCGCCATTTCCAGCAGCTGACAAGTACGTGTGAGGAACAGTGGGGGGGGGGGGGAATAAACATGGGGAAATAGTTTTACTTTGTATAATGACACATCCACTCCCAGCAAAGCCCGTTGCCAACCGTGTCCACATATCTATTCAGGGGGACACCATCATAGGGCCTAATCACATCAGCCACACTATCAGAGGCTCGTTCACCTGCACATCTACCAATGTGATATATGCCATCATGTGGCAGCAATGCCCCTCTGCCATGTACATTGGCCAAACCGGACAGTCTCTACGTAAAAGAATAAATGGACACAAATCAGATGTCAAGAATTATAACATTCAACAACGAGTCGGAGAATACTTCAATCTCTCTGGTCACTTGATTACAGACCTAAGAGTGGCAATTCTTCAACAAAAAAACTTCAAAATCAGACTCCAACGAGAGACTGCTGAATTGGAATTAATTTGCAAACTGGACACCATTAAATTAGGCTTGAATAAAGACTGGGAGTGGATGTGTCATTACACAAAGTAAAACTATTTCCCCATGTTTATTCCCCCTCCCCCCGGCTGTTCCTCAGATGTTCTTGTCAACTGCTGGAAATGGCCCACTTTGATTATGGCCCACCACTACAAAAGGTTTTTTTCCTCTCCTGCTGGTAATAGCTCACCTTACCTGATCACTCTCCTTACAGTGTGTATGGTAACACCCATTGTTTCATGTTCTCTGTGTATATAAAATCTCCCCACTGTATTTTCCACTGTATGCATCTGATGAAGTGAGCTGTAGCTCACGAAAGCTTATGCTCAAATAAATTTGTTCATCTCTAAGGTGCCACAAGTACTCCTTTTCTTTTTGCGGATACAGACTAACATGGCTGCTACTCTGAAACCTGTCATTTGGGATGGACTCTAAACAAGCTTTTTCAGAATTTTCAGCAAATAGAAAAAATGTCATTTTCGGTCAAACGAAATATTTAATTCAATCCAAAACAAAATGCTTCATTTCAATGTCAATCATTTTTTAATGTTTGGGATTTTTTAAAATATAAACTTGAAGGATACTTGGAAAAAAGTCATTTCTAACTGAAAAATCAAAGCATTTAGTTTTGAAAATGTCAAAATGAAACATTTTGCCGCTTTCTGGTTTTTTAAAAAAGGAATCATTCAGTAAATTTGCAGCATGTTTTAGTGTTGCCGAATCTGCACCCTTTGCTGAAAAAGTTTTGGCTGATAAATTTCAGGTAGCAATATCTTCGATACACATTCCTGTTAATGCTTGAAGAACGAGGGGCTGGAATCTTGGCAGTCTCTTGATCGGTTCTAAATTTAGCAATGCCACCTACTGGCTGAAGAGATAAACAGCACCTTACACGACACACAAACCCTGCCAACTCTAGCTTACTGTGGCGAAAGCACGTTTACTGATGTGGACAAATGTCTAGATAGGAAACTAGCTTGGAACTACCAGACTAATTGCACTTGTGACCAGGTCTGAGCTCACATCTCCAGAAGTGAAAGATTAGTGCCTTAACCTACCTACAGCTCCCTCGTTCTTAACAGAACTAAAAAGAGGTTCCAGTTTCCAGCCCCATCAATGATGTGGAGAGGGAGTGCCAGTGCTCAGAACGCTTTTGGCAAGAGGTTGCATTGTCCAACGGTTATATAGCCATGGCTTGAGCTGGCAGCACCTGATTGACATACTAGGCAATGTGCCCATGGCCACTGTGGGAGTTTACAGCAGAAGCTGCCAAACCTTTTTATTTTTTTTTGTTAGAGACCCCTTCCTGTGATGAGTCAGTGTCTGGGCCACCCTCCCAACCAAGATCATTCACATCATGCCCTGGACAATTTGCCTTATCTTCCATTTTCTTCCCAAATATATTTTTTCTCTTCCTTGGCAGATTTGCTTTTCATCTAGTATTTTCTGTGTACTTTACTGGGTATGTTTTCTCTTTTTGATTCCAGTTCCTTCCCTTTCTCTCTTTTTCTCTGCCTTGGTCTTCTCCCCTGCTTGGTGCTGTGACTTTTGTCCCTCTCTCTGCTTTCACGTTCTAATTTTGCATTTGCCACCATGCTGCACTGGTGCTGCAAGTTGCCCGCTGCCAAACGAGGGCTCACTTTGAAGTGTTGTTTAGGACTGGAGGAGAGAATATGTATCTCTGAACCCAAAAGCTGTAAGTAACAGACCACATGCCTCCCTTGCCTGGGGGAGTTTACTCACATATTTTGAGGTGCCCACCCTCCACATAGGGAATTCTGGTCTTAAGAGTTAACTGCGGGTCACTGGAATGATATTTACACAATTACAGAAAAACTGAATGTGTGTATATATATATACCAGCTGGAGAGGGCCTTTTAATTCTTATGCAAACTTGGAGCTTATTAAGATGTCTGGCATGCACAGTTGTTTTATTTGCTCCAGATTTACTGTTTCAGTCATTGAGAAACAGGAGCTGCAAGTACTGCAATAAATGGAATAAAGGTTACGTTAAGTTCCCTTGAACTGTTAGCATCTCTGTATCTTTCACTGAAAATCTAATGCACAATATCCTACAGCACATATTATCAGTGAATTCCCCACACATAAATCCTTCCCAAAGTAACCAGGGCTTTGGAGCTGTGCTCCGGCTCCGCTCCAGCTCCAGGCAAAAACCTGCAGCTCCACTGCTCCGGAGCTGCTCCGCGGATTCCTCTCCAAAGCCCTGATAGTAACAGTGCACTAGCAGAACTATTTATCCACCTGTGTAGCAGTAGAGACTCACCAGTGTCACAAAGACATGCTAGTCAGGACTCCAGCTCTCTTTCCATGGAGACAAATAGGTCTAGCACCGAAATAAGAACAACAAGGAACTCACCAGAACTTGCTTAGGGCAGCCATTCAGCTCAGGTAGTTGTGTGGTCAGGCATGCTAAAGGGCCCAGGGCACAGATAATAGAATCTAGAAGTACTGACAAACTTCCTGATACAGCCACCATCCCCTGGAAATAAGGAAGGAGAAAGGAATTGAATGGGTATAAGTAGTGGAGACTGCAATCCCATCACCATAAAAATCTATTCTCTCAAAGATACCACAAGCTCTCTCTTGGTCTTATCCACCAATCCCACTTCTCTATCTATTGTTTGTATCATAACAAAGCCATGTGATATACTTCATACATATATATCACTGACCCAAATAGTTTACAACAGGATCTCAATAGGCAATGTACAAATACAGGAAAAGGGTGGGAAACAACAGAAAACAAAGGCAGAGTACTGGAGTAAATATGTCTTATTAGGGTCACAATTTTTATGATTTTTATCATCTATTGCGATAATAGATACTTAAACCCCAACCCAGAAATAGGAAGCATAGTGAAGAATATTGCCTCTCTGGGCTCAAGGAGCTAAGACTGTAGCTAGGCTTGCCCTAAGGTAACATAATTTTTGGAGCGGGGAATTACTTTTCCACATCCTTCTGTGAGGGAAGCGGTTTTCACCTTTACAGAGGCAGGAGCTACTCCCCTGTACAAAAATCCCAGTTGGGACACTGGGGAAAAGCAGTTCAAATACGTTTTATTTGTGATAAAGCATGCAGGACAGTGGGAGTGAGACTATACTGTTACCCATTAAACCTAATGCAGTTTAGAGTCCAGGTTACACACATGTTATGTTGGGATTACAAATGAGATTCCCTGATTTGGTACTGGCTCTGTACCCACCTCTGTCTCTTGCAGTCGGTGTCCAATGAGACTCAGAGATTCACCCAGCAACTGTAGATGTGCAGCTACATCAATGGGATCTGTATCAGGGGCTTTGGCTGGTGAGGAGGATAACACCACAGTGCTGGAAGGGGACTTCTTATGAGGTGAAAGTATACCTGCTGGGGAAGCTTAAAATAGATGGGGGAAAAAAAATCTTATCATCTCCTCTTTCTTATTCCTTTACTGATAAGTCTGTTTGGATTGTAAGCTCTTTGGAGCTGGGGTCTCTCTCATACTTATGCAAAGCACCAACCCCACTTCTTGACGCTGTATTAATAACTAATATTAATATAGAAGTGGTGGGAGATTCTCTCATTAAACAGATGCTAAACTAACCATACCCTTTGTTTTTGTTAACTCCAGCCTCTAGCACCTACAAAAACTTCTCTCCTGTTCCTTCTTGCTTTACATACTCCATCATCAATGTGCTGTATGAATGGTACCATATTTATAGCTTATGGCTGGTCAGAATGCCCTTTTGAAACCTATTAACACCATTCCTCAGTTCTCTATAGGGATCATTTTTGAGTTAGAGAATAATCACACACCAAAGTCACGGGGAAGGAGGAGGGAAAGAGCAGAAGGCACTCTCTCTATACCCTAATGCACAGGTCGTACTCTCCCCTTTCCCCAAGGACTAGAGCAAATGGGGTGTGGCTATTACCTTTCACTTTTGGGGCACCCTCTGATGAAGCTGCCTTCCTCTTCACTGTTGTGGCCTCTGCTTTATTCTGCTTATGCTGCAGATATTGAGCTTTCTGCTTCCAAACCTGCACAGAACACGGAAAGAAAAGCAGGATTCAAACCATTAGGCAAACCTGCTGCCAGGATTTGAGAGATGGGGTGACTTTATGGATAGTTGACTGGCTAAGCAAGTCTCACAAGCAGAAACTGGACATTTTTGTTATTATGGGGCTGAGAGCACCCAATTCCCTTACTGCAGGGGGTTGCACATTTATTTGCCATACTTTAACACCCAGGGAACCTACACTGCAAAAGCAAAGCTGGCAGCATGAGAGGATCCAGGCAGCTAATGTAGAGAATTTATTTTACAAAAAAATATATCCAGGGGCATACGTACCAGTTTATCCTTTTCAGGCAGCTGCTTCCACACTTCTGCCAGTTTTTTGCTCAACTCCCCAAAATCTAGGAGGAAAAGGGGAGGTAGCAATAAAATGGGAAAGGTTAATAAAAAAATCAAATATAAAAATCAACAAAGAGAAGACAGTGGAAAGTTTGTATAAATACTGAAAGTTCAGGAAACTGGCCCATGCATATGCTGTTAGTGAACAGCCTGTATCACAGTTGAACTACCCATGCTTGGAGACTATTTCCGATAGTCTCAACCTAAAAGGAACAGGTGGATGCTGGACAAATACACCTCCACTGAGGAACATGTGTATATGGGAGGCTGCACAACATACTATCGGAGACAGTTTCACAGTAAAAGGAAGTTATCCAAATTCACAGTTGGGTTGAAACACCATGATATTAGATCATGGGAGCCTTTCCTTTTCACTTTGCTGCCTCTTATTTAAAGCATCCTGGCAGACTCTTTGCACTCCAACATCAATAGTGGGTGTTGGGACAAAACAAGGATACGCCCTGGTAACCAATCTGACTGGACTATCACAGTGACAGACGTATATGAACAGAAGAAGAGGCTAGGTTATTCTCTTACCTATCCCTGGATGCTCAGCCACAATAGTCACTCGATATTCCTTACAGAACACTTGGTAGGCAGACATGTTCTTCTTCTTTGGCTAATCACAAGGAGAAAAGAAAACAAGGAAGATTTTTAATTATACTGAGACCTATTTAAATTTAAGGATAATCTGTGTTACTCCTGCAAGATCTCTGCCAATACATTTCATTCCTGACCTGAGGCAACCCCTGCTATTCTGGTTCAGAATCAACATCCAGTTCTGCTGACACACCTCAATTTTGACACGAAGCACCACTTCTTATTCCATTCCTAGGGCTATGTCTACCACATGAGCGAGGGGTGCAATTCCCCTGTTAAAGTATACATGCTTGTGCTAGCCATCACTGAGTTAGTGTGAGTATAAATAGCAGCATGGCCTCAGTAGCACAGATAGTGGCAGTGGAGGCATGGCGGAGCTGCGCCAAGTAAACCCCAAGCTCGTGGTGTAGATGTGGTCTAGGATGTCACATAGATCTTTCAGTTCAGTCCTGACAAATAGCACCATCTCTTATTCCAGTCCTAGGATTTCTACAGGAGTAAGACACTAGCAGTACAGCAACTGTGGTGGCAGAGGCAGTTGCCAATCTGTGCTCAGTGAAATCCTACATGTAATTTTAGAGCCTATTTTACTGAGCGAGAGTGGTTATGGGCTGGTTCACTTGGGTTATTCCTGCTTAATTCTTGACACAATCCAGCTACTCTATGTCCAGTCTGTCATCTTTCCCATCAGTATACTGCAGGATGACATTGCTCTGATTACTGCCACACCACTCATACTCTGTCAAAAGTTTTCCCCACTCGCAGTTTTGTAAATTAGCCATGGACACCTGATGTCCTAGATTCTCAGCATAGGATGGAACTGGGAATGTGGTCCTTCTACAAGATTAATATCTTATTTTTCTTTCATTTAGGAGATAATGGAAAAATACTTCAACTTCAGCATAGAGTTGTTTTCCCTTGCCATATTTTACCAGATCAGTGGACACTCTGGTCCAGTAGCCTGCCTGGCAGTAACCAGAATCAGATGCTTCAGAAAAAGGTGCGAGAAACCCCAAAATGGGCAATTATGGTATAACTTGTTAAAAGAAGTTTCTTACTTCTCCTTTTAGATAAAGTCTGAGGATGGTTTATGCCCTAAAGCATAGTTGTATATATCACAGGATAACTGATGTTTCGCAAAAATGTTTCAACAGTGAAACAATTTATGTTGATACTTAGTTTTTCTTCTTTAGGTTTCAGGGTTAAAAACCATTTGACATGGACAGGATGGCTCATGCCTCTGAGACCTACTGTTTCAGTTTATACTTGATTCAAATTTTGAAGGTTATTTTCATCACAATGAGCACTAGAAATATATTTTTTTTAAACAAAAGCTCAGCTTCTGGAACAAAGGCAATGGTTCTGTGGCTAATTCTGCGGCCAAAATATAGGGCGTCTTATCCAGTGTTACCCAATGTCACAGCGTCTTAGACATCACAATTTCTGCTACCGCTCTTTACCTTTTCTTTATCCTTTTCTGCTTTCTCAGCTTTTTCCTTGTCCTTCTCTTCTTTTTTCTTTTTCTTCTCACTTTGTCCATCTGTGTGGAAAACAGGAGGTGGGGGGGGAGGCACAGGAAGGACAAATGGAGTGCTGGGTGGAGGGGGTGGCGGTGGTGTCACCATAACTTCAGCTACTGCTACAGAGGCAGGGAGTCCAGAACTCTTCTTAGACTTAGAGTGCTTCTTCTCCTTGTGTTTCTCCTTGTCCTTTTTTTTCTTGCTTTTCTTTGACTTCTTCTTCTTCTTGATCTCCCGGTAGGAGTCATCTATCACCAGCTCTCCGGCCTCCAACTCCCCACCAGATGATGAACCTGATTCCAGTGGTGGCTCCATACTTGAAAGGTCATATTCACTCCCATGACCTTCTGAGAACAGGGAGGTGTCAGGGACAAATCCCTCGGGGATTGGAGGTGGATGTGCATCTGGCAGTGGCTTGTGCTTCTTCCGAGCAGATTTCAGGAAGCTTTGAAGTTCATGACCCAGGAGGAATGAGCCTTGTTCATCTCGACCTGATTTCTTGGAGGATTTTTTTGCTGCTGCTGGTGGTGAGGAGTATGGGAATGACTCCTCGTCTACTGTGCTGCCCCCCTTCTCTTTAGGTGAAAGGATGAGCTTCATCTTCAAGCCATCAGGCTCACGCAGGGTCAGTGTCTCTGTGTTTACATAGAGTGGCTTCATCTTTTTGGATTTGTGGAAGCTACCATCATCTAGTGTGAGCTCTCCACTGCTACCACTCAGTTTCTTCTTATGGTGCTCCTTCTTGCTCTCTGAATAGCCAGTGGCAGCAAAGGAAGAAAAGGATGATTTTTCAGCTGTCTTTTTTGAGGGCTTGGAGCCCGTGGCAAGGGGTGAGGTGATAGCCTTAAGAAGATCCATGGCCGTGTCAGAAGAGGTTGGGCTTGAGACTGCTTTTTTCTTCTTCTTTGATGGCAACTCCAGAGGTGAAAGGTCTGAAAAAGACCAAAATAAATCAAACTGAGGGGAGACTGTATGTGACATATCTCCTCCTATGTCGGCTTGAAGAAGAGGGGTTCAGAGTTCCACAATATTCCTGGTGCTCAGGGCTAAATGGAAACCTTTCTGGCTTAGAGAGAAGTCCTCTGAATCTTGTTGCAAAGGAAGCCTGGCACTAGGCTGGTCACAAGAAACAAGGCTACAGAGAAACAGAAGCTGTGGGCTTGTTTAGTTACGAGTATGAACTGTTAGGATAATTCAGTATTCATATTAAACTCAGAGAGCCTGGTTTGACCATCCCATGGCATGAATATATGTGACTGAAAATTCAGAGGAGCCAGTATTACCTTGAGTATTATTAGTATTGTTATTATTTATTATTTGTACTATGGTAGCACCAAGGAGACCCAGTCAAGGACCAGACCCCATTGTGCTAGACACTGCATAACCAGAACAAAAAGAAAGTCCCTATCCCAAAGAGCTTACGATCGAAGAAAATCCATAGCTTGATCTTTCAGAGAAAAAACAAGCACAAAAGCCACCTAAAGGGATGTGCAGTATTGCCAACTTCAAGAGATAAAAAATCAGGAGTCGGACCTCCAAAAATCATGAGATTGGCCCCAAAATCACAAGATTTAAAAAAATTATTATATTGAGTTTTTAGGTCAGTCTCTTGATTTTTGCACGCCTGCCCATCCCCAGGGTATGTGCATGTGACAATTAGTGTTGCCCGCTCTCCCACATGTACTGGATAAGGGGATTTTGGCCCCTGCTGCAGGAACTCTCATCCCCACATCTGCTCATCTCCTGCCCAGCAATTAATCCTGTCCTCCAGTCCCCATCATCACCACCCCATCACTTCAGGCCCCCTACTCCATGTGACACCTTACTCAGTTCATCCTCCCAGCACTCACCACATCTGCTCAGAGCCTACCATCATGATCTGGAGATAAAACTCTCAAATGTCAGGATTTTTTTTTTCCAGCCAGGCGCCCAGCTCTGAAGGCAGCATCACCGCCAGCAGCAGCAGCGCAGAAGCAAGGGTGGCAATACCGCAATCCTCCTACAATAACCTTGAGACCCCCACAGCTACCCTTTGGGTCAGGACCCCTACAGTTACAACACTGTGGAATTTCAGATTTAAATATCTGAAATAATGAAATTTACAATTTTTTAAATACTATGACCGCGAAATTGACCAAAATGGACAATAAATTTGGTAGGGCCCTACTGATCAGCCTTCCTGCCCCATAGCATCAATCCTACATATTTCCTATTCTCACCTCCGTAGAAGAACTCATCAGAGGAATGCTTCCTCTTCTTCTTATGAGATTCTGTCCCCAAGAAGAAGAGGTCGCTGTCCTGAAATCAGAGAAGAAAAGGAGATGAAAAACCAGTAGGAAACAAAAACAAATTCATACTGGCTCTTGATACAGATAATTCTGGAAACCACTCTTGTCACTAAATGGGCAACCTGCGGCCTGTCAGGGTAATCCGATGGTGGGCCATGAGACAGTTTGTTTACATTGACCATCTGCAGGCAATGCCGCCTGCAGCTCCCAGTGGCCGTGGTTTGCCATTCCCAGCCAATGGGAGCTGTGGGAAGGGCCACAGATTGCCCACCACTGAAATACATTCTCTGTGTATTGACCATTCTGAAGTTTTAAAATGAAGTTTGGGAATTCCATTTGAGTGGTGGAAAATTAAAAAAAAAGAGTAGAAAACAATTTTTTCCACACTTGCAAAGGTCTTAACCCTCCCAATCTTAAACTAGTCACCTCTGGACTGACAATAGGCAGCAGAAATTTCAGCTCAAAGTGGTTACTATCAGGTTTCAGTATTAACACCTCCAGGTGATGAATAGGGCAGTTCATACCTCTCAGAGCTACCATTTCAGGCTGCCTGCAGAATCAAGAGGACAACAGTGCATCACTTTATATTCTGTTCATATTCTGTAAATTATCTATGCAACCATAAGGTCTAGAATTTTGTTTTTTATATGAAAATTTACAATTCCTGCTCTCCCACGCCTCTCAGGGCTGGGGTAGGAACTCCCCACTCATCCATCCTGAGGCCACAAATCACAGATAATAACTGGGCCTGACTACTTCTCAGAATTAATCAATACCACTTTTTGAAGGACTGTGTGCTGCCAATGAGTGATGTGAAGCACTCCCTCTGCTTTCCATAGTCCGTCACTGGCCATTTTTACAAAAGGAAAATAGCAAATTCACCCACCCCAATCCCAGCAGAAGATTTTAAGTTAACGTTTCTCAAACTGGGGTCCGCAAGCCATGCTGATCAACTCCTCCCTCTCCTCCCAGCGCCTCCTGCAGGAGGCGCTGGGAGGAAGGGGGAGGAGCAGGGATGGGGCGCACTCAGGGGCGGAAAGAGACGGGGAAGAGGAGGGGCAGGGGTGGAGTGGAGGCGGGAAGAGGTGAAGTGGGGGCAGGGCCTGGGTGAGGTTTGGGGGTCTGTGAAAAATTTTAAATCAAAATGGGGGTCCTCGGGTTGCTAAAGTTTGAGAACCGCTGTTTTAAGTGCATTTTCTCACCTTCAACCTTTTCTTTGAGGTCTTTCTGACCTGAGCTGCTATTTCCTCCTCTTCCCGCAGCAGATCCTTGTAAGAGCGTTTTTTCTCACGCTGGGCTCTACCTGCTGCCAGCCCCACGTCGTCAATGCTTCGGTCACCCTCTAAGCACTCTAGCATTTGTGAGTGTGGTGAGAAAGGGAAGGATGAAGATACCCAATTAAGGAACAATGAAAGCAAATTCATTCTGCACAAAATGCAACACAATCACAGAGGCCAAAGTTGAAGCAGACTGATGTACAAAAAAAAAACAACCAACCAAGCAAAAAAAAAAAAAGAATACTGGGGACTAGGAATTTGTGTGCTGTGCTGCCCCAACTGCAGGGAAAAGGCTCAGTGCTGTACAGTACCCCACAAGAGATCAAGGTTCAATTCCTAGTCTTGGTTTCTTTCTCCCCAGAGACAGAAGGAACTCAGGATGCTGCTGAGACTAAAACCAGGGTCTAGAGATTACTATGTTGCTGTGAAGGAGATTTAAATTCTATCCCCATTCCTGTTCTATGGAGTTGACAGGGACAATAAATGCTGCAAGGGCAGAGTTCAGTAATGAAGGTGTCAGAAGTCTGAAATGCCACCTGTGAAACCCATTTTCTAGTCCCAGTATCTCACTTCCTGACGCCACGAGAGACTTGGAATGCTGCAGAAACCCAGCCTGATGCCCTAGGGCTTTGCATTCTGTACTGCCATGCAGGAGACCGGCTTCCTTTCCCACTCTCTCAACTCCATGGGCTTGCAGGGGCTGTAGAGGGTACCCTTTTTGAACACCCTCACAGATTATGAAGCAGTCATACCTTCTTTTTTCTTGGAGTCATCATAAGCCATGGTGGTCCTGCAGGAGCCTGAGAATGTGTTGCCACGTCTGGGCTCCTTCCCCCGTTCCCGTCTACAGGACAAGGTCTAAGAAACAGAGAATGAGAATAACCCTCCCATAAAGTGGAATCATAATGGAGAAAAGGGAACTTCCCACGGGGAACTGAATGGAGACTCGCAGGAAGAAAGTGGCAGAGGGAAAGCAAGGAAGTGTGCCTCCTTGTCTGCTCTTGCTCACACCTAAGGGATGGGAAGATTGGTAGAAAAAGATCAAACTTCAGGGTAGTTTGCTTTAGCTGATTCACATGTTAAAAGTTTGGAGGGGTTGCTTGATTTTACAGGGAGATAACAAGGATCCCCTCTTCCTCATGAAACCTCAAATTGGTAACATCATGTCATTTATTTCAATAAAATGTAAAACGAGTGACCAAATGGCTTGTTTTAGCTTCCATGTTGACACAAACAATTAAAAATAGAGTTGGTGTTATGACCCCTTCTTGTCAGCATTGTAGCAAAGAGTGGGGTCTTTAAAGAGACAAATGCTAACCCCCTGAATCTTGGATGAAGAATTTGGGGTGGAGAGAGAGAGGACCCCAGCTGGATACCAGTCCTGTGCAATGTTCAATGACCTTAGATCTACTACATTAATTGGAGATTTTGGGGTAGAGGTGTGCATCTTTTCTGAAATTCTTGTATTCCCCCATCCGGCTAGTTTAGCAATTCTGATGCCCAATTTGGGAGATAGGAGAGGAAGTAGAAGGAAAAAGCACTCCCTTTTCCTAGGGATTCTGCAGCACTCCCAGCCTCTGGCAGCTCAGGAAGTTCCATGTCTCTCCTGACTGAGTCATTCTATTAGGGATCCTGGTGCAGGTAAGAAGTTGCACCTTTTGTCATTGTGGAATAGCTGAATTCAGATTATCTCACAGAAAACAACTTGTGTTCTTCAGTCAGAGACCAGCTTCTTGGTAGAAGTGCAACTTTTAAAACCAGGTTATCCTTCCAGGGATTATCCAGTTCTCACCTGGCTGAAGTTACTTTTTTTTCATCTGTGAGTAAGAGACCAAGCAGCCGGTTTTCTGACTGGCTGAGACACAAACATGACACCATACTGGCGTTAAGAGTTTAAACTCTTTGGGGTAGGGAACTTGTCTTGTGTGTGTTTTGTAAAGCTCTCCATATACCTACAGCCTTTAGAAACAAGTGTTGACACTATAATATAAATATGTATTCATGCTTTACTGGTTTCCAAACAAAAAACAAACCTACCACCACTCTACACCCACCACTACCACCCCAACTAAGTAGGAAACATTTTTGTTACAATTCACATGGGGTAGAGGTTAATCAGCATTCATTTAAATATTTTAAGAAAATCATCCACCACAGAAATTTTAAAAACCCTCAATATTACAAAAATGTGTACAATGCCATTGGCAGACATGGCATAAGAACTAAAGAACTGCCATACCGTATCAGACCAAAGGTCCAGCTAGCCCAGTATCCTGTCTTCCAAGAGTGGCCAATGCCAGATGCCCCAGAGTGAATGAACAGAACAGGCAATCATCAAGTGATCCTTTCCCTGTCGCTCATTCCCAGATCTGGCTAACAGCTCCTGGAGACTAGGGACACCATCCCTGCCCATCCTGGCTAACAGCCATTGATGGACCTATCCTCCATGAATTTATCTAGTTCTTTCTTGAACCCTGTTATAGTCTTGGTCTTCACAACATCCTCTGGCAAGAGTTCCACAGGTTGACTGTGCATTGTGTGAAGAAATACTTCCTTTTTGTTTGTTTTAAACCTACAGCCTATTAATTTCATTTGGTGACCTCTAGTTCTTGTGTTATGAGGAGTAAATAACACATCCTTATTTACTTTCTTCACACCAGTCATGATTTTATAGACCTCAATCATATGCCTCCTTAGTTGTCTCTTTTCCAATCTGAATAGTCTCAGTCTTATTAATCTCTCCTCATACAGAAGTCATTCCATACCCCTAATAATTTCTGTTGCCCTTTTCTGTACCTTTTCCAATTCCAATGTATCTTTTGAAAGAGGGGAGTGACCAGATCTGCACGCAGTATTCAAGATGTGGGCATACCATGGATTTATATAGAGGCAATATGATATTTTTTCATCTTATTATCTATCCCTTTCTTAATGATGCCCAATATTCTGTTGACTTTTTTGACTGCTGCTGCACATTGAGTGGATGTTTTCAGAGAACTGTCCACAATGACTCCAAGATCTCTTTCTTGAGTGGTAACAGCTAAATCAGACCCCATCATTTTATACATATAGTTGGGATTATGTTTTCCAATGTGCATTATTTTGCATTTATCAACACTGAATTTCATCTGCCATTTTGTTGCCCACTCACCTAGTTTTAAGAGATCCTTTTGTAGTTCTTCGCAGTCTGCCTGGGACTTAACTATCTTGACAGTTTTGTATCATCTGCAAATTTTGCCACCTCACTGTTTACCCCTTTTTCTGGATCATTTATGAATATGTTGAATAGGATTGGTCCCAGTGCAGACCCCTGGGGGACACCACTATTTACTTCTCTCCATTCTGAAAACCGACCATTTATTCCTACCCTTCGTTTTCTATCTTTTAACCAGTTACCAATCCATGAGAGGACCTTCCCTCTTATCCCATGACATCTTACTTAGCTTAAGAGCCATTGGTGAGGGACCTTGTCAAAGGATTTCTGAAAATCTAAGTACACTATATCCACTGGATTTCCCTTGTCCACATGCTTGTTGACCCCCTCAAAGAATTCTATTACATTGGTGAGGCATGATTTCCCTTTACAAAAAACATGTTGACTCTTCCCCCAACAAATTATGTTCATCTATGTGTCTGACAATTTTGTTCTTTACTATAGTTTCAACCAATTTGCCCGGTACTGAAGTCAGGTTTACCGGCCTGTAATTGCTGGGATCACCTCTGGAGCCTTTTTAAAAACTGGCGTCACATTAGCTATCCTCCAGTCATTTGGTACAGAAGCTGATTTAAATGATAGGTTACAGATTACAGTTAGTAGTCTTGCAATTTCACATTTGAATACCTTTAGAACTCGAGTGAATGCCATCTGGTCCAGGTGACTTATTACTGTTTAGTTTATCAATTTGTTTCAAAACCTCCTCTGATGACACCTCACTCAGGGACAGTTCCTCAGATTTGTCACCTAAAAAAAATGGCTCGGGTTTGGGAATCTCCCTCACATCCTCAGCTGTGAAGACCAATGCAAAGAATTAATTTTGTTTCTCCGCAATGGCCTTATCGTCCTTGAGTACTCCTTTAGCACCTCGATCGCCCAGCAGCCCCACTGATTTTTTAGCAGGCTTCCTGCTTCTGATGTACTTAAAAATGTTTTTTTTCTGTTATTTTTTGTCTTTGGCAAATGAAGTGTAAAAATATAATTAAGTAGACCAAAAAAGAATTTGAAGAACAGCTAGCCAGAGTTTATGCTCCTTTCTATTTTCCTCACTAGGATTTAACTTCCACTTTTTAAAGGATGCCTTTTTGATTCTGTCATAAATATAAAGGGAAGGGTAACCACCTTTCTGTATACAGTGCTATAAAATCCCACCTGGCCAGAGGCAACATCCTGTTACTTGTAAAGGGTTAAGAAGCTCAGCTAACTTGGCTGGCACCTGACCCAAAGGACCAATAGGGGGACAAGATACTTTCAAATCTTGGGGAGGGGGGCGGGGAAAGGCTTTTTTGTACTCTTTGTTTGCCTGGTTGTTCTCTCTTGGGACTGAGAGAGGCCAGACAGAAATCCGTCTTCTCTAACCCATCCCAATCCAAGTCTCCAATATTGCAACCAGTATAGGTAAGCCAGGCAAGGTGGATTAGTTTATCTTTTGTTTTATGTAAATTTTCCCTGTGTTAAGAGGAAGGTTTATTCCTGTTTTCTGTATCTTTAAGGTTTTGCCCAGAGGGGGATCCTCTGTGTTTTGAATCTGAATACCCTGTAAAATATTTTTCAGCCTGATTTTCCAGAAATGATTTTTACCTTTATTTTTAATAAAATCCTTCTTTTAAGAACCTGACTGATTTTTCCATTGTTCCAAAATCCAGGGGTTTGGGTCTTTGATGATTTTGTAACAAATTGGTTAGGATATTATTCTCAAGCCTCCCCAGGAAAGGGGGTGTGTAGGACTTGGGGGGATATTTTGGGGGAAGACGTCTCCAAGTGGTCTCTTTCCCTGTTCTTTGTTTAAAACGCTTGGTGGTGGCAGCATACTGTTCACGGACAAGGCAAAGTTTGTATCTTGGGGAAGATTTTAACCTAAGCTGGTAAAAATAAGCTTAGGGGGTCTTTCATGCAGATCCCCACATCTGTACCCTAGAGTTCAGAGTGGGGAAGGAACCCTAACAGCCTCTCACTGCTTCTTTTACTTTGTTGTTTAGCCACAGTGGCACTTTTTTGGTTCTCTTACTTTTTAATGTGGGGTATACATTTAAGTTGAGCCTCTATTATGGTGTCTTTAAAAAGTTTCCATGCAGCTTGCAGGGATTTCACTTTTTGCGCAGTACCTTTTAATTTGTTTCATTCACTTCCTCATTTTTGAGTAGTCCCCCTTTCTGAAATTAAATGCTAGTGTTGGGCTGCTGTGGTGTTTTCCCCACCACAGGGATGTTAAATTTAATTATATCATGGTCCCTATTACCAAGCGGTCCAGCTATATACACCTCTTGGACCAGATCCTGTGCTCCGCTTAGGACTAAATCAAGAATTTCTTCTCCCCTTGTGGGTTCCAGGACTGCTCCAAGAAGCAGTCATTTAAGGTGTCAAGAAACTTTATCTCTGCATCCCATCCTGAGGTGACATGTACCCAGTCAATATGGGGATGGTTGAAATCCCCCATTATTATTGAATTTTTTATTTTAATAGCCTCTCTAATCTCTCTGAGCATTTCACAGTCACTATCACCATCCTGGTCAGGTGGTGGGTAATATATCCCTACTGCTATATTCTTGGCATTTCACACAAAGAATTTATTGAACACCACAGCACAGCCCTTTACAGAAAAATAAAAAAGATCCTTTCCGCACAATGAGCTTACAAGGTTAAGGGCTACATCTTGCAAACACTACAAGGCACCATGTTTATTTCTGTGATCTGTCCCACTGACTTCAATGGGACCACTCATGATAGTAGGCATTATACTTGATGGTAAATGTTTATAGGATCAGCACCTAACATAGATACAGCTCGTCAAGAGACAACAGAGTCGGTGGGGTGTGATGGGAAAGATGAGGGGAACACCAAGAGGAAACAGATTTGTGTACGGTTATGCACATACCTTATTAGTCCCATTAGAGAAAGGAAGAGACAAGAGTAGAGCTTAGAAGACAAGGTCCCTGCCCAGAAGGGCTCACAAACTAAGCCCCTGACCCTGCAAAGCACGTGCTTAACTTTATGTACAAGCAGTCCTATGCACTTTGATGGGACACGCACACGTAGTGCTGAAGGTGCGTTAGCAGGACGGGGGCCTTGGGTCCCCATTCTCCAAACCTTTCCCATGCGAAGAGTCCAACTGAAGCCCACCTGTGTGACCGAGGACCTAAGGGCTGCAGCACCAGGCCCTCACTCAGACAACGCAATGAACTCACAGCAGCCCACGGGGAAGGAGGGTAACGGTGTAAGGAACAACGAGGACAACAGAAGCCTCCGGGGCACCACCCTGCCCTAGGCAGGGCCCGGGACCGTCTCTCCCTTCCCGGGCAGCTGTGTGCGTGCTGCGCCCCTGTGGCTGGCCCAGCAGCGGTGGGTGCTCCAGGGCGCCGATGGCCTTGCAGGATTACTGCCATTAGCACGGTTTCAGTGGCCCGGTGCAGAGACCCGGGGCTATCAGCGCAGCCATCCGCCTAGCCAGTGCCCCCTGCATTTCGGTGGGGCGCACGGCCACCCAGCCCGCGCGCGCGCGCCCCCTGCCGGCAACCCTCGCACTTGCCCCCAGCGCGGCGCCCCGCCCTCCCCTCCGGGGCTTCGCGCGCGCCCCGCCCGCTTTCCCGCCTCCTCCATTTGAACCAGCCCGGCCGCTTCACCGCCCCCTGCCCGCGTCTCCTCTCACCCCGGCGGGCTCCAGCCTCGCTCCAGCCCGCGGCTCTGCCCCTAGAGCAGGCCCCGGGGTCCCCCGCGGCGGCGGCGGCGGCCCAGGCCGGAGGCGGGAGCAGCCTGCCGCGCGGCGGCCCCGCTCAGGGGAGAGGGGGCTCCGCGGAGGCTTCACTCTGGTCCGCCGTTTCCCGCCTCGCCTCCGCCACTGCCTGCGGCCGCCATCTTCGAATGGGAAAAGAGGCACCCACCCGGCGCCCAGGGAGAACCAGCCGAGCGCCGAGCGCCTCCGACGCAGGAGGCAGGCAGGGCGCTCGGCCGGTAGCGGAACGCCGAGCCGATCGATCGCCAGGCGCTGGGTCCGCGGCTGGAGGCCTCGGGCTCAGTCGAAGAGAGAGAGGGTGGAGCGCAGCTGGGCCCTCGCCTTGTGTCAACCCCCCCTCTCCTGCCCAGGGCTGGTGCTTCACCTGATGTACTCACCCCCCCCCCCCCGCCATCAGCTCCTGGTCCATCGTCGAGAGCAGGGCTTCTCAACCTTTTTCTTTCTGAGCCCCCCGTGCTATAGAAACTTTAGGGCCCAGCTGGGCCACAGCTGTTTTTCTGCATACAAAAGGCAGGGCCAGCATTGGGAGGTAGCAAGCAAGGCAATTGCCTGGGGCCCCACGCCACAGTGGGCCCTGTGAAGCGAAGGTGCTTCGGCTTCAGACCTGGGTGGTGGGGCTTGGAGCCCCCAGGCTTCAGCCCCACGCAGTAGGGCTTTGGCTTTCTGCTCTGGGCCACAGTAAGTCTAATGTTGGCCCTGCTTGGTGGACCCCCTGAAACCTGCTCAGGGCTTGCCAGTGGGCCCCGGACCTTTGGTTGAGAGCCACTGACCTAGTGTACACACACTCTTCCCCTCCACATATCTCCTGGTTCATTAGCTAGTGTACATGCTGCCCCCCCCGCCAGCTCCTGGTCCATCACCTAGTGTACACACACACTCTGCCACCAACAGCTCCTGGTCCATCACCTAGCATACACACACTGCCCCCCCGCAATATTGTCTGGTCCATTCTCTGGTGTACACACCTCTCCCAGCCCTGGGTCCTGGTCCATAACCTACTTACATCTCTCTCTCACACACACGCACACATTCCCCCCCCGTCCCGGTTCATCACCCAGTCTACATGCACCACCTCAGCTCTGTTTGCTGTTATTCCCTCCTTTTCTCCAAACTCAAGACTGCAAGGCCTCCACCCATCCCTCTTTTGAGGCAGGTGAGTGTCCACAGAGTTGTTCCTTTGTGCAGTGCATATTAGTTGCTGGCCAGGCGGGGCTCCTGCTACATTAACGCTGCCTTAGGATGTTGATCAGAAGCCAGCACTACTTAAAAATGGTTCTAATCACAGCAGAGAGGAGGTCCCACATACAGCTCCTCCAGGATCCCATCAATACTCATTTGCCCCTTAGAAAGCTACAAACACTTGGCCAAGCTTCACATTCAAAACCTCTGCATGAGTGCATGATACTAGTCATCTCCTACTCAGGACACTTGTCCTAGCAGGAAAAGCATACCCTCCCAGGCTCTCCTACCAGAGCCTCATATAGCAATTTCCTCTAATTCTTACCTCCACCCTCATTTTCTCTAAGCAGTCCTGCAGCCTTCCTTTATATAGCTGCCAGCAGGCAGTCACATGATGATACTTACTCAGAGACCTTCTTGATCATGTGCTCTGTCCAGAGACTACAATTCCCAGCAAACCTTGAGATTAAAGAGGCTATATCCTATATAGACATGCTGGATGTACCTGTATTTACAGACCAGCACTGTATTAGTCACCCTTTTAGGTTCTAATCTAAGCACGTTATTATTTATTTGTATTACGATAGTGTCTAGAGATCAGGGGTCTTACTGTATTACACTATTCAAACACATAGTAAGAGGTTTCAGAGTAACAGCCTTGTTAGTCTGTATTCACAAAAAGAAAAGGAGTACTTGTGGCACCTTAGCGACTAACCAATTTATCTGAGCATAAGCTTTCGTGAGCTACAGCTCACTTCATCGGATGCATACTGTGGAAGTGTAGAAGATCTTTTTATACACACAAAGTATCCATGTACATTGGTCAAACTGGACAGTCTCTATGTAAAAGAATAAATGGACACAAATCAGATGTCAAGAATTATAACATTCATAAACCAGTCGGAGAACACTTCAATCTCTCTGGTCACGCGATTACAGACAGGAAAGTTGCAATATTACAACAAAAAAACTTCAAATCCAGACTCCAGCGAGAGACTGCTGAATTGGAATTCATTTGCAAATTGGATACAATTAACTTAGGCTTGAATAGAGACTGGGAGTGGCTAAGTCATTATGCAAGGTAACCTATTTCCCCTTGTTTTTTCCTACCCCCCCCAGACGTTCTTGTTAAATCCTGGATTTGTGCTGGAAATGGCCCACCTTGATTATCATACACATTGTAAGGAGAGTGGTCACTTTAGATAAGCTATTACCAACAGGAGAGTGGGTTTGTGTGTGGGGGGGTGGGGAAGAGAAAACCTGGATTTGTGCTGGAAATGGCCCAACTTGATTATCATACACATTGTAAGGAGAGTGATCACTTTAGATAAGCTATTACCAGCAGGAGAGTGGTGTGGGGGGAGGTATTTTTTCATGCTTTGTATGTATAAAAAAATCTTCTACACTTTCCATAGTATGCATCCGATGAAGTGAGCTGTAGCATTGTGCAGTGGCACAGAATTCCATCAGAAGGAAAGCATGTACATACTTTTCCTCATCTGAACCTGAGTGGTCCCACTGAAGTGGTTGCAGAATCGGGGCCTTAATCTGTATTAATTCAGATGTTCTCATACACAGGAATATTGTGACCTGAGCCCACTGTAAGTGAAGGCCTCTCTCTAAAAATGCTGCAGTCCCTCCAACCCCTACCACAGAGAGGGGTGAAGACCTTTTTAGATTTTGCTCATTGACATCTCCTAATGTGGTGAAAGCAGCTTCAGTGGTGTTCCTGTCCATCCGTTCATGACCAGTGTAGTGTCTTTCTCATTGGGGATGAATTCCAGCACCCATTGCCACCCTTGTAGCCACCCCGGGGATGAGTTGGTCCAGGGTAGTATTTTACCAATGAGCAAACCTGTGTCAAGGTAAATGCTTTATTATGAACAGAACTATGTATTACTACCCTGTGTAACTGCAGTCTGCAACTGCCCTGTCCTGCGGTTCTTTATTTCTGCCCCAGCAGGAAGTGTCATCGGAAGCCAAAGACTGCATCTAGAGTTTACAGGAATTTGTGGCATCTCTACACTTCCTCAAGGACTTACTCTATAGCACTTCTCCACTATTTTTAGATTCCCCTTTTAAAATTTCCATACTGAACTAAAATGCCAATATATTAAGCTATAGAACTTACTATAGCAAATACAATAACTGACAACTCTTCAGGTTGCTTAAACACAACCCTACCATGTCTTGATCAGTATCGTAGGTCATTTCAGCAATCTTCCCAATCTGCTGTATTGCAAAATGTCTCTAGTCAAATCCTTGTCTGCAACAGACTGTTCAACCTCATGGTCAATTACAGGGTCCAAGCTGTTAGGTGTCTTGAGCAGATGCTTATGATTCCTTCGTAAGATTTTGCCTTTGTCACAGTTTCAGGGTTACTGCACCTGTATTCTCCCTCTCTGTTCCTCTCCAGGAATGCCCAGTCATGCCTCAGAATTCCAGCCTCACCTGTCTCTGGGCAGGGACACTTGTCCCACTCCCTTCTGACTGGAGGTTTTAAGGCTGCACAGCTCCTGCCATGCACTGTGAACTCCTCAGAAAACCAGTCTGCCTAAAGGTCAGCACCTGGGTTGTGCTTTCTCTCCAAGGGCTACTACTGGGGGAATTCTGCACCACTGCATGTGCACAGAATTCATGTCCCCTGCAGATTTCTTTGCTTCCCCACAGAAAAATGACTTTCTGACAAGGAAGCAAAGGAAAACCGCAAGAGCAGTCACACACCACTCCCTACCAGTGCAGGTACATTGTTTCAGGCATCCGGAGCAGGTAAATCACCCCAGGGCTGGGGACACCCCAGGCAGTGGGTCCTACCCTGAGCTGGGATCAGCTGCTAGTCCCAGCTGGGCTCAAGGCAGGAAAAGACGGGACTTCCTCTTTCCCTGCAAGGAGTGGCGGGGGCTGTGTCAGACCCACCCCCAGAAACCTCCCCCAGCTGCAGGAAGTTCAACATCCTCCCCTGCTTCCTGCCCCATCACACCTCAGCTTTTGAGGGGAGGGGTCACTGTATGGGGAGCTGCTTCCCCATCCTCCCAAACCCTGTGCATCTGGACCTTCCATACCCAGACAGCCCTGCCAAGCCTCACCCCATACACCCAGAACCCGCCTAGCACTCTGTGACGTTACATCCCATAGCCTTTATGGAAATATGCTTATGATATGGATATGGCATAACTGAGATATATTTTATGCAAGATGGGACTTGTAAAGTATCATTGGAAAGGTTATGATTTACTGAATGTGATTATCCAGTTTGTATGCATGTATCATTTCTGCATCTAAAGTTAGGAATATTGACTATGTAACAATTACAACTGTGTGTGCATTTGGGAGACACCCACCAGACAACAGGCCATCAGCTTTGGTGGGCCATTGGGAAGAAACAATAAGACTTTGAAGATACTAATCTCTCTCCTTCCTGAGAGGCTTCTTGGGCTGTAGCTGTGACACTACTAGGTCAGATGGTCCTGTCACCTGGTACTAAACACTATCTTGGACTTCTAGTAATTTGCCACTAAAAGGAGAGGGAGGTCAAGACGGAGAAACAAAAGATTACTGCCTTATGTAAATCTTATTTAAAGCTGGGAAGTAAGGCAAACAGGGCTCTTCTCCATTGCCTTCCTGCCCAAGAAGAAAGACTGCTGATAGTATCTGAAAAGACAAAGGAATTGACATGTGGGAAAGGCAAGGGCTGAGTCCAGACTAAGGGCTTGTCTACTCTGGCAAGTTTTGTCGATGAAACTAATGTTGACAAGGAAAAATCGACAAAAGCAAAGTTGCCAAAGCGTGTCTAGATTTGCTTCCTCTGCCGACAGATCATGTCCACATTCGGGGCACCATTGTCGACAGCGAGAGCAATGGACTGTGGGTGTGCCTGGCGACACCATCTGTGGCTAGGTATTGTGGGAATGCAGAAACGGAGCGTGGTGCATCCTGGGACATGCAAAATGTCCCGTCATGCACCGCTTTGTGTCCCAGCTCTCCAATGGTTTCTGGCTTCCTTTCGCGCCGTTTTTCCAACTGTCATTCTTTTGTAGTGCGTGCCAGCATCTGCAGTGAGAAAGGAGAGACATGCGGGATCCATCCTATGTGCTGTTAACTGTCGTGAGGACATCACGCATGGCAGCACAGTTACTCACAGAGTTACTGACAGAGGAGGAATCACAGGCACCTGAGTGGGATATGGACAGCAGCTACTTATCAGTGCTTTGTGCATTCACAGAGCAGCTGCATACGGTAGACCGTAGCTTTCGGGCTAGGGAAACAAGTACTGATTGGTGGGATCACATTGTCATGCAGGTGTGGGATGAAGACCAGTGGGTACAGAACTTTAGGATGCGTAAAGCAACCTTCCTGGAGCTATGTGCTGAGCTGTCCCCCGACCTGAGGCACAAGGACACCAGATTGAGAGCTGCCCTTTCGGTAGAGAAGCGTATTGCAATCACTGTGTGGAAGCTGGAGAATCCAGACTGCTACCAGTCACTTGCAAATCAGTTTGGAGTAGGGAAGTCCACTGTTGGGGCTGTATTACTCCAAGGGTGCAGGGCAATAAATTGCATCCGGCTGCGGAGGACCATGACTTTGGGAAATGTGCATGACATAGTGGATAGCTTTGCAGACATGGGTTTCCCTAACTGTGGCGGGGCGATTGATGGCACACACGTTCCAATTTTAGCTCCAGACCATCTTGCCTTTGAATACATCGATAGGAAGGGATACTTCTCCATGGTGTTGCAGGCGCTTGTGGATCACCAGAGGCATGGACATCAGTGCAGGCTTGTATGGAAAGGTGCGTGATGCATGCATCTTCAGGAACAGTGACCTGTACAGAAAGCTGCAGGCGGGGACTTTTTTTCCAGACCACAGAATCACAGTGGGGGATGTGGAAATGCCCATAGTAATCCTGGGAGACCTGGCTTACCCCTTACAGCCCTGGCTCATGAAACCTTACACAGGGCACCTGGACAGCAGCAAGGAGCATTTTAACAACAGGCTGAGCAGGTGCCGCATGGTAGTCGAATGTGCCTTTGGCCGTTTGAAAGGTCGCTGGAGGTGTCTCAATGGCAGGCTAGACCTTACCGAGGATAATATTCTTATGGTCATAGCCGTGTGCTGCACTTGCATAATCTGTGTGAATCTAAGGGTGAAATGTTTGCTCAGGTATGGAGCACTGAGGCAGAGCGCTTGGCTGCACAGTTTGAATAGCCAGATGCTAGGGCTGTCAGAGGAGCCCAGAGTGCTGCTATTAACATCAGAGAGGCTTTGAGGGGCCACTTTGATAATGAGGGGCAATAACACATGTCTGCTTTGGAGTTGCTTCCCTGGTGCATCCATGTACAATTTTGGGGCCCAAGACCCATACATCAAAATGTTTCAGAAGCCTGTTCCCGAGAGTGAATGGATCGCTATACACTTTTGTAGAACACAGAATAAAAACGCTGAACCCGTTGCCAACTGTGCCCACATATCTATTCAGGGGACACCATCACAGGGCCTAATAACATCAGCCACACTATCAGAGGCTCGTTCACCTGCACATCTACCAATGTGATATATGCCATCATATGCCAGCAATGCCCCTCTGCCATGTACATTGGTCAAACTGGACAGTCTCTACGTAAAAGAATAAATGGACACAAATCAGATGTCAAAAATTATAACATTCATAAACCAGTCGGAGAACACTTCAATCTCTCTGGTCACGCAATTACAGACATGAAAGTTGTGATATTACAACAGAAAAACTTCAAAACCAGACTCCAGCGAGAGACTGTTGAATTGGAATTCATTTGCAAATTGGATACAATTAACTTAGGCTTGAATAGAGACTGGGAGTGGCTAAGTCATTATGCAAGGTAACCTATTTCCCCTTGTTTTTTCCTACCCCCCACCCCCCTTCCTCAGATGTTCTTGTTAAACTCTGGATTTGTGCTGGAAATGGCCCACCTTGATTATCATACACACTGTAAGGAGAGTGATGACTTTAGAAAAGCTATTACAAACAGGAGAGTGGGTTTGTGTGTGTGAAAAAGGGGGGGGGGGAGAAATCCTGGATTTGTGCTGGAAATGGCCCACCTTGATTATCATACACATTATAAGGAGAGTGATCACTTTAGATAAGCTATTACCAGCAGGAGAGTGGGGTGGGGGGAGAGAAAACCTTTTGTAGTGGTAAACACCCATTTTTTCATGGTTTGTATGTATAAGAACATCTTCTGTATTTTCCACAGTATGCATCCGATGAAGTGAGCTGTAGCTCACGAAAGCTTATGCTCAAATAAATTGGTTAGTCTCTAAGGTGCTACAAGTCCTCCTTTTCTTTTTGCGAATACAGACTAACACGGCTACCACTCTGAAACCTGTCATTAAATACCTTTGCATTTATTTATTGTTAAAAAGGGTAAAACCTCACAACAGTGTGTCACTCCAGCTATCGTTGTGCAAGCTGTGAGCGGGGGCGGAGGGATGGGGAAACTCAGGAGAGCTGTGAAGTGAAAAGGAACGTGTGGGCATGGAGGGGGGAGGTTGGCAAAGAATTGTACATATGCATGTGCTGCAGTGGAGGTCGACCACGGAAATGCTCAGTCTGTAGCTGTATCAAAGACTTGAGCATCCCTGTCTGATCCTCCATCACTTTTATCATCCGCTCTGTCGCTTGCCTAGCAAATGCTGCATTGGCTTCCCAGCACTCTTTGCATTCCCTGATGTGTCTCTCATTGTGCTGCAGCACCTCCCTGAACATGTCTTCTTTGCTGCATCTCGGCTTCTTCCGTATCTGCCGAAGCTGGTCGGCAGGGGTGCGTGGTGTGTTCCTCAAGGTTTCAGCTGCTGTGGACTATGCACAGAAGAGGGATTGTTGCATTCCAGAAAACGATTGAAACATTTCAGTAACAAGGGCCTTTTGCACCTAGTAGCAATCACTTTCTCACTGACTCTAGGCAGGCACACAGCTCCGTGAGCACCCCAATCATGGTGAGTGTCGGGAGTGGGGGGAAGATGGTCATGCATACGGACAAAATGGTCACGGCTTGCAGGGCAGCTTTGCAGGGAACTCATTCTAAAATTATCACACACTTTTTCACAGGCGGCCAGCCTGCTTGCTGACATCTCACTGCTGCAGGTGAGCAGGGAAACCAGGGCACAACTACTGCATGCCTGCAGCTTTCACCCTGGTCTATATGCAGCTCAGCTATGTGCTGCTTTGGTCCCAGCTCCAGTGATTGCTAAATGGCATGGTACATTTTCCAAAATGGGGGAACTAACAAGGCTGCCATCCCTTGGAATCTGCAGCAGGGGATTAAGAAGTATCTCTTGGAAATTTTCCAGAGCCTCTCTCTGGAGGATTCCCTGCAGGTCTTGATGTCCATCGACACCCTGCTTGGCCATGCAGATTAGCTACACAAGGCAATGTCCAGCTCACAGAAAACACTATCTGCCTTCTACTTTTCAATTCCCTACACAAGCCACAGCAGCTTACTCGGCATCTCATCTGCTTCCTACTCCCCACA
Source organism: Lepidochelys olivacea (assembly GCF_965140295.1). Lineage (NCBI taxonomy): Eukaryota > Metazoa > Chordata > Testudines > Cheloniidae > Lepidochelys > Lepidochelys olivacea. The sequence goes on along the minus strand of NC_140411.1, from coordinate 257,542,811 downwards.
GAGCACTTCTGGAGTGGAGAAAAGCTCCTGGCTGCCTGCCCCACCAGGCGACCCTGCTGGGAGCTCCACATCCTCTTCTAGCTCCACTTCTTCATCCAGAATTTCAGCCTCCAGGTTGCCCCCTCTTTCTGCTGCCTCTGAAGTATCCACGGGGCTATCGGCAATGGAGGTGGAGTCACCACCGAGAATAGCATTCAGCTCCTTATAGAAGCGGCAGGTCTTAGGTGCACCACCGGAGCGATGGTTCGCCTCCCGTGCCTTCTGGTACGCCTGCCTCAGCTCCTTTATCTTCACTCTGTACTGCTGCGTGTCCCGATCATAGCCCTTTTTGCACAAGCCTCGAGAAATGTGCCCATAAGTGCCCCAATTTCTATGGGTAACTCGCAGCTGTGACTGAACAGACTCCTCTCCCCATATATTGATCAGATCCAACAGCTTAGTGGTGGTCCAAGTGGGAGCGCGTTTGGTGCGATAGCCAGCCATGCTCATCTGGGAAGCCACCTGGGAAGCTCATCTGGGAAGCCAGCAAGCAGGAAATAAGATTTAAAATTCCCGGGCTTGCAACGGGGAGGGGCAGCTTGGCTGAAGGGCAGCAGAATTCAAACCGCTGACCAGAGCAGCAGCATGGGAATTGTGGGACACTTTCTGGAGTCCAGTAAAATCGGAAAAAAAGGCATGGTGCCTACATTGGTTGTTTGTCAACAATAAAGGGAGGGGAAAAGACAAACGTCTCTCGCAGGGGTGGAAGTTTTTTGTTGCCAAACCTGGGCTTTTTTTTTCAAGAAAAGTCCCATTGCAGTGTGTATGCTATTGCTGTTTTGTCGCCAAAGGGCAGTTTTTGGTGACAAAACTTGCCAGTGTAGACAAGCCTATAGACTCACAGTCTCCCAAGCAAAGCGATAGAAGCCCCCACCACTTGAGACATTTAAATGGACATTGGACTAAACACTAGGAAATCTGCCTCTTTGGCCCAAGCAGTTAGCCAGTATTCAGGGTCTTGCAGGTTGTCTCCATTAAGAGGAGAAATCAATATGTGTATATTCTTCAATGTAATCTTGTTAGTTTACAAAAACTGTACACAAAGTCCTGTTTCCCTGATCACAGTAGAAACGAACAACAGGCTGTTTCCTTGCTCAGAAATCCCCATGTCTGCCACTCCAGGGAGCTCTCTGCCCGATAAGCCCTGCCCTCTGCTTGCTGTCAGAGCCACACTTACATCTGCTTCTGCTGGCTTTCTTCGTCTAACACACACAAGCTACAAAACCAGTGTCCCAGACTCTGTGTTTGTAATCAGGGAAACCCCTAATCCCACACAGTTTAGCTCTGATTTGCCCTGGGTAGTCCCTCCATTGTTTGTAACTGTCTCTTGTACATAAAGGGGCTTAATTGTGCCTTCCATTGAGTCTGAAAGAGCCAGGCACACCCATTGACTGTAACTAGGTCTGTGATTGTCTTGGATCCAAGATATGCCTGCTGGCAGTCCTTAGCAGCTTTCAATTTAACAATGGTACATGGAACAATCCCAAAGTGGCAGGGGAATGGCCTAGATGACATAAGAGCCTTTTGCAAGCTCTATGGACTAGATTTTGCCACCCTTCCTCACATTGAAATTGATAGGTCTACTCATGGAGTAAGGCACTACTCATTGAGAATAGTAAGGGTGATGGACTCTGGCCCTATGACCCTGCACATGGATTAGTTTTCAGTGAGTTCCCTGCTTTTTAAACGTTTATTCTCACTAGATGCCTGAGCCACAAGGAAGTCAAGTGACTTGCTCGAGATCACACCAAGAATCAAGCCATGTCTGTGGCTCATCCAAATTTGACCCCAAAGAACCACCTACTCTGTTGTTGAACTGCTGAATATATAATCAGACAGTCATCAGTGAAAGAACCCTTGATTTGTGCTGCAGGTCCTCTGTGTGTGCAGACCATAGGCGCCGACTCTGTGGGTGTTCCGGGGCTGGAGCCCCCACAGGGGAAAGCACCCACCGGCAACAAAGCTCCCTGCCCCGCCCCAGCTCACCTCACCTCCGTCTCCGCCTCCTCCCCTGAGCGCGCCATGTCCGCGCTTCTCCTCCCAGCGCTTGCTGCTACAAAACAGCTGTTTTGTGGCATAACAAGTTTGGGGAGGGGGGGGAAGAAGAGGAGCAGGAACGTGGCACGCTCCAGGGTGGAGGTGGTGAAGAGGTGGGGCCAGGGTGGGGATTTGGGGAAGGGGTTGGAATGGGGGTGGGGCAGGGGTGGAGTCGGGGTAGGGGAGGGTTGAGCACCCACTGGCGCCAGCAAAAGTCGGCGCCTATGGTGCAGACCATGTCCATTGATTCAGTAGAAGATCCACACCCACAGGTGGAGTCTTTTAGGAGAAACACTGTACATATGCTAGCCGGAAGAGAGATCCACCGTAATGTGTGAGCACTCAGATACTACAGAGATGGGGACCATAAGGATTCCTTAGATAGAATCTCAGAGAGTCAGGGAATTTAGGTTCTATTCCTAGCTCAGCCACTGACTCATGTGTGACCTTTGGATTCTAAATCTTAACTTTGCATCAAGTTTGAAGCCTAAAAATTTTAACAATATCCCTGTAATGCTGTGTGCTGGCCCTGTAAAGGCAGATGTGGTCCAGGACAACTGTTACGGGATCTTGAGCCCCTTAAGACCAGACATCCTGGGCAGTTGTAGTACCCAGAGGGAGCACCTGGCTGGGAATGAGCAAGGTCCGTTGTGGAGAAGGAGGATATAATACCTCCCAATGCTCTGTACAGGAGGGGTTCTGGTGAGAGCAGTAGCTGGCTGGGGCCGTGATTCCATACTGAAAGAGAGCTAGGGGAAGATCCTAGGAAAGGAAGGGCCTGGAGTGGAGGTGGGTATGTGCATCTAGAGAGGAAGGGCAGAGGGGAGAAGGGAAAGACTATATGGGTCCCTGGGACGAGGGCTCTGATGGTGAGTTCTGACAGAAGGGGAAATGTGAAGCCTGGGATCCAAGGCAGGAGGGCTTGTCGGGCAAGAACCCGGGAAAGGGACAATGACTGCCTGGGTATTTGTGGGACTTGGCTTGTGAAGTAGTTTAGTGGATAATAGAGGAATCTGCAAGCCTTCAAAGGACAAGACACAGAGGGAGGGACAATCAGTAAATGTACTGGGGTATGCTTTGTATGATAATAAAGCGGACTCCTGGAGGAGAGACTTCCTGTTGTCATACAGTGGTGTGTGATTCCACCCAGCCTGAGGCAACACTGCACCAGACACAGGGGAGGTGAGCCATGCTATTACTTTCATCAGCTCAAATAATGTCTTAGAGATGATATTAGCAGGGAAGTGGCAGTTAGCTCAGGTGTGGGCTGCAAGCTGTGGTGAGGGAGAAAGAGGGTGACTTACTGAAATATCTGTGAAGGCTAATATGACCTGAGGCACCTCCGCTGAAGTTAATCGTTACCCACTGGGCCAAATTCAGAAACGATAAGTATGTCTGACATCCTCAGACTAACCTCTACTCTACTGATGTCACTAGGGTGATGAGGACCCTGAGGAGGGTTTAAATTATAATCTTCAGGCCTCCTTGGCATGCAGGCATGACACTCAGATACTACAGTAATGGGAGCCATATAAGTACCTTAAATAGACAGTTGTGGGGATAAATAGAGGACCCACCCACCTTCTCTCATGGGCTGTCAGGCTGGTACCTTTTGCCAGCTACAGATTCACACCAAATCTAGAACAGAGGGAAGAAGCAAAAGGGAAGGGGGTTGAGATAAGTGTGGGGTGTTGGGTTCTGGATATACTGTGGAACCTGGACCCAAAGGGAGCACACACATGTTTTGGAGTGTCTCTTTCTTTCAATGCCCAGTTTCTACCAGTTTGGACTTGTAACGAGCTATAGGTAGGCTTACGCAGTGTTGCTGAAGTCATGTTGGTTCCAGGATATTAGAGAGACAAGGTGCCTGAGACAAGGTACTATCTTTTATTGGACCAACTTTTGTTTGGTGAGAGAGACAAGCTTTTGAGCTTACACAGAGCTCTTCTTCAGGTCTGTGGAAGCTCAAAATCGTGTCTCCCTCACCAACAGAAGTTGGTCCAACAACGGATATTACCTCACCCTCCTTGTCTCTCTTAGACGTAGGCTTGGCAGAAATCAATATTTATTTGGTATAGTTTTGACATAATATTGATGTTTGTTTTTAAGCATTTTTTCTATGTTTATCGATTTAAATTTTCACAGCCGTGCAACAAAATGGGTTTTAAGCATAATTTTAAAAATGATTTTCATTGATTTACATTTACAGAATTGGGTGAAATTATAGTGGGATCCAATAACAGTGGGATCAGATAATATTTATTTAATGAAATCAGACATTGAGATTCAAAAAGTTAAAGCTTTATGACGGTTAAAACACAAATTGTCAACATCACATGTCAAAATATACAAAGCCATTATCTTTAAATCAAACTCTTATAAATTCTTAAGCAGCATTTTTCTTAATTTGCCTATCTGCAAATCTGGATGATTATCAATGGAAATATTTTTTCATCAGTTTGTGTGTATATGCTGAAATCGACATTTACCAATAAAAAAAATCTAAACTTTCTAAGCTTAGCTATAGTGTTATAGAGGAGAGCTGTTTAGTGGTTAGTACTCTTCTTGAATCCTGATAATTGTAGGGAGATTTACTGGACTCTGGCATTCTGGCATCCAGCCGGGGAGTCTTGTGTTATAATCCCCTTATGTGGCCATGGAGTGCTTGGGATACCTGTCTGTAAGTGCTTCGGTTGCTAAGGCTCGGTGGTGCCATATAGAACTCCCAACTTCTACTACCACCACACTCCTCCCAGTGTCACCCAGACAACTTGCCTCTGACTCACTCCTCCCCAGCTGCCCTCCTGATGACCTATAGCCTTCCTGAGCAGGAAGAAAAAATTCATCAATCTCTTACTGCTCCACCCAGTTCATCAGACAAACAGTTTCATTTTGTAATCAGACAAACAGTTTCATTTTGTAATCAACGTGATATTCAGGAGGCTTTCTTCACCCCATTCTCTCTCTCTCTCTCCCTCTCTTCTTCTTTTGATGCATCTGTCCTCTAACCAACTCCTGGCTTGGGATTCAAACTGGAATTGCTACCTTACTAATGCTGGTGAAATTAAAGAGGGTGCTATCAAGTCAATTTGCTCCCAAAATCTAACCTAACTAAGGTTGTTATGGCCTCATGGCAAATGACCTTCATATCCTAAATCCTATTGCTGAGAAATTTTTAAATAATTTTATTTCTTGTAGGACCTACAGAAATGTAAGATATTAGTTTGCTCCCTAAGGACTGTATGGTAGAAGTTAACTGTGATGGGGGCCCTGCCCCACACTAGCCTCTAAGGGGTTAATAGAGCCTTAGGGTGGCTGCAGAGAGGCAGCCAATCAGGGAAGGGCTGAAGGGAGCAGCCAATCAGGACCAAGCAGGCCCATATAAAAAGGGAGCTGCAGAGCAGAGGAGGGCAGTGCTCTGCTGGGGGCCCAGGGAGGAAGGATTGTGTCTCTGGAAGGCTGAGAGAACTGCCAGCACCCTGGACAGAGCAGTGCTACAAGCAGGGACTGCGGGAGCGAGAGACTGCTCCTGGTTGGTTGTTGGGGTTTGCAGGGCTGAGGCCCTAAAGCAAGGGTAAAGATGATGCTAGGGCCATGAGGAAATGGCCAGACAATTTGCTGCAGTAGCCACTAAGGGAAGTAGCTGAACAGTGGACTGCGGGCCCCCAGAAGGGGGAGCACAGTGTGTGGCACAGCTGGAGGGCTGTGTCACTGAAGAGGATGCCACAGTCTTTGGAGAGATGTGGGTCCTAGAGCAGGAGTGAGGATGGCGAGGCACCACCAGAGGTGGGCGCACTAGTGAGCCGAGCTAATCCCCAGGACAGCCAGCAGGATGTGCCACAGAGGTGAGTGAACTCCGTTACATTAACTAATCTCTATTCTAGTGGGCATAGAGAAGAGTGGCATTGTCCAAAATACAAACAAAACAGCAGCAGCAACAACAACAAAAGCTGTTGGGATCTGGAGACAGATCCAGAGATCAGAGGTTTTGGTTCAGCTTCATGTCTAATACAAGTTCTTTTGGAATTTAGGAAGAGGGGAGAGAAATTATTTGTTTGCTGAATAGAAAAACCAAACTGGCTCAGAAAAGAAATGAGGTTTTTAATTTGCAGGCAAGGCAGAGGGAACCAATAAAATGTCTGCAGAGCTCTTTATGCTGTCTTTAATGTTGCATTTGACATTGTTATGGATCTGTGCATTTCTTGCATCAACAGTAGAAATTATTCACTCGCTTCCCAAAATGTTACATTTCAGTGGGTTAACTTTAGGCAATATGCATCTCATTGTCATGAGAGTCCCAAGGAAACAAGTGATATATTCTCAGTCTAAATCAAGAAGGCAACATCACCCAAAAGTCCTTGATCAACTGATGCTGGGATTCAGGTAAGGAAGCAGTCAAAATAGTGAGAAATTTTGCTGCAGTTGGCTTTTCCCTTTGCCTCTGTGATCTTTCACAATTTCTCCAATACAATGGTTCGATTCTGCCAGTGCTGAGTATTTTCTGAGAGGTGCTGAGGGCCAGATCCATAAAAGGGACATAGTCTCAACACTGCAATGCCTTACTTGTAGGCACCCTCCTAATTAAGTCCACAGCCCCAAGTGTGATGTCCAGGCTGCCTATAAATTGCATGAAGAGAGGCACTTAAGAATAGGATCCACAAAAGCCAGCATGGTGAGCAAGGAGTCCTGTAAGATAGCCAACAGGAAATGCCAAGAAGAGAGGCATGACCTAAGCCCCACGTCTCAAAGGGACATAGGCACCAAAGTCCAAGCTGGAGGGAGGTGCCTCCATCTGCTTAGGATTCTCAGCTGGTTTCTAACAAGAGGAAAGGCAGGGGGAGGGAGGTGCCATCTTTTAGCCCAGTTGTTAGAGCGCTCACATAGCAGATGAAAGACCCAGGTTTAAATCCCCCCTCCCAATATGGAACAAGTATTTGAACCCAAATCTCCCACCTTCTAGGTGAATGCCCTAACCATGGGGCTATTCTGAGGTGCATGGCTCTCAGTCCCACCACTATCACCACCACCACCTCCTCCTTCTCTGGTGTCTTGGGCAAGGCCTGATCTGGTAGATGTACCCTGAGAATGCCAACCAGACAGGGCCCCGTGGGAAAGATAGGTGGGGCAAGGCCTAGTCTGATGCCATTTGGGTTTAGGCATAAGCTGGGTGTCAGGACTTAGGCAGCTGTGTGCATGCCCAGCAGTAGAATTTCAGGCACCTAGGGGACTTAGGCATCTAAGTCCAGATCCTCAACAGTATTTAGGCACCTAACTCACATTGCAATCAGTGGGACTTAGGCACCTAAATAACTTTTAGAATCTGAGTCCTATGGTCTTTAGGTGCCTATGGAATTAGGCGACAGCTGAGCAGGGATTTTGAGGTTCTAAATTTTGGATGGGTATCTAAAGTGTCAGGCTGTAAATCCCTTTGTGGCCTCATCTTTCTACCGCAGCAGTTCCTACTGTCATGCTGTTTCTCCTCATGATTTGTATGCTCAGATGTGTATCCTAATGGGATCATGTGATTTTTCTAAAAGAGGGTTATGCAATGTTGTTTGAATAGAGGCAATAAATGGTGATGGTCTGTGCCAACTAGCTTAACATTTTGGTTCTGAAAAGAGGGAGTGATTTAAATGAGTTTTTTCAGAACACTTATGGGGGGAGTGGGGGAGAAACATGGATGGATGTCACCAGGAGAGGTTTGAATGCTGTTAGTGCTTCAGTGATTTTATGTACAAATATCATGCTTTAGTGACTTGAATACTAATAAATAAAGTGATTTGCCTCAAAAGAGCTGCTCGTGTTCTGTGATTCTATGAATAGAAAACATACACCTCCCCCATTCCCCCCCCCATGCAATCACAGGCACAATCTAATACCTCTAAACTGTCAGCTACTAAAATCATTAAATTGCAGGGGACCTTGTACCATGTCTCATTCCAGGGAACAAAACAAGATCAAACTCATGCTCTGTACCTGTTCTCTTCACTAGCTATCCTAATGGCTTCCTTGCCACCTTCTAATCCTACTCTAAATAATCATTCTAATCTTAAAAACACTGACCCTTTCTCAAGTCATAACTGCCTCCTCCCTGCACATTCCATCAGCATCCTGCCTCTCTGATCTTATGTCCATGAGTGTACAGCATACACTTGTGAAATAAGTGATGTTTCTGCACAATGTGCAGTTGCAGCAGGGAAAAGTGCTTGCTTAGATTATAAACTCATTTGGGATAGAGGCCAAATGTTTGTACAGTGCCTAGCAGAATGAAGCACTGATCCATGATTAAGGCCCCTAGGAGCTACTGCAGTACAAATAATAAAGTGTGGCAAAGGTAAGGCTTGCCTAACAGTATTGTGCTCTAACTGATCCAACATGTCAAGGTTTTGGATGTGCACTAGAGCAAATCCTTTGGGATGTGCAGCGATTCTAGACTTCCTGTACACTCTAGATGCAATCTTTAGTTTCCATCCTGGGACACTTCTTGCTGGGGCAGAAATGAAAAAGCCCAAGACAGGGCAGTCGTAGGCTGCAGCTACACAGGGTAGTAGAAAGGTTTTTGTACTTCATTTCTGAACATGGTTCCTCTTCATAAGATAAACACTTTATTGAAACTGGTCTGGTTGTCAGTAAGATACTACATGGTTTGAAGAGTGGAAGGTACAGTGTGCTGTGCTGGAAGACCCCATGAGTGTGCATATTGCAATTGATGCTAGAGTCTGTGCAAAAGCAAGTAACTCCGCCACTAGCCCTGAGAATCAGGGGAAATGCTGAGTATGCCTAGAAATGGTGCAAATAGCAATTTGAGCTGTATCTGAATCCCTCTGGGGCAAATAAACTGTAGGGTGAGCAAAAGATTGTGCTGCTCTTAAAAGTGCTAGGCACAGAAGCCCTAGACTTACAGTGCATTGCATACAGATGGGTGGTAGAGAGAAAGAAAGCTTTGCAGAAATAATGAAAAGGTTTGAGAATCATTGTGTTTCTAGAAAAAATGATACTTACTAGGGGTGTGTGTTCAGGATGAGAAAACAAAATGAAGGGGAAACAATAGAGGAGTTTGTCACTGACTTAAAACTAAAGTCAGTCCTGTGAATGTGGAATATTAAAAGACTAATTAAAAATCAGATTGCCCTGAGATGTAGCAATAAGTCTGTGAACAGTTATTAAGGGAGGTGGATCTGAAACGAGAAAGGGCAATATGTATCTGTCAAGCAGCAGAACAAACTTAACACAAGTAAAAAGCCTAGAAAAAGGCACACAGGTCATGACTGTGAGTCCTATAGCTAAACCAGCAAGGGAAAAGTTCATAGAAATTAAATTAGTCAAGAACAGAAACATGGAAAACAGGAAACCATGCCAGCGACATGGCAACAAGCATGAGTCTAGTAAATGCCCAGCATTCAGGCAGATATGTAGAAACTATAATAAACCCAACCAATGTGTAGCAAAAACAGGAAGGTGCATGTATTAAATGCAGAAATCCTCAAATGAAAAGGAAGAGCTGTTCTTAAGCACAACAATGGAGGAGGCTGAAAACTCAAAAGACTGGTTAATTAAAATGTGCAAAAATGCCATATATGTGACATACAAGACTGACACTGACATTCACTACAAATAAATAATTTGAAACAGAGTGGTGTAAGGAGTACATAAAAGTACATGTGAAAGACTATAATGGAGGAATAATTCCAGTGTTGGGGAAGTGCACACTGAGACTTAAATATAAAGGGGAAATAATAAAACACAAGCTTGTGGTGATGCACCGAGGTATGCAACCAGTCTTGGGCCTACGGACGTGTCAGGTGCTTGGTCTTGTTAAGAGGATGTATACCACAGATAAAGAGACAACACAGGACCAGATATGAAAGTATTAATAGCATCATATGAAGATATATTCACAGGAAATGAGTGCCTCCCATATAATATGATCAAGAAATGATGCTGAACCTGTGCTACATGCAACACAAAGTTCCACAAGCCTTAAGAAACAGGCTGAAGAAGAGCAGCAAAACATGGCAGCAACTGATAACACTTGGCAAACAGAAGAACCAACAGACTGGGGTTCACCTCTTTAGTAATAGTAGAGAAAAGGGAAGGGGACTACAGCTGTGTATGGATCCTAAGGAACTGAACAAAAACACAAAGAACACTTGCCAACCAGAAGTGAACGGTTGGCTGAGATGACAGGAGCCAAATTCTTCAGCAAATTAGATGCATCAGCTGGATTTTGGCACATTCCCTTGACACTGAGAGCTCTAAGGTCTACATTTTCAACACACCATTTGGCAGATACTGTTTCCTAAGACTAGGAGTACTTGTGGCACCTTAGAGACTAACCAATTTATTTGAGCATATATGCATCTGAGGAAGTGAGCTGTAGCTCACGAAAGCTTATGCTCAAATAAATTGGTTAGTCTCTAAGGTGCCACAAGTACTCCTTTTCTTTTTGCGAATACAGACTAACACGGCTGCTACTCTGAAACCTTTCCTAAGACTGTCTTTTTGGAATATGTTTGGCTCCAGAAGTATTTCACCATACACAGAGCCAGATGCTAGAGGGTCTAACAGGCATGAAAGTGTACACTGATGGCATAATAATTTGGGGCAATACTGCCATTGAACATCATAAACAAGGAGAATACTGGAATTTGTGAGCTAACAATCTTCAACTGAGTTTCAGAGGGGTAGCCTGTTTCTGTATCCACAAAAACAATGAGGAGTCCAGTGGCACCTTAAAGACTAACAGATTTATTTGGGCATAAGCTTTCGTGGATACAAAAACCCACTTCAGATGCATGGAGTGAAAATTACAGATACAGACATAAATATATATTGGCACATGAAGAGAAGGGAGTTACCTTACAAGTGGAGAACCAGTGTTGACAAGGCCAATTCAGTCAGGGTGGATGTGGCCCAATCCCAATAATTGATGGGGAGGTGTCATTACCAAGAGAGGGAAAATTTGCTTTTGTGAGCCAGCCACTCCCAGTCCCTATTCAAGCCCGAATTAATGGTGTTAAGTTTGCAAATGAATTGTAGCTCTGCAGTTTCTCTTTGAAGTGTGGGGTTGTTTGTGTTTGTGTTTGTGTTTGTGTTTTTTTTTTTTTTTTGAAGGATGGGTTCTTCTAAATCTGTTGAAGGTCCAGGGAGACTGAAGTGTTCTCCTACTGGCTTTTGTACGTTACCATTCCTGATGATTGTGTCCATTTATTCTTTTATGTAGAGACTGTCCAGTTTGGCCAATGTACAAGGCAGAAGGGCATTGCTGGCACATGATGGCGTATATCACATTGGTAGATGTGTGGGTGAATGAGCCCCTGATGGTGGGGCTGATGTGGTTGGGTTCTATGATGGTGTCGCTAGAGTAGATATGGGGACAGAGTAGGAAACAGGGTTTGTTACTGGGATTGGTTCCTGGGTTAGTGTTTCTGTGGTGCGGTGTGTAGTTGTTGAGTATTTGCTTCAGGTTGGAGGGCTGTCTGTAAGTGAGGACTGGCCTGCCTCCCAAGGTCTGTGAGAGGTGAGGGATCATTTTCCAGGATAGATTGTAGATCATTGATAGTTTTAGCTGGGGGCTGTACGTGATGGCCAGTGGTGTTCTGTTATTTTCCTGGTTGGGCCTGTCCTGTAGTAGGTAACTTCTGGGTACCCGTCTCGCTCTGTCAATCTGTTTCCTCACTTCCACAGGTGGGTATTGTAGCTTTAAGAATGCTTGATAAAGATATTGTAGGTGTTTCTCTGTCTGAGGGATTGGAGCAAATGTGGTTGTATCTAAGGGCTTGGCTGTAGACAATGGATTGTGTAATGTGTCCTGGATGGAAGCTGGAGGCATGTAGGTAAGCATAGCGGTCAGTAGATTCCTAGTATAGGATGATGTTTATGTGACCATCACTTATTTGCACTGTACTGTCCAGGAAGTAGATCTCTTGTGTGGACTGGTCCAGGCTGAGTGTTGATGGTAGGATGGAAATTGTTGAAATCCAGGTGGAATTCTTCAAGGGCCTCCTTCCCGTGGGTCCATATGATGAAGATGTCATCAATGTAGCGCAAGCAGAGGAGGGGCGCTAGGGGATGAGAGCTAAGGCAGTGTTCTAAGTCAGACATAAAAATGTTGGCATACTGTGGGGCCATGCGGGTACCCATAGCAGTGCCGCTAACTTGAAGGTATAAGTTGTCCCCGAATCTGAAATGGTTGTGGGTGAGGACAAAGTCATAAAGCTCAGCCACCAGGTGTGCTGTGGCCTCATTAGGGATACTGATCCTGACAGCTTGTAGTCAATCCTCATGTGGAATATTGGTGTAAAGAACTTTTACATCCATGGTGGCCAGGATGGTGTTTTTAGGAAGATCACCGATGCATTGTAGTTTCTCAGGAAAGCTAGGAGTGCTGGTAGCATTGGGTCTGAGGAGAGAGTCCAAATAGCCAGATAATCCTGCTGTAAGAGTGCCAATGCCTGAGATGATGGGGCATCAAGGATTCCCAGGTTTATGGATCTTGGGTAGCAGATAGAATACCCCTGGTCGGGGCTCTAGGGGTGTGTTCGTGTAGATTTGTTCCCGTGCTATGGCAGAGTTTCTTGAGCAGATTGTGTAGTTTCTTTTGGTACTCAGTGGGATTGGAGGATAGGTAGAATGTGGTGTTGGAGAGTTGCCTGGCAGCCTCCTGTTCATAATCAGACCTGTTCATGATATTCCCTTCTCTTCATGTGCCAGTATATTTATGCCTATATCTGTAATTTTCACTCCATGCATCTGAAGAAGTGGGTTTTTTACCCACGAAAGCTTATGCCAAATCTGTTGTTCAATTTAAGGTTCCTTAAAGACTAAGGCCAAATGTCAATTTAGAAGAACAGAAATAACATACTTGGGAGAGACTGACCTCCAAGGGAATCTTGCCCAGTGAATCAAAGATTCAAGCAACACTGAAGATGAAGAAACCTGAAAATAAAATGGGACTTCAAAGGCTGCTAAGCATGTTGAATTATGTCAGCATCTTCACAACTCAATTAAGACATCTCCTCCACAGGGTCAGCAAATGAGCATGGATGCCAAACAACGAAAGAGTTCAATGATTTAAAACATTCTGACATCAGCTTCAGTGCTTCAATTTTTTAACCCATTGAAAGACATCATACTCTCCACAGATGCCTCAAAAGGAGGCCTGGAAGTAGTACTATTATAGTGTCATGTAAGTGATTGCCAGTCTCATGCATCTGGGCTATGACAGTTCCAGAAAAGACATGAAAGAGACACTAGGTCTGGCATATGGATTTACAAGATTTAATGACTTTCTCTATGGTTGTAACTTCAAAACAGAAACTGATCTCAAACCACTGATTGCAACAGCAAAAAGGGACTTGGAGATGCACCACCAAAGACACAGTGACTGCTTCTGAAAATACAGACACACAATGTGACCCTGGAGTTCCAACCAGGATGCCACTTTGTAATGGCAGGCACTCTCTCAAGAGCACGTGCTCCATCTGACAATATACAGACTGATTATCTGGAACAAGTAGTAAACATACATATGCATATGATAGAAGTGTCATGTGCTGTATCTCCAAGCATATGGAATGAACTGGAGATAGAAACAGCTAAAGATGAAATGCTGCAAAAAGTAATACAATAAGTAAAGGAGAAAAAAACCACCATCCACCTTTCTCGTCCCACTATAAAAGTGAGCTCTGTGATTGCAGGAGTGTTCTGGAAGGGAACTCTGATCATGGTGGTTCCAGTATTTTTCTTCCCATCACTGTGGCAAATACACAAAGGGTATCTGGGAACGACCAGATCAAAAAGGAGAGCTAGAGAAGTTCTATTCTGGCCACAGATGAATAGTGATAACAAAGAAATGTGAGGATGTGGGGAACATGGCCGAAGTACAGAGATTTCCAGCAGAAGGAACTGCACAATACTGCAATGATACTACATAAGCAACTCACAATTCCACAGCACAAAATAGGAGTTGACATGTTCAACTTGGGAAGGCATGATCACCAGGTTATAACTTGCTGCTGTCCAGGTGCCATGTGTAAAGTTTCATGAGCTAGGGCTGTAAGGGATAAGCCAGGTCTCCCAGGATTACTATGGGCATTTCCGCATCCCCCCCCCCCCCCCACTGAGATCTTGTGGTCTGGAAAGTCCCCGCTTGCAGCTTTCTGTACAGGACACTGTTCCTGAAGATGTGTGCATCATGCACTTTTCCAGACCAGCCTGCATTTATGTCCATGAAAAGCCCCCGGTGATCCACAAGCGCCTGCAACACCATGGAGAAGTATCCCTTGCTATTGATGTATTCAGAGGCAAGGTGGTCTGGTTCTAAAATTGGAATGTGTGTGCCATCAATCGCCCCGCCACAGCCTTCCACTGTCCAGGAGTTTCTTTTTATTCAGCTGATCTAGTTTTTTCGGAGGAAATAAATTGACCAAATAAACAAATCAGAAAATCTCCCCCACTGAGTCTATTTCCATTGTTGCTGTTTTTCTTCAGATCTGTTTTTTCTGTACTACATTTAGTTTCCAGTTGAAGGAACCTGAAGATAAGATGATTATTACCAAGAAATTTGCAAATACCCCCATAAAACAATTTCAGCAAAATTAGTAGGAATGGGCCAAAAACTTAGATTTTTATTCAGATTGGGTGTCCTATTATACTCAGACAAAATTTGGGACTATTTGGATACTCCTATTATTCCAGTATAAATGTAAAATAGGAGCTCTGAGGGGAGGGAGAATGAGGAGAGCATTAGATCCAAAGAGTGGGCAGAAAGCAAAGAAAGAGGAAAACAGATTTTTTTTTATTATGGATGTTTTATATAGCCTTCATGAGAGGCACGCAACAACCAAGAATAGCTTTAAGAACAGGTGGCAGCAGCAGTTCAAGAAAGCAAACAAGATGTTAAGATCGCATAAGGAATAGAATGAAGGATAATGTGTAAACATAGTTTAATGCCATTACATAAAATCAATGGTATGCTCTCCTTTTGAACACTGGGTGTGACAGGTTAGACCCCCCCACCCATCCAGGATGTCACCTGAGGTCTCACTGAGCCCACCCTTTCCACCAGCCTGGGTTTCCTCACCCTGTTCCAGTGTGCGAGACCCTCAAGCCTTCTCCAGCACACTCAGGTAGGGACACACCCAGCTGCAAATGGACACAGATACTGAGATCAGCTCTGTGTGGGCAGAATCAGCTCTGGGATTGCCCAGCACTCACGTGCACACCTCCTTTGGAGTATAAATTCAAAATAATATTGTCTTGCGCTGTATAGAAAGATCAGCACAGCACAAGCTCATAAAAATTTGCCCTCTCTTGATTTGGAGAGATATATGGATGGCTGTCTGCCCCCTCCTCCCCCAGATATGAATTGCACAAACTGGGTTTTGAAATAAATGTATTAACTACAAAAGGTAAATGTTAAGTAATTATAAGGGATAGCAAACAGAACAAAGCAGATTACTGAACAAATAAAACAAAACCTGCAAACTAAGCTTAATACACTCAAACAGGTTACAAAATGTATTTTCTCACCCTAAATGTTCTTTTAGGCAGGTTGCAGACTTTCTGTAGCTTAGAGTTCCAGTTATTTCTCTTTACAGACTGTACCCCTGTCTCAGCCTGGACTCAGCCCCTGGCTTTCCCTTCAGGTGTTTTTAGCAATCTTTCTTCTTGGGCGGGGAGGCAATGGAGAAGAGTCCTGTTTGCCTTACTCCCCAGCCTTAAATAGAATTTACATAAGGTGGGAACCCTTTTTTTCCAGTGGAAAAATACCAGCAGTGTCCAAGGTGGTACTCCGTACTAGGTGACATCATCAGATGATTCTGCAGTGTCAAAGCAACATCCCAGGAAGCTCCTTGGGATGGTGGGAGATTAGTATCTCCAAAGTTCTATTGTCCTTAAATGGCTCATTCAGGCTGATTGACTATGTAACAATTACAACTGTGTGTGCACTTGGGGGAATGCCCAGACGGTAGGCATTCCCACAAGTGCACACACAGTTGTAATTGTTACATAGTCAATATTCCTAACTTCAGATACAGAAATTATAAATGAATACAAATTGGATAAACACATTCAGTAGATTATAACCTTTTCAATGACAGGTTTCAGAGTAGAACGCGGGGACACACACAGGAGGGTTCAGAGACAGGCAACTAAAATGATTACAAGCATGGAAAAATTTCCATACCAGGAGAGACTGAAAAGATTGGGATTGTTTGACCTAAAGAGGAGACACATCAGAGAGAGTATGCTAAAGGTACATAAAATAAAGAATGGCATAGAAAAAGGTAGATCAGGCCTTGTTAGTCACTTCTTTTCATAAAACAAGAACAAAAGGGAGACTTACTGCAAATGAAAGGCAAAATACTTAAAACTGATAAAGGAAACACTTTCATCCAAGGCACAAATAGCCAGTGGAACTCACTGCCACAAGAGATCATTGAGTCCAGAATCTTAGTAAGGTACCAAAAGGGACTGGCCATTTTTATAGATAATGTGAATATCCAGAATAATTGTAAAACAAAAACACAAGTGATCAAAACCCTCCCATGTCAGGACAGAGGCCAAAATCTAACTCTTAAGGGTTGGGAAGAACTGTTGCCTGGGGGAAGGTTATCCCATAACTGTCTATGGTGGTATTTATTTATTGCACCTTCCTCTGAAGTACCAGCTACTTCAGAGGAAGGTTCAATAAATAAACACATTGTACAGATGTACTGGCAACCGTCAGTGACAAAATACTGGGATAGGTGGCCCACTAGTCTGATCTAGTATGTCAGTTTCTGTGTTCCTTTGCACTGCAAATGGATGCACAAGACCCACTAAAATAAGACCACCAGGTGTAGAACTCATCATAGGCCTATAGCCTAATCACTGTGGTATGTTTTCTAACAAGTTAATGCTCTGGTCTATGCATCACAATGATTGCAAACCCACTGCCTTCATGACAGTGGATTCCTCTTGTAACAAAGTTATTAATTGCACGGAACAACTTTCACTGGAATTGCAATAACTACCTTGCTATGCACATTGGACTTTGTTTCCACTTCACTATCAATGAAGCGTCAGTGTATTCTAGAGGTGAGGCCATCTGTAGATTTGGGGGAAGTCTGGATCTGAACTTTGCATCTCAACTATATCAAAGTTCACTACCATTGCTGTTTGTGTATTATACACAGTGCCACCAGCTGGTGCTATCTACCAACGTTTACATTTTTGTTGTTTCTTACCCTGTAGTTGCCATTAAAGCCACCAGATGGCAGAATTGTATCTCTCTTCCAAGATTGCTTAACATTTCATCACAGATCATGCTCTGAGTCCTCTACAACTGCCACAATTTGAAATTCTGCATTGCATACAAGCCAGCCATCCCTATCAAGGAGCTGCAGCCTTTATTTTCCAGCAAGTTATTTGTCATATTTTCCATTTGGTGCCTCCAGAAAGGCTAGAATTGTCTGGACATATCCCAACTTTTCGCTTCCAAATGCTGGCAAACATGCATCCCCTATGTTCTTCTATGTTAAAAGTCTGACCGTCCTAGAGGAGGTAGCGTAACTAATCTGGCTTGGGCCATCAGCAGTGATTGACCCTAGGACTTTCAGCACTGAAAGCACAAGACTCTACTGCTTGAGCATGAGGACTTAGTTTTGTAGCTGGAAGCTGTAGCAGACCCATTCATTTATATTACAGTAGTGCCAAAAGACCCCAATCAGCCCATTGTCATACAAATGTGGTAAGAAGTCAAGCTGGGTGGAGACAGGTAATTCTGTTTCATGGAAGATTTAGAGGAGATATTTTGGAATTGGGTTTCATGCTGATTTGAAAGAACCTCCCCCCTCCAATATTTTTGAATTCTCCATGAAAGGGGATGGAGCCCCAGCCCCAAGGCAGTCCAGATGGCAGACTGCCCCAGAGCTGTAGACCCTGGAAGCCCAGGGTGCTGAGCTAGCAGGGCACCAGGCAGGTTTCTGGCAGAACTCTGTCTAGCAGGGACAGAACGTTACCTGGTTTCCGAAGGAAATGTGTCAAAACTGAACAATCTCCTTGAAACATTTCAAATTCCCTGAATTTGAAATTTCTGACCAACCTCCCTCCTCTCCCCCAATATTGTTGGAATTTTTATGACCAACTCTAGTAAAGAGACAGCCCTTTCCCACAAAGAGCCCCTTTACATACTGCCTTAGATCTGATGATAGCCCAAGGGAACCATATCCAAACCTACTTGTGGAAAAGCACCCCACCGGCCCTCACGCTGTCCAGAAGCATCCCTGGCAGACATTGGGAGAAGGAAAACCCTCCCAAACAGACCCTCAACCTCCTGGTAACTGAACACATTCTGCATTATAGAAGGAATCAGCCAGGTGACTATTAACTTAGGGCCTAATCCAAAGCATTGTGAAGTCAATGGAAAGACACTCATTAACTTCACTGGGTTTGGATCAGCTGGTTAGCTGGAAACCCCTACAAGATTTGGGGCCCAATTCTTATTTACACAGAGGTACCCTTATGAGTGCGAGGGTGACCACCTTTTCAAAAGGCAAAAATGGGACACATGCCATTTAAATAAAATTGGGGGAGGGGCATCGTATATGTTGACATTTAATTCTTGTTTACCATTATAGAATATAAAATGTGAACTTACCAACTGGTCTTCGTTGGACTTCACTCTGTTGGATTTGTATTTTTTGTATTTTGTATTTATTCAAAAGTTTGTATTTTTTGCAGTAAAAAAGATAGTTATCTTACATATGTAAAAAATAAAACCAGCAGAGTTCATTTCAATTTAAATGTGTACTTCCTATCACACCTTGCAGATTCCAAGAGTTTCGCATTTGATCCGCCAAATCGATAGAACCCAAGTGAACTCGTAGTTTAGTTTTACTTGCAGTTCAGCTTTTACCAGATCCACAGGACACCTATTTCTTTGATCATCTATAATCATATTCATCAAACTGAATACCCTCTCAACGTAGGCATTAGAGCAAGGTATGCGGAGTACAAATGAAACTATTTTTAAAAGATGTTTCAAATTCTGCTCAGCTGCAGGGCCTGTCTTGTCAAAGACATTCTTTCATTTTTGATCAGTGGTCTCTGTAATACAGCTAAGTATTGGTGTAATACTTGAAATTTCTTTGTAAAGTTCATCCACATCAATCTTTAAGAAATCTGCCAAATTCAGGGTCTCTGCAACTTTGCACAAGTCTTCCCAGGTCAACAGGCAGTCTTTTTCTAGTGACAGTACTTCATATTTTTTAAAGAGATTTGCATCTGACAAGTCAAACCACTTTTCAAGATATCTTAGCGCTCTATTGTAAAAACCAAGAAGATCACGTTCCATCTCTTTTGCATCGTCTTTTTTTTTTCCAGACCTGTATTCACCAAATAGCCAAATAATTTGTTGTCTTTCCTTCTCTGTAGTTTGTTTCTTAATGACTGCATTCCACGGTACAAACTAGTGATGGGTCCATCCTATTTTTCAAGTTTAAGAATGTGTGTGTGGTTTTTTTTTTTTTTTTTTTTGAAAATTTGTAACACATGCTGCAGAAACAGCATGTGGAGGCTCTGGAATGGATGTAGCAATTTGCTCACCAGTTTCATTGGCTATGAACTTCCAGATAGTGTTGAGGCACTTTTCCTTTCCCAGTGACTGGAAATAAGAGTTGATCACTGGCCAGGACTTCAAAATCTTGCCTACTGCTGGTACAAGGTATAACGAGGCTGGTTCCGGCAGGACCCAACTGAGGGTGCCAATTCAGGACAAATTGCTTAAAGCAGGGCAGTTACAGCCCAAGGCTGGGATTTCTAAGCCCACCCAGGCAAACCAAATCAGCCAAACAGAGAAGACTTCGGTTTTACCTCACTGGCTAACCACAAGTCACACAAGCAATTCCCTTGGACACTCCAGTTTCCCAGTATCACCACCAGTGCCACTTGTTATGGGGATGAATGGTTATGAAAACCAATATCCCAGTAAAAGAAAAAAGGTTCCCTCGATCCCAAAGGACCAAGCCCCAGACCCAGGTCAATATATAAATCAGATCTTACCTACAAATCACGCTGTTGCCAATCCTTTAGATTTTAGATTCTAAAGGTTTATTCATAAAAGGAAAAATATAGATGAGAGCTAGAATTTGTGTAATAGATTCCATTTAACCCAGTCATGGCAAAGTTATTAGTTCAGGCTTGCAGCAGTGATAGAATAAACTGCAGGTTCAAATCAAGTCTCTGGAGTACACCCACAGCTGCGATGGGTCATTCAGTCCTTGGTTCAAAGCTTCAGTGTAGCAAAATCCCTTCAGAGGTATGAAGCAGGACTGAAGACAAGATGGAGGAGCTGCTGCAGCTCCTCCATTCTCTTGCCATGTGGTCTTTCCTTTTTTTGTCCCAAAGATAAGCTGTCCATCATATGGCCTGGAAAAACCTCAGTTCTGTCCATGGACAGGTCCCTGCATACCTTGCTGAGTCGCAAGGCGTGTCTGCCTTCTCTCAGTGGGTCACTTGTATAGCTGATGGTCCTTAATGGGCCATCAAGCAGGCTAGGCAGAGCTGACACTAATTTGGCTGGGGTGTCACCCAGAAGCACAGCATAAATTTGGAATACAGACAGTATAGAGCCAATACTTATATCTTTAAATACAAAAATGATACATGCAAACAGATAGCAAACCATAACCTCATCCTAGACACCTAATTTGACCCCCTTTATACAAGATTTGGTGCCACTACAGGACCTTGGTTGCAGCAATGTTCTATACGGTCCCAGCTCAAGTCAATAACGTCACACAAGGGCAAGCCATTGAGTTGGTATGTGTCTTAGTGACTACCCACTCTATCTCAAGAAATTCAAAACTCTCCCTTAAGTTCTCTGCTCTCTTTGTTGAAACTGAAAAGTGGTTGGAAAATTGAATGATCACAGGCTCCACATCATATTCCAGTTGATCAGCAGCAATTTTTGCACAATTATGGGTTGTGTCATGTGCTGGGCAGTTATGAGCCCGCTGTTTTCTTTTTTAAGCAACTGATATGCTAAATGGTGTTTTCCGTAATTCACGCTGGCATTGTCAGCGCAGTAGGCAGACATGAGGGATAAGTCAAGCCTGTTAGAATCTAGCGCATGTTTTATCATCTCTGAAATTGCAATTGTTGTCTCATGGTGGTCACTATAAAAATCCAACTGATCTGTCTGAATGCCCTGTGTTGGTACAAGATACCATGGGGAAAAGCATAGTGTTTCCTTTATTTGATGCATCAAAATGCACTGTAAAACATGTAGGTCTTCTTTAATTCGTTTAGCATAAGCCCTAAGCTGTATGGAATAAGTCCATTTTTGGTTATGGCCACAGTTTGTGTGTGTCCGCATGATATTTTCGTTGCCACTTCTGAATGGCGAAACATACTGCTAACTAGCTGATTTGTGCTGGTTTAAAGATCTATAAGAATGGTGATGTTGGTCCACTGCCAAACATTTCTTTATCTGGTCTACATCATTTGCTTTCACAGCAAATGCAGTCATCAGTGTCTGCCTGGTATCAGAAACAATGTTCGCTTTGTGTCCATCTGACTTTGAATGATTCATGATATCGTTTTCACCTCCTTGTCAATTCCAAACTCTCTTCTATGTAAAGCACAAAAAGCTGCAGTTGAATCTTTTTTGGATTTTTTCCAAATCCATGTGTATGACCTCATCAACTCCTTTCTGAATTTACATAGATGCTTGGTTCTTTTTTTTATTATTTTGGCGGAGTCCTGGCGGTTAAGGGTCCTTCCTTCTCTGAGTCCGATGCATCACTTTCAGTGCCTCTTCCACTTTTGGAGTCGGCCATTTCACAAAAAAAGAAAACACTGATTTGATCTGAAATTTAAATAATGATACCACTGTGCATTAATTGTTTTCTGTCCCCATCACCAGAGCAGATTAGTTTCAGCTGTTTGGGAATACATGAAGTGTAACAAGTCATATGATTGGCTACACCATGTGTCAATCATTCTGGGGCTGTATAAGCACATGAATGATGCGGTAGTGGTGGGGCTTTGCACCGCACTGTAGTGACTATGGTTTGAATGTTGCTAAGTAGTACATTTGGACTGTGTCAAGGGGAATCCTGAACAAATGCTGTCCCAGAGTCATTCAGCCCAGGACCGGGACTTGAGATTTACATTTCGAGACTGTCCTGCTCAATTAGGGATGGGTGGTCACCCTACTTACAAAATTTTGGTTGTGTAAAGTGGCCTTCGAGTGGTTGTAATTCACCCTCACTTTCAGGTCCCTTTACATTGGCAGAGTGGTGTGTAGGGTTGCCAACTGTCTAATCGCACAAACCCAAACACCGTTGCCCCACCCTTTCCCCAAGGCCATGCCCCCACCCCGCCCATTCTCCGAGGCCCCATCCCCCACTCAATCCACCCCCCCTGTTACTCACTCTCCCCCACCCTCTCTTACTTTCACCAGGCTGGGGCAGGGGGTTGGGGTGCAGGAGGGGGTGTGGGGTTTGGGTGCGGGAGGGGGTGCAGGCTCTGGGAGGGAGTTTGGGTGCAGGCTCTGGGCTGGGGCAGAGGTGTGGGATGTGGGAGGGAGTAAGGGGGGTGGTGCTTACCTCAGGCAGCTCCTGAAAGTGACAGGCACATCCCTCTAGCAGCGGCTCCTAGGTGCCAGGGGTCTCTGTGTGCTGCCCCCACTCACAGGCACTGCCCCCCGCAGCTCCCAGTGGCCTCAGTTCCCTGGCTAATGGGAGCTGAGGAGTCGGAGCAGGTCCCAGTGGTCCCTGGGGGGGGCAAGAGGTCTCCGCATGCTGCCCCTGCCTGCAGGCTCCACCCCCACAGTTCCTGGCCAATGGGAGCTGTGGAGTCGGCGCTTGAGGTGGGGGCAGCACGCAGAGACTCCCTGCCCCCCTCCCCCCCACGGGGCCACAGGTACGTGCCAGCTGCTTCCAGGAATGGCGCGGGACCAGGGCAGGCAGGGAGTCTGCCTTAGTTCTGCTGCCACGCTGGACTTTTAGCACCTGAAATCCTCCCATTTGGCATCAGTGGGCTCTGGGAGATAGAGCCCGATTCTGGGAGACTTCCAGTGAAACCAGAAGGGTTGGCAACCCGACCAAAGTGTAAACTATAATCAGACCCTCTACATAAAAACACTCATGACATGCCCACTGAACATGCTCTTTCCTGCCACGCCCTCCCTCCTTCCTTTTCCACTTCTTTTCTATTTTTAGCCAGACTGTCTGCCACCAGGGTGGAAAATTTGCAGCGGCTTTAGAACAGCAGATGATCCGTTCTACTGTATTTCATGAGGAAAGTGGATTGTACTTTTACTGGACTGAATATATTCCATAGCAGCCATTTTGTTTTCCCAAATAAAGTTATTAAAACATAGAGGAAAGAATTGCCCAGTATGCCACCTCCTGAGGTATCTTCCTATAGCTCTAGTTAAAAACAGCCTTTTGGGACTCAAGTGACTAAATCAAAGCTCAGTACGATGAATCTTGTGGGGGAAAATTCACTGCACTTGAGGCAATAAAATGGGGGGGGGGGAGAAATGAAAGATGAACATCACTGCAAACTCATCAGCATCAGAATAAACTCAGAAATAGACATTCAACATTTACATAATGCTGTCAGCTGTCACTACAGAGACAGGGATCCATTACCTCTGTTTATACTGCTGCTAACTTAATTTATAGCAATTTACTCTGTAAAAATAGACAGTAGCTCAACGGGCTGGAAAAAAATCCCTTTTGCTGCACTGAAAATAAAATTGATAATGTGCATAATACAGTTCTGAAAGTAATTTGAATGGCCAGTTAATACACAAGCTGAGTTAAATACATTTTTAGTAAATCTCAACCCGAGTTGCCAACTCGCATAGGAGCACTTATCAATAGAGACAGTATGGGTACATGGCACATACAATTAGTACAACTGTCTGGGCCAAATTTTGCTCACAGTTACATCCTTGGAGCCCTGTTGATTTCAGTAGGGTTGCACAGGTGTGAGAGTGCGGACATTGGCATGATGTACTCACAGGTTGAAATCAGGCCGCATTTTCACTGTCCAGCATGCAAGTGAGGGAATGTAAATTTGGCTTTGAACAGAAGGAAGTTAGCAGATAACATTTCTGGACAGATGAATGAGGGGATGATGTGGGTAAGGTTTCCTCTACATATATTTTAAATCTCTGGACCACAACCCTTCGAACAGCATTTTATTCCTTTTGTTAGGAAATCTGGTCCTTGTTAAGCAAAACATGCTTCACTTTAAAGAAGTCAGTGGGATTTAACCATGTGCCTAACGGTAAGCACGTGCTTAAGAGCTTTGCTGCATGGGGATGGACTGCTGAACTGGTTTGTGACTAAAAAGGGTTCTCATTACAACAAAGAGTTGGGTCTTGGGATAAGGCAGAACATTTTCATGGTGCCACAAAACTTTTTGTTGGCAGAGGGAAAAGATGCTAAGTAGCACAGTGGGATACCTCAGTGACAATCTCTGCTCAGGAGAGGCCCTGAATTAGAACAGCAGGGAGTGAAGCAGTCAGGATTGGCAGTGCATTGGCAGAACAGTGTGGGAGCATCAGATGTGAACAGAATGGGAGATGCTGCAGCTCAGGAGTGAGCTGCATGAACGGAGCCAGAGAAGTATATACCAGGAATGGCAGGGGGCCTGCGTATCGGGACTGAGGCACTTCGGCTGAGGTAGGTCGGAGAAGTTGTCAATATGACTGCCTGCTCTTTGCTTGCCTCTAGCTAGCACTATTTTACGATTACTTAAAGCTCCCAAAATCTAAATGCATAAGAACTCTCTGGTACATTTTGTGCCACAGGCATAATTCTACTGGTCCAGCAGTTCTTCTTTCTTAAGCAAGGATTATTGACATTTTCTCCACATGACACCCCGGTTCTTCATTCATAACTGACATGAAATTAAAGTCACCCATGCCAATGGTTGCAGCCACATTTTCCTTTTCCCTCAACAGCTGGAGGCTTCCTGTCCAATCTCCCACTGAGAAGCTGCCTGGGTGTTGTGTGTGTGTGTTGTTTTTTTTTTTTTTTTTTTTTTCATTTCATCCCTCATCGCACACAACTCTAGATGTTCTGAAACGCCTACAGAATCTTGCCTCCACACCCCAAGGACAACATTCCCAGCTCTGCCTTTGCAATCCTCTTCAGCACCACACTTTGGGAACAGGTTCTAAAGGCTCAGCCACTGACATGACCAGAATGTTAAGGGGAAGATTTGCTTAGGCACTACTGGAAGTTAGACACTTAACAAAATTCAGTGGGAGCTGGGTACCTAACTCTCTCAGGCTCCCTTGAAAATCCCAACCTAAATTGCTTCAGGCACAGCTTTTCTTATTATACATTTTGTTAGTAAAATAAAACCTATTTTAAAATGAAGATCATAGCATGTTAAAAAGTAAATATGATGCAGAACACACAGTTAGGAGCATTTACCCTTCAGCTCGCTGGCTATTCGATGACTGTCTCTAGCCCTATCACTCTGCTTGCTGGGGGAACCATGTTACCAAAAAAACAAGTATTTGTGGCACCTTAGAGACTGACAAATTTATTTGAGCTGCCACAAATCCTCCTTTTCTTTTTGCGGATACAGACTAACACGGCTGCTACTCTAAAACCTGTTACTAAGTGGCTCTATTTTAAGGTAACACTGAAGTAGAAAAGCTGTCTTGGTTTTAAAAGAATCTTTCATTTCGTATTTCAGAGTTTAGCAATAAACTGAGAGAGTGCTTTGTGGATACGTCTATTTGTACTAGAAGGTGTTTCATGAACAGATTATTCAGCAAACAAAAGCCATTTGGTTCACAGGGCCAGATTCTTTGCTAGGGTACAACTGCCTAGCACATTGATTTATACCAGCTCAAGACTTAGGTCAGATTCTGATAGCTCAAATCACCAGGAAGCATACACAATGCTTTAAAACCATGTATGGTTTTAAATACATTTTGATGGGATAAGAGATCAAAGATCTAATCCTGGGAGATTTCCAAGCCCAAGGGGCGGCATGGGGGGGGAAAAAAGAAAAGGTAGGACTAGACAGAGAGACCAGGCAGAGTCAAGCGGGTATATGAGGACGTCAGGGCTGAGATGTAGATAGAGGTGAAGTTACAGAGAGACTATCAGGACTGTGGTCTTGACGTTGGATCCACTAGGTTTTTGGGAAGCAGCCTTGGCTGTTGTGCCAACCTGACACATTAGATCACCAGGGAATTCACAGACTTGGGTGAGCGTCCAGGGTTCTGCGACCTGCTTCCTGATGGGCCACATGGTATTGGCCCTGATTGGCTGGTGATTATATATAAAACTTCCTGCTTCCCTTTTGGCCTTGTCTGAGCAACAAGCCGTTGCCCACTGCTGCTACTCAGACCCACCGGAGCCTGCCTTGTCCAACCCTGCTAGTCACCTCGCTGTACCTTCCCTTTGGATTGGATCTCCTGGTGAGCAGACTGCTTGTGTGAACTCTGATCACTGACCATGACTGCCCTTTGACCCACCTGATTCCTAGGCATTATAGAGACATCATGTATGACAGAGGGACTCCCAGGGCACCACATACATGTATAGCATTTATAGGCTGGAAAGAATCATTGGCTAATATTTGCAACCCCCCAGAAATCCCTGCTGTTCCAGTTCTACTTGGATTTATCAAGGATAAAGGGGCTAGAAATTACTTGGAAACCAAGTTAAACAAAGTCTTAATCTCTGGAAGGCTTTATTACAAAACTGATTTTTCTACAGTTAAGCCTGAAGTAATAAGCATCTGATATAACTATAACTCAAGACAGGACCCTGGACATTGCCCATATAGTAAACTAGATTTTACTTTTGATTTCTGGCTCTCTGAAGGGTGGTAATAAAGAGTCAATCGGCAATCTAGTACAATACATTCAAACGCTACGTGTATTGCAAAGTCAGCCATACTGCAGGTTATGAGAACATCCATACACTGCATTCAAATAGCTGTATTATCAAGTCTGTTACAACTGTATGACGTTTCTCTTCAAGTGTTGTTCTGCTCTGACAAGCAATTCGAAGACGAGCATTGTGGGGTCCCACATTTATTGCATCTCACTGATTCCATATAAAATGTGCTCTGTTTACAAGTAATGAGGTCTTTCTTAACTTCTAGTCCTGCCAACTCAACCTAGGATCTGAGAGACAAGCTGAGTTCTTCCTCTCCCACTTCAACACATGCCAGACAAATGATACTTTCAATTACATCTATTGCAATCCCATTGTCTTTCCTTTATGCCTTCCTTTACTTGTGCCACCCTTGGTTTTTTAGGAAATGGCTTTGCTGGGGAAGCATCCAGCCACATTTTGTAGCAACAATCTCTGCCTTTGAGCCCTACCAGTCCAGGGATAGCTTCATGCAATTGCTCCAACAAGGATCTGTGCCACTCTGTGCCGCAAAGTGATACTCTGCACCCCATATTCACCATGGTGGTATAACTATGATATGTTTTATACAAACTATGCCTTGTGAGGTATCTTTTGAAAAGTCTTAATCTGTTAAACATTCATATCCTGTTAAATTGTACAGTATGTGCTATCATTGTATGTGAAGTTATAAAGTTTTGTTACGTATGTGCGACTGAAACATGCAGCCTTTCAGGTACAACAATAAAAAGCCAGACAACACTGATGGCTTGTTGAGGAGAATACAAACACTCACAAGGATTACCCTGGGAATGGTGATGAAGCCAAACTGCTCTGAGAGACAGCACGATTTCACAGGAAAGGCCATTATGACGTGCTGTTTGCTGCTAAAAGCAAGGGGCACAGGTTGGACTTTACAGTGCTGGAGCCTAATTTACATTTTAACATTGACATCAAACTGGGAGGAAATAGCTGCCTGAGAGGGGCTTGTGCTGGGGGAATCTTTCTAACGATGGGACTTGTAGACATCTCAGGACCGTGGCCAGTAGAGCGATTTGTATAGCTTTTACTAGGGATTCATCAGTTTGAAGCGCTTCACTTTGATGCATATTTGCCTTTGAGTATTGATGGGTCCAAGGTACAAATTTTGATTTCTTGTTCAATTTTGCAACCCCCTGCTATGCACACCCATAAACTCTGGGGTGTTTGGATCCCAAGTTTTGGTTCAGGCCTGTTGCTAGGCTAAACATGATTCTAATGTTAACTAGGATGATATCAATAGTTCAGTAATGCTGGCCCTCCTTCCCCAAAGTAATATTGAGCAACTAAAGGCAAAGCCACAATCAACAGGCACTGACTAAGCAGCTGTAATTTGCAGCTCTGGTTCGGGGAGCATTGATTTGGGTGTGAAGATTGGACAAGTGAATGAAATATTGGAATACCTCAGGTCAGTTATGGCAATTGTGGCCTGTATCCAAATGGTGCTGGAGACTGAATGCATTGCTTCTTTGCCCTGGTCTACACTAGGACTTTAGGTCGAATTTAGCAGCGTTAAATCAATGTAAACCTGCACCCGTCCACACGATGAAGCCCTTTATTTTGACTTAAAGGGCTCTTAAAATTGATTTCCTTACTCCACCCCTGACAAGTGGATTAGCGCTTATATCGGCCTTGCCGGGTCGAATTTGGGGTACTGTGGACACAATTCGACGGTCTTGGCCTCCGGGAGCTATCCCAGAGTGCTCCATTGTGACCGCTCTGGACAGCACTCTCAACTCAGATGCACTGGCCAGGTAGACAGGAAAAGAACCGCGAACTTTTGAATCTCATTTCCTGTTTGGCCAGCGTGGCAAGCTGCAGGTGACCACGCAGAGCTCATCAGCAGAGATGACCATGATGGAGTCCCAGAATAGCAAAAGAGAGAGCTCCAGCATGGACTGAACAGGAAGTATGGGATCTGATCGCTGTATGGGGGGAGGAATCCATGCTATCAGAACTCCGTTCCAGTTTTCGAAATGCCAAAACCTTTGTCAAAATCTCCCAAGGCATGAAGGACAGAGGCCATAATAGGGACCTGAAGCAGTGCCGCGTGAAACTTAAGGAGCTGAGGCAAGCCTACCAGAAAACCAGAGAGGCGAACAGCTGCTCCGGGTCAGAGCCCCAAACATGCCGCTTCTATGATGAGCTGCATGCCATTTTAGGGGGTTCAGCCACCACTACCCCAGCCGTGTTGTTTGACTCCTTCAATGGAGATGGAGGCAACACGGAAGTAGGTTTTGGGGACGAAGAAGATGATGATGATGATGATTGATGATGATGAGGTTGTAGATAGCTCACAGCAAGCAAGCGGAGAAACCGGTTTTCCCGACAGCCAGGAACTGTTTCTCACCCTGGACCTGGAGCCAGTCCCCCCTGAACCCATCCAAGGCTGCTTCCTGGACCCGGCAGGCGGAGAAGGGACCTCCGGTGAGTGTACCTTTTTAAAATACTATACATGGTTTAAAAGCAAGCAAGTGAAAGGATTACTTTGCCCTGGCATTCACGGCTCTCCTGGATGTACGCCCAAAGCCTTTGCAAAAGGTTTCTGGGGAGGGCAGCCTTATTGCGTCCTTCATGGTAGGACACTTTACCACTCCAGGCCAGTAACACGTACTCGGGAATCATTGTACAACAAAGCATTGCAGTGTATGTTTGCTGGCGTTCAAACAACATCCGTTCTTTATCTCTCTGTGTTATCCTCAGGAGAGTGAGATATCATTCATGGTCACCTGGTTGAAATAGGGTGCTTTTCTTCAGGGGACACTCAGAGGAGCCCATTCCTGCTGGGCTGTTTGCCTGTGGCTGAACAGAAATGTTCCCCGCTGTTAGCCATGGGGAGGGGGGAGGGTTGAGGGGGTAGCCACGCGGTGTGGGGAGGCAAAATGCGACCTTGTAACGAAAGCACATGTGCTATGTATGTAATGTTAACAGCAAGGTTTACCCTGAAAGAGTGTAGCCACTGTTTTATAAAATGTGTCTTTTTAAATACTGCTGTCCCTTTTTTTTTCCTCCACCAGCTGCATGTGTTTCAATGATCACAGGATCTTCTCCTTCCCAGAGGCTAGTGAAGATTAGAAAGAGAAAAAAAAGTGCACTCATGATAAAATGTTCTCTGAGCTCATGCTGTCCTCCCACACTGACAGAGCACAGACGAATGCGTGGAGGCAAATCATGTCAGAGTGCAGGAAAGCACAATGACCGGGAGGAGAGGTGGCGGGCTGAAGAGAGGGCTGAAGCTCAAATGTGGCGGCAGCATGATGAGAGGAGGCAGGATTCAATGCTGAGGCTGCTGGAGGACCAAACCAGTATGCTCCAGTGTATGGCTGAGCTGCAGCAAACGCAGCTGGAGCACAGACTGCCACTGCAGCCCCTCTGTAACCAACCGCCCTCCTCCCCAAGTTCCATAGCCTCCTCACCCAGACGCCCAAGAACGCGGTGGGGGGGCCACCGGCCAACCAGCCACTCCGCCACAGAGGATTGCCCAAAAAAAGAAGGCTGGCATTCAATAAATTTTAAAGTTGTAAACTTTTAAAGTGCTGTGTGGCATTTTCCTTCCCTCCTCCACCACCCCTCCTGGGCTACCTTGGTAGTCATCCCCCTGTTTGTGTGATGAATGAATAAAGAATGCATGAATGTGAAGCAACAATGACTTTACTGCCTCTGCAAGCAATGATTGAAGGGAGGAGGGGAGGGTGGTTAGCTTATAGGGAAGTAGAGTGAACCAAGGGGTGAGGGGTTTCATCAAGGAGAAACAAAGAGAACTTTCACACTGTAGCCTGGCCAGTCATGAAACTGGTTTTCAAAGCTTCTTTGATGCATACCGTGCCCTCCTGTGCTCTTCTAACCGCCCTGTTGTCTGGCTGCGCGTAACCAGCAGCCAGGCGATTTACCTCAACCTCCCACCCCGCCATAAACGTCTCCCCCTTACTCTCACAGATATTGTGGAGCACACAGCAAGCAGTAATAACAGTGGGAATATTGGTAAAGCTTATGCTCTAATAAATTGGTATATGCATCTGAGGAAGTGAGCTGTAGCTCACGAAAGCTTATGCTCTAATAAATTGGTTAGTCTCTAAGGTGCCACAAGTACTCCTTTTCTTAGTGGGAATATTGGTTTCGCTGAGGTCTAAGCGAGTCAGTAAACTGCGCTAGCGCGCCTTTAAACGTCCAAATGCACATTCTACCACCATTCTGCACTTGCTCAGCCTGTAGTTGAACAGCTCCTGACTACTGTCCAGGCTGCCTGTGTATGGCTTCATGAGCCATGGCATTAAGGGATAGGCTGGGTCCCCAAAGATAACTATAGGCATTTCAACGTCCCCAACAGTTATTTTCTGGTCTAGGAATAAAGTCCCTTCCTGCAGCTTTTGAAACAGACCAGAGTTCCTGAAGATGCGAGCGTCCTGTACCTTTCCCGGCCATCCCACGTTGATGTTGGTGAAACGTCCCTTGTGATCCACCAGAGCTTGCAGCACTATCGAAAAGTACCCCTTGCGGTTTATGTACTCGGCGGCTTGGTGCTCCAGTGCCAAGATAGGGATATGGGTTCTGTCTATGGCCCCACCACACTTAGGGAATCCCATTGCAGCAAAGCCATCCACTATGACCTGCACATTTCCCAGGGTCACTACCCTTGATATCAGCAGATCTTTGATTGTGTGGGCTACTTGCATCACAGCAGCCCCCACAGTAGTTTGCCCACTCCAAATTGATTCCCGACTGGCCAGTAGCTGTCTGGCGTTGCAAGCTTCCACAGGGCTATCGCCACTCGCTTCTCAACTGTGAGGGCTGCTCTCATCTTGGTATTCATGCGCCTCAGGGCAGGGGAAAGCAAGTCACAGAGTTCCATGAAAGTGCCCTTATGCATGTGAAAGTTTCGCAGCCACTGGGAATCGTCCCAGACCTGCAACACTATGCGGTCCCACCAGTCTGTGCTTGTTTCCCGAGCCCAGAATCGGCGTTCCACCGCATGAACCTGCCCCATTAGCACCATGATGCATGCATTGGCAGGGCCCATGCTTTCAGAGAAATCTGTGTCCATGTCCTGATCACTCACGTGACCGCGCTGACGTCGCCTCCTCGCCCGGTATCGCTCTGCCAGGTTCTGGTGCTGCATATACTGCTGGATAACGTGTGTGATATTTAATGTGCTCCTAATTGCCAAAGTGAGCTGAGCGGCCTCCATGCTTGCCTTGGTATGACGTCCACACAGAAAAAAGGTCTGGAACGATTGTCTGCCGTTGCTCTGACGGAGGGAGGGGTGACTGATGACACAGCTTACAGGGTTGGCTTCAGGGAGCTAAAATCAACAAAGGGGGTGGCTTTACATCAAGGAGTATTTCAGGCAGGACTTCACGGAGGGTTCCAATAAGAAATGGTGCACCTAAGTTATTGTTCTTATTGGAACAAGGAGGTTAGTCTGACCTCTGATTGATACATGGCTAGATTTACCTCACTGCACCTTCTCTGTGAGTGACTGCAGTGTGACCTAGAGGAATGAGTCCCCTAGACAGGGGCCGGGAGGGGGAGGGGAGAGAAGCAAATGAGTACAAAACAAATCTGGTCTATTTCTTGTTTTGATCCACTCCATCTATCTTTTACATCTTTGGCTGGCTGCAGATGGTGCAGAAGGACTGCATGCCATCCACATTTCATGGCTGCCCGGCAGAAGATGGTACAATACGACTGCTAGCCATCCTCATCTCTTGCCTGCCCGGCAGAAGATGGTACAGTACGACTGCTAGCAATCCGTATCGCCTGCCTGCTCACCATAAGATGGTTCAATAGGACTGACTGCAGGACTAAAGAGAATGACCTGGTCAAGTCACTCCAAATTTAGTCCCTGTGCCCATGTCTGCCCAGGCGCTCCTGGCCGATGTGGCCAGGAGCACCTTGGACATGACGATGACGGCTACCAGTCGTATTGCACCGTCTGCTGCCAGAAGGCAATGGGTTGCTGCTACTGTGTAGCAATGCAGTACCGCGTCTGCCAGCACCCAGGAGACATACGGTGATGGTTACCTGAGCGGGCTCCATGCTTGCCGTGGTATGGCGTCTGCACAGGTAACTCAGGAAAAAAGGCGCAAAACGATTGTCTGCCCTTGCTTTTACGGAGGGAGGGAGGGAACGGGGGCCTGACGATATGTACCCAGAACCACCTGCGACAATGTTTTAGCCCTATCAGGCATTGGGATCTCAAACCAGAATTCCAATGGGCAGCAGAGACTGCAGGAACTGTGGGATAGCTACCCACAGTGCAACACTCTGGAAGTCGACGCTTGCCTCGGTACTGTGGAAGCACTCCGCCGAGTTAATGCACTGAGAGCATTTTCTGTGGGGACACACAGACTCGAATATATAAAACCAATTTCTAAAAAACTGACTTCTATAAATTCGACCTAATTCCGTAGTGTAGACATACCCTTTCTTAATCAGCACCTGCACATCACAGGAGATGATAAATAGCAAAGAAGACTCCATTGTCTCCTTCCCTCCCAGTAAGCTGAGCCATGCCTGCATTTCTCCAGGGCAAGAGATAGTACACACCATCACAATTTCACTGCACATATGAGAGGCCTCTGATGGGGGGACAAGTGAAACCCTAGGCTACTCCAGAATCCTAGAGATTCCCCAACTAAAGGCCATGACAAGCACACGCTGAACTCTGTAACCAAACCCTGGGATTCTTCTCTTCATTATTTATGGGGTTTCTGGTCTCAGCTGATCATTTTCAGACAAGTTATGGCTCACAGTTAAAAGGAAAAATATTTTACTTAGTGTTTAAAAAGTGACTTTCCTAGAAATATAGTCAAAATCGGTCCCCTCCAAGCCCTGCATTCCCTGAGATGATCTCTCAGCGATCATGGATCTTTAAGGCCCCCGCAGCCAATTAAACTAAGGATT
Source organism: Lepidochelys olivacea (assembly GCF_965140295.1). Classification (NCBI taxonomy): domain Eukaryota; kingdom Metazoa; phylum Chordata; order Testudines; family Cheloniidae; genus Lepidochelys; species Lepidochelys olivacea. The sequence continues at coordinate 257,508,903 of NC_140411.1, read as the reverse complement.
TTAATGTTGCAAAAATGTGAGTTTGAGGTAATTTAATAGTTATTTTATTAATAAAAATCAATTCCCAGATATTTGCTTTGTTGTAGCTTTACCATCTTAACCTAAAAATGGAAATCCTGTTTCATTATTATTTTTCACAAGGCAGGGAAACATCTTTAGCCTCCTATGAGAAGGTACTTTGAGAGAGAGAGGGGGGGTGGTGCACAAACAAAGTATAGAAAGTTAAACATTAATCTCTACATATGGCTTATTGTCCATCATATTGATTTTAAACACACATCTTCTTCCAGCTATTCTACATCTGATGTCAGAGTACCGGAGCTCTGTCCATGACTGCTGCTGGTCTAATTTATGTTCTCTTAAGGACTTTACAGCCCAATATTCTCAAATATTTTGAAAATTGCTCATTGCTTTTGGTTATTCATGTGGTCCCTGTGCAAATTTGACTCATTGTTATGCACTCCGCAATCAGCAGCACAAAGTTGTCCATGAAATGTTCTGCATCTTCACTCCAGCTGAAAGTGGAGAAGACTGTTATCAAGTTCTTATTGTCTCCTAAATCCAACACAAATAAAATGTGCTTATACTTATGTGTGCAAAGCACTCAAAACACATTAATGTTCTTTTAGGTGGCAACATTTCTGAATAAATGTTTTCCCAGGAGTTGAGTTAAGACACTTTTATAGTAAGAAAACATGGAAGTGCCCAGGGTTGGTTTACTGTTGTCGAGAGTATGTTTTCTTAAGGCACCCAGATCCCCATTTAGCAAGCGGCACTAATTATTTTTGCATTTACTATAAAAAAATACCCTTTTTTCCTTAAGATGATTCTGTCCTGCAGACATGATCAGAAACTGGGGAAAGTATCAGCAAAGTGATGGGTCATGCTATGTAAGGATACAGAGAAGGACTAGCTAACAGGACAATTGGCCCCAGAGGGCCAGGATCACATAGGACAAATACACTGGGGAGGGATGAGGTATTTGCAGAAATGGTCTGGAAGAGGCTCAGGTTCTGTAGGCAGGGTCAATGTCCAGAGTGTGACTTATGCAGGATAATTAGAGAGAGGCTGGATCATGTAACGAAAACAACGGGCAGGAGGTGCACAGGGTATGATGGGTCCCAAGAGGTGCCCTGCATTGTGTAGGATAAGTGTGCCTCCAAAGGGACAAAATACCTCAGGGAATGGCGGCCACTAGCTAGAAAGTGATTGTTCATACCTTGTAGTTGCTCAGGAGATACCTCATAGTGGGTCTCTTGGCATGTTCCATAACTCCTGGTGTCCTCACACAAGGGATGTCAGTTTCTTTTGTGATTTCTGAGGAGAATGAAAAGAAAAAGAATCAGTCTTGCCATAGCTGCTTGAAAGTTGTAAATGTGTGATGGACAAAAATAAATGCCACCCCTCCAGAGTGGTGTCCCGCTGTCTTCTGATGGAGGGCTGTGTCCTTTTGTCCGCTGAGATGGCCTCAAAGGTAGACAACCCTTCTTTAGTCTTGTGCTGGATCTTTGCTGCTGCAGGGTCTTTGTCTAGCATCGGAACCTCCTCTTCTCCCCAGCATTGGCCTCTAGAAAGTTCAAGAGGCTATTTCTCTTCCTTACCGTACGACTCAGGGGAATGCACATGGGACCAGGGGAATGCACTATAAATTATTTAAAACCTTCTTGGAGCAACACACCCAACAAACAGTGATGGGAAAATGCACTGCCACTACTATACCCCTCACTTGCAGAGTCCCACAAGGATCAGTTCTCCCTCCTGGCATATTCAGCATATCATGAGGGAAGCAGAACAATTAGTTACAGAGCATTTGTGAATGAATGACTGCACAAAGGCAATGTTGTCTAATAGATAGGGCGACTGGACCAGGAGACAGGAGACCTGGGTTGTACTCCTGCCTCTGCCACTGACCTGCTCTGTGACACTGGGCAAGTCACATCATTTCCATTTCCCCTTGTACTCTTTGTCTGCCCTATTTATTTAGATGATAAGCACTTTAGCTGGTGGTTAACACTTAAAGAAACAGTGCCCAGCACAATGGAGCCTCAATCTCACTTGGAGTCTTTATGCACCACCATAATACCTCTTTCTATAGCGCACCTGGAGCACACCCTCTTTGACACTCTATTTTCAAGAGCTGAGCTGCATGGCTCCTGCTGATTTCAATCTGAGTTACATGTGTGGTGGGGGCATCCCAGTTCCATATGTGAATCCCAAACACCAAGCCACATGCCTGAAAGAACTCTGCTTGCCCCCCTCCCAGGCCTAAAACACTTAACTCCCTTGAAGGAGGCAGGAATTAACCCACAAATAAATGGTGCCATTAGATGTAAGCCAACACTTTCATCTGGGCAGAGACACAACCTGAATTAGTACAAAGGACCGTTCAGAGGCCCCTAGAAGGAGCTATCTGTACCCCCCTCCACAGCAATAATCCATTGTACTGAGCCTCCATAGCTAAACATACAGACTAACATTCTCTAACCCAATTGTGAGTCCAAACAGCCCAAGTCTCTTAATCCCAAACAAGGTACCATCTGATCCTTGTGCTAGGTACCATCTGATCCAGAGCACAAGCTCTGAGGGTGAATCCCAGCCTCTGCTACATCACTTTGTGTTCATCACCATGATGGTCAGGGCTCTTCTGCTGGGTCTAAGCTGCTTCTTCAGTCTGGCTGCAGCCACGCTCCCAGCCTGCCTCATAGGCTGATCCCTCAGACCTGGGCTGTTCCCCTTGCCCCACCTGATGCCAGCAAATTGGCCCAGAGCTAACCAGATGGCCTGCAACCAATCTGCTGTCCCCATTTGGGCAGGGCTAAGCTCCAACAGGGAGGCAGACTGGTGGTGGGGAGTGTGACATTACCCAGGGTACAATCTAGACTGTTGAACAGCGGTGTCCCCTCAAGTCTCCAGCCTGGGGTGCCTTTTACACTGCTTTGCGTTGAGAGCAACCATTCCTGGCCTGTTCACGCCCAGCCTCCAGCATGTAAATTACTCCCAGCTGTACTGTATGAGTGCTATGGCCAGCCACTCTTGAATTACACTGCAAGGCAACACCAGCAGACTCCCAGTCCCAGGCTTGCCCCCAGAAATCTATGTCTTATACTGCCCAGCCCGCTCAGACAAAGTTTGTCATCTTATTAATAGAAAATGATAGGCACAAATCCTGTTATCGCAAAATGAAGTTTCCCAAACACTTCAATCCAAGATAAAACAAATTTATTAACTACAGAAAGAAAGATTTTAAGTGATTACAAGTAATGATGCATAAAAGTCAGAATTGGTTACGAGCAAATAAAAGGTGAAATGCAATTAATATCTAATTTAACAAGCTAAATGAATTCAAGGGAAATATCTTTCACCACATGCTTCAGCAGTCTTACTGGTTGGATTCATTTCAGCCAGGACCCCTCCCCCAGTTTAGTGTTACTTTCCTTGTCCTTCAGGTGTTGTTGCCATGGGCAGAGAGAAAAGGAGGAATAAATTGGGACATCTGTTCCCCTTTCTTATACCTTTTCCTCTTCCTTGAGAATTTTCTCCAGCTGGGGCTCAGGAGACTGAAAGTCTGTGGGGATGGAAACCTCCAGCTCTTTCTTTGCCAAGATGTAAATTTCTTGCTTACACTCTTTTTCCTGCCAAAGAATGGCCACTTAACCAGGAGGTGGTCCATTTGATTTCATTGACACCTGGCTGAGGCATCAGTTTGCCTTTTGTCTCTGAGGAACTGGTTGGTGGCTGCTTCCGCATATTTGGAATATGTCTTAGTAACATCATACTGTATAATCTTATAATTTTACATACAATGTGGCCACACATATTTTACCAGGACAATAATGATCAGCAAATTATGAGCTTTCAAATGATACCTCACAAGGCATAATTTGTACAAAATTTATCGTAGTCTTGAAAAAGGGTTGAACACAGGGTTACAGACTGTCACAGGGAATCAGGTCAGGGGTTGGATTTCCTAGGAGTCTGGGGCCAGTTCCCCTGTCTGTCCTCCAGCTAGTCACTCAGGGTCTGTTGGGGTAGGGATGGCCCTTTCCCACTCTAGCTATGAGCACGATGCGGTGTGGGGCGCCACCCGGGGCTGAAACTCCACACAATGCTCTGGAAATGCAGAGGTTAACGTTTGTTGCCATTGCTGTCATTCTCCTTCATTTGCACAATCTTCACTTTATATTCCTGTTTGCTAGAGCTGAAAGGACAAAGTATTAATTTGCTTCATCACTCATTCTTCACCTTCCCTTCAAAAAACTGCTGTGTTGTTTTGCTGGTGCAGAATGGCTGACCTGTTCAACCCCAGAGCTGGCTATAATTTAGCAGTGGGTAGAGTGGTCCCTAAATAATCAAAAGCCACTACTCTCTGCCTGTGGACCACATTCCTCTGCTGTTTTGAGAGAAACAACTGCATGGATTACCCTCAGCCCAGTGATCGGGGCAGGGCTGGGAATATTCCCTCCAAGGATTAAGGAGGATGAGGCCCGGAAGCTCAGAGAGGGATAGGAAGAGAGTGGGATCTCCATCCTCTGTGTACCTAGAGGGGAGGGAGGAAAGAGGGGAAAATGGAGCCTCCACCCCACCCAGCAGCCAGAAGGATGTGAGGAAGAGAAAGAGGAGTTCCCGGACTCTCAGCAATCCAGAGAGAAAGAGTAGAGCTGATGTGACCCAAGAAGTGGCACAAAGGATTCTGGGATGTTGTGGGGGAGTGGTAGTCACAGGAGAAAAAAACAACTGATGGGAGGAAGTGGAAGCAGATGATTGAGAACCACTGGACTAAAATACATTGAGCTCCTTTGGGGGCAAAAAGCAGAGTATAAATGTAAGGTATAGTTTCCTTATTGCCCAAATCCCTTTATTGTTAGTGTGAGTTGTGAGCAGAAATGTCAGACATGATGCTGAAAATCTCCTGCCAGCATCTACCTCCAGCGGCTCCCCTGTAGTTATCTTTTAAATGGGAGAAAATTGTTTTGTGCACTTTCTCTCTCGTGCCTCCCCCCCCGCCAAGATATCATGAAAACATAACTGGAAAGAGGGAGAGATTAATAAAGATGCTTGTAATCCAGTTTCAGGCTTTCACTGATGACCAGAAACTGCTTGAACTGTGCTTTCAGGGGTTTGTAGTATGAACAGAATCTCTGGACAGGGAAACAATTCTGTAATTAATATCTCTCTATGATATTATTACATATATAAATATAAAAAGACAGCCAAGCATCCGCATAGTTGCCCAAGTTACTTATGCTCAATTCCAGGTTATTTTCATCTGCAAGGTTAGCGGGTCTCCAGCAGTGGGCCAGGAAATGGAGGGGAAACACCAGAAGGTTTTTATGGGGTCACTGGCTTGCTTCCTGTTCTTTGCTAGCACAGGTCCTGCTGATAGGCATTCCATTAGCTTTTCCTGGTCTCTGGCGCAGCGAGAGAAGTTCTGATCACAGGAGCACCCTGTCTGATACTGTATGTGTGTGTCAGGCAGCACAGGACGTGGTATGACCAGCGCAAGAAAGGCACTTCAGAATAAGGTTCCTGCTTTCTCTCACAAAGCAAAAGAGAGAAGAAGAACAGCGTGAGATTTCCTATTTTCTAAGCAGCCAGTAGTGGGGAATAATAACATTCCCTTCTGAAAGTAGCCAGGATAAAATTGGGGAGACAGTGGCTTTAAGCAGTTATAAGCATTTCTGTCCTCTCTTCTGTCAATAGGCTGAAGGCCATCTGGTCTAATGGTTAGATCAAAGGGTCAGGCACCAGGAATGTGCTGGATTTGGGGAAAAGTCCAAATCCACTGAAATCAGTGTGAGACAAAGTACAACGAGGCCTTCCTACTCCCACCAGCTAGGAAAGAGGGTTATAAAGTTGCAGCGACAGTCTTGTAACAATTCTTTGAAGTGCTACTGGGACTGCTGTAAAGGATTCTGTGATGTGGGTTTGAGGGAGAAAAAGTGGTTGAATCACAAGGGGAAAAGTTCAGAACCACTCTTCTACAGATGAGCCACAGCACTGGAGTCATCCCCTGCCGTCTTCGTGAGGCTCTCCAGTGGGACAATTGTCATTGTGTCCAAACGCCATCTTGTTTTCATGCAACCGTGCAATGGAATCCCCATAAGCGATTTGGAGCCCCTGTGTGTGGGGAGAAGAGGGGGGAGATGGGTGTTACCTTGAGAAATTCTGACCAATGCTGGAGAATCTGAGATGGGTGACATAGATCATAGAATATCAGGGTTGGAAGGGACCTCAGGAGGTCATCTAGTCCAACCCCCTGCTCAAAGCAGGACCAATCCCCAATTTTTGCCCCAGATCCCTAAATGGCTCCCTCAAGGATTGAACTCACAACCCTGGGTTTAGCAGGCCAATGCTCAAACTACATGGGCAACTGTACATAGCATGAGCTCCAAAACCTGGCGCAGCAGGTCAAACACTGCCTGCAGGTCAATGGCAGTGTTTCCCAAAGTATGGGGAACGCTCCCTGGACAGCACAGAGGACTAGCCCAGGGGATGGGGCACATGGACAGGTCTCTCAGTTGCTCTCCAAGTCTCAATCTGCCTGAAAAAAGTGAGGCTCTAGCTGTTATGATTGTCAAGCAAACCTCGAAAACTGAGTGAGAGTAACCGATGCAGCATTGTCTGCCTGAGTTTGCAAGGAACCTGAAACAATAGCTCTGAGGTATGAAGTGCCCCACTCCAATGCCAGTGATGGGATGGTAAATGTCAATAGCATTAAATATTTCACTGCTCCACAGACCATGTGAGAAAAGAGAGGGAGGACCATATTATGAAGATCTACCTAATCTACTCAGAATGATCACTCACTTTGGATAGGGCCTTTACCAGCACATTGCAAGGGTGAAGGGGGGAGTGCTATAGGTTTTGTTTTCCTGATGAGGAGGGTTTTTTCCCAAAGTTTGGGAAACGCTGGCCTATGGTATGTCTACTGGTTCACAATGAAGAGGAAGCCAGTGTGATGCTGATGATAATAATCCCTATCTCTTACACAGTACTTTCTTGCAGTAGATCTCAAGGTGGTTTACAAAGAAGTGTCATTATTCCCATTTTACAGACAGGGAAACTGTGGTGCAGGGAGGTGACATGACATGTCCAAGGTCAGCCAACAAGCTAATGGCAAAGCTGGGAACAGAAGCCAACTCTCCTCAGTCCTAGTCCACAGCCTGATCCAGTGGGCCATGTTTCCTCCCCTAAAGGCAGCTAACCAAAGCTGAGCAAGACTCCAAAGGGCTTCCAAAATAAGTGGCTGCCACAACAATGAAATCTGCTTCCTGATTTGTCTCACTGCTTGACAGCAGCAATGTCAAGTTTCAGGTCTGGCCAGATGTTAGTAGCAGGAACGAGAGACTAATTCACTTTGAAAGCTTTCTTCTCGGCTTTAGGCAGAGATTTTGCCAGCCCAGCCTCTGACTTGACAATCTGACTAAACTAAAAGACTGCGCATTAGAAAACAGCGCACCGATTGGCTACTTTTATATAACTAAAAGGAAGGTCACAGACACTTGACATTCACTCTGGAGAGGAACAGGATTGGGGCGTGCTATGGGTCAGAACTGGTTGCTCTTCAGGAGAGGAAAGATGCAGAAAAGGTCCAGAAAAGGTCAATGAAGATAAATGTGTGATTGAATTAATATCCGACTATTTAGCCTCGAAAGATAAAGAGTTCGAATCGGACTCGTCTGAGGCATTCAGTGATAAAGGGCATATAATGACATCTCCAGTGACATGAGAACAAGAGGCCACTTGCTGAAATTAAAGGGCAGTCGCTTTAGAACAATAAAAATAAACAGTTCTGTATGCGGCGTACAGTTAACCTATGGAATGTATCACCCCAGAAGGTCCTTAAGGCAAATGGTGTGGCTGGGTTTTAAAGAGGTATGGCTAATTTTATTGTTGCTTATAGCTTTTGTGGCTAAACCAGCTAAGATAATGAGGAGGGTAATCAAATCACATGCTTCAAGGCATAAACTGATTGTCTGTGGGGTAGGAAGGAATTCCCCATGCAGAGCACTGCATGATTGGCTCACTGCACTCTGAGCGTCTGGGGTTATTTTTCCTTCGTTGGCAGTATCAGGGAGAGGCCACTGCAGGATATGGAATACCAGTGGTTGGTTCCACTATGGCAAATCTTATGTCCTTCTATGTTATCACATCTGTGTTTGGCCCCATGCAGAGCTGCAGGACAGGAAGATTGAGTTTCACTAGAGAGAGCTGCTTAGGAGAGCAGGTGCAGGTCAGGAGTGAGAGCCATGAAGAAGCGTGTGGGGAAGTTTGCAGAGCAGTTGCCTACACCGAATCCTGTTACTTCCTGATGTTCATGAGAAACAAATGAAACAGACAGTAAAATAAATAAAAGCAAAAGCAGGAACATGGTGTTGAATGACCCTGAGAGTTCCTGGAATCTGGGTTCAGAATTAAATGGCGGATTGAGCTCTCACTACTGTCTGGGTCTGGTCCTTTCTGAAGCAGGGGAAAAGTGGTAACAACCGTAATGATGTTTTTGCCCTTTGGAAAGTGATTGTTTTATTATTCACTGGCCATGAAGCTCCTGCTGCACAGGGAAATGGGGAATATGGGCCAGGGAACGCAGGAAAGCTGCTATGACATGTGTCCCTGGACGATTCTGCCAAGGATGAAATGCTAGCCATTGAGACAGCAGCGCCCTAGGGATGACATTACAGCCTTTTAATATGTCACAGCTACCGCACACCACACAGGAATGCCGTCTGTTCTGGGCTTCCACTTCTGGGGGCCTGAGGCCAAGTCTCCCTTGCAATTTGAAATAAAAAGAAATAGGGGGATGGAGTGAATCTGGCTATTTTAAAGTGACACACAGCATGTGTTAGAGACTGGAAGCTTTGCCCAGGAGGTGCTTAAGTCATGAGGCTAAATATGGAGGTCCTCGGGCTATAAAGGTGATCAGTGGTGACCTGGTGTGCTGTAGGGGCACCAAAAAAATGGCTGGGATTGTACAATACTCGGGGCCTTTCCTATAATGCTCCTGCTCATGTGTTTTTCTGAGGCAGCGGTTACCCATCAGGACACCTCATGGTTTTTGCACCAGCGTCACATCTACCAGTCTGTGTTTTTTCTACAGCATGAGTCATCCATAGTTATTTCCCTTGTTGCAGGGCTCAGCCACAGAACTTATATTTCCCCCAGTGGTCAGATCAACTGAATAACATCATCCCACCAGCACGTGTTGTCACCTCACTGATGGGCCTCGGGATATCACTGAGGGTGTGTCTGCACTGGAGTGGAAGGTGTAATTTCTAGCTTGGGAAGAGATACTTGCTCTAGCGCCTAAAAAAAGAAGGTAGCCACAGTAGTATGGGCAGTGGAATGGGCCAGGCATCCGAGAACATACCTAGGGTGTCTACAGGATCATGCTCGGGGCACCTAGCCCCTCCCACTACCCATGCAGCCCTGGCTGCGCTCTATTTTTAGAGCCCTACCTTGACCAGATCTAGTGCGGGCATGTCTGCCTGAGCTGGAAATTACAACCTCCAGCTCCAGTGCCGACATACCCAGTGCCTTCTCCATGACCAGTCTGACAGTGCAAAGCTGTTGTCTCCCTCGGCCCACGCGGAGCCTTGCCGACAAAATCCCTGCATGGCAGCATGCTGCCTACCGAGCTCCTTAGAACTGTCTTCTGCCTCCTGCTCAAACAGATTTATTTTTCCAGCCCTATTTTTCCCTTCCCTGCCACTCACAGGGCCACCTCCTTTGTGCATTGGGTGTGCTGCTGAGTAGCCATGGCAGTTTACATAGGTGTGGATCATTGCTTCCATTGACACAGCAAGGAGACAGGCTTGTTGTGCATATTCCCCAAGCCCCTAGACACAGCCCTGCCCAGACACTACTCCCCACGTCTGACTGTGCCCTTTTCAGGCAGTGCTCCTTGCTCTCTCTCTCTCTCTCTCACACACACACACAAGCTGAGGACTATTAATAATGCATCCGTGACTGGGATGATTAGTGATAGGTGGTGACAGAAAGTGGGAGCTGAGTAAATTCAAATCAATCGACTTGGCAGGTAGATAAAATATTACTGTGCATAAGATGGGAGATTTAACACAGCAGCTCTACAAACCCCAGGCTAGTGACCTGGCACTAATGCAGTTAATCAAATTCTTTTCTGTTTGGGTTCTTAGGCCTCACCTATCACTGTGGTATCGGAGCTCCTTACAGTAGTGCATTAGGTCATATGCCTAGCATCTGTCACATGTGGTTCTTTCCTCTTTTCTCCCTTCTTTGTCCCAGGAGAGAAGAAATGAGACAGTCCAGGAGGGTCTGGAGCTGCTTCCTTAGCCACTGGGACGGAGCCTACATATGTGACTGTACTAAACGGCTGTTCCTTAAACCTCTGTGGTTTATTATTTGAATTATTTATTATTTATTATTATTATTTAGTGCCCAGGTGCTAAAGCAATTAATCAAATGTGAAAGACAGGGAGACGGAGGTATGTGAGTCCTTCACAAATAGGACTGTGCTCCTACATGCAAGCACAATTACTTATGAGACTGTGACAAGAGAAAACTGAATGTAAAGTCTGCTATACAGCCAGTAAATCAGGCTTATGTCTTCCTTCCTCAATCAGAAAGGAACCAAGCTATTTTAAAATCCGTGTTCCACATACATAGTCAACTAGAATGCTCTTTCTTGTGGACAAGACAAGGTTTAAAATGTTCTTAGGCCTGCTTCTCTCCAGGCAACTTCTCCCTCCCAAAAGTGCTCCTTCCTCACCCTTGCCCTGAAAGAATCAAAGCCTGGATGAGCTCCAATGGCAGCATGCAAACCCTGAATACTGCATGCCCACAGTGATCAGTTTGTGGGCCAGCCACACAGGGTTAAACTTGCTTGCACAAAAATATTCATCAAATAATGTTGAGTAACAAACACATCTTGTTACAGTCTAGCTCTGTCTGTAGGCATTTCATGATCAGAGACAATTGCCCATCGTGCTGACCAATATTGTCTCCTTGTTTACTTGTACTCCCCCATCTGTCTCTCAATCTGTCATCTCTTGTCTTATGCTTAGATTGTAAGCCCCTTAGGGCTCTTTTTGGTCTGTGTTTGTATGGTGCCTAGCACAATGGAGTCCTTGCCCATGAACAGGACTCATAGGCACTAATACATTGGTCCGATAATTTGTCCACAACAGAATAATCAACAAGCTCTACTCCACCATTCTGTCCCTGAACTACAAATACAGGAGATCTCTTCACACAGCTAGAATGACCCATCTGTACATTGTAACGAGTGGCTATCTTCAGTCTGCCAAGCAAGGGATCTCACAAACAGATTCAGCGTGACACAGGGCGATTTAGGGAATTGGCGGCAAGAAGCAGAGCCTTTCACCTGTAGTTTGCTAGTTCAAGTTCAGACCAGACTAAACATTAGTACCATATAATGGGCGGGCGGTGGTCTCAGTGCAGCTGCCGAGTGGAGAAAAGCCCACATGCCAAAAACCACAATTGGCTTCTTTGCTGGAAGTTTGTGTGGCAAGGCCAAGAACTGAATGCACCTGGAGAGTGAACTGTCCTCTCACCCCATAGGGCCTCCTGCACATTAGAAAACCTGCTACCTGTTTTTCAGCACTAGTGCTCAGCCTGTCGTGTAAATGCTAGAGTAGACAGAGCACAGGCTTAGATAACATGGTGACGAAAGCACTTATGGTGGGGCTTGCACTTACTCCCAGGAGAAAAACAGCTACAAAATGTCCTAGAATAGGAGCATCTTCAGTGGTCCTTTGAGAACAGACTTGAGGCTCACAGGCAGGGGAATGTGGGGCAGCCTGTTGTCTGTACTGAACTTGTTTTGTGTAGAAGCCGAGGACTGCAGTCTCTAGGGCTGTCAATCAGGCACCTTGCAGAGTCACAAAATGCAGATGTAATTATTTAGGGAGGAAAAAATGACTGAGAAAATCTGAATAATTCTGGAAATTGGCTCAGAGACTAAGCTGTTATTTTGTTTGCAGTGTATTTAAGTTACCATTACATCCATTCTGTGCCACTAAGGTGAAGTCATTTCCACTGATTAAACGTGAGGAACCAACAGAGTTGCTCATTCCTTTTGTTCTCGTCTTTCAAAAGTGAATGTAGTGCTGGTGAACAGTGCCAAAATGGCAGCTTTGGAGAGCCTGAAGTGTTTTGTTAATCTACAGAACTAGTACCCGTGCACTCTGAGCAGTGCACACCTCCCCATGCACCATTCGCCTCCCCATAACAAGGGGCATCAGTGCTGGATCGGGGGGACTGGGCTGGGTGGGATGTTCTTGTGATGTTGCACCCCATATTCTTCTTAGTAATATTATGATAGGATTATGGCATAATTATGATGCATTTTGTACAAGATAAGTCCTGTGAGGTGTCATTGGAAAAGATATGATTTGCTGAATATGATTATCCTATTTGTATGCATGTTTCGTTTTTGGATCTGAAGTTATAAATACTGACTATGTATCTGTACTTCAAATGAAGTTACACCTGGGCAACACCCATTAGACATGATGCTTTCAGTCTACATAGTGGGTGGGGAAGGACCTATTCAGGATAATGGGCCATTAGGAAAAACAATAGGCCTTAGAAGACGCTTATCCTCCACCTGGTGAGCCTTCCTAAGAATGCTATAGCCAGCCTGTAAGGAACGGCTGCTATGACTCTACAAGGACATGTGACCAGGCCACATGATTCTGGACTCCACCTTGGCATGTCAGTATTTTTCTGCAAACCAGTCTGGGAACCAAGTTTTGAAACAAAGGGTTCCCACCATATGCTAAAGAAATATAAGGCAGGGAGTGACATCATCCGTGGTTCTTCACACAAGAAGACTTCTGGAAACACCTGAGAACCAAAGACTGAACTGGGGGAAGTGCTGGACCCAGGCTAAAGGGATTTCTAGCCTGTGTATGAAACACCTGGGGATTCTAAGCTGCAAAGCAAGTGTAGCTTGTACTTTAAGAATCTACAAGTCTGCTTGTACCATCCGTTAGGGTGAGAATCTGCTATTCATATCCAATCTAATATCTTAGACTTAGTTTGTGTTTTTGTTTATTTGCTAGATAATCTGCTTTGATCTGTTTGCTATCACTTATAACCACTTAAAATCTATTTTTTTCAGTTAATAGATTTATTTTATGTTTTAATCCAAACCAGCTAGCTTTGACTGGAGTGCTTGGGGAAAATCTCTGCTTGGTTACCACAAGTGTGCATTGTTCTCTTCACATTGAGAGAGAGACGGACTGGATATTAAACCCATATACTGGCCAGATTTGACCAGGGCAGGATGGTACTGCTCTGGGGTCCTAGGCTGGGAAGCTGGTAGTTAGAGAGCCTGCAGTGGTTAGAGAGCCTGCATGTAACTGCAGCTGGGTGTGTCTCTACCTGTGTGAATGCTGGTGAAAGTGCAGGCTGGAGGGCTTTGCAGCTTGTTACAGCAGCACAGTGTGAGAGGGAGCCCAGGCTGGTGGATCAGAGGGCTCAGTGGTGCCCCAGTTCCACGTGGCACTCTGGGGGGAACCTGTCACAGTTCTATCTTCATGCTCCATGGTTTCAGTGCTGGGACTGTCAGCAAAGATGTCAACTGGGATAGTGCCTTTTGTGACTTGCCACTTTTCCACTAGGCCCTGGACTATCACTATCAAGTTCAGCTCCTTTTGCTTTAGCCACTAAATAGCTGTCAGGGGGAATGATTTCTGGCCTTTTGTTTTCAACTTGGGCCAATTTAGGAACAGATTATGTCCCACGCTGTGTGCCCATGTAGGGTAGAAAGATACCCTCTAACTCGCCTGTGCTGGCTACCCATACTGCAGGTAGCTGGGTAGAAGGGAGAGCAACCTCCAGGGGACCACTACATTGCCCCCTAGTGCATGGGAACAGGAGTGGTTAGAAAGGGGTGGGACATCTCAATATTCCAGGGGCCATATGTTCAGGACAGGCACAGATACATCCCCTGTCGGGCAGGGAGAAACTGGGTGGCAGATTCCAATTCAGAGTCACAATCTTCCTCCTAGTTTCCCAGTTTGCCTTCTCAGTCTGCTCAGCTCTGTGTCATCCCATACAGGGACTTGGCGGCAAAATCACAAATGGCCCCTCAGTCAGCTAGAGATGAAATAACACTACATTTTATACAAAGCACTTTTCATTGCTCTCAAAGGGCTTTGGAGATATTAACTAATGAACTGAAAGGCTCAGTTCCCCCAATTATCAGAAACAACCAGATGGAATGAGTCTCGCTCAGCTGTCCTCTACCCTGAAATCTGCCTGTGTGTTGTGTTAAAAAAGGAAGGAGGAGGGGAGTATAAACAAAAGAGCGCGCAAGAGAGAGAGAGAGAGAAAAATAAAAGTTGTGGGTCTGCTGAACAGCCATTAAATGGCACATTTTTCTCATGACATTTTGTTATCACAATTATTATTTCAAATGCCTTGGAGTATAATCAACAGTCGCTTCCCCATGAATGTGCTGGATAAAATGTGCCAAATGCAAGAGACAATCCATTTGTTGCATCTGAGTTTCAGGAAACTGAAATTACTGCTTAAATAACCTCTCAGTTCAAGTCAGGGTAAATCAATGCCGACTGCATGGAACAAAAACCGTACAGATTTTTACTCCTGTGACCCCAAGCTGGACATCATCACAATTAATCTGATCTTGTCAAATGAAAATGGAGGTGAATTATCTGTCTTTCCCCTGCCTTTATTCCTTTGATGTGGACAGGAGCTGCATTATTACAGTACGTTAAGGTGCCTTTATTTTTTTTAGCTTCCTTGTGTATTAAAAAGGAAGAGGACAAATCTTGACACTGTCTTGGCTGAAGGGGTTGTATACATTTTGCCTTGCTTAGGATTCCTCCAGTGATCCATTATAATCTTATTAAGCATCTTTCTGCTAAGTATCTGAAACAGTTGTGGGCCAAACCATGCTCTCAGCTATGCCCCATCAACCTCCCTACATCAGAGGGGTAGTTTGGGAGTACATGAGGGCAGGACCTGGCCCTCCAATGTTCTGCGTACAGCATGGTTGAAGAAGATTGAAACAGAAGGAGGGACTCTCACTGCAACACTCAGGGAAGAGGGGGAGATCTCCCTCTACCTTTAGTACCACCCTTCCCTCATCCCCAACTCCCACTTACTTTAAACCTGGTATGTAGACCAACACAGCATTGCTCAGCACATAGATTTACAGCCAGCTGCGGAATAAGCAGAGTTGAAGTCCATGTAGATTGTTTATGAGAGTAGCTGTTTGAAGTTGTTTGAGGAGGCTGGTTTTTCTGGGCCCCACATTTACACCCTGGGACTCAGCTCAGATTCAACGTCTTGTTTTTGATGAGGTTCCGGCTTTTTCCTTTTCCACTTGTCCAAAGACACACAGTGAGCCAGCGGCTCAGCAGAAATTCTGCCACGCCTTTCACTTTTAAAGCTGAGACTGGCAAGAAGGATTTTCTATTTCCAATACCCGAAGTGACTGCTAGTTAGAACCTACCAGTGCGCTGAACCCTCTCCTTAATTATTTTGCATGGGTATCGCAAGTATGTCAGGCACAAAGGGCTAGAGGGGAGCATGAGGTAAAGAGCCCAAGGCTCATGAAGCTGGGATACCCATCTTTCCCAGTGACATTCCACTATCATCAGTACTGTCTATTAATAAAAACAGTCCCACACAGTGTCTCCGTGTTACACTGGGCCCGACCCTGAGAAATGCCGTGCTCCTTCCACAACCATTGGGATCTCAGCACCTTGCAGGATTGGGCCTCTTGAGAGGATGTCTTTCTAAAAGATATGTTCTTGTTCAACCACGAGTGATTTGACTTGATGCAGGGAGTCACAGGGGGAAATCTATGGCCTGGACTATGCAGGAGGTCAGACTAGGTGATCACAACAGTCCCTTCTGGCCTTCACATCCCTACATTTCTTTTGCTTTTGATAAAAATTTGGTGGGACTGGGTGAATGTCATTATTCAAGAAATTGAGGTATTTATATCAAGTGCTAAACCGAGGTAGGGGCAGGTACTGCAAGCTTCTTCCACACAGGTCTGCAAAGGAAGTTTAGCCCCCACATAAAATGCATTAATGAGATACAGGCATGCACTTGGATTCATGCCAAGGGAACTCTGTAAGTCCTTGTGGGCTGTCCACACACAGTATTTCTGGAACACACAGGTCTTTAGACCACCAGGGGTATTCCACCAGAGGTGAAGAAAGGCTGCTCTTTTTGTTGGGAAACTAAATGGGCACTGGAAACCTCCAACCCTCACCCACCTTAATTTTTTTAAAAGCGCTGTTTCCATAGATACAACCTATGCACTCAGACCCACACATGAATCCTGAATTAGTAAAATCTGTCTCCAGGCTGGTGGATGATCCCAATTAAACTAAATTAATAATTTATTCAAATAAAATGAGACATGCTGAGATTCTCCAGGGAGGCTGTAAAAATGATAATGTCTCTTGTTAGGAAAATGTGTCAACACCTCGCGTACACCAGGGCCATTTTATCTACATAGGCTACTGTTTTCTGAATGGCTTCAGGGCTCCAAATAATGAACTTTGAGCCACAGCTGGTGGGAGATCTCCTACCTTCTCCCTGTTAACACTATGCTCTGCACTGCTGTAAACACCACATGGCCATCTTTTTTTTTTTTATTAAAACTTCCAGCAGTCGTTAGTCCAAACTTAAGACCCTATTCACAGACAAGAAACTAACAATGCTGAGAAGATAATTTTCCCATGACGCATACTGAGTGATTCTTGCATAAAATTGCCAAGCACTTGACAAAGTCATAATCACTGGCTAATGATCCATTATCCAATTGCCATAATTAGTTGCATTATTGATATTACCTTACTAGAGTAATTGGACTGATACAGCCTTTATCAGTAGAAAGAGAAATTGCCATATTGATGCTGTCAAGGAAGGGCATCATTTGAAGAACAACTCACACAAACAGATTGTACAAACAACAGCTATACAATAATATGGCCTCAGCATGGTATCTCCTGCTTATTCTAGGTATGAGAGGGGGGTTAGAGGCACAGCAAACTTGGAGAGGGGGACAAAGCAAATGGCAGGGATAGGGTACTTCTTTTAATTGTACCTAATTTTGTTGTTAGGGCCTGTTGGTAGGCATAGAACTCCTAGGTTGTATGTTGATATAGCTACGCACTGAAGGAAAGCAAATGTAAGTTCCTATTTGTGTATGCAGTAAATTTAGTACTGTTGAAACCTCCCAGAATAGGTACAGAACAATGCAAGCCTCTCCCGTCAATGCAAGCCTCTCCCGTCAGCCATGTCCCTGGGCCTCACCCTGGAGACAGAGGAACTGCTTCTAAGGATGAGAAAGTCTTTCAGCCTCTATTGCCTCTCCACTGGGACTGCCCATGGTAAGGTTGCTAATTAGTGTCACCTGTGGAAGTGTTTTTTCCCCTCCAAGGAGGACACTTGTCCCTTGGGAACTGGACCCAAACACCCATCAGATGATAACATGGCCATTGAAATCAATGAAAGTTAGGAATCTAAATACATTTGAGGATTGGGGCCTAGCAGTCTGGGTTAGATTCATACTGGGTTAGAAAGGCTTCTAACCTAGTATGAATCTAGGCTTCTAACCTAGCATGTCTAGTAGCAGGTCTGGTTCAGATTTCATTGCCAAACCTGCAGCCAGAAAGGGCCCTTGGTGAAGAGGGCCCCAGTCCAGCAGCGTACTGGTTGAAATAATAGTGTGATGGATGGTGACCCTGCTCCATTGTCACATGGTGTGGCGCATAAGCTACTTTGTGCTGAGAATCCTTGAGTAATAACTCACCCTCTTCGGAGAATCAGTATCTCCCTTACCCTGTTATCCTGGCTGTGGCTGAGGGACTTTATAGGTTTTCCCCTCCTTCGCTATAACAGGAAATCTCCATGCATGACACTGCACAAAACACACACACCAGTTCTGCATGCATTCTATATTCCCACCCCCATCTCATGGGAAGAACTCCCCTCCTTTCATAGACTTTGAGGCCAGAAGGGACCATCATGATCATCTAGTAGTCTGGCCTCCTGCACATTGCAGGCCACAAAACCACATGCACCTAATCCTGTAACAAACCCATAACCTGTGGCTGAGTTACTGACATACTCAAATAATGATTTAAAGACTTAAAATTACAGAGAATCCACCATTTACCTTAGTTTAAACCTGCAAGTGATCCATGTCCCAGGTTGCAGAGGAAAGTGAAAAAACTCAGGGTTTCTGCCAGTTTGGCCTGGGGGAAAATTCCTTCCCAACCCCAACTATGGCAGTCAGTTGGACCCTGAGTATGTCTGCAAGACCCAACAGGAACCATCCGGGAAAGAGTTCCCTGTGGTAACTCAGAGCGTTCCCCATCTAGTGTCCCATCGCTGGCCGCTGGAGATATTTGCTACTAACAGCCATAGATTGGCTACATGCCATTGTAGGCAGTCCCATCATACCATAAACGTAGCAAGCTGAGTCCTGAAGTCAGTTAGGTTTTTGCCCCCTCTGCTCCTGTTGGAAGCCTGTTCCAGAACTTCACTCCTCTGGTGGTTAGAAACCTTCATCTAATTTCAAACCTTCACTTGTTGATGGCTAGTTTATATCCATTTGTTCTTGTGTCCACATTGGCATTTAACTTAAATAACTTCTCTCCCTCCCTGGTATTTATCCCTCTGACGTATTTATAGAAAGCAGTCGTATCTCCCGTCAGCTTTCATTTGGTCAGGCTAAACAAGCCAAGCTCTTTGAGTCTCCCCTCAAGGTAGGATTTCCATTCCTCTGATCATCCTAGTAGCCCTTCTCTGCACCTGTTCCAGTTTGAATTCATCTTTCTTAAACACAGGAGACCAGAACTGCACACAGTATTCCAGATGAGGTCTCACCAGTGCCTTGTATAATGGTACTAACACCTCCTTATCTCTACTGGAAATACCTCACTTGATGCATCCTAGCACTGCATTAACCTTTTCCACAGCTGCATCACATTGTCATTGTCATAGTCATTCTATGATCAGACACTATACCCAGGTCTCCCTCTTCCTCTGTTGCTTCCAACTGATAAGTCCTCAGCTTACAGAAAAAGTTCTTGTTGTTAGTCTCCAAGTGCATGACCTTGCACTATGCCCTATTATATTTTATCCCATTTCTATTACTCCAGTTTTCAAGATCATCCAGATCTTTTATGATATTCCGGTCCTCCTCCATATTGGCAATACCTCCCAACTTTGTGTCATTTGCAAATGTTATTAGCATACTCTCACTTTTTGTGCCAAGGTCATTAATAAAAAATGTAAAATAAGATTGGTCACAAGACTGATCCCTGAGGAATTCCACTAGTAACATCCCTCCAGCATGACAGTTCACCTTTCAGTATAACCTGTTGTAGTCTCCCCTTTAACCAGTTTCTTATCCACGTTTCAATTCTCATATTAATCTCATCTTCTCCAATTTAACTAATAATTTCCCATGTGGAACTGTATCAAATGCCTTCCTGAAAGGATGCATTTCCTTTGTCTAAAAAACTGGTTATCATCTCAAAGAAAGAAATCAGGTTGTCTGGCACAATCCACTTTTTGTAAATCCATGTTGTATTTTATCCAGTAATGCAGCGGAGGGGCTTCATTCCGGTGCAGAGGCAGTTAGCTCACCCTGTTGGGCTCAACTAACCCTGTCCCTTCCCACTAGCAGGAAGTGCAGGGGTGGGACAGGTGGTAAAAGGGCAGGGCCCTGCAGCTCAGTTGGAGCCAGACCAGGGAAGGAAGCAGATGTCCTTCGCAGGGAACCGAGCTGTCCGCGAAGCCCATGACTGGCGGTGGCAGACGACAACTCCCCCAAGTAGCTCAGGGAAGCAAGATATTGACTTGGGTTGTTGCTGGGAGACAAGGTAGTGACCCCTTGCTTCCCTGCTGACCCTGTGATTGGACCACCCATCACTTCTCGGGCCCTTAGCTGAGACCCAGTGGAGCAGGGCTGGGCCGGGATCCTCAGACCCCTGGCCCCACACTCAGGACTGGATGAGCCATAACCCTTAAGCTGGGTAGCCTGAGCTATCGACTGTTTCTCTGCTCAGCCCTCAGGCAGGTGGCCTGAGCCACAGACTGCTTACTTGCTTAGCCTCCTCCAGGAGGCCTGAGTGACCACTTGCCCAATGGCTTGGCTGCAAACCAGGATGCCTGATCAACCCACCGAGTGCAAGCACTGATTCTACACCACTGCCAAAGGTGGTGCCCTGTCCCTGAGACCCAAGGAATGTTACATGTCCGAATTACTATTGTGGTAAACCCAGGACAAACAGCTACAAAAGGGGGGTAATAGTTAGTCCCAGGGGTTTAAAAGGCCTCTCCCTATCCCCTGAGGAGAGAGAACCACGGGGCAATAAGGTTCAGCTGGAAAAGGGGTTGCTAGGGAACCAATTAGGTTCAGCTGACTACTACTTGGGACCTTTTTAAACCCTCCCCTGGGTGGTAGGAGGGAGAGAGTGAGGGAGTGAGAGGAGCCGGGAAGCTACCAGTAGGCTGTTTGCAGCAAGACACCAAACCTTCCCCGTAGGGGGGCTGCACTCGCTCCCCAGAAGGGAAGGAAAATAAGCACAAGAGACTGACTGAGGAGACGAGTAGTGGGACCCTGTGCCACCTATAAAGATTCGCCTTGCGCCAAACCTGAGTCTCCAAGGCTAAAAAGGACTGCGCCTACTGAGGTGAACAAGGTATTTTGCCACACGTGGTGTCAGAAGTGGGATGTGGTGAGTGAGTAGGCTCTGTGGCAAGCCATCTCAGGGCAGGGTAAATCACCAAAAGAAAAATATGGAGGATGTAGTGAAGGCATTGGTACAGGCCACTGCGGCCCAACAAGAGGCTACCAGGGTGCAGATGCTTGCCTGGCAAGAGTCAGTACACGTCCAACGGGAGACGAACCAATTACTGATGAACCAGGTGGCCCAAGATCGAGCCACCCTGAATGAAGTAGTGAACCAGTTAAAAGCCCTGACCATGCTGACACACGGGCCCCAAGGGATCCGGCTGCTGCGGGCAAGCAACTATTTACAGAAGATGGCTATGGATGACAATATAGAGGCATATCTCCTCGCCTTGGAGACGACAGCACTGTGGGAGGCCTGGCCTCAAGACCAGTGGGCAGGTATCCTGGCTCCATTTCTGTGTGGGGAGCCCCAGAAGGCCTATTTCGACATGACCAGAGAGACAGCTATGGATTACTCCCAGCTGAAGGCAGAAATCCTGGCAAGGTCAGGTGTGATGGAGGGTGGATAAAAGGAGGGGAACGAGGATCTTGACCCAGTACCAGAAATCTATGCTTATAGGGGAAAGAGGTGGCTCAACAGACAGCGGGGCGGGACAGGAGATCAACGACCCAATAGCCAGACCTCGTTCTGGGGAGACAGAGGTAGATCCCCCTGAGTTTGGACAAATGGGGACCTCACTCGGGAATTTTGGTCAGGATCAGGCCAATGATCCAATATACAGCAATATTCATAAAGAAGTAGTCGAGGTAAATGGGGTCCCCGTGGAGGGGACTGTCAAGGGCCCAGGGCCATATTATGTGATTAAGGGTGATCTGCTATACAGAGTAGTCCAGGTCCAAGAGCAAGTCGTAGAACAACTCTTGGTCCCACAGAAGCATCAGAGGGGCTTGATGGATCTGGCCCACAGCCATCTGTTTGGGGGCCATCTTCGGGTAGATAAGACCCTTGATCGGATTCTGCAGAGGTTTTTTTGGCCCAGCATTTATGTGGCTGTCTGGCGATATTCTACCTCCCGTCCAGAATGTCAGTTACATGGGCCCCGACCACACTTAAGGGCCCCTTTGGTACCTCTACCAGTTATTGAAAACCCATTCGAGCAAATAGCTATGGATCTAGTAGGGCCACTGGAGAAGTCAGCCCGGGGTCATCAGTACATTCTGGTAGTACTAGATTATGCCACCCAATATCCCAAGGCCATACCTCTGTGGAACACTATGTCCAAGACCATAGCCAAAGAATTATGATAAAGGGAAGGGTAAACCCCTTTGAAATCCCTCCTGGCCAGGGGAAAGCTCCTCTCACCTGTAAAGGGTTAAGAAGCTAAAGGTAACCTCGCTGGCACCTGACCAAAATGACCAATGAGGAGACAAGATACTTTCAAAAGCTGGGAGGAGGGAGAGAAACAAAGGGTCTGTGTCTGTCTGTATGCTGGGTCCTTGCTGGGGATAGACCAGGAATGGAGTCTTAGAACTTTTAGTAAGTAATCTAGCTAGGTATGTGTTAGATTATGATTTCTTTAAATGGCTGAGAAAAGAATTGTGCTGAATAGAATAACTATTTCTGTCTGTGTATCTTTTTTGTAACTTAAGGTTTTGCCTAGAGGGGTTCTCTATGTTTTTTAATCTAATTACCCTGTAAGGTATCTACCATCCTGATTTTACAGGGGGGATTTCTTTATTTCTATTTACTTCTATTTTTATTAAAAGTCTTCTTGTAAGAAACTGAATGCTTTTCATTGTTCTCGGATCCAAGGGTTTGGGTCTGTGGTCACCTATGCAAATTGGTGAGGCTTTTTATCCAACATTCCACAGGAAAGGGGGGGTGCAAGTGTTGGGAGGATTGTTCATTGTTCTTAAGATCCAAGGGTCTGGGTCTGTAGTTACCTAGGCAAATTGGTGAGGCTTTTTACCAAACCTTGTCCAGGAAGTGGGGTGCAAGGTTTTGGGAAGTATTTTGGGGGGAAGGACGCATCCAAACAGCTCTTCCCCAGTAACCAATATTAGTTTGGTGGTGGTAGCGGCCAGTCCAAGGACAACGGGTGGAATATTTTGTACTTTGGGGAAGTTTTGACCTAAGCTGGTAAAGATAAGCTTAGGAGGTTTTTCATGCAGGTCCCCACATCTATACCCTAGAGTTCAGAGTGGGGGAGGAACCTTGACATAGGGCCACTGGAGAAGTCAGCCCGGGGTCATCAGTACATTCTGGTAGTACTAGATTATGCCACCCAATATCCCAAGGCCATACCTCTGTGGAACACCATGTCCAAGACCATAGCCAAAGAATTAGTCTGCATTTTTTCCAGAGTAGGGATACCTAAAGAGATCCTGACGGAACAAGGGACCCCCTTTGTGTCCAAGTTAATGAAAGACCTATGTGCAGTGCTCCATATACGAACCCTCAGGACGTCAGTCTATCATCCCCAGACTGATGGTCTTGTCGAACTCTTCAATAGAACATTGAAGAACATGCTACGGAAAGTGGTTAGTCGCGAAGGGAAAGACTGGGACGCCCTGCTGCCTTACTTGCTGTTTGCTATATGGGAGGTTCCCCAACCTTCCACTGGATTCTCCCCATTCGAGCTGTTATGTGGTCGCCACCCCAGGGGCATCTTGGACATGGCCAAAGAGGGCTGGGAAGAACAGCTGAACACCGGGAGAAACATCGTTGAACATGTATTGCAAATGAAAGATAGGATAGCCCAAGTCGCCCCCCTTGTGCGTGAACACCTGGAGAAGGCCCAAGGGGCCCAACGGACATACTACAATCGCCAAGCAATGACCCGGAAGTTCCAGGTGGGAGACCGGGTAACGGTGCTCATACCCACAGCAGAGAGCAAGCTCCTGGCCAAGTGGCAGGGGCCATATGAGATAATAGAAGCCATAGGAGAAGTTGACTATAAGGTCCGACAGCCGGGTTGCCGGAAGCTGGAGCAGATCTACCATAGAGACCTGCTGAAACCATGGCAGGATAGAGAAGCACATGTGGTTGCGCTAGGGGCACCATCCCCTAAAAGCAACCAGCCCGACCAAGTGGGAATATCCCCGGAGTTGACTCCGGAGCAACGATCTGAAGTGATCAGCCTGATTAAATGCAACCAGGATGTGTTCTCAGAAAAGCCAGGCGGGACTACTGAGGTTCACCATCACATCCTCACAGAGCCTGGAGTGAAGGTGAACGTCAAGCCATACCGGATCCCGGAGGCCAAAAGAGAGGAGATCAGGACAGAGGCCAGGAAAATGCTGGCCTTAGGAGTCATTGAAGAATCTCAAAGCCAATGGTCAAGTCCAGTGGTTTTAGTGCCTAAGCCGGATGGCAGCATGAGGTTCTGCAACGACTTCCGAAAGCTGAATGAGGTGTCCCAGTTTGATGCGTACCCTATACCCTGGATAGATGAGCTAATTGACAGATTGGGAAAAGCATGGTTTATGTCTACCCTTGACCTGACCAAGGGCTATTGGCAGATCCCGCTGGCCAAGGCCAACAAAGAGAAGAGGCCTTTGCAACTCCAGAGGGACTATATCCGTACACCATCCTCCCCTTTGGGTTGCATGGGGCGCCTGCTACTTTCCAAAGGCTCATGGACAAACTGTTGCAACCACATGGCAAGTACGCAGCAGCCTATCTCGACAACATTATCATATATAGCCCCGACTGGGAGACACACTTGGAGAAGGCGGAGGCAGTGCTGGATACCCTAAGGAAGGCGGGGCTGACAGCAAACCCTCCAAGTGTTCACTCAGGCTAGCTGAAGCCAAATACCTTGGGTATACAGTGGGGAGGGGCGTGGGGAGGCCCCAACTCAACAAGTTAGAAGCTATACAGAAGTGGCCCCGACCACTCCGGAAAAAACAGGGCAGGGCATTCCTGGGACTAGTGGGGTACTATAGACGGTTCATTCCCCACTTTGCCACCAGGGCATACCCATTAATGGACCTAACGAAAGCTCGGGGCCCAGACATAGTAAGATGGACAACTGTGGCTGAAGATGCCTTTTCAGATCTATAGACGGCCCTATGCATTGACCCCTTACTTGTGGCCCCGGACTGGGGGAAGGAGTTTATCCTACAAACCAACACCTCTGATGTAGAGTTGGGGGCAGTACTTTCACAAATGGTCAGGGATGACGAACACCCTGTCCTCTTCCTCAGTAGGAAGCTCCTGCCTAGGGAACGGAAATATGCTGTTGTCGAGAAAGAATGCCTGGTGGTAAAATGGGCCGTAGAAAGCCTCCGCTACTATCTACTGGGACGGAGGTTTACCCTTGTCACGGACCATGCCCCTCTGCAGTGGATGCACCAAAATAAAGACAAAAATGCCAGAGGGATGAGATGGTTCCTGTTGCTTCAACTCTTCCACTTCAGAGTACAACATAGGTCTGGAATCCAACATGGCAATGCGGATGGCCTTTTGAGACCCACGTAGTCCAACCCCATAGTGTTGAGCGGGGGGGAATATGTGGTAAACCCAGGACAAACAGCTACAAAAGGGGGGTAGTAGTTAGTCCCATAGGTTTAAAAGGCCTCTCCCTATCCACTGAGGAGAGAGAACCACAGGGCAATAAGGTTCAGCTGAAAAAGGGGTTGCTAGGGAACTAGTTAGGTTCAGCTGACTCCAACTACTTGGGACCTTTTTAAACCCTCCCCTGGGTGGTAGGAGGGAGAGAGAGGAGCCGGGAAGCTACCAGTAGGCTGTTTACAGCAAGACACCAAACCTTCCCCGTAGGGAGGCTGCACTCGCTCCCCAGAAGGGAAGGAAAATAAGCACAAGGGACTGACTGAGGAGATGAGTAGCAGGACCCTGTGCCACCTTTAAGGATTTGTCTCGTCCCAAATCTGAGTCTCCAAGGCTAAAAAGGACTGAGCCTGCTGAGGCGAACAAGGTATTTTGCCACACTATTTACTTCTATGTAAGGGTGCCTTTACTTCTATGTAAGGTGCCTTAACTACTTTCTCTTTCAAAATTTGTCCCAAGACCTTGCGTACAATTGCAGTCAAACTAACAGACCTGTAGTTTCTTGGATCACTTTCCCCCCTCTTTCTTAAAAATAGGTACTCTCCATCCCAGCTGACAGAGCAGAGCAGTGTGGACAGAGGTTGGGTGGCAACAATAAACTTTGTGCTGGACTGTGGCTTCCTGTCTGTGAAACCCAATAAAGTAGAGCCACAGATTTGTGCCGATTGGCCCTGCCGATATACAATTCCACAAGCCTTCCAACCTCCCCCGCAAATTTCATGTCATTTGAAAAGGCAATTTCCATCCAAAAAGTTTTGATGAAAAATTTGCAAGCAGCCCTATGTGGGATCTTTAAGTCAAGATGGGATGTCTTTCTAAAAGATATGATCTAGTCAAGCTACAAATTATGGGCCTGACACAGGAATCAGTGGGTGAAATTCCAAGGACTGCATTATGCAGGTGGTCAGACTAAGTGATCATAATGCTCTTTTCTGGCCTTAACACCTTGGAATTTCATCAGGATCCTGGATGTGAAATTCACACCTGTGTGTGTGTGTGTGGGGGGGGGGGCAGGCAAAGTCTATGCACATGAAAGTCCTATTTAAGCCCTATTTGAAGGCTATAATAGGACTTAAGGGGCACATAAGTTTTTTGCTGGCCATCTGCACAGGATTGAATTTCACCTAGAAGAGTAAATCATCAAAATGCTGACACACAATGCTGCTTGCCCAACCAATCCCCATTTCACCATCTGATCTATGGCCCCAGGACTCTCATGATATTAGGATAACGAGGCAGTACTGACAATTCTGTCCTCGCTGTTGGACCAGCATAGAGCCACAATTGGTACTATTCCAATGTTATCTAACAATTAACCTTGACACAAGTCTTTTACTTCCAAAAGCCTGCTGGAGCACTTAGAAATTCAATTTCTCTCTGATAAAGGGAATTCAGATGAGTTTCAACTTATCACAGCTAGAGGAAAATTGCAGCGTCTTAATAAGAGTATAGGTGGTGTTAAACCAGACTTGTCTTCCACAATGCAGCGCAAACCTGCTACATGTTAAAAAAAATTAATTTGTCGATCTGTTACAGACTATTTATACCAGAATCTACAAAGCGAAAATTAGATTGAAAAATGACTCCAGACACTACTTAGTAAAAATTATTTCATGCCAGTATGTGTTAAATTCAATATCTGTTCTATTCATGCAGTGTACTTCATTGAAATGAGCAGCATCTCAAATATGCATTTCTGCATTCTGTTACATTGGTCTCCTCTTGATGGATCTATTAATGCTGAAGGGTACTAATGCCTTCAGACTGTAAGTGGATTCACTACAATTTTTCTTTATTTTTTAAAGATAAATGTATGAAGCTGCTCAGCAGCCTAAAACTGAGAACTAGCCAGCTGGAGCCCTATATCTGACTGCTATACTGTCTATCCATCCCTACGGCCCTTACCACCATGGAGTCTGAACGCCTGACACTCATTAACAGATCGTATTATCCCAACACCGCTGTGAGGTAGAGAAGTAGTATCCCCATGTTAACAGATAGGGAATTGAGGCACAGGTAGTCTTGTCAATCCTATGCCTTCAAAAATCAGGAGTCAGACACCCTCTCCCAAATCATGAGATTAGTCTCAATCATTAGACTTTTAAAAAAATAAAGATTATGTTTTTTGGTCGGTCTTCTAGTTTTTAACCCCCCCCCCCCCCGCCCATCCCCTCTGTGCATGTGTGAGTGAGAGAGTGAGTGTTACAGGATTGCCAGCTCACCCAAATGTATGCAATGAGTAAGAAGAAAAGGAGTACTTGTGGCACCTTAGAAACTAACACAGCTGCTACTCTGAAACCTGGCAATGAGTAAGGTGATCTTGATCCCCACTGCAGGATTCTCACTGGCTGCCTGTTGGTGCAGAGTTTCTAGCTTCTCTCCAAACCCCAACATTTGAATTAATTCATCCTTCCAGCCCAGCAATTAATTATGCACCCCCAACTCCTCTGTCTCCCTGCCAGCCATATATCAATTCTGCCCCTGCCACCTCACATGTGCCCCAAGCCCCTCAGTGCAGATCTGTTCTGCTGGCAGCTCTAGGGGTTCTTCACCCCTTCTTTTCCTTCCCAAGCCTGGGGTTGCAAAGGGAAGTGCAGGTGAGCACAGAGCAGACTGACCCATTATTCACAGAGACGGTAAGTGGGGAGCAGAGCCACCTTGAGCTGCTGGGCTTTTTCTGCTCTTTGGTTCCGACTCCCTCTTCTCTCCCCTACCCAAAACTCTGGTTCCTGAGAGGCGGGGGTGAGCTCTCCCTGCTTCTTGCAGCAGTTCTGACTTCTGATGGACTGCCCTTTCCTAGGAGGTAGGGGAGCAGGGATGGCAGCAAATGAGATGGGCTTTCCCCTCCCCGCAAGGCTGAAAATTGCTTGAAGGCTGCAACTTCTGGAGTCATGGGGAGACTGGCTCCAGCAGGGGCTAAAAT
The DNA here is from genome assembly GCF_965140295.1 of Lepidochelys olivacea. Taxonomy (NCBI): domain Eukaryota; kingdom Metazoa; phylum Chordata; order Testudines; family Cheloniidae; genus Lepidochelys; species Lepidochelys olivacea. The sequence goes on along the minus strand of NC_140411.1, from coordinate 257,480,709 downwards.
CATGTTATTGGTAGAGTTGGCAACATGGCAGACAGGGTAGATTTAGTGACTTCTTCAAAGCAACCCAGGAAGCCTGTGGCTGAGCCAGGATTTGAAATTAGGTCTCTTGAGTTCCAGTCCAGTGTCCTATCTACTAGGACATCCTTATTCCTAAAGCTGAGACCTGAATTCAGCAAAGTTAGTGCAGGGAGGGATAAAGTACTCTCTGGTGTCCCCACTAAACTCATGGTGCTGAGGGGGGCTCATACCTTCAGAGGGCAGATTATGCATCTGCTTCTGCCTTCCATTAGGCTTCCATCAGGCAGAGCAGCTTTCATTCACATCATGGCTCTGTAGGATCAGTGGGCTTCCCAGCCACGCTCTCTTTTCAGCCACGCTGCCAGCTTTTGGGGTTGTGCTGGTCCATTATGCCCACCCCTCTCCAGAAATAAAATTGCTGCCACTTTGCACCCCGGCCGCGTGACCTCCCCATAAACCCCTGCCACCGGCTAGCCATGCATTCAGCCCACAGTTTCTCGCTCTTTTGAGCCACTTAAAATGTCATTTCCAACAGAGTAACTCACGTGTGTAATAGACTCCCAAAGGGAAGCTGTCATAGTTGCTGCAGCAGCAAACGTATTCCGAAGAGTCTGAAACTGGAAACCTGAATAATGAGGCACATTGGCTGATTCAAATGAGCCACATTGGTTTTCCTGTCCCATCATGTTCCCATGTTTCATAATTTCTTGCCTCCCACTCTGCTGTTATGCTGCAGTTAACTCTATAACGGTGTTTCCAGTAACCCTGAAAAGCACAGTGAGGTAGAATTGGTATAGAAGATACAACAATAACAAAAAAGGTACTGTATTATTTTATGTAATATATGGGCTTATTCCTTCCAGGTGGATACAGCACTAATATGGAGATGTTTAGCACATCAGTGGTGCTTTGCATTTTCAGAGAGCTCTTCCATCATTAACTACCTAGGTGAGAAGTATTTTCACTCCCTTTTTAAGATGTGGGGGCGGGAAATGAGGCACATGGAGAAAGTGACCTGCCTAATGCAGGCTGGGCAGAAATTTGAACTCAGGAGTGCCTGGCTCTGAAGCCCATGCCAGGTCCATGAGACCACCCTGCCTTTCATTAGTATTATAGGCCTCAATTGACAAAAGTGACTAATGATTCTGGTTGCCTCAATTTTCAGAAAGCACTGAGCACCCACTCTCTGAAAATCAGGTGTCTCCTGGTGGGCACCCAAAATCACTAGTCACCTTTGAAAATGTAGGGATAGTTTGTGTGGGGCACCTCCCATTCAGCTGTAAGTGGTTTGAGTCTGTTAAGCCAGTTAGGAACAGCCCAAGGTCCATTCTAGGTTAAAACACACATTGAAGGTGAAAAGCTGGTACTGCTTTTAGTCCCATAAACTAGAACTTCCTGAAAAGGTCAGGAACCACTGGACTAGAGACTAGAATAGAGTAAAGAGTCAAGTTAGTACCACAGAGATGTGTGTTAAAGCTTCTCTATGAGAATTCCATTTTCATCAGGGTCACAAACTTTCCAATTGAGACTCCTTCACTTGGAAACTTATTTTGTTGTACAAGGCTAATTGATAATCCCCCATGATATAATAATATCACTGTCAACCCATTGAAATGCAAGAACAATGCTGGATCCTATAAATCACCATGATCCTAAAAAGGAGAGTTAAATGAGCACTGCATTATAAACCACACAGCACATTAATCACTCTGCTACAAACCGTAAATATGACAAGTACATCCATCAATCCAGCACCTCTCTTTCAGATCTGCGTACATGGACGTTAGCAATTTAATGGATTTAGAAAGGCCTTTTTTTGGAAAAAGGCAATACTCTGGAGTACAGTCTTTTATTTATCATGGTTATGGGAATTAGGACCCTGCTTTGGCCTCCTATGGGACTACTCCAGCACTTAAAGTTACAAATTTACTTAAGGCTCTTGTTGAATCAGGGCCCTAACGGAGGAAAAAATTCACCTCTTCAAAGGCTGTCTGTACTAGCCTGTGGTGTGGCGGTGCCCCACCCCCATGCCAGATTGGGCTACAACAGCCCAGAGCGGCTGCTCAAGGTGGCAGCCAATCAGGGAGGGCCTGTGAGAGCCAATCAGGGCCAGTATTACAGCCAGCCAATTAGGGCTAGGCTAGGCTCTATATAAAGGCTGCCCAGGAAGGGAGCAGGTGATCTCTCCCAGGCCTTCAGGGGGTGAAGGTCTGTCTTCTGTGTGAAGAGACTAGCACAGTGCTAGGCAGGTAGGGGGAGCAGAAGGGAACTCCTGCCTAGAACCTGCCGGGCTGCAGGCCCTGCGAAAAAGGGCCTAGCTGGTGCAAAGGGGCTGAAGGGGAAATGGCCGAGGAAGAGATGGACAAAGGGAGAGAAGGAGGGCAGGCAGGAAGGCTGCTGCCAAAGGGTCCCTAGGTTGGGACCCAGAGTAGGGGGTGGGCCTGGGTCTCCCCCATTCCCCCTTGCACTTCCACCTGGCTGTTAGGAGTGGCCATTATGGACTGTGCCAGACCCCTGCCAAAAGGGGTTAGACTTTGGGGTGTGGTTGGCCATTGTGGCTGGGGTGAAGAGGACTGCTGATAACACCAAACCCCTGGAAGGGGGTGAGACCAGAGCAGTGGATGCTGCTGGAGGGCAGTGTCCTGAAGAGGATGCCGCAGGCTGGGCGCAACACGGGTCAAGACCTCAATCTAGGGTGAGAGATGGACAGGACACCAGTGGCAGAGGGTACTTTACATGAACTGAGCTAATTCCTGGAGTCAACAGCAGGAGGTGCTGTGGTGGTGAGTCCCAACCCTGTCACATAGTCCTTTTAGGGAAATAGCCTCCTGTTTCATTATCAGCAGCTGTACCAATGGTAGCAACAATAGTAGAAGGATAGTCTTGTGGAGAAGACCCTGGGCTGGGACTCAGGAGATCTGGGTAACCATCCCCAGCTCTGCCACTTTGCTTCTGCCACTTTGCTTCTGCCACTTTGCTTCTGCCACTTTGCTTCTGCCACTTTGCTTCTGCCACTTTGCTTCTGCCACAGTCTCTTGTGTGACCTTGGGCAAGACACTTCATCCCTCTGTTCTTCAGTTCCATAACAATGGGGATAGTAAGTCTCTCTCTTTCTCCTACTCTTTGTCCGTTTTGTCTACCTAGCTTGTAATCTCTGTGGGGCAGGGATTGTCTCTTACTGTGGTTACGTCTACACTAGAAATGCTACAACAGTATAGCTGCAGCACTGCAGGTGTGCCACTAGAGTGTAGACCCTTATTAGAGTGACAGAGGCGTTCTTCTGTTGCTGTAGTAAGTCCACCTCTATATGAGGTGGTAGCTAGGTCGATGGAAGAATTCTTCCATCTACCTAGGGTGTCTGCACCAGAACCTAGCTTGGCTTAATTACGTTGCATAGGGTGTGAAATTTTTCACAGCCCTGAGTGATGTCGTTAAGCTGACCTACCTCTGTAGTACACAGACCAGCCTGACCTGTATGTACAGTGCCTAGCACAATGGAATCCATTTGATTGGAGCCTCTGGGTGCTATTGGAATATAAACAATAAGAGTAATAATAATAATGCAGCTAGGGCACTGGTGTTTTCCCCACCATGTCATCTAAACATGTTCAGAGCACATCTAGATGACAGTGGTAAAAACGATGAACGCTAGTGCCCATCTACACTAATGCTTCTGGTTGGGACATTTCTCCCCACAAGACTAACGTAGACAAGACCAAATTATTCCAGTGTTCATCTGTTTACCTCTGCCCACCACCACTCCCCAGCTCCACTCTGCCTTAGCACAGATGAAAAGATTGGGTTAATGCCTCCATGTTACTGGATTCATATCTGGATTATGGTGTGTGTAGAACTATAGGGTTCAGATTATTAGTTCCTCGCACGTTCACATCCCCAAATTACTATGCAGTTTGGCCTGATTGGTAGTCTCAGACTGGGCCAGGGACAACAGGGTGCTGTAAATGAGTATTCAGATGTAGTAACAAACCTACGTGGGATGTCGGGGACGGAACTGCCGCGGCTACTGCACGCTCACAACAAGCTGTGCTAGGGGAGAACGTTTACAGAACATCTACCCCCGATGTCTGACTATTACCAATGCTACTAGTTCTGCACTTTCATAAACACCATAGCAACAGAAAATTAGTCTCCCTCTCATTCTGTATCTCTCACTTATAGGTCTTGCATTCAAGTGAGGGATAAGTGGGTAGAGTTAAACCTGTTTACATGACTCACTGCTGGAGAGCTTCTTTCCAAAATCGCACTTAAAAGGTTCCTTTTATTTTTGTTCCGATTAAAACAGTCTAATCTGTCCCAGTGCCTGTGGATGCAAGATGGACAGACCCTGGCATGCATGAGAAACTTCATGCATGAGAATCTTTTGCAACTCACACTTACTGAAAAACAGATTTCCCTGTCCAATTCCCCCCTGTCAAGGTTCCTTCCCCACTCTGAACTCTAGGGTACAGATGTGGGGACCTTCATGAAAGACCCCCTAAGCTTATTTTTACCAGCTTAGGTTAAAAACTTCCTCAAGGTACAAACTTTGCCTTGTCCTTGAACCCTATGCTGCCACCACCAAGTGTGTTAAACAAAGAACAGGGAAAGAGCCCACTTGGAGACCTCTTCCCCCCAGCCCTACACCCCCTTTCCTGGGGAAGGCTTGATAAAAATCCTACTCAATTTGCATAGGTGAACACAGACCCAAACCCTTAGATCTTAAGAACAATGAAAAAGCAATCAGGATCTTAAAAGAAGAATTTTAATTAAAGAAAGTAAAAATCACCTCTGTAAAATCAGGATGGTAAATAGCTTACAGGGTAATCAGATTCAAAACCTAGAGAATCCCTCTAGGCAAAACCTTAAGTTACAAGAAGACACACAAACAGGAATATACATTCCCTTCAGCACAACCTATTTTACCAGCCATTTAACAAAAGGAAATCTAACACATTTCTAGCTATATTACTTACTTATTTAACAGAAGTTCTGAAGAGCATTCCTGACCTGGTCTAGGCAAAAACATCACATAGACAGAGCCTTTGTTCCCCCTGCTCCAGCTTTGAAAGTATCTTGTCTCCTCATTAGTCATTTTGGTCAGGTGCCAGCAAGGTTATCTTAGCTTCTTAACCCTTTCCAGGTGAAAGCATTTTGCCTCTGGCCAGGAGGGATTTTATAGTTCTGTATACAGAAAGGTGGTTACCCTTCCCTTTATATTTGACACCCCCATTTACTCCAAGGGAGGAGGTAGGGGACAAGGCAGAGGTATGCCATAAAAAGATATGCCTCCAAAAGTAGAGCTCTAGTAAAGTTAGCAAACATAATCATTATGGGCTCCATCCCGAATGGCACTGAGTATTTAACATATTTTAAGCACATGCTCAGCTGTATGCATGCAAATAATCCCATGGGGATACTCATGTGTTTAAAGTCAAGCATGTACCTAAATGCTTTGCTGGATTGAGGTCAGAATGCTCAGTGCCGTGCAGGATCAAGCTCTGTCCATGTTTACATGCTCATCTGAGGATCTCAAAGTGCTGTACAGACATTAATTAATTTAAGGCCAAGTCTACACACAGAAATTGCACCAATTTAACTCAATCAGTGCAAATTAATTTAATTAAACCACTGCAACTGCTTTGTGTGGAGGGACTTATGTCGATTCAGCTTAATTCTGTGATCTGCCTGAAACCAGGATAAACTGCACCAGTGCAAATGGCAGCTTATCCTGCCTACACTAGGCTTGACCCAGCGCAGATACATTAGTGGCGGGCTACTGATTGCTGAAATCAGGGTGACCCCCAGCATAGACAGGATCTGAGTCCCAGAGACTTAGTGATTTTTCTCCAGGTCATACAGCAAATCAATGTCACAGGAGTAGAATTGTGAAAGAATGTGCACTGATTTCATTCCTTTACTTACATATTGACCCTTTATTCTCCCCAGTAAACAGCTTCCTACTAATTTACTTCCTATGTATAAGTTTCAGAGGCACTTGTGCAGGTTTAAAGCAATTAACAAGTGGCTCCTAGATTACAGTAAGCTTTTCAGGACGGAGAATTTACTAATATAAAGTGCTTTGCCCTTCTGCAGTATTATGTAACATGTTTTTAATGTAATTTTTATATAATTGTTTGGGATGCAAAGCTAAAAACTCAAAAGTTAGGAAATGCCAGAATTAAAGTTCTCTGCACAACCTTAATTCTGATCCCTTGTGCATATGAATTATGGTGCACTCCTTAATTACATGATCATATGCTATGGTTTTTACAGGAAACCTATCTCATCCACGTTGACTAAGTTTTGTAGCCAGCTTCTAGCAAGTTCTGCTGAGGCAAACAGACAGGAAATGATGATATTCAGGAGCCTATAACTTGGCCAGATCGGAATGGATTTTTGTGGGGGATAGCAAAAGGCATGTCCCTGAGCCCATAACTATCCTGATGTTCAGTTTCAAGTTCCTGCCAGGCACTGGGGAGGTACTAGTAGCACTCTTCAAAACAGACTAATTGTTGTAACGGAAAGCTTTAGACAATGTAAGTATAGTGGCCAGTGCCACTCCCTCTATGATGAATAGAGTGAGGCCCAAATGAAAACATTGGATCAGAGCAAACTGGAAGACTAGAGAAGTTAAGATCTGGAGCTGAACTCTGTGGCTCAGACCAATCTCTAATAATGAGTAACAAAATGTTTAAGCACTCAGGAAAAGGAAACTACAAGACCCACATAATTACCGAACCTGGTAGGTCTGACTTCATGAGAAATTGACCCATTTTTGGCTTATCTTAATCGGCTTCCTATGCTGGAAGAACAAACCCGTGAATGCAGGAGTATACTTAAAATATCTAATCTGAAAGAACTGTTTTCAAATGCCTGACCTGTCAGCAAGTACATTATGTTGTCACATTCTAAACTAACTCAACCTGGCCTAACACAACTTGACAAGATGTAAAAATCCAGTGTAGCATTTTAGAAAGAAGTAAGTCCTTTCAGGATAAAGTACATTGGCCAACAAAGCTCTGATCAGAATATCTGGAGGCAGATATGAGCAGAGTGGATGCAAGGCTTGTCAGCCCGCCCAACAAACTCTCTTCCTGAGATACACTGGCACATTTTCTCCACTACAGTGTTTTGTAACTCACTGCAGGAAATTCTGACTTAAAAAAAAAAGCTATTTTCTATCACTGGATTTTAAATGTATAATACTAGCTTTGAAAAGTCTCCTAAAACAGCAGACACGAAAAATCAATATGTCTTGACAATGGAATTTACTAGATCAGTGGTTGTCAAACTGGTTCTTAAACTGCTGGGGGTCTGCAGAGCCATTACAGGTAATTCCTGGAGCTGTTTTTTGTGATAATGGAGAAACTTCTGGCATTTTTCAAGCACTTACACTTCCTGCTAATGGAAGTCAAGAGCTCTTCTAGGATTCCTAGCAGCTTGTTTGACTAACTACATTAAACAACAACTAGCAGCTGTCAGACACCCAGCTTAGCCACTTCATGTTTTTTGTTTGATTCTGTGTTTATCTGGTGTAAATTGAAAAGTGATCAAATTTTTGGATGACACCAAAATAGGAGGATTAGCAATGAAATGTGCCCACTGCAACCTTCATGCAAATGGATCTTTGGATGGCTAGCTGGAAGAAAAGAGGTGTTTCACCTTTAGGGCTCCATTACAGCAGATAGGAAGGAGGAGGAAAGTTTACCAGGATGGACAGAAAGGGCAGGAAGCAGTTGGGGCCAGGTCTAGTGAAGATCACTGCATTGCCTTTCCTGCTGACTGAGAGTGTGTGTAAGCGGGTATTTATACCCATGCAGTCCTAGAAGACCCTCTTTACTAGCATTGAGCTGGCAGCACACACCCATGAACTTAGCAAAAGGACTGGGTTCCCTTTTCATAGAATCATAGAATATCAGGGTTGGAAGGGACCTCAGGAGGTCATCTAGTCCAACCCCCTGCTCAAAGCAGGGCCAATCCCTAAATGGCCCCCTCAAGGATTGAACTCACAACCCTGGGTTTAGCAGGCCAATGCTCAAACCACTGAGCTATCCCTCCCTCCCCTTTTGACCCACTGTGGCATTACACTACTTGCCCTTTTCCTTGAAGGACTAGGAACAAATGTTTCCCTCACCTCCAGATTGGCCAAGGCAGAGTGGATTTTTCCCCCTTCCCCACAGTTGGTCTGGGGGGCAGAGGGGTGGAGTAGTGAGGTTTAGGTTATGATGTCACAACTTAATATGTAACATTTGTGGCAGATGTCCAGTGCAGGTACTCAGTATGGAAGGGAAATGGTTATCGATAAAATGGACTGGAAAAGGATTTGAAGGAAAGTATCCCTTCTGGGAGCTGCTGTGGTGTTCCCCTCTGGTGTTATCTGGACCGGTGATCTGCTAGGCCACTACAATCCTTGACTCTGGGAGCCAGCCTTACCCTGCTCTGCTGTGAGAAACCCCACTCCTGGGCTGTTCACACACAGCCTCTAGCATGTAAGCTGCTCCCAGCTACTTGCAAGCAAATGACACTAGCCAATATCTCCGGTCCCAGACACAACCCTAGGAACCTCCGTCTTGCAGTGTCCAGTTATGCCTGCTGGATGCTGCAAGCTTATGAGTTCATCAATTTAACAAAGAAATTGATATGTACCAGGCTTGTTATCCCATGGGGAGACTCTCTCATGCTTCAAACCAAACACACTGCTTCCGATAGAATAAACAGATTTATTAACTACGAAGATAAATTTTAAGTGATTATAAGTCAAAGCATAACAAGTCAGATTTGGACAATTGAAATAAAAGCAAAATGCATTCTAAACTGACCTTTACACTTTCAATGCCCTTACGAACTTCAGAGTGGTAGCCATGTTAGTCTGTATCAGTAAAAAGAACAAGGAGTACTTGTGGCACCTTAGAGACAAACTTATTTGGGCATAAGCTTTTGTGGGCTAAACCCACTTTATCAGAAGCATGCAGTGGAAAATACAGTAGGAAACATACACAGAGAACGTGAGAAAATGGGGGTTGCCATACCAACTCTAACAAGACCAATCAATTAAAAAGGTGGGCTATTATCAGCAGGAGGAAAAAAAACTTTTGTAGTGATAATCAGGATGGCCTATTTCAAATCGTTGACAAGAGTGTGAGTAACAGTATGGGAAAAATTAGCATGGGGAAATAGTTTTTAGTTTGTGTAATGATTCATCCACTCCCAGCCTTTATTCAAGCTTAATTTAATGGTGTCCAGTTTGCAAATTAATTCCAGTTCTGTAGTTTCTTGTTGGAGTCTGTTTTTGAAGGTTTTCTGTTGAATTGCCACTTTTAGGTCTGTAATTGAGTGTCCAGGGAGATTGAAGTGTTCTCCGACTGGCTTTTGAATGTTATAATTCTTGACGTCTGATTTGTGTCCATTTATTCTTTTGTGTAGAGACTGTCCAGTTTGGCCAATGTACATGGCAGAGGGGCATTGCTGGCACATGATGGCATATACCCCATTGGTAGATGTGCAGGTGAACGAGCCCCTGATGGTGTGGCTAATGTGATTAGGTCCTATGATTGTGTCCCTTGAATAGATATGTGGACAGAGTTGGCAAGGGGCTTTGTTGCAAGGTTTCTTCCCTCTTGTCTTTGCCCCCCCCTTTCAGAATCAGGCGAGCATTTCCTCATTGCAGTCCAAAACTAACCAAGGGAAGGGGAGTGACTTACTTGGAATCTAACAGATACTTTTGTCATTGCCTAGGCCAGCATCCTTTGTTCCTGTGAGGCTGGGCTGGGTTTGTCCCATACATGCCCTGATGAGGTGTGAACTGCCTCACTGCTCTGTTTTTGCCTGGGCTTGCTTTAAGCTACAAGTATACATTTTCAGCCTCATAACTATATATACATGAAATTATAATCTATAACATTACTATAAAGATTGTTATAATATCACTATAACCATGCTCAGTGCATCGTGAGCCTTCTGAAGACACCCAACATGAGAAACTTTGCATTGGATACCACACAGTCATTTTATAAAAATGAACATGGGGGGTGTAGGGTGTTCCCCCGAGGTACAGAGTGTCACAACTGCATAAGGAGGGTTTGGGGGCTCCTACATCCCATACAGCAGGGAAACACTTTTCCTTTTCTTAGCACCCTGAAAGGGGGCTTGGGACTCCTACACCAGGAACAGCAGGGACTTGACTCCCCCGTACCACTCTTCCTGCACTGTACAATTTGATGCCAGGTACTCCCAGATATTTTAAATGAATAAAGTTGAGGCCTAATTAAACCATTTCTGTGGTCTCCTGTTTTTCTTCCTGCATGGATGGACAAACAGTAGGACAGCAGGAGCTGGTGGTGGGAGGGTAGGACAGAGGTGGCACATGATAGAATGGCTGTCTTTGGGTATGGAATAATCTTCCAAGGGGAATGAAAGTTGTATCATTTGAGACATTTAAAATTAGACTACACAAAGCACTGGGGAAATCTACTGAAGGGAGTAATTCTGCTTTGGCTAGGTGGAAATAGACAACAAGGATCTGACACTGTAGACCTATTAGGGTCACCACCAGGTCAGCCCATCACATTCCCCAAACTGTTTTAGGAGCTATGATCAGAGTGCCCAGCCTCTGGGTGGGGGCAGAAGTGCAGTGTTACTCAACAGTGACCCCCTCTGGACACTTCAAAAGTGGCACTGACTGATTCCTTGAGCTGTACTCTCCAGCGTTCTGCTAAATGGATGGGAAGAACATTTAAATCCATGGGGAAAAAATAAGCAGATAGTGAGGAGAACTAGGTCTCTATTAGGGATGGAGATAGGAAGAAGTAATGGTTAGTGAAGTGTTATCATACACTCCTATTGATATCTGTGGCAAGACAAACAGAACAAAAGGCTTTGGCTTTAGAGTACTTTAAGAACAAGATATTTTTCTCAGGGTTTCTTAAACCTTCTCCCAATATCCCAGACTCTCCCTGGAAAGATCGTCAATGGGGGTTTTGCCTGAGTGAAGAATGCAGGATTAGGGCCTCTGCTCTAAAATCAGAAGTCATGGTAATTAGAAATGATTGATGGAAAAGGAAATATGCTTAATGGGGATTTGGAGAAAGTACAAGAATTGCCAAGTATTTTACTATTCATATTTACAGCACCTAGCACCATCGGGCACTGATATCAGCTGGGGACTCCAGATGCTTCCATAACACAAAAACTAAACACTAAAAATGATAGGAACCTTAGATGGTGGAGTAATACAAAAATACTTTCATAAATGAAAGGGTCGAGTTTGATCTGCTATTAGTTGAGGCCATTGTTTGTAAGTATTCAGGCAGCCAGTGTGTATTTGTGAAAATTTTTCATCAAGCCTGAACGTTTCATTAATTTTAGCTCAAGGGAATATTCATCCAAAAGGCAGCATATCAGAAGTGTGGCCCTTGCTACCCATTAATCATCCTTCATTAGTCTCCTGTTTAAAAAGTTTCTGTTATTTGTCAGGGAACAGAAATACCATGTGACTTAGGTAGCCAATCATACATCATGAATAACAGTCAAAAAGAATAGTTTATAGACAACTTTTAGGCTGAAATTTTGTTTTCATAAATTATTTGGCAAATACGTATGAATAACAAATATAGTAGCAGAAATCAAGATTGGTTCACAAACAAATGGAGGGGGGGGGGAAAGAAGCTCAATTTGTAATAAATTTAGGGAGTCTTTCCATTGACTTTTATGAGCTTTGGATCAGGCTCACAATTAATTAAAAAAAAAAAATCTGACCAACTGCTTTTTTTTCCTGAGGTGGGTTGTGGATTATGGGAATTCATATAAGAGAGGACAAATTTTGATTTTTTTTTTTTTAAATTAAGAATAGGTAAGACTATTCAACTCTGTCAAATTCCTTCTCAGCATCAATTGGGAGTTGAATGCCTTTTGTCTGGAGAATAATTCATTCTATTCTATTCTAGATAGGTTCTTGTACCACTCTCATTACCATAATATCCAAGCAGCAATGTGTCAAGATACTATCAGAAGCCAACCTTCTTTTCATAAAACCAACCTCATCTGGATGGATCAGTACAGGGAGAACTTTGCTGAGGTGAGTGGAGAGTATTTGAGAGGTCAGTATGAAGGAAGTCTGCAGTGGTCAGCACATGAGTCTTTGTCCTTTTTCAGAGCTGTGATCAGAGCTGCTTTTGTACCTCTTGGGGGACAGCCTATTTTTTGATGTAGTTTGTACTGCAGATTGAAGTACAAGTAAATGATAGAATGCCTTGTGGATTTTTAAAAGAAAATCACCCAAGCAAAAAGACTTGCCAAGGCATTACCATAATAGTTTGATGCAATTCTTCTTTTTAGAACTCCAGGTCAAGAAGCTCCTGTTGGAATATGAGGTTTCTTGAAAATCAAGATCTTAAAAGAAAATATCCCAATTTTTGACACTGCCATCCTAGTCCTCCTTTTTAACCACAATAAGAATGCCGCTAAACGGGTCACAAACTCAGGAAACTTTCAGCATGTGCAGTATGAACTTTTCAAAGCCTCCTTTGTGCCACATAACTTCATCCTTATTACTGGTTAGGAAATAATAAAATTACTTCTGACATGCCAGTTTCTTGAGGGATGTTTTTGAGTTTTGATTTTTGTTGAATGTTTAGATATCAAGGTGGCAGACACTTTAGAAGTAGATTATATTGGACTAGATTGATGCTTCACAAATTTCTCATTGAGGACTCAGCCACTGCAAGTTTGAAATTTTAAAATGAATCTGTTTGAGTTATCCCAAACATCTGAATGATTTTGGAAAACATTAAATACAGAGTTTTCAAATCTGGATACCTCAAAAATAGCCATAAAAAATTTAATCAAGAGTCACTTCTGGGCTGAGAACATGAGAAATTTCATCACAAAGGTTAATTTTTTTTTGCTAAGCATTTTAAGCACCTGAACATAGTTATGCCTCCCTCACAGCCCTTCAATACCTTCCCATAATTCTTCTGTATGCCCAGAAGTGCAAGCAAGTTCTCACGCAATTCATTAGGAAAGAATCAGACAGACTCGGCTTGCTTCAGCACAAAGAACCATCGGCCGTATCCCCCAAAGTCATAGCAACATACATGGGGGAATGCAACACCAGTGAGAACACAGTAACGCTGATAGGGCTTTGCAGTGTGACTCCTGTCACCTGGGCTAGGCTAACAGAGGTGCACAGACCCAAGCACTGATCACCTGAGTTAACCTTGCAGTGAAGACATACCTAAAGGTCCTAGTTTAGGGCTTCATAAATCATAGTGCCAGCCCTGAGGGATGTAATGGCTTTGTGGGTTATTAAACCTTACAGCAGTTCAGATCCGGACCAGATCAGCAGTGAGAGAAAGTTATTTGTGATAATTATTTGGTGGTTTATGTGAGCTGAGTCAGTAGTTTCAGTCCAATTCATAATAGGCAAGTGTCCTCAAACCACCATCAGCACTGGCACTAATTGCTCCCCTTATGCAGTGTGCATAGACAGGACTATGATTGAATGGGGGTAAATAGTAAAGTGCCCAATCTCACCCCAGGATTTGGTGCTTCTATGGGTGGATCATGAACATTAGTGGGCATTATGGAGGAGACTCAGACTGCCACTGCTCATGCTGTTTCTGTTCTGAGGCTAAACAGAAGACTTCAGACTCCCTATGGGGCCAGTCAACGAGATAGAAAATATTCCTTAAAGTTGTCTTGAACCCTTTAGAATTCCACTAGTAAAACAACAACAAATATGAATACCTGGCCTTATAGGCTGCCAGTCTCAAAGCACTTTACAAACACTAATGAATTAAGGTTCACCCTACCCTAGTGAGGCAGGAGAGTATCGTGATCCTCATTTTACAGCTGGGAAAACTGAGGGACAAGACAAGTTCAGTAACTTGCCCAAGGTCACACTAGAAGTCTATGGCAATGCCAGGAAGAGAACCCAGATTTCCTGACTTCTAGTCCTGTGTGTGCTTCAGTCTCTGGACTACAAGCCCCACAGGGTTGGCTTATGCCTGCAGCACTTATTAACCAGCTCCTCTTTCCCCTATCATATAGCTAATGGCGAGGCTCAGCATCTCCTTCACTTAGGGCCTGATCCAAAGCCCACTCATGTCATTGGAAAGACTCCTGAGGGGTTGTTGGATCAGACCCTTACATGGGCAAGACTAGCAGCCATTTGCAAAGGTGGTTTGTGAGTTCCTCCCTCCTCACTGACTTTTGCCAAAGCAGAGCTGAATGCAGCAAGACGGAAGCAAGGAGGGTCAAGTTTATAAATGACAGTTGGAAGTTTGGTTTCCATGGCTGCCAGCAATTACTGTGCAGACTCAGATGAGTGGAGATTACAGCCTGGGGCTGCTATTCTGTGCACCAGCGAGACAAAATAACAAATGACAAACTTAATTCACTGCTGCAGCAAGGTAGAGGCAAGCTCATTCCACGAACCTGAGCCTCAGCTAATAGGATAGATGCTCTGGCTGGATTTCTCCTCCTGCTATGCTGGCTGCCATAAACATATATTATTCAGTCACCATCAACATCACCTATGTGACCTTAAGTCTGTTAGTCACTCCCCCATTCCTTTCAGCAAATATCAAAATTTGGCCCCCAGAAGGGATTGAGAGAGCAGCCTTTTTTACCCAAGGGGTCAGGCCAACTCTTTGCTGGTTGAAATGCGGAATAAAAAATAGCCCTGTTAGACATTGGGTGGCAGCTTGCATTCGCAGGGGCAGGGAGCGTCTCTGTCACTAGAGCATTTCCACATGCTGACTGCCATTAATATAGACGTCAGGCCTTTTATAATATTACAAGCCCAGAATGCAGAGTCATTCATTAGTATTAGTGATCAATTAATAATAGATTACCATCTGTGCTAGCATCACTTGGTATCACTGTTTAAACCACAGTAAAGGTCACACCATTAGGCAATGCAGAGTGATTAACACCCTTAGCAGTAAGGCTTTTCTAGGGCATGGGTCCATCTATGCGCCTGTGAGGTGAGAGAAGCAGTTTGCTGAAGAAAGAGAGACTTCACTGTGTGCTCTGTGCAGAACAGACTTGATAATAACACATATAACTAAACAGAACCTGTATTGTGCTTTACAGATATTAACTTATTAAGACTCATAACACTCTTGTGAGGTGGAAAAGTGAACATTGCCTTCCCTAGACAGGGAAATTAACATAGTGGGTAAGCGCCTTGCTCAAAATCGTTCAGGAAGGACCAGATCCAAAGCTCACTGACCTTCCTCAGTGGAAAGGCACCCACTGACCTCATGGGGTTTGGATCAGGCTCTGAGAGTATGTCTACACTACGAAATTAGGTCGATATTATAGAAGTTGATTTTTAGAAATAGATTTTATAGTCTATTGTGTATGTCCACACTAAGCGCATTAAGTCGGCGGAGTGCATCCTCACTACCAGGGTGAGCATTGACTTATGGAGCGGTGCACTGGGGTAGCTATCCCACAGTTCCTGCAGTCTCCGCCGCCCACTGGAATTCTGGGTTAAGCTTCCAATGCCTGTTGGGGCAAAAACATTGTCGCGGGTAGTTTTGGGTACATGTCGTCAGTAGCCCCTCCCTCCGTGAAAGCAACAGCAGACAATCGTTCTGCACCTTTTTTCTGTGCGGACGCCATACTGCTTTCAGCAGATGGTGCAGTAGGACTGCTAACCGTCGTCATCATCCACCGCTTCCGCTGCAACTCTGCTCTGCTGCTATTGTCTCAATAGTGAATTTCTCCATGTTGTCTGTCATGGGCTCCCAGGCACGTGTGTTCTTCCTTGGGAAATGTGTGCGATGCTAATCGTCATCCTCCACCGCTTCCGTTGCAACTCTGCTCTGCTGCTCTCATGAATCCACCTCACAGGTCCTCTCATCATTCTCTATAAATATCTATTCTTGTGGCATCTATCGTCAGCCACCGCTTCTGCTGCAACTCTGCTCTCCTGCAGATGCCATACCACGGCAAGCATGGAGCCCGCTCAGATCACCGCGGCAGTTATGAGCACTGTAAACACCTCGTGATTATCCTGCAGTATGTGCAGAACCAGAACCTGCAAAAGCAGGCGAGGAGGTAACAGCAGCGCAGTGACGAGAGTGATGAGGACATGGACACAGACTTCTCTTAAAGCACGGGCCCTGGCAATTTGAACATCCTGGTGGCAATGGGGCAGGCTCATGCCGTGGAACACTGATAACAAGCACAGACTGGTGGGACTGCATTGTGTTGCAGGTCTGGGATGAGTCCCAGTGGCTGCAAAACTTTTGCAGGTGTAAGGGCACTCTCATTGAACTTTGTGACTTGCTTTCCCCTGCCCTGAAACGCCAGAATACCAAGATGACAGCAGCCCTCACAGTTCACAAGTGAGTGGCAATAGCCCTTTGGAAGCTTGCAACGCCAGACAGCTACCAGTCAGTCGGGAATCAATTTGGAGTGGGCAAATCTACTGTGGGGGCTGCTGTGTTCCAAGTAGCCAACACAATCACTGAGCTGCTGCTATCAAGGATAGTGACTCCAGGAAATGTGCAGGTCATAGTGGATGGCTTTGCTGCAATGGGATTCCCTAACTGTAGGGGGGCGATAGACGGAACGCATACTCCTATCTTGGGACTGGACCACCTTGGCAGCCAGTACATAAACCACAAGGGGTACTTTTCAATGGTGCTGCAAGCACTGATGGAACACAAGGGACGTTTCACCGACATCAATGTGGGATGGCCAGGAAAGGTACATGACGGTCGCATCTTCAGGAACTCTGGTCTGTTTGAACAGCTGCAGGAATGGACTTACTTCCCAGATCAGAAAATACTGAAAAAACTGTTGGGGATGTTGAAATGCCTATAGTTATCCTCAGGGACCCAGCCTACCCCTTAATGCTATGGCTCATGAAGCCATACACAAGCACCCTGGACAGTAGTCAGGAACTGTTCAACTATAGGCTGAGCAAGTGCAGAATGGTGGTAGAATGTGCATTTGGACGTTTAAAAGCTTGCTGGCGCAGTTTACTGACTCGGTTAGACCTCAGCAAAACCAATATTCCCACTGTTACTGCTTGCTGTGCACTCCACAGTATCTGTGAGAGTAAGGGGGAGACGTTTATGGTGGGGTGGGAGGTTGAGGCAAAATGCCTGGCTGCTGGTTACACACAGCCAGACACCAGGTCGGTTAGAAGAGTACAGCAGGGTGTGCTGCACATCAGAGAAGCTTTGAAAACTAGTTTCATGACTGGCCAGGCTACAGTGTGACAGTTCTGTTTGTTTCTCCTTGATGAAAACCCGCCCCCTTGGTTCACTCTACTTCCCTGTAAGCTAACTGCCCTCCCTCCTTCAATCACCGCTTGCAGAGGCAATAAAGTCATTGTTGTTTCAAAATCATGCATTCTTTATTAATTCATCACACAAATAGGGGGATAACTGCCAAGGTAGCCCAGGAGGGGTGGAGGAGGAGGGAAGCACTGAGTGGGGTGGTGGATGAGGGAAGGACAAGGCCACACTGCACTTCAAATCTTATTTAATGCCAGCCTTCTGTTGCTTGGACAGTCCTCTGGTGTGGAGTGGTTGGGTGCCCGGAGGCCCTACCCCCTGCATTCTTGGGCATCTGGGTGAGGAGGCTATGGGGAGGAGGGCGGGTGGTTACACAGGGGCTGCAGCGGTGGTCTGTGCCCCCACTGCCTTTTCAGCAGCTCCACCAGATGCAGGAGCATATCAGTTTGATCCTCCAGTAGCCTCAGCATTGCATCCTGCCTCCTCTCATCACACTGCCGCCACCTCTCCTCTTGCTTGTCCCTCCTGTCCTCGCATTTGTTTTCTGCTTTCCTGGACTCTACCATTGTTTGCCTCCATACATTCTGCTGAGCTCTTTCAGTGCAAGAGGACTGCATGAGCTCAGAGAACATTTCATCGCAAGTGCATTTTTTTCAGCTTCTTATCTGCCCTAGCCTCTGGGATGGAGATGACAGGGGGAGCTTTGAAACATTTGCAGCTGTGGGAGGAAAAAAAAGGAGAGTAGTATTTAAAAAGACACATTTTAGAGAACAATGGGTAGACTCTTTCATGGTGAACCAAGCTGTTAACATTAAATAGCACATGTGCTTTTTATACAAGGTCGCATTTTGCCTCTTATATTGAGGGCCTGTCGGTTTGGTGTGAGAGATCACACAGGCAGGACCGGGCAACAGAATTCGGCTTGCAGGCAACCATGGTAAGCCACAGTCTTTTGGCTTCTTCAACCTTCATAACATGTGGGAATGGTTTCAAACAGCAGTACCCTCCTTCTCATACCAAGCACCCATTGGGTTGGCCACTTAATAAAGAGGGGCTACAGTTTTTGGGTTGATGTGCAGCACAAACCCAACTAACCCTCCTCCCCTCAATTCTCTGGGATGATCGCTTCACCCCTCCTCCCACCATGTGACTAGTATCAGGGAAGATCCCTGCCAGCCAAATGTGAACAGCTCAGCGTGAATGGGTCCCCCCGCCACAGCGGGGCTAAAAGCAGGGATGATTTCTTTTCAGTCACAGGCAAACAGCCCAGCAGGAACGGCCACCTCTGAATGTCCCCTTAATAATGTCCCTGGAGGATTTCCATTCCACCCCCAGACACGTTAACAGACTTTTCCAGTAGCTGTACTGGCCGCAAATGCATCCCAAGTC
Organism: Lepidochelys olivacea; assembly: GCF_965140295.1. NCBI lineage: Eukaryota > Metazoa > Chordata > Testudines > Cheloniidae > Lepidochelys > Lepidochelys olivacea. Next base: position 257,462,047 of record NC_140411.1, on the reverse strand, counting down.
TTCAGGGCAAATTAATCATTAAACACGCTTCCTTTTAAACCATGTATTATATTTACAAAGGTACACTCACCAGAGGTGCCGTCTCCGGCTTCATGGGCCGGGAGCCCGCCTTGGGAGGGTTGGCAGGGTATTGGCTCCAGGGTGATAGACAGTTCCTGGCTGTCGGGGAGAACGGTTTCTCTGCCTACCTGTTGTGCGCTATCCTCCTCCTCGTCCCCAAAATCCTCATCACTGTTGCGTGAGACTCCCCCCTTGCAGCTGTCCATGGACAGGGGTGGGGTAGTGGTAGGGGCACCTCCTAGAATTGCATGCAGCTCATCATAGAAGCGGCATGTCTGGGGCTCTGACCTGGAGCAGCCATTTGCCTCTTTGGTTTTTTGGTAGGCTTGCCTGAACTCCTTAAGTTTCATGCGGCACTGCTGTGGGTCCCTCTTGTATCCTCTGTCCATCATGCCCTTGGAGATTTTTTCAAATGTATTGGCATTTCGTCTTTTGGAATGGAGTTGTGATAGCACGGATTCATCTCCCTATACAGCAATCAGATCCAGTACCTCCCATTCGGTCCATGCTGGAGCTCTTTTGCGATTCTGGGACTGCATGGTCACCTGTGCTGATGAGCTCACCACGCTGGACAAACAGGAAATGAAATTCAAAAGTTCCCAGTGCTTTTTCTGTGTACCTGGCTAGTGCATCTGAGTTGAAAGTGCTGTCCAGAGAGGTCACAATGGAGCACTCTGGGATAGCTCCCAGAGGCCAATATCATCGAATTGCATCCACACTACCCCATATTTGACCCGGCAATGTAGATTTCAGCACTAATCCCCTCATCGGGGAGGAGTACAGAAATCGAGCCCTTTAAGAGCCTTTAAAGAGCCCTTTAAGTCGACAAAAATGGTTTAATTGTATGGATGGGTGCAGGGTTAAATCGATCTAACGCTAAATTCGACCTAAACTCGTAGTGCAGACCAGGGCTGAGTGAGGGGCCAAATTGGAATCAAGGAATCCCTGGCTTCCAACCCGGAGCTTAATACATTGCTCCAGGTTCATTTGTAATAAGGAACAGGGTTTTCTTCTAGGAAGCAGTCCAGATTTTACAATAATTGGTGCAAATCCCTCCTGGATTCTAGCTGTGTTTGAGGCTTGTGGCATGTTTGGGCAAATTTTAAAAACATCTCAGGAGGGGGTTGGTTCATACTGAGGTAGGCTACTGGCATTATGCAACACAGGGAATCTGAATCCAGGTTCCAGACTCAGTCTGAAGCCAGCAGGGGCTGAGAATGACATGGAAGCGCTATATTCAACCTCTGGGAGAAGGGAACATGGCGTTTGAGTGAACTTTCTAATGGCTGATGCTTGGAGCAGTGGGACAAATTCCAGAAAGATCTAGATTCAGCATCCTCTCTGCCAAAAGGGACAACTGCTACAATGTGGGGCCATAGAGAGTGATGAAAGAGGGAAGTAAGAGAGAGAAAAATGGTGGTAACAGAGAAATGTCTCCTGTTTAATTAGCAAACCTAAGACAGGTCCAGGGTGGCTTCACTACTACGCACAGAGAGGATCTTTTGGAGAAAATGTTAAAATCTGTGACCACGTCTGATCTGCTTCGAGATTAAAGATCTCATGGTACTTTCCTTAAGGGCAGGAGATTGCCGCAGCCTCCCAGCAAAAATGTCTCCTCTCTCAGAAATGGCTGCATTTCAGTGATGCCACATGTATAAAATTTGGGAAGAGTTTTGGGAATGCAGAATGAAAGGACAGCCTTACATAGATTATTATTAAAACTTCCTAGCCTCAACCAACTTTCCTATCAATCTACATTGAGCAAAGCCATTAAATAGCCCAGTCAATAGCCTGTTTATTGAGGTAGAAAACCTAAGGTGAGCACAATGTTACTATTAATGAATCAGACGGGAGGAGCTTGCTGAAGGCAGGCTATAGAAACCACTAAACCTTCAGAGCAACTCCAACACAACACCCAGCACCAGCTACCTTCAAAGGAGCTGTGGGGAAGTCAGGGCTTTTCATGACTGGGGCTCCTAGGCACTATGAAAATACAAATAAGTAATAAATAATAAAATACTCACTTTGCTCACTGTATCCTAAAAAAATAAGAATGAAAGAGCAAACCAAAAAAACCCAACTTCAAAGCCCATTAAGGGGTGTGCATTTCTGTCTTGCAACCCTGGGGTCTCCTTGTGGTTACACTTGTTCTCCTTTTACCTTCCCCATGGCCTCGGAAACTAGCAAAACAATTTGTTTATGTCCTGTCTTTATTCGGGCTTTGGTCCTGCAATCAGATCCATGCAGATTCCCACTGAAGTCCATGGGTTTCCACTTGGGCACAAGGGTCCACCTGTGCAGATCTGACTGCAAGACCTGGACCTAAAGTTGGAAGATCTTGGAGTTATGTCTCACATATATTTTTGTGATCTTAACTGATGGCAGGGTGCCTGTGGCCTTGGGATGGGCACCTTTTAAAGAATGACTATAAATCAAAAATAAATAACTAAAGTTCTGTAATGAGCTGAGCATGCTCTTGGTCACTGTAGAACAGTGAGTACTAGTAATAGCCCAAGTGTGATAAATATAGAACCTTCTCCCATCCCACCCCCATGCATGTGCGCATATAACGCACAAAAAGAGCTCAACAACACTCAAAAGGACGGTCCCACATTAAACAGGATTAAAAGCAACCTACCTTTAACATCTGATTTTTCATACAAGTACTTCAGCATCTCTCTGCTAAGCCTAGTCTTTGTGAAATAGTACCAGCTCACCACAGAGCTACCAAACAGGCACCATAAGTATGTGCCTAGTGTGACACTGCACCCCATATACTCCATAGTCATATTATTATGATACGATTATGACATCGTTATGATGTATTTTATGCAAGATGCATGTGAGATATCATTGAACAGGTTATGACTTGCTGAATATGATTATCCTATTGGTATGCATGTATCATTTTCGTATCTGAAGTTAGGAATATTGACTATGTATCTATATTTCAAATGAGTTGACACCTGGGGAATGCCTACTAGACAAGATACTTTCAGCCTATATAGGGGGTGGGGAAGGGCCATTAGAGAGAACAATAGGCCTTAGGAGAAGCTTATCTCCCACCTGGGGAGCCTTCCTGAGGACGCTACAGACAACCTCTGAGTAATGGCTGCAGTGACACTACAGGATATGTGAGCAGGTCACCTGGTGCTGGACTCCATCTTGGGATGTCAGTATTTTTCCACTGACTGGCATGGGAACCACGCTTTGAAACAAAGGGTTCCCACCATATGCAAAAGCTATATAAGGCAGGGGAGTGATATCATCTGGGTTCTTCACTGACTCCCCACCCAAGAAGACTCCTGGAAACACTTGAGGAACAAAGATGGAACTGGGGGAAGTGCTGGATCCAGGCTAATGGGATTTTTAGCCTGTGAATGGAATACCTGGGGATTCCAAGTTGTAAGCAAGTGCAGCTTGCCTCTTAAGAATCTGCAGCCTGCTTGTATCATCACTTAAGGTGAGAATCTGCTATTCATATCCCATCTATGTAGTATATTAAGCTTAGTTTGCGGTTTTTGTTATTTGCTAGGTAATCTGCTTTGATCTGTTTGCTATCCCTTATAATCATTTAAAAATCTATCTTTTGCAGTTAAACTTGTTTTTGCTTTATCTAAAACCAGTGTGTGGGAATCATAACTCAGGGGGAGAAAGCTGTTGCATATTCCTCTCCACATTGAGGGAGGGGGCGAATGTTATGAGCTTACACTATACAGTTCCCTGTGCAGCGCAAGATGGTATAATTTTGGGTTTATACTCCAGAGGGGGTGTGTGCCTGAAGAGCTGGGAAGTTCCTTAGCTGGAGCCTTTCCATGCACGGGCTGGTCAGAGCATCTGCATGTAACTGCAACTGGGGGTGTCCCTACCTGTATGTATGCTGGTGAAAGTGCAGCCTGGAGGGCTTGGCAGCTTGTCATAGCACCACAGGGTAGAAGGGAGCCCAGGCTGGTGGGTCGGGGAACTCAATGGTACCCCATATCCAGGTGGTACTCCTGGGGGAACCATTCACACCTAGACCTCTTTTACTGGCTTCATTATAAAATCAAGCTCCCTTTCCTGGCTTTTTAAGAAAGAGGAAGGAGGTGTCTCAAGAAGAAGAATCCCAAGATGCTGCTCCTTCTCCCTGCTGAAAGGGACCTGAGAAAGGCGGCGATGTACACGAAGAAATTAAGGAGGAAATAAGAAGTCCACCTAGACTTTTTGCTAGGGAGACAGACAGAGCAGTAAAGAGCTGCAATCATTAGATCAGGTCAATGAAATGGAAGAGAATTTAAGTGCTCAATGAAATTTATGAGGATCTACACAAGATGACAAACCTGGCTTACCACTTAAATGCAAAATGATATCCAAATGTATTTGTCTAACTAGCACAGGCTACGTAGAATAGCAGTAAGGGAACATTAAAGACTGGAACCAAATTTGGGCTTGTTTTATTAGCGTAAACAGTTATCCTGCAAACTCTAGCACTGGGGATCTGTTTATACCCCTCTGCTTCTGAGCCATTACTCTGAGCCTGTGTGAGGAGCACATCTCCCTCCTGGGGGACTTCATATAATTGTTGATTTGCAGAGTGGAGATGGAATGCAGTTTAGAGGCACATACACAGACAAAATGTCAGACCTAACTCTGCCCTGTTTTAACATAGCTACTTCAAGAAAAGGCCGAATTATTGATTTCCTTATCCAGGATGAACTCTAAAGAATAGAAAGCTGTGGCTTGGCACTTGTTTCTCTGTCTATCTGATGGCAAATAAATGAAGCGGTACAAAAAGTAGCAGTAGAATCACGGATCAACCATGAAGTGCCCACCCTAGCATGCTGTGTATATATAGTGGGGATAATGCTATAACATATCCTGGGTGACAATGGTGTTGTAACATTAACTCTTGCTTGCCTGTACTCAGCCTTGCCTACCCTGAAACCAGAGTCACTTAATAACTTACCACTTGTGTTGCTTCTTATATCTGTCACGCTCAAAGCACTCTGTAGTGGACTGAAAGACAGAGACAAATTTTAGCCTCTTACTTTAGATATGGAGATGGTAAGAAAAAGGATAAAATGCTTTTTCCCATCCAGATGTTATTACAGTTTTAGGCAGAAAGTTTCCCCCAGTATTCTTTAAAACTGAGAAAAGTAGAAGGGGTGGAGGGATGGAAACAAAGAAAGAAAGTCCCTTGGCATCTGGAATCTCTGATCTGAGAGGAGTGATGCCCATTTCATTGGGAGTGGAACTGCTTCTTTACTCTCCTGATGAACTAATACAGTTAGGTCTAGGTTAATGCAAATTAATTTACCTGTATTTAAAAAAATTAAGCGTGAGAAACCACTATCCCTCTTTCCCCACCCCCATATTTAAATCACACTTTGAGGTGTGCGGAGAGGCATTAGTGTCTTTCTACCACCACCAGATCCTGGTGTAGCCAGGGGCTGGTTTAACCCCTGGTGCAAGTAAAAACAGCTTTAAGGCTGCTCTGTCTTGTCACCCCTAGGATTCTGGATTGCCAGAAAACAGTGTGCTCCAGCCATGTGCCTGGAAAGCCACCTACCACAGAGGGGCACTACCTTTACATCAGAGGGACCAGGACTCACTACCATGGGTCTCCTGTATCTGGGAGCTGTCCTGTTACGGCAGCTCTCCACCCAATTTGCAATATGGCAGTGGAGGCCAAGGATCTGTCCCTCAGTTTCAAAGAGCTGAGGCCACATGTGCAGATCATTTATTAACATTTGCAAATTGCTTTGAAGATTTACAGTGCAACGTAAGTGTGAAAGTTTTATCAATCATCAGCAATATATTCCTTGCTGCAGTAGCCCTATTTATTGATATATGCGTGCTCTGTCTGCCAAATCTTGCTGGACCGGTGTGGATTAGGAAGATCCATAGAACATGAATTATTTCTGTGGTTTCATTAGTGACAGCTCCTGTTTGGTATTCAGGTGATCACTGTAACAAATGGATTTGTCACCTCCCTAATGTAAACAGAAGGGAAAAATTATGAAAAATACTAGGACAGCGTCTCTTTAATTACAAAATGTTTGTGCTGCACACCATCCAGGAGCGAGAAGGATGGCGCACTTCAGGGGAAAACATCTCACTTTCTGCATGCTGCTTATCAGTAAGTACAAGAGGATGCCAGTAGCTCATTAGGAAATGTCCTGTTCCCGCAGACCCAGAGGGGAGTTGATTTCCATAATAATAATGTTTTCTTTTAATTATTGATAATGTTCTTAGATGAATATAGACTTTTAAAAATGGGTTAAGCTCTGTTGCACTTTCTTGAAAGAGGAGGCAACCGTAAAGCTTGTTACTGGAGCTGCCTGGAGCCCTGTTCTGCACCAAGGGAGGAAGGATGCTCTTGTGGCTGCCTGAAGCTCTATTCTGCACCAAGAGATGAAGGATGCTTTTATGGAGATTCGGATTCCAGTGAACTGGATTCAGTTCTGGGCTCTGCCACAGATTTCCTGTGTGGCTTAAACTCTGTGGCTCAGACCCCCATTTCTAATCTTTGTCTGTCTTGTCTATTGACATTGTTGGCTCTTGGTCTCTTACTATGTGCATGTACAAGGTCATGCATAACAGGGCTGGTCTCAGTTGTGGGCTTTAAGTGCTACTGTAATACACACAGTGATGATGTTGGGTGTTTTGCCATTGAGTAGGAGCAGGGCTGTGGGTTCACAGGCCTGAAGAGGGACCTGGCCATCTTTGAAGTCACTGATGTCAGGCCTCTGACATTTCCTTCACTATGTGGTGATGCTGCAATATCAGGACAGTGTCACAATGCTTCAGTGCTACCCACTGAAAATCAGAATATTCGCAAAAAGAAAAGGAGTACTTGTGGCACCTTAGAGACTAACCAATTTATTTGAGCATGAGCTTTCGTGAGCTACAGCTCACTTCATCGGATGCACGGTATGCATCCGATGAAGTGAGCTGTAGCTCACGAAAGCTCATGCTCAAATAAATTGGTTAGTCTCTAAGGTGCCACAAGTACTCCTTTTCTTTTTGCGAATACAGACTAACACGGCTGTTACTCTGAAACCAATCAGAATATTGTAACACCCAGTTAGATCTGTCAAATCGAGACTGCCTTGAGAAAAAGGCTGATGGCAGCCTTGACTCCTACTAACATTTCAAATATTGTAAATTTAGGCTGTAGTGGTCAAGACTAAAATTGAAGATAGTTTGAGCATATGTTAACCTTAACTGAAAGAGCCTGTGTCCCAACATAAATAATAACCTGCATGAATACATTGCTTTTTTGCTAACAATTTCAATACATTTGATAAAGGACAGTATTATCTCCATTATACAAATGGGGAAAACGAGGCACAAAGCGGTTAGGTAACTTACCCAAGGTGACACAGTGAATCAGCAGCAGAATTAGGAACAGAACACAAATCTCCTGGCTCACAGCCCCCCACTCTGACTATTAAGCAATGCTGTCTCCTAAGCAAAGCTGAATTCAGTACCAGGGTTGTCTACATTTACTATGCAAAAACGAATCTATCACAAATTAGTACTTGCTATATTCCTGAAGTAATCAGTTACATGGCACTGAATATTATCTCAGAAGTAATTGAATACTGATTACTTTTACAGTGTGCCTGATTGCTGCATGCAGCTGCACTATATCACACAACATCAACCCTACATTTAGAAGGGGAATTATGGATTGCCAAGAAAAGTAATCACAAGTCATCTGTACTGCTTCCCAACCAAAAAGTAATCTGAAGATGAATTTTTTTGTTAACCAAAGTACGAATCCCTTCACCCTTCCTAAAATTAACCACTTCTGTTCACCCCAAGCTCTCAGCAGAATAATCTGAAAGCAGCCACTGCTCTAGCATCTTTGAAACAGGCCACTCGGTGGTGCTGTTTGAGCAAAAACAACACAGATTAAAAAAAATATGCTAATGATGACTAATGCCCAATCTACACTTAAAAATTAGACCGATCTAGTTATATCACTCAGGGCTGTGAAAAATGTCATGCCCTGAGTGCTGTAGTTAGGTCGGCCTAACCAACAGTGTCGACCTAGCCACCGCCTCTTGGAGAGACAGATTAACTACACATCGACAGAAGACCCTTTTCTGCTGATGCAGGAAGTGTCTACACTATGGCATCGTAGCTGTGCCTCTGTAGGGACTGTAACATTGCCATGCCCTAAGGAACAGGCCATTACGTTCATGCTCATTCGCTCTTTATGAACTCAACTAATATTTTCACTGAGATCACAGCACTTGAAGTTGGAATTTGCGTACAGAACGTAGTAACATTTGTTCTCATTTGTTTGGTTTTTGCTGAAATTGGCCAATGCTTTCCAAAAGGGGAGCCTAACTTTAGCTAGCTGTATCTGTGTTTTGGCAACTCGGTAAGTGGGCTGCTTTTAAAAAAAATGGTTTTCAAGGAATACCAGTGGCTCCCACCGAGTTCTGCACTTCTGAAAAATCAGGCCGCTCACTCAGGTGCCGAAATATGGTTCCAGAAACCTAACCTGAGGCACCCATTTGTGCAAATCCTGTCCGGCTATGTTTTAATGGGACCCCCATCAGGTTAAATTGTGCTGAACGTTTAGGGTTTTGGTAGACATAAGCTTTTGCAAAATGTTCGCGCAACAGAGGCAGATTATGGTTTTGTGGGGCCCTAAACCAGAGCAAGTGGGGGGCGCTCCCCACCCCTTCCGCCTGCAGCCCTCCCCCGCCCCCACAGCATTCCTGCCAGGGAAATGGAGTCGAGGCAAGGGGGGTTGGCTCTCTCTGCTCGCCTGGCACTCCTGTTGGGGAGCGGGGTCAGGCGGGCAGAGCGGGGCAAGCCCCCGCGCCCTGACCTTGCTTCCCAGCAGGAGCAGTGAGCGGAATGGGGCAAGTCCCCATGCCCTTTTCCCGTTCCCTGGCAGGAGTGCTGAGGGGTGGGTAGGTGGAGCGGGTCAGGGTGCAGGTGATGCCTATTTTTGTAAGCCCCCCCCCACGAGTTGGCCGGGGCCCCTGGGCACATTCTGCCACTGTCAACGAAGTGTTTCCATTAAAGGGTCACCATCAACTTAAAAATATCATTCTGGTCTGAAACTGACACACAGTCCTGCAATGGGGAAGAACCACTCCAGTCACGCAGAACCTGGCCAAAATCCACTGGGCTCCGTGTGCACTTATACTGCTTGACAGCAGCTAAGAATCCGGTCCGTGATTTCTGAACCTGACAGTGTTCTTTAAGTGATATACGGATAAACCAAAAAAAGCTTATTTCCAGCTCTATCAGATCGAGCTCTGGACTGCAATTCAGGAGTTGACAGCTATTCCTAGCTCTGCCACTGGTCTCCTGGGTGACCTTGGGCACATCATTTCACCCTTCTGTGTCTCAGTTTCCCCACATATAAAACAAGGGCAATGATTCTTACCTCCTTTGTAAAGCACTTTGAGACCTACTGACAGGGGTGAAAGTAACTCCGAAGACTTACTGGTATGGGGGCCGGCTCCGGCCCCTGGAAGGGGTGGGGCCTCGGACAGAAGAGGCGGGGCTGGGGGGGCGGTCAGCATCCCCCAGCCAGCCCTTCCACACCCCCTGGCCCGCGCCACCCAGGGTTCCAGCAGTGATTTAAAGGGCCTAGGGCTCTGGTCGCTGCTGCCCTGGGCCCTTTTAAATCTCTGGCCCCGGGGCAGCTGCTCCCTTTGCCCCCCTCCTCCCCGTCAGCAGCCGGGAGGTGCAAAAGGGGACAACGACGTTAAAGCACTGCTGTGGCAGCACTTTACGCAGGGTCCTTTGCCGCGGCAGTGCTTTTGCGGCCCCCCCCCGTCGGTAGCCCTGCTGGTACGGACCCTACCGGCAGGGCCGCTGATAGGGCAGGCAAAAGGGGCAGTGACATTAAAGCACTACCATGGCAGCGCTTTAACGTTGGCTGCGTACGGGCCGGTATCGGCCCCTCACCGGTGCACCGTACTGCCCTGTACCGGCCCACTTTCACCCCTGCCTCCTGATGAAAAATGCTATATAAGAGCTAGGCATCGTGATAAACAAAATGATGGCTTTGTGCAGCTAAAGTTCTTTCCAAATTGGGAAGGGAGTTCTCCAACTAACCTCCCTCTGATCCCCGCACAGGCTGCCAGAGGGGCAGCAGCTAAAGCAGGCTAAGGTGCAGCACTCTGCCCTTGTGGGAGAAGGAAATCATTTACCACAGATGGCCCCAGCCTTCCTGCCCTCACAGATTGGCTCCTGACAATCCCAGCAGTGAAGGCAGGCAGCTTTGTTCTTCCCTTGCCTCAGGAAGAATTAACCCTCTCCCTCCCACACCAGGAGACTGTTGCATGGACACCTTTACTTACTGCCAATGTGAGAGAGGTCAAAGAGTTCTCCTAAGATGAATCCCAAGAGAGGACAGGATGTTAAGGCTCTGGGCTCCCATTCAGAGTGTTGGTGCCCCAGGGGACGTGGACATTACCTCACAACAAAACTGGCCATGCCAAATATCCATCCATGTGTATATTTTGAATGTGCCATGACCTCAAAACCAAACCACCAGACCTTTTGAAATTTCACTCACAGGGCCTTTCATTACATGACCACCCAGCACTAGGTAGTGTGACATGCCAGTCAGCAGATAATACAATATGTTCATATGTCCAATTATATGATCATCATATAATACAAAGGCAACTTTAAAAAAAACATAGGTGTACATAAATAGCATTTTGAATTACTGCACGTATGTTGTTTGTTCATGCAATGACTCTCATATGCACAGCCTTAACTCCGCCCCTTTGGGCTCATGCATTACAACACACCCTTAACTCTGCCCTTTCCATCTATGCATTAGGATACAATCTTTATAATTACATGTTCATGTACTGTCTCCACACCAAGGTCAGTTTATACCAGGTGATTGTTCTGAGCATGCTACTGTCTGGAACAGAGATGTGGCCCATGACATCATCTAACCAAAAGAGCCTGGGGAGGTGTCCATCACAGATGGCTGAGGAAGATACTGCACATTTCATGGAAAAACAAAATAGCAAATGCGAGACTAACAGCGCTGACAGAGCAGGATATATTAGCTGCATGGAAGATAGGAGACATGCTATTGAATTGGTCTCTGAGGCAGGAAAGAGAAAGCGAGGAAGGCCAAGGAAGAAGTAGCAGAAAACAGTGGCAGAGGATATTGAATATCCTGGCATCATCTGGGAAGAAGTACCACAGGTAGCAAGCAACCACAACTGGTGGAGGAACTGGACTGCCTGATGTGTCAGCGGCACAGGAGGAACTAAGGTCTAAGAAGCATAAAAATACAATATACATTTTCCCTCTGTCCTTAACATTCTCAGACCGCAGTGTTTTGGTGGCTTTTGTAACAAAACCTTGACCGCCCAGGATTGAATGGCTACCATGAAGCTGCGCAGTATGACAAAATGGAAGTTATTGACGGGAACACGAAGGGGACGCACGCCCTTTTGAGGCCAACATCCACGCTGCTCCGTGAACCAACTGTGGTTCTCACACCCTCTGCATTCCTAATGTAGGCCACACTCACTGCATGTTCCGGGTCCACGGCTCCCAAGGTCCTGACAGTCTGTCTCAGGAATGCCAGATCAAAGTACAGCCTGGTTTGTCCCCTTCCATCCACCCTGGCATGTGTTAAAGCGAAGCCCTCTGTGTAGCAGATATAGAGAGAAAAGATGACCTCTGTGAGCAGCAATACACAAAAGGTACCATCTTCCCCTGCACAGAGCTCACAGAATGTGAAAAAAGGCATGAAACAAATAATAGCACCAGTGAGTGCTACTACCAGCAGAGAGCAGTAGGCTGTCAGAGACAAATAGGAAATAACTCCTTAGAGTCATTAAAGATGAACAACTTTCAGGTGTTCCTTTTTTCCCTTTGTTCGATGAATAAATCGCCTCCCTTCTAACAACAACTGCCATAAAAAGCTAATTAGTAGACCTTGATTCAGTAATTATTTGGTTGCTAATAAAAGTTAGATTTGTACCTTTAAAGTAGGCCAAGCAGTGGGGTTTGCAGCATTACAGGGCTGTTATGCAAGGAAAACAGTGTGTGTGCTAGGAACGGGTGTCAGAACGGGGTGGGGCCAGGGAGCCATGGTCCTCCCGCTTTTTAGTGTCCATAAGGGTGAGCAAGGGGGGGGGCTGAGAGGAGTGAGGGGGGTGGGGTCTTGGGGGGAAGAGGTAGCGTGGGAGTGGGGCCTTGGGGAAGTGGTGGTGCAAAGGCAGGGATGGGGTGGTGTGAAGCGGGGGTCTTGTCAGAATGGGCGGTGTGAGAGCGGAGGCTCGGGGAAAAGGGGCAGGGCAGGGGCAGGGTCTCAGGAGGAAGGGGTGGCGCGGGGGCACGGCTATGGTTCTAGTGCCAGTGAGCCCCCCACTGTGAGAGACCTTCTGCCGCTCCTGGTAGGCTGATGTAACAGAACAATATCACACTATCGTTGATTCTGGATTCAAAACGGGGGCTGGGACTGTCATTTGTCTTAGAACCATAGAAATGAAGGGCTGGAAGGGACCACGAGAGGTCATCCAGTCCAGCCCCTACCCTGAGGCAGGACCAAGTAAACCTAGACCAGGGGTTCTCAAACTGGGGGTCGGGACCCCCCAGGGGGTCATGAGGCTATTATATGGGGGGTCACGAGCTGTCAGCCTCTACCCCAGACCTGGCTTGGCCTCCAGCATTTATAACGGTGTTAAATACATTAAAAAGTGTTTTTAATTGATAAGGGGGGTGGGGGGGGGAGGGTCATACTCAGAGGCTTGCCATGTGAATGGGGTCACCAGCACAAAAGTTTGAGAACCCCTGACCTAGACCATCCCTGACAGATCTGAGGATCTGGCTTAATGGATACATTTAAGCATGATTTTCTTCTCCCCGAAAATGAATTCCTGTGAGTTTCTGGATTAGTAATAATACTTAGCACTTATCAAGTGCTTTACATGTTCAAAGTGCTATACAAATATTAACTAATGAATCTAATAATTGCATAATTAAATCTTATTTTACAATGCTTGAGCACTGTCTTACACTTTACATGCTGTTGCAGTTACAAAGCCATAGGAAAAAAACAGACTAGCCAACTAAATTAAATGTTAGATCAAAGCAAATTTAAGAATGAGGAGGACTGACAACCTTTGCATGTGTTCCATTTTCCTTCCTTTTATGCTAGGATACTGAAGAACCCATGACTATGTTCTGAAGCCCATGGCATGTGGGCAAATTAGTTCACGGGGAAATGAACTGGGTTAAAACTCTCCAGGCATGTACTTTTGCTAGGGTTTTCTCAGCACTGGCTGCCTAGCTGAACAGTCACTCCCCAGGGGAGTAATTAGAATGCATTCACTCTAGGCATGAAACCCCAGTCTGAGCATATTCACCTGGGACTGTCTCAGGTGAGCTGTATTCACTAATGGAGTCTGAACTCAAGCCAGACAGGGAGGGGACTCCTCTCATCAACTTTCCCCCTGATGGAATACAGAATAATCCATTAACAAACACTTTTCACCTACGACAGTGCAGCTAAATCCCAGATTGGAGCGTCCTGGTCCATATGGAGTCTAGTCACATCCCTGCCACATCCCATTTGTCATTCTAAAGACTAGATGGAAGGTCAGGCAATGCCTTTGCTGTTTAACTAAAAAATGAATTTTATTGCAAAATATGTCTGCAGGCAGTTGTGTGTGGGGCAAACCGCTGTATAACCTGCTACGCTTCTAACAGAACACCCCTTTGCAGCCAAGAGCGTCTTTGAAGGAGGAGATATTGCCAACATAGAAGACAAGAGATAATGGCCTGGTCTACGCTTAAAAGTTAGGTTAACATAGCTATGGCACTCACGGGTGTGAAAAATTCACACCCCTGAGCACCATTATTAAGCTGAATTAACCCCTGGTGTAGACACAGTTAGGACGATGGAAGAATTCTTCTACTGACCTAGCTACTGCCACTCAGTGGATTACCTGCACCGATGGAACCCCTCCTTCCGTTGCTGTAGGAAGCTTCTGCACCACGGTGCTACAGTGGCACAGCTGCACTGGTATAGCTGTACCACTGTAGTGCCCCAAAGCGTAGACACAGCCTAGATTAGTGGAATGCACCATGGTTGTTTTTTTTTTTTTTTTTTTTTTTTGCAGCTTCCTCGACCCCATAATCACTTTTCTTGGAGATCTTTGTCTAGCTCTGGTGAAAAGGCTTTGCAAGAAACCATCTTGAGCTCACAACACAGGTACGATGCCTTGTTCCCCACATAACAGCTGTCCCAGGCGTTGGTTGTACCATTTTGTTTTGTTTCACCAGATCTCAGTCATGCTTTCCAGAAAAGTGTTGAAAATGGCTATGTCAAGTTTCCTCCCCCACTCTGAACTCTAGGGTACAAATGTGGGGACCTGCATGAAAACCTCCTAAGCTTACTTTTACCAGCTTAGGTTAAAACTTCCCCAAGGTACAAATTAATTTTATCTTTTGTCCTTGGAATAACCACTGCCACCACCAGACTCTAACTGGGTTTACTGGGAAACGTAGTTTGGACACGTCTTTCCCCCCAAAATCCTCCAAACCCTTGCACCCCACTTCCTGGGAAAGGTTTGGTAAAAATCCTCACCAATTTGCATAGGTGACCACAGACCCAAACCCTTGGATCTGAGAACAATGAAAAAGCATTCAGTTTTCTTACAAGAAGACTTTTAATAGAAATAGAAGTAAATAGGAGTAAAGGAATCACCCCTGTAAAATCAGGATGGTAGGTACCTTACAGGGTAATTAGATTCAAAACATAGAGAATCCCTCTAGGCAAAACCTTAAGTTACAAAAAAAACACACAGACAGAAATAGTTATTCTATTCAGCACAATTCTTTTCTCAGCCATTTAAAGAAATCATAATCTAACGCATACCTAGCTAGATTACTTACTAAAAGTTCTAAGACTCCATTCCTGTTCTATCCCCGGCAAAGCAGCATACCAACAGATACAGACCCTTTTGTTTCTCTCCCTCCTCCCAGCTTTTGAAAGTATCTTGTCTCCTCATTGGTCATTTTGGTCAGGTGCCAGCGAGGTTACCTTTAGCTTCTTAACTCTTTACAGGTGAGAGGATTTTTCCTCTGGCCAGGAGGGATTTTAAAGGGGTTTACCCTTCCCTTTATATTTATGACAGGCTACATCCCATCTATGCTGGCGGCTAAACCGTTTTCAGCACCAGTTCAGGGAAACCTGTTGCTGAGGATCATTACCAGCAGCTGCTCAATTTCCTAGAGCTGTGGTTTTCAAACTGCGGGTCGGGACCCAGTACTGGGTCATGGAATATAAGGCACTGGGTTGCACTGGCTTTGGTCCTGGGGCGGATTCTGCACAGGCCTGCTCCCTGGCATAAAGCAGGACACCTTCAGGGCTCACAAGGGCCTATTCCAGCAGTCAGGGCTTGTCAGGGCACAGATATGCCATGACCTTTCTCTGGGTCATGACCTCTGTACCAGAGGCTGGGAAGGGGTGGCATAGAAATCAATACAGCAGCTCTATGCCTATTGAAGATTTCCCTAGGCAGGGAAAGTCCACAGGGAGCCAGGTCCACCAGCTTTACCACAGTTTTATGGCACCAGAGCAGCCGGAGGGCACCCAAGCATCCCACGCCAGGACACACATCCCCTTCTCAGGTTTGAATTCTTCCCAAGGAGACATTCCTCACTGTAGTGTACAGGAGTTGTGCTATATTCCTTTAAGGAGCGCGTAAACCTTTAAGGAGCATGTAAACCTAAGGAGCGCTTACCCTTTTCTGTGTTTTAGAAGCCCGGCAGAGCAGCGGTATGTATACGTAGCTAGGCCTTACGTGTGGTGCAGTTAGTAAACATAGTTATTTGGATCCCACCCTGTCTCTGTGCTTCCTTCGTCTCATGCTTGTTGCCTAAAAAGCAAAAGATACACCACTCGCCAAACAGAGATGCTTGTGGCACACCCAAGCTGGTGAGCTGGTGAAAGAAACAAGGCCGAGTGCAGACTGTCCTGGTGGCACTAATACCCATACAGATTGCAGTCACTACACTTAACTGCATGTGGGATCAGTTAGCTGTCCATTGAATTTGCACGGATATCAGAGTCAAGTGGTGTATGTCCCTGAGCCTGTAATCTGGTGAAATGCAGAGGGCCATATTCTCTGTGGTGCAGGAGGATGGCCCATGAAGGATGCAGCAGACCCCCGAGGTACTCATCAGGCTTTGGAGTTGTATTTGCTCGCTCTCAAAGTAGTTGTATATAAAGCACCATGAAATTGTAATATGCCTTTTCTGGAGGAGGTTGGAGCTGGCGAAGGAGTTGCTAGAGCTGGTAGGGCGTTTTTGCTTTTCACTTGCACACTAATATCTTGGGTGGTCAAAGTGTAGCTTTGTGGCTAAATGCAGCTCACACACTCCTGTAATATCGCCTGGGGCTCAGGAACGGCCCTCATACTTATTTAATAGAGAGATGCAGCTTTCAAAGACTGCATATCCCCACACCATGTTCCATCTTGAACCAAGCAGCCCCTGTGCATTAAAGGTGAGATCGGAGATGAAAACAGCTGCAATATACTCAATAGGAGTTAGCAATTATTAGAATGACTTTTTAAACAAATTGTGCGCATTAAAAAATAAAGTAAGTCTTTTACTGTTGACAAGTTGCTACTGGGGTTCTCAGTTTGACAAAAATTGGGGTACCTGTAGCTAATGTGCCAATCCTGAACAAAAGCCTGATATTGATGTGGTATATTTTTAAAGAACAGCTCCTGGTCAGATTCCACCCCCATCTCCACACACCTACCCAAACAGGGTTATGGAAGGAGGAAAAGATTTAGATAAATCTGGATCTCATCTCCAGAGTGATTCTGATTCCAGCTTGACCTAATAACTCAGACAGATCCTCTTTTACAGACTAATCTCTCCCCACATTTTATCCCACTTTACAATTTCTGGCACTGATTCTCAGTTGGTCTGTTCCTGAGCCTAGAGCAGGGTTTGCGGGAGGAGAGGGTGGAATCAAAGGGAGCTTTAAGCCACTGAAACACAAAGACCCTTTAGCAAAGGGCCCCCTGTTCTTTACAAACAACTCTCACCCGAGACCTGACAAACTCACTACACCAAACATGTCTTTCATGATATTTATCCATAAAGGGTTATATGTAAGGTATCTACAGAAAGCTTGTAACTTGTCAAGACTCATAATCATTGTGAGATGTATGTATGGGTAATATTTAAGGAATAATGTATTTATATGGACAGTATGCTTTATGGACTTGGAGTAGAAATTAGTCCCAGGGGATAATATGGCTCAGTGATGGTACATTTGGGCAGAGGGAAGTTCTCACCGCACCCTCTTTAACCAGTGATATCATGTAAGGCTCAATTGTTTAGCCTTGCACAATACTAAGGTTTTCAATGGGAAACCATCAGAGGCAACTGCAAACAATCAAAACCACTTTAAGGTTAGAAAAAGAAACATTACAATAAGACCAGGGTTTGCCCTATCTGTGAATAGAAGCAAAAGGCTGTTTTCAGTATAACATAGAGGAGGGAGAAGCACTCTGAATCCACTCACTGAGGAAATCACTTGTGGAGCTGGGGGCAGGGGTACATTACCATGAATGACAGGTTTCAGTGTAACAGCCGTGTTAGTCTGTATTCTCAAAAAGAAAAGGAGTAATTGTGGCACCTTAGAGACTAACCAATTTATTTGAGCATAAGCTTTCGTGAGCTACAGTGAGCTGTAGCTCACGAAACCTTATGCTCAAATAAATTGGTTAGTCTCTAAGGTGCCACAATTACTCCTTTTCTTATTACCATGAATGTTGCTTGGGACACCAGCCACCTCTGCAACAGACTGAACTTCAGGGGGGGAAAACCTATTTTAGTAAATAAAAAAAGGTAACTATTAATAAGTGTAAACCCAGGTCCATGTTCCATGATTTTGTTTTGTATTGTAATCACCTGTTCTATCACTCTCTCGTTTCTAATTAAAGCTTTATTGTTTCTTCAATGAGTCTACTTTTATTTTATTATAAGCTCTTGCAAGTGCTGTGTGGCTTTCGGGAGCGGTGGTTTTCGGGATAAGTGGTAAATTGGGGCATGCTGCTGCTTTGGGAGCAGAAGGTCTGGGATTTCTGTGAGTAGCTGGTATCAGGGGCTGGATATCACTGGGGAACGTTTCAAAGGGACATGGGTGCACTGATTGTTAAGCTACACGGAGAAGTTAGGGCTGGCATAGCTTAGAGGAGAGTGCTTGAGTGGCCAAAAAGCTGGTGGTATCAGGGACCTGACACCCACCCAGGCACAAGACTCCCTCAGGCTGGATGCAGGGGGCAACTAGGTGATTCAGAGTTCTTGCTACCCCAAGAACCGTTAAAGCTACATTAATACTTCCCATATTCTTGGCACATGCAGGGGTCTATCCACCTCCGTTGCTGCTGCAAGTTAGAGCAGCCCTGAGGTTGCTCTAACTTATTCTCTGCTTCCCCTGGCCCACAATGACCCTGGGAAGCAGAGAATAGCCATAGCCTTGTTGACTCTGGCCATGCCAGTGACATGGAAGCTGTGTCAAGAGATAGGAACAGGGCCGGCATAGAGCCCTTAAACCAGTTCTGCTCCAACTAGGGAGACCAGTTACAGAAGAGATATTTCTCTGACGGTCTAACTCACTTCAAGTCTCTCTACACTGCCAAAGTGATATGAAGGAGCTTTAGTTATTCTGAAAATCAGTGTCCATATCTTCCAGGCCCACACCATGTCTAGGTCCATCAACACTGTTCCTGTGGTCTTTGATCCATGGAGTATGCATACTCCAAAGCTGGCTAGATGTGGGGTGTTTAACTGGGTATCTGTTCTCACCCATGCAATGCCATGCAGATTAGTAACGAGGCTGCTGTGGTATTCCCAGTGACACCACTAGGTGGCAGTACGGAAATATTCATCTTGGTAAAGATTTCATGGTCGTGTTCCTGCTGTCACCACTAGGTGACAGCGTAGCAACACATAGCACGTGTGGAGTCCAGTACAGTATCTGTGCTCTCCCCAGCAGGATGTAATGTGGCAACAAACTTACTAGTGCAAATACCATGACACCACTAGGTGGTGATGTGGCAACATGCATGGATGCAGTTTTCATGACAGGGGGTTTCTGCCCTCACCCCAAGGGGATGGTGCGATAACATATGTGCCGGTACAGATTCCATCCCAAAACTCGCCCATGCAAAACCAGAAACAAACAGAAGTGTCACAGCCTCTTTCTTTTATCTGATCGGTGCAATTCTCAGCTCGTTCGCACACAGGGGCACTGCATGGTGATGAAACATGGGGACAGTAAACATAAAATCCTGACAGAGGGATAGAAGCACAGGAGGCAGCCACATATGATCTCAGTTAATCCCCAGCAGTTTTCTTTTAGTGAAATTGTAGACGGCCAAAGTGGGTTAGAAACAGCAGTATAATTATTGTGGATCTGGGGTGCATGTGTTCCGTTTAGTGAAGAAAGGCATTATGGTCCTGCTAAAAAAATGCCTAACAGAGCACAGTAGTAGCTTCGCCAGGGATTATCTAAAGCCCTCCGTTAACGTGCACTAACCCACTGAGAAGATAATAAATAATCAGCCACAGTAGGACTTACTGCATAAATATCTGCCTATACTCTCCCCAGGTCTCTTTCTTGAAGAGTGGCCATTGTGTATTCCATACCAGGCTAATCACAAGGAGGAAATTTACTGCACACTACAATCCCATCAAAGCAAATAACAGCTGTCTCAGAGAACTGCACAGACCAAAGTGTCCACTTTAATCACTCGCTTATTGTTTCCCTTAGTAAAAGAAAAGAAAACACAACACCTCTAAACTTGATCACTCTTCAGTGAGCTGGTTAGCCCTTACATGACCACTGCTTGTCCACTGAAGGAAGGGGATTTTCTCCAAAGGGACAGCCTGCCAGGCACGACAGCAGTGAAATACTTGCTGTACAGCGGCTGTGAAGTACATGTAGCACAGCAGAAGGTAAACGGATAATGTAGACTGCGGGGGGGGGGGGGGGCGGGGGGGCACCAGTGCTATATAGCAGTGGAGCTCCATTCAGGTGGTTCGTGGATAGTTCCCTCTAAAGTGCGCACCTGGGCGGCCGTGCATGAGAGAATGAAGGGCCACCCACCTCATTAGTGGAGCCGCGCAGGCACGGCTCCACTAATTAGGTGCCTGGACCCTGGAGAAGATGCACATGTAAGGTGAGGTGGTGGCCTTGGGGGGGAATAGGGGGTAGGTGGGAGGGGGCAGTGAGGTCAGAAGAGGGGTTGGGGGGAATCTGGAACGTGCAGGGCTCGGGCGGCCAGAGAAAGAGGGGACTTTCCCCAGCTGCTGGGAGGAGATGGCCCTCCTTCCCAGCCTCAGCTCTGTAGCAGGGGAGAGACCCCCACTCCTTCCCAGCCCCAGCTCAGGGGCTGCTGAGGTGGGGGAGAGAGGGCACATCCATCGCATAAGAAAGGTGAGACTACTGATATTAAAATATGAGTTGTGTGCTTTTATTTGTAGAACAAAAAAATCCCAAACAATTATTATTAACTATTATCCAAAGCGCTTTACAATAGTTAGCTAACGGTACAAACCACATTTGGAAAGATCATTAAGTGGTCCGCCGAGACCCTCAGCAATTTTCAAGGGGTCCGTGAAAAGAAAAGTTTGAGAACCGCTGCTATATAGGAACCTGCTGAACTGCAGCTAGAGAAGCATAGCCTAAGTGGGGCTGACTAGATAGTAACTTTAGAAATCAGTGAGCATTTTAGCAGGGCTATGCTGGGAGGTGTTAATGGCTGTGATCAACCATAGACCTGATTAAAGCAGATGGGTGCACTAAGCATCCCTTCCTACTGAATGGAAAGAGCAATTAAGCCTTTTTTGTGGCGTGAGATAGCTGGAAACAATACAAGCTGCTGCCCAATGCAGTTGATTGCATGGTGAGGCATTAGCAGGGCTAATTCATGTTGTCTGAGGGGTTACCCTGGCATTGGTTGTAAATGTAGGGGCTAAGGGATGGTTTGGCAAGCTGTGTGATAGAAAGGCAGAGAGGCCAGAGAAAGTAAGCAGACAGGAAGAGAAGCAGTTGAGAGCATGCCCCTGAGAAGGAGCAGAGTGACAGAGCTCCTTGGGGCAAAGGACTAGCTGGAGGGGCAGGTTTGGAAATTGTGAGCAAGGAAACTAGAGTGTTCAAGGAAACAGAACATCATGTACACGCTTTGTAAACAAACGGGATTGCAACAAATATATCTGACTTGTATCATCCATTTCTCCTCCAAACAGAAATTATCTTGCAAGGCCCCAAATACTGGCTAACTGCTCAAGCTGAAGAGGCAACAGCAGCAAAAAAGTACTCCCAGGGTCTTCTAGAACTCTGAAACTGCCTTCTGTGCACCATGTTTCCCACTGAGTTTGGCTTAGAGATTTCCATGTAAATGGAACCTATTATTTCAGGCTCACAGTTTTTAACCCTGTTACCAGGGGTGCTGGAACAGGTGGGGTCCAGCGGGCCATTGCCCCACACTTTTAAAAGTGTGAGGGCTATGCCCTTCCACTTTTTACTGTCTGTAAGGGTGAATGACAGGGGGGCAGGAGCAGAGACGAGCGAGCGGGGGATGGGGTGGGGGGAAAAGGTGGAGCAGGTGCCCTGGGGGGGGGGAGACACAGCAGGCACAGGGCCATGGTTTGGGTGCCAGTGGCCCCCCTATTTTTAGTGTGCTTCCGCCCCTCTCCTGCCTGTTACATATTCATTGAAGGCGCAATTGATGAAGCACAATAGTTCATAAAAGAATAAATCTAACTAACTGCACAACCAACTCCATTTTTCCACCAATTAAACCTGACAGATTTTAATATACAAAGGACAATCTGACATTTCATTTGAAAAATTCAAAATTGCTGTTTGCATTATTTCATTCAATTCTTTAACCCACTTTTTTAAAAAATCCAATAAAACCCTGAAAAAAATATTTGGCCTGATTCTGAACTGACAGTAGATTTACACCAGTGTATCTCCAGTGGTGTAATTCCTGATTTATACCAGCATGAGAGCAGAACCAGGATCACTGTCCTAGAAGACTACAAACAGCTGCATCCATTGAAATGCATACTCTGGGGGAATTCTGTGCCACTGCACACAGGTATAATTAATGTGCTGTGCATATTTTAAATTTTTTTTTTTTTTGCAGAGAATAGCTTCTGCCAGAAAGTTGCTGCAGTTCCGCTTTTTCCCACCAGAGGGCGATGTGGTGCTAGACCAGAGCAGCCACTCCTGGCCCGCTAGGGTAGAGAAAGAGCCTGCAATGCCTTCTTCACAGCACCTGTCGGCCAGGTCAGGAGACAGGGGCTATGGGGAGACAGACAGCGTAGGGTGCTGGGGATGGTGGTCAGACAGAGGCTCATAAGGGCTAGTGGGGGAGGACAGACTGGGACAGGGGCTGAATGGGAGTGGAGGTGTAGGGGATGGGGGAGGGAGTGCAGGGCCACATAGGAACAGGGAGGTGCCTGAGTTGGGGCACAGAGACACATGGGGTCAGGGGCAGATGTGCCTGACTGAATGGGGGAGGCTAGGGGTCAGCCAGGGTCTGCTCCCTAACAATCCCTCCTCCCGCCCCGCAAAAAACAAACACACACCTGTTCCATACTTTTCCCACCCATACCTAACAGCCCTCCAAGTTCACAACCAGACTACTTTCCAGCAATTATTGCCCCTCTCTCTTAGCTCCTCCATTACCCCTGACTCCCCCCAGCCTTTGCACTGCTTCTGAGGGGTGTGGGAAATACGGTTCTGTATTGTAGTTCAAATAAATTATTACTGAGAGGTCTGTATTAAAATGCCTAATAAGGAATCTATTTGTCAAAAAACTTTTCCTGAATCTTTTTTGTTGTCTGTATTGTTACAGATATACTTGTTGACAGGTATTTTGAAATACAGTACCAAAATAATTGAAACTGGTGTGATTATATTGTGACAAAAATATGCAGAATATTCAAATACAGTGCACAGAAGTTTTAATTTTTTGGTGCAGAATTCCCCCAGGAGTAAATGCAGTCATCTGTGGGGTGAAACACAGCAAGGGTTTAACTGTACAGTAGTATCACGGAACACAAAAGTGTCAAGGAAAAAACAAGTGGGCATCTGAAATTTGGCCAGAATGCCAGGGATAATACCTCTAACGCTAGCAGGAAGTGCCTCAAGACCTTGAAAAAAAGTCCCTCCTTGAAAAAAAGTATCTCACCCAAAAGGCAGGATGCCCAACAATACAGGGACACTTAAGTACACTGTGCCATAGTGTACTGTCCAAGGGAGAGGAGTACCTCAGACAGTAGCTGATCACATGATTCTTTGGCATAAGTGATGTGGCTAGCAGGAAGAGTGGCAAGAAACACAGCTTTAATGCTGAACAGCCAGCGTTTCATGGTGAGTTATGCTGTTTCTCAGCATCCAGCCCCATGCCTGTACTCCTAAGCCTCTGGTCCCTGACCAGTCTATGTCCCTCCTGAAACCTGATCCACTTTCTCCAGTTCCCCACTACATCACCACCACCACTTCTTGCAGCACTGCTTTCCTCATGCAAAGAAATTCCCCATCTAAGCACTTTCCTAACCCTACCCTGCTGACCTTTTGAGATCTCACATGGTCACAGTGCAAAGGATATGGCTGTCCCCACATCTTGATTGTGTTTTCTTATATACTGATAAAATATGCCTATTGAAAACGCTCTAGGGGCATGTACAGAAATAAAGGCATGTGGTTTTATAGCTAAATTGACACAGTGTGAACAAAAAGGCTCTCACAATGTCCCAGGCAGAACAAACGCAACCCTCTCTCTCAAAAGATAATCTCAACCCTACCCCTATACTTCTCCTCCCTTAGCGAGGCAATGAAAGCATACCGTTACTGAGGAAAGAAGCTCAATCTCTTACGGAGTTCAAAGCTTGAGTAAACCCAGAGGCCATGCACCGTCTCCGAATATCGACAAGCTGGGCTCTGTCAGGCCAACAGAGGATGCAAATACCAGAGTCAAGAGCTACCCAAAAATGCAAGGACGGTCATTTCATTGCTTCACTCTGAATGAAGCTGATTTCATGCTGCATTACATTTGTATGCATTACAGATGTATTTTTAAGTACCTGTGCTCTTTATTTTGTGCTACATGTGACACACATTTCAGGAAATAGATTATTCTGCTGATGGGGTTGGAAATACGATGGTTACAACAATACTCACATCTGAGCATAACTCAGTGAATAGGACTACAATATATGATCAAGCAGCTTGAGCAATTCCTTTTCATTAGTGGGAGTAAATGCTTGGCACTGCATCAATCTTCTTCTCCTTCCCTTCTTCCTTCAGGGGTGCCAAGTCATTTTAAAGACACATTAAATTGCCAGAAGACTCCCAAACAAAGCCAGTCAGCCTGCTGCTCGTTTGGATAAAGTTAATTAAAGTGAAGATTAAAATCTGCAGTGCTTGATTAGCGTTGTTGAGACTTACAGAATCACATCGTCCTATGGGAGCTTCATGCCACCTCCCACCCCCCCCCTTTTTTTGGTCTTTTCTTTGTTGTTCTTGATAATTGTTTTGTTTTTCTTTTATCCCATGTATTTGGCAAGGCAGCTGAGATTAGCAAGCTGCGTTGCCCCAAGACAGAAAAAGCTGCTTTCTCCGTTCAGCTGGTGTGGATTCAGGCTGAAGAAGGGGCACAAAACTGCACAACCTCTGCCTGTATAACTGGGTTCAGAGAAGAGTTAGATAAGTTCCTGGAGGATAGGTCTATCAATGGCTATTAGCCAAGATGGCTAAGCCTCTGATTGCCAGATGTTGGGACTGGATGACAGCATAGGCACCAACGCTGGAGCATAGGCACTGGAGCACCCACAGGGAAAAATTGGTGGGTGCTCTACACTCACTGGCAGCTCCCCGCCCCAGCTCGCCTCTGCTCCCGAGCACCCCGTGCCCACTTTTTCCCCCCTTGCTCCCAGCACTTGTGCCGCAAAACAGGTGTTTCGCATGGCAAGCGCTGGGGGGAGGAGGGGGAACGCAGAGCACTCTGGGAAGAGGTGGGGCTGGGATTTGTGGAAGGGGTCCAATAGGAGCAGGGAGGGGGCGGAGCTGGGGCTGGGACTTTGCGGAAGGGGTTGGAATGGGGGCAGGGCAGGGGCAGGGAAAGGGTGGAGTCGGGGTGGGGGGAGCACGAGCACCCACCGGCGCCTGGGAAAGTTGGCGCATATGGATGACAGGGGATGGGTCACTTGATAATTGCCTTGTTCTGTTCATTCCCTCTGAAGCACCTGGCATTGGCCACTGTCAGAAGACAGGATACTGGGCTAGATGGACCTTTGGTCTGCCCCAGTGTGGCTGTTCTTATGTTCTGGTAGTGTTCAAGACATACCTTTTCTTTAGTGCATTTTTGCATTAGGAACTATGGAGCTCTCAAACCCAGCTGAATTAAAATACATTGAGATTTGGGGTGGTGTTTTGATGCGGGGGAGGTTCTGCGGGGGAGGGCCCATACTGTGGTTCTTTGTTTATAAAGCATCCAGCCCAATGGGTTCCCAGGTGCTAGGACAGTACAAATCAATCATAATAGGCCCAGGAGATGGTGCCACAGACTACACTCCATCACAGGGGTGGTGAAGGTGGGCTCAGATACAGGAATTTTTACACCCCAGGCTGGTGGAACTGAAGCAGATTGCGGAAGGGGCTCTAGTAGGAGAAGGCAATGGGCAGCTCATTCTAAACCAGTCTCTCTCTCCCTCAGGCCTCCAGCATCACATTGCTTTTGAAGGTGCCAGAAGGGTGAAGGTGCTATTGAACCCAAAGAGAAGTAAAGAGTCTAGACAGGCTGTGAAGAAGACCATTCTTGCACTTCGGCATCTGGAGTTACTTACAGAAAGGGGTTTATACTTCCTCTGGTTTAAAAAGAAAAAGCTGAAGATTGCTTAAAAAAAATTGCGGAGACAAAACCCAGGTATATGAATTATACCTGGGCACATTAGCCCAAAGAAAATCTTAGGGTTTACATTTTCCCACTGTAGGCACTGAGTCCTAGCCAGGCCTTCTCAGTCAGAGAATGGATCACCATAACTTGGAAGCTTTGAGGTGGGGGCAGTGATATGAGGAAAAAGTGTAAAGGCAGCATGACTCAGTGGATGAGGTACAGGACTGGGAATCAAGAGACTTGGCTCTGTCCCTTGCTCTGCCACTGATCTGGTGTGTGATCTCGAGCAAGGCACTCCATTCCCTGTATCTGTTTCCCCTCCTGTTCTTTGTTTGTCTTGTCTATTTAGAGGTCTTCAGGGCTGGAATTTTCTCTCATTCTCTGTTTATAAAGCACCTAGCACAGTGAGGCCTAGATATCAACTGCAGCCTCTCAGCAGTACCATAAAGCAAATAATAAGGGGAGAAATCATGTAATGTTTTTATACAGTATATGGGAAAACCTGTATGCAATATATACATAAAATGAATATAATAGGAAGGTGACAGAGGGGGCTAGGTCTGTATCAAATTGTGAACCCCAGTTTGTTGAGCGACTGCTATTTTCCAGCAGGGGCTCCCCTTCGTATTGTAACCTTCATGTTGGAGTGCAAAACTCATGTTGTATTGCAACCTCCATTGTGCATTAGCACATCCATTTGGTAGTAGGGGCTTGGCCCCTAGTGGAATAACTCTGTGAAGCTAAAATGATCTAGCCCCATCAGCTTTCATTGTCTCTCAATGACTGGCCAGCCCCTGGAGCAATGACCTCTCTGCACAGCAGTGTGACTTGCGGGAAGGAGGTAGAATTTCCCCGGTAGAGCACATGCTAGAAGGGCTGCAGTTTCTCCTGCTGGCAACCTGACCAGAAGGGTCAGGGACAATATTTAAGGAAGGGGGCTCTCTGTGAAAGGGAGCTATTCACCATCACATGCCAGAAGACCAGGCTCAGGCCAGAGAAGGCAGGAAGGTCTGCCTCGCCTGAAACACGTCCCAGACCTCAGACTCACAGCCGAAATGCGAGCAGACGTGTGTGCATGCCCACATGCACACAGGACTGTTGGTTATTTTGTAAAGATCTGTAACTCTTTAGTGCTTTCTTGAGGATAAAAGTACCTGTGGTTAAGAAATTCCTGTGCTGATGGTGTGTTCCTTGCTCACCTGCCACATTGTCCCTGAAGGGGTTAATTGAGAAACTCAGAATGCCCACAGCAAGGTGGACTCTGAGGGAACATGTACAAGCAACTGGGGGCAGGGACCAGCCATGTCCCATGTGCTCTGGCGTCTCACTCTCAAGAGACTGCTGTCCATCCAGACAGGGAGCATGGCTCAGGTGGTGACAACCCATACCAGTCAGCTGGTGTGTGTACAATGAGTCCAGTGGTTTTACCCATTGCAGTGAAATTTTAGAATATTCTCTACATTGCCCAGAAGAGCTGTTTTCTTTAAGTGGGGTGATATTACATTGAACTTCCCTTGCACAGATTAGCAGCCTGCAAGCCCTTTATCTCTGCATTCCCTCAGCCATATTTGAACTCCAGCTCTTAGGAGGTGACTACATGCCATTAAAGAGTAAAATCAGAGTGCGTGCCTGCGTGCGCAAGCGTGATTGTGTGCATCTAGGGGCAGCCAGAGGGGGACTCAGGGGGAATAATATAAAAATATAAAATCAATTTGATTTTCCTTAAGCCACACTTGTTGTGTCTGTATCCATCAAGCAAACAACATCTGGGGATGCAATGTATTTACCAGCATGTATCTCCAGCCAGCAGATGAAGGAAGGCTGCTCAAAATCCCCACGTTAACAGTTTTCAAAGGGAAAGGCAGTGTCTAAAAATGGATAGCGGGCCATGCAAGATTCCTTTAAAGCGTGACTTAAAGAGGCAAACTTGAAAGCAAACACTTATACGAAAAGCTGTTTCCTTCACCCGGAGTCCAGCCTCGTCTCTTTGAAATTAAATTCAGAGATTTTAAGGTTGACATTGATTTTCACAGGACAGCCCTCTACCCAGGGAGTTCGGCTGGTGGAACATTCAGCCGCCCCAAAATAACCTCTCGAGCAGATGCAAGGTCATTAGGTTGAGATGCCGCATTGTGGCAAGGTGACTCGATGTTGCGCAGGGATGACTGAGGTTCAGGACATTGTCAGGGCAAAGAAATAAACCTGCTTCATTCTGCATGGATGTCAGGACACTGTTCTGAGAAAAACGAGGAGGAAAGATGAGCTCTGCCTGAAGAATGATCTTGCAACTATAACTCAGGAGTGGGAGCCTGGAGATCTGCCTTCTGTTTCCACCTCTGATACAATCTTCGTTAAGGGTCCCCTCCTTCTGGGTGTCTCTGTTTTCTATATAGGTTCTTGTACCACCTTCGTCACCATAGTCTCTGCGTGCCTTCCAGCAGTGATGGGAGCAACATTTGTCACATGTGCATCATTCTGTCTGTCATGCTTTCCCCAGAGAGGGGGAGAAATGCAAGGACAACGAAGGGTTTCGTTTGGATAGGCCACTCACAGCTACCACGCACTCCAGGTGCAGGATAGGTGCTTAGCGTATTGACAATCAACCTAGGCATCTAAGGCTGGACATCCAAAACCAGAGGCACCCAAGACAGCAGAGCACTTTTGAAAACATGGGCCTTTATCTTTGTGCCTCTCTTCTTGCCTCTACTAAAACAGAGATTGTAATAAGTGAGGAGACCACCACACAGGGGTGTTTGTGAAGCCAAATGGATGTTTGTAAAGTGTGCCATGACCCAGAGAGGGCTGGTCATATAAGTGCAAAGAACTCTCATTCTTATAAGGAACTTACAACCTATAGCTCATCACAATCTGGTGCTGTGGGAATAAACAGGATGGCAGAAATTTAGTATTATGACTTCACCTCCCGAGCCAATAGGTTGCACAGACAGGATGGGGAGGAATGAGTTTGTTTGAACGCAAAGGGCTGTGATGCTGCTAGCTGGCCAGTTCAAGATTACTCCAGAGAACTAAGTGAAAAGTAGGCCTGACAAGCCAGATCCTTAGCTGGTGTAAGTTGGTTTGACTCCACTGAAGTCCATGAAGCTACAGCCTTTACACCGGATGAAATTGTCTCCAGTATCAAAGTCCTGCTTTAGAAGAAATGTAAATTTTAAAGGCTGTAAGCCAGATCCTCAGCTGGTGTCAATTAGTACATTGAGCAGCGCTGACTTACACCAGCTAGGGATTTGGCCTTATTTATTATGAGAATTCAGAGTTTCAGACTGAAAACCCTGGAGACTGAAGTGCAGTAAAGGTGGAGCAAGAGGGAACAGAGCTTCCCCTCCCCTGCTAAACTCAAGAAGGTGTATACCTCCTCCCTTTTCTGGCTTAGTGCTCCTCCACCTCCTTGACTGGTACAGTGAAAGCTCCCTCTTCCTGTTCTGACCTACTTTAACTGCTGCTGAAGTCCTCTGTCTGCAAAGCAGGCCCGGCGGGGAATAGAAGTGCAAGCTTCCCTACATTGCTCTCCAGCAGAGCTCAGATCTTACCCAGTGGGGCAGCTGAAGGGAATTCCCCAAGGCCCACTCAATCCTTGCTCTCTGTACTGCGATTGTCTAGAAAGGGGCCAGCTGGGGCCAGGCATGATGAGTTTTGTGATATCAACATATATCCCCTGGGAACTGGACTGAGACCGCCAACGCATTTCCCAGTGAGCCCCAAATTGCCAGCTGAGAACTGCTTTTGGTCACTGGTTACCTGGGCCATATTGAGAGCAAAGGACCTGGAGGTAAAAGGCTAACGGATTCTACGCCCAATCCCATGAGCCATTCAGTGCCATGCAGAAAGTCTTTGAACTGCCAGGTTTTCAAAAGCCTCCTCTTCCTCACGTCAGCTGACTCTGGTGTGTCAGACTTTTGCTCAGGTCATGGTTGGGAGGTACAGGTCTGCAGCAGACACGTCCCCCAATTTTATGAGAATGAAGCTTAAAACAGGAGAGCTGGGGCTTTAAAACCTGCCAGGCTCATTTCACAGAGGCCTCCTAATTGTAGGGAGCTAGGGATACCCTGTCTTTCTGAGTGCTAGAATATCAAATAGCTTATCAGTGCCCTCACCTCAGTCTTTTCATGGCCTCTCAGCCTGCTCAGGGATAAGACACTGCCTGCTGAAAGGCAAAGCTGAGCTATTCAGTAACTGCCACAGCACAACACAAGCCCGAAGCTTCTCCTTTAGCTCTGCTCCTGCGCAGAATGCCCCCAGCACTTTGCTCTTGCAAAGCAATGCAGAGTGGGCTTTGAAGCTGATAACAGCTCAGCATGAGTCCCAGTGGCTCCGCCAGAGGGAGGTTTCCTTTTTGAACCCATTGCCCTCACGCCTCCTGGATCATTGTTTGAGTCTCAGCCGCTGGAGATTCGGGATGCGCAAGCAGTCCAGGCACCAGAAGCTACTACTTTGCACTTCTGTTGTGCTTTCCCTCTGAGGCCCTATACCAACAACAGCTGTGACCTACGCCTCACAACATGGCCCTAAGGGAGGGTGTGCTGTCAGCCCCACTCTGCAGCGGGGGGACGGGACACCTGCAGCACCAAGAAGTAACGTGATTCTGTTCTGCTCAGGTTCTGATACCATGCTCATCGCTGTAGTATCTGAGGGCCTTCCAGTAAGGCATTAAGTGATGTGGCTCACCCCTCACACAGCCAACCTGTGGAAAAGCCAGGAACAGAATGCCCAGCTCCTGCCTCAGTCCTGTGCTTGAGGCACAAGACCATCCTCCTCCTCACGGCAGACTCTGCCCATCTAACAAGTCTGCTGTAGTGTCGGGTTACGAGCTGGCAGCCCTCATGCTCAGGATATAAAACTTTTACAATGATCTTTTCTTCTTCCAGCTCCTTGGCCCTTTGCTCTGCCTTAACTCCTGCTGTGACCTGTGTCAGCAGTGCTGACCCAAAGGAATGAAACCTCTCAAACAAAACTCACTCCAGCTCCCTATTCCCAGCTCCCAGATCAGGGTAAATCTTTCCAGGATTCCATTTCCAAGTGCAAAGTAGCTTCAAAGTGACCATCTTGCTCAGTGCCCTGAAAACAAGGAAGCTGCTACCAGGCTGTGATGCACTTAATGGCACCTGGGGGTTCTAGCTGTGAGCACTGAAGTGACTGACATTGACAGGGGATATGAGTCTCTCTGTGTACCATTTGTAAGCACTTGCTGTGGGTCTTGGAGAGGGAGCTTATCACTTGCTTATAGTACTCCTGGGGAAATGCTGCACCACTGCACATGCGTAGAATTTATGTCCCCCGCAGATTTCTTTGCTTTCATGCAGAAAAATGACTTTCTGACAGGGAAGCAAAGGGAAGCCACTGACCCTCCCCATAAGTATTTTTTGGGTGCCCAGAGCAGCCGGCAGAGAGGTAAATCACTGTGGGGCAGAAGGTGGGGCTGGGGAAGACCCAGCTGGTGGTTCCTACTCTGCCCCAGGCTCAACTGCTAGTCACAGCTGGGCTGGGGAGAATGGAAATTCCTATTCCCCTGCCTGGCATCTTGGGCCAGGTCAGACCGACTTCCAGATTTCTCCCCCAGGTGCAGGACACTTTGCAAACTTACCCCCCCCCCCACTTCTTGCACCCATCACTCCTCAGCTGCAGGGGGAGGGATCCCTGTAGAGGGTGCTGTTCCCCTATCCACCTAACCCCCATGCATCCAGATCCCCTCATACCCAGACCCTTCCATTAAGCCTCACGCCCCACACTCAGAACCCCGCCAATAAGCCCCACTCTCCCTGCACCTGGCCCACCCAAATGAGCCACCCACAACCCCACCCCACCGAGTCCCAACCAGCTGCACCTAGATCCCCACCACACAGAGCCCCAATCCCCCAGCATCTGGACCCCACAGTGAGCACTCCATACCCACACCCTGCTGAGTTCTATGCCCCGCACACCAAGACCCCTCCCCGCTTAGCCCCAACCACCTTCACCTAGACACCCCCTGCAGAGTCCCATTACTGTTGCACCCAACCCTCCCCCACCCACAACAAGCCCCTGTGAATACAGATCCCCCCCTGCATCTGGATCCTCCACTCAACCACCCACACCCAGACTGCCCCACACACAACTTTCTCAACCCCTCCACACTAGCACCCTGCCTTGCTGAGCCTGCCTGCCCACACAGAGGGGCAGGCCTAGTTCTTGCACTGTGTCAGGATTGGATGCAGCCTCACTGCTGAGTCCATTTCCTGGGGGGAGCTGCCCAGTGATCTCCCACCTCTTTGCAGCCAGTAACCTGTGCTCCCCACTGCCATGCTGGAGCCTCTACATTTGACAAATAAAATTTGCAGAATTTTAAAATATTGTGCACAGAATTTTAATTTTTTTGGCATAGAACGCCCTCCGGAGCAGTATAGTATGCTGAATGTACACATTCAGGTGCCAACAGGTCCTGTAATGCAGCAGCCCTACACGGAGCTCCTCTGGATATATTTTACTTTAGGTTCAAAGTGGTGCTTGGGTTATTTATTAGGCTGTGGGTCCTGTGGTTGGGTGGATGGATGCGATGTGCTTTGTGGAGGGGCACTCATGGCTTCTTCAGAAGTGTATAGTCTATCTGGATGTTGTGTTGGGATGAATGCAGCATCCATATATCCAGGGAAGGGCCACTGCTCTGGCTCTTTGGCTGTACAGTGTTCATGTGATATGTTCAATGGAGAAGCTCCTGGATGGCCCCTTGTTATAGATATATGCCATATGTTCAATACAGAGGTACTGGTGCTTCTCCTTGGGTACATGGATGGACACAATCTGCATTCCCAAGAGGTTCTTTTGTAGGATAGCCTGTACTGTACGTATTCCACATTTCCTATTAAGGAATTCTTCTCTCTTATAGGTCTCTGCATAGACACACGGATCCAATTGTGAAGTGGGGGCTCTTGTTTCTTATGGCCTTCTGGATGGAAGACAAAGTTCTTTGGTTCTGTTCCGCCTCCCTCAGCTATGAATGGACTTTGGTGTAATGTTCCTTGCCCTGGGAAGGGATTCCCTCAACAGTGGCAGTCTGGAGAGGTCTCTCTATGTGCTGTGGCTGCTCAGAGATGAAGCTGTCAATAGTGCCTTCCTTAACCCAGAATCAGAACTTTAAAATGGTGGGAACAAGTGGAGTGATGCGATGGGTCAGTGAGGATAATTCATGAACAAACCAGCACTCTCTTACTGTACATCAGCCTAATTAGACAAATTAACCTAAGCATGAAGAATACCTTTTGTAGGCTTCAGATTCTGACCCAGTGTTTTCTAACCTCAACAGCTGTCTAAACGAAAGAGGAGGAGGAGGATAGAATGAAGTGACTTAAAAAGCACAATTTCTGCAGTTGTTTCACAAAAGCAACAAGGCACCCGAACAATGCACATATCACATCTCTCCTGTTGTGTTGCCTGTAACCACCATTCAGTTGAACTGAAAGACAAGGACACTGTCAAGCAAGGCTGGTCAAAAAAATTTGACTTACACCACCAGCTGGGGTTTCAGATCACAGCAGGCGCACGCTGCGGGGAACGCTTTCCCACGCTGCGTTTGCCTGCTTTGCTCCTGGCAGCAAGCAGCAAATTGAATTACAAGAAGCCTGCTCTCGGAATCTGTTTACTGCCTGCACATAGGCACAGCCAGGGGTGGAGGACATGGGGAACAGCCCCTGCGCCTCAAACCTTGTGTCTGCACAGCATTCACACTGAGGCTTTGTCTACACTGCTACTTACAGTGCTGAAACTTTCTTCGCTCAGGGGTGTGAAAAAAGCACCCCCCCCGAGCGATGCAAGTTTCAGCGCTGTAACATGGCAGCGTAGATAGTGCTACTGTGCTGGGAGCTACTCCCCTTGCAGAGGTGGTTTTATTACAGTGCTGGGAGAGCTCTCTCCCTGCGCTGGAGCCATGGCTACATAGCCACGTTAAAGCACAGCCATGGCAGCGCTTTAACGTCGGCTGTGTAGACATACCCTGATCTAGCTAACAACGACGTAACTGAAGCCCTGGAACAAAACAGACTGTGTATTCACACTGTTGGTCTTGCACCAGGGTAAGGCACATGGTCTCCTCTTTCCTTCCGTCCCTAGTGGATGCTCTAATAAATTGGTTAGTCTCTAAGGTGCCACAAGTACTCCTTTTCTTTTTGCGAATACAGACTAACACGGCTGTTACTCTGAAACCTCTTCTTTCCCCCACTCACCAGAAAGCTACTTGCTCAGGTCTGCATGGGCATAAGGGATGTCCATTGAAAGCTCCATAGGGCCAGGTACTAGGTGCTCTGAAGGCTGAGCTGAGTGCTGTGAAAGCAGCAGAGAGAAGCTTGGGCCTGCATTGTATACAGGAGTTGTTCCCATTGATTTATCTAGGGCAATAGGAACATCTTTGTACCAGGGATGCAGGGTCATAGAACTCTTCTGGTCCCCACTCTTCCTCTCCTTTGCTCTGCAACCTTCTCCACCCTGGAGTGGTTGGCTCTTCCCATCCCCCAAGATCCCCGTCTCACAGGTTGAGAGAGGCTAGTGTAGTCAGAACAAAACCACTTTCAGCACAGTTACCAACAGCACGATTGGCATCAACTTTCCATCACAGTCTAGGTCAGGGTGCTACACGCTAGCATCCAAGCCATTCTCAACACCAGCTGAGAGAGGTCGGTGTATGGAGAGAGGACTGGCTGTCAACAGAGAGTCACGTTCCTACCATAGATGTGGCCAAATTGTATAGTCCAAAGTTCCATTGACTTTTCTTCCTACCATAGCTCCTTACATGCTCAGAAGTAATTTGCTGTTCATTATCACTGCAGGAACACCTTCAGTTTTACTGCTTTCCAGCTCTCTTCCTGCCCTTGGGTATCTGTCTCAGATTATTTAGGTATTTTAGTTTCCACACACCCGCCCCCACCCCAGTGAATCTCATGTAGCTATTTTCCACACACAATTCCAGCCTCTCTAGGTCCATTATTTCAGTCTCCTTACTACTACATCTCTTCCTTTAGCACTCCCTGTGAATGTAATTACAGGGATGTTTGTTTATGTAGCGTCCTTCAGTTGCAGCTTCGTGATTTAAGCTCTTCAGATACTTGGCTTTGTAAAGGAAATCACCTCAGCTAAAGGCTGGTGCAAATGGGAACATTAAACCTGTACGATTCAGTATATAGGTCAGACTTCTGGCCTTAAGCTGTGTCTCTTTAAAAACCCCAGACTTTTCATGCAGAGGCTGGAAACACAGAACAACTGTTTAAAAAAAAAGCTTGGTTTTCTGACTATCTGAATCTGCTGCAGACATTTTGGCAGCTCAGCATATAAAGCTGCATTTGCAAATATCCACGCCTGCTAATCCAAAGAGCTTTGTATACAGACAGGTCTCTTCGAAATATTCCCTGCAGGTTATTGCTGACCGGAGAAGCTCATGTGCCCAACGATTAGGCTCTTTCAAGTCCCTCTCTCCCGCAATTTTAAACTATTCATTGTGTAGCCCAACTGTGATGGTGCTTGCCTTTGAGGCTACCACTAAACTGCAAATCTCCGATTCCAGCTGCATTCTCACTAATACTAACATAAACAAACCTTCCAGCCACTCTTCGGCCCAAGGTCGCCTAGCAAACTGGACAAATGCAGCACTTGATGCCTGAATGTAGTTTGGCTCATCTGTAGGGGAGGTGATACCATTTTTTTGAGATGGGGGGTGGGGGGGGGGGGAGAGAAGAGGACATAGCACAGCTAAGGGGAAGGTTGCAGCAGTTTCTAGATCTAGAGTCTCTCCAAGCCAGAGCCACTGCAAAGGGTAAGAGGGAAAAGGAATCAAAAGATGTAAAATGCCTGAGCAACAGAATTGGGGAAACAGTTAATTAGTAGCCCTTGGTGCAGAGGTGGGCAAGCTACGGCCTGCGGGCCACATCCAGCCC
The DNA here is from genome assembly GCF_965140295.1 of Lepidochelys olivacea. Lineage (NCBI taxonomy): Eukaryota > Metazoa > Chordata > Testudines > Cheloniidae > Lepidochelys > Lepidochelys olivacea. Next base: position 257,426,139 of record NC_140411.1, on the reverse strand, counting down.
CTGGGATCATCCTGCCTGGCCCCTGAGCCCCCAGCCCCTCCCCTGCTGTTCCCCCTCCCCCGCAGCCTCCTGCTGGGCAGCGCGGCTGTGAGAGCCGCAGGCCTGCCCCGGTGCTCTAGACTGCGTGGTGGCATGGCTGGCTCCAGCTGGGTGGCACGGCTACCAGACATGCTGCTCTGAGCAGCATAGTAAGGGGGTGGGGAGGTTGGATAAGGGGCAAGGGGTTCCGGGGGGCAGGCGGGGGTTGCAGGGGACCTGTCAGTGGGCAGGGAGTGGGGGGGGGGGTTGGATAGGCGTGGGAGTTGCAGGGGGCAAGGAGCAGGGGGGTTTGGATGGATCAGGGGTTCTGAGGGGGGCAGTAAGCAGTAGAGGGCGGATAGCGGGCAGGGGCCAGGCTGTTTGGGGAGGCACAGCCTTCCTTATCTGGCCCTCCGTACAGTTTTGCAACCCCGATGTGGCCCTCAGGCCAAAACGTTTGCCCACCCCTGTCTTAGTGTCATATGTCTTGTGTTTCATGGATGTGGTTGAACTACCGCTACCAGCATACTACTGTAATGTGCGGATATGGTTTAAGAACCAATTCTGCAAGATAGCGAGCGTCACCTGAGTGGTGAGAGTCCATTGAACTCCCACTAAAACCCTTATCACTTAATAGGCCCTCACTTACTAGATCCACACAGAGTATATATAGCATCTAGATACCTTACATCAGCATTGTTCTTATCACTGGCCCAAGGATGCACCCACATTTTGCTACATTACATTTCTGCCCTGTAGACTGTGGGCTGCAGCCATAATCCTACTGGAGGAGTAGAACCGGATTAGTCTCGCTCTGAAGCCCACCAGAACTGCTCCACAGGCTGGGCAGCTAGGGTTGCTGTTGACCAACGTGAGGCTGCCTTATCCCCCACCCACTCTGTGGCAGAGCGCTCTGCGTCCAGTGAACTTCCAGCTTTAGAAACAAGGTGGGAATTCCACTCATGTAGCTCAGCTCACTATACATCAGTGATCAAATCCAGCTTCTGCAGGAGGGGGCTTTGTGTGTGCTCATGACAGGGCTGAATTTGGCCAGGGGGCTGGCTTCTGCTATTCCTCTTTGATTCCAGTATTTGGCACATGTTGGTAATGAGTGAAGTAGGCCCTTTGCCTTTAGAAATGGAGGTGTCTGGGGAAGCCTGAGTAGAATCATTGATTTCTTAATTAGGTGCAATTACTGAGGAGCAGCTGCTATGGAAAGGAAGAATGTGGAGAAGGGGAAGGGGATTTGTGGATAATAAGGGGATTCCCCTTTGGGTAGACGGTACCTTAGCTAAAGAGGTGAACATGTTAGGTTTGGGGTCCTTAAAGCTTCCTGTTCTAGAGGGAAGGGTGGAAAAGAGGGGATATTAAGGGGATAGGGACAGAGACAGCTCTCACCGACTTAGAACAACAAAGCAGAATCAGGCCCTTGGTTCTCTGCCTATCTAACTGCACTGACATCAGTGGAGTAATTCCCGAATTATACCAGTGTAAACTGGTACGAAGCTGCTGTGGGAGGAGAATTGAACTAAGGAGACATGGTATTAGGTCTGCCCTAGACTTGCTGTATGGCTTCAGATGTGTGACCTGCAAAGGGGGGGGAGGGGGAGGGGGAGGGGGAGGGAAAAGAAATGGATTTATGCCTCCTTCCTTGTGATACATGAAGGAAGCCTGAAAAAATTATAGCCTGAACAAAAACAAAACAAAACAAAACAAAACCCAATCAACAAAACCAAAAACCCCTAGAATACTTTGGGCTGGATAGTGGGCCCTATTTCTGTTTCTTCTGGCTGTTTTACATTACTAATTCTGGTCTCAACAAGCCTGTTTTTTCTGCAAGACTTTCTGGATGACTAGAAAACTTGCAGGTTCATGACATCACAGTTCCAAGGAAGTGAGACTTTGGTAACAGAGGGGGAGTGATTTTTATGTCGACCATTTAAAACCCTTTGATAGATGTTAGCAAAAGGAAACAGTTTAGCTCACATCTGTAACAAGCACCGGGAAAGAAAAGCTCCCTCTCATTGCTAAAGATTCTGCACTTCTGGCCTGTCAAATGAGGGCTGAGAATGCTCCCATTTGGCTTCCCAGGGTCCTTCAGGAGCCCTCTAGTGAAAACAGAAAAGGTAACACTTGATTTTTCTGGTATTTCTAAAGTAAAAAACAAAACAAAAAACCCTCAAGTGAAAGAAAGCTATGAGAGACAAAACAAAACCACCCCTCCACCATTTGTTGAAGGTCAACATTAACCTCAGTGTTCTTTAGTGTCTGGGAATTACGTGTTACAGGGATGCTACTACTCACCTGCCTCTTGAAGTGTTGAGAGAGCAGATTCACTATTGTACAATACTTTGAGATCCTTGGGTACAAAAGTGTGAGAGAAGGGTTGGACTATCATAGTGCCATTCATGAGCTCTAAGCCAAGGTGAGCAATGTACAGGGTGACATTTGAGAGCATTTCCTCCCCTAGGGCCTAATTCCCCTCTCACTTACACCATTTGGTCCAGGCAAAATGCAAGGACTGAGTGGAGGCCACTTGTGCCTACCCTATTCAGGGACTAGGTCAGACCCCAGTGCGGGTTGTGCTCCCCACTGCTATCACCCTAATGGGGCTCACAGCAGTAAGGAACCAGCCACCCCCAGGTCTGCTTTAGCAACCCCCCTCTTCCTGACACATATCCACCCTGCTTCCTTTTATGGCCTACTCCTGCTTCCTTTCTATCCACATCTCAGCTGGCTTCTATGGAGGTGGCCTAGAGCCTTGCTTGCTCTCTGCTGGATAGGGGGCATGTTTTGCACCAGGGGAATCTCACTATGGGGACTACACTTCCCTTTGTGGCAGCTGTGCTGGTACAAACTGACTACAGTGCAGTGGTGACCATTAATTCCCCTATCAAAGTCAGTGAGCTAGACTGTGTGTAAAGCTGGTATGAGGGGAGAATCAGGCCTCTTGTATCTGCTCCACAACATCAGAGCACTTTGGAGTTAAACTTCTCAGACAGAATCCTCTGGGTGGCACTCTACTCATGGCTTAGCGAGCGATAATTAGAAATAGCTGCATGAGATGGATGTGCAAACTTTTGCTTTCACAACACAATATGCAGAGATTGAGCCCAAGCTTGAGCCAGGCAAATGCAAGCAGACGTTGTGCAAGCTTCCTCTCTGCACAAGTCTGCTAATACACCTTGCTCCTGACCTGCAGCAACAAAAGCTATTCTAATCTTAGGGTCATAGAAATTAGAGCTCACCACCTATCAGGTCATATAATCCATTGCCCTCTAGCAGGTGCAGGTCTGTTCTCTACTGTACATTTGCTAGTGATTTACCCATATTACAGCACTTGCAATTGTATCAAGTCACAGCAATCTACTGCTTCCCTGGGGAAAACTATTCTACAGTTTAATAGATACCACTGCCTCGAAGTGTTTCCTGATACTCCGTCTAAATTAATGGTCTTCCTTTAGTCCTAGTTATACCTCTCAAGTTATTCTTGTCCCTCCTTTGTATTTGTCTAAAAGTATTTAAAGAGGGTAGTTATTTGTCTTTAGTCACTGTTTACTCAAGTGATACATATAAAGCTCTTTTAACCTTTCCTTGTAAATAGATCCCTGCATTCTGGTAATCAATTTATACTGTTGTGTCAATATCTTTCTGGTACTGAAGTGCCCAGAACTGAACACAGTATTTTAGGTGTGGCCTCTCTAGAAATATGTAAAGAGAGACTTATTTCCCTCCTGAGTAATGTAGGTGATGTTTCTGTGTATCGAGGCCAGCATTACAGATGACTTTGCAAGGAACTGTAATCTGCCCTCCACTATAGCCCCCAGGTCTTTTTCACATTACTGCTTTTTCTTTTCCATTTAACATCTGTGGTATGAGTATTTCCACACCCCTAGATGTGTTGCACTGCAATATTTTTCAAATTGAATCTCTCATTCTGATAGTCGTCAGCCTCTTATTGTAGGTCCCATTATATTATTTCTAGGAGCTGGTTGGGAGTCTTGACAAAATGTTTTTGTTTGAAGATGACCATTCATCAAAACCAAAACTTCCTGCGGGAATGTCAGTTTTGACACTTTGTTGAGAAGAAAAATTGGAAAAAAGTTTTGAAAAAAATGTCAAAATGGAGTGGAATGAAACACTTTGATTTTTCAGTTTGAAATAGCTTCAGAAATTTGTTAAAATATAAAGTAACATAAAAGGACGAACCCCTCCCCCCCCCAAACCCGTTACCTTCTTGTAACTTGTTCTTTGAGAGGTGTTGTTCATGTTCATTCCAAATCAGGTGTGCACGTGCGCCGTGTGCATGACAGCTGGAAGACTTTTCCCTCTAGCACCATCCGCAGGATCAGCCTGGGCGCCCCCGGAGTTGCGCCTTCATGGAGCCCAATATAAGGCCCTGCTGACCTGCTCCCAGAAGGGTAGGAGGGTGGGTATTGGAATGGAAATGAACACCACGTCTTGAAGAACAACAGTTATGAGAAGGTGAGGAACCATTTTTTCTTTGAATGCTTGTACATGTCAATTCCAAATCAGGTGTGCACGTGCGCCGTGTGCATGACAGCTGGAAGACTTTTCCCTCTAGCACCATCCGCAGGATCAGCCTGGGCGCCCCCGGAGTTGCGCCTTCATGGAGCCCAATATAAGGCCCTGCTGACCTGCTCCCAGAAGGGTAGGAGGGTGGGTATTGGAATGGAAATGAACACCACGTCTTGAAGAACAACAGTTATGAGAAGGTGAGGAACCATTTTTTCTTTGAATGCTTGTACATGTCAATTCCAAATCAGGTGACTCTCAAGCCCAAGTTCAGGAGGAGGGTTGAGTCATCCACTGATTGGAGCACAGCTCATCTGAAGGCCACATCGTCTCTGGCCTGCTGAAAAAAAGTCAGTGCATGGTGAAAAATGTGTATGGAGGACCACATTGCTGCTCTGCAGATTTCCTGGGTGGGAACCTGCACCAGGAATGCTGCTGAAGAGGCCTGAGCCCTGGTGGAGTGTGCAGCACCCCTGCCAGGTTGTAGCACTCACGGACATGCTCCACAACAAAATCCATTGAGAAGACACAGGAAGACCTTTCATTCTGTCTGCCACGAATAACTCTGACTTTCAAAACGGTTTCGTTCTCTTGATGTAGAAGGCTAGCGCTCTGGAGACATCCAATGAGTGAAGCCTTTGCTCCCTGCAGTTCGAATGTGGCTTAGGATAGAACACAGCAAGGAAGATGTCCTGGTTGATGTGAAGCTGGGAGACAACCTTCAGGAGAAAAAACAGGTGGGTCCTGAGCTGAACCTTATCCTTATGGAATACAATTAAGGGGGCTCTGATGTTAGTGTGTCTTAGCTCAGACACCCTGCTAGCTGAGGTTATTGCTACCAGAAACACCACCTTGTAAGAGTTAGAGAGCAGGGAGCATGTCGCCAAAGGCTCAAATGGTGGCCCCATAAAAGTCTGGATAGGACCAAATTGAGGTCCCAAGCCGGGACAGGCTGCTGGACCTGTGAGTATAACCTATTGAGACCTTTGAGGAAATGGCTGACCAATGGGTTGGCAAAGACAGAGTGTCCCTCTGTGCCTGGATGGAAGGCAGAGATGGCAGCCAAGTGAACTCTTATTGATGACAGACAGTCCAGTATTAGTAGCCCCGAGGCGAGCATCGGAGATGAATGGTGCTGGGCCAACCAGATTGAAAATCTCTTCCACTTGGCAAGGTAGGTAGCTCTCATGGAGGGTTTCCTCCTGCCAAGGAGAACTTGTCTGACTTGATCAGAGCAAGAAAGCTCCACTGGTTTCCGCCATGGAGCTTCAACACTGTGAGGTGGAGTGACTCAAGGTTTGGATGTTGGAGACTGCCGCGATCCTGAGTTATGGAGTCTGGGAAGAATGGCAAGGTGCCTGGAGCTTCCACAGACATTTCTGGGAGTGATGTGTATCAGTGCTGGTGGGGCCAGGCTGGAGCTATCAATATCACAAAAACTCGTTCCCTCTGAATCTTGAGGAGGGCCTTGTGAATGAGAGGGATGGGTGGAAAAAACGTGTAAAGGAGACTGCCTCCACAAGGGAGGAGGAACGTGTATGTGATGGAGCCCAGGCTGTGATTCAGGAAGGAGCAAAACTGCTGACAGTTCATGTTGTGTTGTGTGGCAAACTTGGCCATCGCTCCACAGGTGTTAAAGGAGTATCTGCTAATGATGGCCTGTTGGTTTGCAATTTGGAGCTGCAGACCAGCGGTGGATTATATTTTCCTCCTGAATAAGTCAAGCTTTTTGGTCTCCCGGTTTTTAGGGGAGGGTCCCTGGAACCCCGGCGCTCCCTTTGATTCGCAGCACCCACCACCAGGGAGTTGGGTGGAGGATGAGCATACGAGTGCTTGTACCCCTTTGAGGGTACAAAATAGTGTCTTTCATTTCTCCTTGCTGTGCAAGGCAAGGAGGTTGGTGTCTGCCACAAAGTTTTTTGTAATTTCACTTATAGTTTTAATAAGTGGCAGCTTAACACGTGAGGGTCCAGAGGGGGCAAGGACGTCCACCATGGGATCCGCATCCTCTACCACCTCCTCCACCTGGATCCCCAGGCTCTGGGCCACCCTGCACAATAACTGTTGCAGGACCCTACTGTCCTCCAAGGCTGGGGCCATTGATGTGCCCAGAACAGCCTCATCTGAGAGGAATGAAGATGAAAACACCGGCCCATGGCCCTGGTCACTCCCCTCGGCACCAAGGGGGTTGTGGTGCTCATGGGGCTGGCAGGCTGATGATGCTGAGGCTGCCGGTGCCGGGATTGTCGGTGCAGAGCTCAAAGCGGCAGCAAAAGAGTCTGCCAGAGACTGACCCAGTGCCAGTTGCTGCACAGGGGCAATTGATGCCGACGCGATAGACGCAGATCTGGATCTCGATACCTGGTTCTGACCCTGGGCCTGATGGTAAGCCCAGGGAGTCCAAAAGGACCACTGAGTTGGTGGTTGCCATTGAGGTGGCCACGACACTGGAGGTGGCTGGCAGTGTCACCTAGATCCAGACCTCCTGCTGCTGGACCTATCCGAACGATAGGACTCTGCCTCAGACTCCAAAAAAAGAAGACCATGGAGGAATGATACTGGGTGGTTCTGAGCCTCCTGGGACTGATGTGTTTTCCCCTCTGCCCATGGGCAGCCAGCACCAGGGTGTGGCACGCCGGAGATGGGGAGTGGTGTGACATCATGGCCGGCTTGCCCCTAGATGGAATAGGCAGCCTGCCTAACACCGGTGAGTTGTTCCTCCTTGGAGAAGGTGGAGCCATCAGGTGAATAAGGTCCTGCGCCACCTCAAAAGTCTCCAGAGTGGAGGGGACTTGAATGTCCGGGTCTGGAGAACGGTAGTGGGCTGAACTTGACTGGATCCCTTGCAGGGCAGGAGTCAACGAGCCCCTTGGAGCTGCCAGGCCCGAAGTAGGCTGGGTGGGTTGAGGTCTCTCTGCCACTGTCTCCTTAGCCTTAGGAGGGAGAGAGCACCCCCTCTCCTGCCTCTTTTTCTTCTGGGGCAACAGGGACACAGGTTGGCCCCTACCAGAAGTCTTATGTTTGGTGCCGTGTTGGTGCCAGGTGTCCTTAGTTTCCTTTCTAGGAGCGGACTTGTCTGCCGTCGGCACCAGTGCACTGCACACAGAGGAGGCGGTTGGCATGGGCTCCGCTGAGCTGGGGTCGGATTGTGGGCGGAGAGCTGCCTCCAAGAGGATAAGCCTGAGTCTCTGCTCGCGATACTTAAGGGTCCTCAGCCAAACCCCTTTACAAATGCGGCACTTGTCCTTTTGGTGACTCTCACCAAGGCACTTCAAAGAAGAAGTGTGCGGGTCACTTTTTGGCATCAACTTTCCACAGATTTTGCACCATTTGAATCCTGGTGACCGAGGCATGCCCCGGCAGTAGGGGAGAAATGGGGCAGAGGGTAACCCCCACAACAAAAGTTTAGCCTACTACTACTATTAACTTAGACAAAAACTACTAACTATATACAAAATACAATGGGAAAGGAGTACTTGTGGCACCTTAAAGACTAACCAATTTATTAGAGCATAAGCTTTCGTGAGCTACAGCTCACTTCATCAGATGCATATCGTGGAAACTGCAGCAGACTTTATATATACACAGAGAATATGAACCAATACCTCCTCCCACCCCACTGTCCTGCTGGTAATAGCTTATCTAAAGTGATCATCAGGTGGGCCATTTCCAGCACAAATCCAGGTTTTCTCACCCTCCACCCCCCCACACAATCAACTTGATTGTCATGCACATTGTGTAAAGAGTTGTCACTTTGGATGGGCTATCACCAGCAGGAGAGTGAATTTGTGTGGGGGGGTGGAGGGTGAGACAACCTGGATTTGTGCTGGAAATGGCCCACCTGATGATCACTTTAGATAAGCTATTACCAGCAGGACAGTGGGGTGGGAGGAGGTATTGGTTCATATTCTCTGTGTATATATAAAGTCTGCTGCAGTTTCCACGATATGCATCTGATGAAGTGAGCTGTAGCTCACGAAAGCTTATGCTCTAATAAATTGGTTAGTCTCTAAGGTGCCACAAGTACTCCTTTTCTTTTTGCGAATACAGACTAACACGGCTGTTACTCTGAAACCTGTCAAAATACAATGGGACACTGCTAAAGGCGCCCACAGAAGCAAAAGCGAAGGAAGTTCCAGCTAGCAGTCACTGGTGGTAAGAAGGAACTGATGGGGGGAGGGAGGTGGCAGGGCCCTTTAGTGGGCACCATGGAGGCGCAACTCCAGGGGGCACCCAGGCCAACCCTATGGATGCTGCTAGGGGAAAAATCTTCCTGCTGTTGTGAATGTAGCACGCCCACACATCTGACTGGAATGGACATGAACAAGCACTTGAAGAACTGACTGATCCATGACTTGGGGAGGGCGGGGGGAGTTGATTCACAAACATCTGCAAGATTTTGGCTTTTTTGTTCTGATTTGGGTGGGAAAAACATTAGTCTTGAAATTTTTTCCAAGATGGGAAACCTGTTTCCCCAACCAGCAGCTCTCATTATTTCTCCATCCTCAATAGTCTTTTGGAGGCTATTGCAAACAGCAATCTGTTAATGCCCCAACTGATCCAGATCTTTAGTGACAATCTTAATAAAGCCAGAGTACTGGAACAATGACAAACTCACTGTAGCACCGCACTGGACACCTTCCTCTACTTGGCAGGGGCGGCTCTACCAATTCTACCGCCCCAAGCAGTCACCCCCGAATTGCAGCCGCAATAGCAGCGGAGCTGCTGTTGAATTGCCACCATGCCTGGAAGAGCAGGGGGGCTGCCTCCGAATTGCTGCCGCGGGACACGGACTGCTGCCCCATTCTCAATGCCGCCCCAGGCATCTGCTTGGAAAGCAGGTGCCTGGAGCTGGCCCTGTACTTGGTGGTGGTAGTTTATGGTTGTCAGCAAGTTTTCAGTATTTGTGCCATAGTGTTTCCATACCTAGGCCAATTTAAATTAGTGTTGCACCTTTAAGAATTCACAAAGCACCGTGGGAAATGCTTTTCTGAAATCTGGATATAAAACATCTATTACATTTCCTTTATCCATCAACATGTTAGCAATTCTGTCAGAAAAGTGATCACATTTGTCCTGAGATCCCATGTTACTTCACATTGACCCTGACCCACAGCATTCCTTCCTATTCCTGTCTTGGGCATTCCCCCCAGCTTTGCTAATGCACCTCAGCCTTGGTTGGCTGAGCTTCTTGCAAATAGAGTTGCCAGCTTTTTTTGGATGTTTTCCTGAAGGTTGCATTACATGACATAATCTTTAATTAAAGATTAATCTTTAATTCCTGGAGACTCCAGGACAATCCTGGGGGGTTGGCATCACTACTTGCAAACCCACTCTTATTTCTTCATGCAGCAATACAAAGTCACTTCATACAGGACCTGCCATGTACCCAGCTCCTCCAGATATCCCTGCCCACTCCGGAGGCCAGACCTGCAATGGATATAAAATGCCATATCTCCATGGAAGTCAGAGCTACATAGCTTTATGTCATTCAACTGAGGATCCAGCTCCGATTTTCAAAGGGCATTCAAATGTCTTGCAAGCAGGGCATTAAACCTCTCCGACACATGAGAGCAGGCCCACCGACAGCAATTCTGGACCTCAGGGCTGGGGCAATCCCTAGGGGTATGTGGAGCCCGGGGTGGAAGTGACAAATCCATCGCTTCTGGGACCAACTTCACTGGTCAATCGCGCCAGCCCGCAGGGCCCCATAAAGCATGGGGCCTGGAGTGGTTGCTCTCGCCTAGGAGCCCTGCAGCCCACCTGGACGATTTACAAGGGCCTGGGGCTCCTGGGCCCTTTTAAAGCACACGGGCCCCTGGGCAATTGCCCCCTTTGCCCGCCTCCATTGGTGGGCCTGCAGGAGGGGCTGGGGAAAAAAGAAAAATTCCAAAAGCAGCCCCCAGCCCGTATCCCTGTCCCCCAGGACATTCTGCTGAGGGCAAGTGGAGGGTCCAGGGCCTCTCATAGTGGCCCAGGCTCCCTAGGCAGCTCTCACCATGGCCTGGCTCTGGCATCCAGCCTGGCCAGGGAGCGTGGGTCTCAGGGGAAAGAGGAGACGCAGGGCAGGGCCTCATGGCCCCCTCACTTCTACTGAGTTGCCAGCACTACTAGCTCCAATACCCTCCTTTCACAATCTCTTCACCCCAGCTTCACGCCGTCTTCCCTCCCTCCCTCACCCTCCTTCTTTCTTCTGTTTCGCTAGTCCTCTCCTAACAGCCCCCCCCCCCAAAAACGTTAAACACAGAAATAAAGCACTAACCTGACATTACCACCACCTCCTCGTTCTCGCTCCTTGTGCGTCACAACCCTTCCCCCACCCTCGGTCTGTCTCGTCCGTTGGGCTTTTAAGCTCTTTGGGGCAGGGGCCAACTACTCCTCTGTGTTTGTACAGTGCCTAGCCCAATGGAAACCAACTAGCGGTCGGTCCCTAGGCACAGTTGTAATATACTTTTAATAAATAATTAATAATGAAACCAGTCCCAAAAGTGATTTGAAAGTGATACAAATTCAGCTTATGTCAACACCACCATGAAGTGGCCCAATGCCATGAGGTTGGCACCATGATGGTGACAATCTGCCGTGAGCAGTGACTGATCACTTTATTCCAGTAGGGTTTTCCCATTCTTGTCAATGTTGGGAAAACTTTAGGTTTGTCTCGCCTTTACATTAACTTCAGTAACCACGAAGGAAAATGGAACGAGTACCTCCTGGGACCAAGGTCAGCAGGATCATGTAAAATCCTTCTTTGTCAGAAAGGGGCCGGTTGGATTCAGTAAAAGACACCTAAACAGAGACTCCTTGGGGGAGATGAGACAGGGCTGCATGGTCAATGCCTTAATTTCTGTTTGCGATGTCCTATGCAGATCACTAGCAGGTGTGCAGAGAGGGACCTTTGCCTTTGACTGCTAACCTCTGTTTAAGAAACCCCACAATGAACACCAGTGGGTGTGTGGAGAGAAGCCTTCACATCTTGCCTTTATGCAATAGCTCATATCTGTGATGGAGAAAAGCCAGGGTCTTTGAATGCCCATTCAGGGTGTATTGATGCACACCTGCTAGTTTTTGGTCATTTGTGTAGCCCCTAAGATGTGCTTGTGTAGATGGGAGGGTGGGAAATGTGCTTTCCACAACATATTGAAATGGCAACCAGGTTTTCGCCTTTTTTTCCCCTCCCTGAGTGCAAAAGGCCTATAAAACAATTAGAGCTTAAAATTGGACTCCTGGCAGAGGATGAGAGTGGGAGTTTATGCCTTGTTAAGTGTAATCAGCCTGGTGATAAGGGGGCCGATGTCAGCTGTGAGAGATATAATTACATCATAAACACCACAGTACAAACAGGGCAAGCAGAGGTGAGAAAGTAAAGAGAATGAGTGATGTGTCGCCCTTCGGGGGACATGGCAAAGGAGACGCCATTTCCCGGAGAAAGTTTTGCTGCTGGAATTTTAGCTTGGGAATGAAAGAAAATAATGCACCAAGGCACTTTAGTGCTACTGAGTGAGCTGGGTCCATAAACACTCTGAAACTGAGCCACACATTGGATTACCGGATGATGACAGAGTGTGCTGGCAATGCCTGCTGCCCTGTAACTGTGGGAAGGAGCAGGCCATATTTTTGGACAAGTTAAATGTTAACCAAATTTTAAAAAACAAGCAAGCAGCTATTGGGACAGGTGGCTTCAGTCCAAATGAAGTGCATTTGCTTCAGAGGCCCCAGCTAAGGAAAGGGTGAAAGGGAAGTCTTAAAAGACTCCAATCATAAAGGGAAAGATCCCGTCTCTGGGGATCTGAGCATGCGGCCTTTATGCTGTGGCAGAGCACCTGTGAGTGCAAAGGGTGGCCTGGTGCTCCAGAGCAGGGCAGAGAACGTACATGCAGCCTGCGCATGAATGCATTGATGCTGCACACGTGGACCTTTGTGCAGGACCCTCCTCCTGCACAAATCAATGGGGTTTTATACAGGTCCAAGGATCCACCTGCACAGATCAGATCGCAAGATCAGGGCCTAAAACAGGGCAAGCTGTGGCCGTGGAGCTTGTGTGCTAAGGCAGGGAAACAAAGGATCTCTGTGGTAGGAAGAATTTTATCTACCCTATATTGAGTGTGATAGTTACCTGCCTCTGAGAATTAGGCTAGTGAAAAGTTGTCCAAAACTCTTCAAGACACTTTCCCTCCCCCCGCCCTTTTGCCCATTTTTGCACAGCTGGATTTTTATTTAAGTTTCCATGAGAATTCACGACTTAAAAAAAAAAAAAAAGAAGTCACCTTTAACATGGTTGTTCCCTGCCAAAACAGCTATCCAGTTTCAGTGAGATCATCTGGCAAAAATGAGATCTCAAATTTCTGAGCATTTCAAAGATCAACATGAATATTTTGCCTTCTTCTCTAACTTGGAGCTATGCTTTGCCTCTTCAGGTCTATAGAATCATAGATATGTAGAGCTGGAGGGGACCTTGAGAGGTCATCAAGTCCAGCCCCTGCACTGAGGCTGGACCAAGTAGATCTAGACCATCCCTGACAGGTGTTTGTCCAATGTGTTCTTAAAAAATCTCCAATGACGGCAAGTCCACAACCGCCCTTGCAAGCCTGTTCCAGAGCTTAACTATCCTTATAGTTACAAAGTTTTTCTTAACATCGAACCTAAATCTCCCTTGCTGCAGATTAAGCCCATTAATTTTGTGGCCTACTTGATTTACTTTCTGCCCAATCTCTTCTACCAGATGTGCCTATTCTACATCAGGGCAGATGACAGCAGAGCAACTTTCGCGATATAGTACGGCAGATAACACAAAGCGGGGAAAACACACCAATGCAGCTCCCAGGTGTGGAGAGAACAATGAGAAAGAGAAGCAGGGAAAGAGACCCTGCAGAGCAGCCCTTTTCTTTCTCACAGAAGAGGACCAATTTACTGGTGGGAAGTGTCTGTTTCCTCTTTCAGAAATTAGGATAATGTCTGGGGAATAGAAGTGCAGCAGGAAAATCTCCCACCAGGCTTATGTCCTCTCGTAAACAAGAGAGGGAGCTTTTGAGTGACATCCATTTCCCTCTGAGTCACTTCCTCACGGCATCTTTACTATAGCAAAGTGAGGTTCTTTTAAGGTGGCCAATGGCGCATCCCCCACCACTCTGCATGGAGGCACTGTCCCCTCCTCCATCGGCATTTCACCAGACAAACCCTGGTCTGGTGCTAAGTCCCCAGCAGACAGACCACAAAACTAGGACAGTCCAGCTTTAAACCGGACAAAGGGCCTCCCTGGGTCACACTTCGATGGAATAAGGCATGGACGAATTCAAGTGATCAGAGAGAAGAGAAAAGACCACCACCACGCTCCAGAAGAAGGGAGATGTTTCAAGACATTTTTCTGTTATGAAAACAGAGGGTTTTGAATTTGGATCACTCAGTACAAGGACATACGTCTCAGCAGATGCCGGTCCCTCTTAACCCTAGGCCACATCTAGTCCAATGCTCATGTCTGCTCAAAAGCAGCGTTTTCATGATACTGCAGATACATCCAGCATGCTGAGCATTAGAGGTGGCTGACTTTTTTGATGAAACATTTTTTCCCCCAAAGAAAAACAGCTTTTTGAAAACATTGATGGAAAATGAATATTTTAGTTGAAATTACCTGCTTTTATGATAAATAGGACACAAACATGGTTAGTAAAAAATTTGTTTGGGGTAAGTTTCCAGTTTGGGGATTTCAGACACTGAAAATTTTCACCAAAAGCCCTTTTTTTGGGCTGAAAATGGTTTTCAAAAATGGAAAGCTTTACAGGTTTTGGTTTCTTACCCCAAACAAAATTTCATGGGCAATTAATTTTCCCATGAAAAATAATCAGCATTTTCCAACCAGCTTTCTGAGGCATGTTGGTGGCTGGGTTTCTTCAGAGATGAATCAGTTGAAAGAAACTGGAGTGGCTCTGGGAGTCTGGAGTTTAGTCCTTTCTTGTCACTGACTTGCTCTGTGGCCTTGGATCAATCATTTAACCTCTCTCACTTGGTAATCAGAGTTGCTTATGTCAGAGACCTGTAAGGATGATTAATTATGACAATAATTTACACAGCTCTTTGGGGACAAAGACTGCCCTTTTGTTCTGTGACTGTACAAAGGTGAGCAGAATGGTCCATATCTCAGGTTCCTGGGTGCTACTGCAATATTAAAAATAAATAAAATACTGTACTCATCAATGTAGCCTGAGCGAGACTGCATCTACAGCAGTTTAGATTAAGAATAACTAAATGCCAAGCACACTCTTGGTGCTATATAAATGATAACTCATAGAATCTAATAAAAATATTTCCCTCAAAGGGGAGCAAACAGCACAACTTTAAAGGATAGACACAACTGGTTAATGTTTGTACAGTGCTGTGAAGATATTTATTATTTGTATTACAGTAGGGCCTAGAGGCTCCAACCAAGGTTATGGGTTGATTGTGCTAGGAACAGTACAAGCACGTAATAGGAGACAGTCCCTACCCTTAAGAGCTTATAGTCAAAACAGACAAGGGGTGGGGAAGGGAAACTGAGGCACATAGCAGGGAAATGACTTGATCAGGGTCACTAAGCAGATCGGGGCAGAGCCAGGAATAGAACTCACATTTGTTGAGTCCCATGCAGTGCTGTATCCATTAGATCACACTGCTTATCATATTAAGTGATAAGTGTTACCACCCCACAGGTCATACTTGCTCATACAGGTAAGGAGGTTCTTCTGACATGTGGCATGAGCATGTACAAGCTGGCCAACTTGGCGATTTGGAGGCAAATGTGACACTATAGTCTGATCAGCCAAGGCACTGAGTGGGAGGTGTCAAATCAGAGGCTTCCGGAGAAGGTGTCTACCACCCAACATTAAATCAAAGCAGACTCATCCAGTCGCTTCTAGCATTGGCTTTGGAGGAGGGACCCTTATCTACCTGTATGAACTGATGCAGTAATGGATGAACAGTTACATGCTTATTGGTTTATCCCCATGTAGGGGAAAAACAAACAAACAAAAACACACCACTTAATTGGTACCTGCACTAGCTGCAGGGAATACTTGAACTGCATTTGGCTCTGATTTGTTTCAATGGGCAATCATGAGACAAAATTGTTGTTTCATAATTATCCTGTATTCTGGAGTGACTCTTACTGTGCACCTAAGTGGGGCCAGAAGCAGGATTTCTGCTGTGAATCATCACTTTGCAACTTCAGCACCCTGTATCGGTGATGCAATGAGCTGAGTAAGGCAGAAGACCACACCCCAACCTAGGTACCCATATGGCCGCCATCCCCATAATATATGAGCACCTCCAAGTCATTAAAGGATTTTAGCCTCACACATTACCCCCATTTTACAGATGGGGAACTGAGGCACAGGGTAGATTAAGTGACTTGCTCAAGGGCATGTGTGGCACCTGTGGCTGAGCCAGAAGCAGATCCCAGATCTTCTGGGTGCCCTAGTCACTAGATCACCCTTTCTGTTTTCAGTCAGGATGTTCTTCACTGAGCTTCCTGCAACTGTAGGTTTGCCTTTGTGTGATCCATTAGATCCAGACTCCTGGGGCAGTTAGATAGGTTCCCACAGTGGAGGTCTGGGATCTCAGCTACCTATGCAGTTCAGCCCCACACATCCAAGGGCCCTGTGTGTACCACAGGGAGGAAGTTGGGAGCAGGGGATGTTCTGGTTTTCAGGCAAAATGGTCACAGACGCTGAAGGAGCTGGATAGATCCTCATAAAACTTCAGGCTAGCCATGCCCTCAGACATGACCACCACAGAATTCCACCCAGCAGCAAGTCACCCTTAGCACGGATATTGCATTTTCTATGTTCAAAGCCCTGTGCAAATGTTAAGTAATAAAACATCCCGGTATCCCTGTAAGTATCATAACTGCTATTTTACAGATAGGAAAACAGATTCAGAAAGGTAGAGTGACTTGTCAGAGGCCAGACAGGTCAGCGGCCTAGCTGGGATTAGAATTCATGATCTGGAAGAATTAACTATAAAGCTGACAGACCATGCAGCCTTCCATGCCAAGTTCCCCTGTTTTTGCAGTGAACATCTACTAAAAAGTCACCATTTCTTTGTGTGACAAATTCAAAGTGAAGCTATAACATGTTTTGGTATTTGCAAAAATCAGTGTGTGGTAGCCAGGCTCGAGCAGCACAACTTCTGCCACGAGCTTGGCATCAGTCTGAAATATTCACACTAACCATCTCAGGATTTGAGTGTCTTCACCTTTAAACCAAAACACAGACGGGGATTGCTTAGCCTCAGCGTTTAAGCAAAGGGCCTGCACTGAGGCACTCTCCTGTCCCAGCCCCACTCAGCATTGAAATTCAGAGAACTTAAACAAGCCTTCTTAACTAGCCTGCTGGCTCCTGATTGGTCAATGTCTCCTCTTGGCCCTTCTAGACTCTGGAGGATAAGTCTTGTTGGTAGCTTGACTGGATGTGTTTTCCATAAGTTTGGGGGGAGGGGGGAGAGGGGGAACCAGAACCAAAACCAAAACACAAACACCCCAAAAACCAGGCCACTCACACCTCCAGCCGGCGACAGAAAGGCCAAATTTAAAAAACAAAAAAACAAAACAACCCCCCTCCCCCAATTTAACAGGGTGATGGGATCTTTGTCACCTTTACCACTGCTTTTGCTGGTGATGGGAACTTTTAGCACAACTACTTGGCAGATGGTACTTCCTACACTACAGAGCTTACAGTGGCACGGCTGTACTGATTCAACAGTGCCGCTCTATGCCGGTGGGAGAGAGAGCTCTCACGTCGACATAATAAACCCACCTCCATGAGCAACAGTAGCTATGTCGGGGGGAGAAGCTCTTCCGCCAACACGGTGTACACAGTGCTACCACTTATGCTGGTAGTCCAACCTCCCCGCTCAAAGCAAGGCCAATCCCCAATTTTTCCCCCAGATCCCTAAATGGGTCCCTCAAGGATTGAACTCACAACCCTGGGTTTAGCAGGCCAATGCTCAAACCACTGAGCTATCCCTTACCCCCAGTGTCAGCGGCCTCAGTGGGGAGTGTGGATGGGAGGGTTGCTAGGAGCATCAATGAGCCTCAGCTTTGTATCAGCGGTGAAGGCAGATGTCAGGTATATATCTTAACTTCCTATGGCCAGTCACTGAAAGAGCATGATAAACATGAAAACTCAGGAAAGCCCAGAGAAATATGACTGGCAGGGGTGTGGCCGGTACCAAGAGCAGAGATCCCAGTCTCTAGTGCCCCCAACTCTGCACTTTTTCCTTGGATGTATGGATCAAAAAAGACAGAAGAAGTTGACAACGGCTGGAAAAGAGCTCAAAGTTTAAATCCTCCGTCACCCTGGGACAGGAACAGAGAGAGAAATGATGGCACACATTCAGAATCAATACACACAGCCATTACTTGGCAGGAGACAAATGTCTGTGCAGTTCAGATAACTTCCCAGAGAACATGAGTGCTAAGAGATGCCAGCAAAAAGGACAGGGGATGCTGGAAACCTAGATTCCAGTCATCCTTTTGACCCACCCATGGAAATGGATTTATTCACTGCTTAGAAATGAATGGGTACTCAGATCTCTGACCTGCTTGACTACTCAGACCTCTGACCAGAGAAAGAGCTCTGTGGAGCTCAAAAGTTTGTCTCTCTCACCAACAGAAGCTGGTCTAATAGAAGATATTACCTCCCCCACCTTATCTCTGGCTACTGACATGCACAGAACCCTACTTGGCATGGGGAGGGTCTGTTGTCTTTCAACTCTGCTGTCACAAGTGAAATAATTCACAACTGGAGACAATACCGAATGCAGCAGTGAGGTCATTGCTTTAGGCCATGAATGTTGTCTGACATGGTAACATTAACATCGGATTTCATGGTTGGGTGGACAACCAAAACTTTGTCGCTGCCTGACTTCAGTCCTTAGCCATGCAATCTGGACACACGCAACATATTTTCCCGTGTCCTCTTCACACTAACCCTGCATTAATGGGGATACATTACTTTGGTTCTAGCCATATAGAAGAGTTCCCTCCTGGCTGAAACGAAGTCTCACTGGGGCTGAAATGTCTCAGACAGTAGCGTAAGAAGGGAAACAGGGGCTTTACAATGTAGTGGCTCTCCCAATCGATTGGAGAGAGTTAATTAATTACTGGTGCAGTGGTTGCAATGACATTCCCTCTGGAAGAGTAACCAGGAAATCAGATTCCATAGATTCCCCAAAAAGCTAAATTGTCTCAAAGCTTTGTTAAAAGAGAATGATAATTCAATTTAAAAAAAACCCACAACATTTACACATATTTCTTGTCTTTTGAGATCTTGCAAACCAATTAATTTTCAGGAAAAACCTTGTGGCATCTTACCTGGACTAGTTAAGCAAGGGAGGCAGATCAAGTCAAAGAATAGCCAACGAGATGTGGACAAGTTGAGAAAGACAAGTTCGTTATTATCTCGCATAATGGAAGGGTTAGTGATTTTGAATCGAGTCAACAGCTTTCTGAAGTTGCAACATACATACTGTTCCCTATTCTCTGTTTAGCTGGGCTCCATCTATCTAGCACTGGATTTTCCCCAGTCTCTGTAAGCCTTGAGTCACTTATCCTTTTAAAATCTCATCGTACACCTGTTCCTTTACTATCAGCTTCAAATTTATGATTGGCTCTCTCTATAAAGCACACAGTTAGTAGGGATGAGGGAATCATTTTAAATAAAATAAAAACCTCCCTTCCTCCCCCGCCCCCGACTTTAACTGTTGCCCATTTCTAGAACTGAACTTGAACTGGTCTGAATTACTTTTGAAGCTTCTGAAACATCTGATTAACTCCCTCTCACCCACCCATTATTTTTGATTTGCTAAAGCAGGAAGCACCAGAAATCTTGTGAGAAAGCCAGCCCTTGCAAGATTTCCAGCTAAAAGGATGTGGACGTGCAAAAGCTCAGACTTGGGGTAAGCATCTGAAGAGGTCAGTTTCTCCTCAGTCCCTAATCAGTTCATATAATAAGGGTTCTACTGTATTTCTAATGTAAAACCACCTAGAAAAAACATGGAATGGAGAAATCAAAGGCATAAAGAAGTTTTCCACCTTTAGAGTTCATCTTTGAATAAATTTTATGTAGAGAGAGGGTAGTGGGAGTAGCATCACCAATTGCCATGATTTTTATTGGGAGTCTTGCAATATTTGGTGTTTTTTATTTTAAAGCCCCAGCTCTTGGAGGCACGTGATTACACTAGCACCTCAGTTTGCATTAAAAAAGGAAATTTGAAGTAGTCAGGATTGTGGAGAAATGCTAGCAATCATAAGACCCAAGGCCTCAAAAAACAAATACAAAACACACCCTAGAAAGAAAGTAAAAAGAATCCCTGATTTGTTATTTTTAAAAGACTCATGAGTTGTAAACCAATCTCCTGATTTTGGGGGGCCTGCCTCATGATTTTTGAACAGTTAGGTTTGGCAATACTGCGGGAGGGAGAAGGAAATCTCCTGGCTACCTTTTGTAAGGCCATGGATTCTTCCCTTTCACAGCATGAAAGGTTCCATAGTTCTGTTTGCCTTGCATGGACGCAGAGCTGACTTCATTGCAGTTGCAACATGGATTCAAATCTAAGAGTGCCCTCAGATCTCTAACGTGCACTGTTCTGCATCTCCTCTATCTAATCTATCAATCACCCGGTGTGTAAGTGCGTACACATATTTATACATAAATATAAACCCCAGGCACACATTTTTATCTTCAAGTAATAAAATGTAATGGAAGAATTTACAGTCATGGGCTATAAAGCAATAACAGTCGTAAAACCATTTAGCAGGGTTCAGGTGCAGGTGAAAGAAGAGGTTCATAAGTTCAGCATCTGAATATATTTCCCCTGTAGTCTCCCCCACAAACAAGTAGTCCCAGACTGACATGGTGCAAACAATGAAAGTCCTGCAATAGTCTCAGTGGCTCATGCATTAGATTTTCTGGCACATGGTTTGTTTTTTTCTTTATAAAGCCAATTTTATGTGGTTGAAAGTATCCAGTTAAACAATGCTGAAGATGCAAGTCCTCTGCCCATGGAACAGTGCAAGCCTCTTCTGTGCTGACGTGGAAGAACACCAGGACAATAAGGACCCCACCCCCAGTTCACTCCTGTTGGAGCTCCTCCAGTACTAGCAGTGGTGGAGACAGGGCTCAGGAAGCTCTTTCTCCCTTGGAGTAGAATTAGGACACAAAAAGTTGTGTCTACACATAGGTGCTAGAACTGGGGGGGGGGCAGGGGGTGCTGCAGCACCCCCCCCCAGCTTGAAGTGCTTTCCATCCTATCCAGGGTTTACAGTTTGGTTCAATGGCTCTCAGCACCCCCCCACTGTAAAAACTGTTCCAGTGCCCCTGTCTACACTCCATCATTTCTACCACTAAGTAGCTACTAGTTGGCAGACATAATGGCTCAACTAGAGGAGGGTCACCATGAAGAAACACCCTAAGGGCTTGGGGCACATGTCCTTGTATTTACACAGTTTGTTGACCCAAGGAGCAATGAATTGTGATCAGACTCAAATCTAGGCCTTCTGTATGCCATGAATGCTAAAGCCGCAGGGCTGACTCCAAATTGACATTTTAATCCACGGGTGCCTCGGTCCTTCCCATTCCATCTCACCCCAAAGACAATGAACACCACACCCCTGGAGAATCCAGTGTCATGCTGGTATCAAGTTCCTCTTCTGCATCAGTTACTATCCAAACTGAACTTTGTCTTGATGCTTTATCATATAAGCCATATTACTGACTGGATAAGATAATTATTAATGAAGCACAGGGCAAAGTTGTGTTTTAAAAAAGAAATTGTTAGATCTGAGAAGTACCTATGTACTTATTGTACCTTTTGGTAACAAGCAAGGATTCCAGTTCTTCTAGAATCCCGGCTCATTGGGATGGAGGAAGGGAGAGGGTTATGATTAAAATTGAGTTAATTTATTTCAGCAAATAATAAATTTGCCAAAAAAAATGCATTTTGCGGGGACATTGAAATTATTTGCAAATTTCAGTCACATTTGGCAAATTGTTTCAGGGGAAAAAACAAAAAACCAAACCAAAATCAAAACTGAAAACAAAATTTCAAAAATGCCAAAACAATTCATTTAGAAAATGGTTTGAATTAACATTCAAAATGTGTTATTTGACCAGAATACCCACCCCACCCCCAAGTATTTTTTTTTTTTAATAAAACAAAAAGTGGAAACATTCCGTTAAAGTTTGAAATGAACTGAATCCCCTCCCCCACCACCCCTGATCTGTTGATTTGGTCACCAAACCATCAATTATTCAAATGGCTCTAGCTAGGATAGATACCATGCGCGTGCTTCATCATTCACTAGGGCCTCAGCACTTTTTAAACTTCAATCCCCTTTATGATCTAGATTTATAGAAAATCAGAACTGTGTTTCTGAAGGAACCATGGCTACATCTTACCAAACCTCTATTGCGCAATCTATCCTTTTTCTGGGAGTACAAGAATTACTTTACCAAGAAACATCTGTGGTCCATCCAGCCCAGTATCTTCTTTCTAAGAATAGCTCATATTTGACCTATACCAACAACACATTTCACACCTCATCCTTGAAAGAGACTGACATTTCATTACCGTGATGTGTTCAGCATCCCTGAATCCCTACTGAGCTCCAACAGACATCACAAAAGTTAATTTGTTAACAAAATTCAATTAATCTTTCTGCTCATATATGCGTATGATTGTTCCCCACATATTGTTCTGCCTCAGAGTGTGGCTAGGGACAGTGATTGTGGAAAGCTGCATTCTGATTGATTGGCTAGGACTTTGATGGTATCTCAGTCATACATCTACTCACAATAGTCCATTGTTGGGATCTCATCACTTTTAAAGTATAAGGTAACCCTATGCTCATTGTGTTTAAAGGGTTTGTGGTGGGGGAGGATTTTCTTTTTAAAATACCTGCCATACCAACCTCTTAATTTTTAAAAAAAAAATAATCTATGGAGGTTTTAGCCGCAAAGGCAGGTAAATACGTAACTGATCTTCATCCTCGCTGCCTATTTCTCCCTTTCTGCCTTTCCCCACAGTTGCATTCCCTCCTTTCCCCTTAAGCTCCATGTCATTTCTTACTTTGGCCTGATCTCCTGACTGGAAATGCTTTTCTCTGTTGAGCCATACCTGAGGGACAGGGCTAGAGATGCTAGGACGAGGACCTGGGTCACACTGGGGGCATAGATAAGGAAAAGAGAATGAGTTCTTGGCAAGAGTCTTTTAAACTGGCCCTACCTCTCTGCTGCCAGAAGCCTCTTCTAAAAGATTACCACACAAAAAACAATGTTAAAAACGGCAAAATCAAGCACTCAAAAGCTAGGAAATCCAGACTTAAGGGTGCCAGTGCATCCTTAATTTGCTCCCTTCTACATATGCAGTCTTTAACGACAATGATCACATACTATTTGCCCTCCCATTGGACACCTGCCAAATCCTTGATACAAATGCCACCTTCCTGCCAACTTTCAAAGTCCCAGCTCCAAAGCATGGAGATGCTAGAACATTTTAAATCAAAAGGTCTCAAGACTTTTTCCAAACACAAGAGAAAAAACACGTTTCCCCCCCCTTAGCTTTGTTCTTGGAAACAGACAAACCACTTTGGCTGAAATTTTCCAGAAAGATTCAGCTTCCAGGAGAAACCTGGCATGGAAAATTTCAGCCTAAACAGAGTTTCATAAATTTATAAGCAACCAAAAAGAGTCTTGTAATGGGAAGTGTCAGACAACCTTAATAAAATGTGGAATTATCAGCCCCACCTATAATACACGTGTATATGCAGATTGGTTGATAAATTCATAGGTTCAGTACAGTTGTTTTTGTGATGAAATGAGAATTTTCTGTAATATTTCAATGAATCCTAGGCATGCCTCAGTTTCCCTTGCTACATTGCATTGCTACCCAGTGGGTGCAAACACTGCTCCTGGAACAGCGCTGCAGAGTATATGGACTACCTTTCTGTCTGGGGGGAATTAATATAGTCATTAAAGAACTGGCACAAACCGACCCAAATCAACAGACAGTCCAGGAAGACAAAGATGTCCCGACGAGTGACCAACCAACAACAACAAGAAACCCCAGCAGACGGGACTTGGGAACTAAGCTGGGGAACAAGGTGTCAGGTGATTGGAAGGAGGAAGTTTTCTGGCGGGGACTCAGGAACTTGGAGAAAATGGGGAGAGCCACAGATGGAGTCCATCATAGCTTGGCTGGCTCACCCACCAGGGCTTGGTTTGACCAGGATGGACTCTGGCTTAATTTCTGCCTTGCTTTGCTAACCTAAGGACTTTCTGATTCTGAATGTCAGGTGACTAATAAAGGGTTGGCTGGCACTGAAGGCCCAGTCATAGAGTGGTGGAAGCCACAGGCCTGCCTTGTGGAACTAAGAATCCTGGCACACTAAAGGGGTCATTCCCAGGAGACTGGTTACACGCTGGGGCATAGACTCTGTGGCTCCATGACCATTAAGCACTGTAGATAGCTCTCCTCAGGAAGCGGAGTGTATACATGATTTTCTGGTTTGGTGGCTGAACCAAAAACAGAAACAAAAGTCATTTTGGGTCAACCCAAAACATCAGTGGGGGTGGGGTGGGGTGGTGGTTCCCCTCACCAAAACGAAGAATGATAAAAATTCATTTCGGGTTGAACTAGCTGTTTCATTCTAAATGAAACATTTATGGGTGGTTTTTGTCCCTTTTAAAGAGCTCAATCTAAGTGAATTTAGAACATTTTGAAAAGTTGAAACATTTTGTTTTGAAAAACAAACTTGTGGCTTTTTCAGAATTTCTTCCCCCTCCTCATTTTTTTTGGTCCAGGACTATGTTGCACTTGACTTGAAGTCATAAGATTTCAGTCAACTGCATTTTTTGGCAAATAAACTATTTGCTGAAAATACTTTGCCCAGCTCCATTTCTGAGTGCAGCTCAGTCATGAGAATGATTAAAGGATTAGAAAACGTACTTCATAGTGATAGACTCAAGGAGCTCAATCTATTTCTCTTAACAAAGAGAAGGTTAAGGGATGCCTTGACTACAGTCTGTAAGTACCTACCTGGGGAACAAATATTTAATAATAGGCTCTTCACTCTAGCAGAGAAAGATTAACACAATCGAATGGTTGGAAGCTGAAGCTAGACAAATTCAGACTGGGAATAAGGCATACGTTTTTGACAAAGAGTAATTTACCACTGGAAAAATGTACCTATGTTTGTGGTAGAGTCTCCATCACTGGAAATTTTTAAATCAAGATTGGATGCTTTTCTAAGACATCTGCTCAAGGAATTAATTCAGGGAAGTCCTACGGCTGATGCTATCCAGAAGGTCAAATTAGATGATCACAATGGTCCCTTCTGGTCTTGGAATCTATGAAACCCTCCACCCTACCCTCACCAAAAGTCTCCATCTTCCATTGCACAGCACTCCCTTGCGGTCACGGCAAACCTGGATTTCAGACACCTGGAAATTAGCTGGCTTTGTAACAGTGAATCTGTTCTGACCCTTTTTCTATAGGTCTTCTTCACACCTGCTCGCAATGGGAAAATAAAAACCCCTAAGATTTCTCTCTTAGCTGTCACTCCCTTTTTCTCCTGTCCATTATTTTCTCTGCTATTTGGAAGACAAAAATTACAGGCTTTTAGATTTCCTACTGAGAGCAGATATGATGGGACCCCATGATGTGGGGGCCTCCTATGACTGGAGGTTTGGCTTTGTCTGAACTAGCCTAAGGGCTTGTCTACACTTACAGAGGCACAGCTTAGTGAAGATGCTATCTACGCCGACAGGCGTGCTTCTCTGCCTCCCCGAAAGGCAGTAGCTATTCAACGGGAGAAGTCCTCTCATTGACAGAGTGCGGTCTACACCAGGTGTTAGGTCGATATAACTACAGCCTGGTCTACGGAGTTAGACGGGTGTTTAATTTGTAATGAAAGAGGTGCCAGGGCTCAAGCAATTAGGTGCTGGGGCTCAAGCAATTTTTTTTGCTTTCATAACGGACACAGCAAGCCCACAGGTGCTGGGACTATGAGCTGCCAAGCCTAGAGGTATCAGGGCTCAGCCCTTGCTCAAATTAAGCACTGGAGTTAGGTCAATGTAAGATGCCTTATGTTGGCCTAACTCTGTAAGAGTCTACACTAATTTGTAGCTCCCACCAATGTAACTCGCCCACTACACAGATTTCACTCTAACTTTGTGAGAAGCCAAGCGCTTAAGTTGATGCAGGTAGGTTGACACAGTGTCAGCGTAGATGCTGCATTGCTTAGTTTATTGCTGCCTTTCAGAAACCGTCCCACAATGCCCCACACTGGCAGTTAAATCGGTGCAAGCACTCCTGGTGAGGACACACACCACTGACACCAGGAGCATAGTGTGGATGTGTAAAACGGATTCAATTACTGTGATGGCTGTATGTTGACGTAACTTAGATCAACTTAATCTGGTTGTGTAGACTTGCCCTTTGTCTCTCTACACCCCTGAGCAAAGTGGATACACCGACATAAGTTGGTCACATAGACCAAGACTATGACTATGGCAGTGGGAAATTTTTCTGATTGTGACAGGATCCCCCTACATGCTTTGTCAGCATTACCCAGCATCAGACAGAGTCTTTGGATGAGGAAATACATAACTAAAATCCCTCTCCATTTAGGGTAAGTTGTGAATGGCATAAGCAGCGTTAACCTAGGGATGACAGTTTCCTAGGCAAAGGCCAAAGGACCAGTCCTCTGCTGTAAATAGATGCAGCTGCACTGAAACCTTGGCCTCACATCTTCATCCTTCCTGTCAAATTCTTATTACTTTGAATCAGGAATCTTTCTCCAGGACCATTCACCTCCTGTTACTCACTTGCAGTTGGCCTGTCAGCCCTGTTTCAGTCTCTCTCTCACACTGTTGCTTTTGCTCTGGGCCTGTTTTTTCTTCCAGGTTGTGACTGGATTCCTGAATGAAGCCAGAAGCCCAGAGACACCCCTCCCACCCCACCCGAAGAAGAAAAGGAGTGCCATGCTGTATGTGCTCCTGGCAATAAGATGTTAGCTTTCAGCAAAGTTTGCATTTGCCTGGGATCCCTGAATAGCCTGATTCCTCCAGGCTGCCTCATCTCATTCAGTCCTAGGGTCAGCCCTGACCAAACAGCAGTCATGACAATACAGTTCCTGCTGTTTGATGAACACTACCCAGGAAGCAAGGTATGTCATTGAGCACAGTAACTAGAGCACACAAGGCAAATGTTTGTATAACAAATTTAGAGCAGAATCAAACTGATTAGCATTAAATAGCATTTATACACCTCTTACCATCTTTTATACATACTCCTGCTCCTTAAAGCTCTTCACAAAAAGAACGAGTGAGCTGCTGGAAGGGCAGAGGCTGTGCAGGCAGAGAGGTCTACCCTTAAGCTCGGCAATAGCTCCCATCTCACCTTGTATGTTAGAACGTGGATACTGAAATTGGAAACAATATCTATGACATTGGGACTCTCTCTTACTATCTCTCTTAGTATGTAAAGTACCCAGGGATCTTTAGCATCCACATGGACTCTGGAACGACACATGTAGGTAAAGGAGATTTTAATGTGCTCAGGTGTACACTTCATGCCCATGATTGTGAGGGTCTTTGCAGTTAGTAACATGAATTACTATGCCAGGTCAGACCAGTAATACAAGTTATTTATCAGGCCCCATCTCTGTAGTATCTGAGCGCCTCACAGTCTTTAGTGTATTTCTCCTCACAACATCCCTACAAGGCAGGGCAGTGCTATTCTCCCCATTTTAGAGAGATTGAGGGTATGGCTACACTTAAATGGCTAGAGCAGCACAGCTGCACCACTCTAGTGCTTCAGTGTAGACACTAGCCCCACCAGTGGGAGGGGGTTCTCCAGTTGGCATAGGCAAACCGCCTCCTCCAGGGCTGGTAGCTAGAAGAATTCTCCTACCCGCCAAGCACTGTCTACACCAGAGGTTAGTTACATCAGGGTGTGGATTTTTCATACCCCTGTGAGACACAGCTATGCCGATATAAGTTCCCAGTATAGACCAGCCCTAAATCACAATCACAAGATTAGAAAGGATTGCAAAGGTAATCTAGTCTAGTCCCTTGCTAAGACTCAGGATGTGTTTTATCTAAATGACTTGCCAAAGGCCACACAGGAAGTTGAACCCAGGTCTTTTAAGCCTCAGGTTACAACTCTAACCACTGTGTCATCCTTCTTCTCCAGTCCAGTGTCCTATCTCTAGCAGTGACCAGTAAAGTTCAGAGGAAGTTGTAAGAATCCCCTAAATGGGCAATAATGGAATAATCGACCCACAGGGCAAGTTCCTTCCTACCCCTGTCAATTAGTGGTTGTCTATGTCCTGAAGCATGAGGGTTTATATCCCTTATATTTTGTATCCTATCTAATGTGACTAGGGATATTCTTACATCCAACCAGCGACTGTCCTTTTTTGAAGACATGTTTTAATTAGGTTTTAGATTTAATTCTTTGAGATGTATAACTTTAAAGACACATGTATGATTTTTTGGAAAAGGAAGCTTAACAAAATATGAATGGGCACACTGAGGGGTGTTTCTTGGGTAATTTAAAATAATTGCCTGTTGCTGTATTAGGGGAGTTGAGACAATCTTTCAGTTTTCCACAGAGCTATAGAAATTAAAAAGGGAAAAGTGCTACAGTGTTAAAATACATCTTGGCATTAGTCTCAGCACTGGCCCCAAAGGTTGGTTCCTTTACAACACATTCTCCACTCCAGTACTTTGTCCACTCTAGATTTAAAGGACTTTTGAGGCACTGATTTCATCCATCCTAAAAATGTGAGACTACCCTCTTGATCAGCAGAAATGGTGGGGAATAGCTGATGAGGGGTGATGTTATGGGATCATTTGCAAATAGACACTGCAACATAGATTAAGATTACTTACAGCAATGAAAATTTCTTTTCCCTTAGACAGGCTATGTTATGGTGGTGGATCTCTCCCTCTCAAGGTGGAAGCTTAGGGAAGGGCCTTTCAGGTTTAAACTTTGCCTTTCATTACCAGGTTTCCTCACTCAATTCCACCCCCCCATTTTCAGTCCTGCCAACACCCATTCATGGTTTATGGCCTTCTTCAAATAACATCTTAGGACTCTGGGGTTGATAAGAGCTATCACATAATTGCCTGGGAGCTGTAAATGATTTAAATTGGTTAGGATTCTAATTACTGCTAACTGACTTGATTGTCTCTCAGAAATAGCAGGGTTGTTCCCTCCCAGCCCTTGTAGGCTCATGCTGTAGCAGCAGGGGTCATACAGTGGTCAGGGCACAGGTGGTTGATAAAGTATGTACCAAGACAGTTGGCCGGCCAGCCAGCCTGGTCTGTGATATGCCTATTGTCTGGGGAAGTGCCAAGGAGTGGAATCAGGGTGGGGCACTTTGGAGTTGGCAGTGGGGGTAGTTGCCCAGCGAGAGTGGGGAGCATTGGAGCAGAAGTACAGCATGCCCCCTACAGACCCCATACTACACACAAAACACATTTGCATTTTAAAACTTTTATTGCTTGATAACGCAGCACTGCCAATGAGCCTTAACCACAGCATAATGTTAACTGTGCACTAAAGGTCACCGCTACATTGCTCCCTCTAATTAGAAATCATTCTGGATGATTCACTTCCTTTCCTGCAAGCCTCTTTCTCTTCTTCCCACCTCTCCCTGCAAATAGGAGGCATTGTTTCTTTCCCACGGATTAGGCTTGTGATATGCACCCCACTCGCAGTGGATGTTCTTAGAAAGGACCAGGCTGGCATCTTGCAATCTGACCTGAGTAACGAGCAGAGCAGATTTCAGAGTGGCAGCCGTGTTAGACTGTATCAGCAAAAAGCACAAGGAGCACTTGTGGCACCTTAGAGACTAACAAATTTATTTGAGCATAAGCTTTCGTGGGTTAAAACCCACTTCATTGGATGTACGCAGTGGAAAATACAGTAGGAAGATAGAGAACATGAAATGATGGGTATTGCCATACACACTATAACGAGTGTGATCAATTAAGGTGAGCTATTATCAGCCGGAGAAAAAAACCTTTTGTAGTGATAATCAGGCAGAGTTATGCTGCCCAATGAGCAGAGGAGGGGCTGGCTTGTGGCTGAATTACAGTGTGATTTCTACTTTCCCTTTGCTCCCTAGGGGAAGTAAATTGTGCCAGCCCTATGCCTGGAATAGCTTCTCCTTCCCCCCAGCTCACACTGACCAGTATTGCCTCATTGTTCAGTGTACTCCTCCACCTGTCTCTAGCCACCTGTGGTCTCTGGTCTTATACTGAGCCTGGAAGCTCTTTGGCACAGGGGCCATTGGTTTGTTCTGTGTTCGTACAGCACATGGCACAGTGGGGTCTCGGCCCCGAGATGGAGACTCCTTGACGCTCTTGTAATAAAAATAAATAATGGTGGACTAGGAGGGAGGATTCAAGCCTACCTGTGCAGGAGTGGGAGTTGTGCGACTACTCTCTCCCGGATTGTCACCCACACTGGGGGTAGCATGCACAGGGAGAAAAGGGGCAGCCTACAGCTCCTTACTCCCTTGCAAAGGCTTATAAGCCAGTTTGTGCCTAAGCCTTTGTAAACTAACCCAGGGCCTTACTGTGCAAACCCTCTGGGTGAGGGACCCTCAGTGAAGTCCATGGGTGTTCTTTGCACAGACAGTTTAAAGGATTGGGCCTTTATCTTCAGGGCAGGGTTATTTCTGTCTGGAAAACTCCATGCATGTGGTGCTGTGTCAATAAATAATAAGAGTAATTAATGATAGGAGGCAAACCAGGCAAGAGAGAGCAAGCAGCAGCCTTTGAACTATTCCCATCAAATGCTGGAAGGCTGGGGGTGTAGATATTGGCTCTTTCTCATCATTTACTACGGTGTATACAAAGTTGTTGCGCACAGTGCTGTTAAGGGCTTGCCTACCCTAGCAAAATTACACATTAGTGACAACAGGCATTAGCAATGGGTGCAACTGGCCTGATGCTGAATGTGGTTTACCTGCAAGCGTATTCATAGAATCACGGAATCATAGAATATCAGGGTTGGAAGGGACCTCAGGAGGTCATCTAGTCCAACCCCCTGCTCAAAGCAGGACCAATCCCCAACTAAATCATCCCAGCCAGGGCTTTGTCAAGCCTGACCTTAAAAACCTCTAAGGAAGGAGATTCCACCACCTCCCTAGGTAACCCATTCCAGTGCTTCACCACCCTCCTAGTGAAAAAGGTTTTCCTGATATCCAACCTAAACCTCCCCCACAACTTGCAACTTGAGACCATTGCTCCTCATTCTGTCATCTGCCATCACTGGGAACACTCTTGATCCATCCTCTTTGGAACCCCCTTTCAGGTAGTTGAAAGCAGCTATCCAATCCCCCCTCATTCTTCTCTTCTGCAGAAGACTAATCCCAGTTCCCTCAGCCTCTCCTCATAAATCATGTGCTCCAGCTCCCTAATCATTTTTGTTGCTCTTCACTGGACTCTTTCCAATTTTTCCACATACTTCTTGTAGTGTGGGACCCAAAACTGGACACGTTACTCCAGATGAGGCCTCACCAATGCTGAATAGAGGGGAATGATCACGTCCTTCAATCTGCTGGCAATGCCCCTACTTATATAGCCCAAAATGACGTTAGCCTTCTTGGCAACAAGGGCACACTGTTGATTCATATCCAGCGTCTCGTCCACTGTAACCCCTAGGTCCTTTTCTGCAGAACTGCTGCCTAGCTGCTCAGTCCCTAGTCTGTAGCGGTGCATGGGATTCTTCCATCCTAAGTGCAGGACTCTACACTTGTCCTTATTGAACCTCATCAGATTTCTTTTGGCCCAATCCTCTAGTTTGTCTAGGTCCCTCTGTATCCTATCCCTGCCCTCCAGCGTATCTACCACTCCTCCCAGTTTCGTGTCATCTGTATTACTAAGTTGAGCTCAGTTTCAGACAACCATAGTTAAAATCTGCTAGGAGACCAGGCTCCCAGGACTCTGACAAGGAAGCCAACACTCTTCCAACCCTCCCCCCCCAAATGTGGTAAGCTATTTGTTAGGCTAATTCTGCCCCCGCTGCACAGAAGTGAAATCTCAAGGTGACAAAGTGCCTGGCTTCCAAGTTCCCCTTGTGTTTGTGTAGCACTGCAGTGATAAAACCTAGCAATGCCTGCCGTATGCATAGACTTCAACCAATCAGTTTAATGAACTCTGAACCTCCAGAACATCACAGAGCCTCCAAAATTAGCAAAATCAAAGGAGGTCATGTGGAGGAGGGGGGCTGGGAGGCAGTGGGGTGGGTTCATTCCCTCACTTCACCAAATGAGTGATGAATTACATCATTTCTGTGGAATCCAACGGGCTATGTGCTGGTTTTGCATGCACTGGTAACTCTACTGTAAGGGACAGGGTACTGTGCTGTGTGTGTGGCACCACCCCCCTCCCACTCCCAGATCAGGAAGTAATTCGGAGAGGAAGTTCTAGGGAGTGTTTATGCTCCCTGCCTTTTGGAGGAAGGGGGAACTGTATGTAACTGCGAAACCCCAGCAGCAGCAGGGAAGCTGCCTCTGTACCCTCCATCCCAGTAATAAACCAGCTGCCGTTCATTTGTGAAATGCATGCCTGGTGGCCTTATTCAAGGGACTGGGTCTGCCTGTGCTGGCTCACCAAGAAAGAGACTGTGAGATCACAGAACTGTATTTACATGAAGAAAAGGAGTACTTGTGGCACCTTAGAGACTAACCAATTTATTTGAGCAAGTCCTCCTTTTCTTTTTGCGAATACAGACTAACACGGCTGTTACTCTGAAACCTGTATTTACATGGTCTCCCCCCAGCATGTTAGTTTCATCTGTGTCATGCTTTGAGTTTCTTCCTGGTTTGTTCCAGTCTCAAAGCACAACTGTAACACCAACCCGCGTGAACGGAAAGACAAACATGCTTTGCGGGAACTTCCTTGTGGGCTGGGTTTTGCACACAGCTCTACCCTTCACGTTTCGTGCGGGCTGCTGGCTTGTGGCTCATTGTGATGCTTCACAACTGCTTCAGGCCATGGCAAGATAAATCATTTTAATCACAAAACTAGTGGAGAATGCTGCTGCCTCCCCTCAGATTTCCAGGTGACCAGGGTGTGAAAGTGAAAGAGAGAATCCCTTGAAAGGGCTCATCGCTGCTTTTACAGCAAGATTTAATACACCACGAGATAGAAATATATAGGAAGCATCTGTCAAAGTGTCTGTGGTTTAAAACCAGGGGAAAAAAATACACCCAAGCAGATAAAAAAAGCCTGCCTCAGCAAGACCAGCATAGGCATTTCCTTGCTTTTACTTTAGATTTCCCAAGTCATGAACTGCCTTTCTTCTGTCTTTGTGATTCCCCCTGATCCTTGTTAACTCCTTAATACTCCCCAGTGACCTATGCTTGAAAGGCCAGAGGCACATTTACAGCTGGGAAATCGCTGACTCGCAGGAGGCTCTGTAGAAACCTGCAAATGGATCAATGGGTCCCAGATACTTAAATACTTTGATTAGGAGAGAGAGCCCTTTATGGAGATAATTGAGCAGAATCTACTCC
Organism: Lepidochelys olivacea; assembly: GCF_965140295.1. Lineage (NCBI taxonomy): Eukaryota > Metazoa > Chordata > Testudines > Cheloniidae > Lepidochelys > Lepidochelys olivacea. The sequence goes on along the minus strand of NC_140411.1, from coordinate 257,393,021 downwards.
TTTGGAGCCTGGAGTGGCATTTTTGAGCCAACTGGTCAATGCGCATGAACAGTGACCCAATCAGGAGACAGGGGGAGTGCACTGGTGGAATAACACATCGGCCCATGGAGCCTCGGCGAATTTGGGGTCTCCAGAAACTGGGGGGGGGCACCAGTGTCAGAACGGTGCCCCTGCCCCTGCTCTTCTTCCTGGGGCTCTGCCCCCTGCTCCTTCTCTCCCCCTCTCGAGGGCCTGCCCCCTGGCCAGGCCAGAAGCTGGAGTCGAGCTGTGATAAGAGCCACCCAGGGAGCCCGGGCTGCTGTGCAGAGCTCCTGATTCTCCACCTGCCCTGGTCGGGGTGCCAGGGTGCCCGCGAGCAGTCCCTGGTCCATATCCCCCCGGGGCACACTGCCCAGTGCAGATGGAGGGTCCAGGGCTCCCACAGTGTCCCAGGCTCCCTGGGTGTGTCTTACCACGGCCCAGCTCTGGCTTCCAGTCTAGCCAGGGCCTCAGGGAGAGAAGAGGAGCAGGGGCGGGGCCCCATGGTGAGGAAGTCTAAGGCCCACCTCAGCCCCCTACTGGGAAGAGGCTGGCAGTGCTAGAAGGGGCTTCACTTCATGGCAGAGCTGCTGATCACCCCCCGAAGCACAGCCCCTGCTGCCACTTCTCCATGCCTGCACAAGGCTACTACGCCCATGTTAAAAAGTGAGCAGGCATGACTCCTCTGGCCCTCTGGTTCTGGCATCCATGGGCTCCCTGGAGTGTGGGGGGCCCAAATGTTCTTTGTGCCCAGGGTCCCAATACATCTTAATCTCCCTCTCAGGGAGTGGCTTGGTAACCCATGCTCTCCACTAAACAAAGTCATTTGTGCCAGCTTTGGGTGAAGCAGGATTGCTTGGAGGGGGAAGGGGAAGAACCCAGCATTTGCATAGTGCAAAAAGAGTCAGCTCATAAATATATTATAACCTTTCTTGGTATGTCCGTGCTCCACTTATGCTGAGGAGAGCTGGTGTCTGAGAATTTGAGTGGTGCCAAGAACTTCCCCTAGCATGTCCCAGGTGGAAGCTCTGCTCCTTTGCAAAAGAATTCCACAAATAAAGGGACAAGGCACCAAGGAAGTCCAACAGTATCCCAGGGAAGTCTATTGAAAACAAACACATAAGCCTATCCCAGGAAGAGGCTAATAGAAGAGCGTGTACCCAGTTACCCCCAACTGGGATGTTTTGGGAGTCCTGAAACATCCCCAACTGGGATGTTTTGGGAGTCCTCATACACCAGCCATACATTATCCCTTTGGGTTCCTGTCTTTTTTGGAGAAGCTGCCCCTCTTCTAAGCTCTTCCTTTGGCCTTCCGGCTGCAGACTCCCTGGTGGGAAACACGTAAGTGACCAATCGTGTGGGGGAGAAGCTAGATCCTGAAGGAGCCATCCATGGAAAGAAGACCATGTCCTCCTTTATCAGGTCTTCCATCGATCTATGCACTGTCAGAGAGCTTTCTGCCTGCCTTTGTACCAGACAAGGCAAAATTCAACTCTATCCAGAGGGCAAGTGCAAGGCACCACTTAAGGCACCACTTAAGCTCTCAAAATATGACTTGCTTAAGTGGGACTTACATAGCGCATTGGCCTTGAACTGCTGCCTGAACAGAGGTGAAATTTATCCTCCCTAAGAAGAGGAGCTAAAAAGGGGTAGAACTGTCATGCATACTTACTCTGGGATGACAATAAGCATGAACAGTGAGTTTCACTCTGTGCCACGTCTTTCTCTGGGAAGGTCCAAATGTTCCGTCTGGCATTTTTGAGCTGTATCAAGAGGTCCACATCCAATGAGAAATTAGGATTTTTGTGTATGAGTCTGTTGTTTTTGGCACATCAAGAACACTCACAAAGAGTTTAGGTCCAGATCCTCAAATTCCTCCATGGGAATTGGGTGCCCGAATAGCTTTGAGGGGTTGGGCCTTCGAGTTTCAAAATTTTCAGATTTTTAAAGGCAGCTCTTCTTCTTCAGGGGAAGAGAAGAAACAAAGATGAACCAAATAAACCAACAAGGATCTGAAAAGCTCCGATTGCTGGAATCACTGTTTCTTTGATAGTATTCAAAAACTCTTTTCACGGCTTCTTGGACCTGTGCCCAGATGCAGACTGTGCGTAATGCTGAAAGCACTAGGCAGGCAAATTAGTTATTTTATTAGCTGTATTTTGCAGCCCGGTATGTTTGTACGGTAAACACATATTTTGTATTAAGCCACTGGCTGAAGTCCTGCTTTTTAGCATGGTGTGCTATTTTATTTTATTTTTATTTTATAGCTACTTTTCTAAGCACCAGCATGGAGCATTTGTTGGTGTCATTATCTGCGCTTTACATTGGTGTGTGTAGTAAGAGAAGCGTTAGAACGCTTTGTATTGTGGAAGGGCTGTCACAGCTATTTAAAAGAGATGAAGCTGCACTTTGAACATTATTCACTCAGCATTTGTGGCATTGGTAACGTTCAGTGCAATTTTATGGCATTGGTAAAATACTGTGATTTTAAGGCATTTGGAAAATGCTGTGATATCTATGAAAAATGGACTCGCCTGGTTTCAATATAAGGATTTTCCAAGGGTGTGGGGAAAAAACAACAACAAATTCCAAGCACAGAGGAAAAACTTTTGAGAATAACAGCAATTAGAGGGGGTTTTGCCCTGGGCTTGCAAGTGGGATTATTCCTTTTGTGGCAAACAGCATGCTTGCAGCTTTACGTGATATGTACAAGAGAAACATTAGAGCCAAAAACCCCTGTATAGTTAAAAGAGCTTTCATAAAGCAGAACCTACAGGAAATACATATTTTGCAAAGGAATCATGATATTCAGGAACTGCTGAGACCCTTCTTTCAATAACGGTGAAATTCCACCTCTGTGCAAGGGCCAGCAAAAGGTCCCTAGGTGCATCCCACTTGAGTACCTTTTTGTTAATTAGTGCCTGTTTGCAACATGTAGTGCTCCTCTGTGTAAAGGCGAAACCTTATTATTATTTATTGTAGTTGTTTTTGTTTTTGAGGTTTTATAGCCCTTCAACAACTGCCTCCCCGCCCCATCCTGCAGACTCCACTCTTATTGCATGCTTGGAGAAAGAAACAGAAAGGGGCTTGAGGTGAGATCTGTTAAAGTTGCTAATTAGCCAGTGCCATAGCATTAGAATTAAAGTACACTCTCTAGGACTCTTGAGTCTTCTTTCCCTGCATCCGAGATGCATGCTGGATTTACCGTCCGAGAACAGTGGCAAGTGAGTGATGTTGATAACCTCTGGTGCTCTGCTTGACAATCTGGCTGAAAATGGATTGGTATGAGAGCCTGGCTGGAACTGAAGATTCTGATCTAATCTTTAAAGTTTTTAACAAAATTGCCAAACTAATTCAACTAAATGTGAAATCTGATCAGGAAAATTCCCCCTCCGGAGCCCTCAGGCTGGGGAAGAAAAGAGAACAACAGCAGCACTGTTGATGACAAAATTCAATCAGCGTTGAACTGCCATTGATTGCTTTGGTTTGGTGTGTGTTTATCTTTTAATTAAGCCATTCTAATCTGTTTTATTTTGTTTATTTTTGTCCTCTTTCCCCATGCCTAGTTTGGTGGCAGCTGTTCTGTGGGCCTGACCAACTAATTCTACAGCACTCTAGCTCTTATATATAGGCTTGGAATGATTAGATTTTTTATCAGTAAATGTCAGCAGATGTCGATTTCACCGTAGACACACAACCAACAAAAAATATGTCCATCTACAATAATCAAAATTTACAGCTAGGCAAAGTAAGAAAAATGCTGTTTAAGAACTTATTAGAACTTGATTTAAGGATATGTACTTTGTATATTTTGACGTGATGTTGACAATTTGTGTTTTTATCACTTATAAAGCTTTGGTTTTGAACCTCCATATTTACTATGATCATATAATTATTGTCTGACATCACCACCCCGTAATTTCTCGCAAACGGTGTGAAAATCTGAATAAATCAAAGGAGAAAAAAAAATGCTTAAACCCCATAATTTCCTGCAACGCTGAAAATTTGAATAGATAAAAATTGAAATAATAAAAAAATAATAATAGAATTTGGACAAGTTTACTGATAGATCAGTGATTTTCAACCTTTTTTCTTTTGCGGATCCCTATAAAATTTCGAATGAAGGCATGGACCCCTTTGGAAATCTTAGATATAGTCTGCATTCTACGGCAGAGGTGAGCAAACTGCGGCCTGCGGGCCCCTCCTGTCTGGCCCTTGAACTCCTGGCCGGGGAGGCTAGCCCCCGGCCGCTCCTATTCTGTCCTCCCTCCCCTGCAGCCTCAACTCGCCGTGCTGCCAGCATGCTGGGCAGTGGGGCTGCGAGCTCCTGCCAGGCAGTGTGGCTGCAAGAGCTGCCGGCCTGCCCCGGTGCTCTGGACTGCGCGGCGGTGTGGCTGGCTCTGGCCAGGCAGTGTGGCTGCCAGTGCTGGTGCTCCGAGAAGCATGGTAAGGGGGCAGGGAGCAGGGGGGTTGCCTAAGGGGCAGAGGGTCCTGGGGGGCAGTCAGGGGACAGGAAGCAGGAGGCGGTTAGATGGGGCAGAGGTTCTGGGGAGGGCAACCAGGGGATGGGGACCAGGGGGGGTTGGATAGGTGTGGGAGTCCTGTGGGGCCTGTCAGGGAGCGGTGGTGTAGATGGGGTAGGGGCAGTCAGGGGACAGGAAGCAGCGGGGGTTGAATGGGGGTGGGATCCTGGGGGGGTGTTTAGGGGCGGGGGATCCTGGGAGGGGGTGGTCCGGGGACAAGGAGCAGGGGGGAGGTTGGATGGGTCTGGAGTTCTGAGGGGGGCAGTCAGGGGGCGGGAAGTGGGAGGGGGCGGATGGGGGGGGGCAGGCTGTTTGGGGAGGCACAGCCTTCCCTACCCAGCTCTCCATACAGTTTAGGAACCTCAATGTCACCCTCAGGTCAAAAAGTTTGCCCACCCCTGTTCTATGGTAAAGACAACCTTTTGTGGACCTCTTAGACATAGTCTGCTGACCTCAGGTTGAAAACCACTGTCGTAGAGCATGCTGTAGGGGAGATACAATGGTAATAGCGGTCTCAGAAGAAGACAGATATTATTAATATTAGTTATGGATCTCACAGTAAGCGCTAGAAGTCTCACCTGAAATCGGGGGCCTTATGCTATGCACTGTCCAAAGAAGTACTATAGCTCTTGCCGCAAAGAGTTTATATCTACATAGACTAGACAAAGAATGGGAAACAGAGGGTCATGCAACAGGTCAGTAGCAGGGCTGGGAATATAGCCCAGGTGCCTAGAGTGCCCGTCCAGCTCTATCAGCTGAAAGCAGAGTCACAGAGTTTAAGGCCAGAAGGGACTACCAGATCATCTAGTCTGACCTCCTAGATCGGGCTAGATGCAGATGCCCACTTTATACACTTCCTTTCCTTGATGAGGCTGCCATGCCATGATTAAAACTTTGTTTCTTTTCTGTGTCTGGCATAAGCCTCTGCATACAGAATTCAGCCGGAAGCGTGGAATTTCACTTCATATAATCACAGTCTGTTTCCTCATGGAAAATTGCAACAATGAAGAGATTGTGAGTGGGATGGATGGAGACCCGAGCTCTACTGCAGGTTAGGTCAAAAGTGTTGCAAGTCTGGCACGTTTCAGTCTAGTACCAAGAGGTGCTTGTCTGCATCATAATACCACAACACCAGGGGTTCTCAAACTACATCTTAATAGAGTAATAAGGGACTGAGATGTTACTGTCACACCTACTAGTCGCAATTATATACACTTAAATTGTTAGCTCTCAGGAGCAGGGTTTGTCTTTTTCTTCTGATTGTACTGGCCTAGCACAGTGGGGTCCTGGGCTCTGACTAGAGTTTCTAGGCACTACAGCAATACAAATAAATAGGAATAATAATATAGACCAGCTCCCCCTTCATTCAAGGAACTGCATGTAGCAGGCATTGCTCAAATGGCAAAGTAATGTTAGGGAAATATTTGATGTGCTTGTAGCTGTCTTTTAATGCCATGTTATAGCTGGGAATAATGAAGAGGAACCAGAACCATATGACCTGCCATTTCTTTCTAAACGATCACCAGGCTCTGCATGGATCACAGTTGGAGAACTGCTGCACTAGCCAATTTAGTATCCTGGGCTATCGATCCGCTGGAAGAGGCCCTGGGCTGAGAGGACAAGGGGTGTTGTAAGTCAGGTTTGAAATGACTTGTGTGGAGGGAGCTTGCACAGCACTGGACATTACTGTGACAAGCACTAGCTATTTCTAACAATCCATCAGTTTTAGGAGCACGAAATTCACTTTGTTTCTTTAACAAACAAGCAATCATACCAAACAACTAAGGCGGACAGGTCTGCAGAGAAGAGAAGCCCAAACATCATGTAGAAAGTACAGCGAGGAGACAGAGGTGGGGGTAAGGTCTAGGTGGGAAGACAGATAAAAGGGAAGTTGCTGCTACATGCAAAGGGACCAAATTGCACCCCTGGGTGTGTATGCGCAACTCCAGTTGAAGTCAGTAGGAGTTGCGTATTGTAACCAAAACGCAGAAAACCCTTTAATTCACTTTCCATTTCAGTCTATTGAGATCAGCCGTGGGTGTTAAATAAATACCAGGTGATAATTAAAAGCATTAAGGAGTAAAAGCTGTGTCATTCTCTAATAGTCAACTATTAAAAGAATTAAGTCCTGACTTGTAATGGGCATGGTATCTAATATCGTTGCTGCTGCAGCATTAGCCTTTATGTCGTTTTGTGTTTCTAATAAGCAGGGATGCTGCTTTATTATGCAATGGCTAATCTTTGCATATGTTTTTAATCATGACTTGGCATTTATAATCCAGTGTTGTATTAAACCTAAAGCACTGAATTAGAGAGGTATGTTTGATTTGAAAATGATGTGATGTTTTGGGGATGGAGGAAGGAGTTCTTCTAAGATTTCCCTCCTTCACTCCTCCTTTATGTCATGGTGAGTGAGCCTCTCTCTGGAACATGACACTGCTGTGCTGCGTGCTGGCCAGTGGAAGCTGCCTGAGAACAGGGTGCAGTGCTCCCTTCTCCCATGGGCTGACTACAGTGACTTTGTGGCACCCTAGCCCTTGATAGGCTTGGATCATCCACACAGCTCCTCGAATCAATCCTCAAGGCTGGCTGAGCTCTGCTGGGTGTAGAACATGAGAGGGACTGGAAGTGGGGGCAAAGTTGGCTGTATGTCAACTTTGAGCTTCCCATATACCTATAGCTGTCACTTCAGCCCTTAGCACAAGTTAGAGCAGCCTCAGCGATGCTCTAACTTACGATAGACTTCAGTGCCACCAAAGGTCCATTGACAGGAATGTCCAGAGCATGGTGCTACACCATGGTCCTGCTGCCCTCCCTGACATGGGGGCTGGTTTATGCCAACTAGGGATTTCCCTCACATCAGGGAAATCCCCAGCTAGCCACTTTGAAGGCTCCTATGTGCTGCCAGTGGTGCAAAGCAGCCTTGTCAAGGACAAACCTGGCCCCTAGATGTGATTATTTGACCATTGTAGAGATATGGAATTGGTGGGGTTTTTGATTTAAGGTTTAGTTTGGGCCTCTCTCTAGTTTTCAGTAATCACTGTTTTATTTTTAATAGCAAATCATAGCTCAAAGTGTTGTCACATAAACCTATTAGAGAAATCCATTGTAAATGAAACCACCTCGCCAGAAAAGACAATGAAGCAGGAAAGGACGAGTCAAGTAGGATATCACCTGTCCATGTTTTGCCAGCATTCTCTCTTTTTTTGAGGTAGCTGTCCCTGGACATCTCTCAGGGTGCTCCATACACACTGCCAGCTGTTCAGTTTTATGAGCTCAGGACATTTCTGAATGTCCTGGTTTTTTGTACCTCAGAGGTGGCAACCCTAGGCGCAAGTGAGCAGTGTGAAAAGGCCCAAAATCAGTTAGACTTCTTCATGAAAAGATCTGAACGTTACTGAGAGTAAACTGGGGGCCAGTGACTCCTGTAAACCTCAGTATTTGAGGAGAAGCCAGAGCTATTTCCTTGCTTTCTTGCTGTCTTGAGCCTGTTTTTTAAAAAGCCACCAGGGTGCAGGGCTCAAAATCAAAAGTCTGGAGTGTTCTGCAGCAACTTTAATGCTAGGCCACAATAAATTGGATGGAGGGACATTAAGGCTCTTATCCTATATGGGTGCTCCCACAATGTTCTCAGTGTAGGATCAGGGCCAGAGGCTGTAGCTCCGTTTAGTGAGCAAGCACTAGGGTTGCTTTTCTCTCTCAATAGGTCCAGAGCTGCTCCCACTGAAGCCAATGGATATTTTGTCATTGAGGACCAGCACCTACATGTGCATGGATGTGAGTAGGAATAGAGCAGAAAGAGACTCACAATTCAGCAACCTGGGAGTGGAAGAGGCTGCAACTGAGAACCTAAAGAGAAGTGGGGAAATCATGGAGAGAGCCATCACAGTCTATCTCAGTTTCTGGCCTATGATGATTGAGAATGGGCACAGCCAACAAGAAATGCAGCGGGGAGAGAGAGGCTGCCATGGGGAAACAAGGGCATGTTCAGTTGTTTACATGAGCCAACTAAATACACAGCGTACTAGCACAAAAAAAAAACAAAACCAACAACCCATGGAGGAACAAGGCATTCCAATGTGTGATTGAAAAACATTGCTTAAATCATTTTATAAATGAAGGCTCCCATTCTGCTGTCCTTCCTCACACTGAGTGATACCTTACTCCACGAGCAGTCCCTTTACATGCAGTCACTCTACATGTGAAGTAAGCCACTATTCAGCTCGAGGAAGGGAAGCAGAATTGGCACCATCTCCCATGCAGTGGAGGCCAAGTCCAGGCTAGTAGGGTGCATTTTTTAAAATGGATTCTTCCAGCTCTAAACAGCAGAGACTCACACCATGGAGCCTAACCATAAACAGGTCTCTTCATGCACCCAATCAGCTACCGTACCATTTGCTCTCTAATGGGCTTGTGTGCAGAACCTACACTGCATTCCAAGTTTTTCCCCCTTGCCCCTACTTTTATCATGCGGCAGTGGAAGGATTGAGTTAAAAGAAGCAATTAAGTATTTAACCGTTGGAAAAACTTCCCAGATTTCTACAAAAATAGGCAATTTTACTAACAGGATCAACTTTTGCCCAAAAGAACATGAAGGGTCCCTTTAAGGAAAAATATTTATGAAGAACCAGTCATAGAACTGCAGATAGCATTGGAAAATACCTTCTGAACCGGCCAGCCCAATCCTCTGCATCTGAGTCAATGACAGTTGAGGGCACTCAGCACCTAGCTGGCTCAGGATTCATTTCCATGCTCTTTCACTGTCTTTTACACACATATTACATTAAAAGACCACTAAGGTTGCAAAGTCAAGCACTCGAAAGTTAGGAATGCCAGCATGAAGGTTGCCTGTGCAACCTTAATTTGGCCTCCTAGTGCTATGCATTATGATACAATCTTTACCTACACACTCTCAGCCTGGCATATCCTGCAGCAGCCCAGAGCTGCAATTGCCAGGAGAAATCCTGCTCAGCCCCAGGCTGGAGCCTGCCCCATCTGGACAGAATCTTTGTGGATTTTAGCTGCTAACATCTAGGAAGTCTCTACTCAGAGGTACAAACTATGATTTTTCACAGGCTTATAATTTGGCCAAATTTGGGCAGCTTTTCATGAGACCAGAAAAAGGCACATCGCTGACACAAAGACTGCTTCCTTCTAGGTTTCAGTCATTGTTCCATCCCTGGGGAGTGCTAAATTTTTTCAAAGAAAAGGTCACCAGACTTTTTTTATGCAGGCAAATGACCTTCTTGGAAACAGCTAAATCATTTTGGCTGACATTTTCAAAAAAATAAATGCAGCTTCAGGCAGACACCTGGCATGGAAAATTTCAGCCTGAAGAGTTAAAGTTTGACAAAGTCATAAGCAACTGAAAGGGGATCTGATAACGGGAAGTGTCAAACTACCTGCCTTTTATAATTAAATCCCACCAGTAAGGGGTCAATTGTGGCTTTATGAGAGGCTGTGGGGCAGCGGGGAGTTGTGCTGCTCCAGGAGCAGACTAGGACACAGATTGTGATTTGAGGACTCACAGTCTACATACTGGTTTCCTCGTGCCCCAGCAGGGGGAGGTACCCAACCCCCATCTCACATCTGGTGCAGCGTGCAGCCCCTGCTGCACTGGCCAGCATGCTGGGGATGAGAGTGCCACGGCTCTGCCTCTTCCTCCCCCACAGGCCACTTCTTCCCCTCCCACAGGTGATCATAGCAGCTTTTCACGGAGGTTGTTCTCCCTTCTGCATAGCTACTGGTGATATGGGTAACCACTGCAGGGGAAGAAAGGGGTGGCTTTCATCCCCTTACTCCATTGTGTGCGCATGCAGGATGGCCACAATCCCACCCTGAATTTGAAAGCAGCAGAAGATATTGGACAAGCAAAGTAAGTCAAGGAAAAGCAGCAGCTGCTCTGTTAACGCGTGTGGTAAACCAGAGACAGGCGAGAGCACTGCAGGGCTGCTAAAGGCCCAGACTAGAAAATTGGTGACAGACAAGGTTGCTATTACTGAGAGTCCCAAATGATTTCTTTGCCTCAGCAGACACACATGAAGCAGCAGGTAACATCCCAGACATAGAAACGTGTTTCCTGGCGAGAAAGAGGGAGAACTGTTAAATTGGCTCTTCCTATTGTACTGGAGCAGATGAAATGGCCATTACAGCTGATAGAACCATTCAAAACCTCCAGAAACTAACAAAGACCCAGGTCAAGAGGGCTGCAAATAGCAGTGCCTATATTTAATCCAACAATAAGGAAGGATTCAGGGAACTGCTGCCATAAACTTGACATCAGCTGTGTGGCAAAGACACTGGAAGTAACAATGAATGAAATTATTAGCTCGCATGGCAATGCAGCAGTCAGAGTCAGTCACTGTGGATTCCTGGCATGAAGACCCTGTCCGATCACCTGTCCGATTCTTTTCATAGGCCACAGGATAGTTCAAGTATCCCAGCATGGACCACTGAAATGCTGGTCTCAGGAGGGGCCAGTGCAAGCTAATCCATAGGGGGCATTCTATCCCTGGAACATTTATGAAAACAAGGATCATAATGATGAATTCTTGGCTATATTGAGACCTGGGATTTATCTGAGATGATAAAGAAGTTGATTTGGTTTTTTCTTTTTAAAGCATTTAATCTAAAATCTCCTGTAGATTTGACTCTAAGTTCATTTTTTGATCATAGAAATGAAACAATTCTGGACTTTGCTCCTTTCAGAAACTACTGACTCTGAAGAGGTAGAATGAAAGCCATTCCCCTTCCCCACCTCTTATGTTCTCCTCAGGGTGACCAGATAGCAAGTGTAAAAAACTGGGACAGGGGGTGGGGGGTAATAGGTGCCTATATAAGAAAAAGCTCCCAAAATCAGGACTGTCCCTATAAAATCTCGACATCTGGTCACCCTAGTTCTGCTGGCTTTCAAGAATTCCACAGAGGCTAGTTTAGAATGCTGGTCACTTGAGATGACACTAGGCTGGATGGCTATCCTTGGACAGACACTGGAAATGACCAGTTTCAGCAAAAATCAAAGGGAAGAAAGTTTGACATCGTATGGAAATGGGTTATAAAAGTGAGTGAGGGACAAAGAGCATCAGAAAAAGGGAAGTCAGGTGACACAGAATGGAGGAAGCGCTGCAGGAGGCTGTATTGGAACTAGTTGCTTGCCTTTGCCAAATTCTGCTCCCAGGGACTGATCAAAGCCCATTAAACAATCCCATTGGCTTTAGTAACCTTTGGATCAGGCCCTCATTTGCATGCATTCAGCACTGATGACCTCCATGGGGAGTATAGGCAGGGCATAATCTGGCCCCTTGTCTATAAATTGTGTTTGAAGGTGGTATAATTTTCTGATAGCACAAAAATTGGCCAATGGCGACTAAAAGGAACGGAGACAGCAAACACCATGACCTGCTGTACAGACTGAGGAATTCAGCGTGGAGGAGAAACGTAAGGGAATAATAACTCTATCTATCTCTTATAGAGCATTCCTTAGCAACAGCTCCCAAAGTAGTTTACAAAGGGAGGTCAATATCATGATGACACCCTTTTACAGATGGGAAACTAGACACAAAGAGGGAAAGTGACTTCGACAGAAGTGGGTATAGAGCCCAGGTCTCCTCTGTTCCAGTCTAGCCTCTAGGCTAGGGCCTAGAATGATAGTATACACCGACTCATGCATTGCAGGTCAGAGCACACACCAGGAAAGAGACTGGGAGAGTGCTCTTCAGTGGTAGCATAAAGCAGGCAGTGCTGTATAAAGTGCAAGGGATGACGTCCTCAGCTGCTATAAATTGTAGCTCCATTTGGCCCAAGGCTTCAGTGAGTACATATGGGTTTAGGAAGCAGGCAGAAGCCTCCGCAGCATCCTGATCGTGTTTGTGGGTAGTAGAGTGGACAAAAATGGAAATAAACAAGCCCTCTGGAAACCACAATGCTCTTTGGCTTGGGCTCTAAAAACTCCAGCTGTGCAAAAAGTTTCACGCATAGACTGAAAACCATCACTGCACACATGCCTTCCTGCTCAGCCCACTGCTGTGAATTTCAGGTTGAGAGACAGCATGTTTTCCACCTTAAATTGTATAACAAAGGCCTGGTCTACACTGAGGAGGAGAGGGTGGGAGAGGAATCGATCTAAGTTACGCAACTTCAGCTACGTGACTAACGTAGCTGAAGTCAAGGTCCTTAGATCGACTTACCGCGGTGTCTTCACTGCGGTGAGTCGACTGCTGCCGCTCCCCCGTCGACTCCGCCTGCGCCTCTTGCGGCAGTGGCGTACTGGAGTGACAGGAGAGCGCGTGGGGGTTGATTTATCGTGTCTAGTCTAGATGCGATAAATCGACCCCCGTTGGATTGATCGCTGTCCGCCGGTCCGGCGGGTAGTGGAGACATACCCTTTGACACAGACGGGCTCTGTTTTTATCTGGGTCCCTTTTTAAGTCCAGTCTTCCTTTTCTGATACTGGCATGCCTTTTCCATGTTCTCTGCATGCTTACAGTGCACTCCCTCTTCTAAGTGACCAATGTGTCAACAAAGCTGGCCCCCAAACCAAACCCTGCCACAATCTGCTCAGCCCATTCATCTTCCTGCCTATTTACCACCCTATGTGTGCTTTGGATTGGCCCCTCCCTCCTGATTTGTGCTTATTTACTGCTGTTCTCTGACCTTGGTCAGCAGTCCAATAGTTTTTAATCCAATTGCAAATGTCACCTTCAATAGGCTATGCACCAGATGGATTTATGAGCAAAGATTAAGGGAACTAGATATACAGATTAGTTAAACAACAAATCAGGAGAACATGATAACTTTCAAGTATCTGTGGAGTGTAAACACCAAAGGCATGATTCTGCCTTCCTTTTGCTGTAAATGAGCAGCCCCATTGAACCAATGAGTCTGTTCCCAGAGGCAGGTGTTATTCAATGCAAGGATGGAATAGGTGGGTCAGGAATTGTTCAGGGTGCAAAGGGTTTTAAATAGGATTAAAAGGATGAAACTGACAAATGGAACATTTAGGCTGAATATCAGGAAAAGTTGCCTAATTCTGAAAACGATTAGATTGTGGAAGAGTCTCCCTATGTAGGTGGTGGGAGCATTTTAAAACCAGGTGGGACAGAACTCTGAAGAATATGCAACGGGGAATGGTTCTGCATTCCCAGGGGACTGGATGAGGTAACCTCTGAGCCCTTTCCATCACTCATTTCTGTGACGCTATTAGAATAATGTAACCTGGTATCTAGTACCGCAGCAAAAACCTTTCAGGAAGTCCAACTGTATCATGTCTGCAGCTTCATCCCTGTCATCTCTCATTGTCATTGCCTTGGAGAAGTTAATCAGAACTGCTAAGAGAACAGATGTTATTGTTGTCAGTTTCGAGTCCATGTTCTCTGCCAGGCCCTTTGGGTAGATTTTTTAGCCATATTTTATCCTAGAAGTAGTTTGAGATGGCTGAGATATTTCAAAGAGTAATTTCCAGCTGACATAAGCGTAGGACAGCTTCAGGGCAATCAGCCGGATGAGTTTACTGTGAGGCAGCATGGTGAGACAAAGGGACTGGGAATCAGGAGACCTGGCTCCTGATTCCCAGCCACTGACTGAATGAGGCAAGTCATTGAAACACTCTGTGCCTTAATTTTTCCTATCTGCAAAACAGGGATAAAACCAACCATCCATCTTGGTAAAAGACTTTTAGATCTTCGCACAAAAGTTGTTATATGAATGCAAATGACACATTAATTATTATTAATAGGAATGCCTCAGACAATTACTCTGAAATTAGGACTAAACAATGGTTGCATTATAATTAGGCAGCTTGCTGATCTCCCCCGAATGGTGGTTGCCATCCTGCCTCAAACACCTCCTTCCCCTGACAGCTCCCTGACAGCCAGTGTCAAGGCGCATTTAGGTCCAGTGCAGCACTACAAGCCTGAGACATTCCATGGAGTCCGAAGCACCCCAAAGTTCCAGTTTCACACAACCTGGCCTGTTCCTAAAACACCAGAGTGCACAGCCGTTCAAGGGAAAGTGCCATATCGGGGCTGAGCACAGACAGGACACAACTGGGCCTCTTTCCCTCTTACTTTGAAGATAGGTAAGGGCTGTAGGGGAAGGGGAGAGTTTCATAGTAGGAGGCGGCGGAGGCCCAGGGGATGGAAACAGGAAGGCCAGTGCTTGGGGCGGTGTCATAAGCAGGCCTCCTCCATTCAGCGCCCCCCACACTGTAGCCTCCTAGAAAGAGCAGTCCCCTACCTGATTCCATTACTAGACAATAAACCGGGGTGGCCAAACTACAGGCCACATCCAGGCCGTCAGACCATTTAATCCGGCCCTCAGCTCCTGCCAGGAAGCGGGGTAGGGGTTTGCCCCACTTTGGCACTCCAGTCAGGGAGCTCACAGGAAGCAGCCGGCATGACCGCACTCCGGCTCCTACGTAGTACACAGAGGCATGGCCAGGTGACTCTGCATGCTGCCCTGTCTACAGGTGCCGTGTCTGCAGACACCGCCCCCACAGCTCCCATTGGCTGGGAACCACAGCCAATGGGAGCTGCAGGGGTGTCACCTGTAGATGGGGCAGCGCGCAGAGCTGCCTGGCTGTGCCTCAGAGCTGGAGTGGGGACATGCTTCTGGGAGCTGCTTGTGGTAAGCGCCGCCCGGAGCCTGCATCCCTGAGCCCCAGTTCCCTGCCACAGCCCTGATCCCCCTCCCCCCCTCCAAACCCCTTGATCCCAGCCAAGAGCCCTCTCTTGTACCCCAAGCTCCTCATCCCAGGCCCCACCCTAGAGCCCGCATCCCCAGCCAGAGCCCTCACACCCCTCCTCCATACTCCAACGCCCTGCTCCATCCCAGAGCCCTCATCCCCCATACCCCAACCCAGAACCCCCTCCTGCACCCTGAACTTCTCATTTCTGGCCCCACCCCATAGCCCTCACCCCCAGCTGGAGCCCTCACCCCCTCCCAAACTCCTATCCCCAATTTTGTGAGCATTCATGGCCCGCCATACAATTTCCATACCGTGATGTGGCCCTCAAGCCAGAAAGTTTGCCCACCCCTGCACTAAACCCTATTTCATGACAATTTTAAGAAAGGAATCCCCTCCATAGAATCTAGTCACTTTTGGCTTGACCAGGGAAAGGCTTATGTGGTAGAAATATTACCTATAGACTACAAAGATCCTGTCACAGGATGTCCCTTAAAGAGAATCCTACATGACTAATTGGCTGCCTCCCGGGTGATGGACCTGAGGGCAGGGATCAGATGATAGCCTGCAGGCCACCTGGTCTTTAAAATAAAAGGCCAACAAGAAGCTCAACTGAGAGTGAGACCTGCAGGAGCCAGAGCAGGTACCTGGACTGGATCTTGCTTTATTTATGTTGAACTGGTTTGATTTGGAGAAATAAAACTCAGTGCTGAAGAGAAACGACAGAAGCCCTGCTGCTTCTGGGAGTGTTGTTGATGCACTTGCCAGTGAGTTGGCCGGCTGGCTTACATATCTCAATTTCAGTCTCAGCCCATATAGTGAGCCTAGCTACTAGACCCAGAATGCTTCTGATTAAATGTGATCTAGCATGTGGTCACCAGTCAATGGACAGAAGAAAACGGAAATGCTCGTGGCATCTAGCTATTCACAGGCATTTCTCAAATAAATGCTCTGCTTGGGATGACCAACTTATCTGCAAGCCCATGAGCATGCTACAAATTACCCAGCAAACCTATGGGTTAATGGCTCCCATTACTTCTTAGCTGCCATTTTGAATAGTGTCACTAGTGAGTGATAGTTCTGGGAGTGAGGTCACAACTCCGGCCAATCAGTATTTTCCACCTCCAGGGTGTAACCCTTATGGTAGCCACAGCACTGAAGATGGCTGTAACAGAGTTCTTCGTGGTTCCTCCCTCGGGGGTGGGCAAACCTAGCCACACCCAGTTATCTACACTGGATGGTCATAACACCAGCCCCACTTCCCTACTATTTGCAAGGGGCTGTGTATGTGTGTATTCTTCTCTTGCTGTGCTTCTGTAAATATCTCCAGCTGGGGGATCAAAATGGAAGTCACAGACCCCCATGTCTTCAGAAATACTCTCTCCCTTTGGTCCCAGCAGAAAGGGGCAAGGTGGCAAGTCTACAGTCCTGCCATCAATCCAGCCCCAATATAACAGGTCTAGGGAAATTGCTCTGGCTGGGTCTCTGAGACAGGCTCAGCCTGTCTGTCTTACCCTGGGAGTCTGCTGTATTCTCCTCAGGGCCGGGGTTAAGGTCTCCTGCCTAAGAGTTGCCTCTGCAGTGTCAGGAGTCTTCTGCAGTCTGCTGCTTAGAGCAATCCTGCTCCTTTCCTCCTCCCGCTGACTGCAGTTTCCTCCCTTTTACAAGCCTCCTCCCTATCGTCTATGATTGACAGATGAGAGGGGTGGGGCTAGCCCCCACTGCCAGGGCCGCTCTGGCCCCTTCCTCATCTGTGTGGGGCCTATACACCCTGTCACAGTGTTGCTATCTATTAATCTGGCAGGGAGTTCAGGGAGTCCTGCACCCTGCACCACTGATTTGCCCCTGGAAGTTTTGCCATTGATTTTAATGGAAGCAGGACGATACACCTAATAAGCATGAAAACCAGCCATATCTTAGATGTATAGTTATATTATGTACAGTGTGTATGAATATGTAATATGCAATGGTGTTGTAGTCTTGTTGGTCCCAGGATATCCTAAAGCTTTGCATAAGATCAAAAACTCATCTCTCTCAACAACAGAAGTTGGTTCAGTAAAAAATATTATCTCACCCACCTTGTCTCTCTAATATCCTGGGAGCTACAAAAAACATTGCCTACAACCATGCTATTCTGTCTAGTAGATTAACCAATTAGCCTGTGTCTTTTTAAGTGTTGTTCTTGATGGGATTTTAGTGCTTTCTTAATTCAGGTGAAAAAAGAGAGGTTTCCTCTTAAACATTTTAATTAACCATCTAAAGAAATCTCTCAACCCCAGAGGCTATGTTATCAAATATTCAACTCAATATGGATATCCCTCTCAGACTGTTATGGTCAAGCACAAGTTGTATTCATCCTCTTTTATTCAAGTCAAAATACAACAAGCAAATCAAACCCTTCCATTCCAGAGAAAACAAGTTAAGGTTGATCTTTGACCAAAATCTTCTTCAACCCAGAGAAACAGGACCAATGTGAAATTTGCAAGGAAAGAGACTCACATCTGCTGGGGTCAGCCATTTTGGTCAGTGGAATAGCCATGGTTTTTGTAGTGACCATCACGACATGCGCCTCAGCACCAGGGCTGGCTCTAGGTTTTTTGCCGCCCCAAGCTCAGGTGGGGCTGGGGCACGCAGGCGGCGCTGGAAGTGGAGGGAGTGATGTCACCTTCTCCCAGAGCCTGCAGGGGCTTTACCCCCTCCTCCACCCGGCTGCGCAGAGAAGCCCTGATATAAGGGGTGGCACAAGGCAGCGCAGCAGCCAGTGCGCAGATGAGGCGGTGCAGCCCCGGCTCCCCGGCAGGTCTCGCCCTCTCCTCCCCAGGTCGAGGCTGGGCCCTAGCAGCTCAGCATCCCCGGGCTGGGGCTTCCCCTTTCCGCTGTGGCCGGGGGTGCAGCGCCCTCGCCCCGTCTAAGTGGCGCAGCTCCGAGAGCGCAACTGCCCCCCAAGAAAAGGACGGCCGGAATGCCGCCCCTGGAAATGTGCCACCCCACGCACGTGCTTGCTTTGCGGGTGCCTAGAGCCGGTCCTGCTCAGCACAAGAATTCCCCTGCTAAAATCTCAATGCCTCAGATCATCCCTGCAACAAGATCATCCGGTGTTTTCTCAGGGCTGGAGAAAGCTTCAGCTCTTCACCAGGACTGCTTAGTGCACTATCCCATTAGGTACATGACCTCTGGAAAGTCATATTGTTTCAAAGTACACTCTTCTTAAGGATGATAATAGAGCACTTTCCAAGGGCCAGCAGTGCTCTATGGTGTTAGCTTGGCTTTGGCTTTCCACTACAATATTACTGCTATGCCAAGCTGGCTTCGCACCACACGCCATCCAAAGGCTGAGCAGCCCTGTTCCAAAGAGAACCCTACCTGCCCATGAATACGATCTGTCAGAAATGACCAAAGGATGCCTCCAGAGTCTCCCACTCCTGCTCCTCCTCTTTTATGTGGAACTGGCACAAATACTGTTCCATTCAGTCTTCTGGGGCAGAGGGATGCCATATGGAGGGAGGTAGTCAAAGAACAGATAACATTTAGGGAAGGGCAGCGGGTCCAAGTGTGTGGGTGCAAAAGGCAATGTGTTGGGCAGCCAGGCTGACGTCAGATACCCTTGGGCTGGTGAGAAATACTCAATGGCGGGGCCTGCAGCACAGATGTTTCTGGGCATCGGGCTGGAACCCTGTCATAAGTGGGGGAAAAAACAGAAGAAAATTCTTAAAAAAAAGTCAGTGCAGACCTTCAGTTAGATGTAATTTACGAGCAGCCCAGGAATCACCTAATGAATTTTCCCAGTGTTTAGCAATGAAAACTAAGGACTGTAGACTTTAATGTCAGAAGGGACCATCTTGATCATCTAGTCTGACCTCCACATTGCAGGCCACAGAACCTCACCCACTCCTGAAATAGGAGAGAGATATCGTGTGTACCAACCTGGATAATGCTGTCCAGTCTAAGAAACAGTACCAGGGCAAACAAGCACAGATTAACACAGCAAGGGGTGAACATAGCAAGAATTTTGTGTAGAAATGAGGTGGTATGGTTGCCTACACTGAAGTCCTTATCTAGTTCTCTTCTAACCTATGGCTTCTACAAGGTGTTCCTCCTCTCAAATGGTTGCTCAAAAACTGATATAAAAACGGTGAGGGCCCCAGAGACAACATATTCAGCCTCTGAAGGGATGAAGTGCATTGTATTACTCTTGATTGATCTCCATGTGTCTAATTAAAATACAGCTGGAAGGACAGGTTGGTCCAATGCAGGCTTTTTGGGGAAAGGGCTTGGAAATAAAAGGGGGAACGATATTTCAGCAGAGAGACACCTCCCCAAATATGCACTGAATAGACTTAGTTTCAGGAAGAATGGCACAATGTCTCTCTCTGAGAAAAACTGGTATTCTTCTGGGTCACAAAGACTCATTCTTTCTTTTCTTCCCCCTCCCTCGGGTAACACCTATACAAGGGCATGATACTGAAAAGGGTGAGTCTCTCCGTCTTGCTCACTTCCTTTACACATGGCCTTCAGTACTCACTGTGATTTCCAACTTTGGAGCCGGAATGAAATCGGCTTCAGTCAGATGCTGGAGGCCACCGAAATAGCCAAATTTTTCATGTTTCCTCCACTTTGCTCGCTGGTTCTGGAACCAGATCTGGTTGCAGGAGAGGAAGGAGGGGAGGCAAATGAAGGCATGGCAGGAATAAGACAGGTCAAAAGAAAGGTTCACATCTGTTTCAAAGAGCTATTTCTGATACTCTTTGAAGACTTGATAGAGAGTGACAAGCGTCCAGGGTGGAGAGGCCTGTATGGCCAATGGCCCAACCTAAAGAAAATAATTTGTTTTCACAATACACCTTTCATACTATAGCTAATGGACAGGCTGTGTAGTATCTTTGTTTGGACAAACATGGCAACCATTGTTTGATCAGCAATAGCTCACACTGAGTGAGGTCTGTCAGCCAGGATACGGGGGCTTTCCATTATCCTTTTGAGAAAGTGATAAGGGAATCTATAAACAGCAATCAGAGACATATTGAAGGGTCCTTATTTTAATGCATTTCCTGAAGGGCATAGCCCCTAGTACAACACTGCTCCTTTCCCCAGCATGGGAGAGCAGTTTCAGCAGTGGACATAACGATGAAAGGCCTGGTGGAGGGTTCAGTTGGATGATCTACTGGCTCATGGTGAAAGTGTTACCAACTGAACTATATTGATGACACTTCTTTCTATACTACCAGCTAAAATTTTTGAAAGCACTAGAATGATTTAAGGAGTCTGTGTCTCACTGGGACCTGAGCTTAGGTCACTCAAGTGCTTTTGAAAATTTTACCCATAAAACCTGCCCTAGCTAAAAAACTCCTACTTTTCTCCAAGGAACATCTGTCTGCCAGGTGACTTGATCTTTCTGGCTAGTTCCAGAGACATAGCTAAATTTTTACAGACTAACCACTACAGAGGTGTATCATTGGTTGCATTGCTTGGTCAAAGGTAGCAGCAGGCATGACCCCCCTCTGGCTCCTACCATGGTTCCCAGTCAATGGGAGCTGCAAGGGTGGTGCCTGCGGACCGGGCAGCACGCAGAGCCACCTGGCCGCACCTCGGAGCCAGAGGGGGACATGCTTCCGGGAGCTACTTGCGGTAAGTGCTGCCTGGGGCCTGCACCCCTGAGCCTGCCCTGTGCTCCAATCCTCTGCCACAGCCCTGATCCCCCTCCCGCCCTCTGAACCCCTCGATCCCAGCCCAGAGCCCCCTCTTGTACCCCAAGCCCCTCATTCCCAGCCCCACCCCAGAGCCCGCACCTCCAGCCAGAGGCCTCACCCCCTCATGCCCCAACAGCCTGCCCCATCCCTGATCCCCCTCCTGCCCTCTTAACCCCTCAGTCCCAGCCTGGAGCCCCTTCCTCCACTCCAAACCGCTCATCCCCAGCCCCACCACAGAGGCTGCACCCCTATCCCCAATTTCATGAGCATTCATGGCCCGCCATACAATTTCCATACCCCGATGTGGCCCTCAAGCCAAAAAGTTTGCCCACCCCGGCCTATATTCTTTGTTCCTAGCTGCATACATTTACATTTAGCTGTATTAAAACACATATTGTTTCCTTGCACCCAGTTTACCAAGCGATCCAAATCGCTCTGTATCAGTGACTTGTCCTCTACAGTATTTACTACTCCCCTGGTCATTTTGTCATGTGCAAACTTTATCAGCAGTGATTTTATGTTTTCTTTTTGGGTCATTGATCAAAAGCGCAGGACCCTGCAGGACTCCACGTGAAACACCGGCTCAGAGATGATTGTACAATTACATTTTTAGACCTGTCAATTAGCCAGCTTTTAATCCATAGACTAGGTGCCATGTTGATTTTACATCATTCTAGTATCTTAATAAAAATGTGCAATGCCAAATCAAATACCTTCCGGAAGTCTAAGCATCTCACTGTTACTGTTATCCACCAAACTTATAATCTCATTTATATAATGGATGCAAGTGCATCAGTGCTTGAGTTAGGAAACTGTCATCTATAATTATGAGAAATTCTAAGAATGTTTTAGTGTTGGCAGCATGAAAGCTCCATTATATGCCACTCAGACTGAAGTACTCCATGACAATGCAGCTGTTTCCCTACACATTCTAGATAGGTAGTTAAGCAGCCGGTCGTCCTGTTCTCTAGTGTGATTTGGTGGTCTACAGCAGACACTAAATAGTCCCCCTTCTTGTGCTTTATATATTGGTCGGGCATTGTGAGTAAACTGTCCCTGCCGATGGCTGTGCTATGGCCGTTCCATTCTAATGCCTTCTTGTCATCTAAACATTAGGCAATAAAACTATAGCTTGTTGAAAATTAGTCCCAGTCATATAAACTGTCCTCTGTGTTAAACGTCATGTATTATACTGGGATTTAGTTATACTGATGCCTCATAGTATGGAAACCCTTTCCACACAGTAGGAGAGAGATCCCAGAACCAGCATCGTGCTGAATAGATTACCCCTGCAGATGGAAGATTTACATTCAGAATTGGGC